>NC_082666.1:98991501-100241501 GCF_025265405.1 Mesoplodon densirostris
AGGTTTTGTAATACAACAGATTAATCATTGAGAAGAGTGAAATTATGCTGTTTTGCAAACTATGGCAGGTCAGATTTTCTGCCTAATTATATAAGAAGATTTCTCTAAAACATACACTTTATTTCAAAGACTTATTGGCTGTGAAATAAGTTAAGGGTATTTCATATGGCTTGTCTGCAATGAAAGGTGCTATGTAGGGAATCAAAGAAAGTCGAGGGGAAAATATGTCAATATATACATTGCTATATTTTGAACTAAGCCTTAGTACAGCAACAATGGAGTAGACCTGACCCTTAGAAACTTACAAGTAAGCTGGAATCTTCAAAAATTCCAATCTTTATAAGTAAAAAGATTTATTAAAATGAATAACCAAGTGTTTTAATTGACATCAGAAGATCAAACCAATAAACCCTGAGAACATAGATAAAAGATAAATAAAGTTATGAGAAGAACTTAATACAACAGCAAAAGTATAAAATTGAGGTGATTTAGTAAGTCCAAAGAATATTCTTTGAATAGATTGAAAAGACACACTTTGATTAAGGAAAACAAAAACATAAGTAAAGAATATACAGAAAGAGTCAGGACAATGTTATAGCAGAGAATATATGAAATGCCAGTAAATTTGAATATATCTGTAAAGGGGACCATTTCCTAGCTCAGAAAGTTTACCAAAACTGACACAAGAGGAAATCATTTAAGGTCCTCATGTCTGCCCTTGGCATTCTCAGAAAGCCCTGGCCTCAGAATGCAGCATCTGTAGTCCATGGTACCCTGCGGAGAGGGGGCGGGGCTGAGGTAGGTTGGATCATTGCCCTCACAGAGGGAGTGAGTGTGGCCATCTCTGCTGTGACTGAACAAAGGAAAGGGAGCAGGGAGCCAAGGGCAGGGCCCTCAGGGCCCGGCAGGTCCAGTGGGGGGTCACAAGCATTTAGGCCCAGAACAAAGGGTGCCTTCTTTGTCTGAACAGCTGCGCAAACTCTCACCTTTCCACTCAGGCCGCCCTTTTACTTGAAGTGTGTGTGGAACCTGTCCATGCAGTACACCTCGATGCACAGCTAACCATAGGTCGGCTCATCGTAGCTTCCTGGCAGGTGACCGAAGTTCGCAGGTAGATGGGTCCCTGGGACACATGCGGAGAGGCTCCTGCCCGGGCCACAGGCCGCCCACTACCCCAGCCCCAGATTGAGGCCACAGAGCAGCCCTGTCTGAGTCCCCTCCCTCTAGAGGGAGTATTGGACCAACATTTCTAGAAAACGGAGTCCTCGCGGGCAACTCATTGGAGGGACACAAATAAATCTTTCCCGACTTTCTGCTGAAACTTAGGAGCATTCACACCTACGCCTCTTACAAGGTCAGCTGTTTAGCTAAACATGAGCTCGTGATCGAAATTTACACAATAATGAAGAGATCAGCTACAAGGGGAGAAAATCAGCAAAAACAATCAATACCAGAATTAGATTCCCAAGGCCATCCATCAGATGTTGGAACAATCAGGTGCAAGGCAGGATATATACATAAAACTGGAACTGAAAGAAGAAACAAGGATGTTTTCAAAGTCTAGTACGATCTCTAAAACATTTTTAAAGTACATGTCATTGATAAAGCTAAATACTCAAAGGTTGTGTAATACAACAGATTAATCATTGAGAAGAGTGTAATTATGCTGTTTTGAAAACTATCGCAGGTCAGATTTTCTGCCTAATTATATAAGAAGATTTCTCTAAAACATACACATTATTTCAAAGAGTTATTGGCAGTGAAATAACTTAAGGGTATTTCAAATGGCTTGTCTGCAATGAAAGGTGCTATGTAGGGAATCACAGAAAGTCGAGGGGAAAATATGTCAATATATACATTGCTATAGGTTAAATTAAGCCTTAGGACAGCAACAATGTAGAGGACCTGACCCTTAGAAACTTACAAGTAAGCTGGAATGTTCAAAAGTTCCAATCTTTATAAGTAAAAAGATTTATTAAAATGAATAACCAAGTGTTTTAATTGACATCAGAAGATCAAACAAATAAACCCTGAGAACATAGATAAAAGATAAATAAAGATATGAGCAGAACTTAATACAACAGCAAACGTTTAAAATTGGGGTGATTTAGTAAGTCCAAAGAATATTCTTTGAAAAGATTGAAAAGACACACTTTGATTAAGGAAAACAAAAACGTAAGTAAAGAATATACAGAAAGAGTCAGGACAAAGTTATAGCAGAGAATATATGAAATGCCAGTAAATTTGAACATTTCTGTAAAGGGGACCATTTCCTAGCTCCTAAAGTTTACCAAAACTGACACAAGAGGAAATCATTTAAGGTCATCATGTCTGTCCTTGGCATGCTCGGAACGCCCTGGCCTCAGAATGCAGCATCTGTAGTCCATGGTAACCTGCGGAGAGGGGGCGGGGATGAGCGAGGTTGGAACACTGCCCTCACTGAGCGGGTGGGTGTGGCCAACTCTGCTGTGACTGAACAAAGGCCAGGGGAGCATGGGGCCGAGGGCAGGGCCCTCAGTGCCCGGCAGGCCCAGTGGGGTGTCACAAGCTTTTACGCCCAGGCCAAAGGGCGCCTTCTTTGTCTGAACAGCTCCCAAACACTCATCTTACCACTCAGGCCGCCCTCTTACTTGAAGTGTGTGTGGAACCTGTCCACGCATTACACCTCGCTGCACAGCTTACCATAGGTCTGGGCATCGTAGATTCCTGCCAGGTGACCGAAGTTCGCAGGCAGATGGGTCCCTGGGACACACGCGGAGAGGCTCCTGCCTGTGCCACAGGCCGCCCACTACCCCAGCCCCAGATTGGGGGCCACACAGCAGCCCTGTCTGAGTCCTCTGCCTGTAGAGGGAGTATTGGACCAACACATCTAGAAAACGGGGTCCTCGCGGGCAACTCATTGGAGGGACACAAATAAATCTTTGCCGACTTTCTGCTGAAACTTTGGAGCGTTCACACCTAAGCCTCTTACAAGCTCAGCTGTTTAGCTAAACATGATCTCGTGATCGAAATTTACACAATAATGAATTGATCAGCTACAAGGGGAGATAAATCAGCAAAAACAATCAATACCAGAATTAGATTCCCAAGGCCATCCATCAGATGTTGGAACAATCAGGTGCAAGGCAGGATATGTACATAAAACTGGAACTGAAAGAAGAAACAAGGATGTTTTCAAAGTCTAGTACGATCTCTAAAACATTTTTAAAGTACATGTCATTGATAAAGCTAACTACTCAAAGGTTGTGTAATACAACAGATTAATCATTGAGAAGAGTGAAATTATGCTGTTTTGAAAACTATGGCAGGTCAGATTTTCTGCCTAATTATATAAGAAGATTTATCTAAAACCTACACATTATTTCAAAAACTTATTGGCTGTGAAATAAGTTAAGGGTATTTCAAATGGCTTGTCTGTAATGAAAGGTACTATCTAGGGAATCACAGAAAGTCGAGGGGAAAATATGTCAATATATACATTGCTATATGTTGAACTAAGCCTTAGGACAGCAACAATGTAGAGCACCTGACACTTAGAAACTTGCAAGTAAGCTAGAATCTTCAAAAGTTCAAATCTTTATAAGTAAAAAGTTTTATTAAAATGAATAACTAAGTGTTTTAATTGACATCAGAAGATCAAACCAATAAACCCTGAGAACATAGATAAAAGATAAATAAAGATATGAGCAGAACTTAATACAACAGGAAAAGTATAAAATTGAGGTGATTTGGTAAGTCCAAAAAATATTCTTTGAAAAGATTGAAAAGACACACTTTGATTAAGGAAAACAAAAACATAATTAAAGAATATACAGAGAGAGTCAGGACAATGTTATAGCAGAGAATATATGAAATGACAGTAAATTTGAACATTTCTGTAAAGGGGACCATTTCCTAGCTCCTAAAGTTTACCAAAACTGACACCAGAGGAAATCATTTAAGGTCATCATGTCTGCCCTTGGCATTCTCGGAACGCCCTGGCCTCAGAATGCAGCAACTGTAGTCTATGGTAACCTGCGGAGAGGGGGCGGGGATGAGGGAGGTTGGAACACTGCCCTCACTTAGGTAGTTGGTGTGGCCATCTCTGCTGTGACTGAACAAAGGCAGGGGAGCAGGGGTCCCAGGGAAGGGCCCTCAGAGCCCAGCAGGCCCAGTGTGTTGTCACAAGCATTTAGGCCCAGACCAAAGGGCGCCTTCTTTGTCTGAACAGCTGCCCAAACTCTCACCTTTCCACTCAGGCCGCCCTCTTACTTGAACTGTGTGTGGAACCTGTCCACGCAGTACACCTCGCTGCACAGCTAACCATAGGTCTGGGCATCGTAGCTTCCTGCCAGGTGACCGAAGTTCGCAGGTAGATGGGTCCCTGGGACACACGCGGAGAGGCTGCTGCTCGGGCCACAGGCCACCCACTACCCCAGCCCCAGATTGGGGCCGCACAGCAGCCCTGTCTGAGTCCCCTCCCTCTAGAGGGAGTATTGGACCAACACTTCTAGAAAACGGAGTCCTCGCGGGCAACTCATTGGAGGGACACAAATAAATCTTTGCCCACTTTCTGCTGAAACTTAGGAGCGTTCAAACCTAAGCCTCTTACAACGTCAGCTGTTTAGCTAAACATGAGCTCATGATCGAAATTTACACAATAATGAAGAGATCAGTTATAAGGGGAGACAATCAGCAAAAACAATCAATACCAGAATTAGATTCCCAAGGCCATCCATCAGATGTTGGAATAATCAGGTGCAAGGCAGGATATATACATAAAACTGGAACTGAAACAAGAAACAAGGATGTTTTCAAAGTCTGGTAGGATCTCTAAAATATTTTTAAAGTACATATCATTGATAAAGCTAAATACTCAAAGGTTGTGTAATACAACAGATTAATCATTGAGAAGAGTGAAATTATGCTGTTTTGAAAACTATGGCAGGTCAGATTTTCTGCCTAATTATATAAGAATATTTCTCTAAAACATACACATTATTTCAAAGACTTATTGGCTGTGAAATAAGTTAAGGGTATTTCAAATGGCTTGTCTGCAATGAAAGGTGCTATGTAGGGAATCACAGAAAGTCGAGGGGAAAATATGTCAATATATACATTGCTATAGGTTGAACTAAGCCTTAGGACAGCAACAATGTAGAGCACCTGACACTTAGAAACTTGCAAGTAAGCTAGAATCTTCAAAAGTTCAAAGCTTTATAAGTAAAAAGATTTATTAAAATGAATAACCAAGTGTTTTAATTGACATCAGAAGATCAAACCAATAAACCCTGAGAACAAAGATAAAAGATAAATAAAGATATGAGCAGAACTTAATACAACAGCAAACGTATAAAATTGAGGTGATTTGGTAAGTCCAAAGAATATTCTTTGAAAAGATTGAAAAGACACACTTTGATTAAGGAAAACAAAAACGTCAGTAAAGAATATACAGAAAGAGTCAGGACAATGTTATAGCACAGAATATATGAAATGCCAGTAAATTTGAACATTTCTGTAAAGGGGACCATTTCCTAGCTCCTAAAGTTTACCAAAACTGACACAAGAGGAAGTCATTTAACGTCATCATGTCTGACCTTTGCATTCTCGGAACGCCCTGGCCTCAGAATGCAGCATCTGTAGTCCATGGTAACCTGCGGAGAGGGGGCAGGGCTGAAGGAGGTTGGAACACTGCCCTCACTGAGGGAGTGGGTGTGGCCATCTCTGCTGTGACTGAACAAATGGCAGGGGAGCAGGGGTCCCCGGGAAGGGCCCTCAGAGCCCAGCAGGCGCAGTGTGGTGTCACAACCATTTAGGCCCAGACCAAAGGGCGCCTTCTTTGTCTGAACAGCTGCCCAAACTCTCACCTTTCCACTCAGGCCGCCCTCTTACTTGAACTGTGTGTGGAACCTGTCCGCGCAGTACACCTCGCTGCACAGCTAACCATAGGTCTGGGCATCGTAGCTTCCTGCCAGGTGACCGAAGTTCGCAGGTAGATGGGTACCTGGGACACACGCGGAGAGGCTGCTGCCCGGGCCACATGCCGCCCACTACCCCAGCCCCAGATTGGGGCCGCACAGCAGCCCTGTCTGAGTCCCCTCCCTCTAGAGGGAGTATTGGACCAACACTTCTAGAAAACGGAGTCCTCGCGGGCAACTCATTGGAGGGACACAAATAAATCTTTGCCAACTTTCTGCTGAAACTTAGGAGCGTTCAAACCTAAGCCTCTTACAAGGTAGCTGTTTAGCTAAACATGAGCTCATGATCGAAATTTACACAATAATGAAGAGATCAGTTACAAGGGGAGACAATCAGCAAAAACAATCAATACCAGAATTAGATTCCCAAGGCCATCCATCAGATGTTGGAATAATCAGGTGCAAGGCAGGATATATACATAAAACTGAAATGAAACAAGAAACAAGTATGTTTTCAAAGTCTGGTAGGATCTCTAAAATATTTTTAAAGTACATATCATTGATAAAGCTAAATACTCAAAGGTTGTGTAATACAACAGATTAATCATTGAGAAGAGTGAAATTATGCTGTTTTGAAAACTATGGCTGGTCAGATTTTCTGCCTAATTATATAAGAAGATTTATCTAAAACATACACATTATTTCAAAGTCTTATTGGCTGTGAAATAAGTTAAGGGTATTTCAAATGGCTTGTCTGCTTTGAAAGGTGCTTTGTAGGGAATCACAGAAAGTCGAGGGGAAAATATGTCAATATATACATTGCTATAGGTTGAAATAAGCCTTAAGACAGCAACAATGTAGAGGACCTGACACTTAGAAACTTACAAGTAAGCTGGAATCTTCAAAAGTTCAAGTCTTTATAAGTAAAAAGATTTATTAAAATGAATAACCAAGTGTTTTAATTGACATCAGAAGATCAAACCAATAAACCCTGAGAACATAGATAAAAGATAAATAAAGGTATGAGCAGAACTTAATACAATAGCAAACGTATAAAATTGAGGTGATTTAGTAAGTCCAAAGAATATTCTTTGCAAAGATTGAAAAGACACACTTTGATTAAGGAAAACAAAAACATAAGTAAAGAATATACAGAAAGAGTCAGGACAATGTTATAGCAGAGAATATATGAAATGCCAGGAAATTTGAACATTTCTGTAAAGGGGACCATTTCCTAGCTCCTAAAGTTTACCAAAACTGACACAAGAGGAAATCATTTAAGGTCATCAGGTCTGCCGTTGGAATTCTCGGAACACCCTGGCCTCAGAATGCAGCATCTGTAGTACATGGTAACCTGCGGAAAGGGGGCGGGGCTGAGGTAGGTTGGAACACTGCCCTCACAGAGGGAGTGAGTGTGGCAATCTCTGCTGTGACTGAACAAAGGGCAAGGGAGCAGGGGGCCCAGGGCAGGGCCCTCAGGCCCCGGCAGGTCCAGTGGGGTGTCACAAGAATTTAGGCCCAGGGCAAAGGGCGCCTTCTTTGTCTGAACAGCTGCCCAAACTCTCACCTTTCCACTCAGGCCGCCCTTTTACTTGAAGTGTGTGTGGAACCTGTCCATGCAGTACACCTCGCTGCACAGCTAACCATAGGTCTGGGCATCGTAGCTTCCTGCCAGGTGACCGAAGTTCGCAGGCAGATAGGTCCCTGGGACACATGCGGAGAGGCTCCTGCCCGGGCCACAGGCTGCCCACTGCCCCAACCCCAGATCGGGGGCCACAAAGCAACGCTGTCTAAGTCCCGTGCCTCTAGAGGTAGTATTAGACCAACACTTCTAGAAATAGTTGTCCACGCGGGCAACTCATTGGAGGGACACAAATAAATCTTTGCCGACTTTCTGCTGAAACTTAGGAGCGTTCACACCTAAGCCTCTTACAAGGTCAGCTGTATAGCTAAACATGAGCTCATGATCGAAATTTACACAATAATGAAGATATCAGCTACAAGGTGAGAAAATCAGCAAAAACAATCAATACCAGAATTAGATTCCCAAGGCCATCCATCAGATGTTGGAATAATCAGGTGCAAGGCAGGATATATACATAAAACTGGAACTGTAACAAGAAACAAGGATGTTTTCAAAGTCTGGTAGGATCTCTAAAACATTTTTAAAGTACATGTCATTGATAAAGCTAAATACTCAAAGGTTTTGTAATACAACAGATTAATCATTGAGAAGAGTGAAATTATGCTGTTTTGCAAACTATGGCAGGTCAGATTTTCTGCCTAATTATATAAGAAGATTTATCTAAAACATACACATTATTTCAAAGAGTTATTGGCTGTGAAATAACTTAAGGGTATTTCAAATGGCTTGTCTGCAATGAAAGGTGCTATGTAGGGAATCACAGAAAGTCGAGGGGAAAATGTGTCAATATATACATTGCTATATGTTGAACTAAGCCTTAGGACAGCAACAATGTAGAGCACCTGACACTTAGAAACTTGCAAGTAAGCTAGAATCTTCAAAAGTTCAAATCTTTATAAGTAAAAAGATTTATTAAAATGAATAACAAAGTGTTTTAATTGACATCAGAAGATCAAACAAATAAACCCAGAGAACATAGATAAAAGATAAATAAAGATATGAGCAGAACTTAATACAACAGGAAAAGTAAAAAATTGAGGTGATTTGGTAAGTCCAAAGAATATTCTTTGAAAAGATTGAAAAGACACACTTTGATTAAGGAAAACAAAAACGTCAGTAAAGAATATACAGAAAGAGTCAGGACAATGTTATAGCACAGAATATATGAAATGCCAGTAAATTTGAACATTTCTGTAAAGGGGACCATTTCCTAGCTCCTAAAGTTTACCAAAACTGACACAAGAGGAAGTCATTTAACGTCATCATGTCTGACCTTTGCATTCTCGGAACGCCCTGGCCTCAGAATGCAGCATCTGTAGTCCATGGTAACCTGCGGAGAGGGGGCAGGGCTGAAGGAGGTTGGAACACTGCCCTCACTGAGGGAGTGGGTGTGGCCATCTCTGCTGTGACTGAACAAATGGCAGGGGAGCAGGGGTCCCCGGGAAGGGCCCTCAGAGCCCAGCAGGCGCAGTGTGGTGTCACAACCATTTAGGCCCAGACCAAAGGGCGCCTTCTTTGTCTGAACAGCTGCCCAAACTCTCACCTTTCCACTCAGGCCGCCCTCTTACTTGAACTGTGTGTGGAACCTGTCCGCGCAGTACACCTCGCTGCACAGCTAACCATAGGTCTGGGCATCGTAGCTTCCTGCCAGGTGACCGAAGTTCGCAGGTAGATGGGTACCTGGGACACACGCGGAGAGGCTGCTGCCCGGGCCACATGCCGCCCACTACCCCAGCCCCAGATTGGGGCCGCACAGCAGCCCTGTCTGAGTCCCCTCCCTCTAGAGGGAGTATTGGACCAACACTTCTAGAAAACGGAGTCCTCGCGGGCAACTCATTGGAGGGACACAAATAAATCTTTGCCAACTTTCTGCTGAAACTTAGGAGCGTTCAAACCTAAGCCTCTTACAAGGTAGCTGTTTAGCTAAACATGAGCTCATGATCGAAATTTACACAATAATGAAGAGATCAGTTACAAGGGGAGACAATCAGCAAAAACAATCAATACCAGAATTAGATTCCCAAGGCCATCCATCAGATGTTGGAATAATCAGGTGCAAGGCAGGATATATACATAAAACTGAAATGAAACAAGAAACAAGTATGTTTTCAAAGTCTGGTAGGATCTCTAAAATATTTTTAAAGTACATATCATTGATAAAGCTAAATACTCAAAGGTTGTGTAATACAACAGATTAATCATTGAGAAGAGTGAAATTATGCTGTTTTGAAAACTATGGCTGGTCAGATTTTCTGCCTAATTATATAAGAAGATTTATCTAAAACATACACATTATTTCAAAGTCTTATTGGCTGTGAAATAAGTTAAGGGTATTTCAAATGGCTTGTCTGCTTTGAAAGGTGCTTTGTAGGGAATCACAGAAAGTCGAGGGGAAAATATGTCAATATATACATTGCTATAGGTTGAAATAAGCCTTAAGACAGCAACAATGTAGAGGACCTGACACTTAGAAACTTACAAGTAAGCTGGAATCTTCAAAAGTTCAAGTCTTTATAAGTAAAAAGATTTATTAAAATGAATAACCAAGTGTTTTAATTGACATCAGAAGATCAAACCAATAAACCCTGAGAACATAGATAAAAGATAAATAAAGGTATGAGCAGAACTTAATACAATAGCAAACGTATAAAATTGAGGTGATTTAGTAAGTCCAAAGAATATTCTTTGCAAAGATTGAAAAGACACACTTTGATTAAGGAAAACAAAAACATAAGTAAAGAATATACAGAAAGAGTCAGGACAATGTTATAGCAGAGAATATATGAAATGCCAGGAAATTTGAACATTTCTGTAAAGGGGACCATTTCCTAGCTCCTAAAGTTTACCAAAACTGACACAAGAGGAAATCATTTAAGGTCATCAGGTCTGCCGTTGGAATTCTCGGAACACCCTGGCCTCAGAATGCAGCATCTGTAGTACATGGTAACCTGCGGAAAGGGGGCGGGGCTGAGGTAGGTTGGAACACTGCCCTCACAGAGGGAGTGAGTGTGGCAATCTCTGCTGTGACTGAACAAAGGGCAAGGGAGCAGGGGGCCCAGGGCAGGGCCCTCAGGCCCCGGCAGGTCCAGTGGGGTGTCACAAGAATTTAGGCCCAGGGCAAAGGGCGCCTTCTTTGTCTGAACAGCTGCCCAAACTCTCACCTTTCCACTCAGGCCGCCCTTTTACTTGAAGTGTGTGTGGAACCTGTCCATGCAGTACACCTCGCTGCACAGCTAACCATAGGTCTGGGCATCGTAGCTTCCTGCCAGGTGACCGAAGTTCGCAGGCAGATAGGTCCCTGGGACACATGCGGAGAGGCTCCTGCCCGGGCCACAGGCTGCCCACTGCCCCAACCCCAGATCGGGGGCCACAAAGCAACGCTGTCTAAGTCCCGTGCCTCTAGAGGTAGTATTAGACCAACACTTCTAGAAATAGTTGTCCACGCGGGCAACTCATTGGAGGGACACAAATAAATCTTTGCCGACTTTCTGCTGAAACTTAGGAGCGTTCACACCTAAGCCTCTTACAAGGTCAGCTGTATAGCTAAACATGAGCTCATGATCGAAATTTACACAATAATGAAGATATCAGCTACAAGGTGAGAAAATCAGCAAAAACAATCAATACCAGAATTAGATTCCCAAGGCCATCCATCAGATGTTGGAATAATCAGGTGCAAGGCAGGATATATACATAAAACTGGAACTGTAACAAGAAACAAGGATGTTTTCAAAGTCTGGTAGGATCTCTAAAACATTTTTAAAGTACATGTCATTGATAAAGCTAAATACTCAAAGGTTTTGTAATACAACAGATTAATCATTGAGAAGAGTGAAATTATGCTGTTTTGCAAACTATGGCAGGTCAGATTTTCTGCCTAATTATATAAGAAGATTTATCTAAAACATACACATTATTTCAAAGAGTTATTGGCTGTGAAATAACTTAAGGGTATTTCAAATGGCTTGTCTGCAATGAAAGGTGCTATGTAGGGAATCACAGAAAGTCGAGGGGAAAATGTGTCAATATATACATTGCTATATGTTGAACTAAGCCTTAGGACAGCAACAATGTAGAGCACCTGACACTTAGAAACTTGCAAGTAAGCTAGAATCTTCAAAAGTTCAAATCTTTATAAGTAAAAAGATTTATTAAAATGAATAACAAAGTGTTTTAATTGACATCAGAAGATCAAACAAATAAACCCAGAGAACATAGATAAAAGATAAATAAAGATATGAGCAGAACTTAATACAACAGGAAAAGTAAAAAATTGAGGTGATTTGGTAAGTCCAAAGAATATTCTTTGAAAAGATTGAAAAGACACACTTTGATTAAGGAAAACAAAAACATAAGTAAAGAATATACAGAAAGAGTCAGGACAATGTTATAGCAGAGAATATATGAAATGACAGTAAATTTGAACATTTCTGTAAAGGGGACCATTTATTAGCTCCAAAAGTTTACCAAAACTGACACAAGAGGAAGTCATTTAAGGTCATCATGTCTGCCCTTGGCATTCTCGGAACGCCCTGGCCTCAGAATGCAGCAACTGTAGTCCATGGTAACCTGCGGAGAGGGGGCGGGGCTGAGGGAGGTTGGAACACTGCCCTCACTGATGGACTGGGTGTGGCCATCTCTGCTGTGACTGACCAATGGGCAGGGGAGCTTGGGGCCAAGGGCAGGGCCCTCAGAGCCCGGCAGGCCCAGTGGGGTGTCACAAGCATTTAGTCCCAGGCCAAAGGGCGCCTTCTTTGTCTGAACAGCTGCCCAAACTCTCACCTTTCCACTCAGGCCGCCCTCTTACTTGAAGTGTGTGTGGAACCAGTCCACGCAGTACACCTCGATGCACAGCTAACCATAGGTCTGGGCATCGTAGCTTCCTGTCAGGTGACCGAAGTTCGCAGGTAGATGGGTCCCTGGGACACACGCGGAGAGGCTCCTGCCCGGGCCACAGGCCGCCCACTACCCCAGCCCCAGATTGAGGCTACAGAGCAGCCCTGTCTGAGTCCCCTCCCTCTAGAGGGAGTATTTAACCAACACTTCTAGAAAACGGAGTCCTCGCGGGCAACTCATTGGAGGGACACAAATAAATCTTTGCCGACTTTCTGCTGAAACTTAGGAGCATTCACAACTAAGCCTCTTACAAGGTCATCTGTTTAGCTAAACATGAGCTCATGATCTAAATTTACACAATAATGAAGAGATCAGCTAAAAGGGGAGACAGTCAGCAAAAACAATCAATACCAGAATTAGATTTCCAAGGCCATCCATCAGATGTTGGAATAATCAGGTGCAAGGCAGGATATATACATAAAACTGGAACTGAAATAAGAAACCAGGATGTTTTCAAAGTCTGGTAGGATCTCTAAAACATTTTTAAAGTACATGTCATTGATAAAGCTAAATACTCAAAGGTTGTGTAATACAACAGATTAATCATTGAGAAGAGTGTAATTATGCTGTTTTGAAAACTATCGCAGGTCAGATTTTCTGCCTAATTATATAAGAAGATTTCTCTAAAACATACACATTATTTCAAAGAGTTATTGGCAGTGAAATAACTTAAGGGTATTTCAAATGGCTTGTCTGCAATGAAAGGTGCTATGTAGGGAATCACAGAAAGTCGAGGGGAAAATATGTCAATATATACATTGCTATAGGTTAAATTAAGCCTTAGGACAGCAACAATGTAGAGGACCTGACCCTTAGAAACTTACAAGTAAGCTGGAATGTTCAAAAGTTCCAATCTTTATAAGTAAAAAGATTTATTAAAATGAATAACCAAGTGTTTTAATTGACATCAGAAGATCAAACAAATAAACCCTGAGAACATAGATAAAAGATAAATAAAGATATGAGCAGAACTTAATACAACAGCAAACGTTTAAAATTGGGGTGATTTAGTAAGTCCAAAGAATATTCTTTGAAAAGATTGAAAAGACACACTTTGATTAAGGAAAACAAAAACGTAAGTAAAGAATATACAGAAAGAGTCAGGACAAAGTTATAGCAGAGAATATATGAAATGCCAGTAAATTTGAACATTTCTGTAAAGGGGACCATTTCCTAGCTCCTAAAGTTTACCAAAACTGACACAAGAGGAAATCATTTAAGGTCATCATGTCTGTCCTTGGCATGCTCGGAACGCCCTGGCCTCAGAATGCAGCATCTGTAGTCCATGGTAACCTGCGGAGAGGGGGCGGGGATGAGCGAGGTTGGAACACTGCCCTCACTGAGCGGGTGGGTGTGGCCAACTCTGCTGTGACTGAACAAAGGCCAGGGGAGCATGGGGCCGAGGGCAGGGCCCTCAGTGCCCGGCAGGCCCAGTGGGGTGTCACAAGCTTTTACGCCCAGGCCAAAGGGCGCCTTCTTTGTCTGAACAGCTCCCAAACACTCATCTTACCACTCAGGCCGCCCTCTTACTTGAAGTGTGTGTGGAACCTGTCCACGCATTACACCTCGCTGCACAGCTTACCATAGGTCTGGGCATCGTAGATTCCTGCCAGGTGACCGAAGTTCGCAGGCAGATGGGTCCCTGGGACACACGCGGAGAGGCTCCTGCCTGTGCCACAGGCCGCCCACTACCCCAGCCCCAGATTGGGGGCCACACAGCAGCCCTGTCTGAGTCCACTGCCTGTAGAGGGAGTATTGGACCAACACATCTAGAAAACGGGGTCCTCGCGGGCAACTCATTGGAGGGACACAAATAAATCTTTGCCGACTTTCTGCTGAAACTTTGGAGCGTTCACACCTAAGCCTCTTACAAGCTCAGCTGTTTAGCTAAACATGATCTCGTGATCGAAATTTACACAATAATGAATTGATCAGCTACAAGGGGAGATAAATCAGCAAAAACAATCAATACCAGAATTAGATTCCCAAGGCCATCCATCAGATGTTGGAACAATCAGGTGCAAGGCAGGATATGTACATAAAACTGGAACTGAAAGAAGAAACAAGGATGTTTTCAAAGTCTAGTACGATCTCTAAAACATTTTTAAAGTACATGTCATTGATAAAGCTAACTACTCAAAGGTTGTGTAATACAACAGATTAATCATTGAGAAGAGTGAAATTATGCTGTTTTGAAAACTATGGCAGGTCAGATTTTCTGCCTAATTATATAAGAAGATTTATCTAAAACCTACACATTATTTCAAAAACTTATTGGCTGTGAAATAAGTTAAGGGTATTTCAAATGGCTTGTCTGTAATGAAAGGTACTATCTAGGGAATCACAGAAAGTCGAGGGGAAAATATGTCAATATATACATTGCTATATGTTGAACTAAGCCTTAGGACAGCAACAATGTAGAGCACCTGACACTTAGAAACTTGCAAGTAAGCTAGAATCTTCAAAAGTTCAAATCTTTATAAGTAAAAAGTTTTATTAAAATGAATAACTAAGTGTTTTAATTGACATCAGAAGATCAAACCAATAAACCCTGAGAACATAGATAAAAGATAAATAAAGATATGAGCAGAACTTAATACAACAGGAAAAGTATAAAATTGAGGTGATTTGGTAAGTCCAAAAAATATTCTTTGAAAAGATTGAAAAGACACACTTTGATTAAGGAAAACAAAAACATAATTAAAGAATATACAGAGAGAGTCAGGACAATGTTATAGCAGAGAATATATGAAATGACAGTAAATTTGAACATTTCTGTAAAGGGGACCATTTCCTAGCTCCTAAAGTTTACCAAAACTGACACCAGAGGAAATCATTTAAGGTCATCATGTCTGCCCTTGGCATTCTCGGAACGCCCTGGCCTCAGAATGCAGCAACTGTAGTCTATGGTAACCTGCGGAGAGGGGGCGGGGATGAGGGAGGTTGGAACACTGCCCTCACTTAGGTAGTTGGTGTGGCCATCTCTGCTGTGACTGAACAAAGGCAGGGGAGCAGGGGTCCCAGGGAAGGGCCCTCAGAGCCCAGCAGGCCCAGTGTGTTGTCACAAGCATTTAGGCCCAGACCAAAGGGCGCCTTCTTTGTCTGAACAGCTGCCCAAACTCTCACCTTTCCACTCAGGCCGCCCTCTTACTTGAACTGTGTGTGGAACCTGTCCACGCAGTACACCTCGCTGCACAGCTAACCATAGGTCTGGGCATCGTAGCTTCCTGCCAGGTGACCGAAGTTCGCAGGTAGATGGGTCCCTGGGACACACGCGGAGAGGCTGCTGCTCGGGCCACAGGCCACCCACTACCCCAGCCCCAGATTGGGGCCGCACAGCAGCCCTGTCTGAGTCCCCTCCCTCTAGAGGGAGTATTGGACCAACACTTCTAGAAAACGGAGTCCTCGCGGGCAACTCATTGGAGGGACACAAATAAATCTTTGCCCACTTTCTGCTGAAACTTAGGAGCGTTCAAACCTAAGCCTCTTACAACGTCAGCTGTTTAGCTAAACATGAGCTCATGATCGAAATTTACACAATAATGAAGAGATCAGTTATAAGGGGAGACAATCAGCAAAAACAATCAATACCAGAATTAGATTCCCAAGGCCATCCATCAGATGTTGGAATAATCAGGTGCAAGGCAGGATATATACATAAAACTGGAACTGAAACAAGAAACAAGGATGTTTTCAAAGTCTGGTAGGATCTCTAAAATATTTTTAAAGTACATATCATTGATAAAGCTAAATACTCAAAGGTTGTGTAATACAACAGATTAATCATTGAGAAGAGTGAAATTATGCTGTTTTGAAAACTATGGCAGGTCAGATTTTCTGCCTAATTATATAAGAATATTTCTCTAAAACATACACATTATTTCAAAGACTTATTGGCTGTGAAATAAGTTAAGGGTATTTCAAATGGCTTGTCTGCAATGAAAGGTGCTATGTAGGGAATCACAGAAAGTCGAGGGGAAAATATGTCAATATATACATTGCTATAGGTTGAACTAAGCCTTAGGACAGCAACAATGTAGAGCACCTGACACTTAGAAACTTGCAAGTAAGCTAGAATCTTCAAAAGTTCAAAGCTTTATAAGTAAAAAGATTTATTAAAATGAATAACCAAGTGTTTTAATTGACATCAGAAGATCAAACCAATAAACCCTGAGAACAAAGATAAAAGATAAATAAAGATATGAGCAGAACTTAATACAACAGCAAACGTATAAAATTGAGGTGATTTGGTAAGTCCAAAGAATATTTTTTGAAAAGATTGAAAAGACACACTTTGATTAAGGAAAACAAAAACGTCAGTAAAGAATATACAGAAAGAGTCAGGACAATGTTATAGCACAGAATATATGAAATGCCAGTAAATTTGAACATTTCTGTAAAGGGGACCATTTCCTAGCTCCTAAAGTTTACCAAAACTGACACAAGAGGAAGTCATTTAACGTCATCATGTCTGACCTTTGCATTCTCGGAACGCCCTGGCCTCAGAATGCAGCATCTGTAGTCCATGGTAACCTGCGGAGAGGGGGCAGGGCTGAAGGAGGTTGGAACACTGCCCTCACTGAGGGAGTGGGTGTGGCCATCTCTGCTGTGACTGAACAAATGGCAGGGGAGCAGGGGTCCCCGGGAAGGGCCCTCAGAGCCCAGCAGGCGCAGTGTGGTGTCACAACCATTTAGGCCCAGACCAAAGGGCGCCTTCTTTGTCTGAACAGCTGCCCAAACTCTCACCTTTCCACTCAGGCCGCCCTCTTACTTGAACTGTGTGTGGAACCTGTCCGCGCAGTACACCTCGCTGCACAGCTAACCATAGGTCTGGGCATCGTAGCTTCCTGCCAGGTGACCGAAGTTCGCAGGTAGATGGGTACCTGGGACACACGCGGAGAGGCTGCTGCCCGGGCCACATGCCGCCCACTACCCCAGCCCCAGATTGGGGCCGCACAGCAGCCCTGTCTGAGTCCCCTCCCTCTAGAGGGAGTATTGGACCAACACTTCTAGAAAACGGAGTCCTCGCGGGCAACTCATTGGAGGGACACAAATAAATCTTTGCCGACTTTCTGCTGAAACTTAGGAGCGTTCAAACCTAAGCCTCTTACAAGGTAGCTGTTTAGCTAAACATGAGCTCATGATCGAAATTTACACAATAATGAAGAGATCAGTTACAAGGGGAGACAATCAGCAAAAACAATCAATACCAGAATTAGATTCCCAAGGCCATCCATCAGATGTTGGAATAATCAGGTGCAAGGCAGGATATATACATAAAACTGAAATGAAACAAGAAACAAGTATGTTTTCAAAGTCTGGTAGGATCTCTAAAATATTTTTAAAGTACATATCATTGATAAAGCTAAATACTCAAAGGTTGTGTAATACAACAGATTAATCATTGAGAAGAGTGAAATTATGCTGTTTTGAAAACTATGGCTGGTCAGATTTTCTGCCTAATTATATAAGAAGATTTATCTAAAACATACACATTATTTCAAAGTCTTATTGGCTGTGAAATAAGTTAAGGGTATTTCAAATGGCTTGTCTGCTTTGAAAGGTGCTTTGTAGGGAATCACAGAAAGTCGAGGGGAAAATATGTCAATATATACATTGCTATAGGTTGAAATAAGCCTTAAGACAGCAACAATTTAGAGGACCTGACACTTAGAAACTTACAAGTAAGCTGGAATCTTCAAAAGTTCAAGTCTTTATAAGTAAAAAGATTTATTAAAATGAATAACCAAGTGTTTTAATTGACATCAGAAGATCAAACCAATAAACCCTGAGAACATAGATAAAAGATAAATAAAGGTATGAGCAGAACTTAATACAACAGCAAACGTATAAAATTGAGGTGATTTAGTAAGTCCAAAGAATATTCTTTGCAAAGATTGAAAAGACACACTTTGATTAAGGAAAACAAAAACATAAGTAAAGAATATACAGAAAGAGTCAGGACAATGTTATAGCAGAGAATATATGAAATGCCAGGAAATTTGAACATTTCTGTAAAGGGGACCATTTCCTAGCTCCTAAAGTTTACCAAAACTGACACAAGAGGAAATCATTTAAGGTCATCAGGTCTGCCGTTGGAATTCTCGGAACACCCTGGCCTCAGAATGCAGCATCTGTAGTACATGGTAACCTGCGGAAAGGGGGCGGGGCTGAGGTAGGTTGGAACACTGCCCTCACAGAGGGAGTGAGTGTGGCAATCTCTGCTGTGACTGAACAAAGGGCAAGGGAGCAGGGGGCCCAGGGCAGGGCCCTCAGGCCCCGGCAGGTCCAGTGGGGTGTCACAAGAATTTAGGCCCAGGGCAAAGGGCGCCTTCTTTGTCTGAACAGCTGCCCAAACTCTCACCTTTCCACTCAGGCCGCCCTTTTACTTGAAGTGTGTGTGGAACCTGTCCATGCAGTACACCTCGCTGCACAGCTAACCATAGGTCTGGGCATCGTAGCTTCCTGCCAGGTGACCGAAGTTCGCAGGCAGATAGGTCCCTGGGACACATGCGGAGAGGCTCCTGCCCGGGCCACAGGCTGCCCACTGCCCCAACCCCAGATCGGGGGCCACAAAGCAACGCTGTCTAAGTCCCGTGCCTCTAGAGGTAGTATTAGACCAACACTTCTAGAAATAGTTGTCCACGCGGGCAACTCATTGGAGGGACACAAATAAATCTTTGCCGACTTTCTGCTGAAACTTAGGAGCGTTCACACCTAAGCCTCTTACAAGGTCAGCTGTATAGCTAAACATGAGCTCATGATCGAAATTTACACAATAATGAAGATATCAGCTACAAGGTGAGAAAATCAGCAAAAACAATCAATACCAGAATTAGATTCCCAAGGCCATCCATCAGATGTTGGAATAATCAGGTGCAAGGCAGGATATATACATAAAACTGGAACTGTAACAAGAAACAAGGATGTTTTCAAAGTCTGGTAGGATCTCTAAAACATTTTTAAAGTACATGTCATTGATAAAGCTAAATACTCAAAGGTTTTGTAATACAACAGATTAATCATTGAGAAGAGTGAAATTATGCTGTTTTGCAAACTATGGCAGGTCAGATTTTCTGCCTAATTATATAAGAAGATTTCTCTAAAACATACACATTATTTCAAAGACTTATTGGCTGTGAAATAAGTTAAGGGTATTTCATATGGCTTGTCTGCAATGAAAGGTGCTATGTAGGGAATCAAAGAAAGTCGAGGGGAAAATATGTCAATATATACATTGCTATATTTTGAACTAAGCCTTAGTACAGCAACAATGGAGTAGACCTGACCCTTAGAAACTTACAAGTAAGCTGGAATCTTCAAAAATTCCAATCTTTATAAGTAAAAAGATTTATTAAAATGAATAACCAAGTGTTTTAATTGACATCAGAAGATCAAACCAATAAACCCTGAGAACATAGATAAAAGATAAATAAAGTTATGAGAAGAACTTAATACAACAGCAAAAGTATAAAATTGAGGTGATTTAGTAAGTCCAAAGAATATTCTTTGAATAGATTGAAAAGACACACTTTGATTAAGGAAAACAAAAACATAAGTAAAGAATATACAGAAAGAGTCAGGACAATGTTATAGCAGAGAATATATGAAATGCCAGTAAATTTGAATATATCTGTAAAGGGGACCATTTCCTAGCTCAGAAAGTTTACCAAAACTGACACAAGAGGAAATCATTTAAGGTCCTCATGTCTGCCCTTGGCATTCTCAGAAAGCCCTGGCCTCAGAATGCAGCATCTGTAGTCCATGGTACCCTGCGGAGAGGGGGCGGGGCTGAGGTAGGTTGGATCATTGCCCTCACAGAGGGAGTGAGTGTGGCCATCTCTGCTGTGACTGAACAAAGGAAAGGGAGCAGGGAGCCAAGGGCAGGGCCCTCAGGGCCCGGCAGGTCCAGTGGGGGGTCACAAGCATTTAGGCCCAGAACAAAGGGTGCCTTCTTTGTCTGAACAGCTGCGCAAACTCTCACCTTTCCACTCAGGCCGCCCTTTTACTTGAAGTGTGTGTGGAACCTGTCCATGCAGTACACCTCGATGCACAGCTAACCATAGGTCGGCTCATCGTAGCTTCCTGGCAGGTGACCGAAGTTCGCAGGTAGATGGGTCCCTGGGACACATGCGGAGAGGCTCCTGCCCGGGCCACAGGCCGCCCACTACCCCAGCCCCAGATTGAGGCCACAGAGCAGCCCTGTCTGAGTCCCCTCCCTCTAGAGGGAGTATTGGACCAACATTTCTAGAAAACGGAGTCCTCGCGGGCAACTCATTGGAGGGACACAAATAAATCTTTCCCGACTTTCTGCTGAAACTTAGGAGCATTCACACCTACGCCTCTTACAAGGTCAGCTGTTTAGCTAAACATGAGCTCGTGATCGAAATTTACACAATAATGAAGAGATCAGCTACAAGGGGAGAAAATCAGCAAAAACAATCAATACCAGAATTAGATTCCCAAGGCCATCCATCAGATGTTGGAACAATCAGGTGCAAGGCAGGATATATACATAAAACTGGAACTGAAAGAAGAAACAAGGATGTTTTCAAAGTCTAGTACGATCTCTAAAACATTTTTAAAGTACATGTCATTGATAAAGCTAAATACTCAAAGGTTGTGTAATACAACAGATTAATCATTGAGAAGAGTGTAATTATGCTGTTTTGAAAACTATCGCAGGTCAGATTTTCTGCCTAATTATATAAGAAGATTTCTCTAAAACATACACATTATTTCAAAGAGTTATTGGCAGTGAAATAACTTAAGGGTATTTCAAATGGCTTGTCTGCAATGAAAGGTGCTATGTAGGGAATCACAGAAAGTCGAGGGGAAAATATGTCAATATATACATTGCTATAGGTTAAATTAAGCCTTAGGACAGCAACAATGTAGAGGACCTGACCCTTAGAAACTTACAAGTAAGCTGGAATGTTCAAAAGTTCCAATCTTTATAAGTAAAAAGATTTATTAAAATGAATAACCAAGTGTTTTAATTGACATCAGAAGATCAAACAAATAAACCCTGAGAACATAGATAAAAGATAAATAAAGATATGAGCAGAACTTAATACAACAGCAAACGTTTAAAATTGGGGTGATTTAGTAAGTCCAAAGAATATTCTTTGAAAAGATTGAAAAGACACACTTTGATTAAGGAAAACAAAAACGTAAGTAAAGAATATACAGAAAGAGTCAGGACAAAGTTATAGCAGAGAATATATGAAATGCCAGTAAATTTGAACATTTCTGTAAAGGGGACCATTTCCTAGCTCCTAAAGTTTACCAAAACTGACACAAGAGGAAATCATTTAAGGTCATCATGTCTGTCCTTGGCATGCTCGGAACGCCCTGGCCTCAGAATGCAGCATCTGTAGTCCATGGTAACCTGCAGAGAGGGGGCGGGGATGAGCGAGGTTGGAACACTGCCCTCACTGAGCGGGTGGGTGTGGCCAACTCTGCTGTGACTGAACAAAGGCCAGGGGAGCATGGGGCCGAGGGCAGGGCCCTCAGTGCCCGGCAGGCCCAGTGGGGTGTCACAAGCTTTTACGCCCAGGCCAAAGGGCGCCTTCTTTGTCTGAACAGCTCCCAAACACTCATCTTACCACTCAGGCCGCCCTCTTACTTGAAGTGTGTGTGGAACCTGTCCACGCATTACACCTCGCTGCACAGCTTACCATAGGTCTGGGCATCGTAGATTCCTGCCAGGTGACCGAAGTTCGCAGGCAGATGGGTCCCTGGGACACACGCGGAGAGGCTCCTGCCTGTGCCACAGGCCGCCCACTACCCCAGCCCCAGATTGGGGGCCACACAGCAGCCCTGTCTGAGTCCTCTGCCTGTAGAGGGAGTATTGGACCAACACATCTAGAAAACGGGGTCCTCGCGGGCAACTCATTGGAGGGACACAAATAAATCTTTGCCGACTTTCTGCTGAAACTTTGGAGCGTTCACACCTAAGCCTCTTACAAGCTCAGCTGTTTAGCTAAACATGATCTCGTGATCGAAATTTACACAATAATGAATTGATCAGCTACAAGGGGAGATAAATCAGCAAAAACAATCAATACCAGAATTAGATTCCCAAGGCCATCCATCAGATGTTGGAACAATCAGGTGCAAGGCAGGATATGTACATAAAACTGGAACTGAAAGAAGAAACAAGGATGTTTTCAAAGTCTAGTACGATCTCTAAAACATTTTTAAAGTACATGTCATTGATAAAGCTAACTACTCAAAGGTTGTGTAATACAACAGATTAATCATTGAGAAGAGTGAAATTATGCTGTTTTGAAAACTATGGCAGGTCAGATTTTCTGCCTAATTATATAAGAAGATTTATCTAAAACCTACACATTATTTCAAAAACTTATTGGCTGTGAAATAAGTTAAGGGTATTTCAAATGGCTTGTCTGTAATGAAAGGTACTATCTAGGGAATCACAGAAAGTCGAGGGGAAAATATGTCAATATATACATTGCTATATGTTGAACTAAGCCTTAGGACAGCAACAATGTAGAGCACCTGACACTTAGAAACTTGCAAGTAAGCTAGAATCTTCAAAAGTTCAAATCTTTATAAGTAAAAAGTTTTATTAAAATGAATAAGTGTTTTAATTGACATCAGAAGATCAAACCAATAAACCCTGAGAACATAGATAAAAGATAAATAAAGATATGAGCAGAAATTAATACAACAGGAAAAGTATAAAATTGAGGTGATTTGGTAAGTCCAAAAAATATTCTTTGAAAAGATTGAAAAGACACACTTTGATTAAGGAAAACAAAAACATAATTAAAGAATATACAGAGAGAGTCAGGACAATGTTATAGCAGAGAATATATGAAATGACAGTAAATTTGAACATTTCTGTAAAGGGGACCATTTCCTAGCTCCTAAAGTTTACCAAAACTGACACCAGAGGAAATCATTTAAGGTCATCATGTCTGCCCTTGGCATTCTCGGAACGCCCTGGCCTCAGAATGCAGCAACTGTAGTCTATGGTAACCTGCGGAGAGGGGGCGGGGATGAGGGAGGTTGGAACACTGCCCTCACTTAGGTAGTTGGTGTGGCCATCTCTGCTGTGACTGAACAAAGGCAGGGGAGCAGGGGTCCCAGGGAAGGGCCCTCAGAGCCCAGCAGGCCCAGTGTGTTGTCACAAGCATTTAGGCCCAGACCAAAGGGCGCCTTCTTTGTCTGAACAGCTGCCCAAACTCTCACCTTTCCACTCAGGCCGCCCTCTTACTTGAACTGTGTGTGGAACCTGTCCACGCAGTACACCTCGCTGCACAGCTAACCATAGGTCTGGGCATCGTAGCTTCCTGCCAGGTGACCGAAGTTCGCAGGTAGATGGGTCCCTGGGACACACGCGGAGAGGCTGCTGCTCGGGCCACAGGCCACCCACTACCCCAGCCCCAGATTGGGGCCGCACAGCAGCCCTGTCTGAGTCCCCTCCCTCTAGAGGGAGTATTGGACCAACACTTCTAGAAAACGGAGTCCTCGCGGGCAACTCATTGGAGGGACACAAATAAATCTTTGCCCACTTTCTGCTGAAACTTAGGAGCGTTCAAACCTAAGCCTCTTACAACGTCAGCTGTTTAGCTAAACATGAGCTCATGATCGAAATTTACACAATAATGAAGAGATCAGTTATAAGGGGAGACAATCAGCAAAAACAATCAATACCAGAATTAGATTCCCAAGGCCATCCATCAGATGTTGGAATAATCAGGTGCAAGGCAGGATATATACATAAAACTGGAACTGAAACAAGAAACAAGGATGTTTTCAAAGTCTGGTAGGATCTCTAAAATATTTTTAAAGTACATATCATTGATAAAGCTAAATACTCAAAGGTTGTGTAATACAACAGATTAATCATTGAGAAGAGTGAAATTATGCTGTTTTGAAAACTATGGCAGGTCAGATTTTCTGCCTAATTATATAAGAATATTTCTCTAAAACATACACATTATTTCAAAGACTTATTGGCTGTGAAATAAGTTAAGGGTATTTCAAATGGCTTGTCTGCAATGAAAGGTGCTATGTAGGGAATCACAGAAAGTCGAGGGGAAAATATGTCAATATATACATTGCTATAGGTTGAACTAAGCCTTAGGACAGCAACAATGTAGAGCACCTGACACTTAGAAACTTGCAAGTAAGCTAGAATCTTCAAAAGTTCAAAGCTTTATAAGTAAAAAGATTTATTAAAATGAATAACCAAGTGTTTTAATTGACATCAGAAGATCAAACCAATAAACCCTGAGAACAAAGATAAAAGATAAATAAAGATATGAGCAGAACTTAATACAACAGCAAACGTATAAAATTGAGGTGATTTGGTAAGTCCAAAGAATATTCTTTGAAAAGATTGAAAAGACACACTTTGATTAAGGAAAACAAAAACGTCAGTAAAGAATATACAGAAAGAGTCAGGACAATGTTATAGCACAGAATATATGAAATGCCAGTAAATTTGAACATTTCTGTAAAGGGGACCATTTCCTAGCTCCTAAAGTTTACCAAAACTGACACAAGAGGAAGTCATTTAACGTCATCATGTCTGACCTTTGCATTCTCGGAACGCCCTGGCCTCAGAATGCAGCATCTGTAGTCCATGGTAACCTGCGGAGAGGGGGCAGGGCTGAAGGAGGTTGGAACACTGCCCTCACTGAGGGAGTGGGTGTGGCCATCTCTGCTGTGACTGAACAAATGGCAGGGGAGCAGGGGTCCCCGTGAAGGGCCCTCAGAGCCCAGCAGGCGCAGTGTGGTGTCACAACCATTTAGGCCCAGACCAAAGGGCGCCTTCTTTGTCTGAACAGCTGCCCAAACTCTCACCTTTCCACTCAGGCCGCCCTCTTACTTGAACTGTGTGTGGAACCTGTCCGCGCAGTACACCTCGCTGCACAGCTAACCATAGGTCTGGGCATCGTAGCTTCCTGCCAGGTGACCGAAGTTCGCAGGTAGATGGGTACCTGGGACACACGCGGAGAGGCTGCTGCCCGGGCCACATGCCGCCCACTACCCCAGCCCCAGATTGGGGCCGCACAGCAGCCCTGTCTGAGTCCCCTCCCTCTAGAGGGAGTATTGGACCAACACTTCTAGAAAACGGAGTCCTCGCGGGCAACTCATTGGAGGGACACAAATAAATCTTTGCCGACTTTCTGCTGAAACTTAGGAGCGTTCAAACCTAAGCCTCTTACAAGGTAGCTGTTTAGCTAAACATGAGCTCATGATCGAAATTTACACAATAATGAAGAGATCAGTTACAAGGGGAGACAATCAGCAAAAACAATCAATACCAGAATTAGATTCCCAAGGCCATCCATCAGATGTTGGAATAATCAGGTGCAAGGCAGGATATATACATAAAACTGAAATGAAACAAGAAACAAGTATGTTTTCAAAGTCTGGTAGGATCTCTAAAATATTTTTAAAGTACATATCATTGATAAAGCTAAATACTCAAAGGTTGTGTAATACAACAGATTAATCATTGAGAAGAGTGAAATTATGCTGTTTTGAAAACTATGGCTGGTCAGATTTTCTGCCTAATTATATAAGAAGATTTATCTAAAACATACACATTATTTCAAAGTCTTATTGGCTGTGAAATAAGTTAAGGGTATTTCAAATGGCTTGTCTGCTTTGAAAGGTGCTTTGTAGGGAATCACAGAAAGTCGAGGGGAAAATATGTCAATATATACATTGCTATAGGTTGAAATAAGCCTTAAGACAGCAACAATGTAGAGGACCTGACACTTAGAAACTTACAAGTAAGCTGGAATCTTCAAAAGTTCAAGTCTTTATAAGTAAAAAGATTTATTAAAATGAATAACCAAGTGTTTTAATTGACATCAGAAGATCAAACCAATAAACCCTGAGAACATAGATAAAAGATAAATAAAGGTATGAGCAGAACTTAATACAATAGCAAACGTATAAAATTGAGGTGATTTAGTAAGTCCAAAGAATATTCTTTGCAAAGATTGAAAAGACACACTTTGATTAAGGAAAACAAAAACATAAGTAAAGAATATACAGAAAGAGTCAGGACAATGTTATAGCAGAGAATATATGAAATGCCAGGAAATTTGAACATTTCTGTAAAGGGGACCATTTCCTAGCTCCTAAAGTTTACCAAAACTGACACAAGAGGAAATCATTTAAGGTCATCAGGTCTGCCGTTGGAATTCTCGGAACACCCTGGCCTCAGAATGCAGCATCTGTAGTACATGGTAACCTGCGGAAAGGGGGCGGGGCTGAGGTAGGTTGGAACACTGCCCTCACAGAGGGAGTGAGTGTGGCAATCTCTGCTGTGACTGAACAAAGGGCAAGGGAGCAGGGGGCCCAGGGCAGGGCCCTCAGGCCCCGGCAGGTCCAGTGGGGTGTCACAAGAATTTAGGCCCAGGGCAAAGGGCGCCTTCTTTGTCTGAACAGCTGCCCAAACTCTCACCTTTCCACTCAGGCCGCCCTTTTACTTGAAGTGTGTGTGGAACCTGTCCATGCAGTACACCTCGCTGCACAGCTAACCATAGGTCTGGGCATCGTAGCTTCCTGCCAGGTGACCGAAGTTCGCAGGCAGATAGGTCCCTGGGACACATGCGGAGAGGCTCCTGCCCGGGCCACAGGCTGCCCACTGCCCCAACCCCAGATCGGGGGCCACAAAGCAACGCTGTCTAAGTCCCGTGCCTCTAGAGGTAGTATTAGACCAACACTTCTAGAAATAGTTGTCCACGCGGGCAACTCATTGGAGGGACACAAATAAATCTTTGCCGACTTTCTGCTGAAACTTAGGAGCGTTCACACCTAAGCCTCTTACAAGGTCAGCTGTATAGCTAAACATGAGCTCATGATCGAAATTTACACAATAATGAAGATATCAGCTACAAGGTGAGAAAATCAGCAAAAACAATCAATACCAGAATTAGATTCCCAAGGCCATCCATCAGATGTTGGAATAATCAGGTGCAAGGCAGGATATATACATAAAACTGGAACTGTAACAAGAAACAAGGATGTTTTCAAAGTCTGGTAGGATCTCTAAAACATTTTTAAAGTACATGTCATTGATAAAGCTAAATACTCAAAGGTTTTGTAATACAACAGATTAATCATTGAGAAGAGTGAAATTATGCTGTTTTGCAAACTATGGCAGGTCAGATTTTCTGCCTAATTATATAAGAAGATTTCTCTAAAACATACACATTATTTCAAAGACTTATTGGCTGTGAAATAAGTTAAGGGTATTTCATATGGCTTGTCTGCAATGAAAGGTGCTATGTAGGGAATCAAAGAAAGTCGAGGGGAAAATATGTCAATATATACATTGCTATATTTTGAACTAAGCCTTAGTACAGCAACAATGGAGTAGACCTGACCCTTAGAAACTTACAAGTAAGCTGGAATCTTCAAAAATTCCAATCTTTATAAGTAAAAAGATTTATTAAAATGAATAACCAAGTGTTTTAATTGACATCAGAAGATCAAACCAATAAACCCTGAGAACATAGATAAAAGATAAATAAAGTTATGAGAAGAACTTAATACAACAGCAAAAGTATAAAATTGAGGTGATTTAGTAAGTCCAAAGAATATTCTTTGAATAGATTGAAAAGACACACTTTGATTAAGGAAAACAAAAACATAAGTAAAGAATATACAGAAAGAGTCAGGACAATGTTATAGCAGAGAATATATGAAATGCCAGTAAATTTGAATATATCTGTAAAGGGGACCATTTCCTAGCTCAGAAAGTTTACCAAAACTGACACAAGAGGAAATCATTTAAGGTCCTCATGTCTGCCCTTGGCATTCTCAGAAAGCCCTGGCCTCAGAATGCAGCATCTGTAGTCCATGGTACCCTGCGGAGAGGGGGCGGGGCTGAGGTAGGTTGGATCATTGCCCTCACAGAGGGAGTGAGTGTGGCCATCTCTGCTGTGACTGAACAAAGGAAAGGGAGCAGGGAGCCAAGGGCAGGGCCCTCAGGGCCCGGCAGGTCCAGTGGGGGGTCACAAGCATTTAGGCCCAGAACAAAGGGTGCCTTCTTTGTCTGAACAGCTGCGCAAACTCTCACCTTTCCACTCAGGCCGCCCTTTTACTTGAAGTGTGTGTGGAACCTGTCCATGCAGTACACCTCGATGCACAGCTAACCATAGGTCGGCTCATCGTAGCTTCCTGGCAGGTGACCGAAGTTCGCAGGTAGATGGGTCCCTGGGACACATGCGGAGAGGCTCCTGCCCGGGCCACAGGCCGCCCACTACCCCAGCCCCAGATTGAGGCCACAGAGCAGCCCTGTCTGAGTCCCCTCCCTCTAGAGGGAGTATTGGACCAACATTTCTAGAAAACGGAGTCCTCGCGGGCAACTCATTGGAGGGACACAAATAAATCTTTGCCGACTTTGTGCTGAAACTTCGGAGCATTCACACCTACGCCTCTTACAAGGTCAGCTGTTTAGCTAAACATGAGCTCGTGATCGAAATTTACACAATAATGAAGAGATCAGCTACAAGGGGAGAAAATCAGCAAAAACAATCAATACCAGAATTAGATTCCCAAGGCCATCCATCAGATGTTGGAATAATCAGGTGCAACGCAGGATATATACATAAAACTGGAACTGAATCAAGAAACAAGGATGTTTTCAAAGTTGGTACGATCTCTAAAACATTTTTAAAGTACATGTCATTGATAAAGCTAAATACTCAAAGTTTGTGTAATACAACAGATTAATCATTGAGAAGAGTGTAATTATGCTGTTTTGAAAACTGTGGCAGGTCAAATTTTCTGCCTAATTATATAAGAAGATTTATCTAAAACATACACATTATTTCAAAGACTTATTGGCTGTGAAATAAGTTAAGGGTATTTCAAATGGCTTGTCTGAAATGAAAGGTGCTATGTAGGGAATCACAGAAAGTCGAGGGGAAAATATGTCAATATATACATTGATATAGGTTGAACTAAGCCTTAGGACAGCAACAATGTAGAGGACCTGACCCTTAGAAGCTTACAAGTAAGCTGGAATCTTCAAAAGTTCCAATATTTATAAGTAAAAAGATTTATTAAAATGAATAACCAAGTGTTTTAATTAACATCAGAAGATCAAACCAATAAACCCTGAGAACATAGATAAAAGATAAATAAAGATATGAGCAGAACTTAATACAACAGCAAACGTATAAAATTGAGGTGATTTAGTAAGTCCAAAGAATATTCTTTGAAAAGATTGAGAAGACACACTTTGATTAAGGAAAACAAAAACGTAAGTAAAGAATATCCAGAAAGAGACAGGACAAAGTTATAGGAGAGAATATATGAAATTCCAGTAAATTTGAATATTTCTGTAAAGGGGACCATTTCCTAGCTCCTAAAGTTTACCAAAACTTACACAAGAGGAAATCATTTAAGGTCATCAGGTCTGCCCTTGGCATTCTCGGAACGCCCTGGCCTCAGAATTCAGCATCTGTAGTCCATGGTAACCTGCGGAGAGGGGGCGGGGCTGAGTGTGGTTGGAACACTGCCCTCACTGAGGGAGTGGGTGTGGCCATCTCTGCTGTGACTGAACAATGGCAGGGGAGCATGGGTCCCAGGGAAGGGCCCTCAGAGCCCAGCAGGCCCAGTGTGGTGTCACAAGCATTTAGGCCCAGACCAAAGGGCGCCTTCTTTGTCTGAATAGCTGCCCAAACTATCACCTTTCCGCTCAGGCCGCCCTCTTACTTGAAGTGTGTTTGGAAGCTGTCCGCGCAGGACACTTCGCTACACAGCTAACCATAGGTCTGGGCATCGTAGCTTCCTGGCAGGTGACCGAAGTTCGCAGGCATATGAGTCCCTGGGACACACACGGAGAGGCTCCTGCCAGGGCCACAGGCCGCCCACTGCCCCAGCCCCAGATCAGGGGCCGCAAAGCAGCCCTGTCTGAGTCCCCTACCTCTGGAGGGAGTATTGTACCAACCCTTCTAGAAATAGGTGTCGTCACGGGCAACTCATTGGAGGGACAAAAATAAATCTTTGCCGACTTTCTGCTGAAACTTAGGAGCGTTCACACCTAAGCCTCTTACAAGGTCAGCTGTTTAGCTAAACATGAGCTCATGATCTAAATTTACACAATAATGAAGAGATCAGCTACAACGGGAGACAATCAGCAAAAACAATCAATACCAGAATTAGATTCCCAAGGCCATCCATCAGATGTTGGAATAATCAGGTGCAAGGCAGGAAATATACATAAAACTGGAACTGAAAAAAGAAACAAGGATGTTTTCACAGTCTGGTAGGATCTCTAAACCATTTTTAAATTACATGTCATTGATAAAGCTAAATACTCAAAGGTTGTGTAATACAACAGATTAATCATTGAGAAGAGTGAAATTATGCTGTTTTGAAAACTATGGCAGGTGTGATTTTCTGCCTATTTATATAAGAAGATTTATCTAAAACATACACATTCCTTCAAAGACTTATTGGCTGTGAAATAAGTTAAGGGTATTTCAAATGGCTTGTCTGCAATGAAAGGTGCTATGTAGGGAATCACAGAAAGTCGAGGGGAAAATATGTCAATATATACATTGCTATAGGTTAAACTAAGCCTTAGGACAGCAACAATGTAGAGGAGCTGACCCTTAGAAACTTACAAGTAAGCTGGAAACTTCAAAACTTCCAATCTTTATAAGTAAAAAGATTTATTAAAATGAATATCCAAGTGTTTTAATTGACATCAGAAGATCAAACCAATAAACCCTGAGAACATAGATAAAAGATAAATAAAGATATGAGCAGAACTTAATACAACAGCAAACGTATAAAATTGAGGTGATTTAGTAAGTCCAAAGAATATTCTTTGAATAGATTCAGAAGACACACTTTGATTAAGGAAAACAAAAACGTAAGTAACGAATATACAGAAAGAGTCAGTTCAATGTTACAGCAGAGAATATATGAAATGCCAGTAAATATGAACATTTCTGTAAAGGGGACCATTTCCTAGCTCCTAAAGTTTACCAAAACTGACAGAAGAGGAAATCATTTAAGGTCATCATGTCTGCCCTTGGCATGCTCGGAATGCCCTGGCCTCAGAAAGCAGCATCTGTAGTCCATGGTAAACTGTGGAGAGGGGGCGGGGCTGAGCGAGGTTGGAACACTGCCCTCACTGCTTGAGTGGGTGTGGCCATCTCTGCTGTGACTGACCAATGGGCAGGGGAGCAGGGGGCCGAGGGCAGGGCCCTCAGAACCCGGCAGGCCCAGTGGGGTGTCACAAGCTTTTACGCCCAGGCCAAAGGGCGCCTTCTTTGTCTGAACAGCTGCCCAAACACTCATCTTTCCACTCAGGCCGCCCTCTTACTTGAAGTGTGTGTGGAACCTGTCTGCGCAGTACACCTCACTGCACAGCTATCCATAGGTCTGGGCACCGTAGATTCTTGCCAGTTGACCGAAGTTCGTAGGCAGATGGGTCCCTGGGACACACGCGGAGAGGCTCCTGCCCGGGCCACAGGCCGCCCACTACCCCAGCTCCAGATTGGGGGACGCACAGCAGCCCTGTCTGAATCCCCTCCCTGTAAAGGGAGTATTGGACCAACACTTCTAGAAAACGGGGTCCTCGCGGGCAACTCATTGGAGGGACGCAAATAAATCTTTGCCGACTTTCTGCTGAAACTTAGGAGCATTCACACCTAAGCCTCTTACAAGGTCAGCTGTTTAGCTAAACATGAGCTCGTGATGGAAATTTACACAATAATGAAGAGATCAGCTACAAGGGGAGACAATCAGCAAAAACAATCAATACCAGAATTAGATTCCCAAGGCCATCCATCAGATGTTGGAATAATCAGGTGCAAGGCAGGATATATACAAAAAACTGGAACTGAAACAAGAAAAAAGGATGTTTTCAAAGTCTGGTAGGATCTCTCAAACATTTTTAAAGTACATGTCATTGATAAAGCTAAATACTCAAAGGTTGTGTAATACAACAGATTAATCATTGAGAAGAGTGAAATTATGCTGTTTTGAAAACTATGGCAGGTCAGATTTTCTGCCTAATTATATAAGAAGAATTCTCTAAAACATACACATTATTTCAAAGACTTATTGGCTGTGAAATAAGTTAACGGTATTTCAAATGGCTTGTCTGCAATGAAAGGTGCTATGTAGGGAATCACAGAAAGTCGAGGGGAAAATATGTCAATATATACATTGCTATAGGTTAAACTAAGCCTTAGGACAGGAACAATGTAGAGGAGCTGACCCTTAGAAACTTAAAAGTAAGCTGGAATCTTCAAAACTTCCAATCTTTATAAGTAAAAAGATTTATTAAAATGAATAACCAAGTGTTTTAATTGACATCAGAAGATCAAACCAATAAACCCTGAGAACATAGAAAAAAGATAAATAAAGATATGAGCAGAACTTAATACAACAGCAAACGTATAAAATTGAGGTGATTTAGTAAGTCCAAAGAATATTCTTTGAATAGATTCAGAAGACACACTTTGATTAAGGAAAACAAAAACGTAAGTAACGAATATACAGAAAGAGTCAGTTCAATGTTATAGCAGAGAATATATGAAATGCCAGTAAATTTGAACATTTCTGTAAAGGGGACCATTTCCTAGCTCCTAAAGTTTACCAAAACTGACAGAAGAGGAAATCATTTAAGGTCATCATGTCTGCCCTTGGCATGCTCGGAACGCCCTGGCCTCAGAAAGCAGCATCTGTAGTCCATGGTAAACTGTGGAGAGGGGGCGGGGCTGAGCGAGGTTGGAACACTGCCCTCACTGCTTGAGTGGGTGTGGCCATCTCTGCTGTGACTGACCAATGGGCAGGGGAGCATGGGGCCGAGGGCAGGGCCCTCAGAACCCGGCAGGCCCAGTGGGGTGTCACAAGCTTTTACGCCCAGGCCAAAGGGTGCCTTCTTTGTCTGAACAGCTGCCCAAACACTCATCTTTCCACTCAGGCAGCCCTCTTACTTGAAGTGTGTGTGGAACCTGTCTGCGCAGTACACCTCACTGCACAGCTATCCATAGGTCTGGGCATCGTAGATTCTTGCCAGTTGACCGAAGTTCGCAGGCAGATAGGTCCCTGGGACACACGCGGAGAGGCTCCTGCCCGGGCCACACGCCGCCCACTACCCCAGCTCCAGATTGGGGGACGCACAGCAGCCCTGTCTGAGTCCCCTCCCTGTAAAGGGAGTATTGGACCAACACTTCTAGAAAACGGGGTCCTCGCGGGCAACTCATTGGAGGGACGCAAATAAATCTTTGCCGACTTTCTGCTGAAACTTAGGAGCATTCACACCTAAGCCTCTTACAAGGTCAGCTGTTTAGCTAAACATGAGCTCGTGATCGAAATTTACACAATAATGAAGAGATCAGCTACAAGCGGAGACAATCAGCAAAAACAATCAATACCAGAATTAGATTCCCAAGGCCATCAATCAGATGTGGGAATAATCAGGTGCAACGCAGGATATATACAGAAAACTGGAACTGAAACAAGAAACAAGGATGTTTTCAAAGTCTGGTAGGATCTCTCAAACATTTTTAAAGTACATGTCATTGATAAAGCTAAATACTCAAAGGTTGTGTAATACAACAGATTAATCATTGAGAAGAGTGAAATTATGCTGTTTTGAAAACTATGTCAGGTCAGATTTTCTGCCTAATTATATAAGAAGATTTCTCTAAAACATACACATTATTTCAAAGACTTATTGGCTGTGAAATAAGTTAAGGGTATTTCAAATGGCCTGTCTGCATTGAAATGTGCTTTGTAGGGAATCACAGAAAGTCGAGGGGAAAATATGTCAATATATACATTGCTATAGGTTGAACTAAGCCTTAAGACAGCAACAATGTAGAGGACCTGACACTTAGAAGCTTACATGTAAGCTGGAATCTTCAAAAGTTCAAGTCTTTATATGTAAAAACTTTTATTAAAATGAATAACCAAGTGTTTTAATTGACATCAGAAGATCAAACCAATAGACCCTGAGAACATAGATAAAAGATAAATAAAGATATGAGCAGAACTTAATAAAATAGCAAACGTATAAAATTGAGGTGATTTAGTAAGTCCAAAGAATATTCTTTGAAAAGATTGAAAAGACACACTTTGATTAAGGAAAACAAAAACATAAGTAAAGAATATACAGAAAGAGTCAGGACAATGCTATAGCAGAGAATATATGAAATGCCAGTAAATTTGAACATTTCTGTAAAGGGGACCATTTCCTAGCTCCTAAAGTTTACCAAAACTGACACAAGAGGAAATCATTTAAGGTCATCAGGTCTGCCCTTGGCATTCTCGGAACACCCTCTCCTCAGAATGCAGCATCTGTAGTATATGGTAACCTGCGGAGAGGGGGCGGGGCTGAGGTAGGTTGGAACACTGCCCTCACAGAGGGAGTGAGTGTGGCCATCTCTGCTGTGACTGAACAAAGGGAAAGGGAGCAGGGGGTCCAGGGCAGGGCCCTCAGGTCCCGGCAGGCCCAGTGGGGTGTCACAAGCATTTAGGCCCAGGCCAAAGGGCGCTTTCTTTGTCTGAACAGCTGCCCAAACTCTCACCTTTCCACTCAGGCCGCCCTCTTACTTGAAGTGTGTGTGGAACCTGTCCATGCAGTACACCTCGCTGCACAGCTAACCATAGGTCTGGGCATCGTAGCTTCCTGCCAGGTGACCGAAGTTCACAGGCAGATGGGTCCCTGGGACACACGCGGAGAGACTCCTGCCCGGGCCACAGGCTGCCCACTGCCCCACCCCCAGATCGGGGACCGCAAATCAGCCCTGTCTAAGTCCCCTGCCTCTAGAGGGAATATTGGACCAACACTTCTAGAAACAGTTGTCCTCCCGGGCAACTAATTGGAGGGACACAAATAAATCTTTGCCGACTTTCTGCTGAAACTTAGGAGCATTCACACCTAAGCCTCTTACAAGGTCAGCTGTTTAGCTAAACATGAGCTCGTGATCGAAATTTACACAATAATGAAGAGATCAGCTACAAGCGGAGACAATCAGCAAAAACAATCAATACCAGAATTAGATTCCCAAGGCCATCCATCAGATGTTGGAATAATCAGGTGCAACGCAGGATATATACATAAAACTGGAACTGAAACAAGAAACAAGGATGTTTTCAAAGTTGTTATGATCTCTAAAACATTTTTAAAGTACATGTCATTGATAAAGCTAAATACTCAAAGTTTGTGTAATACAACAGATTAATCATTGAGAAGAGTGTAATTATGCTGTTTTGAAAACTATGGCAGGTCAGATTTTCTGCCTAATTATATAAGAAGATTTATCTAAAACATACACATTATTTCAAAGACTTATTGGCTGTGAAATAAGTTAAGGGTATTTCAAATGGCTTGTCTGCAATGAAAGGTGCTATGTAGGGAATCACAGAAAGTCGAGGGGAAAATATGTCAATATATACATTGATATAGGTTGAACTAAGCCTTTTGACAGCAACAATGTAGAGGACCTGACCCTTAGAAGCTTACAAGTAAGCTGGAATCTTCAAAAGTTCCAATATTTATAAGTAAAAAGATTTATTAAAATGAATAACCAAGTGTTTTAATTGACATCAGAAGATCAAACCAATAAACCCTGAGAACATAGATAAAATATAAATAAAGATATGAGCAGAAATTAATAAAACAGCAAACGTATAAAATTGAGGTGATTTAGTAAGTCCAAAGAATATTCTTTGAAAAGATTGAGAAGACACACTTTGATTAAGGAAAACAAAAACGTAAGTAAAGAATATCCAGAAAGAGACAGGACAAAGTTATAGCAGAGAATATATGAAATGCCAGTAAATTTGAATATTTCTTTAAAGGGGACCATTTCCTAGCTCCTAAAGTTTACCAAAACTGACACAAGAGGAAATCATTTAAGGTCATCAGGTCTGCCCTTGGCATTCTCGGAACGCCCTGGCCTCAGAATTCAGCATCTGTAGTCCATGGTAACCTGCGGAGAGGGGGCGGGGCTGAGTGTGGTTGGAACACTGCCCTCACTGAGGGAGTGATGTGGCCATCTCTGCTGTGACTGAACAATGGCAGGGGAGCATGGGTCCCAGGGAAGGGCCCTCAGAGCCCAGCAGGCCCAGTGTGGTGTCACAAGCATTTAGGCCCAGACCAAAGGGCGCCATCTTTGTCTGAAGAGCTGCCCAAACGCTCACCTTTCCACTCAGGCCGCCCTCTTTCTTGAAGTGTGTGTGGAAGCTGTCCGCGCAGTACACCTCGCTGCACAGCTAACCATAGGACTGGGCATCGTAGCTTCCTGCCAGGTGACCGAAGTTCGCAGGAAGATGGGTCCCTGGGACACACACGGAGAGGCTCCTGCCCGGGCCACAGGCCGCCCACTGCCCCAGCCCCAGTTCAGCGGCCGAAAATCAGCCCTGTCTGAGTCTCCTGCCTCTAGAAGGAGTATTGGACCAACACTTCTAGAAAATGGGGTCCTCACGGGCAACTCATTGGAGGGACAGAAATAAATCTTTGCCGACTTTCTGCTGAAACTTAGGAGCGTTCACACCTAAGCCTCTTACAAGGTCAGCTCTTTACCTAAACATGAGCTCATTATCGAAATTTACACAATAATGAAGTGATCAGCTACAAGGGGAGACAATCAGCAAAAACAATCAATACCAGAATTAGATTCCCAAGGCCATCCATCAGATGTTGGAATAATCAGGTGCAAGGCAGGATATATACATAACACTGGAACTGAAACAAGAAACAAGGGTGTTTTCAAATTCTGGTACGATCTCTAAAACATTTTTAAAGTACATGTCATTGATAAAGCTAAATACACAAAGGTTGTGTAATACAACAGATTAATCATTGAGAAGAGTGAAATTATGCTGTTTTGAAAATTATGGCAGGTGAGATTTTCTTCCTAATTATATAAGAAGATTTCTCTAAAACATACACATTATTTCAAAGACTTATTGGCTGTGAAATAAGTTAAGGGTATTTCAAATGGCCTGTCTGCATTGAAATGTGCTTTGTAGGGAATCACAGAAAGTCGAGGGGAAAATATGTCAATATATACATTGCTATAGGTTGAACTAAGCCTTAGGACAGCAACCATGTAGAGGACCTGACACTTAGAAACTTACAAGTAAGCTGGAATCTTCAAAAGTTCAAGTCTTTATATGTAAAAAGTTTTATTAAAATGAATAACCAAGTGTTTTAATTGACATCAGAAGATCAAACCAATAGACCCTGAGAACATAGATAAAAGATAAATAAAAATATGGGCAGAACTTAATAAAATAGCAAACGTATAAAATTGAGGTGACTTAGTAAGTCCAAAGAATATTCTTTGAAAAGATTGAAAAGACACACTTTGATTAAGGAAAACAAAAACATAAGTAAAGAATATACAGAAAGAGTCAGGACAATGCTATAGCAGAGAATATATGAAATGCCAGTAAATTTGAACATTTCTGTAAAGGGGACCATTTCCTAGCTCCTAAACTTTACCAAAACTGACACAAGAGGAAAACATTTAAGGTCATCAGGTCTGCCCTTGGCATTCTCGCAACGCCCTGGCCTCAGAATGTAGCATCTGTAGTATATGGTAACCTGCGGAGAGGGGGCGGGGCTGAGGTAGGTTGGAACACTGCCCTCACAGAGGGAGTGAGTGTGGCCATCTCTGCTGTGACTGAAGAAAGGGAAAGGGAGCAGGGGGTCAAGGGCAGGGCCCTCAGGTCCCGGCAGGCCCAGTGGGGTGTCACATGCATTTAGGCCCAGGTCAAAGGGCACTTTCTTTGTCTGAACAGCTGCCCAAACTCTCACCTTTCCACTCAGGCCGCCCTCTTACTTGAAGTGTGTGTGGAACCTGTCCATGCAGTACACCTCGCTGCACAGCTAACCATAGGTCTGGGCATCATAGATTCTTGCCAGTTGACCGAAGTTCGCAGGCAGATAGGTCCCTGGGACACACGCGGAGAGGCTCCTGCCTGGGTCGCACGCCGCCCACTACCCCAGCTCCAGATTGGGGGACGCACAGCAGCCCTGTCTGAGTCCCCTCCCTGTAAAGGGAGTATTGGACCAACACTTCTAGAAAACGGGGTCCTCGCGGGCAACTCATTGGAGCGACGCAAATAAATCTTTGCCGACTTTCTTTTGAAACTTAGGAGCATTCACACCTAAGCCTCTTACAAGGTCAGCTGTTTAGCTAAACATGAGCTCGTGATCGAAATTTACACAATAATGAAGAGATCAGCTACAAGCGGAGACAATCAGCAAAAACAATCAATACCAGAATTAGATTCCCAAGGCCATCAATCAGATGTGGGAATAATCAGGTGCAACGCAGGATATATACAGAAAACTGGAACTGAAACAAGAAACAAGGATGTTTTCAAAGTCTGGTAGGATCTCTCAAACATTTTTAAAGTACATGTCATTGATAAAGCTAAATACTCAAAGGTTGTGTAATACAACAGATTAATCATTGAGAAGAGTGAAATTATGCTGTTTTGAAAACTATGTCAGGTCAGATTTTCTGCCTAATTATATAAGAAGATTTCTCTAAAACATACACATTATTTCAAAGACTTATTGGCTGTGAAATAAGTTAAGGGTATTTCAAATGGCCTGTCTGCATTGAAATGTGCTTTGTAGAGAATCACAGAAAGTCGAGGGGAAAATATGTCAATATATACATTGCTATAGGATGAACTAAGCCTTAAGACAGCAACAATGTAGAGGACCTGACACTTAGAAGCTTACATGTAAGCTGGAATCTTCAAAAGTTCAAGTCTTTATATGTAAAAACTTTTATTAAAATGAATAACCAAGTGTTTTAATTGACATCAGAAGATCAAACCAATATACCCTGAGAACATAGATAAAAGATAAATAAAGATATGAGCAGAACTTAATAAAATAGCAAACGTATAAAATTGAGGTGATTTAGAAAGTCCAAAGAATATTCTTTGAAAAGATTGAAAAGACACACTTTGATTAAGGAAAACAAAAACATAAGTAAAGAATATACAGAAAGAGTCAGGACAATGCTATAGCAGAGAATATATGAAATGCCAGTAAATTTGAACATTTCTGTAAAGGGGACCATTTCCTAGCTCCTAAAGTTTACCAAAACTGACACAAGAGGAAATCATTTAAGGTCATCAGGTCTGCCCTTGGCATTCTCGGAACGCCCTGGCCTCAGAATGCAGTATCTGTAGTATATGGTAACCTGCGGAGAGGGGGCGGGGCTGAGGTAGGTTGGAACACTGCCCTCACAGAGGGAGTGAGTGTGGCCATCTCTGCTGTGACTGAACAAAGGGAAAGGGAGCAGGGGGTCCAGGGCAGGGCCCTCAGGTCCCGGCAGGCCCATTGGGGTGTCACAAGCATTTAGGCCCAGGCCAAAGGGCGCTTTCTTTGTCTGAACAGCTGCCCAAACTCTCACCTTTCCACTCAGGCCGCCCTCTTACTTGAAGTGTGTGTGGAACCTGTCCATGCAGTACACCTCGCTGCACAGCTAACAATAGGTCTGGGCATCGTAGCTTCCTGCCAGTTGACTGAAGTTCGCAGGCAGATGGGTCCCTGGGACACACGCGGAGAGACTCCTGCCCGGGCCACAGGCTGCCCACTGCCCCACCCCCAGATCGGGGGCCGCAAAGCAGCCCTATCTAAGTCCCCTGCCTCTAGAGGGAATATTGGACCAACACTTCTAGAAATAGTTGTCCTACCGGGCAACTAATTGGAGGGACACAAATAAATCTTTGCCGACTTTCTGCTGAAACTTAGGCCCATTCACACCTAAGCATCTTACAAGGTCAGCTGTTTAGCTAAACATGAGCTCGTGATCGAAATTTACACAATAATTAAGAGATCAGCTACAAGGTGAGACAATCAGCAAAAACAATCAATACCAGAATTAGATTCCCAAGGCCATCCATCAGATGTTGGAATAATCAGGTGCAACGCAGGATATATACATAAAACAGGAACTGAATCAAGAAACAAGGATGTTTTCAAAGTTGGTACGATCTCTAAAACATTTTTAAAGTACATGTCATTGATAAAGCTAAATACTCAATGTTTGTGTAATACAACAGATTAATCATTGAGAAGAGTGTAATTATGCTGTTTTGAAAACTATGGCAGGTCAGATTTTCTGCCTAATTATATAAGAAGATTTATCTAAAACATACACATTATTTCAAAGACTTATTGGCTGTGAAATAAGTTAAGGGTATTTCAAATGGCTTGTCTGCAATGAAAGGTGCTATGTAGGGAATCACAGAAAGTCGAGGGGAAAATATGTCAATATATACATTGCTATAGGTTGAACTAAGCCTTAGGACAGCAACAATGTAGAGGACCTGACCCTTAGAAGCTTACAAGTAAGCTGGAATCTTCAAAAGTTCCAATATTTATAAGTAAAAAGATTTATTAAAATGAATAACCAAGTGTTTTAATTGACATCAGAAGATCAAACCAATAAACCCTGAGAACATAGATAAAAGATAAATAAAGATATGAGCAGAACTTAATACAACAGCAAACGTTTAAAATTGAGGTGATTTAGTAAGTCCAAAGAATATTCTTTGAAAAGATTGAGAAGACACACTTTGATTACGGAAAACAAAAACGTAAGTAAAGAATATCCAGAAAGAGACAGGACAAAGTTATAGGAGAGAATATATGAAATTCCAGTAAATTTGAATATTTCTGTAAAGGGGACCATTTCCTAGCTCCTAAAGTTTACCAAAACTGAGACAAGAGGAAATCATTTAAGGTCCTCATGTCTGCCCTTGGCATTCTGAGAATGCCCTGGCCTCAGAATGCAGCATCTGTAGTCCATGGTAACCTGTGGAGGGGGGGCGGGGCTGAGGGAGTTTGGAACACTGCCCTCACTGAGGGAGTGGGTGTGGCCATCTCTGCTGTGACTGAACAAAGTGCAGGGGAGCAGGGGTCCAAGGGAAGGGCACTCAGAGCCCAGCAGGCCCAGTGTGGTTTCACAAGCATTTAGGCCCAGGCCAAAGGGTGCCTTCTTTGCCTGAACAGCTGCCCAAACTCTCACCTTTCCACTCAGGCCACCCTCTTTCTTGAAGTGTGTGTGGAAGCTGTCCGCGCAGTACACCTCGCTGCACAGCTAACCATAGGACTGGGCATCGTAGCTTCCTGCCAGGTGACCGAAGTTCGCAGGAAGATGGGTCCCTGGGACACACACGGAGAGGCTCCTGCCCGGGCCACAGGCCGCCCACTGCCCCAGCCCCAGTTCAGCGGCCGAAAATCAGCCCTGTCTGAGTCTCCTGCCTCTAGAAGGAGTATTGGACCAACACTTCTAGAAAATGGGGTCCTCACGGGCAACTCATTGGAGGGACAGAAATAAATCTTTGCCGACTTTCTGCTGAAACTTAGGAGCGTTCACACCTAAGCCTCTTACAAGGTCAGCTCTTTAGCTAAACATGAGCTCATTATCGAAATTTACACAATAATGAAGTGATCAGCTACAAGGGGAGACAATCAGCAAAAACAATCAATACCAGAATTAGATTCCCAAGGCCATCCATCAGATGTTGGAATAATCAGGTGCAAGGCAGGATATATACATAACACTGGAACTGAAACAAGAAACAAGGGTGTTTTCAAATTCTGGTACGATCTCTAAAACATTTTTAAAGTACATGTCATTGATAAAGCTAAATACTCAAAGGTTGTGTAATACAACAGATTAATCATTGAGAAGAGTGAAATTATGCTGTTTTGAAAATTATGGCAGGTGAGATTTTCTTCCTAATTATATAAGAAGATTTCTCTAAAACATACACATTATTTCAAAGACTTATTGGCTGTGAAATAAGTTAAGGGTATTTCAAATGGCTTGTCTCAATGAAAGGTGCTATGTAGGGAATCACAGAAAGTCGAGGGGAAAATATGTCAATATATACATTGCTATACGTAGAACTAAGCCTTAGGACAGCAACAATGTAGAGGACCTGACACTTAGAAAATTGCAAGTAAGCTGGAATCTTCAAAAGTTAAAATATTTATAAGTAAAATGATTTATTAAAATGAATAACCAAGTGTTTTAATTGACATCAGAAAATCAAACCAATAAACCCTGAGAACATAGAAAAAAGATAAATAAAGATATGAGCAGAACTTAATACAACAGCAAACGTATAAAATTGAGGTGATTTAGTAAGTCCAAAGAATATTCTTTGAATAGATTCAGAAGACACACTTTGATTAAGGAAAACAAAAACGTAAGTAACGAATATACAGAAAGAGTCAGTTCAATGTTATAGCAGAGAATATATGAAATGCCAGTAAATTTGAACATTTCTGTAAAGGGGACCATTTCCTAGCTCCTAAAGTTTACCAAAACTGACAGAAGAGGAAATCATTTAAGGTCATCATGTCTGCCCTTGGCATGCTCGGAACGCCCTGGCCTCAGAAAGCAGCATCTGTAGTCCATGGTAAACTGTGGAGAGGGGGCGGGGCTGAGCGAGGTTGGAACACTGCCCTCACTGCTTGAGTGGGTGTGGCCATCTCTGCTGTGACTGACCAATGGGCAGGGGAGCATGGGGCCGAGGGCAGGGCCCTCAGAACCCGGCAGGCCCAGTGGGGTGTCACAAGCTTTTACGCCCAGGCCAAAGGGCGCCTTCTTTGTCTGAACAGCTGCCCAAACACTCATCTTTCCACTCAGGCAGCCCTCTTACTTGAAGTGTGTGTGGAACCTGTCTGCGCAGTACACCTCACTGCACAGCTATCCATAGGTCTGGGCATCGTAGATTCTTGCCAGTTGACCGAAGTTCGCAGGCAGATAGGTCCCTGGGACACACGCGGAGAGGCTCCTGCCCGGGCCACACGCCGCCCACTTCCCCAGCTCCAGATTGGGGGACGCACAGCAGCCCTGTCTGAGTCCCCTCCCTGTAAAGGGAGTATTGGACCAACACTTCTAGAAAACGGGGTCCTCGCGGGCAACTCATTGGAGGGACGCAAATAAATCTTTGCCGACTTTCTGCTGAAACTTAGGAGCATTCACACCTAAGCCTCTTACAAGGTCAGCTATTTAGCTAAACATGAGCTCGTGATCGAAATTTACACAATAATGAAGAGATCAGCTACAAGCGGAGACAATCAGCAAAAACAATCAATACCAGAATTAGATTCCCAAGGCCATCAATCAGATGTGGGAATAATCAGGTGCAACGCAGGATATATACAGAAAACTGGAACTGAAACAAGAAACAAGGATGTTTTCAAAGTCTGGTAGGATCTCTCAAACATTTTTAAAGTACATGTAATTGATAAAGCTAAATACTCAAAGGTTGTGTAATACAACAGATTAATCATTGAGAAGAGTGAAATTATGCTGTTTTGAAAACTATGTCAGGTCAGATTTTCTGCCTAATTATATAAGAAGATTTCTCTAAAACATACACATTATTTCAAAGACTTATTGGCTGTGAAATAAGTTAAGGGTATTTCAAATGGCCTGTCTGCATTGAAATGTGCTTTGTAGGGAATCACAGAAAGTCGAGGGGAAAATATGTCAATATATACATTGCTATAGGTTGAACTAAGCCTTAAGACAGCAACAATGTAGAGGACCTGACACTTAGAAGCTTACATGTAAGCTGGAATCTTCAAAAGTTCAAGTCTTTATATGTAAAAAGTTTTATTAAAATGAATAACCAAGTGTTTTAATTGACATCAGAAGATCAAACCAATATACCCTGAGAACATAGATAAAAGATAAATAAAGATATGAGCAGAACTTAATAAAATAGCAAACGTATAAAATTGAGGTGATTTAGTAAGTCCAAAGAATATTCTTTGAAAAGATTGAAAAGACACACTTTGATTAAGGAAAACAAAAACATAAGTAAAGAATATACAGAAAGAGTCAGGACAATGCTATAGCAGAGAATATATGAAATGCCAGTAAATTTGAACATTTCTGTAAAGGGGACCATTTCCTAGCTCCTAAAGTTTACCAAAACTGACACAAGAGGAAATCATTTAAGGTCATCAGGTCTGCCCTTGGCATTCTCGGAACGCCCTGGCCTCAGAATGCAGCATCTGTAGTATATGGTAACCTGCGGAGAGGGGGCGGGGCTGAGGTAGGTTGGAACACTGCCCTCACAGAGGGAGTGAGTGTGGTCATCTCTGCTGTGACTGAACAAAGGGAAAGGGAGCAGGGGGTCCAGGGCAGGGCCCTCAGGTCCCGGCAGGCCCAGTGGGGTGTCACAAGCATTTAGGCCCAGGCCAAAGGGCGCTTTCTTTGTCTGAACAGCTGCCCAAACTCTCACCTTTCCACTCAGGCCGCCCTCTTACTTGAAGTGTGTGTGGAACCTGTCCATGCAGTACACCTCGCTGCACAGCTAACCATAGGTCTGGGCATCGTAGCTTCCTGCCAGGTGACCGAAGTTCACAGGCAGATGGGTCCCTGGGACACACGCGGAGAGACTCCTGCCCGGGCCACAGGCTGCCCACTGCCCCACCCCCAGATCGGGGACCGCAAATCAGCCCTCTCTAAGTCCCCTGCCTCTAGAGGGAATATTGGACCAACACTTCTAGAAACAGTTGTCCTCCCGGGCAACTAATTGGAGGGACACAAATAAATCTTTGCCGACTTTCTGCTGAAACTTAGGAGCATTCACACCTAAGCCTCTTACAAGGTCAGCTGTTTAGCTAAACATGAGCTCGTGATCGAAATTTACACAATAATGAAGAGATCAGCTACAAGGGGAGACAATCAGCAAAAACAATCAATACCAGAATTAGATTCCCAAGGCCATCCATCAGATGTTGGAATAATCAGGTGCAACGCAGGATATATACATAAAACTGGAACTGAAACAAGAAACAAGGATGTTTTCAAAGTTGGTATGATCTCTAAAACATTTTTAAAGTACATGTCATTGATAAAGCTAAATACTCAAAGTTTGTGTAATACAACAGATTAATCATTGAGAAGAGTGTAATTATGCTGTTTTGAAAACTATGGCAGGTCAGATTTTCTGCCTAATTATATAAGAAGATTTATCTAAAACATACACATTATTTCAAAGAATTATTGGCTGTGAAATAAGTTAAGGGTATTTCAAATGGCTTGTCTGCAATGAAAGGTGCTATGTAGGGAATCACAGAAAGTCGAGGGGAAAATATGTCAATATATACATTGATATAGGTTGAACTAAGCCTTTTGACAGCAACAATGTAGAGGACCTGACCCTTAGAAGCTTACAAGTAAGCTGGAATCTTCAAAAGTTCCAATATTTATAAGTAAAAAGATTTATTAAAATGAATAACCAAGTGATTTAATTGACATCAGAAGATCAAACCAATAAACCCTGAGAACATAGATAAAATATAAATAAAGATATGAGCAGAAATTAATAAAACAGCAAACGTATAAAATTGAGGTGATTTAGTAAGTCCAAAGAATATTCTTTGAAAAGATTGAGAAGACACACTTTGATTAAGGAAAACAAAAACGTAAGTAAAGAATATCCAGAAAGAGACAGGACAAAGTTATAGGAGAGAATATATGAAATGCCAGTAAATTTGAATATTTCTGTAAAGGGGACCATTTCCTAGCTCCTAAAGTTTACCAAAACTGACACAAGAGGAAATCATTTAAGGTCATCAGGTCTGCCCTTGGCATTCTCGGAACGCCCTGGCCTCAGAATTCAGCATCTGTAGTCCATGGTAACCTGCGGAGAGGGGGCGGGTCTGAGTGTGGTTGGAACACTGCCCTCACTGAGGGAGTGGGTGTGGCCATCTCTGCTGTGACTGAACAATGGCAGGGGAGCAGGGGTCCCAGGGAAGGGCCCTCAGAGCCCAGCAGGCCCAGTGTGGTGTCACAAGCATTTAGGCCCAGACCAAAGGGCGCCTTCTTTGTCTGAAGAGCTGCCCAAACTCTCACCTTTCCACTCAGGCCGCCCTCTTACTTGAAGTGTGTTTGGAAGCTGTCCACGCAGTACACTTCGCTACACAGCTAACCATAGGTCTGGGCATCGTAGCTTCCTGCCATGTGACCGAAGTTCGCAGGATGATGGGTCCCAGGGACACACACGGAGAGGCTCCTGCCCGGGCCACAGGCCGCCCACTGCCCCAGCCCCAGTTCAGCGGCCGAAAATCAGCCCTGTCTGAGTCTCCTGCCTCTAGAAGGAGTATTGGACCAACACTTCTAGAAAATGGGGTCCTCACGGGCAACTCATTGGAGGGACAGAAATAAATCTTTGCCGACTTTCTGCTGAAACTTAGGAGCGTTCACACCTAAGCCTCTTACAAGGTCAGCTCTTTAGCTAAACATGAGCTCATTATCGAAATTTACACAATAATGAAGTGATCAGCTACAAGGGGAGACAATCAGCAAAAACAATCAATACCAGAATTAGATTCCCAAGGCCATCCATCAGATGTTGGAATAATCAGGTGCAAGGCAGGATATATACATAACATTGGAACTGAAACAAGAAACAAGGGTGTTTTCAAATTCTGGTACGATCTCTAAAACATTTTTAAAGTACATGTCATTGATAAAGCTAAATACTCAAAAGTTGTGTAATACAACAGATTAATCATTGAGAAGAGTGAAATTATGCTGTTTTGAAAATTATGGCAGGTGAGATTTTCTTCCTAATTATATAAGAAGATTTCTCTAAAACATACACATTATTTCAAAGACTTATTGGCTGTGAAATAAGTTAAGGGTATTTCAAATGGCCTGTCTGCATTGAAATGTGCTTTGTAGGGAATCACGGAAAGTCGAGGGGAAAATATGTCAATATATACATTGCTATAGGTTGAACTAAGCCTTAGGACAGCAACTGTGTAGAGGACCTGACACTTAGAAACTTACAAGTAAGCTGGAATCTTCAAAAGTTCAAGTCTTTATATGTAAAAAGTTTTATTAAAATAAATAACCAAGTGTTTTAATTGACATCAGAAGATCAAACCAATAGACCCTGAGAACATAGATAAAAGATAAATAAAAATATGGGCAGAACTTAATAAAATAGCAAACGTATAAAATTGAGGTGACTTAGTAAGTCCAAAGAATATTCTTTGAAAAGATTGAAAAGACACACTTTGATTAAGGAAAACAAAAACATAAGTAAAGAATATACAGAAAGAGTCAGGACAATGCTATAGCAGAGAATATATGAAATGCCAGTAAATTTGAACATTTCTGTAAAGGGGACCATTTCCTAGCTCCTAAACTTTACCAAAACTGACACAAGAGGAAAACATTTAAGGTCATCAGGTCTGCCCTTGGCATTCTCGGAACGCCCTGGCCTCAGAATGTAGCATCTGTAGTATATGGTAACCTGCGGAGAGGGGGCGAGGCTGAGGTAGGTTGGAACACTGCCCTCACAGAGGGAGTGAGTGTGGCCATCTCTGCTGTGACTGAACAAAGGGAAAGGGAGCAGGGGGTCCAGGGCAGGGCCCTCAGGTACCGTCAGGCCCAGTGGGGTGTCACAAGCATTTAGGCCCAGGTCAAAGGGCACTTTCTTTGTCTGAACAGCTGCCCAAACTCTCACCTTTCCACTCAGGCCGCCCTCTTACTTGAAGTGTGTGTGGAACCTGTCCATGCAGTACACCTCGCTGCACAGCTAACCATAGGTCTGGGCATCGTAGCTTCCTGCCAGTTGACTGAAGTTCGCAGGCAGATGGGTCCCTGGGACACACGCGGAGAGACTCCTGCCCGGGCCACAGGCTGCCCACTGCCCCACCCCCAGATCGGGGGCCGCAAAGCAGCCCTGTCTAAGTCCCCTGCCTGTAGAGGGAATATTGGACCAACACTTCTAGAAATAGTTGTCCTACCGGGCAACTAATTGGAGGGACACAAATAAATCTTTGCCGACTTTCTGCTGAAACTTAGGAGCATTCACACCTAAGCCTCTTACAAGGTCAGCTGTTTAGCTAAACATGAGCTCGTGATCGAAATTTACACAATAATTAAGAGATCAGCTACAAGGGGAGACAATCAGCAAAAACAATCAATACCAGAATTAGATTCCCAAGGCCATCCATCAGATGTTGGAATAATCAGGTGCAACGCAGGATATATACATAAAACAGGAACTGAATCAAGAAACAAGGATGTTTTCAAAGTTGGTACGATCTCTAAAACATTTTTAAAGTACATGTCATTGATAAAGCTAAATACTCAATGTTTGTGTAATACAACAGATTAATCATTGAGAAGAGTGTAATTATGCTGTTTTGAAAACTAATTATATAAGAAGATTTATCTAAAACATACACATTCCTTCAAAGACTTATTGGCTGTGTAATAAGTTAAGGGTATTTCAAATGGCTTGTCTGCAATGAAAGGTGCTATGTAGGGAATCACAGAAAGTCGAGGGGAAAATATGTCTATATATACATTGCTATAGGTTAAACTAAGCCTTAGGACAGCAACAATGTAGAGGAGCTGACGCTTAGAAACTTACAAGTAAGCTGGAAACTTCAAAACTTCCAATCTTTATAAGTAAAAAGATTTATTAAAATGAATATCCAAGTGTTTTAATTGACATCAGAAGATCAAACCAATAAACCCTGAGAACATAGATAAAAGATAAATAAAGATATGAGCAGAACTTAACACAACAGCAAACGTATAAAATTGAGGTGATTTAGTAAGTCCAAAGAATATTCTTTGAAAAGATTGAGAAGACACACTTTGATTACGGAAAACAAAAACGTAAGTAAAGAATATCCAGAAAGAGACAGGACAAAGTTATAGCAGAGAATATATGAAATGCCAGTAAATTTGAATATTTCTGTAAAGGGGACCATTTCCTAGCTCCTAAAGTTTACCAAAACTGACACAAGAGGAAATCATTTAAGGTCATCAGGTCTGCCCTTGGCATTCTCGGAACGCCCTGGCCTCAGAATTCAGCATCTGTAGTCCATGGTATCCTGCGGAGAGGGGGCGGGTCTGAGTGTGGTTGGAACACTGCCCTCACTGAGGGAGTGGGTGTGGCCATCTCTGCTGTGACTGAACAATGGCAGGGGAGCAGGGGTCCCAGGGAAGGGCCCTCAGAGCCCAGCAGGCCCAGTGTGGTGTCACAAGCATTTAGGTCCAGACCAAAGGGCGCCTTCTTTTCTGAAGAGCTGCCCAAACTCTCACCTTTCCACTCAGGCCGCCCTCTTACTTGAAGTGTGTTTGGAAGCTGTCCGCGCAGGACACTTCGCTACACAGCTAACCATAGGTCTGGGCATCGTAGCTTCCTGGCAGGTGACCGAAGTTCGCAGGCATATGAGTCCCTGGGACACACGCGGAGAGGCTCCTGCCCGGGCCACAGGCCGCCCACTGCCCCAGCCCCAGATCAGGGGCCGCAAAGCAGCCCTGTCTGAGTCCCCTGCCTCTGGAGGGAGTATTGTACCAACACTTCTAGAAATAGGTGTCGTCGCGGGCAACTCATTGGAGGGACACAAATAAATCTTTGCCGACTTTCTGCTGAAACTTAGGAGCGTTCACACCTAAGCCTCTTACAAGGTCAGCTGTTTAGCTAAACATGAGCTCATGATCTAAATTTACACAATAATGAAGAGATCAGCTACAAGGGGAGACAATCAGCACAAACAATCAATACCAGAATTAGATTCCCAAGGCCATCCATCAGATGTTGGAATAATCAGGTGCAAGGCAGGATATATACATAAAACTGGAACTGAAACAAGAAACAAGGATGTTTTCAAAGTCTGGTACGATCTCTAAAACATTTTTAAAGTACATGTCATTGATAAAGCTAAATACTCAAAGGTTGTGTAATCCAACAGATTAATCATTGAGAAGAGTGAAATTATGCTGTTTTGAAAACTATGGCAGGTCAGATTTTCTGCCTGATTATCTAAGAAGATTTATCTAAAACATACACAATATTTTAAAGACTTATTGGCTGTGAAATAAGTTAAGGGTATTTCAAATGGCTTGTCTGCAATGAAAGGTGTTATGTAGGGAATCACAGAAAGTCGAGGGGAAAATGTGTCAATATATACATTGCTATAGGTGAACTAAGCCTTAGGACAGCAACAATGTAGAGGACCTGACCCTTAGAAGCTTACAAGTAAGCTGGAATCTTCAAAAGTTACAATTTTTATAAGTAAAAATATTTATTAAAATGAATAACCAAGTGTTTTAATTGACATCAGAAGATCAAACCAATAAACCCTGAGAACATAGATAAAAGAAAAATAAAGATATGAGCAGAACTTAATACAACAGCAAACGTATAAAATTGAGGTGATTTAGTAAGTCCAAAGAATATTCTTTGAAAAGATTTAAAAGACACACTTTGATTAAGGAAAACAAAAACATAAGTAAAGAATATACAGAAAGAGTCAGGACAATGTTATAGCAAAGAATATATGAAATGCCAGTAAATTTGAATATTTCTGTAAAGGGGACCATTTCCTAGCTCCTAAAGTTTACCAAAACTGAGACAAGAGGAAATCATTTAAGGTCCTCATGCCTGCCCTTGTCATTCTGAGAACGCCCTGGGCTCAGAATGCAGCATCTGCAGTCCATGGTAACCTGCGGAGGGGGGGCGGGGCTGAGGGAGTTTGGAACACTGCCCTCACTGAGGGAGTGGGTGTGGCCATCTCTGCTGTGACTGAACAAAGTGCAGGGGAGCAGGGGTCCAAGGGAAGGGCACTCAGAGCCCAGCAGGCCCAGTGTGGTTTCACAAGCATTTAGGCCCAGGCCAAAGGGTGCCTTCTTTGCCTGAACAGCTGCCCAAACTCTCACCTTTCCACTCAGGCCACCCTCTTTCTTGAAGTGTGTGTGGAAGCTGTCCGCGCAGTACACCTCGCTGCACAGCTAACCATAGGACTGGGCATCGTAGCTTCATGCCAGGTGACCGAAGTTCGCAGGAAGATGGGTCCCTGGGACACACACGGAGAGGCCCCTGCCCGGGCCACAGGCCGCCCACTGCCCCAGCCCCAGTTCAGCGGCCGAAAATCAGCCCTGTCTGAGTCTGCTGCCTCTAGAAGGAGTATTGGACCAACACTTCTAGAAAATGGGGTCCTCACTGGCAACTCATTGGAGGGACAGAAATAAATCTTTGCCGACTTTCTGCTGAAACTTAGGAGCGTTCACACCTAAGCCTCTTACAAGGTCAGCTCTTTAGCTAAACATGAGCTCATTATCGAAATTTACACAATAATGAAGTGATCAGCTACAAGGGGAGACAATCAGCAAAAACAATCAATACCAGAATTAGATTCCCAAGGCCATCCATCAGATGTTGGAATAATCAGGTGCAAGGCAGGATATATACATAACACTGGAACTGAAACAAGAAACAAGGGTGTTTTCAAATTCTGGTACGATCTCTAAAACATTTTTAAAGTACATGTCATTGATAAAGCTAAATACTCAAAGGTTGTGTAATACAACAGATTAATCATTGAGAAGAGTGAAATTATGCTGTTTTGAAAATTATGGCAGGTGAGATTTTCTTCCTAATTATATAAGAAGATTTCTCTAAAACATACACATTATTTCAAAGACTTATTGGCTGTGAAATAAGTTAAGGGTATTTCAAATGGCTTGTCTGCAATGAAAGGTGCTATGTAGGGAATCACAGAAAGTCGAGGGGAAAATATGTCAATATATACATTGCTATACGTAGAACTAAGCATTAGGACAGCAACAATGTAGAGGACCTGACACTTAGAAACTTGCAAGTAAGCTGGAATCTTCAAAAGTTCAAATCTTTATAAGTAAAAAGATTTATTAAAATGAATAACCAAGTGTTTTATTTGACATCAGAAGATCAAACCAATAAACCCTGAGAACATAGATAAAAGATAAATAAAGATATGAGCAGAACTTAATACAACAGCAAACGTATAAAATTGAGGTGATTTAGTAAGTCCAAAGAATATTCTTTGAAAAGATTGAAAAGACACACTTTGATTAAGAAAACAAAAACATAACTAAAGAATATACAGAAAGAGTCAGAACAATGTTATAGCAGAGAATATATGAAATGCCAGTAAATTTGAACATTTCTGTAAAGGGGACCATTTCCTAGCTCCTAAAGTTTACCAAAATTGACACAAGAGGAAGTAATTTAAGGTCATCATGTCTGCCCTTGGCATTCTCGGAACGCACTGGCCTCAGAATGCAGCATCTGTAGTCCATGGTAACCTGCGGAGAGGGGGTGGGGCTGAGGGAGGTTGGAACACTGCCCTCACTGAGGGAGTGGGTGTGGCCATCTCTGCTGTGACTGAACAAAGGCAGTGGAGCAGGGGGCCCAAGGCAAGGCCCTCAGAGAACGGCAGGCCCAGTGGGTTGTCACAAGCATTTAGGCCCAGGGCAAAGGGTGCCTTCTTTGTCTGAGCTGCTGCCCAATCTCTCACCTTTCCACTCAGGCCGCCCTCTTACTTGAAGAGTGTGTGGAAGCTGTCCGCGCAGTACACCTCGCTGCACAGCTAACCATAGGTATGGGCATCGTAGCTTCCTGCCAGGTGACCGAAGTTCGCAGGTAGATCGGTCCCTGGGACACACGCGGAGAGGCTCCTGCCCGGGCCACAGGCCGCCCACTGCCCCAGCCGCAGATCGGGGTCTGCAAAACAGCCCTGTCTGAGTCCCCTGCCTCTAGAGGGAGTATTGGACCAACACTCCTAGAAAATGGGGTCCTCGCAGGAAACTCATTTGAGGGACACAAATAAATCTTTGCCGACATTCTGCTGAAACTTAGGAGCGTTCACACCTAACCCTCTTACAAGGTCAGCTGTTTAGCTAAACATGAGCTCATGATCTAAATTTACACAATAATGAAGAGATCAGCTACAAGGGAAGACAATCAGCAAAAACAATCAATACCATAATTTGATTCCCAAAGCCATCCATCAGATGTTGGAATAATCAGGTGCAAGGCAGGATATATACAGAAAACTGGAACTGAAACAAGAAACAAGGATGTTTTCAAAGTCTGGTAGGATCTCTAAAACATTTTTAAAGTACATGTCATTGATAAAGCTAAATACTCAAAGGTTGTGTAATACAACAGATTAATCATTGAGAAGAGTGAAATTATGCTGTTTCGAAAACTATGGCAGGTCAGATTTTCTGCCTAATTATATAAGAAGATTTCTCTAAAACATACACATTATTTCAAAGAGTTATTGGCTGTGAAATAACTTAAGGGTATTTCAAATGGCTTGTCTGCAATGAAAGGTGCTATGTAGGGAATCACAGAAAGTCGAGGGGAAAATATGTCAATATATACATTGCTATAGGTTAAAGTAAGCCTTAGGACAGCAACAATGTAGAGGACCTGACACTTAGAAACTTACAAGTAAGCTGGAATCTTCAAAAGTTCCAATCTTTATAAGTAAAAAGATTTATTAAAATGAATAACCAAGTGTTTTAATTGACATCAGAAGATCAAACAAATAAACACTGAGAACATAGATAAAAGATAAATAAAGATATGAGCAGAACTTAATACAACAGCAAACGTATAAAATTGGGGTGATTTAGTAAGTCCAAAGAATATTCTTTGAAAAGATTGAAAAGACACACTTTGATTAAGGAAAACAAAAACGTAAGTAAAGAATATACAGAAAGAGTCAGGACAAAGTTATAGCAGAGAATATATGAAATGCCAGTAAATTTGAACATTTCTGTAAAGGGGACCATTTCCTAGCTCCTAAAGTTTACCAAAACTGACACAAGAGGAAATCATTTAAGGTCATCATGTCTGTCTTTGGCATGCTCGGAACGCCCTGGCCTCAGAATGCAGCATCTGTAGTCCATGGTAACCTGCGGAGAGGGGGCGGGGCTCAGAGAGGTTGGAACACTGCCCTCACTGAGGGAGTGGGTGTGGCCAGCTCTGCTGTGACTGAATAAAGGCCAGGGGAGCATGTGGCCGAGGGCAGGGCCCTCAGTGCCCGGCAGGCCCAGTGGGGTGTCACAAGCTTTTACGCCCAGGCCAAAGGGCGCCTTCTTTGTCTGAACAGCTGCCCAAACACTCATCTTACCACTCAGGCCGCCCTCTTACTTGAAGTGTGTGTGGAACCTGTCCACGCAGTACACCTCGCTGCACAGCTAACCATAGGTCAGGGCATCGTAGATTCCTGCCAGGTGACCGAAGTTCGCAGGCAGATGGGTCCCTGGGACACACGCTGAGAGGCTCCTGCCTGGGCCACAGGCCGCCCACTACCCCAGCCCCAGATTGGGGGCCACGCAGCAGCCCTGTCTGAGTCCTCTGCCTGTAGAGGGAGTATTGGACCAACACATCTAGAAAACGGGGTCCTCGCGGGCAACTCATTGGAGGGACACAAATAAATCTTTGCCGACTTTCTGCTGAAACTTTGGAGCGTTCACACCTAAGCCTCTTACAAGCTCAGCTGTTTAGCTAAACATGATCTCGTGATCGAAATTTACACAATAATGAAGAGATCAGCTACAAGGGGAGAAAATCAGCAAAAACAATCAATACCAGAATTAGATTCCCAAGGCCATCCATCAGATGTTGGAACAATCAGGTGCAAGGCAGGATATATACATAAAACTGGAACTGAAAGAAGAAACAAGGATGTTTTCAAAGTCTAGTACGATCTCTAAAACATTTTTAAAGTACATGTCATTGATAAAGCTAAATACTCAAAGGTTGTGTAATCCAACAGATTAATCATTGAGAAGAGTGAAATTATGCTGTTTTGAAAACTATGTCAGGTCAGATTTTCTGCCTAATTATAAAAGAAGATTTATCTAAAACCTACACATTATTTCAAAGACTTATTGGCTGTGAAATAAGTTAAGGGTATTTCAAATGGCTTGTCTGCAATGAAAGGTGCTATGTAGGGAATCACAGAAAGTCGAGGGGAAAATATGTCAATATATACATTGCTATATGTTGAACTAAGCCTTAGGACAGCAACAATGTAGAGCACCTGACACTTAGAAACTTGCAAGTAAGCTAGAATCTTCAAAAGTTCAAATCTTTATAAGTAAAAAGATTTATTAAAATGAATAACCAAGTGTTTTAATTGACATCAGAAGATCAAACAAATAAACCCTGAGAACATAGATAAAAGATAAATAAAGATATGAGCAGAACTTAATACAACAGGAAAAGTATAAAATTGAGGTGAATTGGTAAGTCCAAAGAATATTCTTTGAAAAGATTGAAAAGACACACTTTGATTAAGGAAAACAAAAACATAAGTAAAGAATATACAGAAAGAGTCAGGACAATGTTATAGCAGAGAATATATGAAATGACAGTAAATTTGAACATTTCTGTAAAGGGGACCATTTCCTAGCTCCTAAAGTTTACCAAAACTGACACAAGTGGAAGTCATTTAAGTTCATCATGTCTGCCCTTGGCATTCTCGGAACGCCTGGCCTCAGAATGCAGCAACTGTAGTCCATGGTAACCTGCGGAGAGGGAGCGGGGCTGAGGGAGGTTGGAACACTGCCCTCACTGAGGGAGTGGGTGTGGCCATCTCTGCTGTGACTGAACAAAGGCAGTGGAGCAGGGGGCCCAAGGCAGGGCCCTCAGAGCACGGCAGGCCCAGAGGGTTGTCACCAGCATTTAGGCCCAGGGCAAAGGGTGCCTTCTTTGTCTGAGCTGCTGCCCAATCTCTCACCTTTCCACTCAGGCCGCCCTCTTACTTGAAGAGTGTGTGGAAGCTGTCCGCGCAGTACACCTCGCTGCACAGCTAACCATAGGTATGGGCATCGTAGCTTCCTGCCAGGTGACCGAAGTTCGCAGGTAGATCGGTCCCTGGGACACACGCGGAGAGGCTCCTGCCCGGGCCACAGGCCGCCCACTGCCCCAGCCGCAGATCGGGGTCCGCAAAACAGCCCTGTCTGAGTCCCCTGCCTCTAGAGGGAGTATTGGACCAACACTTCTAGAAAATGGGGTCCTCGCAGGAAACTCATTTGAGGGACACAAATAAATCTTTGCCGACATTCTGCTGAAACTTAGGAGCGTTCACACCTAACCCTCTTACAAGGTCAGCTGTTTAGCTAAATATGAGCTCATGATCTAAATTTACACAATAATGAAGAGATCAGCTACAAGGGGAGACAATCAGCAAAAACAATCAATACCATAATTAGATTCCCAAAGCCATCCATCACATGTTGGAATAATCAGGTGCAAGGCAGGATATATACAGAAAACTGGAACTGAAACAAGAAACAAGGATGTTTTCAAAGTCTGGTAGGATGTCTAAAACATTTTTAAAGTACATGTCATTGATAAAGCTAACTACTCAAAGGTTGTGTAATACAACAGATTAATCATTGAGAAGAGTGAAATTATGCTGTTTCGAAAACTATGGCAGGTCAGATTTTCTGCCTAATTATATAAGAAGATTTCTCTAAAACATACACATTATTTCAAAGAGTTATTGGCTGTGAAATAACTTAAGGGTATTTCAAATGGCTTGTCTGCAATGAAAGGTGCTATGTAGGGAATCACAGAAAGTCGAGGGGAAAATATGTCAATATATACATTGCTATAGGTTAAAGTAAGCCTTAGGACAGCAACAATGTAGAGGACCTGACACTTAGAAACTTACAAGTAAGCTGGAATCTTCAAAAGTTCCAATCTTTATAAGTAAAAAGATTTATTAAAATGAATAACCAAGTGTTTTAATTGACATCAGAAGATCAAACAAATAAACCCTGAGAACATAGATAAAAGATAAATAAAGATATGAGCAGAACTTAATACAACAGCAAACGTATAAAATAGGGGTGATTTAGTAAGTCCAAAGAATATTCTTTGAAAAGATTGAAAAGACACACTTTGATTAAGGAAAACAAAAACGTAAGTAAAGAATATACAGAAAGAGTCAGGACAAAGTTATAGCAGAGAATATATGAAATGCCAGTAAATTTGAACATTTCTGTAAAGGGGACCATTTCCTAGCTCCTAAAGTTTACCAAAACTGACACAAGAGGAAATCATTTAAGGTCATCATGTCTGTCCTTGGCATGCTCGGAACGCCCTGGCCTCAGAATGCAGCATCTGTAGTCCATGGTAACCTGCGGAGAGGGGGCGGGGATCAGAGAGGTTGGAACACTGCCCTCACTGAGGGAGTGGGTGTGGCCAGCTCTGCTGTGACTGAACAAAGGCCAGGGGAGCATGTGGCCGAGGGCAGGGCCCTCAGTGCCCGGCAGGCCCAGTGGGGTGTCACAAGCTTTTACGCCCAGGCCAAAGGGCGCCTTCTTTGTCTGAACAGCTGCCCGAACACTCATCTTACCACTCAGGCCGCCCTCTTACTTGAAGTGTGTGTGGAACCTGTCCACGCAGTACACCTCGCTGCACAGCTAACCATAGGTCAGGGCATCGTAGATTCCTGCCAGGTGACCGAAGTTCGCAGGCAGATGGGTCCCTGGGACACACGCTGAGAGGCTCCTGCTTGGGCCACAGGCCGCCCACTACCCCAGCCCCAGATTGGGGGCCACGCAGCAGCCCTGTCTGAGTCCTCTGCCTGTAGAGGGAGTATTGGACCAACACATCTAGAAAACGGGGTCCTCGCGGGCAACTCATTGGAGGGACACAAATAAATCTTTGCCGACTTCCTGCTGAAACTTTGGAGCGTTCACACCTAAGCCTCTTACAAGCTCAGCTGTTTAGCTAAACATGATCTCGTGATCGAAATTTACACAATAATGAAGAGATCAGCTACAAGGGGAGAAAATCAGCAAAAACAATCAATACCAGAATTAGATTCCCAAGGCCATCCATCAGATGTTGGAACAATCAGGTGCAAGGCAGGATATATACATAAAACTGGAACTGAAAGAAGAAACAAGGATGTTTTCAAAGTCTAGTACGATCTCTAAAACATTTTTAAAGTACATGTCATTGATAAAGCTAAATACTCAAAGGTTGTGTAATCCAACAGATTAATCATTGAGAAGAGTGAAATTATGCTGTTTTGAAAACTATGTCAGGTCAGATTTTCTGCCTAATTATATAAGAAGATTTATCTAAAACCTACACATTATTTCAAAGACTTATTGGCTGTGAAATAAGTTAAGGGTATTTCAAATGGCTTGTCTGCAATGAAAGGTGCTATGTAGGGAATCACAGAAAGTCGAGGGGAAAATATGTCAATATATACATTGCTATATGTTGAACTAAGCCTTAGGACAGCAACAATGTAGAGCACCTGACACTTAGAAACTTGCAAGTAAGCTAGAATCTTCAAAAGTTCAAATCTTTATAAGTAAAAAGATTTATTAAAATGAATAACCAAGTGTTTTAATTGACATCAGAAGATCAAACAAATAAACCCTGAGAACATAGATAAAAGATAAATAAAGATATGAGCAGAACTTAATACAACAGGAAAAGTATAAAATTGAGGTGAATTGGTAAGTCCAAAGAATATTCTTTGAAAAGATTGAAAAGACACACTTTGATTAAGGAAAACAAAAACATAAGTAAAGAATATACAGAAAGAGTCAGGACAATGTTATAGCAGAGAATATATGAAATGACAGTAAATTTGAACATTTCTGTAAAGGGGACCATTTCCTAGCTCCTAAAGTTTACCAAAACTGACACAAGTGGAAGTCATTTAAGGTCATCATGTCTGCCCTTGGCATTCTCGGAACGCCCTGGCCTCAGAATGCAGCAACTGTAGTCCATGGTAACCTGCGGAGAGGGAGCGGGGCTGAGGGAGGTTGGAACACTGCCCTCACTGAGGGACTGGGTGTGGCCATCTCTGCTGTGACGGAACAAAGGGAAGGGGAGCATGGGGCCGAGGGCAGGGCCCTCAGAGCCCGGCAGGCCCAGTGGGGTGTCACAAGCATTTAGGCCCAGGCCAAAGGGCGCCTTCTTTGTCTGAACAGCTGCCCAAACTCTCACCTTTCCACTCAGGCCGCCCTCTTACTTGAAGTGTGTGTGGAACCAGTCCAAGCAGTACACCTCGATGCACAGCTAACCATAGGTCTGGGCATCGTAGCTTCCTGTCAGGTGACCGAAGTTCGCAGGTAAATGGGTCCCTGGGAAACACGCGGAGAGGCTCCTGCCCGGGCCACAGGCCACCCACTACCCCAGGCCCAGATTGAGGCCACAGAGCAGCCCAGTCTGAGTCCCCTGCCTCAGGAGGGAGTATTGTACCAACACTTCTAGAAATAGGTGTCGTCGCGGGCAACTCATTGGAGGGACACAAATAAATCTTTGCCGACTTTCTGCTGAAACTTAGGAGCGTTCACACCTAAGCCTCTTACAAGGTCAGCTGTTTAGCTAAACATGAGCTCATGATCTAAATTTACACAATAATGAAGAGATCAGCTACAAGGGGAGACAATCAGCACAAACAATCAATACCAGAATTAGATTCCCAAGGCCATCCATCAGATGTTGGAATAATCAGGTGCAAGGCAGGATATATACATAAAACTGGAACTGAAACAAGAAACAAGGATGTTTTCAAAGTCTGGTACGATCTCTAAAACATTTTTAAAGTACATGTCATTGATAAAGCTAAATACTCAAAGGTTGTGTAATCCAACAGATTAATCATTGAGAAGAGTGAAATTATGCTGTTTTGAAAACTATGGCAGGTGTGATTTTCTGCCTAGTTATATAAGAAGATTTATCTAAAACATACACATTCCTTCAAAGACTTATTGGCTGTGAAATAAGTTAAGGGTATTTCAAATGGCTTGTCTGCAATGAAAGGTGCCATGTAGGGAATCACAGAAAGTCGAGGGGAAAATATGTCAATATATACATTGCTATAGGTTAAACTAAGCCTTAGGACAGCAACAATGTAGAGGAGCTGACCCTTAGAAACTTACAAGTAAGCTGGAAACTTCAAAACTTCCAATCTTTATAAGTAAAAAGATTTATTAAAATGAATATCCAAGTGTTTTAATTGACATCAGAAGATCAAACCAATAAACCCTGAGAACATAGATAAAAAATAAATAAAGATATGAGCAGAACTTAATACAACAGCAAACGTATAAAATTGAGGTGATTTAGTAAGTCCAAAGAATATTCTTTGAATAGATTCAGAAGACACACTTTGATTAAGGAAAACAAAAACGTAAGTAACGAATATACAGAAAGAGTCAGTTCAATGTTACAGCAGAGAATATATGAAATGCCAGTAAATTTGAACATTTCTGTAAAGGGGACCATTTCCTAGCTCCTAAAGTTTACCAAAACTGACAAAAGAGGAAATCATTTAAGGTCATCATGTCTGCCCTTGGCATGCTCGGAATGCCCTGGCCTCAGAATGCAGCATCTGTAGTCCATGGTAAACTGTGGAGAGGGGGCGGGGCTGAGCGAGGTTGGAACACTGCCCTCACTGCTTGAGTGGGTGTGGCCATCTCTGCTGTGACTGACCAATGGGCAGGGGAGCAGGGGGCCGAGGGCAGGGCCCTCAGAGCCCGGCAGGCCCAGTGGGGTGTCACAAGCATTTAGGCCCAGGCCAAAGGGCGCCTTCTTTGTCTGAACAGCTGCCCAAACTCTCACCTTTCCACTCAGGCCGCCCTCTTACTTGAAGTGTGTGTGGAACCAGTCCAAGCAGTACACCTCGATGCACAGCTAACCATAGGTCTGGGCATCGTAGCTTCCTGTCAGGTGACCGAAGTTCGCAGGTAGATGGGTCCCTGGGACACACGCGGAGAGGCTCCTGCCCGGGCCACAGGCCGCCCACTACCCCAGCTCCAGATTGGGGGACGCACAGCAGCCCTGTCTGAGTCCCCTCCCTGTAAAGGGAGTATTGGACCAACACTTCTAGAAAACGGGGTCCTCGCGGGCAACTCATTGGAGGGACGCAAATAAATCTTTGCCGACTTTCTGCTGAAACTTAGGAGCATTCACACCTAAGCCTCTTACAAGGTCAGCTGTTTAGCTAAACATGAGCTCGTGATCGAAATTTACACAATAATGAAGAGATCAGCTACAAGGGGAGACAATCAGCAAAAACAATCAATACCAGAATTAGATTCCCAAGGCCATCCATCAGATGTTGGAATAATCAGGTGCAAGGCAGGATATATACAAAAAACTGGAACTGAAACAAGAAACAAGGATGTTTTCAAAGTCTGGTAGGATCTCTAAAACATTTTTAAAGTACATGTCATTGATAAAGCTAAATACTCAAAGGTTGTGTAATACAACAGATTAATCATTGAGAAGAGTGAAATTATGCTGTTTTGAAAACTATGGCAGGTCAGATTTTCTGCCTAATTATATAAGAAGAATTCTCTAAAACATACACATTATTTCAAAGAGTTATTGGCTGTGAAATAACTTAAGGGTATTTCAAATGGCTTGTCTGCAATGAAAGGTGCTATGTAGGGAATCACAGAAAGTCGAGGGGAAAATATGTCAATATATACATTGCTATAGGTTAAACTAAGCCTTAGGACAGCAACAATGTAGAGGAGCTGACCCTTAGAAACTTAAAAGTAAGCTGGAATCTTCAAAACTTCCAATCTTTATAAGTAAAAAGATTTATTAAAATGAATAACCAAGTGTTTTAATTGACATCAGAAGATCAAACCAATAAACCCTGAGAACATAGAAAAAAGATAAATAAAGATATGAGCAGAACTTAATACAACAGCAAACGTATAAAATTGAGGTGATTTAGTAAGTCCAAAGAATATTCTTTGAATAGATTCAGAAGACACACTTTGATTAAGGAAAACAAAAACGTAAGTAACGAATATACAGAAAGAGTCAGTTCAATGTTATAGCAGAGAATATATGAAATGCCAGTAAATTTGAACATTTCTGTAAAGGGGACCATTTCCTAGCTCCTAAAGTTTACCAAAACTGACAGAAGAGGAAATCATTTAAGGTCATCATGTCTGCCCTTGGCATGCTCGGAACGCCCTGGCCTCAGAAAGCAGCATCTGTAGTCCATGGTAACCTGCGGAGAGGGGGCGGGGATCAGAGAGGTTGGAACACTGCCCTCACTGCTTGAGTGGGTGTGGCCATCTCTGCTGTGACTGACCAATGGGCAGGGGAGCATGGGGCCGAGGGCAGGGCCCTCAGAACCCGGCAGGCCCAGTGGGGTGTCACAAGCTTTTACGCCCAGGCCAAAGGGCGCCTTCTTTGTCTGAACAGCTGCCCAAACACTCATCTTTCCACTCAGGCAGCCCTCTTACTTGAAGTGTGTGTGGAACCTGTCTGCGCAGTACACCTCACTGCACAGCTATCCATAGGTCTGGGCATCGTAGATTCTTGCCAGTTGACCGAAGTTCGCAGGCAGATAGGTCCCTGGGACACACGCGGAGAGGCTCCTGCCCGGGCCACACGCCGCCCACTACCCCAGCTCCAGATTGGGGGACGCACAGCAGCCCTGTCTGAGTCCCCTCCCTGTAAAGGGAGTATTGGACCAACACTTCTAGAAAACGGGGTCCTCGCGGGCAACTCATTGGAGGGACGCAAATAAATCTTTGCCGACTTTCTGCTGAAACTTAGGAGCATTCACACCTAAGCCTCTTACAAGGTCAGCTGTTTAGCTAAACATGAGCTCGTGATCGAAATTTACACAATAATGAAGAGATCAGCTACAAGCGGAGACAATCAGCAAAAACAATCAATACCAGAATTAGATTCCCAAGGCCATCAATCAGATGTGGGAATAATCAGGTGCAACGCAGGATATATACAGAAAACTGGAACTGAAACAAGAAACAAGGATGTTTTCAAAGTCTGGTAGGATCTCTCAAACATTTTTAAAGTACATGTCATTGATAAAGCTAAATACTCAAAGGTTGTGTAATACAACAGATTAATCATTGAGAAAAGTGAAATTATGCTGTTTTGAAAACTATGGCAGTTCAGATTTTCTGCCTAATTATATAAGAAGATTTCTCTAAAACATACACATTATTTCAAAGACTTATTGGCTGTGAAATAAGTTAAGGGTATTTCAAATGGCTTGTCTGCAATGAAAGGTGCTATGTAGGGAATCACAGAAAGTCGAGGGGAAAATATGTCAATATATACATTGATATAGGTTGAACTAAGCCTTTTGACAGCAACAAAGTAGAGGACCTGACCCTTAGAAGCTTACAAGTAAGCTGGAATCTTCAAAAGTTCCAATATTTATAAGTAAAAAGACTTATTAAAATGAATAACCAAGTGTTTTAATTGACATCAGAAGATCAAACCAATAAACCCTGAGAACATAGATAAAATATAAATAAAGATATGAGCAGAAATTAATAAAACAGCAAACGTATAAAATTGAGGTGATTTAGTAAGTCCAAAGAATATTCTTTGAAAAGATTGAGAAGACACACTTTGATTAAGGAAAACAAAAACGTAAGTAAAGAATATCCAGAAAGAGACAGGACAAAGTTATAGCAGAGAATATATGAAATGCCAGTAAATTTGAATATTTCTGTAAAGGGGACCATTTCCTAGCTCCTAAAGTTTACCAAAACTGACACAAGAGGAAATCATTTAAGGTCATCAGGTCTGCCCTTGGCATTCTCGGAACGCCCTGGCCTCAGAATTCAGCATCTGTAGTCCATGGTAACCTGCGGAGAGGGGGCGGGTCTGAGTGTGGTTGGAACACTGCCCTCACTGAGGGAGTGGGTGTGGCCATCTCTGCTGTGACTGAACAATGGCAGGGTAGCAGGGGTCCCAGGGAAGGGCCCTCAGAGCCCAGCAGGCCCAGTGTGGTGTCACAAGCATTTAGGCACAGACCAAAGGGCGCCTTCTTTGTCTGAAGAGCTGCCCAAACTCTCACCTTTCTACTCAGGCCGCCCTCTTACTTGAAGTGTGTTTGGAAGCTGTCCACTCAGTACACTTCGCTACACAGCTAACCATAGGTCTGGGCATCGTAGCTTCCTGCCATGTGACCGAAGTTCGCAGGATGATGGGTCCCTGGGACACACACGGAGAGGCTCCTGCCCGGGCCACAGGCCGCCCACTGCCCCAGCCCCAGTTCAGCGGCCGAAAATCAGCCCTGTCTGAGTCTCCTGCCTCTAGAAGGAGTATTGGACCAACACTTCTAGAAAATGGGGTCCTCACGGGCAACTCATTGGAGGGACAGAAATAAATCTTTGCCGACTTTCTGCTGAAACTTAGGAGCGTTCACACCTAAGCCTCTTACAAGGTCAGCTCTTTAGCTAAACATGAGCTCATTATCGAAATTTACACAATAATGAAGTGATCAGCTACAAGGGGAGACAATCAGCAAAAACAATCAATACCAGAATTAGATTCCCAAGGCCATCCATCAGATGTTGGAATAATCAGGTGCAAGGCAGGATATATACATAACACTGGAACTGAAACAAGAAACAAGGGTGTTTTCAAATTCTGGTACGATCTCTAAAACATTTATAAAGTACATGTCATTGATAAAGCTAAATACTCAAAGGTTGTGTAATACAACAGATTAATCATTGAGAAGAGTGAAATTATGCTGTTTTGAAAATTATGGCAGGTGAGATTTTCTTCCTAATTATATAAGAAGATTTCTCTAAAACATACACATTATTTCAAAGACTTATTGGCTGTGAAATAAGTTAAGGGTATTTCAAATGGCCTGTCTGCATTGAAATGTGCTTTGTAGGGAATCACAGAAAGTCGAGGGGAAAATATGTCAATATATACATTGCTATAGGTTGAACTAAGCCTTAGGACAGCAACCATGTAGAGGACCTGACACTTAGAAACTTACAAGTAAGCTGGAATCTTCAAAAGTTCAAGTCTTTATATGTAAAAAGTTTTATTAAAATGAATAACCAAGTGTTTTAATTGACATCAGAAGATCAAACCAATAGACCCTGAGAACATAGATAAAAGATAAATAAAAATATGGGCAGAACTTAATAAAATAGCAAACGTATAAAATTGAGGTGACTTAGTAAGTCCAAAGAATATTCTTTGAAAAGATTGAAAAGACACACTTTGATTAAGGAAAACAAAAACATAAGTAAAGAATATACAGAAAGAGTCAGGACAATGCTATAGCAGAGAATATATGAAATGCCAGTAAATTTGAACATTTCTGTAAAGGGGACCATTTCCCAGCTCCTAAACTTTACCAAAACTGACACAAGAGGAAAACATTTAAGGTCATCAGGTCTGCCCTTGGCATTCTCGCAACGCCCTGGCCTCAGAATGTAGCATCTGTAGTATATGGTAACCTGAGGAGAGGGGGCGGGGCTGAGGTAGGTTGGAACACTGCCCTCACAGAGGGAGTGAGTGTGGCCATCTCTGCTGTGACTGAACCAAGGGGAAGGGAGCAGGGGGTCCAGGGCAGGGCCCTCAGGTCCCGGCAGGCCCAGTGGGGTGTCACAAGCATTTAGGCCCAGGTCAAAGGGCACTTTCTTTGTCTGAACAGCTACCCAAACTCTCACCTTTCCACTCAGGCCGCCCTCTTACTTGAAGTGTGTGTGGAACCTGTCCATGCAGTACACCTCGCTGCACAGCTAACCATAGGTCTGGGCATCGTAGCTTCCTGCCAGTTGACTGAAGTTCGCAGGCAGATGGGTCCCTGGGACACACACGGAGAGACTCCTGCCCGGGCCACAGGCTGCCCACTGCCCCACCCCCAGATCGGGGGCCGCAAAGCAGCCCTGTCTAAGTCCCCTGCCTCTAGAGGGAATATTGGACCAACACTTCTAGAAATAGTTGTCCTACCGGGCAACTAATTGGAGGGACACAAATAAATCTTTGCCGACTTTCTGCTGAAACTTAGGCCCATTCACACCTAAGCCTCTTACAAGGTCAGCTGTTTAGCTAAACATGAGCTCGTGATCGAAATTTACACAATAATTAAGAGATCAGCTACAAGGGGAGACAATCAGCAAAAACAATCAATACCAGAATTAGATTCCCAATGCCATCCATCAGATGTTGGAATAATCAGGTGCAACGCAGGATATATACATAAAACAGGAACTGAATCAAGAAACAAGGATGTTTTCAAAGTTGGTACGATCTCTAAAACATTTTTAAAGTACATGTCATTGATAAAGCTAAATACTCAATGTTTGTGTAATACAACAGATTAATCATTGAGAAGAGTGTAATTATGCTGTTTTGAAAAACTATGGCAGGTCAGATTTTCTGCCTAATTATATAAGAAGATTTATCTAAAACATACACATTATTTCAAAGACTTATTGGCTGTGAAATAAGTTAAGGGTATTTCAAATGGCTTGTCTGCAATGAAAGGTGCTATGTAGGGAATCACAGAAAGTCGAGGGGAAAATATGTCAATATATACATTGATATAGGTTGAACTAAGCCTTAGGACAGCAACAATGTAGAGGACCTGACACTTAGAAACTTACAAGTAAGCTGGAATCTTCAAAATTTCAAGTCTTTATATGTAAAAAGTTTTATTAAAATGAATAACCAAGTGTTTTAATTGACATCAGAAGATCAAACCAATAGACCCTGAGAACATAGATAAAAGATAAATAAAAATATGGGCAGAACTTAATAAAATAGCAAACGTATAAAATTGAGGTGACTTAGTAAGTCCAAAGAATATTCTTTGAAAAGATTGAAAAGACACACTTTGATTAAGGAAAACAAAAACATAAGTAAAGAATATACAGAAAGAGTCAGGACAATGCTATAGCAGAGAATATATGAAATGCCAGTAAATTTGAACATTTCTGTAAAGGGGACCATTTCCTAGCTCCTAAACTTTACCAAAACTGACACAAGAGGAAAACATTTAAGGTCATCGGGTCTGCCCTTGGCATTCTCGCAACGCCCTGGCCTCAGAATGTAGCATCTGTAGTATATGGTAACCTGCGGAGAGGGGGCGGGGCTGAGGTAGGTTGGAACACTGCCCTCACAGAGGGAGTGAGTGTGGCCATCTCTGCTGTGACTGAACAAAGGGAAAGGGAGCAGGGGGTCCAGGGCAGGGCCCTCAGGTCCCGGCAGGCCCAGTGGGGTGTCACAAGCATTTAGGCCCAGGTCAAAGGGCACTTTCTTTGTCTGAACAGCTACCCAAACTCTCACCTTTCCACTCAGGCCGCCCTCTTACTTGAAGTGTGTGTGGAACCTGTCCATGCAGTACACCTCGCTGCACAGCTAACCATAGGTCTGGGCATCGTAGCTTCCTGCCAGTTGACTGAAGTTCGCAGGCAGATGGGTCCCTGGGACACACACGGAGAGACTCCTGCCCGGGCCACAGGCTGCCCACTGCCCCACCCCCAGATCGGGGGCCGCAAAGCATCCCTGTCTATGTCCCCTGCCTCTAGAGGGAATATTGGACCAACACTTCTAGAAATAGTTGTCCTACCGGGCAACTAATTGGAGGGACACAAATAAATCTTTGCCGACTTTCTGCTGAAACTTAGGCCCATTCACACCTAAGCCTCTTACAAGGTCAGCTGTTTAGCTAAACATGAGCTCGTGATCGAAATTTACACAATAATTAAGAGATCAGCTACAAGGGGAGACAATCAGCAAAAACAATCAATACCAGAATTAGATTCCCAATGCCATCCATCAGATGTTGGAATAATCAGGTGCAACGCAGGATATATACATAAAACAGGAACTGAATCAAGAAACAAGGATGTTTTCAAAGTTGGTACGATCTCTAAAACATTTTTAAAGTACATGTCATTGATAAAGCTAAATACTCAATGTTTGTGTAATACAACAGATTAATCATTGAGAAGAGTGTAATTATGCTGTTTTGAAAAACTATGGCAGGTCAGATTTTCTGCCTAATTATATAAGAAGATTTATCTAAAACATACACATTATTTCAAAGACTTATTGGCTGTGAAATAAGTTAAGGGTATTTCAAATGGCTTGTCTGCAATGAAAGGTGCTATGTAGGGAATCACAGAAAGTCGAGGGGAAAATATGTCAATATATACATTGATATAGGTTGAACTAAGCCTTAGGACAGCAACAATGTAGAGGACCTGACCCTTAGAAGCTTACAAGTAAGCTGGAATCTTCAAAAGTTCCAATATTTATAAGTAAAAAGATTTATTAAAATGAATAACCAAGTGTTTTAATTGACATCAGAAGATCAAACCAATAAACCCTGAGAACATAGATAAAAGATAAATAAAGATATGAGCAGAACTTAATACAACAGCAAACGTATAAAATTGAGGTGATTTAGTAAGTCCAAAGAATATTCTTTGAAAAGATTGAGAAGACACACTTTGATTACGGAAAACAAAAACGTAAGTAAAGAATATCCAGAAAGAGACAGGACAAAGTTATAGGAGAGAATATATGAAATGCCAGTAAATTTGAATATTTCTGTAAAGGGGACCATTTCCTAGCTCCTAAAGTTTACCAAAACTGACACAAGAGGAAATCATTTAAGGTCATCAGGTCTGCCCTTGGCATTCTCGGAACGCCCTGGCCTCAGAATTCAGCATCTGTAGTCCATGGTAACCTGCGGAGAGGGGGCGGGTCTGAGTGTGGTTGGAACACTGCCCTCACTGAGGGAGTGGGTGTGGCCATCTCTGCTGTGACTGAACAATGGCAGGGGAGCAGGGGTCCCAGGGAAGGGCCCTCAGAGCCCAGCAGGCCCAGTGTGGTGTCACAAGCATTTAGGCCCAGACCAAAGGGCGCCTTCTTTGTCTGAAGAGCTGCCCAAACTCTCACCTTTCCACTCAGGCCGCCCTCTTACTTGAAGTGTGTTTGGAAGCTGTCCGCGCAGTACACTTCGCTACACAGCTAACCATAGGTCTGGGCATCGTAGCTTCCTGGCAGGTGACCGAAGTTCGCAGGCATATGAGTCCCTGGGACACACGCGGAGAGGATCCTGCCCGGGCCACAGGCCGCCCACTGCCACAGCCCCAGATCAGGGGCCGCAAAGCAGCCCTGTCTGAGTCCCCTGCCTCTGGAGGGAGTATTGTACCAACACTTCTAGAAATAGGTGTCGTCGCGGGCAACTCATTGGAGGGACACAAATAAATCTTTGCCGACTTTCTGCTGAAACTTAGGAGCGTTCACACCTAAGCCTCTTACAAGGTCAGCTGTTTAGCTAAACATGAGCTCATGATCTAAATTTACACAATAATGAAGAGATCAGCTACAAGGGGAGACAATCAGCACAAACAATCAATACCAGAATTAGATTCCCAAGGCCATCCATCAGATGTTGGAATAATCAGGTGCAAGGCAGGATATATACATAAAACTGGAACTGAAACAAGAAACAAGGATGTTTTCAAAGTCTGGTACGATCTCTACAACATTTTTAAAGTACATGTCATTGATAAAGCTAAATACTCAAAGGTTGTGTAATCCAACAGATTAATCATTGAGAAGAGTGAAATTATGCTGTTTTGAAAACTATGGCAGGTCAGATTTTCTGCCTTATTATCTAAGAAGATTTATCTAAAACATACACAATATTTTAAAGACTTATTGGCTGTGAAATAAGTTAAGGGTATTTCAAATGGCTTGTCTGCAATGAAAGGTGCTATGTAGGGAATCACAGAAAGTCGAGGGGAAAATATGTCAATATATACATTGCTATAGGTGAACTAAGCCTTAGGACAGCAACAATGTAGAGGACCTGACCCTTAGAAGCTTACAAGTAAGATGGAATCTTCAAAAGTTCAAATCTTTATAAGTAAAAAGATTTATTAAAATGAATAACCAAGTGTTTTATTTGACATCAGAAGATCAAACCAATAAACCCTGAGAACATAGATAAAAGATAAATAAAGATATGAGCAGAACTTAATACAACAGCAAACGTATAAAATTGAGGTGATTTAGTAAGTCCAAAGAATATTCTTTGAAAAGATTGAAAAGACACACTTTGATTAAGAAAACAAAAACATAACTAAAGAATATACAGAAAGAGTCAGAACAATGTTATAGCAGAGAATATATGAAATGCCAGTAAATTTGAACATTTCTGTAAAGGGGACCATTTCCTAGCTCCTAAAGTTTACCAAAATTGACACAAGAGGAAGTAATTTAAGGTCATCATGTCTGCCCTTGGCATTCTCGGAACGCCCTGGCCTCAGAATGCAGCATCTGTAGTCCATGGTAAACTGCGGAGAGGGGGTGGGGCTGAGGGAGGTTGGAACACTGCCCTCACTGAGGGAGTGGGTGTGGCCATCTCTGCTGTGACTGAACAAAGGCAGTGGAGCAGGGGGCCCAAGGCAGGGCCCTCAGAGCACGGCAGGCCCAGTGGGTTGTCACAAGCATTTAGGCCCAGGGCAAAGGGTGCCTTCTTTGTCTGAGCTGCTGCCCAATCTCTCACCTTTCCACTCAGGCCGCCCTCTTACTTGAAGAGTGTGTGGAAGCTGTCCGCGCAGTACACCTCGCTGCACAGCTAACCATAGGAATGGGCATCGTAGCTTCCTGCCAGGTGACCGAAGTTCGCAGGTAGATCGGTCCCTGGGACACACGCGGAGAGGCTCCTGCCCGGGCCACAGGCCGCCCACTGCCCCAGCCGCAGATCGGGGTCCGCAAAACAGCCCTGTCTGAGTCCCCTGCCTCTAGAGGGAGTATTGGACCAACACTTCTAGAAAATGGGGTCCTCGCAGGAAACTCATTTGAGGGACACAAATAAATCTTTGCCGACATTCTGCTGAAACTTAGGAGCGTTCACACCTAAGCCTCTTACAAGGTCAGCTGTTTAGCTAAACATGAGCTCATGATCTAAATTTACACAATAATGAAGAGATCAGCTACAAGGGGAGACAATCAGCAAAAACAATCAATACCAGAATTAGATTCCCAAGGCCATCCATCAGATGTTGGAATAATCAGGTGCAAGGCAGGATATATACAGAAAACTGGAACTGAAACAAGAAACAAGGATGTTTTCAAAGTCTGGTAGGATCTCTAAAACATTTTTAAAGTACATGTCATTGATAAAGCTAACTACTCAAAGGTTGTGTAGTACAACAGATTAATCATTGAGAAGAGTGAAATTATGCTGTTTCGAAAACTATGGCAGGTCAGATTTTCTGCCTAATTATATAAGAAGATTTCTCTAAAACATACACATTATTTCAAAGAGTTATTGGCTGTGAAATAACTTAAGGGTATTTCAAATGGCTTGTCTGCAATGAAAGGTGCTATGTAGGGAATCACAGAAAGTCGAGGGGAAAATATGTCAATATATACATTGCTATAGGTTAAAGTAAGCCTTAGGACAGCAACAATGTAGAGGACCTGACCCTTAGAAACTTACAAGTAAGCTGGAATCTTCAAAAGTTCCAATCTTTATAAGTAAAAAGATTTATTAAAATGAATAACCAAGTGTTTTAATTGACATCAGAAGATCAAACAAATAAACCCTGAGAACATAGATAAAAGATAAATAAAGATATGAGCAGAACTTAATACAACAGCAAACGTATAAAATTGGGGTGATTTAGTAAGTCCAAAGAATATTCTTTGAAAAGATTGAAAAGACACACTTTGATTAAGGAAAACAAAAACGTAAGTAAAGAATATACAGAAAGAGTCAGGACAAAGTTATGGCAGAGAATATATGAAATGCCAGTAAATTTGAACATTTCTGTAAAGGGGACCATTTCCTAGCTCCTAAAGTTTACCAAAACTGACACAAGAGGAAATCATTTAAGGTCATCATGTCTGTCCTTGGCATGCTCGGAACGCCCTGGCCTCAGAATGCAGCATCTGTAGTCCATGGTAACCTGCGGAGAGGGGGCGGGGCTCAGCGAGGTTGGAACACTGCCCTCACTGAGGGAGTGGGTGTGGCCAGCTCTGCTGTGACTGAACAAAGGCCAGGGGAGCATGTGGCCGAGGGCAGGGCCCTCAGTGCCCGGCAGGCCCAGTGGGGTGTCACAAGCTTTTACGCCCAGGCCAAAGGGCGCCTTCTTTGTCTGAACAGCTGCCCAAACACTCATCTTACCACTCAGGCCGCCCTCTTACTTGAAGTGTGTGTGGAACCTGTCCATGCAGTACACCTCGCTGCACAGATAACCATAGGTCTGGGCATCGTAGATTCCTGCCAGGTGACCGAAGTTCGCAGGCAGATGTGTCCCTGGGACACACGCTGAGAGGCTCCTGCCTGGGCCACAGGCCGCCCACTACCCCAGCCCCAGATTGGGGGCCGCGCAGCAGCCCTGTCTGAGTCCTCTGCCTGTAGAGGGAGTATTGGACCAACACATCTAGAAAACGGGGTCCTCGCGGGCAACTCATTGGAGGGACACAAATAAATCTTTGCCGACTTTCTGCTGAAACTTTGGAGCGTTCACACCTAAGCCCCTTACAAGCTCAGCTGTTTAGCTAAACATGATCTCGTGATCGAAATTTACACAATAATGAAGAGATCAGCTACAAGGGGAGAAAATCAGCAAAAACAATCAATACCAGAATTAGATTCCCAAGGCCATCCATCAGATGTTGGAACAAACAGATGCAAGGCAGGATATATACATAAAACTGGAACTGAAAGAAGAAACCAGGATGTTTTCAAAGTCTAGTACGATCTCTAAAACATTTTTAAAGTACATGTCATTGATAAAGCTAAATACTCAAAGGTTGTGTAATACAACAGATTAATCATTGAGAAGAGTGAAATTATGCTGTTTTGAAAACTATGGCAGGTCAGATTTTCTGCCTAATTATATAAGAAGATTTATCTAAAACCTACACATTATTTCAAAGACTTATTGGCTGTGAAATAAGTTAAGGGTATTTCAAATGGCTTGTCTGCAATGAAAGGTGCTATGTAGGGAATCACAGAAAGTCGAGGGGAAAATATGTCAATATATACATTGCTATATGTTGAACTAAGCCTTAGGACAGCAACAATGTAGAGCACCTGACACTTAGAAACTTGCAAGTAAGCTAGAATCTTCAAAAGTTCAAATCTTTATAAGTAAAAAGATTTATTAAAATGAATAACCAAGTGTTTTAATTGACATCAGAAGATCAAACAAATAAACCCTGAGAACATAGATAAAAGATAAATAAAGATATGAGCAGAACTTAATACAACAGGAAAAGTATAAAATTGAGGTGAATTGGTAAGTCCAAAGAATATTCTTTGAAAAGATTGAAAAGACACACTTTGATTAAGGAAAACAAAAACATAAGTAAAGAATATACAGAAAGAGTCAGGACAATGTTATAGCAGAGAATATATGAAATGACAGTAAATTTGAACATTTCTGTAAAGGGGACCATTTCCTAGTTCCTAAAGTTTACCAAAACTGACACAAGTGGAAGTCATTTAAGGTCATCATGTCTGCCCTTGGCATTCTCGGAACGCCCTGGCCTCAGAATGCAGCAACTGTAGTCCATGGTAACCTGCGGAGAGGGGGCGGGGCTGAGGGAGGTTGGAACACTGCCCTCACTGAGGGACTGGGTGTGGCCATCTCTGCTGTGACTGAACAAAGGGAAGGGGAGCATGGGGCCGAGGGCAGGGCCCTCAGAGCCCGGCAGGCCCAGTGGGGTGTCACAAGCATTTAGGCCCAGGCCAAAGGGCGCCTTCTTTGTCTGAACAGCTGCCCAAACTCTCACCTTTCCACTCAGGCCGCCCTCTTACTTGAAGTGTGTGTGGAACCAGTCCAAGCAGTACACCTCGATGCACAGCTAACCATAGGTCTGGGCATCGTAGCTTCCTGTCAGGTGACCGAAGTTCGCAGGTAGATGGGTCCCTGGGAAACACGCGGAGAGGCTCCTGCCCGGTCCACAGGCCACCCACTACCCCAGGCCCAGATTGAGGCCACAGAGCAGCCCAGTCTGAGTCGCCTCCCTCTAGAGGGAGTATTGGACCAACATTTCTAGAAAACGGAGTCCTCGCGGGCAACTCATTGGAGGGACACAAATTAATCTTTGCCGACTTTCTGCTGAAACTTAGGAGCATTCACACCTAAGCCTCTTAAAAGGTCATCTGTTTAGCTAAACATGAGCTCATGATCTAAATTTACACAATAATGAAGAGATCAGCTAAAAGGGGAGACAATCCGCAAAAACAATCAATACCAGAATTAGATTTCCAAGGCCATCCATCAGATGTTGGAATAATCAGGTGCAAGGCAGGATATATACATAAAACTGGAACTGAAATAAGAAACCAGGATGTTTTCAAAGTCTGGTAGGATCTCTAAAACATTTTTAAAGTAAATGTCATTGATAAAGCTAAATACTCAAAGTTTGTGTAATAAAACAGATTAATCATTGAGAAGAGTGTAATTATGCTGTTTTGAAAACTATGGCAGGTCAGATTTTCTGCCTAATTATATAAGAAGATTTATCTAAAACATACACATTATTTCAAAGACTTATTGGCTGTGAAATAAGTTAAGGGTATTTCAAATGGCTTGTCTGCAATGAAAGGTGCTATGTAGGGAATCACAGAAAGTCGAGGGGAAAATATGTCAATATATACATTGCTATAGGTTGAACTAAGCCTTAGGACAGCAACAATGTATTGGACCATACCCTTAGAAGCTTACAAGTAAGCTGGAATCTTCAAAAGTTCCAATATTTATAAGTAAAAAGATTTATTAAAATGAATAACCAAGTGTTTTAATTGACATCAGAAGATCAAACCAATAAACCCTGATAACATAGATAAAAGATAAATAAAGATATGAGCAGAACTTAATACAACAGCAAACGTATAAAATTGAGGTGATTTAGTAAGTCCAAAGAATATTCTTTGAAAAGATTGAGAAGACACACTTTGATTAAGGAAAACAAAAACGTAAGTAAAGAATATCCAGAAAGAGACAGGACAAAGTTATAGCAGAGAATATATGAAATGCCAGTAAATTTGAATATTTCTGTAAAGGGGACCATTTCCTAGCTCCTAAAGTTTACCAAAACTGACACAAGAGGAAATCATTTAAGGTCATCAGGTCTGCCCTTGGCATTCTCGGAACGCCCTGGCCTCAGAATTCACCATCTGTAGTCCATGGTAACCTGCGGAGAGGGAGCGGGGCTGAGTGAGGTTGGAACACTGCCCTCACTGAGGGAGTGGGTGTGGCCATCTCTGCTGTGACTGAACAATGGCAGGGGAGCAGGGGTCCCAGGGAACGGCCCTCAGAGCCCAGCAGGCCCAGTGTGGTGTCACAAGCATTTAGGCCCAAACCAAAGGGCGCCTTCTTTGTCTGAAGAGCTGCCCAAACTCTCACCTTTCCACTCAGGCCGCCCTCTTACTTGAAGTGTGTTTGGAAGCTGTCCGCGCAGTACACTTCGCTACACAGCTAACCATAGGTCTGGGCATCGTAGCTTCCTGGCAGGTGACCGAAGTTCGCAGGCATATGAGTCCCTGGGACCCACGCGGAGAGGCTCCTGCCCGGGCCACAGGCCGCCCACTGCCCCAGCCCCAGATCAGGGGCCGCAAAGCAGCCCTGTCTGAGTCCCCTGCCTCTGGAGGGAGTATTGTACCAACACTTCTAGAAATAGGTGTCGTCGCGGGCAACTCATTGGAGGGACACAAATAAATCTTTGCCGACTTTCTGCTGAAACTTAGGAGCGTTCACACCTAAGCCTCTTACAAGGTCAGCTGTTTAGCTAAACATGAGCTCATGATCTAAATTTACACAATAATGAAGAGATCAGCTACAAGGGGAGACAATCAGCAAAAACAATCAATACCAGAATTAGATTCCCAAGGCCATCCATCAGATGTTGGAATAATCAGGTGCAAGGCAGGATATATACATAAAACTGGAACTGAAACAAGAAACAAGGATGTTTTCAAAGTCTGGTACGATCTCTAAAACATTTTTAAAGTACATGTCATTGATAAAGCTAAATACTCAAAGGTTGTGTAATCCAACAGATTAATCATTGAGAAGAGTGAAATTATGCTGTTTTGAAAACTATGGCAGGTCAGATTTTCTGCCTAATTATATAAGAAGATTTATCTAAAACATACACATTATTTCAAAGACTTATTGGCTGTGAAATAAGTTAACGGTATTTCAAATGGCTTGTCTGCAATGAAAGGTGCTATGTAGGGAATCACAGAAAGTCAAGGGGAAAATATGTCAATATATACATTGCTATACGTAGAACTAAGCCTTAGGACAGCAACAATGTAGAGGACCTGACACTTAGAAACTTGCAAGTAAGCTGGAATCTTCAAAAGTTCAAATATTTATAAGTAAAAAGATTTATTAAAATGAATAACCAAGTGTTTTAATTGACATCAGAAGATCAAACCAATAAACCCTGGGAACATAGATAAAAGATAAATAAAGATATGAGCAGAACTTAATACAACAGCAAACGTATGAAATTGAGGTGATTTAGTAAGTCCAAAGAATATTCTTTGAAAGTTTGAAAAGACACACTTTGATTAAGGCAAACAAAAACATAAGGGAAGAATATACAGAAAGAATCAGGACAATGTAATAGCAGAGAATATATGAAATGCCAGTAAATTTGAACATTTCTGTAAAGGGGACCATTTCCTAGCTCCTAAAGTTTACCAAAACTGACACAAGAGGAAGTCATTTAAGGTCATCATGTCTGTCCTTGGCATTCTCGGAACGCCCTGGCCTCAGAATGCAGCAACTGTAGTCCATGGTAACCTGCGGAGAGGGGGCGGGGCTCAGCGAGGTTGGAACACTGCCCTCACTGAGGGAGTGGGTGTGGCCAGCTCTGCTGTGACTGACAAAGTCCAGGGGAGCATGTGGCCGAGGGCAGGGCCCTCAGTGCCCGGCAGGCCCAGTGGGGTGTCACAAGCATTTACGCCCAGGCCAAAAGGCGCATTCTTTGTCTGTACAGCTGCCCAAACACTCATCTTACCACTCAGGCCGCCCTCTTACTTGAAGTGTGTGTGGAACCTGTCCACGCAGTACACCTCGCTGCACAGCTAACCATAGGTCTGGGCATCGTAGATTCCTGCCAGGTGACCGAAGTTCGCAGGCAGATGGTTCCCTGGGACACACGCGGAGAGGCTCCTGCCTGGGACACAGGCCGCCCACTACCCAAGCCCCAGATTGGGGGCCACACAGCAGCCCTGTCTGAGTCCTCTGACTGTAGAGGGAGTATTGGACCAACACATCTAGAAAACGGGGTCCTCGCGGGCAACTCATTGGAGGGACACAAATAAATCTTTGCCGACTTTCTGCTGAAACTTTGGAGCGTTCACACCTAAGCCTCTTACAAGCTCAGCTGTTTAGCTAAACATGATCTCATGATCGAAATTTACACAATAATGAAGAGATAAGCTACAAGGGGAGAAAATAAGCAAAAACAATCAATAACAGAATTAGATTCCCAAGGCCATCCATCAGATGTTGGAACAATCAGGTGCAAGGCAGGATATATACATAAAACTGGAACTGAAAGAAGAAACAAGGATGTTTTCAAAGTCTAGTACGATCTCTAAAACATTTTTAAAGTACATGTCATTGATAAAGCTAAATACTCAAAGGTTGTGTAATACAACAGATTAATCATTGAGAAGAGTGAAATTATGCTGTTTTGAAAACTATGGCAGGTCAGATTTTCTGCCTAATTATATAAGAAGATTTATCTAAAACCTACACATTATTTCAAAGACTTATTGGCTGTGAAATAAGTTAAGGGTATTTCAAATGGCTTGTCTGCAATGAAAGGTACTATCTAGGGAATCACAGAAAGTCGAGGGGAAAATATGTCAATATATACATTGCTATATGTTGAACTAAGCCTTAGGACAGCAACAATGTAGAGCACCTGACACTTAGGAACTTGCAAGTAAGCTAGAATCTTCAAAAGTTCAAATCTTTATAAGTAAAAAGATTTATTAAAATGAATAACCAAGTGTTTTAATTGACATCAGAAGATCAAACAAATAAACCCTGAGAACATAGATAAAAGATAAATAAAGATATGAGCAGAACTTAATACAACAGGAAAAGTATAAAATTGAGGTGATTTGGTAAGTCCAAAGAATATTCTTTGAAAAGATTGAAAAGACACACTTTGATTAAGGAAAACAAAAACATAAGTAAAGAATATACAGAAAGAGTCAGGACAATGTTATAGCAGAGAATATATGAAATGACAGTAAATTTGAACATTTCTGTAAAGGGGACCATTTCCTAGCTCCTAAAGTTTACCAAAACTGACACAAGAGGAAGTCATTTAAGGTCATCATGTCTGCCCTTGGCATTCTCGGAACGCCCGGGCCTCAGAATGCAGCAACTGTAGTCCATGGTAACCTGCGGAGAGGGGGCGGGGCTGAGGGAGGTTGGAACACTGCCCTCACTGAGGGACTGGGTGTGGCCATCTATGCTGTGACTGAACAAAGGGCAGGGGAGCTTGTGGCCAAGGGCAGGGCCCTCAGAGCCCGGCAGGCCCTGTGGGGTGTCAAAAGCATTTAGGCCCAGGCCAAAGGGCGCCTTCTTTGTCTGAACAGCTGCCCAAACTCTCACCTTTCCACTCAGGCCGCCCTCTTACTTGAAGTGTGTGTGGAACCAGTCCACGCAGTACACCTCGCTGCACAGCTAACCATAGGTCTGGGCATCGTAGCTTCCTGTCAGGTGACCGAAGTTCGCAGGTAGATGGGTCCCTGGGACACACGCGGAGAGGCTCCTGCCCGGGCCACAGGCCGCCCACTACCCCAGCCCCAGATTGAGGCCACAGAGCAGCCCTGTCTGAGTCCCCTCCCTCTAGAGGGAGTATTGGACCAACATTTCTAGAAAACGGAGTCCTCGCGGGCAACTCATTGGAGGGACACAAATAAATCTTTGCCGACTTTCTGCTGAAACTTAGGAGCATTCACACCTAAGCCTCTTACAAGGTCATCTGTTTAGCTAAAAATGAGCTCATGATCTAAATTTACACAATAATGAAGAGATCAGCTAAAAGGGGAGACAATCCGCAAAAACAATCAATACCAGAATTAGATTTCCAAGGCCATCCATCAGATGTTGGAATAATCAGGTGCAAGGCAGGATATATACATAAAACTGGAACTGAAATAAGGAACCACATGTTTTCAAAGTCTGGTAGGATCTCTAAAACATTTTTAAAGTACATGTCATTGATAAAGCTAAATACTCAAAGTTTGTGTAATACAACAGATTAATCATTGAGAAGAGTGTAATTATGCTGTTTTGAAAACTATGGCAGGTCAGATTTTCTGCCTAATTATATAAGAAGATTTATCTAAAACATACACATTATTTCAAAGACTTATTGGCTGTGAAATAAGTTAAGGGTATTTCAAATGGCTTGTCTGCAATGAAAGGTGCTATGTAGGGAATCACAGAAAGTCGAGGGGAAAATATGTCAATATATACATTGCTATAGGTTGAACTAAGCCTTAGGACAGCAACAATGTAGAGGACCTGACCCTTAGAAGCTTACAAGTAAGCTGGAATCTTCAAAAGTTCCAATATTTATAAGTAAAAAGATTTATTAAAATGAATAACCAAGTGTTTTAATTGACATCAGAAGATCAAACCAATAAACCCTGAGAACATAGATAAAAGATAAATAAAGATATGAGCAGAACTTAATACAACAGCAAACGTATAAAATTGAGTTGATTTAGTAAGTCCAAAGAATATTCTTTGAAAGTTTGAAAAGACACACTTTGATTAAGGCAAACAAAAACATAAGTGAAGAATATACAGAAAGAATCAGGACAATGTTATAGCAGAGAATATATGAAATGCCAGTAAATTTGAACATTTCTGTAAAGGGGACCATTTCCTAGCTCCTAAAGTTTACCAAAACTGACACAAGAGGAAGTCATTTAAGGTCATCATGTCTGCCCTTGGCATTCTCGGAACGCCCTGGCCTCAGAATGCAGCAACTGTAGTCCATGGTAACCTGCGGAGAGGGGGCGGGGCTCAGCGAGGTTGGAACACTGCCCTCACTGAGGGAGTGGGTGTGGCCAGCTCTGCTGTGACTGACAAAGTCCAGGGGAGCATGTGGCCGAGGGCAGGGCCCTCAGTGCCCGGCAGGCCCAGTGGGGTGTCACAAGCTTTTACGCCCAGGCCAAAAGGCGCCTTCTTTATCTGAACAGCTGCCCAAACACTCATCTTACCACTCAGGCCGCCCTCTTACTTGAAGTGTGTGTGGAACCTGTCCACGCAGTACACCTCGCTGCACAGCTAACCATAGGTCTGGGCATCGTAGATTCCTGCCAGGTGACCGAAGTTCGCAGGCAGATGGGTCCCTGGGACACACGCGGAGAGGCTCCTGCCTGGGCCACAGGCCGCCCACCACCCCAGCCCCAGATTGGGGGCCACACAGCAGCCCTGTCTCAGTCCTCTGACTGTAGAGGGAGTATTGGACCAACACATCTAGAAAACGGGGTCCTCGCGGGCAACTCATTGGAGGGACACAAATAAATCTTTGCCGACTTTCTGCTGAAACTTTGGAGCGTTCACACCTAAGCCTCTTAGAAGCTCAGCTGTTTAGCTAAACATGATCTCGTGATCGAAATTTACACAATAATGAAGAGATAAGCTACAAGGGGAGAAAATAAGCAAAAACAATCAATACCAGAATTAGATTCCCAAGGCCATCCATCAGATGTTGGAACAATCAGGTGCAAGGCAGGATATATACATAAAACTGGAACTGAAAGAAGAAACAAGGATGTTTTCAAAGTCTAGTACGATCTCTAAAACATTTTTAAAGTACATGTCTTTGATAAAGCTAAATACTCAAAGGTTGTGTAATACAACAGATTAATCATTGAGAAGAGTGAAATTATGCTGTTTTGAAAACTATGGCAGGTCAGATTTTCTGCCTAATTATATAAGAAGATTTATCTAAAACCTACACATTATTTCAAAGACTTATTGGCTGTGAAATAAGTTAAGGGTATTTCAAATGGCTTGTCTGCAATGAAAGGTGCTATGTAGGGAATCACAGAAATTCGAGGGGAAAATATGTCAATATATACATTGCTATAGGTTGAACTAAGCCTTAGGACAGCAACAATGTAGAGGACCTGACCCTTAGAAGCTTACAAGTAAGCTGGAATCTTCAAAAGTTCCAATATTTATAAGTAAAAAGATTTATTAAAATGAATAACCAAGTGTTTTAATTGACATCAGAAGATCAAACCAATAAACCCTGAGAACATAGATAAAAGATAAATAAAGATATGAGCAGAACTTAATACAACAGCAAACGTATAAAATTGAGGTGATTTAGTAAGTCCAAAGAATATTCTTTGAAAGTTTGAAAAGACACACTTTGATTAAGGCAAACAAAAACATAAGTGAAGAATATACAGAAAGAATCAGGACAATGTTATAGCAGAGAATATATGAAATGCCAGTAAATTTGAACATTTCTGTAAAGGGGACCATTTCCTAGCTCCTAAAGTTTACCAAAACTGACACAAGAGGAAGTCATTTAAGGTCATCATGTCTGCCCTTGGCATTCTCGGAACGCCCTGGCCTCAGAATGCAGCAACTGTAGTCCATGGTAACCTGCGGAGAGGGGGCGGGGCTCAGCGAGGTTGGAACACTGCCCTCACTGAGGGAGTGGGTGTGGCCAGCTCTGCTGTGACTGACAAAGTCCAGGGGAGCATGTGGCCGAGGGCAGTGCCCTCAGTGCCCGGCAGGCCCAGTGGGGTGTCACAAGCTTTTACGCCCAGGCCAAAAGGCGCCTTCTTTATCTGAACAGCTGCCCAAACACTCATCTTACCACTCAGGCGGCCCTCTTACTTGAAGTGTGTGTGGAACCTGTCCACGCAGTACACCTCGCTGCACAGCTAACCATAGGTCTGGGCATCGTAGATTCCTGCCAGGTGACCGAACTTCGCAGGCAGATGGGTCCCTGGGACACACGCGGAGAGGCTCCTGCCTGGGCCACAGGCCGCCCACTACCCCAGCCCCAGATTGGGGGCCACACAGCAGCCCTGTCTGAGTCCTCTGACTGTAGAGGGAGTATTGGACCAACACATCTAGAAAACGGGGTCCTCGCGGGCAACTCATTGGAGGGACACAAATAAATCGTTGCCGACTTTCTGCTGAAACTTTGGAGCGTTCACACCTAAGCCTCTTAGAAGCTCAGCTGTTTAGCTAAACATGATCTCGTGATCGAAATTTACACAATAATGAAGAGATAAGCTACAAGGGGAGAAAATAAGCAAAAACAATCAATACCAGAATTAGATTCCCAAGGCCATCCATCAGATGTTGGAACAATCAGGTGCAAGGCAGGATATATACATAAAACTGGAACTGAAAGAAGAAACAAGGATGTTTTCAAAGTCTAGTACGATCTCTAAAACATTTTTAAAGTACATGTCTTTGATAAAGCTAAATACTCAAAGGTTGTGTAATACAACAGATTAATCATTGAGAAGAGTGAAATTATGCTGTTTTGAAAACTATGGCAGGTCAGATTTTCTGCCTAATTATATAAGAAGATTTATCTAAAACCTACACATTATTTCAAAGACTTATTGGCTGTGAAATAAGTTAAGGGTATTTCAAATGGCTTGTCTGCAATGAAAGGTGCTATGTAGGGAATCACAGAAAGTCGAGGGGAAAATATGTCAATATATACATTGCTATAGGTTGAACTAAGCCTTAGGACAGCAACAATGTAGAGGACCTGACCCTTAGAAGCTTACAAGTAAGCTGGAATCTTCAAAAGTTCCAATATTTATAAGTAAAAAGATTTATTAAAATGAATAACCAAGTGTTTTAATTGACATCAGAAGATCAAACCAATAAACCCTGAGAACATAGATAAAAGATAAATAAAGATATGAGCAGAACTTAATACAACAGCAAACGTATAAAATTGAGGTGATTTAGTAAGTCCAAAGAATATTCTTTGAAAGTTTGAAAAGACACACTTTGATTAAGGCAAACAAAAACATAAGTGAAGAATATACAGAAAGAATCAGGACAATGTTATAGCAGAGAATATATGAAATGCCAGTAAATTTGAACATTTCTGTAAAGGGGACCATTTCCTAGCTCCTAAAGTTTACCAAAACTGACACAAGAGGAAGTCATTTAAGGTCATCATGTCTGCCCTTGGCATTCTCGGAACGCCCTGGCCTCAGAATGCAGCAACTGTAGTCCATGGTAACCTGCGGAGAGGGGGCGGGGCTCAGCGAGGTTGGAACACTGCCCTGACTGAGGGAGTGGGTGTGGCCAGCTCTGCTGTGACTGACAAAGTCCAGGGGAGCATGTGGCCGAGGGCAGGGCCCTCAGTGCCCGGCAGGCCCAGTGGGGTGTCACAAGCTTTTACGCCCAGGCCAAAAGGCGCCTTCTTTATCTGAACAGCTGCCCAAACACTCATCTTACCACTCAGGCGGCCCTCTTACTTGAAGTGTGTGTGGAACCTGTCCACGCAGTACACCTCGCTGCACAGCTAACCATAGGTCTGGGCATCGTAGATTCCTGCCAGGTGACCGAACTTCGCAGGCAGATGGGTCCCTGGGACACACGCGGAGAGGCTCCTGCCTGGGCCACAGGCCGCCCACTACCCCAGCCCCAGATTGGGGGCCACACAGCAGCCCTGTCTGAGTCCTCTGACTGTAGAGGGAGTATTGGACCAACACATCTAGAAAACGGGGTCCTCGCGGGCAACTCATTGGAGGGACACAAATAAATCGTTGCCGACTTTCTGCTGAAACTTTGGAGCGTTCACACCTAAGCCTCTTAGAAGCTCAGCTGTTTAGCTAAACATGATCTCGTGATCGAAATTTACACAATAATGAAGAGATAAGCTACAAGGGGAGAAAATAAGCAAAAACAATCAATACCAGAATTAGATTCCCAAGGCCATCCATCAGATGTTGGAACAATCAGGTGCAAGGCAGGATATATACATAAAACTGGAACTGAAAGAAGAAACAAGGATGTTTTCAAAGTCTAGTACGATCTCTAAAACATTTTTAAAGTACATGTCATTGATAAAGCTAAATACTCAAAGGTTGTGTAATACAACAGATTAATCATTGAGAAGAGTGAAATTATGCTGTTTTGAAAACTATGGCAGGTCAGATTTTCTGCCTAATTATATAAGAAGATTTATCTAAAACCTACACATTATTTCAAAGACTTATTGGCTGTGAAATAAGTTAAGGGTATTTCAAATGGCTTGTCTGCAATGAAAGGTACTATCTAGGGAATCACAGAAAGTCGAGGGGAAAATATGTCAATATATACATTGCTATATGTTGAACTAAGCCTTAGGACAGCAACAATGTAGAGCACCTGACACTTAGGAACTTGCAAGTAAGCTAGAATCTTCAAAAGTTCAAATCTTTATAAGTAAAAAGATTTATTAAAATGAATAACCAAGTGTTTTAATTGACATCAGAAGATCAAACAAATAAACCCTGAGAACATAGATAAAAGATAAATAAAGATATGAGCAGAACTTAATACAACAGGAAAAGTATAAAATTGAGGTGATTTGGTAAGTCCAAAGAATATTCTTTGAAAAGATTGAAAAGACACACTTTGATTAAGGAAAACAAAAACATAAGTAAAGAATATACAGAAAGAGTCAGGACAATGTTATAGCAGAGAATATATGAAATGACAGTAAATTTGAACATTTCTGTAAAGGGGACCATTTCCTAGCTCCTAAAGTTTACCAAAACTGACACAAGAGGAAGTCATTTAAGGTCATCATGTCTGCCCTTGGCATTCTCGGAACGCCCTGGCCTCAGAATGCAGCAACTGTAGTCCATGGTAACCTGCGGAGAGGGGGCGGGGCTGAGGGAGGTTGGAACACTGCCCTCACTGAGGGACTGGGTGTGGCCATCTATGCTGTGACTGAACAAAGGGCAGGGGAGCTTGGGGCCGAGGGCAGAGCCCTCAGAGCCCGGCAGGCCCAGTGGGGTGTCAAAAGCATTTAGGCCCAGGCCAAAGGGCGCCTTCTTTGTCTGAACAGCTGCCCAAACTCTCACCTTTCCACTCAGGCCGCCCTCTTACTTGAAGTGTGTGTGGAACCAGTCCACGCAGTACACCTCGCTGCACAGCTAACCATAGGTCTGGGCATCGTAGCTTCCTGTCAGGTGACCGAAATTCGCAGGTAGATGGGTCCCTGGGACACACGCGGAGAGGCTCCTGCCCGGGCCACAGGCCGCCCACTACCCCAGCCCCAGATTGAGGCCACAGAGCAGCCCTGCCTGAGTCCCCTCCCTCTAGAGGGAGTATTGGACCAACATTTCTAGAAAACGGAGTCCTCGCGGGCAACTCATGGGAGGGACACAAATAAATCTTTGCCGACTTTCTGCTGAAACTTAGGAGCATTCACACCTAAGCCTCTTACAAGGTCATCTGTTTAGCTAAACATGAGCTCATGATCTAAATTTACACAATAATGAAGAGATCAGCTAAAAGGGGAGACAATCCGCAAAAACAATCAATACCAGAATTAGATTTCCAAGGCCATCCATCAGATGTTGGAATAATCAGGTGCAAGGCAGGATATATACATAAAACTGGAACTGAAATAAGAAACCACATGTTTTCAAAGTCTGGTAGGATCTCTAAAACATTTTTAAAGTACATGTCATTGATAAAGCTAAATACTCAAAGTTTGTGTAATACAACAGATTAATCATTGAGAAGAGTGTAATTATGCTGTTTTGAAAACTATGGCAGGTCAGATTTTCTGCCTAATTATATAAGAAGATTTATCTAAAACATACACATTATTTCAAAGACTTATTGGCTGTGAAATAAGTTAAGGGTATTTCAAATGGCTTGTCTGCAATGAAAGGTGCTATGTAGGGAATCACAGAAAGTCGAGGGGAAAATATGTCAATATATACATTGCTATAGGTTGAACTAAGCCTTAGGACAGCAACAATGTAGAGGACCTGACCCTTAGAAGCTTACAAGTAAGCTGGAATCTTCAAAAGTTCCAATATTTATAAGTAAAAAGATTTATTAAAATGAATAACCAAGTGTTTTAATTGACATCAGAAGATCAAACCAATAAACCCTGAGAACATAGATAAAAGATAAATAAAGATATGAGCAGAACTTAATACAACAGCAAACGTATAAAATTGAGGTGATTTAGTAAGTCCAAAGAATATTCTTTGAAAGTTTGAAAAGACACACTTTGATTAAGGCAAACAAAAACATAAGTGAAGAATATACAGAAAGAATCAGGACAATGTTATAGCAGAGAATATATGAAATGCCAGTAAATTTGAACATTTCTGTAAAGGGGACCATTTCCTAGCTCCTAAAGTTTACCAAAACTGACACAAGAGGAAGTCATTTAAGGTCATCATGTCTGCCCTTGGCATTCTCGGAACGCCCTGGCCTCAGAATGCAGCAACTGTAGTCCATGGTAACCTGCGGAGAGGGGGCGGGGCTCAGCGAGGTTGGAACACTGCCCTCACTGAGGGAGTGGGTGTGGCCAGCTCTGCTGTGACTGACAAAGTCCAGGGGAGCATGTGGCCGAGGGCAGGGCCCTCAGTGCCCGGCAGGCCCAGTGGGGTGTCACAAGCTTTTACGCCCAGGCCAAAAGGCGCCTTCTTTATCTGAACAGCTGCCCAAACACTCATCTTACCACTCAGGCCGCCCTCTTACTTGAAGTGTGTGTGGAACCTGTCCACGCAGTACACCTCGCTGCACAGCTAACCATAGGTCTGGGCATCGTAGATTCCTGCCAGGTGACCGAAGTTCGCAGGCAGATGGGTCCCTGGGACACACGCGGAGAGGCTCCTGCCTGGGCCACAGGCCGCCCACTACCCCAGCCCCAGATTGGGGGCCACACAGCAGCCCTGTCTGAGTCCTCTGACTGTAGAGGGAGTATTGGACCAACACATCTAGAAAACGGGGTCCTGGCGGGCAACTCATTGGAGGGACACAAATAAATCTTTGCCGACTTTCTGCTGAAACTTTGGAGCGTTCACACCTAAGCCTCTTAGAAGCTCAGCTGTTTAGCTAAACATGATCTCGTGATCGAAATTTACACAATAATGAAGAGATAAGCTACAAGGGGAGAAAATAAGCAAAAACAATCAATACCAGAATTAGATTCCCAAGGCCATCCATCAGATGTTGGAACAATCAGGTGCAAGGCAGGATATATACATAAAACTGGAACTGAAAGAAGAAACAAGGATGTTTTCAAAGTCTAGTACGATCTCTAAAACATTTTTAAAGTACATGTCTTTGATAAAGCTAAATACTCAAAGGTTGTGTAATACAACAGATTAATCATTGAGAAGAGTGAAATTATGCTGTTTTGAAAACTATGGCAGGTCAGATTTTCTGCCTAATTATATAAGAAGATTTATCTAAAACCTACACATTATTTCAAAGACTTATTAGCTGTGAAATAAGTTAAGGGTATTTCAAATGGCTTGTCTGCAATGAAAGGTACTATCTAGGGAATCACAGAAAGTCGAGGGGAAAATATGTCAATATATACATTGCTATATGTTGAACTAAGCCTTAGGACAGCAACAATGTAGAGCACCTGACACTTAGAAACTTGCAAGTAAGCTAGAATCTTCAAAAGTTCAAATCTTTATAAGTAAAAAGATTTATTAAAATGAATAACCAAGTGTTTGAATTGACATCAGAAGATCAAACAAATAAACCCTGAGAACATAGATAAAAGATAAATAAAGATATGAGCAAAACATAATACAAAAGGAAAAGGATAAAATTGAGGTGATTTGGTAAGTCCAAAGAATATTCTTTGAAAAGATTGAAAAGACACACTTTGATTAAGGAAAACAAAAACATAAGTAAAGAATATACAGAAAGAGTCAGGACAATGTTATAGCAGAGAATATATGAAATGACAGTAAATTTGAACATTTCTGTAAAGGGGACCATTTCCTAGCTCCTAAAGTTTACCAAAACTGACACAAGAGGAAGTCATTTAAGGTCATCATGTCTGCCCTTGGCATTCTCGGAACGCCCTGGCCTCAGAATGCAGCAACTGTAGTCCATGGTAACCTGAGGAGAGGGGGCGGGGCTGAGGGAGGTTGGAACACTGCCCTCACTGAGGGACTGGGTGTGGCCATCTCTGCTGTGACTGAACAAAGGGCAGGGGAGCTTGTGGCCGAGGGCAGGGCCCTCAGAGCCCGGCAGGCCCTGTGGGGTGTCACAAGCATTTAGGCCCAGGCCAAAGGGCGCCTTCTTTGTCTGAACAGCTGCCCAAACTCTCACCTTTCCACTCAGGACGCCCTCTTACTTGAAGTGTGTGTGGAACCAGTCCACGCAGTACACCTCGATGCACAGCTAACCATAGGTCTGGGCATCGTAGCTTCCTGTCAGGTGACCGAAGTTCGCAGGTAGATGGGTCCCTGGGACACACGCGGAGAGGCTCCTGCCCGGGCCACAGGCCGCCCACTACCCCAGCCCGAGATTGAGGCCACAGAGCAGCCCTGTCTGAGTCCCCTCCCTCTAGAGGGAGTATTGGACCAACATTTCTAGGAAACGGAGTCCTCGCGGGCAACTCATTGGAGGGACACAAATAAATCTTTGCCGACTTTCTGCTGAAACTTAGGAGTATTCACACCTAAGCCTCTTACAAGGTCATCTGTTTAGCTAAACATGAGCTCATGATCTAAATTTACACAATAATGAAGAGATCAGCTACAAGGGGAGACAATCCGCAAAAACAATCAATACCAGAATTAGATTTCCAAGGCCATCCATCAGATGTTGGAATAATCAGGTGCAAGGCAGGATATATACATAAAACTGGAACTGAAATAAGAAACCAGGATGTTTTCAAAGTCTAGTAGGATCTCTAAAACATTTTTAAAGTACATGTCATTGATAAAGCTAAATACTCAAATTTTGTGTAATACAACAGATTAATCATTGAGAAGAGTGTAATTATGCTGTTTTGAAAACTATGGCAGGTCAGATTTTCTGCCTAATTATATAAGAAGATTTATCTAAAACATACACATTATTTCAAAGACTTATTGGCTGTGAAATAAGTTAAGGGTATTTCAAATGGCTTGTCTGCAATGAAAGGTGCTATGTAGGGAATCACAGAAAGTCGAGGGGATAATATGTCAATATATACATTGCTATAGGTTGAACTAAGCCTTAGGACAGCAACAATGTAGAGGACCATACCCTTAGAAGCTTACAAGTAAGCTGGAATCTTCAAAAGTTCCAATATATATAAGTAAAAAGATTTATTAAAATGAATAACCAAGTGTTTTAATTGACATCAGAAGATCAAACCAATAAACCCTGAGAACATAGATAAAAGATAAATAAAGATATGAGCAGAACTTAATACAACAGCAAACGTATAAAATTGAGGTGATTTAGTAAGTCCAAAGAATATTCTTTGAAAAGATTGAGAAGACACACTTTGATTAAGGAAAACAAAAACGTATGTAAAGAATATCCAGAAAGAGACAGGACAAAGTTATAGCAGAGAATATATGAAATGCCAGTAAATTTGAATATTTCTGTAAAGGGGACCATTTCCTAGCTCCTAATGTTTACCAAAACTGACACAAGAGGAAATCATTTAAGGTCATCAGGTCTGCCCTTGGCATTCTCGGAACGCCCTGGCCTCAGAATTCAGCATCTGTAGTCCATGGTAACCTGCGGAGTGGGGGCCGGGCTGAGTGTGGTTGGAACACTGCCCTCACTGAGGGAGTGGGTGTGGCCATCTCTGCTGTGACTGAACAATGGCAGGGGAGCATGGGTCCCAGGGAAGGGCCCTCAGAGCCCAGCAGGCCCAGTGTGGTATCACAAGCATTTAGGCCCAGACCAAAGGGCGCCTTCTTTGTCTGAAGAGCTGCCCAAACTCTCACCTTTCCACTCAGGCCGCCCTCTTACTTGAAGTGTGTTTGGAAGCTGTCCGCGCAGTACACTTCGCTACACAGCTAACCATAGGTCTGGGCATCGTACCTTCCTGGCAGGTGACCGAAGTTCGCAGGCATATGAGTCCCTGGGACACACGCGGAGAGGCTCCTGCCCGGTCCACAGGCCGCCCACTGCCCCAGCCCCAGATCAGGGGCCGCAAAGCAGCCATGTCTGAGTCCCCTGCCTCTGGAGGGAGTATTGTACCAACACTTCTAGAAATAGGTGTCGTCGCGGGCAACTCATTGGAGGGACACAAATAAATCTTTGCCGACTTTCTGCTGAAACTTAGGAGCATTCACACCTAAGCCTCTTACAAGGTCTGCTGTTTAGCTAAACATGAGCTCATGATCTAAATTGACACAATAATGAAGAGATCAGCTACAAGGGGAGACAATCAGCAAAAACAATCAATACCAGAATTAGATTCCCAAGGCCATCCATCAGATGTTGGAATAATCAGGTGCAAGGCAGGATATACACATAAAACTGGAACTGAAACAAGAAACAAGGATGTTTTCAAAGTCTGGTACGATTTCTAAAACATTTTTAAAGTACATGTCATTGATAAAGCTAAATACTCAAAGGTTGTGTAATCCAACAGATTAATCATTGAGAAGAGTGAAATTATGCTGTTTTGAAAACTATGGCAGGTCAGATTTTCTGCCTAATTATGTAAGAAGATTTATCTAAAACATACACATTATTTCAAAGACTTATTGGCTGTGAAATAAGTTAAGGGTATTTCAAATGGCTTGTCTGCAATGAAAGGTGCTATGTAGGGAATCACAGAAAGTCGAGGGGAAAATATGTCAATATATACATTGCTATACGTAGAACTAAGCCTTAGGACAGCAACAATGTAGAGGACCTGACACTTAGAAACTTGAAAGTAAGCTGGAATCTTCAAAAGTTCAAATCTGTATAAGTAAAAAGATTTATTAAAATGAATAACCAAGTGTTTTAATTGACATCAGAAGATCAAACCAATAAACCCTGAGAACATAGATAAAAGAAAAATAAAGATATGAGCAGAACTTAATACAACAGCAAACGTATAAAATTGAGGTGATTTAGTAAGTCCAAAGAATATTCTTTGAAAAGATTTAAAAGACACACTTTGAGTAAGGAAAACAAAAACATAAGTAAAGAATATATAGAAAGAGTCAGGACAATGTTATAGCAAAGAATATATGAAATGCCAGTAAATTTGAATATTTCTGTAAAGGGGACCATTTCCTAGCTCCTAAAGTTTACCAAAACTGAGACAAGAGGAAATCATTTAAGGTCCTCATGCCTGCCCTTGTCATTCTGAGAACGCCTAGGCCTCAGAATGCAGCATCTGTAGTCCATGGTAACCTGAGGAGAGGGGGCGGGGCTGAGGGAGTTTGGAACACTGCCCTCACTGAGGGAGTGGGTGTGGCCATCTCTGCTGTGATTGAACAAAGTGCAGGGGAGCAGCGGTCCAAGGGAAGGGCACTCAGAGCCCAGCAGGCCCAGTGTGGTTTCACAAGCATTTAGACCCAGGCCAAAGGGTGCCTTCTTTGCCTGAACAGCTGCCCAAACTCTCACCTTTCCACTCAGGCCACCCTCTTTCTTGAAGTGTGTGTGGAAGCTGTCCGCGCAGTACACCTCGCTGCACAGCTAACCATAGGACTGGGCATCGTAGCTTCCTGCCAGGTGACCGAAGTTCGCAGGAAGATGGGTCCCTGGGACACACACGGAGAGGCTCCTGCCCGGGCCACAGGCCGCCCACTGCCCCAGCCCCAGTTCAGCGGCCGAAAATCAGCCCTGTCTGAGTCTCCTGCCTCTAGAAGGAGTATTGGACCAACACTTCTAGAAAATGGGGTCCTCACGGGCAACTCATTGGAGGGACAGAAATAAATCTTTGCCGACTTTCTGCTGAAACTTAAGAGCGTTCACATCTAAGCCTCTTACAAGGTCAGCTCTTTAGCTAAACATGAGCTCATTATCGAAATTTACACAATAATGAAGTGATCAGCTACAAGGGGAGACAATCAGCAAAAACAATCAATACCAGAATTAGATTCCCAAGGCCATCCATCAGATGTTGGAATAATCAGGTGCAAGGCAGGATATATACATAACACTGGAACTGAAACAAGAAACAAGGGTGTTTTCAAATTCTGGTACGATCTCTAAAACATTTTTAAAGTACATGTCATTGATAAAGCTAAATACTCAAAGGTTGTGTAATACAACAGATTAATCATTGAGAAGAGTGAAATTATGCTGTTTTGAAAATTATGGCAGGTGAGATTTTCTTCCTAATTATATAAGAAGATTACTCTAAAACATACACATTATTTCAAAGACTTATTGGCTGTGAAATAAGTTAAGGGTATTTCAAATGGCTTGTCTGCAATGAAAGGTGCTATGTAGGGAATCACAGAAAGTCAAGGGGAAAATATGTCAATATATACATTGCTATACGTAGAACTAAGCCTTAGGACAGCAACAATGTAGAGGACCTGACACTTAGAAACTTGCAAGTAAGCTGGAATCTTCAAAAGTTCAAATATTTATAAGTAAAAAGATTTATTAAAATGAATAACCAAGTGTTTTAATTGACATCAGAAGATCAAACCAATAAACCCTGAGAACATAGATAAAAGATAAATAAAGATATGAGCAGAACTTAATACAACAGCAAACGAATAAAATTGAGGTGATTTAGTAAGTCCAAAGAATATTCTTTGAAAAGTTTGAAAAGACACACTTTGAGTAAGGAAAACAAAAACATAAGTGAAGAATATACAGAAAGAATCAGGACAATGTTATAGCAGAGAATATATGAAATGCCAGTAAATTTGAACATTTCTGTAAAGGGGACCATTTCCTAGCTCCTAAAGTTTACCAAAACTGACACAAGAGGAAGACATTTAAGGTCATCATGTCTGCCCTTGGCATTCTCGGGACGCCCTGGCCTCAGAATGCAGCAACTGTAGTCCATGGTAACCTGAGGAGAGGGGGCGGGGCTGAGGCAGGTTGGAACACTGCCCTCACTGAGGGAGTGGGTGTGGCCATCTCTACTGTGACTGAACAAAGGGCAGGGGAGCATGGGGCCGAGGGCAGGGCCGTCAGAGCCCGGCAGGCCCAGTGGGGGTGTCACAAGCATTTAGGCCCAGGCCAAAGGGCGCCTTCTTTGTCTGAACAGCTGCCCAAACTCTCACCTTTCCACTCAGGCCGCCCTCTTACTTGAAGTGTGTGTGGAACCTCTCCACGCAGTACACCTCGCTGCACAGCTAACCATAGGTCTGGGCATCGTAGCTTCTTGCCAGGTGACCGATGTTTGCAGGTAGATCGGTCCCTGGGACACACGCGGAGAGGCTCCTGCCCGGGCCACAGGCCGCCCACTACCCCAGCCCCAGATTGGTGCCGCACAGCAGCCCTGTCTGAGTCCCCTCCCTCTAGAGGGAGTATTTAACCAACACTTCTAGAAAACGGAGTCCTCGCGCGCAACTCATTGGAGTGACACAAATTAATCTTTGCCGACTTTCTGCTGAAACTTAGGAGCATTCACACCTAAGCCTCTTACACGGTCAGCTGTTTAGCTAAACATGAGCTCATGATCTAAATTTACACAATAATGAAGAGATCAGCTACAAGGGGAGACAATCAGCAAAAACAATCAATACCATAATTAGATTCCCAAAGCCATCCATCAGATGTTGGAATAATCAGGTGCAAGGCAGGATATATACAGAAAACTGGAACTGAAACAAGAAACAAGGATGTTTTCAAAGTCTGGTAGGATCTCTGAAACATTTTTAAAGTACATGTCTTTGATAAAGCTAACTACTCAAAGGTTGTGTAATACAACAGATTAATCATTGAGAAGAGTGAAATTATGCTGTTTCGAAAACTATGGCAGGTCAGATTTTCTGCCTAATTATATAAGAAGATTTCTCTAAAACATACACATTATTTCAAAGAGTTAGTGGCTGTGAAATAACTTAAGGGTATTTCAAATGGCTTGTCTGCAATGAAAGGTGCTATGTAGGGAATCACAGAAACTCGAGGGGAAAATATGTCAATATATACATTGCTATAGGTTAAAGTAAGCCTTAGGACAGCAACAATGTAGAGGACCTGACCCTTAGAAACTTACAAGTAAGCTGAAATCTTCAAAAGTTCCAATCTTTATAAGTAAAAAGATTTATTAAAATGAATAACCAAGTGTTTTAATTGACATCAGAAGATCAAACAAATAAACCCTGAGAACATAGATAAAAGATAAATAAAGATATGAGCAGAACTTAATACAACAGCAAACGTATAAAATTGGGGTGATTTAGTAAGTCCAAAGAATATTCTTTGAAAAGATTGAAAAGACACACTTTGATTAAGGAAAACAAAAACGTAAGTAAAGAATATACAGAAAGAGTCAGGACAAAGTTATAGCAGAGAATATATGAAATGCCAGTAAATTTGAACATTTCTGTAAAGGGGACCATTCCCTAGCTCCTAAAGTTTACCAAAACTGACAAAAGAGGAAATCATTTAAGGTCATCATGTCTGCCCTTGGCATGCTCGGAACGCCCTGGCCTCAGAATGCAGCATCTGTAGTCCATGGTAACCTGCGGAGAGGGGGCGGGGCTGAGGGAGGTTGGAACACTGCCCTCACTGTGGGACTGGGTGTGGCCATCTCTGCTGTGACTGAACAAAGGGCAGGGGAGCTTGGGGCCGAGGGCAGGGCCCTCAGAGCCCGGCAGGCCCTGTGGGGTGTCACAAGCATTTAGGCCCAGGCCAAAGGGCGCCTTCTTTGTCTGAACAGCTGCCCAAACTCTCACCTTTCCACTCAGGACGCCCTCTTACTTGAAGTGTGTGTGGAACCAGTCCACGCAGTACACCTCGATGCACAGCTAACCATAGGTCTGGGCATCGTAGCTTCCTGTCAGGTGACCGAAGTTCGCAGGTAGATGGGTCCCTGGGACACACGCGGAGAGGCTCCTGCCCGGGCCACAGGCCGCCCACTACCCCAGCCCCAGATTGAGGCCACAGAGCAGCCCTGTCTGAGTCCCCTCCTTCTAGAGGGAGTATTGGACCAACATTTCTAGGAAACGGAGTCCTAGCGGGCAACTCATTGGAGGGACACAAATAAATCTTTGCGGACTTTCTGCTGAAACTTAGGAGCATTCACACCTAAGCCTCTTACAAGGTCATCTGTTTAGCTAAACATGAGCTCATGATCTAAATTTACACAATAATGAAGAGATCAGCTACAAGGGGAGACAATCCGCAAAAACAATCAATACCAGAATTAGATTTCCAAGGCCATCCATCAGATGTTGGAATAATCAGGTGCAAGGCAGGATATATACATAAAACTGGAACTGAAATAAGAAACAAGGATGTTTTCAAAGTCTAGTAGGATCTCTAAAACATTTTTAAAGTACATGTCATTGATAAAGCTAAATACTCAAATTTTGTGTAATACAACAGATTAATCATTGAGAAGAGTGTAATTATGCTGTTTTGAAAACTATGGCAGGTCAGATTTTCTGCCTAATTATATAAGAAGATTTATCTAAAACATACACATTATTTCAAAGAATTATTGGCTGTGAAATAAGTTAAGGGTATTTCAAATGGCTTGTCTGCAATGAAAGGTGCTATGTAGGGAATCACAGAAAGTCGAGGCGAAAATATGTCAATATATACATTGCTATAGGTTGAACTAAGCCTTAGGACAGCAACAATGTAGAGGACCATACCCTTAGAAGCTTACAAGTAAGCTGGAATCTTCAAAAGTTCCAATATTTATAAGTAAAAAGATTTATTAAAATGAATAACCAAGTGTTTTAATTGACATCAGAAGATCAAACCAATAAACCCTGAGAACATAGATAAAAGATAAATAAAGATATGAGCAGAACTTAATACAACAGCAAACGTATAAAATTGAGGTGATTTAGTAAGTCCAAAGAATATTCTTGAAAAGATTTAAAAGACACACTTTGAGTAAGGAAAACAAAAACATAAGTAAAGAATATATAGAAAGAGTCAGGACAATGTTATAGCAAAGAATATATGAAATGCCAGTAAATTTGAATATTTCTGTAAAGGGGACCATTTCCTAGCTCCTAAAGTTTACCAAAACTGAGACAAGAGGAAATCATTTAAGGTCCTCATGCCTGCCCTTGGCATTCTGAGAACGCCCTGGCCTCAGAATGCAGCATCTGTAGTCCATGGTAACCTGTGGAGGGGGGGCGGGGCTGAGGGAGTTTGGAACACTGCCGTCACTGAGCGAGTGGGTGTGGCCATCTCTGCTGTGACTGAACAAAGTGCAGGGGAGCAGGGGTCCCAGGGAAGGGCACTCAGAGCCCAGCAGGCCCAGTGTGGTTTCACAAGCATTTAGGCCCAGGCCAAAGGGTGCCTTCTTTGCCTGAACAGCTGCCCAAACTCTCACCTTTCCACTCAGGCCTCCCTCTTTCTTGAAGTGTGTGTGGAAGCTGTCCGCGCAGTACACCTCGCTGCACAGCTAACCATAGGACTGGGCATCGTAGCTTCCTGCCAGGTGACCGAAGTTCGCAGGAAGATGGGTCCCTGGGACACACACGGAGAGGCTCCTGCCCGGGCCACAGGCCGCCCACTGCCCCAGCCCCAGTTCAGCGGCCGAAAATCAGCCCTGTCTGAGTCTCCTGCCTCTAGAAGGAGTATTGGACCAACACTTCTAGAAAATGGGGTCCTCACGGGCAACTCATTGGAGGGACAGAAATAAATCTTTGCCGACTTTCTGCTGAAACTTAGGAGCGTTCACACCTAAGCCTCTTACAAGGTCAGCTCTTTAGCTAAACATGAGCTCATTATCGAAATTTACACAATAATGAAGTGATCAGCTACAAGGGGAGACAATCAGCAAAAACAATCAATACCAGAATTAGATTCCCAAGGCCATCCATCAGATGTTGGAATAATCAGGTGCAAGGCAGGATATATACATAACACTGGAACTGAAACAAGAAACAAGGGTGTTTTCAAATTCTGGTACGATCTCTAAAACATTTTTAAAGTACATGTCATTGATAAATCTAAATACTCAAAGGTTGTGTAATACAACAGATTAATCATTGAGAAGAGTGAAATTATGCTGTTTTGAAAACTATGGCAGGTGAGATTTTCTTCCTAATTATATAAGAAGATTACTCTAAAACATACACATTATTTCAAAGACTTATTGGCTGTGAAATAAGTTAAGGGTATTTCAAATGGCTTGTCTGCAATGAAAGGTGCTATGTAAGGAATCACAGAAAGTCAAGGGGAAAATATGTCAATATATACATTGCTATACGTAGAACTAAGCCTTAGGACAGCAACAATGTAGAGGACCTGACACTTAGAAACTTGCAAGTAAGCTGGAATCTTCAAAAGTTCAAATATTTATAAGTAAAAAGATTTATTAAAATGAATAACCAAGTGTTTTAATTGACATCAGAAGATCAAACCAATAAACCCTGAGAACATAGATAAAAGATAAATAAAGATATGAGCAGAACTTAATACAACAGCAAACGTATAAAATTGAGGTGATTTAGTAAGTCCAAAGAATATTCTTTGAAAAGTTTGAAAAGACACACTTTGATTAAGGAAAACAAAAACATAAGTGAAGAATATACAGAAAGAATCAGGACAATGTTATAGCAGAGAATATATGAAATGCCAGTAAATTTGAACATTTCTGTAAAGGGGACCATTTCCTAGCTCCTAAAGTTTACCAAAACTGACACAAGAGGAAGTCATTTAAGGTCATCATGTCTGCCCTTGGCATTCTCGGAACGCCCTGGCCTCAGAATGCAGCAACTGTAGTCCATGGTAACCTGAGGAGAGGGGGCGGGGCTGAGGCAGGTTGGAACACTGCCCTCACTGAGGGAGTGGGTGTGGCCATCTCTGCTGTGACTGAACAAAGGGCAGGGGAGCATGGGGCCGAGGGCAGGGCCGTCAGAGCCCGGCAGGCCCAGTGGGGTGTCACAAGCATTTAGGCCCAGGCCAAAGGGCGCCTTCTTTGTCTGAACAGCTGCCCAAACTCTCACCTTTCCACTCAGGCCGCCCTCTTACTTGAAGTGTGTGTGGAACCTCTCCACGCAGTACACCTCGCTGCACAGCTAACCATAGGTCTGGGCATCGTAGCTTCCTGCCAGGTGACCGATGTTCGCAGGTAGATCGGTCCCTGGGACACACGCGGAGAGGCTCCTGCCCGGGCCACAGGCCGCCCACTACCCCAGCCACAGATTGGTGCCGCACAGCAGCCCTGTCTGAGTCCCCTCCCTCTAGAGGGAGTATTTAACCAACACTTCTAGAAAACGGAGTCCTCGCGCGCAACTCATTGGAGGGACACAAATTAATCTTTGCCGACTTTCTGCTGAAACTTAGGAGCATTCACACCTAAGCCTCTTACACGGTCAGCTGTTTAGCTAAACATGAGCTCATGATCTAAATTTACACAATAATGAAGAGATCAGCTACAAGGGGAGACAATCAGCAAAAACAATCAATACCATAATTAGATTCCCAAAGCCATCCATCAGATGTTGGAATAATCAGGTGCAAGGCAGGATATATACAGAAAACTGGAACTGAAACAAGAAACAAGGATGTTTTCAAAGTCTGGTAGGATCTCTAAAACATTTTTAAAGTACATGTCATTGATAAAGCTAACTACTCAAAGGTTGTGTAATACAACAGATTAATCATTGAGAAGAGTGAAATTATGCTGTTTCGAAAACTATGGCAGGTCAGATTTTCTGCCTAATTATATAAGAAGATTTCTCTAAAACATACACATTATTTCAAAGAGTTATTGGCTGTGAAATAACTTAAGTGTATTTCAAATGGCTTGTCTGCAATGAAAGGTGCTATGTAGGGAATCACAGAAACTCGAGGGGAAAATATGTCAATATATACATTGCTATAGGTTAAAGTAAGCCTTAGGACAGCAACAATGTAGAGGACCTGACCCTTAGAAGCTTACAAGTAAGCTGGAATCTTCAAAAGTTCCAATCTTTATAAGTAAAAAGATTTATTAAAATGAATAACCAAGTGTTTTAATTGACATCAGAAGATCAAACAAATAAACCCTGAGAACATAGATAAAAGATAAATAAAGATATGAGCAGAACTTAATACAACAGCAAACGTATAAAATTGGGGTGATTTAGTAAGTCCAAAGAATATTCTTTGAAAAGATTGAAAAGACACACTTTGATTAAGGAAAACAAAAACGTAAGTAAAGAATATACAGAAAGAGTCAGGACAAAGTTATAGCAGAGAATATATGAAATGCCAGTAAATTTGAACATTTCTGTAAAGGGGACCATTTCCTAGCTCCTAAAGTTTACCAAAACTGACACAAGAGGAAATCATTTAAGGTCATCATGTCTGCCCTTGGCATGCTCGGAACGCCCTGGCCTCAGAATGCAGCATCTGTAGTCCATGGTAACCTGCGGAGAGGGGGCGGGGCTGAGCGAGGTTGGAACACTGCCCTCACTGAGGGAGTGGGTGTGGCCAGCTCTGCTGTGACTGACAAAGTCCAGGGGAGCATGTGGCCGAGGGCAGGGCCCTCAGTGCCCGGCAGGCCCAGTGGGGTGTCACAAGCTTTTACGCCCAGGCCAAAAGGCGCCTTCTTTGTTTGAACAGCTGCCCAAACACTCATCTTACCACTCAGGCCGCCCTCTTACTTGAATTGTGTGTGGAACCTGTCCACGCAGTACACCTCGCTGCACAGCTAACCATAGGTCTGGGCATCGTAGATTCCTGCCAGGTGACCGAAGTTCGCAGGCAGATGGGTCCCTGGGACACACGCGGAGAGGCTCCTGCCTGGGCCACAGTCCGCCCACTACCCCAGCCCCAGATTGGGGGCCCCACAGCAGCCCTGTCTGAGTCCTCTGCCTGTAGAGGGAGTATTGGACCAACACATCTAGAAAACGGGGTCCTCGCGGGCAACTCATTGGAGGGACACAAATAAATCTTTGCCGACTTTCTGCTGAAACTTTGGAGCGTTCACACCTAAGCCTCTTACAAGCTCAGCTGTTTAGCTAAACATGATCTCGTGATCGAAATTTACACAATAATGAAGAGATCAGCTACAAGGGGAGAAAATCAGCAAAAACAATCAATACCAGAATTAGATTCCCAAGGCCATCCATCAGATGTTGGAACAATCAGGTGCAAGGCAGGATATATACATAAAACTGGAACTAAAAGAAAAAACAAGGATGTTTTCAAAGTCTAGTACGATCTCTAAAACATTTTTAAAGTACATGTCATTGATAAAGCTAAAAACTCAAAGGTTGTGTAATACAACAGATTAATCATTGAGAAGAGTGAAATTATGCTGTTTTGAAAACTATGGCAGGTCAGATTTTCTGCCTAATTATATAAGAAGATTTATCTAAAACCTACACATTATTTCAAAGACTTATTGGCTGTGAAATAAGTTAAGGGTATTTCAAATGGCTTGTCTGCAATGAAAGGTACTATCTAGGGAATCACAGAAAGTCGAGGGGAAAATATGTCAATATATACATTGCTATAGGTTGAACTAAGCCTTAGGACAGCAACAATGTAGAGGACCTGACCCTTAGAAGCTTACAAGTAAGCAGGAATCTTCAAAAGTTCCAATATTTATAAGTAAAAAGATTTATTAAAATGAATAACCAAGTGTTTTAATTGACATCAGAAGATCAAACCAATAAACCCTGAGAACATAGATAAAAGATAAATAAAGATATGAGCAGACTTTAATACAACAGCCAACGTATAAAATTGGGGTGATTTAGTAAGTCCAAAGAATATTCTTTGAAAAGATTGAGAAGACACACTTTGATTAAGGAAAATAAAAACGTAAGTAAAGAATATCCAGAAAGAGACAGGGCAAAGTTATAGCAGAGAATATATGAAATGCCAGTAAATTTGAATATTTCTGTAAAGGGGACCATTTCCTAGCTCCTAAAGTTTACCAAAACTGACACAAGAGGAAATCATTTAAGGTCATCAGGTCTGCCCTTGGCATTCTCGGAACGCCCTGGCCTCAGAATTCAGCATCTGTAGTCCATGGTAACCTGCGGAGAGGGGGCGGGGCTGAGTGTGGTTGGAACACTGCCCTCACTGAGGGAGTGGGTGTGGCCATCTCTGCTGTGACTGAACAATGGCAGGGGAGCATGGGTCCCAGGGAAGGGCCCTCAGAGCCCAGCAGGCCCAGTGTGGTGTCACAAGCATTTAGGCCCAGACCAAAGGGCGCCTTCTTTGTCTGAAGAGCTGCCCAAACTCTCACCTTTCCACTCAGGCCGCCCTCCTACTTGAAGTGTGTTTGGAAGCTGTCCACGCAGTACACTTCGCTACACAGCTAACCATAGGTCTGGGCATCGTAGCTTCCTGGCAGGTGACCGAAGTTCGCAGGCATATGAGTCCCTGGGACACACGCGGAGAGGCTCCTGCCCGGGCCACAGGCCGCCCACTGCCCCAGCCCCAGATCAGGGGCCGCAAAGCAGCCCTGTCGGAGTCCCCTGCCTCTGGAGGGAGTATTGTACCAACACTTCTAGAAAATGGGGTCCTCACGGGCAACTCATTGGAGGGACAGAAATAAATCTTTGCCGACTTTCTGCTGAAACTTAGGAGCGTTCACACCTAAGCCTCTTACAAGGTCAGCTCTTTAGCAAAACATGAGCTCATTAACGAAATTTACACAACAATGAAGTGATCAGCTACAAGGGGAGACAATCAGCAAAAACAATCAATACCAGAATTAGATTCCCAAGGCCATCCATCAGATGTTGGAATAATCAGGTGCAAGGCAGGATATATACATAACACTGGAACTGAAACAAGAAACAAGGGTGTTTTCAAATTCTGGTACGATCTCTAAAACATTTTTAAAGTACATGTCATTGATAAAGCTAAATACTCAAAGGTTGTGTAATACAACAGATTAATCATTGAGAAGAGTGAAATTATGCTGTTTTGAAAATTATGGCAGGTGAGATTTTCTTCCTAATTATATAAGAAGATTTCTCTAAAACATACACATTATTTCAAAGACTTATTGGATGTGAAATAAGTTAGGCTATTTCAAATGGCTTGTCTGCAATGAAAGGTGCTATGTAGGGAATCACAGAAAGTCGAGGGGAAAATATGTCAAAATATATACATTGCTATACGTAGAACTAAGCCTTAGGACAGCAACAATGTAGAGGACCTGACACTTAGAAACTTGCAAGTAAGCTGGAATCTTCAAAAGTTCAAATCTTTATAAGTAAAAAGATTTATTAAAATGAATAACCAAGTGTTTTAATTGACATCAGAAGATCAAACCAATAAACCCTGAGAAAATAGATAAAAGATAAATAAAGATATGAGCAGAACTTAATACAACAGCAAACGTATAAAATTGAGGTGATTTAGTAAGTCCAAAGAATATTCTTTGAAAAGTTTGAAAAGACACACTTTGATTAAGGAAAACAAAAACATAAGTGAAGAATATACAGAAAGAATCAGGACAATGTTATAGCAGAGAATATATGAAATGCCAGTAAATTTGAACATTTCTGTAAAGGGGACCATTTCCTAGCTCCTAAAGTTTACCAAAACTGACACAAGAGGAAGTCATTTAAGGTCATCATGTCTGCCCTTGGCATTCTCGGGACGCCCTGGCCTCAGAATGCAGCAACTGTAGTCCATGGTAACCTGAGGAGAGGGGGCGGGGCTGAGGCAGGTTGGAACACTGCCCTCACTGAGGGAGTGGGTGTGGCCATCTCTGCTGTGACTGAACAAAGGGCAGGGGAGCATGGGGCCGAGGGCAGGGCCGTCAGAGCCCGGCAGGCCCAGTGGGGTGTCACAAGCATTTAGGCCCAGGCCAAAGGGCGCCTTCTTTGTCTGAACAGCTGCCCAAACTCTCACCTTTCCACTCAGGCCGCCCTCTTACTTGAAGTGTGTGTGGAACCAGTCCACGCAGTACACCTCGCTGCACAGCTAACCATAGGTCTGGGCATCGTAGCTTCCTGCCAGGTGACCGATGTTCGCAGGTAGATCGGTCCCTGGGACACACGCGGAGAGGCTCCTGCCCGGGCCACAGGCCGCCCACTACCCCAGCCCCAGATTGGTGCCGCACAGCAGCCCTGTCTGAGTCCCCTCCCTCTAGAGGGAGTATTTAACCAACACTTCTAGAAAACGGAGTCCTCGCGCGCAACTCATTGGAGGGACACAAATTAATCTTTGCCGACTTTCTGCTGAAACTTAGGAGCATTCACACCTAAGCCTCTTACACGGTCAGCTGTTTAGCTAAACATGAGCTCATGATCTAAATTTACACAATAATGAAGAGATCAGCTACAAGGGGAGACAATCAGCAAAAACAATCAATACCATAATTAGATTCCCAAAGCCATCCATCAGATGTTGGAATAATCAGGTGCAAGGCAGGATATATACAGAAAACTGGAACTGAAACAAGAAACAAGGATGTTTTCAAAGTCTGGTAGGATCTCTAAAACATTTTTAAAGTACATGTCATTGATAAAGCTAACTACTCAAAGGTTGTGTAATACAACAGATTAATCATTGAGAAGAGTGAAATTATGCTGTTTCGAAAACTATGGCAGGTCAGATTTTCTGCCTAATTATATAAGAAGATTTATCTAAAACATACACATTATTTCAAAGAATTATTGGCTGTGAAATGAGTTAAGGGTATTTCAAATGGCTTGTCTGCAATGAAAGGTGCTATGTAGGGAATCACAGAAAGTCGAGGGGAAAATATGTCAATATATACATTGCTATAGGTTGAACTAAGCCTTAGGACAGCAACAATGTAGAGGACCATACCCTTAGAAGCTTACAAGTAAGCTGGAATCTTCAAAAGTTCCAATATTTATAAGTAAAAAGATTTATTAAAATGAATAACCAAGTGTTTTAATTGACATCAGAAGATCAAACCAATAAACCCTGAGAACATAGATAAAAGATAAATAAAGATATGAGCAGAACTTAATACAACAGCAAACGTATAAAATTGAGGTGATTTAGTAAGTCCAAAGAATATTCTTTGAAAAGATTGAGAAGACACACTTTGATTAAGGAAAACAAAAACGTAAGTAAAGAATATCCAGAAAGAGACAGGACAAAGTTATAGCAGAGAATATATGAAATGCCAGTAAATTTGAATATTTCTGTAAAGGGGACCATTTCCTAGCTCCTAAAGTTTACCAAAACTGACACAAGAGGAAATCATTTAAGGTCATCAGGTCTGCCCTTGGCATTCTCGGAACGCCCTGGCCTCAGAATTCAGCATCTGTAGTCCATGGTAACCTGCGGAGAGGGGGCCGGGCTGAGTGTGGTTGGAACACTGCCCTCACTGAGGGAGTGGGTGTGGCCATCTCTGCTGTGACTGAACAATGGCAGGGGAGCATGGGTCCCAGGGAAGGGCCCTCAGAGCCCAGCAGGCCCAGTGTGGTATCACAAGCATTTAGGCCCAGACCAAAGGGCGCCTTCTTTGTCTGAAGAGCTGCCCAAACTCTCACCTTTCCACTCAGGCCGCCCTCTTACTTGAAGTGTGTTTGGAAGCTGTCCGCGCAGTACACTTCGCTACACAGCTAACCATAGGTCTGGGAATCGTACCTTCCTGGCAGGTGACCGAAGTTCGCAGGCATATGAGTCCCTGGGACACACGCGGAGAGGCTCCTGCCCGGTCCACAGGCCGCCCACTGCCCCAGCCCCAGATCAGGGGCCGCAAAGCAGCCCTGTCTGAGTCCCCTGCCTCTGGAGGGAGTATTGTACCAACACTTCTAGAAATAGGTGTCGTCGCGGGCAACTCATTGGAGGGACACAAATAAATCTTTGCCGACTTTCTGCTGAAACTTAGGAGCATTCACACCTAAGCCTCTTACAAGGTCAGCTGTTTAGCTAAACATGAGCTCATGATCTAAATTTACACAATAATGAAGAGATCAGCTACAAGGGGAGACAATCAGCAAAAACAATCAATACCAGAATTAGATTCCCAAGGCCATCCATCAGATGTTGGAATAATCAGGTGCAAGGCAGGATATACACATAAAACTGGAACTGAAACAAGAAACAAGGATGTTTTCAAAGTCTGGTAGGATTTCTAAAACATTTTTAAAGTACATGTCATTGATAAAGCTAAATACTCAAAGGTTGTGTAATCCAACAGATTAATCATTGAGAAGAGTGAAATTATACTGTTTTGAAAACTATGGCAGGTCAGATTTTCTGCCTAATTATATAAGAAGATTTATCTAAAACATACACATTATTTCAAAGACTTATTGGCTGTGAAATAAGTTAAGGGTATTTCAAATGGCTTGTCTGCAATGAAAGGTGCTATGTAGGGAATCACAGAAAGTCGAGGGGAAAATGTGTCAATATATACATTGCTATAGGTGAACTAAGCCTTAGGACAGCAACAATGTAGAGGACCTGACCCTTAGAAGCTTACAAGTAAGCTGGAATCTTCAAAAGTTACAATTTTTATAAGTAAAAATATTTATTAAAATGAATAACCAAGTGTTTTAATTGACATCAGAAGATCAAACCAATAAACCCTGAGAACATAGATAAAAGAAAAATAAAGATATGAGCAGAACTTGATACAACAGCAAACGTATAAAATTGAGGTGATTTAGTAAGTCCAAAGAATATTCTTTGAAAAGATTTAAAAGACACACTTTGAGTAAGGAAAACAAAAACATAAGTAAAGAATATATAGAAAGAGTCAGGACAATGTTATAGCAAAGAATATATGAAATGCCAGTAAATTTGAATATTTCTGTAAAGGGGACCATTTCCTAGCTCCTAAAGTTTACCAAAACTGAGACAAGAGGAAATCATTTAAGGTCCTCATGCCTGCCCTTGGCATTCTGAGAACGCCCTGGCCTCAGAATGCAGCATCTGTAGTCCATGGTAACCTGTGGAGTGGGGGCGGGGCTGAGGGAGTTTGGAACACTGCCCTCACTGAGCGAGTGGGTGTGGCCATCTCTGCTGTGACTGAACAAAGTGCAGGGGAGCAGGGGTCCCAGGGAAGGGCACTCAGAGCCCAGCAGGCCCAGTGTGGTTTCACAAGCATTTAAGCCCAGGCCAAAGGGTGCCTTCTTTGCCTGAACAGCTGCCCAAACTCTCACCTTTCCACTCAGGCCTCCCTCTTTCTTGAAGTGTGTGTGGAAGCTGTCCGCGCAGTACACCTCGCTGCACAGCTAACCATAGGACTGGGCATCGTAGCTTCCTGCCAGGTGACCGAAGTTCGCAGGAAGATGGGTCCCTGGGACACACACGGAGAGGCTCCTGCCCGGGCCACAGGCCGCCCACTGCCCCAGCCCCAGTTCAGCGGCCGAAAATCAGCCCTGTCTGAGTCTCCTGCCTCTAGAAGGAGTATTGGACCAACACTTCTAGAAAATGGGGTCCTCACGGGCAACTCATTGGAGGGACAGAAATAAATCTTTGCCGACTTTCTGCTGAAACTTAGGAGCGTTCACACCTAAGCCTCTTACAAGGTCAGCTCTTTAGCTAAACATGAGCTCATTATCGAAATTTACACAATAATGAAGTGATCAGCTACAAGGGGAGACAATCAGCAAAAACAATCAATACCAGAATTAGATTCCCAAGGCCATCCATCAGATGTTGGAATAATCAGGTGCAAGGCAGGATATATACATAACACTGGAACTGAAACAAGAAACAAGGGTGTTTTCAAATTCTGGTACGATCTCTAAAACATTTTTAAAGTACATGTCATTGATAAATCTAAATACTCAAAGGTTGTGTAATACAACAGATTAATCATTGAGAAGAGTGAAATTATGCTGTTTTGAAAACTATGGCAGGTGAGATTTTCTTCCTAATTATATAAGAAGATTACTCTAAAACATACACATTATTTCAAAGACTTATTGGCTGTGAAATAAGTTAAGGGTATTTCAAATGGCTTGTCTGCAATGAAAGGTGCTATGTAAGGAATCACAGAAAGTCAAGGGGAAAATATGTCAATATATACATTGCTATACGTAGAACTAAGCCTTAGGACAGCAACAATGTAGAGGACCTGACACTTAGAAACTTGCAAGTAAGCTGGAATCTTCAAAAGTTCAAATATTTATAAGTAAAAAGATTTATTAAAATGAATAACCAAGTGTTTTAATTGACATCAGAAGATCAAACCAATAAACCCTGAGAACATAGATAAAAGATAAATAAAGATATGAGCAGAACTTAATACAACAGCAAACGTATAAAATTGAGGTGATTTAGTAAGTCCAAAGAATATTCTTTGAAAAGTTTGAAAAGACACACTTTGATTAAGGAAAACAAAAACATAAGTGAAGAATATACAGAAAGAATCAGGACAATGTTATAGCAGAGAATATATGAAATGCCAGTAAATTTGAACATTTCTGTAAAGGGGACCATTTCCTAGCTCCTAAAGTTTACCAAAACTGACACAAGAGGAAGTCATTTAAGGTCATCATGTCTGCCCTTGGCATTCTCGGAACGCCCTGGCCTCAGAATGCAGCAACTGTAGTCCATGGTAACCTGAGGAGAGGGGGCGGGGCTGAGGCAGGTTGGAACACTGCCCTCACTGAGGGAGTGGGTGTGGCCATCTCTGCTGTGACTGAACAAAGGGCAGGGGAGCATGGGGCCGAGGGCAGGGCCGTCAGAGCCCGGCAGGCCCAGTGGGGTGTCACAAGCATTTAGGCCCAGGCCAAAGGGCGCCTTCTTTGTCTGAACAGCTGCCCAAACTCTCACCTTTCCACTCAGGCCGCCCTCTTACTTGAAGTGTGTGTGGAACCTCTCCACGCAGTACACCTCGCTGCACAGCTAACCATAGGTCTGGGCATCGTAGCTTCCTGCCAGGTGACCGATGTTCGCAGGTAGATCGGTCACTGGGACACACGCGGAGAGGCTCCTGCCCGGGCCACAGGCCGCCCACTACCCCAGCCACAGATTGGTGCCGCACAGCAGCCCTGTCTGAGTCCCCTCCCTCTAGAGGGAGTATTTAACCAACACTTCTAGAAAACGGAGTCCTCGCGCGCAACTCATTGGAGGGACACAAATTAATCTTTGCCGACTTTCTGCTGAAACTTAGGAGCATTCACACCTAAGCCTCTTACACGGTCAGCTGTTTAGCTAAACATGAGCTCATGATCTAAATTTACACAATAATGAAGAGATCAGCTACAAGGGGAGACAATCAGCAAAAACAATCAATACCATAATTAGATTCCCAAAGCCATCCATCAGATGTTGGAATAATCAGGTGCAAGGCAGGATATATACAGAAAACTGGAACTGAAACAAGAAACAAGGATGTTTTCAAAGTCTGGTAGGATCTCTAAAACATTTTTAAAGTACATGTCATTGATAAAGCTAACTACTCAAAGGTTGTGTAATACAACAGATTAATCATTGAGAAGAGTGAAATTATGCTGTTTCGAAAACTATGGCAGGTCAGATTTTCTGCCTAATTATATAAGAAGATTTCTCTAAAACATACACATTATTTCAAAGAGTTATTGGCTGTTAAATAACTTAAGTGTATTTCAAATGGCTTGTCTGCAATGAAAGGTGCTATGTAGGGAATCACAGAAACTCGAGGGGAAAATATGTCAATATATACATTGCTATAGGTTAAAGTAAGCCTTAGGACAGCAACAATGTAGAGGACCTGACCCTTAGAAGCTTACAAGTAAGCTGGAATCTTCAAAAGTTCCAATCTTTATAAGTAAAAAGATTTATTAAAATGAATAACCAAGTGTTTTAATTGACATCAGAAGATCAAACAAATAAACCCTGAGAACATAGATAAAAGATAAATAAAGATATGAGCAGAACTTAATACAACAGCAAACGTATAAAATTGGGGTGATTTAGTAAGTCCAAAGAATATTCTTTGAAAAGATTGAAAAGACACACTTTGATTAAGGAAAAGAAAAACGTAAGTAAAGAATATACAGAAAGAGTCAGGACAAAGTTATAGCAGAGAATATATGAAATGCCAGTAAATTTGAACATTTCTGTAAAGGGGACCATTTCCTAGCTCCTAAAGTTTACCAAAACTGACACAAGAGGAAATCATTTAAGGTCATCATGTCTGCCCTTGGCATGCTCGGAACGCCCTGGCCTCAGAATGCAGCATCTGTAGTCCATGGTAACCTGCGGAGAGGGGGCGGGGCTGAACGAGGTTGGAACACTGCCCTCACTGAGGGAGTGGGTGTGGCCAGCTCTGCTGTGACTGACAAAGTCCAGGGGAGCATGTGGCCGAGGGCAGGGCCCTCAGTGCCCGGCAGGCCCAGTGGGGTGTCACAAGCTTTTACGCCCAGGCCAAAAGGCGCCTTCTTTGTTTGAACAGCTGCCCAAACACTCATCTTACCACTCAGGCCGCCCTCTTACTTGAAATGTGTGTGGAACCTGTCCACGCAGTACACCTCGCTGCACAGCTAACCATAGGTCTGGGCATTGTAGATTCCTGCCAGGTGACCGAAGTTCGCAGGCAGATGGGTCCCTGGGACACACGCGGAGAGGCTCCTGCCTGGGCCACAGGCCGCCCACTACCCCAGCCCCAGATTGGGGGCCACACAGCAGCCCTGTCTGAGTCCTCTGCCTGTAGAGGGAGTATTGGACCAACACATCTAGAAAACGGGGTCCTCGCGGGCAACTCATTGGAGGGACACAAATAAATCTTTCCCGACTTTCTGCTGAAACTTTGGAGCGTTCACACCTAAGCCTCTTACAAGCTCAGCTGTTTAGCTAAACATGATCTCGTGATCGAAATTTACACAATAATGAAGAGATCAGCTACAAGGGCAGAAAATCAGCAAAAACAATCAATACCAGAATTAGATTCCCAAGGCCATCCATCAGATGTTGGAACAATCAGGTGCAAGGCAGGATATATACATAAAACTGGAACTGAAAGAAAAAACAAGGATGTTTTCAAAGTCTAGTACGATCTCTAAAACATTTTTAAAGTACATGTCATTGATAAAGCTAAAAACTCAAAGGTTGTGTAATACAACAGATTAATCATTGAGAAGAGTGAAATTATGCTGTTTTGAAAACTATGGCAGGTCAGATTTTCTGCCTAATTATATAAGAAGATTTATCTAAAACCTACACATTATTTCAAAGACTTATTGGCTGTGAAATAAGTTAAGGGTATTTCAAATGGCTTGTCTGCAATGAAAGGTGCTATGTAGGGAATCACAGAAAGTCGAGGGGAAAATATGTCAATATATACATTGCTATAGGTTGAACTAAGCCTTAGGACAGCAACAATGTAGAGGACCTGACCCTTAGAAGCTTACAAGTAAGCAGGAATCTTCAAAAGTTCCAATATTTATAAGTAAAAAGATTTATTAAAATGAATAACCAAGTGTTTTAATTGACATCAGAAGATCAAACCAATAAACCCTGAGAACATAGATAAAAGATAAATAAAGATATGAGCAGACTTTAATACAACAGCCAACGTATAAAATTGGGGTGATTTAGTAAGTCCAAAGAATATTCTTTGAAAAGATTGAGAAGACACACTTTGATTAAGGAAAACAAAAACGTAAGTAAAGAATATCCAGAAAGAGACAGGGCAAAGTTATAGCAGAGAATATATGAAATGCCAGTAAATTTGAATATTTCTGTAAAGGGGACCATTTCCTAGCTCCTAAAGTTTACCAAAACTGACACAAGAGGAAATCATTTAAGGTCATCAGGTCTGCCCTTGGCATTCTCGGAACGCCCTGGCCTCAGAATTCAGCATCTGTAGTCCATGGTAACCTGCGGAGAGGGGGCGGGGCTGAGTGTGGTTGGAACACTGCCCTCACTGAGGGAGTGGGTGTGGCCATCTCTGCTGTGACTGAACAATGGCAGGGGAGCATGGGTCCCAGGGAAGGGCCCTCAGAGCCCAGCAGGCCCAGTGTGGTGTCACAAGCATTTAGGCCCAGACCAAAGGGCGCCTTCTTTGTCTGAAGAGCTGCCCAAACTCTCACCTTTCCACTCAGGCCGCCCTCCTACTTGAAGTGTGTTTGGAAGCTGTCCACGCAGTACACTTCGTTACACAGCTAACCATAGGTCTGGGCATCGTAGCTTCCTGGCAGGTGACCGAAGTTCGCAGGCATATGAGTCCCTGGGACACACGCGGAGAGGCTCCTGCCCGGGCCACAGGCCGCCCACTGCCCCAGCCCCAGATCAGGGGCCGCAAAGCAGCCCTGTCGGAGTCCCCTGCCTCTGGAGGGAGTATTGTACCAACACTTCTAGAAAATGGGGTCCTCACGGGCAACTCATTGGAGGGACAGAAATAAATCTTTGCCGACTTTCTGCTGAAACTTAGGAGCGTTCACACCTAAGCCTCTTACAAGGTCAGCTCTTTAGCAAAACATGAGCTCATTATCGAAATTTACACAATAATGAAGTGATCAGCTACAAGGGGAGACAATCAGCAAAAACAATCAATACCAGAATTAGATTCCCAAGGCCATCCATCAGATGTTGGAATAATCAGGTGCAAGGCAGGATATATACATAACACTGGAACTGAAACAAGAAACAAGGGTGTTTTCAAATTCTGGTACGATCTCTAAAACATTTTTAAAGTACATGTCATTGATAAAGCTAAATACTCAAAGGTTGTGTAATACAACAGATTAATCATTGAGAAGAGTGAAATTATGCTGTTTTGAAAATTATGGCAGGTGAGATTTTCTTCCTAATTATATAAGAAGATTTCTCTAAAACATACACATTATTTCAAAGACTTATTGGATGTGAAATAAGTTAGGCTATTTCAAATGGCTTGTCTGCAATGAAAGGTGCTATGTAGGGAATCACAGAAAGTCGAGGGGAAAATATGTCAAAATATATACATTGCTATACGTAGAACTAAGCCTTAGGACAGCAACAATGTAGAGGACCTGACACTTAGAAACTTGCAAGTAAGCTGGAATCTTCAAAAGTTCAAATCTTTATAAGTAAAAAGATTTATTAAAATGAATAACCAAGTGTTTTAATTGACATCAGAAGATCAAACCAATAAACCCTGAGAACATAGATAAAAGATAAATAAAGATATGAGCAGAACTTAATACAACAGCAAACGTATAAAATTGAGGTGATTTAGTAAGTCCAAAGAATATTCTTTGAAAAGTTTGAAAAGACACACTTTGATTAAGGAAAACAAAAACATAAGTGAAGAATATACAGAAAGAATCAGGACAATGTTATAGCAGAGAATATATGAAATGCCAGTAAATTTGAACATTTCTGTAAAGGGGACCATTTCCTAGCTCCTAAAGTTTACCAAAACTGACACAAGAGGAAGTCATTTAAGGTCATCATGTCTGCCCTTGGCATTCTCGGGACGCCCTGGCCTCAGAATGCAGCAACTGTAGTCCATGGTAACCTGAGGAGAGGGGGCGGGGCTGAGGCAGGTTGGAACACTGCCCTCACTGAGGGAGTGGGTGTGGCCATCTCTGCTGTGACTGAACAAAGGGCAGGGGAGCATGGGGCCGAGGGCAGGGCCGTCAGAGACCGGCAGGCCCAGTGGGGTGTCACAAGCATTTAGGCCCAGGCCAAAGGGCGCCTTCTTTGTCTGAACAGCTGCCCAAAGTCTCACCTTTCCACTCAGGCCGCCCTCTTACTTGAAGTGTGTTTGGAACCAGTCCACGCAGTACACCTCGCTGCACAGCTAACCATAGGTCTGGGCATCGTAGCTTCCTGCCAGGTGACCGATGTTCGCAGGTAGATCGGTCCCTGGGACACACGCGGAGAGGCTCCTGCCCGGGCCACAGGCCGCCCACTACCCCAGCCCCAGATTGGTGCCGCACAGCAGCCCTGTCTGAGTCCCCTCCCTCTAGAGGGAGTATTTAACCAACACTTCTAGAAAACGGAGTCCTCGCGCGCAACTCATTGGAGGGACACAAATTAATCTTTGCCGACTTTCTGCTGAAACTTAGGAGCATTCACACCTAAGCCTCTTACACGGTCAGCTGTTTAGCTAAACATGAGCTCATGATCTAAATTTACACAATAATGAAGAGATCAGCTACAAGGGGAGACAATCAGCAAAAACAATCAATACCATAATTAGATTCCCAAAGCCATCCATCAGATGTTGGAATAATCAGGTGCAAGGCAGGATATATACAGAAAACTGGAACTGAAACAAGAAACAAGGATGTTTTCAAAGTCTGGTAGGATCTCTAAAACATTTTTAAAGTACATGTCATTGATAAAGCTAACTACTCAAAGGTTGTGTAATACAACAGATTAATCATTGAGAAGAGTGAAATTATGCTGTTTCGAAAACTATGGCAGGTCAGATTTTCTGCCTAATTATATAAGAAGATTTCTCTAAAACATACACATTATTTCAAAGTGTTATTGGCTGTGAAATAACTTAAGGGTATTTCAAATGGCTTGTCTGCAATGAAAGGTGCTATGTAGGGAATCACAGAAACTCGAGGGGAAAATATGTCAATATTGCTATAGGTTAAAGTAAGCCTTAGGACAGCAACAATGTAGAGGACCTGACCCTTAGAAACTTACAAGTAAGCTGGAATCTTCAAAAGTTCCAATCTTTATAAGTAAAAAGATTTATTAAAATGAATAACCAAGTGTTTTAATTGACATCAGAAGATCAAACAAATAAACCCTGAGAACATAGATAAAAGATAAATAAAGATATGAGCAGAACTTAATACAACAGCAAACGTATAAAATTGGGGTGATTTAGTAAGTCCAAAGAATATTCTTTGAAAAGATTGAAAAGACACACTTTGATTAAGGAAAACAAAAACGTAAGTAAAGAATATACAGAAAGAGTCAGGACAAAGTTATAGCAGAGAATATATGAAATGCCAGTAAATTTGAACATTTCTGTAAAGGGGACCATTTCCTAGCTCCTAAAGTTTACCAAAACTGACACAAGAGGAAATCATTTAAGGTCATCATGTCTGCCCTTGGCATGCTCGGAACGCCCTGGCCTCAGAATGCAGCATCTGTAGTCCATGGTAACCTGCGGAGAGGGGGCGGGGCTGAGCGAGGTTGGAACACTGCCCTCACTGAGGGAGTCGGTGTGGCCAGCTCTGCTGTGACTGACAAAGTCCAGGGAAGCATGTGGCCGAGGGCAGGGCCCTCAGTGCCCGGCAGGCCCAGTGGGGTGTCACAAGCTTTTACGCCCAGGCCAAAAGGCGCCTTCTTTGTTTGAACAGCTGCCCAAACACTCATCTTACCACTCAGGCCGCCCTCTTACTTGAAATGTGTGTGGAACCTGTCCACGCAGTACACCTCGCTGCACAGCTAACCATAGGTCTGGGCATCGTAGATTCCTGCCAGGTGACCGAAGTTCGCAGGCAGATGGGTCCCTGGGACACACGCGGAGAGGCACCTGCCTGGGCCACAGTCCGCCCACTACCCCAGCCCCAGATTGGGGGCCAAACAGCATCCCTGTATGAGTCCTCTGCCTGTAGAGGGAGTATTGGACCAACACATCTAGAAAACGGGGTCCTCGCGGGCAACTCATTGGAGGGACACAAATAAATCTTTGCCGACTTTCTGCTGAAACTTTGGAGCGTTCACACCTAAGCCTCTTACAAGCTCAGCTGTTTAGCTAAACATGATCTCGTGATCGAAATTTACACAATAATGAAGAGATCAGCTACAAGGGGAGAAAATCAGCAAAAACAATCAATACCAGAATTAGATTCCCAAGGCCATCCATCAGATGTTGGAACAATCAGGTGCAAGGCAGGATATATACATAAAACTGGAACTGAAAGAAGAAACAAGGATGTTTTCAAAGTCTAGTACGATCTCTAAAACATTTTTAAAGTACATGTCATTGATAAAGCTAAATACTCAAAGGTTGTGTAATACAACAGATTAATCATTGAGAAGAGTGAAATTATGCTGTTTTGAAAACTATGGCAGGTCAGATTTTCTGCCTAATTATATAAGAAGATTTATCTAAAACCTACACATTATTTCAAAGACTTATTGGCTGTGAAATAAGTTAAGGGTATTTCAAATGGCTTGTCTGCAATGAAAGGTACTATCTAGGGAATCACAGAAAGTCGAGGGGAAAATATGTCAATATATACATTGCTATATGTTGAACTAAGCCTTAGGACAGCAACAATGTAGAGCACCTGACACTTAGAAACTTGCAAGTAAGCTAGAATCTTCAAAAGTTCAAATCTTTATAAGTAAAAAGATTTATTAAAATGAATAACCAAGTGTTTGAATTGACATCAGAAGATCAAACAAATAAACCCTGAGAACATAGATAAAAGATAAATAAAGATATGAGCAGAACTTAATACAACAGGAAAAGTATAAAATTGAGGTGATTTGGTAAGTCCAAAGAATATTCTTTGAAAAGATTGAAAAGACACACTTTGATTAAGGAAAACAAAAACATAAGTAAAGAATATACAGAAAGAGTCAGGACAATGTTATAGCAGAGAATATATGAAATGACAGTAAATTTGAACATTTCTGTAAAGGGGACCATTTCCTAGCTCCTAAAGTTTACCAAAACTGACACAAGAGGAAGTCATTTAAGATCATCATGTCTGCCCTTGGCATTCTCGGAACGCCCTGGCCTCAGAATGCAGCAACTGTAGTCCATGGTACCCTGCGGAGAGGGGGCGGGGCTGAGGGAGGTTGGAACACTGCCCTCACTGAGGGACTGGGTGTGGCCATCTCTGCTGTGACTGAACAAAGGGCAGGGGAGCTTGGGGCCGAGGGCAGGGCCCTCAGAGCCCGGCAGGCCCAGTGGGGTGTCACAAGCATTTAGGCCCAGGCCACAGGGCGCCTTCTTTGTCTGAACAGCTGCCCAAACTCTCACCTTTCCACTCAGTCCGCCCTCTTACTTGAAGTGTGTGTGGAACCAGTCCACGCAGTACACCTCGATGCACAGGTAACCATAAGTCTGGGCATCGTAGCTTCCTGTCAGGTGACCGAAGTTCGCAGGTAGATGGGTCCCTGGGACACACGCGGAGAGGCTCCTGCCCGGGCCACAGGCCGCCCACTACCCCAGCCCCAGATTGAGGCCACAGAGCAGCCCTGTCTGAGTCCCCTCCCTCTAGAGGGAGTATTGGACCAACATTTCTAGAAAACGGAGTCCTCGTGGGCAACTCATTGGAGGGACACAAATTAATCTTTGCCGACTTTCTGCTGAAACTTAGGAGCATTCACACCTAAGCCTCTTACACGGTCAGCTGTTTAGCTAAACATGAGCTCATGATCTAAATTTACACAATAATGAAGAGATCAGCTACAAGGGGAGACAATCAGCAAAAACAATCAATACCAGAATTAGATTCCCAAGGCCATCCATCAGAAGTTGGAATAATCAGGTGCAACGCAGGATATATACATAAAACTGGAACTGAAACAAGAAACAAGGATGTTTTCAAAGTCTGGTAGGATCTCTAAAACATTATTAAAGTACATGTCATTGATAAAGCTAAATACTCAAAGGTTGTGTAATACAACAGATTAATCATTGAGAAGAGTGAAATTATGCTGTTTTGAAAACTATCGCAGGTCAGATTTGCTGCTTAATTATATAAGAAGATTTCTATAAAACATACACATTATTTCAAAGACTTATTGGCTGTGAAATAAGTTAAGGGTATTTCAAATGGCTTGTCTGCATTGAAAGGTGCTTTGTAGGGAATCACAGAAAGTCGAGGGGAAAATATGTCAATATATACATTGCTATATGTTGAACTAAGCCTTAGGACAGCAACAATGTAGAGGACCTGACCCTTAGAAGCTTACAAGTAAGCTGGAATCTTCAAAAGTTCCAATATTTATAAGTAAAAAGATTTATTAAAATGAATAACCAAGTGTTTTAATTGACATCAGAAGATCAAACCAATAAACCCTGAGAACATAGATAAAAGATAAATAAAGATATGAGCAGAACTTAATACAACAGCAAACGTATAAAATTGAGGTGATTTAGTAAGTCCAAAGAATATTCTTTGAAAAGATTGAGAAGACACACTTTGATTAAGGAAAACAAAAACGTAAGTAAAGAATATCCAGAAAGAGACAGGACAAAGTTATAGCAGAGAATATATGAAATGCCAGTAAATTTGAATATTTCTGTAAAGGGGACCATTTCCTAGCTCCTAAAGTTTACCAAAACTGACACAAGAGGAAATCATTTAAGGTCATCAGGTCTGCCCTTGGCATTCTCGGAACGCCCTGGCCTCAGAATTCAGCATCTGTAGTCCAAGGTAACCTGCGGAGAGGGGGCGAGGCTGAGTGTGGTTGGAACACTGCCCTCACTGAGGGAGTGGGTGTGGCCATCTCTGCTGTGACTGAACAATGGCAGGGGAGCATGGGTCCCAGGGAAGGGCCCTCAGAGCCCAGCAGGCCCAGTGTGGTGTCACAAGTATTTAGGCCCAGAACAAAGGGCGCCTTCTTTGTCTGAAGAGCTGCCCAAACTCTCACCTTTCCACTCAGGCCGCCCTCCTACTTGAAGTGTGTTTGGAAGCTGTCCGCGCAGTACACTTCGCTACACAGCTAACCATAGGTCTGGGCATCGTAGCTTCCTGGCAGGTGACCGAAGTTCGCAGGCATATGAGTCCCTGGGACACACGTGGAGAGGCTCCTGCCCGGGCCACAGGCCGCCCACTGCCCCAGCCCCAGATCAGGGGCCGCAAAGCAGCCATGTCTGAGTCCCCTGCCTCTGGAGGGAGTATTGTACCAACACTTCTAGAAATAGGTGTCGTCGCGGGCAACTCATTGGAGGGACACAAATAAATCTTTGCCGACTTTCTGCTGAAACTTAGGAGCGTTAACACCTAAGCCTCTTACAAGGTCTGCTGTTTAGCTAAACATGAGCTCATGATCTAAATTTACACAATAATGAAGAGATCAGTTACAAGGGGAGACAATCAGCAAAAACAATCAATACCAGAATTAGATTCCCAAGGCCATCCATCAGATGTTGGAATAATCAGGTGCAAGGCAGGATATATACATAAAACTGGAACTGAAACAAGAAACAAGGATGTTTTCAAAGTCTGGTACGATCTCTAAAATATTTTTAAAGTACATGTCATTGATAAAGCTAAATACTCAAAGGTTGTGTAATCCAACAGATTAAAAATTGAGAAGAGTGAAATTATGCTGTTTCAAAAACTATGCCAGGTCAGATTTTCTGCCTAATTATATAAGAAGATTTATCTAAAACATACACATTATTTCAAAGACTTATTGGCTGTGAAATAAGTTAAGGGTATTTCAAATGGCTTGTCTGCAATGAAAGGTGCTATGTAGGGAATCACAGAAAGTCGAGGGGAATATGTGTCAATATATACATTGCTATAGGTGAACTAAGCCTTAGGACAGCAACAATGTAGAGGACCTGACCCTTAGAAGCTTACAAGTAAGCTGGAATCTTCAAAAGTTACAATTTTTATAAGTAAAAATATTTATTAAAATGAATAACCAAGTGTTTTAATTGACATCAGAAGATCAAACCAATAAACCCTGAGAACATAGATAAAAGAAAAATAAAGATATGAGCAGAACTTAATACAACAGCAAACGTATAAAATTGAGGTGATTTAGTAAGTCCAAAGAATATTCTTTGAAAAGATTTAAAAGACACACTTTGAGTAAGGAAAACAAAAACATAAGTAAAGAATATATAGAAAGAGTCAGGACAATGTTATAGCAAAGAATATATGAAATGCCAGTAAATTTGAATATTTCTGTAAAGGGGACCATTTCCTAGCTCCTAAAGTTTACCAAAACTGAGACAAGAGGAAATCATTTAAGGTCCTCATGTCTGCCCTTGGCATTCTGAGAATGCCCTGGCCTCAGAATGCAGCATCTGTAGTCCATGGTAACCTGTGGAGGGGGGGCGGGGCTGAGGGAGTTTGGAACACTGCCCTCACTGAGGGAGTGGGTGTGGCCATCTCTGCTGTGACTGAACAAAGTGCAGGGGAGCAGGGGTCCCAGGGAAGGGCACTCAGAGCCCAGCAGGCCCAGTGTGGTTTCACAAGCATTTAGGCCCAGGCCAAAGGGTGCCTTCTTTGCCTGAACAGCTGCCCAAACTCTCACCTTTCCACTCAGGCCACCCTCTTTCTTGAAGTGTGTGTGGAAGCTGTCCGCGCAGTACACCTCGCTGCACAGCTAACCATAGGACTGGGCATCGTAGCTTCCTGCCAGGTGACCGAAGTTCGCAGGAAGATGGGTCCCTGGGACACACACGGAGAGGCTCCTGCCCGGGCCACAGGCCGCCCACTGCCCCAGCCCCAGTTCAGCGGCCGAAAATCAGCCCTGTCTGAGTCTCCTGCCTCTAGAAGGAGTATTGGACCAACACTTCTAGAAAATGGGTTCCTCACGGGCAACTCATTGGAGGGACAGAAATAAATCTTTGCCGACTTTCTGCTGAAACTTAGGAGCGTTCACACCTAAGCCTCTTACAAGGTCAGCTCTTTAGCTAAACATGAGCTCATTATCGAAATTTACACAATAATGAAGTGATCAGCTACAAGGGGAGACAATCAGCAAAAACAATCAATACCAGAATTAGATTCCCAAGGCCATCCATCAGATGTTGGAATAATCAGGTGCAAGGCAGGATATATACATAACACTGGAACTGAAACAAGAAACAAGGGTGTTTTCAAATTCTGGTACGATCTCTAAAACATTTTTAAAGTACATGTCATTGATAAAGCTAAATACTCAAAGGTTGTGTAATACAACAGATTAATCATTGAGAAGAGTGAAATTATGCTGTTTCGAAAACTATGGCAGGTCAGATTTTCTGCCTAATTATGTAAGAAGATTTCTCTAAAACATACACTTTATTTCAAAGAGTTATTGGCTGTGAAATATCTTAAGGGTATTTCAAATGGCTTGTCTGCAATGAAAGGTGCTATGTAGGGAATCACAGAAAGTCGAGGGGAAAATATGTCAATATATACATTGCTATAGGTTAAAGTAAGCCTTAGGACAGCAACAATGTAGAGGACCTGACCCTTAGAAACTTACAAGTAAGCTGGAATGTTCAAAAGTTCCAATCTTTATAAGTAAAAAGATTTATTAAAATGAATAACCAAGTGTTTTAATTGACATCAGAAGATGAAACAAATAAACCCTGAGAACATAGATAAAAGATAAATAAAGATATGAGCAGAACTTAATACAACAGCAAACGTATAAAATTGGGGTGATTTAGTAAGTCCAAAGAATATTCTTTGAAAAGATTGAAAAGACACACTTTGATTAAGGAAAACAAAAACGTAAGTGAAGAATATACAGAAAGAATCAGGACAATGTTATAGCAGAGAATATATGAAATGCCAGTAAATTTGAACATTTCTGTAAAGGGGACCATTTCCTAGCTCCTAAAGTTTACCAAAACTGACACAAGAGGAAATCATTTAAGGTCATCATGTCTGCCCTTGGCATGCTCGGAACGCCCTGGCCTCAGATTGCAGCATCTGTAGTCCATGGTAACCTGCGGAGAGGGGGCGGGGCTGAGTGTGGTTGGAACACTGCCCTCACTGAGGGAGTGGGTGTGGCCATCTCTGCTGTGACTGAACAATGGCAGGGAAGCAGGGGTCCCAGGGAAGGGCCCTCAGAGCCCAGCAGGCCCTGTGTGGTGTCACAAGCATTTAGGCCCAGACCAAATGGCGCCTTCTTTGTCTGAAGAGCTGCCCAAACTCTCACCTTTCCACTCAGGCCGCCCTCTTACTTGAAGTGTGTTTGGAAGCTGTCCGCGCAGTACACTTCGCAACACAGCTAACCATATGTCTGGGCATCGTAGCTTCCTGGCAGGTGACCGAAGTTCACAGGCATATGAGTCCCTGGGACACACGCCGAGAGGCTCCTGCCCGGGCCAAAGGCCGCCCACTACCCCAGCCCCAGATCAGGGGCCGCAAAGCAGCCCTGTCTGAGTCCCCTGCCTCTGGCGGGAGTATTGTACCAACACTTCTAGAAATAGGTGTCGTCGCGGGCAACTCATTGGAGGGACACAAATAAATCTTTGCCGACTTTCTGCTGAAACTTAGGAGCGTTCTCACCTAAGCCTCTTACAAGTTCAGCTCTTTAGCTAAACATGAGCTCATTATCGAAATTTACACAATAATGAAGAGATCAGCTACAAGGGGAGACAATCAGCAAAAACAATCAATACCAGAATTAGATTCCCAAGGCCATCCATCAGATGTTGGAATAATCAGGTGCAAGGCAGGATATATACATAAAACTGGAACTGAAACAAGAAACAAGGATGTTTTCAAAGTCTGGTACGATCTCTAAAACATTTTTAAAGTACATGACATTGATAAAGCTAAATACTCAAAGGTTGTGTAATCCAACAGATTAATCATTGAGAAGAGTGAAATTATGCTGTTTTGAAAACTATGCCAGGTCAGATTTTCTGCCTAATTATATAAGAAGATTTATCTAAAACATACACATTATTTCAAAGACTTATTGGCTGTGAAATAAGTTAGGGTATTTCAAATGGCTTGTCTGCAATGAAAGGTGCTATGTAGGGAATCACAGAAAGTCGAGGGGAAAATATGTCAATATATACATTGCTATACGTAGAACTAAGCCTTAGGACAGCAACAATGTAGAGGACCTGACACTTAGAAACTTGCAAGTAAGCTGGAATCTTCAAAAGTTCAAATCTTTATAAGTACAAAGATTTATTAAAATGAATAACCAAGTGTTTTAATTGACATCAGAAGATCAAACCAATAAACCCTGAGAACATAGATAAAAGATAAATAAAGATATGAGCAGAACTTAATACAACAGCAAACGTATAAAATTGAGGTGATTTAGTAAGTCCAAAGAATATTCTTTGAAAAGATTGAAAAGACACACTTTGATTAAGGAAAACAAAAACATAAGTGAAGAATATACAGAAAGAATCAGGACAATGTTATAGCAGAGAATATATGAAATGCCAGTAAATTTGAACATTTCTGTAAAGGGGACCATTTCCTAGCTCCTAAAGTTTACCAAAACTGACACAAGAGGAAGTCATTTAAGGTCATCATGTCTGCCCTTGGCATTCTCAGAACGCCCTGGACTCAGAATGCAGCAACTGTAGTCCATGGTAACCTGAGGAGAGGGGGCGGGGCTGAGGCAGGTTGGAACACGGCCCTCACTGAGGGAGTGGGTGTGGCCATTTCTGCTGTGACTGAACAAAGGGAAGGGGTGCATGGGGCCAAGGGCAGGGCCGTCAGAGCCCGGCAGGCCCAGTGGGGTGTCACAAGCATTTAGGCCCAGGCCAAAGGGCGCCTTCTTTGTCTGAACAGCTGCCCAAACTCTCACCTTTCCACTCAGGCCGCCCTCTTACTTGAAGTGTGTGTGGAACCTCTCCACGCAGTACACCTCGCTGCACAGCTAACCATAGGTCTGGGCATCGTAGCTTCCTGCCAGGTGACCGATGTTCGCAGGTAGATCGGTCCCTGGGAAACACGCGGAGAGGCTCCTGCCCGGGCCACAGGCCGCCCACTACCCCAGCCCCAGATTGGTGCTGCACAGCAGCCCTGTCTGAGTCCCCTCCCTCTAGAGGGAGTATTTAACCAACACTTCTAGAAAACGGAGTCCTCGCGCGCAACTCATTGGACGGAAACAAATAAATCTTTGCCGACTTTCTGCTGAAACTTAGGAGCATTCAAACCTAAGCCTCTTACAAGGTCAGATGTTTAGCTAAACATGAGCTCATGATCGAAATTTACACAATAATGAAGAGATCAGTTACAAGGGGAGACAATCAGCAAAAACAATCAATACCAGAATTAGATTCCCAAGGCCATCTATCAGATGTTGGAATAATCAGGTGCAACACAGGATATATACATAAAACTGGAACTGAATCAAGAAACAAGGATGTTTTCAAAGTCTGGTACGATCTCTAAAACATTTTTAAAGTACATGTCATTGATAAAGCTAAATACTCAAAGGTTGTGTAATACAACAGATTAATCATTGAGAAGAGTGAAATTATGCTGTTCTGAAAATTATGGCAGGTGAGATTTTCTTCCTAATTATATAAGAAGATTTCTCTAAAACATACACATTATTTCAAAGACTTATTGGCTGTGAAATAAGTTAAGGGTATTTCAAATGGCTTGTCTGCAATGAAAGGTGCTATGTAGGGAATCACAGAAAGTCGATGGGAAAATATGTCAATATATATATTGCTATACGTAGAACTAAGCCTTAGGACAGCAACAATGTAGAGGACCTGACCCTTAGAAACTTACAAGTAAGCTGGAATCTTCAAAAGTTCAAATCTTTATAAGTAAAAAGATTTATTAAAATGAATAACCAAGTGTTTTAGTTGACATCAGAAGATCAAACCAATAAACCCTGAGAACATAGATAAAAGATAAATAAAGATATGAGCAGAACTTAATACAACAGCAAACGTATAAAATTGAGGTGATTTAGTAAGTCCAAAGAATATTCTTTGAAAAGATTGAAAAGACACACTTTGATTAAGGAAAACAAAAACATAAGTGAAGAATATACAGAAAGAATCAGGACAATGTCATAGCAGAGAATATATGAAATGCCAGTAAATTTGAACATTTCTGTAAAGGGGACCATTTCCTAGCTCCTAAAGTTTACCAAAACTGACACAAGAGGAAGTCATTTAAGGTCATCATGTCTGCCCTTGGCATTCTCGGAATGCCCTGGCCTCAGAATGCAGCAACTGTAGTCCATGGTAACCTGAGGAGAGGGGGCGGGGCTGACGCAGGTTGGAACACTGCCCTCACTGAGGGAGTGGGTGTGGCCATCTCTGCTGTGACTGAACAAAGGGCAGGGGAGCATGGGGCCGAGGGCAGGGCCGTCAGAGCCCGGCAGGCCCAGTGGGGTGTCACAAGCATTTAGGCCCAGGCCAAAGGGCGCCTTCTTTGTCTGAACAGCAGCCCAAACTCTCACCTTTCCACTCAGGCCGCCCTCTTACTTGAAGTGTGTGTGGAACCTCTCCACGCAGTACACCTCGCTGCACAGCTAACCATAGGTCTGGGCATCGTAGCTTCCTGCCAGGTGACCGATGTTCGCAGGTAGATCGGTCCCTGGGACACACGCGGAGAGGCTCCTGCCCGGGCCACAGGCCGCCCACTACCCCAGCACCAGATTGGTGCCGCACAGCAGCCCTGTCTGAGTCCCCTCCCTCTAGAGGGAGTATTTAACCAACACTTCTAGAAAACGGAGTCCTCGCGCGCAACTCATTGGAGGGACACAAATTAATCTTTGCCGACTTTCTGCTGAAACTTAGGAGCATTCACACCTAAGCCTCTTACACGGTCAGCTGTTTAGCTAAACATGAGCTCATGATCTAAATTTACACAATAATGAAGAGATCAGCTACAAGGGGAGACAATCAGCAAAAACAATCAATACCAGAATTAGATTCCCAAGGCCATCCATCAGAAGTTGGAATAATCAGGTGCAACGCAGGATATATACATAAAACTGGAACTGAAACAAGAAACAAGGATGTTTTCAAAGTCTGGTAGGATCTCTAAAACATTATTAAAGTACATGTCATTGATAAAGCTAAATACTCAAAGGTTGTGTAATACAACAGATTAATCATTGAGAAGAGTGAAATTATGCTGTTTTGAAAACTATCGCAGGTCAGATTTGCTGCTTAATTATATAAGAAGATTTCTATAAAACATACACATTATTTCAAAGACTTATTGGCTGTGAAATAAGTTAAGGGTATTTCAAATGGCTTGTCTGCATTGAAAGGTGCTTTGTAGGGAATCACAGAAAGTCGAGGGGAAAATATGTCAATATATACATTGCTATAGGTTGAACTAAGCCTTAAGACAGCAACAATATAGAGGACCTGACACTTAGTAACTTACAAGTAAGATGGAATCTTCAAAAGTTCAAGTATTTATAAGTAAAAATATTTATTAAAATGAATAACCAAGTATTTTAATTGACACCAGAAGATCAAACCAATAAACCCTGAGAACATAGATAAAAGATAAATAAAGATATGAGCAGAACTTAATACAACAGCAAACGTATAAAATTGAGGTGATTTAGTAAGTCCAAAGAATATTCTTTGAAAAGATTGAAAAGACACACTTTGATTAAGGAAACAAAAACATAACTAAAGAATATACAGAAAGAGTCAGAACAATGTTATAGCAGAGAATATATGAAATGCCAGGAAATTTGAACATTTCTGTAAAGGGGACCATTTCCTAGCTCCTAAAGTTTACCAAAACTGACACAAGAGGAAGTCATTTAAGGTCATCATGTCTGCCCTTGGCATTCTCGGAACGCCCTGGCCTCAGAATGCAGCATCTGTAGTCCATGGTAACCTGCGGAGAGGGGGTGGGGCTGAGGGAGGTTGGAACACTGCCCTCACTGAAGGAGTGGGTGTGGCCTTCTCTGCTGTGACTGAACAAAGGCAGTGGAGCAGGGGGCCCAAGGCAGGGCCCTCAGAGCCCGGCAGGCCCAGTGGGGTGTCACAAGCATTTAGGCCCAGGGCAAAGGGTGCCTTCTTTGTCTGAACGGCTGCCCAATCTCTCACCTTTCCACTCAGGCCGCCCTCTTACTTGAAGAGTGTGTGGAAGCTGTCCGCGCAGTACACCTCGCTGCACAGCTAACCATAGGTATGGGCATCGTAGCTTCCTGCCAGGTGACCGAAGTTCGCAGGTAGATGGGTCCCTGGGACACACGCGGAGAGGCTCCTGCCCGGGCCACAGGCCGCCCACTGCCCCAGCCGCAGATCGGGGTCCGCAAAACAGCCCTGTCTGAGTCCCCTGCCTCTAGAGGGAGTATTGGACCAACACTTCTAGAAAATGGGGTCCTCGCAGGCAACTCATTGGAGGGACACAAATAAATCTTTGCCGACATTCTGCTGAAACTTAGGAGCGTTCACACCTAACCCTTTTACAAGGTCAGCTGTTTAGCTAAACATGAGCTCATGATCTAAATTTACACAATAATGAAGAGATGAGCTACAAGGGGAGACAATCAGAAAAAACAATCAATACCATAATTAGATTCCCAAAGCCATCCATCAGATGTTGGAATATTCAGGTGCAAGGCAGGATATATACAGAAAACTGGACCTGAAACAAGAAACAGGGATGTTTTCAAAGTCTGGTAGGATCTCTAAAACATTTTTAAAATACATGTCATTGATAAAGCTAACTACTCAAAGGTTGTGTAATACAACAGATTAATCATTGAGAAGAGTGAAATTATGCTGTTTCGAAAACTATGGCAGGTCAGATTTTCTGCCTAATTATATAAGAAGATTTATCTAAAACATACACATTATTTCAAAGAGTTATTGGCTGTGAAATAACTTAAGTGTATTTCAAATGGCTTGTCTGCAATGAAAGGTGCTATGTAGGGAATCACAGAAAGTCCAGGGGAAAATATGTCAATATATACATTGCTATAGGTTAAAGTAAGCCTTAGGACAGCAACAATGTAGAGGACCTGACCCTTAGAAACTTACAAGTAAGCCAGAATGTTCAAAAGTTCCAATCTTTATAAGTAAAAAGATTTATTAAAATGAATAACCAAGTGTTTTAATTGACATCAGAAGATCAAACCAATAAACCCTGAGAACATAGATAAAAGAAAAATAAAGATATGAGCAGAACTTAATACAACAGCAAACGTATAAAATTGAGGTGATTTAGTAAGTCCAAAGAATATTCTTTGAAAAGATTTAAAAGACACACTTTGAGTAAGGAAAACAAAAACATAAGTAAAGAATATATAGAAAGAGTCAGGACAATGTTATAGCAAAGAATATATGAAATGCCAGTAAATTTGAATATTTCTGTAAAGGGGACCATTTCCTAGCTCCTAAAGTTTACCAAAACTGAGACAAGAGGAAATCATTTAAGGTCCTCATGCCTGCCCTTGGCATTCTGAGAACGCCCTGGCCTCAGAATGCAGCATCTGTAGTCCATGGTAACCTGCGGAGGGGGGGCGGGGCTGAGGGAGTTTGGAACACTGCCCTCACTGAGGGAGTGGGTGTGGCCATCTCTGCTGTGACTGAACAAAGTGCAGGGGAGCAGGGGTCCCAGTGAAGGGCACTCAGAGCCCAGCAGGCCCAGTGTGGTTTCACAAGCATTTAGGCCCAGGCCAAAGGGTGCCTTCTTTGCCTGAACAGCTGCCCAAACTCTCACCTTTCCACTCAGGCCACCCTCTTTCTTGAAGTGTGTGTGGAAACTGTCCGCGCAGTACACCTCGCTGCACAGCTAACCATAGGACTGGGCATCGTAGCTTCCTGCCAGGTGACCGAAGTTTGCAGGAAGATGGGTCCCTGGGACACACACGGAGAGGCTCCTGCCCGGGCCACAGGCCGCCCACTGCCCCAGCCCCAGTTCAGCGGCCGAAAATCAGCCCTGTCTGAGTCTCCTGCCTCTAGAAGGAGTATTGGACCAACACTTCTAGAAAATGGGGTCCTCACTGGCAACTCATTGGAGGGACAGAAATAAATCTTTGCCGACTTTCTGCTGAAACTTAGGAGCGTTCACAACTAAGCGTCTTACAAGGTCAGCTCTTTAGCTAAACATGAGCTCATTATCGAAATTTACACAATAATGAAGTGATCAGCTACAAGGGGAGACAATCAGCAAAAACAATCAATACCAGAATTAGATTCCCAAGGCCATCCATCAGATGTTGGAATAATCAGGTGCAAGGCAGGATATATACATAACACTGGAAATGAAACAAGAAACAAGGGTGTTTTCAAATTCTGGTACGATCTCTAAAACATTTTTAAAGTACATGTCATTGATAAAGCTAAATAGTCAAAGGTTGTGTAATACAACAGATTAATCATTGAGAAGAGTGAAATTATGCTGTTTTGAAAATTATGGCAGGTGAGATTTTCTTCCTAATTATATAAGAAGATTTCTCTAAAACATACACATTATTTCAAAGACTTATTGTCTGTGAAATAAGTTAAGGGTATTTCAAATGGCTTGTCTGCAATGAAAGGTGCTATGTAGGGAATCACAGAAAGTCGAGGGGAAAATATGTCAATATATACATTGCTATACGTAGAACTAAGCCTTAGGACAGCAACAATGTAGAGGACCTGACACTTAGAAACTTGCAAGTAAGCTGGAATCTTCAAAAGTTCAAATCTTTATAAGTACAAAGATTTATTAAAATAAATAACCAAGTGTTTTAATTGACATCAGAAGATCAAACCAATAAACCCTGAGAACATAGATAAAAGGTAAATAAAGATATGAGCAGAACTTAATACAACAGCAAACGTATAAAATTGAGGTGATTTAGTAAGTCCAAAGAATATTCTTTGAAAAGATTGAAAAGACACACTTTGATTAAGGAAAACAAAAACATAAGTGAAGAATATACAGAAAGAATCAGGACAATGTTATAGCAGACAATATATGAAATGCAAGTAAATTTGAACATTTCTGTAAAGGGGACCATTTCCTAGCTCCAAAAGTTTACCAAAACAGACACAAGAGGAAGTCATTTAAGGTCATCATGTCTGCCCTTGGCATTCTCGGAACGCCCTGGCCTCAGAATGCAGCAACTGTAGTCCATGGTAACCTGAGGAGAGGGGCGGGGCTGAGGCAGGTTGGAACACTGCCCTCACTGAGGGAGTGGGTGTGGCCATCTCTGCTGTGACTGAACAAAGGGCAGGGGAGCATGGGGCCGAGGGCAGGGCCGTCAGAGCCCGGCAGGCCCAGTGGGGTGTCACAAGCATTTAGGCCCAGGCCAAAGGGCGCCTTCTTTGTCTGAACAGCTGCCCAAACTCTCACCTTTCCACTCAGGCCGCCCTCTTACTTGAAGTGTGTGTGGAACCTCTCCACGCAGTACACCTCGCTGCACAGCTAACCATAGGTCTGGGCATCATAGCTTCCTGCCCCGTGACCAATGTTCGCAGGTAGATGGGTCCCTGGGACACAGGCGGAGAGGCTCCTGCCCGGGCCACAGGCCGCCCACTACCCCAGCCCCAGATTGGTGCCGCACAGCAGCCCTGTCTGAGTCCCCTCCCTCTAGAGGGAGTATTTAACCAACACTTCTAGAAAACGGAGTCCTCGTGGGCAACTCATTGGAGGGACACAAATTAATCTTTGCCGACTTTCTGCTGAAACTTAGGAGCATTCACACCTAAGCCTCTTACACGGTCAGCTGTTTAGCTAAACATGAGCTCATGATCTAAATTTACACAATAATGAAGAGATCAGCTACAAGGGGAGACAATCAGCAAAAACAATCAATACCAGAATTAGATTCCCAAGGCCATCCATCAGAAGTTGGAATAATCAGGTGCAACGCAGGATATATACATAAAACTGGAATTGAAACAAGAAACAAGGATGTTTTCAAAGTCTGGTAGGATCTCTAAAACATTATTAAAGTACATGTCATTGATAAAGCTAAATACTCAAAGGTTGTGTAATACAACAGATTAATCATTGAGAAGAGTGAAATTATGCTGTTTTGAAAACTATCGCAGGTCAGATTTGCTGCTTAATTATATAAGAAGATTTCTATAAAACATACACATTATTTCAAAGACTTATTGGCTGTGAAATAAGTTAAGGGTATTTCAAATGGCTTGTCTGCAATGAAAGGTGCTTTGTAGGGAATCACAGAAAGTCGAGGGGAAAATATGTCAATATATACATTGCTATAGGTTGAACTAAGCCTTAAGACAGCAACAATATAGAGGACCTGACACTTAGTAACTTACAAGTAAGATGGAATCTTCAAAAGTTCAAGTATTTATAAGTAAAAATATTTATTAAAATGAATAACCAAGTATTTTAATTGACACCAGAAGATCAAACCAATAAACCCTGAGAACATAGATAAAAGATAAATAAAGATATGAGCAGAACTTAATACAACAGCAAACATATAAAATTGAGGTGATTTAGTAAGTCCAAAGAATATTCTTTGAAAAGATTGAAAAGACACACTTTGATTAAGAAAACAAAAACATAACTAAAGAATATACAGAAAGAGTCAGAACAATGTTATAGCAGAGAATATATGAAATGCCAGGAAATTTGAACATTTCTGTAAAGGGGACCATTTCCTAGCTCCTAAAGTTTACCAAAACTGACACAAGAGGAAGTCATTTAAGGTCATCATGTCTGCCCTTGGCTTTCTCGGAACGCCCTGGCCTCAGAATGCAGCATCTGTAGTCCATGGTAAACTGCGGAGAGGGGGTGGGGCTGAGGGAGGTTGGAACACTGCCCTCACTGAGGGAGTGGGTGTGGCCATCTCTGCTGTGACTGAACAAAGGCAGTGGAGCAAGGTGCCCAAGGCAGGGCCCTCAGAGCCCGGCAGGCCCAGTGGGGTGTCACAAGCATTTAGGCCCAGCGCAAAGGGTGCCTTCTTTGTCTGAACTGCTGCCCAATCTCTCACCTTTCCACTCAGGCCGCCCTCTTACTTGAAGAGTGTGTGGAAGCTGTCCGCCCAGTACACCTCGCTGCACAGCTAACCATAGGTATGGGCATGGTAGCTTCCTGCCAGGTGACAGAAGTTCGCAGGTAGATGGGTCCCTGGGACACACGCGGAGAGGCTCCTGCCAGGGCCACAGGCCGCCCACTGCCCCAGCCGCAGATCGGGGTCCGCAAAACAGCCCTGTCTGAGTCCCCTGCCTCTAGAGGGAGTATTGGACCAACACTTCTAGAAAATGGGGTCCTCGCAGGCAACTCATTTGAGGGACACAAATAAATCTTTGCCGACATTCTGCTGAAACTTAGGAGCGTTCACACCTAACCCTTTTACAAGGTCAGCTGTTTAGCTAAACATGAGCTCATGATCTAAATTTACACAATAATGAAGAGATGAGCTACAAGGGGAGACAATCAGAAAAAACAATCAATACCATAATTAGATTCCCAAAGCCATCCATCAGATGTTGGAATATTCAGGTGCAAGGCAGGATATATACATAAAACTGGAACTGAAACAAGAAACAAGGATGTTTTCAAAGTCTGGTAGGATCTCTAAAACATTTTTAAAATACATGTCATTGATAAAGCTAACTACTCAAAGGTTGTGTAATACAACAGATTAATCATTGAGAAGAGTGAAATTATGCTGTTTCGAAAACTATGGCAGGTCAGATTTTCTGCCTAATTATATAAGAAGATTTCTCTAAAACATACACATTATTTCAAAGACTTATTGGCTGTGAAATAACTTAAGGGTATTTCAAATGGCTTGTCTGCAATGAAAGGTGCTATGTAGGGAATCACAGAAAGTCCAGGGGAAAATATGTCAATATATACATTGCTATAGGTTAAAGTAAGCCTTAGGACAGCAACAATATAGAGGACCTGACCCTTAGAAACTTACAAGTAAGCCGGAATGTTCAAAAGTTCCAATCTTTATAAGTAAAAAGATTTATTAAAATGAATAACCAAGTGTTTTAATTGACATCAGAAGATCAAACCAATAAACCCTGAGAACATAGATAAAAGAAAAATAAAGATATGAGCAGAACTTAATACAACAGCAAACGTATAAAATTGAGGTGATTTAGTAAGTCCAAAGAATATTCTTTGAAAAGATTTAAAAGACACACTTTGAGTAAGGAAAACAAAAACATAAGTAAAGAATATATAGAAAGAGTCAGGACAATGTTATAGCAAAGAATATATGAAATGCCAGTAAATTTGAATATTTCTGTAAAGGGGACCATTTCCTAGCTCCTAAAGTTTACCAAAACTGAGACAAGAGGAAATCATTTAAGGTCCTCATGCCTGCCCTTGGCATTCTGAGAATGCCCTGGCCTCAGAATGCAGCATCTGTAGTCCATGGTAACCTGCGGAGGGGGGGCGGGGCTGAGGGAGTTTGGAACACTGCCCTCACTGAGGGAGTGGGTGTGGCCATCTCTGCTGTGACTGAACAAAGTGCAGGGGAGCAGGGGTCCCAGGGAAGGGCACTCAGAGCCCAGCAGGCCCAGTGTGGTTTCACAAGCATTTAGGCCCCGGCCAAAGGGTGCCTTCTTTGCCTGAACAGCTGCCCAAACTCTCTCCTTTCCACTCAGGCCACCCTCTTTCTTGAAGTGTGTGTGGAAGCTGTCCGCGCAGTACACCTCGCTGCACAGCTAACCATAGGACTGGGCATCGTAGCTTCCTGCCAGGTGACCGAAGTTCGCAGGAAGATGGGTCCCTGGGACACACACGGAGAGGCTCCTGCCCGGGCCACAGGCCGCCCACTGCCCCAGCCCCAGTTCAGCGGCCGAAAATCAGCCCTGTCTGAGTCTCCTGCCTCTAGAAGGAGTATTGGACCAACACTTCTAGAAAATGGGGTCCTCACGGGCAACTCATTGGAGGGACAGAAATAATCTTTGCCGACTTTCTGCTGAAACTTAGGAGTGTTCACACCTAAGCCTCTTACAAGGTCAGCTCTTTAGCTAAACATGAGCTCATTATCGAAATTTACACAATAATGAAGTGATCAGCTACAAGGGGAGACAATCAGCAAAAACAATCAATACCAGAATTAGATTCCCAAGGCCATCCATCAGATGTTGGAATAATCAGGTGCAAGGCAGGATATATACATAACATTGGAACTGAAACAAGAAACAAGGGTGTTTTCAAATTCTGGTACGATCTCTAAAACATTTTTAAAGTACATATCATTGATAAAGCTAAATAGTCAAAGGTTGTGTAATACAACAGATTAATCATTGAGAAGAGTGAAATTATGCTGTTTTGAAAATTATGGCAGGTGAGATTTTCTTCCTAATTATATAAGAAGATTTCTCTAAAACATACACATTATTTCAAAGACTTATTGTCTGTGAAATAAGTTAAGGGTATTTCAAATGGCTTGTCTGCAATGAAAGGTGCTATGTAGGGAATCACAGAAAGTCGAGGGGAAAATATGTCAATATATACATTGCTATACGTAGAACTAAGCCTTAGGACAGCAACAATGTAGAGGACCTGACACTTAGAAACTTGCAAGTAAGCTGGAATCTTCAAAAGTTCAAATCTGTATAAGTAAAAAGATTTATTAAAATGAATAACCAAGTGTTTTAATTGACATCAGAAGATCAAACCAATAAACCCTGAGAACATAGATAAAAGATAAATAAAGATATGAGCAGAACTTAATACAACAGCAAACGTATAAAATTGAGGTGATTTAGTAAGTCCAAAGAATATTCTTTGAAAAGATTGAAAAGACACACTTTGATTAAGGAAAACAAAAACATAAGTAAAGAATATACAGAAAGAGTCAGGACAATGTTATAGCAGAGAATATAAGAAATGCCAGTGAATTTGAACATTTCTGTAAAGGGGACCATTTCCTAGCTCCTAAAGTTTACCAAAACTGACACAAGAGGAAGTCATTTAAGGTCATCATGTCTGCCCTTGGCATTCTCGGAACGCCCTGGCCTCAGAATGCAGCAACTGTAGTCCATGGTAACCTGAGGAGAGGGGGCGGGGCTGAGGCAGGTTGGAACACTGCCCTCACTGAGGGAGTGGGTGTGGCCATCTCTGCTGTGACTGAACAAAGGGCAGGGGAGCATGGGGCCGAGGGCAGGGCCGTCAGAGCCCGGCAGGCCCAGTGGGGTGTCACAAGCATTTAGGCCCAGGCCAAAGGGCGCCTTCTTTGTCTGAACAGGTGCCCAAACTCTCACCTTTCCACTCAGGCCGCCCTCTTACTTGAAGTGTGTGTGGAACCTCTCCACGCAGTACACCTCGCTGCACAGCTAACCATAGGTCAGGGCATCGTAGCTTCCTGCCAGGTGACCGATGTTCGCAGGTAGATCGGTCCCTGGGACACACGCGGAGAGGCTCCTGCCCGGGCCACAGGCCGCCCACTACCCCAGCACCAGATTGGTGCCGCACAGCAGCCCTGTCTGAGTCCCCTCCCTCTAGAGGGAGTATTTAACCAACACTTCTAGAAAACGGAGTCCTCGTGCGCAACTCATTTGAGGGACACAAATAAATCTTTGCCGACTTTCTGCTGAAACTTAGGAGCATTCACACCTAAGCCTCTTACACGGTCAGCTGTTTAGCTAAACATGAGCTCATGATCTAAATTTACACAATAATGAAGAGATCAGCTACAAGGGGAGACAATCAGCAAAAACAATCAATACCAGAATTAGATTCCCAAGGCCATCCATCAGAAGTTGGAATAATCAGGTGCAAAGCAGGATATATACATAAAACTGGAAATGAAACAAGAAACAAGGATGTTTTCAAAGTCTGGTAGGATCTCTAAAACATTATTAAAGTACATGGCATTGATAAAGCTAAATACTCAAAGGTTGTGTAATACAACAGATTAATCATTGAGAAGAGTGAAATTATGCTGTTTTGAAAACTATCGCAGGTCAGATTTGCTGCTTAATTATATAAGAAGATTTCTATAAAACATACACATTATTTCAAAGACTTATTGGCTGTGAAATAAGTTAAGGGTATTTCAAATGGCTTGTCTGCATTGAAAGGTGCTTTGTAGGGAATCACAGAAAGTCGAGGGGAAAATATGTCAATATATACATTGCTATAGGTTGAACTAAGCCTTAAGACAGCAACAATATAGAGGACCTGACACTTAGTAACTTACAAGTAAGATGGAATCTTCAAAAGTTCAAGTATTTATAAGTAAAAATATTTATTAAAATGAATAACCAAGTATTTTAATTGACACCAGAAGATCAAACCAATAAACCCTGAGAACTTAGATAAAAGATAAATAAAGATATGAGCAGAACTTAATACAACAGCAAACGTATAAAATTGAGGTGATTTAGTAAGTCCAAAGAATATTCTTTGAAAAGATTGAAAAGACACACTTTGATTAAGAAAACAAAAACATAACTAAAGAATATACAGAAAGAGTCAGAACAATGTTATAGCAGAGAATATATGAAATGCCAGGAAATTTGAACATTTCTGTAAAGGGGACCATTTCCTAGCTCCTAAAGTTTACCAAAACTGACACAAGAGGAAGTCATTTAAGGTCATCATGTCTGCCCTTGGCATTCTCGGAACGCCCTGGCCTCAGAATGCAGCATCTGTAGTCCATGGTAACCTGCGGAGAGGGGGTGGGGCTGAGGGAGGTTGGAACACTGCCCTCACTGAGGGAGTTGGTGTGGCCATCTCTGCTGTGACTGAACAAAGGCAGTGGAGCAAGGTGCCCAAGGCAGGGCCCTCAGAGCACGGCAGGCCCAGTGGGGTTTCACAAGCATTTAGGCCCAGGGCAAAGGGTGCCTTCTTTGTCTGAACTGCTGCCCAATCTCTCACCTTTACACTCAGGCCGCCCTCTTACTTGAAGAGTGTGTGGAAGCTGTCCGCGCAGTACACCTCGCTGCACAGCTAACCATAGGTATGGGCATCGTAGCTTCCTGCCAGGTGACCGAAGTTCGCAGGTAGATGGGTCCCTGGGACACACGCGGAGAGGCTCCTGCCCGGGCCACAGGCCGCCCAAGGCCCCCGCCGCAGATCGGGGTCCGCAAAACAGCCCTGTCTGAGACCCCTGCCTCTAGAGGCAGTATTGGACCAACACTTCTAGAAAATGGGGTCCTCGCAGGCAACTCATTTGAGGGACACAAATAAATCTTTGCCGACATTCTGCTGAAACTTAGGAGCGTTCACAACTAACCCTCTTACAAGGTCAGCTGTTTAGCTAAACATGAGCTCATGATCTAAATTTACACAATAATGAAGAGATCAGCTACAAGGGGAGACAATCAGAAAAAACAATCAATACCATAATTAGATTCCCAAAGCCATCCATCAGATGTTGGAATATTCAGGTGCAAGGCAGGATATATACATAAAACTGGAACTGAAACAAGAAACAAGGATGTTTTCAAAGTCTGGTAGGATCTCTAAAACATTTTTAAAATACATGTCATTGATAAAGCTAACTACTCAAAGGTTGTGTAATACAACAGATTAATCATTGAGAAGAGTGAAATTATGCTGTTTCGAAAACTATGGCAGGTCAGATATTCTGCCTAATTATATAAGAAGATTTCTCTAAAACATACACATTATTTCAAAGAGTTATTGGCTGTGAAATAACTTAAGGGTATTTCAAATGGCTTGTCTGCAATGAAAGGTGCTATGTAGGGAATCACAGAAAGTCCAGGGGAAAATATGTCAATATATACATTGCTATAGGTTAAAGTAAGCCTTAGGACAGCAACAATATAGAGGACCTGACCCTTAGAAACTTACAAGTAAGCCGGAATGTTCAAAAGTTCCAATCTTTATAAGTAAAAAGATTTATTAAAATGAATAACCAAGTGTTTTAATTGACATCAGAAGATCAAACCAATAAACCCTGAGAACATAGATAAAAGAAAAATAATGATATGAGCAGAACTTAATACAACAGCAAACGTATAAAATTGAGGTGATTTAGTAAGTCCAAAGAATATTCTTTGAAAAGATTTAAAAGACACACTTTGAGTAAGGAAAACAAAAACATAAGTAAAGAATATATAGAAAGAGTCAGGACAATGTTATAGCAAAGAATATATGAAATGCCAGTAAATTTGAATATTTCTGTAAAGGGGACCATTTCCTAGCTCCTAAAGTTTACCAAAACTGAGACAAGAGGAAATCATTTAAGGTCCTCATGCCTGCCCTTGGCATTCTGAGAACGCCCTGGCCTCAGAATGCAGCATCTGTAGTCCATGGTAACCTGCGGAGGGGGGGCGGGGCTGAGGGAGTTTGGAACACTGCCCTCACTGAGGGAGTGGGTGTGGCCATCTCTGCTGTGACTGAACAAAGTGCAGGGGAGCAGGGGTCCCAGGGAAGGGCACTCAGAGCCCAGCAGGCCCAGTGTGGTTTCACAAGCATTTAGGCCCCGGCCAAAGGGTGCCTTCTTTGCCTGAACAGCTGCCCAAACTCTCTCCTTTCCACTCAGGCCACCCTCTTTCTTGAAGTGTGTGTGGAAGCTGTCCGCGCAGTACACCTCGCTGCACAGCTAACCATAGGACTGGGCATCGTAGCTTCCTGCCAGGTGACCGAAGTTCGCAGGAAGATGGGTCCCTGGGACACACACGAAGAGGCTCCTGCCCGGGCCACAGGCGGCCCACTGCCCCAGCCCCAGTTCAGCGGCCGAAAATCAGCCCTGTCTGAGTCTCCTGCCTCTAGAAGGAGTATTGGACCAACACTTCTAGAAAATGGGGTCCTCACGGGCAACTCATTGGAGGGACAGAAATAATCTTTGCCGACTTTCTGCTGAAACTTAGGAGTGTTCACACCTAAGCCTCTTACAAGGTCAGCTCTTTAGCTAAACATGAGCTCATTATCGAAATTTACACAATAATGAAGTGATCAGCTACAAGGGGAGACAATCAGCAAAAACAATCAATACCAGAATTAGATTCCCAAGGCCATCCATCAGATGTTGGAATAATCAGGTGCAAGGCAGGATATATACATAACATTGGAACTGAAACAAGAAACAAGGGTGTTTTCAAATTCTGGTACGATCTCTAAAACATTTTTAAAGTACATATCATTGATAAAGCTAAATAGTCAAAGGTTGTGTAATACAACAGATTAATCATTGAGAAGAGTGAAATTATGCTGTTTTGAAAATTATGGCAGGTGAGATTTTCTTCCTAATTATATAAGAAGATTTCTCTAAAACATACACATTATTTCAAAGACTTATTGTCTGTGAAATAAGTTAAGGGTATTTCAAATGGCTTGTCTGCAATGAAAGGTGCTATGTAGGGAATCACAGAAAGTCGAGGGGAAAATATGTCAATATATACATTGCTATACGTAGAACTAAGCCTTAGGACAGCAACAATGTAGAGGACCTGACACTTAGAAACTTGCAAGTAAGCTGGAATCTTCAAAAGTTCAAATCTGTATAAGTAAAAAGATTTATTAAAATGAATAACCAAGTGTTTTAATTGACATCAGAAGATCAAACCAATAAACCCTGAGAACATAGATAAAAGATAAATAAAGATATGAGCAGAACTTAATACAACAGGAAAAGTATAAAATTGAGGTGATTTGGTAAGTCCAAAGAATATTCTTTGAAAAGATTGAAAAGACACACTTTGATTAAGGAAAACAAAAACATAAGTAAAGAATATACAGAAAGAGTCAGGACAATGTTATAGCAGAGAATATATGAAATGACAGTAAATTTGAACATTTCTGTAAAGGGGACCATTTCCTAGCTCCAAAAGTTTACCAAAACTGAACACAAGAGGAAGTCATTTAAGGTCATCATGTCTGCCCTTGGCATTCTCGGTACGCCCTGGTCTCAGAATGCAGCAACTGTAGTCCATGGTAACCTGCGGAGAGGGGGCGGGGCTGAGGGAGGTTGGAACACTGCCCTCACTGATGGACTGGGTGTGGCCATCTCTGCTGTGACTGACCAATGGGCAGGGGAGCTTGGGGCCAAGGGCAGGGCCCTCAGAGCCCGGCAGGCCCAGTGGGGTGTCACAAGCATTTAGTCCCAGGCCAAAGGGCGCCTTCTTTGTCTGAACAGCTGCCCAAACTCTCACCTTTCCACTCAGGCCGCCCTCTTACTTGAAGTGTGTGTGGAACCAGTCCACGCAGTACACCTCGTTGCACAGCTAACCATAGGTCTGGGCATCGTAGCTTCCTGTCAGGTGACCGAAGTTCGCAGGTAGATGGGTCCCTGGGACACACGCGGAGAGGCTCCTGCCCGGGCCACAGGCCGCCCACTACCCCAGCCCCAGATTGAGGCCACAGAGCAGCCCTGTCTGAGTCCCCTCCCTCTAGAGGGAGTATTTAACCAACACTTCTAGAAAACGGAGTCCTCGCGGGCAACTCTTTGGAGGGACACAAATAAATCTTTCCCGACTTTCTGCTGAAACTTAGGAGCATTCACACCTAAGCCTCTTACAAGGTCATCTGTTTAGCTAAACATGAGCTCATGATCTAAATTTACACAATAATGAAGAGATCAGCTAAAAGGGGAGACAATCAGCAAAAACAATCAATACCAGAATTAGATTTCCAAGGCCATCCATCAGATGTTGGAATAATCAGGTGCAAGGCAGGATATATACATAAAACTGGAACTGAAATAAGAAACCAGGATGTTTTCAAAGTCTGGTAGGATCTCTAAAACATTTTTAAAGTACATGTCATTGATAAAGCTAAATACTCAAAAGTTGTGTAATACAACAGATTAATCATTGAGAAGAGTGAAATTATGCTGTTTTGAAAACTATGGCAGGTCAGATTTTCTGCCTAATTATATAAGAAGATTTCTCTAAAACTTACACATTATTTCAAAGAGTTATTGGAGTGAAATAACTTAAGGGTATTTCAAATGGCTTGTCTGCAATGAAAGGTGCTATGTAGGGAATCACAGAAAGTCGAGGGGAAAATATGTCAATATATACATTGCTATAGGTTAAAGTAAGGCTTAGGACAGCAACAATGTAGAGGACCTGACCCTTAGAAACTTACAAGTAAGCTGGAATGTTCAAAAGTTCCAATCTTTATAAGTAAAAAGATTTATTAAAATGAATAACCAAGTGTTTTAATTGACATCAGAAGATCAAACAAATAAACCCTGAGAACATAGATAAAAGATAAATAAAGATATGAGCAGAACTTAATACAACAGCAAACGTATAAAATTGGGGTGATTTAGTAAGTCCAAAGAATATTCTTTGAAAAGATTGAAAAGACACACTTTGATTAAGGAAAACAAAAACGTAAGTAAAGAATATACAGAAAGAGTCAGGACAAAGTTATAGCAGAGAATATATGAAATGCCAGTAAATTTGAACATTTCTGTAAAGGGGACCATTTCCTAGCTCCTAAAGTTTACCAAAACTGACACAAGAGGAAATCATTTAAGGTCATCATGTCTGCCCTTGGCATGCTCGGAACGCCCTGGCCTCAGAATGCTGCATCTGTAGTCCATGGTAACCTGCGGAGAGGGGGCGGGGATGAGCGAGGTTGGAACACTGCCCTCACTGAGCGGGTGGGTGTGGCCAACTCTGCTGTGACTGAACAAAGGCCAGGGGAGCATGGGGCCGAGGGCAGGGCCCTCAGTGCCCGGCAGGCCCAGTGGGGTGTCACAAGCTTTTACGCCCAGGCCAAAGGGCGCCTTCTTTGTCTGAACAGCTGCCCAAACACTCATCTTACCACTCAGGCCGCCCTCTTACTTGAAGTGTGTGTGGAACCTGTCCACGCATTACACCTCGCTGCACAGCTTTCCATAGGTCTGGGCATCGTAGATTCCTGCCAGGTGACCGAAGTTCGCAGGCAGATGGGTTCCTGGGACACACGCGGAGCGGCTTCAGCCTGGGCCACAGGCCACCCACTACCCCAGCCCCAGATTGGGGGCCACACAGCAGCCCTGTCTGAGTCCTCTGCCTGTACAGGGAGTATTGGACCAACACATCTAGAAAACGGGGTCCTCGCGGGCAACTCATTGGAGGGACACAAATAAATCTTTGCCGACTTTCTGCTGAAACTTTGGAGCGTTCACACCTAAGCCTCTTACAAGCTCAGCTGTTTAGCTAAACATGATCTCGTGATCGAAATTTACACAATAATGAAGAGATCAGCTACAAGGGGAGAAAATCAGCAAAAACAATCAATACCAGAATTAGATTCCCAAGGCCATCCATCACATGTTGGAACAATCAGGTGCAAGGCAGGATATGTACATAAAACTGGAACTGAAACAAGAAACAAGGATGTTTTCAAAGTCTAGTACGATCTCTAAAACATTTTTAAAGTACATGTCATTGATAAAGCTAAATACTCAAAGGTTGTGTAATACAACAGATTAATCATTGAGAAGAGTGAAATTATGCTGTTTTGAAAACTATGGCAGGTCAGATTTTCTGCCTAATTATATAAGAAGATTTATCTAAAAACTACACATTATTTCAAAAACTTATTGGCTGTGAAATAAGTTAAGGGTATTTCAAATGGCTTGTCTGTAATGAAAGGTACTATCTAGGGAATCACAGAAAGTCGAGGGGAAAATATGTCAATATATACATTGCTATATGTTGAACTAAGCCTTAGGACAGCAACAATGTAGAGCACCTGACACTTAGAAACTTGCAAGTAAGCTAGAATCTTCAAAAGTTCAAATCTTTATAAGTAAAAATTTTATTAAAATGAATAACCAAATGTTTAAATTGACATCAGAAGATCAAACCAATAAACCCTGAGAACATAGATAAAAGATAAATAAAGATATGAGCAGAACTTAATACAACAGGAAAAGTATAAAATTGAGGTGATTTGGTAAGTCCAAAAAATATTCTTTGAAAAGATTGAAAAGACACACTTTGATTAAGGAAAACAAAAACATAAGTAAAGAATATACAGAAAGAGTCAGGACAATGTTATAGCAGAGAATATATGAAATGACAGTAAATTTGAACATTTCTGTAAAGGGGACCATTTCCTAGCTCCTAAAGTTTACCAAAACTGACACAAGAGGAAATCATTTAAGGTCATCATGTCTGCCCTTGGCATTCTCGGAACGCCCTGGCCTCAGAATGCAGCAACTGTAGTCCATGGTAACCTGTGGAGAGGGGACGGGGATGAGGGAGGTTGGAACACTGCCCTCACTTAGGTAGTTGGTGTGGCCATCTCTGCTTTGACTGAACAAAGGCAGGGGAGCAGGGGTCCCAGGGAAGGGCCCTCAGAGCCCAGCAGGCCCAGTGTGTTGTCACAAGCATTTAGGCCCAGACCAAAGGGCGCCTTGTTTGTCTGAACAGCTGCCCAAACTCTCACCTTTCCACTCAGGCCGCCCTCTTACTTGAACTGTGTGTGGAACCTGTCCACGCAGTACACCTCGCTGCACAGCTAACCATAGGTCTGGGCATCGTAGCTTCCTGCCAGGTGACCGAAGTTCGCAGGTAGATGTGTCCCTGGGACACACACGGAGCGGCTGCTGCCCGGGCCACAGGCCACCCACTACCCCAGCCCCAGATTGGGGCCGCACAGCAGCCCTGTCTGAGTCCCCTCCTTCTAGAGGGAGTATTGGACCAACACTTCTAGAAAACGGAGTCCTCGCGGGCAACTCATTGGAGGGACACAAATAAATCTTTGCCCACTTTCTGCTGAAACTTAGGAGCGTTCAAACCTAAGCCTCTTACAAGGTCAGCTGTTTAGCTAAACATGAGCTCATGATCGAAATTTACACAATAATGAAGAGATCAGTTACAAGGGCAGACAATCAGCAAAAACAATCAATACCAGAATTAGATTCCCAAGGCCATCCATCAGATGTTGGAATAATCAGGTGCAAGGCAGGATATATACATAAAACTGGAACTGAAACAAGAAACAAGGATGTTTTCAAAGTCTGGTAGGATCTCTAAAATATTTTTAAAGTACATATCATTGATAAAGCTAAATACTCAAAGGTTGTGTAATACAACAGATTAATCATTGAGAAGAGTGAAATTATGCTGTTTTGAAAACTATGGCTGGTCAGATTTTCTGCCTAATTATATAAGAAGATTTATCTAAAACATACACATTATTTCAAAGACTTATTGGCTGTGAAATAAGTTAAGGGTATTTCAAATGGCTTGTCTGCAATGAAAGGTGCTATGTAGGGAATCACAGAAAGTCGAGGGGAAAATATGTCAATATATACATTGCTATAGGTTGAACTAAGCCTTGGGACAGCAACAATGTAGAGGACCTGACACTTAGAAACTTGCAAGTATGCTATAATCTTCAAAAGTTCAAAGCTTTATAAGTAAAAAGATTTATTAAAATGAATAACCAAGTGTTTTAATTGACATCAGAAGATCAAACCAATAAACCCTGAGAACATAGATAAAAGATAAATAAAGATATGAGCAGAACTTAATACAACAGCAAATGTATAAAATTGAGGTGATTTGGTAAGTCCAAAGAATATTCTTTGAAAAGATTGAAAAGACACACTTTGATTAAGGAAAACAAAAACATAAGTAAAGAATATACAGAAAGAGTCAGGACAATGTTATAGCAGAGAATATATGAAATGCCAGTAAATTTGAACATTTCTGTAAAGGGGACCATTTCCTAGCTCCTAAAGTTTACCAAAACTGACACAAGAGGAAGTCATTTAAGGTCATCATGTCTGACCTTGGCATTCTCGGAACGCCCTGGCCTCAGAATGCAGCATCTGTAGTCCATGGTAACCTGCGGAGGAGGGGCGGGGCTGAGGGAGGTTGGAACACTGCCCTCAGTGAGGGAGTGGGTGTGGCCATCTCTGCTGTGACTGAACAAAAGCCAGGGGAGCAGGTGTCCACGGGAAGGGCCCTCAGAGCCCAGCATGTCCAGTGTTGTGTCACAACCATTTAGGCCCAGACCAAAGGGCGCCTTCTTTGTCTGAACAGCTGCCCAAACTCTCACCTTTCCACTCAGGCCGCCCTCTTACTTGAACTGTGTGTGGAACCTGTCCACGCAGTTAACCTCGCTGCACAGCAAACCATTGGTCTGGGCATCGTAGCTTCCTGCCAGGTGACCGAAGTTCGCAGGTAGATGTGTCCCTGGGACACACGCGTAGAGTCTCCTGCCCGGGCCACATGCCGCCCACTACCCCAGCCCCAGATTGGGGCCGCACAGCAGCCCTGTCTGAGTCCCCTCCCTCTAGAGGGAGTATTGGACCAACACTTCTAGAAAATGGAGTCCTCGCGGGCAACTCATTGGAGGGACACAAATAAATCTTTGCCGACTTTCTGCTGAAACTTAGGAGCGTTCAAACCTAAGCCTCTTACAAGGTCAGCTGTTTAGCTAAACATGAGCTCATGATCGAAATTTACACAATACTGAAGAGATCAGTTACAAAGGGAGACAATCAGCAAAAACAATCAATACCAGAATTAGATTCCCAAGGCCATCCATCAGATGTTGGAATAATCAGGTGCAAGGCAGGATATATACATAAAACTGGAACTGAATCAAGAAACAAGGATGTTTTCAAAGTCTGGTACGATATCTAAAACATTTTTAAAGTACATGTCATTGATAAAGCTAAATACTCAAATGTTGTGTGATACAACAGCTTAATCATTGAGAAGAGCGAAATTATGCTGTTTTGAAAACTATGGCAGGTCAGATTTTCTGCTTAATTATATAAGAAGCTTTCTATAAAACATACACATTATTTCAAAGACTTATTGGCTGTGAAATAAGTTAAGGGTATTTCAAATGGCTTGTCTGCTTTGAAAGGTGCTTTGTAGGGAATCACAGAAAGTCGAGGGGAAAATATGTCAATATATACATTGCTATAGGTTGAACTAAGCCTTAAGACAGCAACAATGTAGAGGACCTGACACTTAGAAACTTACAAGTAAGCTGGAATCTTCAAAAGTTCAAGTCTTTATAAGTAAAAAGATTTATTAAAATGAATATCCAAGTGTTTTAATTGACACCAGAAGATCAAACCAATAAACCCTGAGAACATAGATAAAAGATAAATAAAGATATGAGCAGAACTTAATACAACAGCAAACGTATAAAATTGAGGTGATTTGGTAAGTTCAAAGAATATTCTTTGAAAAGATTGAAAAGACACACTTTCATTAAGGAAAACAAAAACGTAAGTAAAGAATATACAGAAAGTGTCAGAACAATGTTATAGCAGAGAATATATGAAATGCCAGTAAATTTGAATATTTCTGTAAAGGGGACCATTTCCTAGCTCCTAAAGTTTACCAAAACTTACACAAGAGGAATTCATTTAAGGTCATCATGTCTGCCCTTGGCATTCTCGGAATGCCCTGGACTTAGAATGCAGCATCTGTAGTCCATGGTAACCTGCGGAGAGGGAGCGGGGCTGAGGGAGGTTGGAACACTGCACTCACTGAGGGAGTGGGTGTGGCCATCTCTGCTGTGACTGAACAAATGGCAGGGGAGCAGGTTGTCCAGGGCAGGGCCCTCAGAGCCCGTCAGGCCCAGTGGTGTGTCACAAGCATTTAGGCCCAGGTCAAAGGGTGCCTTCTTTGTCTGCACAGCTGCCCAAACTCTCACCTTTCCACTCAGGCCGCCCTCTTACTTGAAGTGTGTGTGGAAGCTGTCCGCGGAGTACACCTCACTGCACAGCTAACCATAGGTCAGGGCTTCGTAGCTTCCTGCCAGGTGACCAAAGTTCGCAGGCAGATGGGTCCCTGGGACACACACGGTGAGGCTCCTGCCCGGGCCACAGGCCGCCCACTGACCCAGCCCCAGATCGGGGGCCGCAAAGCAGCCCTGTCTGAGTCCCCTGCCTCTAGAGGGGTATTGGACCAACACTTCTAGAAAATGGGGTCCTCGCGGGCAACTCATTGGAGGGACACAAAAAATTCTTTACCGACTTTCTGCTGAAACTTAGGAGCATTCACACCTAAGCCTCTTACAAGGTTAGCTATTTAGCTAAACATGAACTCATGATCTAAATTTATACAGAAATGAAGAGATCAGCTACAATGGGAGACAATCAGCAAAAACAATCAAAACCAGAATTAGATTCCCAAGGCCATCCATCAGATGTTGTAATAATCAGGTGCAAGGCAGGATATATACATAAATCTGGAACTGAAACAAGAAACAAGGATGTTTTCACAGTCTTGTAGGATCTCTAAAACATTCTTAAAGTACATGTCATTGATAAAGCTAAATACTCAAAGGTTGTGTAATACAACAGATTAATCATTGAGAAGAGTGAAATTATGCTGTTTTGAAAACTATGGCATGTCATATTTTCTGCCTAATTATATAAGAAGATTTATCTAAAACTTACACAAAATTTCAAAGACTTATTGACTGTGAAATAAGTTAAGGGTATTTCAAATGGCTTGTCTGCAAAGAAAGGTGCTATGTAAGGAATCACAGAAAGTCGAGGGGAAAATATGTCAATATCTACATTGCTATATGTTGAACTAAGCCTTAGGACAGCAACAATGTAGAGGACCTGACACTTAGAAACTTACAAGTAAACTGGAATCTTCAAAAGTTCTAATCTTTATAAGTAAAAAGATGTATTAAAATGAATAACCAAGTGTTTTAATTGACACCAGAAGATCAAACCAATAAACCCTGAGAACATAGATAAAAGATAAATAAAGATATGAGCAGAACTTAACACAACAGCAAACGTATAAAATTGAGGTGATTTGGTAAGTCCAAAGAATATTCTTTGAAAAGATTAAAAAGACACACTTTGATTAAGGAAAACAAAAACATAAGTAAAGAATATACAGAAAGATTCAGGACAATGTTATAGCAGAGAATATAAGAAATGCCAGTGAATTTGAATATTTCTGTAAAGGGGACCATTTCCTAGCTCCTAAAGTTTACAAAAACTGACACAAGAGGAAATCATTTAAGGTCCTCATGCCTGCCCTTGGCATTCTGAGAACGCCCTGGCCTCAGAATGCAGCATCTGTAGTCCATGGTAACCTGCGGAGAGGGGGCGGGGCTGAGGCAGGTTGGAACACTGCCCTCACTGAGGGATTGGGTGTGGCCATCTCTGCTGTGACTGAACAAAGGGCAGGGGAGCAGGGCGCCCAGGGCAGGGCCCTCAGAGCCCGGCAGGCCCAGTGGGGTGTCACAAGCATTTAGGCCCAGGCCAAAGGGCGCCTTCTTTGTCTGCACAGCAGCCCAAACTCTCACCTTTCCACTAAGGCCGCCCTCTTACTTGAAGTGTGTGTGGAACCTGTCCGTGCAGTACACCTCGCAGCACAGCTAACCATAGGTCTGGGCCTCGTAGCTTCCTGCCAGGTAACCGAAGTTCGCAGGCAGATGGGTCCCTGGGACACAGGCGGAGAGGCTCCTGCCCAGGCCACAGGCCGCCCACTGCCCCAGCCCCAGATGGGGGGCCGAAAAGCAGCTCTGTCTGAGTCCCCTGTCTCTAGAGGGAGTATTGGACCAACACTTCTAGAAAACGGGGTCCTCTTGGCAACTCATTAGAGGGACACAAATAAATCTTTGCCAACTTTCTGCTGAAACTTAGGAGCATTCACACTTAAGCCTCTTACAAGGTCAGCTGTTAAGCTAAACATGAGCTCATGATCTAAATTTACACAATAATAAAGAGATCAGCTACAAGGGGAGACAATCAGCAAAAACAATCAATACCAGAATTAGATTCCCAAGGCCATCCATCAGATGTTGGAATAAACAGGTGCAAGGCAGGAAATATACATTAAACTGGAACTGAAACAAGAAACAAGGATGTTTTCACAGTCTGGTAGGTTCTCTAAAACATTTTTAAAGTACATGTCATTGATAAAGCTAATTACTCAAAAGTTGTGTAATACAACAGATTAATCATTGAGAAGAGTGAAATTATGCTATTTTGAAACCTATGGCAGGTCAGATTTTCTGCCTAATTATATATGAAGATTTATCTAAAACATACACAATATTTCAAAGACTTATTGGCTGTGAAATAAGTTAAGGGTATTTCAAATGGCTTGTCTGCAATGAAAGTTGCTATGTAGGGAATCACAGAAAGTCGAGGGGAAAATATGACAATATATACATTGCTATAGGTTGAACTAAGTCTTAGGACATCAACAACGTAGAGGTCCTGACACTTAGAAACTTACAAGTAAGCTGGAATCTTCAAAAGTTCAAGTCTTTATAAGTAAAAAGATTTATTAAAATGAATAACCAAGTGTTTTAATTGACATCAGAAGATCAAACCAATAAACCCTGAGAACATAGATAAAAGATAATAAAGATATGAGCAGAACTTAACACAACACCTAACGTATAAAATTGAGGTGATTTAGTACGTCCAAAGAATACTCTTTGAAAAGATTAAAAAGACACACTTTGATTAAGGAAAACAAAAACATAAGTAAAGAATATACAGAAAGAGTCAGGACAATGTTATAGCAGAGAATATAAGAAATGCCAGTGAATTTGATCATTTCTATAAAGGGGACCATTTCCTAGCTCCTAAAGTTTACCAAAACTGACACAAGAGGAATTCATTTAAGGTCATCATGTCTGCCCTTGGCATTCTCGGAACGCCCTGGCCTCAGAATGCAGCATCTGTAGTCCATGGTAACCTGCAGAGAGGAGGCGGGGCTGAGGGAGGTTGGAACACTGCCCTCACTGAGGGAGTGGGTGTGGCCATCTATGCTGTGACTGAACAAAGGGCAGGGGAGCAGGGCGCCCAGGGCAGGGCCCTCAGAGCCCGGCAGGGCCAGTGGGGTGTCACAAGCATTTAGGCCCAGGCCAAAGGGCGCCTTCTTTGTCTGCACAGCTGCCCAAACTCTCACCTTTCCACTCAGGCCGCCATCTTACTTGAAGTGTGTGTGGAACCTGTCTGTGCAGTACACCTCGCTGCACAGCTAACCATAGGTCTGGGCATCGTAGCTTCCTGCCAGGTGACCGAAGTTCGCAGGCAGATGGGTCCCTGGGACACAGGCGGAGAGGCTCCTGCCCGGGCCACAGGCCGCCCACAGCCCCAGCCCCAGATCGGGGGCCTCAAATCAGCCTTGCCTGAGTCTCCTGCATCTAGAGGGAGTATTGGACGAACACTTCTAGAAAATGGGGTCCTCACGGGCAACTCATTGGAGGGACACAAATAAATCTTTGCCGACTTTCTGCTGAAACTTAGGAGCGTTCACACCTAAGCCTTTTACAAGGTCAGCTGTTTAGCTAAACATGAGCTCATGATCTAAATTTACACAATAATGAAGAGATCAGCTACAAGGGGAGACAATCAGCAAAAACAATCAATACCAGAATTAGATTCCCAAGGCCATCCATCAGATGTTGGAATAATCAGGTGCAAGGCAGGAAATATACATAAAACTGGAACTGAAACAAGAAACAAGTATGTTTTCACAGTCTGGTAGGGTCTCTAAAACTTTCTTAAATTACATGTCATTGATAAAGCTAAATACTCAAAGGTTGTGTAATACAACAGATTAATCATTGAGAAGAGTGAAATTATGCTGTTTTGAAAACTATGGCAGTTAATATTTCCTGCCTAATTATATATGAAGATTTCTCGAAAACACATTATTTCAAAAACTTATTGGCTGTGAAATAAGTTAAGGGTATTTAAAATGGCTTGTCTGCAATGAAAGGTGCTATGTAGGGAATCACAGAAAGTCGAGGGGAAAATATGTCAATATATACATTGCTATAGGTTGAACTAAGCCTTAGGACAGCAACCATGTAGAGGACCTGACACTTAGAAACTTACAAGTAAGCTGGAATCTTCAAAAGTTCAAGTCTTTATACGTAAAAAGATTTATTAAAATGAATAACCAAGTGTTTTAATTGACATCAGAAGATCAAACCAATAAACCCTGAGAACATAGCTAAAGGATAAATAAAGATATGAGCAGAACTTAATACAACAGCAAACGTATAAAATTGAGGTGATTTAGTAAGTCCAAAGAATATTCTTTGAAAAGATTGAAAAGACACACTTTGATTAAGGAAAACAAAAACATAAGTAAAGAATATACAAAAAGAGTCAGGACAGTGTTAAAGCAGAGAATATATGAAATGCCAGTAAATTTGAACATTTCTGTAAAGGGGACCATTTCCTAGCTCCTAAAGTTTACCAAAACTTACACAAGAGGAAGTCATTTAAGGTCATCATGTCTGCCCTTGGCATTCTCGGAACGCCCTGGACTTAGAATGCAGCATCTGTAGTCCATGGTAACCTGCGGAGAGGGAGCGGGGCTGAGGGAGGTTGGAACACTGCACTCACTGAGGGAGTGGGTGTGGCCATCTCTGCTCTGACTGAACAAAGGGCAGGGGAGCATGGGGCCAAGGGCAGGGCCCTCAGAGCCCGGCAGGCCCAGTGGGGTGTCACAAGCATGTAGGCCCAGGCCAAAGGGCGCCTTCTTTGTCTGCACAGCTGCCCAAACTCTCACCTTTCCACTCAGGCCGCCATCTTACTTGAAGTGTGTGTGGAACCTGTCCACGCAGTACACCTCGCTGCAAAGCTAACCATAGGTTTGGGCATCGTAGCTTCATGCGAGTTGACCGAAGTTCGCAGGTAGATGGGTCCCTGGGACACAGGCGGAGAGGCTCCTGCCCGGGCCACAGGCCGCCCACTGGCCCAGCCCCAGATCGGGGGCCGCAAAGCAGCCCTGTCTGAGTCCCCTGCCTCTAGAGGGAGTATTGGACCAACACTTCTAGAAAACGGGGTCCTCGCGGGCAACTCATTGGAGGGATACAAATAAATCTTTGCCGACTTTCTGCTGAAACTTAGGAGCGTTCACACCTAAGCCTCTTACAAGGTTAGCTGTTTAGCTAAACATGAGCTCATGATCTAAATTTACACAATAATGAAGAGATCAGCTACAAGGGGAGACAATCAGCAAAAACAATCAATACCAGAATTAGATTCCCAAGGCCATCCATTAGATTTTGGAATAATCAGCTGCAAGGCAGGAAATATACATAAAACTGGAACTGAAACAAGGAACAAGGATGTTTTCAAAGTCTGGTACGATCTCCAAAACATTTTTAAAGTACATGTCATTGATAAAGCTAAATACTCAAAGGTTGTGTAATACAACAGTTTAATCATTGAGAAGAGTGAAATTATGCTGTTTTGAAAACTATGGCAGGTGAGATTTTCTGCTTAATTATATAAGAAGATTTCTATAAAACATACACATTATTTCAAAGACTTATTGGCTGTGAAATAAGTTAAGGGTATTTCAAATGGCTTGTCTCCATTGAAAGGTGCTTTGTAGGGAATCACAGAAAGTCGAGGGGAAAATATGTCAATATATACATTGCTATATCTTGAACTAAGCTTTAGGACAGCAACAATGTAGAGGACCTGACACTTAGAAACTTACAAGTAAGCTGGAATCTTCAAAAGTTCAAGTGTTTATAAGTAAAAAGATTTATTAAATGAATAACCAAGTGTTTTAATTGACATCAGAAGAGCAAACCAATAAACCCTGAGAACATAAATAAAAGATAAATAAAGATATGAGCAGAACTTAACACAACAGCAAACGTATAAAATTGAGGTGATTTATTAAGTCCAAAGAATATTCTTTGAAAAGATTGAAAAGACACACTTTGATTAAGGAAAACAAAAACATAAGTAAAGAATATACAGAAAGAGTCAGGACAATGTTATAGCAGAGAATATATGAAATTCCAGTAAATTTGAACATTTCTGTAAAGGGGACCATTTCCTAGCTGCTAAAGTTTACAAAACTGACAGAAGAGGTAATCATTTAAGGTCATCAGGTCTGCCCTTGGCATTCTCGGAATGGCCTGGCCTCAGAATGCAGCATCTGTAGTCCATGGTAACCTGCGGAGAGGGGGCGGGGCTGAGGGAGGTTGGAACACAGCCCTCACTGAGGGAGTGAGTGTGGCCATCTCTGCTGTGAGTGAACAAAGGGCAAGGGAGCAGTGGGCCCAGGGCAGGGCCCTCAGAACCCGGCATGCCCAGTGGGGTGTCACAAGCTTTTAGGCACAGAACAAAGGGCACCTTCTTTGTCTGAACAGCTGCCCAAACTCTCACCTTTCCACTCAGGCCGCCCTCTTACTTGAAGTGTGTGTGGAACCTGTCCGTGCAGTACACCTCGCTGCTCAGCTAACCATATGTCTGGGCATTGTAGCCTCCTGCCAGGTGACCGAAGTTCGCAGCCAGATGGGTCACTGGGACACAGGTGGGGAGGCTCCTGCCTGGGCCACAGGCCGCCCACTGCCCCAGCCCCAGATGGGGGGCCGAAAAGCAGCTCTCTCTGAGTCCCCTGTCTCTAGAGGGAGTATTGGACCAACACTTCTAGAAAACGGGGTCCTCTTGGCAACTCATTAGTGGGACACAAATAAATCTTTGCCGACTTTCTGCTGAAAATTAGGAGCATTCACACTTAAGCCTCTTACAAGGTCAGCTGTTAAGCTAAACATGAGCTCATGATCTAAATTTACACAATAATGAAGAGATCAGCTACAAGGGGAGACAATCAGCAAAAACAATCAATACCAGAATTAGATTCCCAAGGCCATCCATCAGATGTTGGAATAATCAGGTGCAAGGCATGAAATATACATTAAACTGGAACTGAAACAAGAAACAAGGATGTTTTCACAGTCTGGTAGGATCTCTAAAACATTTTTAAAGTACATGTCATTGATAAAGCTAATTACTCAAAAGTTGTGTAATACAACAGATTAATCATTGAGAAGAGTGAAATTATGCTATTTTGAAAACTATGGTAGGAAAGATTTTCTGCCTAATTATATATGAAGATTTATCTAAAACATACACTATATTTCAAAGACTTATTGTCTGTGAAATAAGTTAAGGGTATTTCAAATGGCTTGTCTGCAATGAAAGGTGCTATGTAGGGAATCACAGAAAGTCGAGGGGAAAACATGACAATATATACATTGCTATAGGTTGAACTAAGCCTTAGGACATCAACAACGTAGAGGACCTGACACTTAGAAACTTACAAGTAAGCTGGAATCTTCAAAAGTTCCAATCTTTATAAGTAAAAAGATTTATTAAAATGAATAACCAAGTGTTTTAATTGACATCAGAAGATCAAACCAATAAATCCTGCGAACATAGATAAAAGATAATAAAGATATGAGCAGAACTTAATACAACAGCAAACGTATAAAATTGAGGTGATTGAGTAAGTCCAAAGAATATTCTTTGAAAAGATTGAAAACACACACTTGATTAAGGAAAACAAAAACATAAGTAAAGAATATACAGAAAGAGTCAGGACAATGTTATAGCAGAGAATATAAGAAATGCCAGTGAATTTGAACATTTCTGTAAAGGGGACCATTTCCTAGCTCCTAAAGTTTTTCAAAACTGACACAAGAGGAAATCATTTAAGGGCATCATGTCTGCCATTGGCATTCTCGGAACGCCCTGGCCTCAGAATGCAGCATCTGTAGTCCATGGTAACCTGCGGAGAAGGGGCGGGGCTGAGGGAGTTTGGAACACTGCCCTCACTGAGGGATTGAGTGTGGCCTACTCTGCTGTGACTGAACAAAGGGCAGGGGAGCAGGGCGCCCAGGGCAGGGCCCTCAGAGCCCGGCAGGCCCAGTGGGGTGTCACAAGCATTTAGGCCCAGGCCAAAGGGCGCCTTCTTTGTCTGCACAGCTGCCCAAACTCTCACCTTTCCACTAAGGCCGCCCTCTTACTGGAAGTGTGTGTGGAACCTGTCCGTGCAGTACACCTCGCTGCACAGCTAACCATAGGTCTGGGCATCGTAGCTTCCTGCCAGGTAACCGAAGTTCGTAGGCAGATGGGTCCCTGGGACACAGGCGGAGAGGCTCCTGCCCAGGCCACCGGCCGCCCACTGCCCCAGCCCCAAATGGGGGGCCGAAAAGCAGCTCTGTCTGAGTCCCCTGTCTCTAGAGGGAGTATTGGACCAACACTTCTAGAAAACGGGGTCCTCTTGGCAACTCATTAGAGGGACACAAATAAATCTTTGCCGACTTTCTGCTGAAACTTAGGAGCATTCACACCTAAGCCCCTTACAAGGTCAGCTGTTAAGCTAAACATGAGCTCATGATCTAAATTTACACAATAATGAAGAGATCAGCTACAAGGGGAGACAATCAGCAAAACAATCAATACCAGAATTAGATTCCCAAGGCCATCCATCAGATGTTGGAATAATCAGGTGCAAGGCATGAAATATACATTAAACTGGAAGTGAAATAAGAAACAAGGATGTTTTCACAGTCTGGTAGGATCTCTAAAACATTTTAAAAGTACATGTCATTGATAAAGCTAATTACTCAAATGTTGTGTAATACAACAGATTAATCATTGAGAAGAGTGAAATTATGCTGTTTTGAAAACTATGGCAGGTCAGATTTTCTGCCTAATTATATATGAAGATTTATCTAAAACATACACAATATTTCAAAGACTTATTGGCTGTGAAATAAGTTAAGGGTATTTCAAATGGCTTGTCTCCAATGAAAGTTGCTATGTAGGGAATCACAGAAAGTCGAGGGGAAAATATGACAATATATACATTGCTATAGGTTGAACTAAGCCTTAGGACATCAACAACGTAGAGGTCCTGACACTTAGAAACTTACAAGTAAGCTGGAATCTTCAAAAGTTCCAATCTTTATAAGTAAAAAGATTTATTAAAATGAATAACCAAGTGTTTTAATTGACATCAGAAGATCAAACCAATAAACCCTGAGAACATAGATAAAAGATAATAAAGATATGAGCAGACCTTAACACAACAGCTAACGTATAAAATTGAGGTGATTTAGTAAGTCCAAAGAATATTCTTTGAAAAGATTAAAAAGACACACTTTGATTAAGGAAAACAAAAACATAAGTAAAGAATATACAGAAAGATTCAGGACAATGTTATAGCAGAGAATATAAGAAATGCCAGTGAATTTGAATATTTCTGTAAAGGGGACCATTTCCTAGCTCCTAAAGTTTACAAAAACTGACACAAGAGGAAATCATTTAAGGTCCTCATGCCTGCCCTTGGCATTCTGAGAACGCCCTGGCCTCAGAATGCAGCATCTGTTGTCCATGGTAACCTGCGGAGAGGGGGCGGGGCTGAGGGACGTTGGAACACTACCCTCACTGAGGGATTGGGTGTGGCCATCTCTGCTGTGACTGAACAAAGGGCAGGGGAGCAGGGCGCCCAGGGCAGGGCCCTCAGAGCCCGGCAGGCCCAGTGGGGTGTCACAAGCATTTAGGCCCAGGCCAAAGGGCGCCTTCTTTGTCTGCACAGCAGCCCAAACTCTCACCTTTCCACTAAGGCCGCCCTCTTACTTGAAGTGTGTGTGGAACCTGTCCGTGCAGTACACCTCGCAGCACAGCTAACCATAGGTCTGGGCCTCGTAGCTTCCTGCCAGGTGACCGAAGTTCGCAGGCAGATGGGTCCCTGGGACACAGGCGGAGAGGCTCCTGCCCAGGCCACAGGCCGCCCACTGCCCCAGCCCCAGATGGGGGGCCGAAAAGCAGCTCTGTCTGAGTCCCCTGTCTCTAGAGGGAGTATTGGACCAACACTTCTAGAAAACGGGGTCCTCTTGGCAACTCATTAGAGGGACACAAATAAATCTTTGCCGACTTTCTGCTGAAACTTAGGAGCATTCACACTTAAGCCTCTTACAAGGTCAGCTGTTAAGCTAAACATGAGCTCATGATCTAAATTTACACAATAATGAAGAGATCAGCTACAAGGGGAGACAATCAGCAAAAACAATCAATACCAGAATTAGATTCCCAAGGCCATCCATCAGATGTTGGAATAAACAGGTGCAAGGCAGGAAATATACATTAAACTGGAACTGAAACAAGAAACAAGGATGTTTTCACAGTCTGGTAGGTTCTCTAAAACATTTTTAAAGTACATGTCATTGATAAAGCTAATTACTCAAAAGTTGTGTAATACAACAGATTAATCATTGAGAAGAGTGAAATTATGCTATTTTGAAACCTATGGCAGGTCAGATTTTCTGCCTAATTATATATGAAGATTTATCTAAAACATACACAATATTTCAAAGACTTATTGGCTGTGAAATAAGTTAAGGGTATTTCAAATGGCTTGTCTGCAATGAAAGTTGCTATGTAGGGAATCACAGAAAGTCGAGGGGAAAATATGACAATATATACATTGCTATAGGTTGAACTAAGTCTTAGGACATCAACAACGTAGAGGTCCTGACACTTAGAAACTTACAAGTAAGCTGGAATCTTCAAAAGTTCAAGTCTTTATAAGTAAAAAGATTTATTAAAATGAATAACCAAGTGTTTTAATTGACATCAGAAGATCAAACCAATAAACCCTGAGAACATAGATAAAAGATAATAAAGATATGAGCAGAACTTAACACAACACCTAACGTATAAAATTGAGGTGATTTAGTACGTCCAAAGAATACTCTTTGAAAAGATTAAAAAGACACACTTTGATTAAGGAAAACAAAAACATAAGTAAAGAATATACAGAAAGAGTCAGGACAATGTTATAGCAGAGAATATAAGAAATGCCAGTGAATTTGATCATTTCTATAAAGGGGACCATTTCCTAGCTCCTAAAGTTTACCAAAACTGACACAAGAGGAATTCATTTAAGGTCATCATGTCTGCCCTTGGCATTCTCGGAACGCCCTGGCCTCAGAATGCAGCATCTGTAGTCCATGGTAACCTGCGGAGAGGGGGCGGGGCTGAGGGAGGTTGGAACACTGCCCTCACTGAGGGAGTGGGTGTGGCCATCTCTGCTGTGACTGAACAAAGGGCAGGGGAGCAGGGCGCCCAGGGCAGGGCCCTCAGAGCCCGGCAGGGCCAGTGGGGTGTCACAAGCATTTAGGCCCAGGCCAAAGGGCGCCTTCTTTGTCTGCACAGCTGCCCAAACTCTCACCTTTCCACTCAGGCCGCCATCTTACTTGAAGTGTGTGTGGAACCTGTCTGTGCAGTACACCTCGCTGCACAGCTAACCATAGGTCTGGGCATCGTAGCTTCCTGCCAGGTGACCGAAGTTCGCAGGCAGATGGGTCCCTGGGACACAGGCGGAGAGGCTCCTGCCCGGGCCACAGGCCGCCCACAGCCCCAGCCCCAGATCGGGGGCCTCAAATCAGCCTTGCCTGAGTCTCCTGCATCTAGAGGGAGTATTGGACGAACACTTCTAGAAAATGGGGTCCTCACGGGCAACTCATTGGAGGGACACAAATAAATCTTTGCCGACTTTCTGCTGAAACTTAGGAGCGTTCACACCTAAGCCTTTTACAAGGTCAGCTGTTTAGCTAAACATGAGCTCATGATCTAAATTTACACAATAATGAAGAGATCAGCTACAAGGGGAGACAATCAGCAAAAACAATCAATACCAGAATTAGATTCCCAAGGCCATCCATCAGATGTTGGAATAATCAGGTGCAAGGCAGGAAATATACATAAAACTGGAACTGAAACAAGAAACAAGTATGTTTTCACAGTCTGGTAGGGTCTCTAAAACATTCTTAAATTACATGTCATTGATAAAGCTAAATACTCAAAGGTTGTGTAATACAACAGATTAATCATTGAGAAGAGTGAAATTATGCTGTTTTGAAAACTATGGCAGGTAATATTTCCTGCCTAATTATATATGAAGATTTCTCGAAAACACATTATTTCAAAAACTTATTGGCTGTGAAATAAGTTAAGGGTATTTCAAATGGCTTGTCTGCAATGAAAGGTGCTATGTAGGGAATCACAGAAAGTCGAGGGGAAAATATGTCAATATATACATTGCTATAGGTTGAACTAAGCCTTAGGACAGCAACCATGTAGAGGACCTGACACTTAGAAACTTACAAGTAAGCTGGAATCTTCAAAAGTTCAAGTCTTTATACATAAAAAGATTTATTAAAATGAATAACCAAGTGTTTTAATTGACATCAGAAGATCAAACCAATAAACCCTGAGAACATAGCTAAAGGATAAATAAAGATATGAGCAGAACTTAATACAACAGCAAACGTATAAAATTGAGGTGATTTAGTAAGTCCAAAGAATATTCTTTGAAAAGATTGAAAAGACACACTTTGATTAAGGAAAACAAAAACATAAGTAAAGAATATACAAAAAGAGTCAGGACAGTGTTAAAGCAGAGAATATATGAAATGCCAGTAAATTTGAACATTTCTGTAAAGGGGACCATTTCCTAGCTCCTAAAGTTTACCAAAACTTACACAAGAGGAAGTCATTTAAGGTCATCATGTCTGCCCTTGGCATTCTCGGAACGCCCTGGACTTAGAATGCAGCATCTGTAGTCCATGGTAACCTGCGGAGAGGGAGCGGGGCTGAGGGAGGTTGGAACACTGCACTCACTGAGGGAGTGGGTGTGGCCATCTCTGCTCTGACTGAACAAAGGGCAGGGGAGCATGGGGCCAAGGGCAGGGCCCTCAGAGCCCGGCAGGCCCAGTGGGGTGTCACAAGCATGTAGGCCCAGGCCAAAGGGCGCCTTCTTTGTCTGCACAGCTGCCCAAACTCTCACCTTTCCACTCAGGCCGTCATCTGACTTGAAGTGTGTGTGGAACCTGTCCACGCAGTACACCTCGCTGCAAAGCTAACCATAGGTTTGGGCATCGTAGCTTCATGCGAGTTGACCGAAGTTCGCAGGTAGATGGGTCCCTGGGACACAGGCGGAGAGGCTCCTGCCCGGGCCACAGGCCGCCCACTGGCCCAGCCCCAGATCGGGGGCCGCAAAGCAGCCCTGTCTGAGTCCCCTGCCTCTAGAGGGAGTATTGGACCAACACTTCTAGAAAACGGGGTCCTCGCGGGCAACTCATTGGAGGGATACAAATAAATCTTTGCCGACTTTCTGCTGAAACTTAGGAGCGTTCACACCTAAGCCTCTTACAAGGTCAGCTGTTAAGCTAAACATGAGCTCATGATCTAAATTTACACAATAATGAAGAGATCAGCTACAAGGGGAGACAATCAGCAAAACAATCAATACCAGAATTAGATTCCCAAGGCCATCCATCAGATGTTGGAATAATCAGGTGCAAGGCATGAAATATACATTAAACTGGAACTGAAATAAGAAACAAGGATGTTTTCACAGTCTGGTAGGATCTCTAAAACATTTTAAAAGTACATGTCATTGATAAAGCTAATTACTCAAAAGTTGTGTAATACAACAGATTAATCATTGAGAAGAGTGAAATTATGCTGTTTTGAAAACTATGGCAGGTCAGATTTTCTGCCTAATTATATATGAAGATTTATCTAAAACATACACAATATTTCAAAGACGTATTGGCTGTGAAATAAGTTAAGGGTATTTCAAATGGCTTGTCTCCAATGAAAGTTGCTATGTAGGGAATCACAGAAAGTCGAGGGGAAAATATGACAATATATACAATGCTATAGGTTGAACTAAGCCTTAGGACATCAACAACGTAGAGGTCCTGACACTTAGAAACTTACAAGTAAGCTGGAATCTTCAAAAGTTCCAATCTTTATAAGTAAAAAGATTTATTAAAATGAATAACCAAGTGTTTTAATTGACATCAGAAGATCAAACCAATAAACCCTGAGAACATAGATAAAAGATAATAAAGATATGAGCAGACCTTAACAGAACAGCTAACGTATAAAATTGAGGTGATTTAGTAAGTCCAAAGAATATTCTTTGAAAAGATTAAAAAGACACACTTTGATTAAGGAAAACAAAAACATAAGTAAAGAATATACGGAAAGATTCAGGACAATGTTATAGCAGAGAATATAAGAAATGCCAGTGAATTTGAATATTTCTGTAAAGGGGACCATTTCCTAGCTCCTAAAGTTTACAAAAACTGACACAAGAGGAAATCATTTAAGGTCCTCATGCCTGCCCTTGGCATTCTGAGAACGCCCTGGCCTCAGAATGCAGCATCTGTTGTCCATGGTAACCTGCGGAGAGGGGGCGGGGCTGAGGGACGTTGGAACACTGCCCTCACTGTGGGATTGGGTGTGGCCATCTCTGCTGTGACTGAACAAAGGGCAGGGGAGCAGGGCGCCCAGGGCAGGGCCCTCAGAGCCCGGCAGGCCCAGTGGGGTTTCACAAGCATTTAGGGCCAGGCCAAAGGGCGCCTTCTTTGTCTGCACAGCAGCCCAAACTCTCACCTTTCCACTAAGGCCGCCCTCTTACTTGAAGTGTGTGTGGAACCTGTCCGTGCAGTACACCTCGCAGCACAGCTAACCATAGGTCTGGGCCTCGTAGCTTCCTGCCAGGTGACCGAAGTTCGCAGGCAGATGGGTCCCTGGGACACAGGCGGAGAGGCTCCTGCCCAGGCCACAGGCCGCCCACTGCCTCAGCCCCATATGGGGGGCCGAATAGCAGCTCTGTCTGAGTCCCCTGTCTCTAGAGGGAGTATTGGACCAACACTTCTAGAAAACGGGGTCCACTTGGCAACTCATTAGAGGGACACAAATAAATCTTTGCCGACTTTCTGCTGAAACTTAGGAGCATTCACACTTAAGCCTCTTACAAGGTCAGCTGTTAAGCTAAACATGAGCTCATGATCTAAATTTACACAATAATGAAGAGATCAGCTACAAGGGGAGACAATCAGCAAAAACAATCAATACCAGAATTAGATTCCCAAGGCCATCCATCAGATGTTGGAATAATCAGGTGCAAGGCAGGAAATATACATTAAACTGGAACTGAAACAAGAAACAAGGATGTTTTCACAGTCTGGTAGGTTCTCTAAAACATTTTTAAAGTACATGTCATTGATAAAGCTAATTACTCAAAAGTTGTGTAATACAACAGATTAATCATTGAGAAGAGTGAAATTATGCTATTTTGAAACCTATGGCAGGTCAGATTTTCTGCCTAATTATATATGAAGATTTATCTAAAACATACACAATATTTCAAAGACTTATTGGCTGTGAAATAAGTTAAGGGTATTTCAAATGGCTTGTCTGCAATGAAAGTTGCTATGTAGGGAATCACAGAAAGTCGAGGGGAAAATATGACAATATATACATTGCTATAGGTTGAACTAAGTCTTAGGACATCAACAACGTAGAGGTCCTGACACTTAGAAACTTACAAGTAAGCTGGAATCTTCAAAAGTTCAAGTCTTTATAAGTAAAAAGATTTATTAAAATGAATAACCAAGTGTTTTAATTGACATCAGAAGATCAAACCAATAAACCCTGAGAACATAGATAAAAGATAATAAAGATATGAGCAGAACTTAACACAACACCTAACGTATAAAATTGAGGTGATTTAGTACGTCCAAAGAATACTCTTTGAAAAGATTAAAAAGACACACTTTGATTAAGGAAAACAAAAACATAAGTAAAGAATATACAGAAAGAGTCAGGACAATGTTATAGCAGAGAATATAAGAAATGCCAGTGAATTTGATCATTTCTATAAAGGGGACCATTTCCTAGCTCCTAAAGTTTACCAAAACTGACACAAGAGGAATTCATTTAAGGTCATCATGTCTGCCCTTGGCATTCTCGGAACGCCCTGGCCTCAGAATGCAGCATCTGTAGTCCATGGTAACCTGCGGAGAGGGGGCGGGGCTGAGGGAGGTTGGAACACTGCCCTCACTGAGGGAGTGGGTGTGGCCATCTCTGCTGTGACTGAACAAAGGGCAGGGGAGCAGGGCGCCCAGGGCAGGGCCCTCAGAGCCCGGCAGGGCCAGTGTGGTGTCACAAGCATTTAGGCCCAGGCCAAAGGGCGCCTTCTTTGTCTGCACAGCTGCCCAAACTCTCACCTTTCCACTCAGGCCGCCATCTTACTTGAAGTGTGTGTGGAACCTGTCTGTGCAGTACACCTCGCTGCACAGCTAACCATAGGTCTGGGCATCGTATCTTCCTGCCAGGTGACCGAAGTTCGCAGGCAGATGGGTCCCTGGGACACAGGCGGAGAGGCTCCTGCCCGGGCCACAGGCCGCCCACAGCCCCAGCCCCAGATCGGGGGCCTCAAATCAGCCTTGCCTGAGTCTCCTGCATCTAGAGGGAGTATTGGACGAACACTTCTAGAAAATGGGGTCCTCACGGGCAACTCATTGGAGGGACACAAATAAATCTTTGCCGACTTTCTGCTGAAAATTAGGAGCGTTCACACCTAAGCCTTTTACAAGGTCAGCTGTTTAGCTAAACATGAGCTCATGATCTAAATTTACACAATAATGAAGAGATCAGCTACAAGGGGAGACAATCAGCAAAAACAATCAATACCAGAATTAGATTCCCAAGGCCATCCATCAGATGTTGGAATAATCAGGTGCAAGGCAGGAAATATACATAAAACTGGAACTGAAACAAGAAACAAGTATGTTTTCACAGTCTGGTAGGGTCTCTAAAACATTCTTAAATTACATGTCATTGATAAAGCTAAATACTCAAAGGTTGTGTAATACAACAGATTAATCATTGAGAAGAGTGAAATTATGCTGTTTTGAAAACTATGGCAGGTAATATTTCCTGCCTAATTATATATGAAGATTTCTCGAAAACACATTATTTCAAAAACTTATTGGCTGTGAAATAAGTTAAGGGTATTTCAAATGGCTTGTCTGCAATGAAAGGTGCTATGTAGGGAATCACAGAAAGTCGAGAGGAAAATATGTCAATATATACATTGCTATAGGTTAAAGTAAGGCTTAGGACAGCAACAATGTAGAGGACCTGACCCTTAGAAACTTACAAGTAAGCTGGAATGTTCAAAAGTTCCAATCTTTATAAGTAAAAAGATTTATTAAAATGAATAACCAAGTGTTTTAATTGACATCAGAAGATCAAACAAATAAACCCTGAGAACATAGATAAAAGATAAATAAAGATATGAGCAGAACTTAATACAACAGCAAACGTATAAAATTGGGGTGATTTAGTAAGTCCAAAGAATATTCTTTGAAAAGATTGAAAAGACACACTTTGATTAAGGAAAACAAAAACGTAAGTAAAGAATATACAGAAAGAGTTAGGACAAAGTTATAGCAGAGAATATATGAAATGCCAGTAAATTTGAACATTTCTGTAAAGGGGACCATTTCCTAGCTCCTAAAGTTTACCAAAACTGACACAAGAGGAAATCATTTAAGGTCATCATGTCTGCCCTTGGCATGCTCGGAACGCCCTGGCCTCAGAATGCAGCATCTGTAGTCCATGGTAACCTGCGGAGAGGGGGCGGGGATGAGCGAGGTTGGAACACTGCCCTCACTGAGCGGGTGGGTGTGGCCAACTCTGCTGTGACTGAACAAAGGCCAGGGGAGCATGGGGCCGAGGGCAGGGCCCTCAGTGCCCGGCAGGCCCAGTGGGGTGTCACAAGCTTTTACGCCCAGGCCAAAGGGCGCCTTCTTTGTCTGAACAGCTGCCCAAACACTCATCTTACCACTCAGGCCGCCCTCTTACTTGAAGTGTGTGTGGAACCTGTCCACGCATTACACCTCGCTGCACAGCTTTCCATAGGTCTGGGCATCGTAGATTCCTGCCAGGTGACCGAAGTTCGCAGGCAGATGGGTTTCTGGGACACACGCGGAGCGGCTTCAGCCTGGGCCACAGGCCACCCACTACCCCAGCCCCAGATTGGGGGCCACACAGCAGCCCTGTCTGAGTCCTCTGCCTGTACAGGGAGTATTGGACCAACACATCTAGAAAACGGGGTCCTCGCGGGCAACTCATTGGAGGGACACAAATAAATCTTTGCCGACTTTCTGCTGAAACTTTGGAGCGTTCACACCTAAGCCTCTTACAAGCTCAGCTGTTTAGCTAAACATGATCTCGTGATCGAAATTTACACAATAATGAAGAGATCAGCTACAAGGGGAGAAAATCAGCAAAAACAATCAATACCAGAATTAGATTCCCAAGGCCATCCATCACATGTTGGAACAATCAGGTGCAAGGCAGGATATGTACATAAAACTGGAACTGAAACAAGAAACAAGGATGTTTTCAAAGTCTAGTACGATCTCTAAAACATTTTTAAAGTACATGTCATTGATAAAGCTAACTACTCAAAGGTTGTGTAATACAACAGATTAATCATTGAGAAGAGTGAAATTATGCTGTTTTGAAAACTATGGCAGGTCAGATTTTCTGCCTAATTATATAAGAAGATTTATCTAAAAACTACACATTATTTCAAAAACTTATTGGCTGTGAAATAAGTTAAGGGTATTTCAAATGGCTTGTCTGTAATGAAAGGTACTATCTAGGGAATCACAGAAAGTCGAGGGGAAAATATGTCAATATATACATTGCTATATGTTGAACTAAGCCTTAGGACAGCAACAATGTAGAGCACCTGACACTTAGAAACTTGCAAGTAAGCTAGAATCTTCAAAAGTTCAAATCTTTATAAGTAAAAATTTTATTAAAATGAATAACCAAATGTTTAAATTGACATCAGAAGATCAAACCAATAAACCCTGAGAACATAGATAAAAGATAAATAAAGATATGAGCAGAACTTAATACAACAGGAAAAGTATAAAATTGAGGTGATTTGGTAAGTCCAAAAAATATTCTTTGAAAAGATTGAAAAGACACACTTTGATTAAGGAAAACAAAAACATAAGTAAAGAATATACAGAAAGAGTCAGGACAATGTTATAGCAGAGAATATATGAAATGACAGTAAATTTGAACATTTCTGTAAAGGGGACCATTTCCTAGCTCCTAAAGTTTACCAAAACTGACACAAGAGGAAATCATTTAAGGTCATCATGTCTGCCCTTGGCATTCTCGGAACGCCCTGGCCTCAGAATGCAGCAACTGTAGTCCATGGTAACCTGTGGAGAGGGGACGGGGATGAGGGAGGTTGGAACACTGCCCTCACTTAGGTAGTTGGTGTGGCCATCTCTGCTGTGACTGAACAAAGGCAGGGGAGCAGGGGTCCCAGGGAAGGGCCCTCAGAGCCCAGCAGGCCCAGTGTGTTGTCACAAGCATTTAGGCCCAGACCAAAGGGCGCCTTGTTTGTCTGAACAGCTGCCCAAACTCTCACCTTTCCACTCAGGCCGCCCTCTTACTTGAACTGTGTGTGGAACCTGTCCACGCAGTACACCTCGCTGCACAGCTAACCATAGGTCTGGGCATCGTAGCTTCCTGCCAGGTGACCGAAGTTCGCAGGTAGATGTGTCCCTGGGACACACACGGAGCGGCTGCTGCCCGGGCCACAGGCCACCCACTACCCCAGCCCCAGATTGGGGCCGCACAGCAGCCCTGTCTGAGTCCCCTCCTTCTAGAGGGAGTATTGGACCAACACTTCTAGAAAACGGAGTCCTCGTGGGCAACTCATTGGAGGGACACAAATAAATCTTTGCCCACTTTCTGCTGAAACTTAGGAGCGTTCAAACCTAAGCCTCTTACAAGGTCAGCTGTTTAGCTAAACATGAGCTCATGATCGAAATTTACACAATAATGAAGAGATCAGTTACAAGGGCAGACAATCAGCAAAAACAATCAATACCAGAATTAGATTCCCAAGGCCATCCATCAGATGTTGGAATAATCAGGTGCAAGGCAGGATATATACATAAAACTGGAACTGAAACAAGAAACAAGGATGTTTTCAAAGTCTGGTAGGATCTCTAAAATATTTTTAAAGTACATATCATTGATAAAGCTAAATACTCAAAGGTTGTGTAATACAACAGATTAATCATTGAGAAGAGTGAAATTATGCTGTTTTGAAAACTATGGCTGGTCAGATTTTCTGCCTAATTATATAAGAAGATTTATCTAAAACATACACATTATTTCAAAGACTTATTGGCTGTGAAATAAGTTAAGGGTATTTCAAATGGCTTGTCTGCAATGAAAGGTGCTATGTAGGGAATCACAGAAAGTCGAGGGGAAAATATGTCAATATATACATTGCTATAGGTTGAACTAAGCCTTGGGACAGCAACAATGTAGAGGACCTGACACTTAGAAACTTGCAAGTATGCTATAATCTTCAAAAGTTCAAAGCTTTATAAGTAAAAAGATTTATTAAAATGAATAACCAAGTGTTTTAATTGACATCAGAAGATCAAACCAATAAACCCTGAGAACATAGATAAAAGATAATAAAGATATGAGCAGACCTTAACAGAACAGCTAACGTATAAAATTGAGGTGATTTAGTAAGTCCAAAGAATATTCTTTGAAAAGATTAAAAAGACACACTTTGATTAAGGAAAACAAAAACATAAGTAAAGAATATACGGAAAGATTCAGGACAATGTTATAGCAGAGAATATAAGAAATGCCAGTGAATTTGAATATTTCTGTAAAGGGGACCATTTCCTAGCTCCTAAAGTTTACAAAAACTGACACAAGAGGAAATCATTTAAGGTCCTCATGCCTGCCCTTGGCATTCTGAGAACGCCCTGGCCTCAGAATGCAGCATCTGTTGTCCATGGTAACCTGCGGAGAGGGGGCGGGGCTGAGGGACGTTGGAACACTGCCCTCACTGTGGGATTGGGTGTGGCCATCTCTGCTGTGACTGAACAAAGGGCAGGGGAGCAGGGCGCCCAGGGCAGGGCCCTCAGAGCCCGGCAGGCCCAGTGGGGTTTCACAAGCATTTAGGGCCAGGCCAAAGGGCGCCTTCTTTGTCTGCACAGCAGCCCAAACTCTCACCTTTCCACTAAGGCCGCCCTCTTACTTGAAGTGTGTGTGGAACCTGTCCGTGCAGTACACCTCGCAGCACAGCTAACCATAGGTCTGGGCCTCGTAGCTTCCTGCCAGGTGACCGAAGTTCGCAGGCAGATGGGTCCCTGGGACACAGGCGGAGAGGCTCCTGCCCAGGCCACAGGCCGCCCACTGCCTCAGCCCCATATGGGGGGCCGAATAGCAGCTCTGTCTGAGTCCCCTGTCTCTAGAGGGAGTATTGGACCAACACTTCTAGAAAACGGGGTCCACTTGGCAACTCATTAGAGGGACACAAATAAATCTTTGCCGACTTTCTGCTGAAACTTAGGAGCATTCACACTTAAGCCTCTTACAAGGTCAGCTGTTAAGCTAAACATGAGCTCATGATCTAAATTTACACAATAATGAAGAGATCAGCTACAAGGGGAGACAATCAGCAAAAACAATCAATACCAGAATTAGATTCCCAAGGCCATCCATCAGATGTTGGAATAATCAGGTGCAAGGCAGGAAATATACATTAAACTGGAACTGAAACAAGAAACAAGGATGTTTTCACAGTCTGGTAGGTTCTCTAAAACATTTTTAAAGTACATGTCATTGATAAAGCTAATTACTCAAAAGTTGTGTAATACAACAGATTAATCATTGAGAAGAGTGAAATTATGCTATTTTGAAACCTATGGCAGGTCAGATTTTCTGCCTAATTATATATGAAGATTTATCTAAAACATACACAATATTTCAAAGACTTATTGGCTGTGAAATAAGTTAAGGGTATTTCAAATGGCTTGTCTGCAATGAAAGTTGCTATGTAGGGAATCACAGAAAGTCGAGGGGAAAATATGACAATATATACATTGCTATAGGTTGAACTAAGTCTTAGGACATCAACAACGTAGAGGTCCTGACACTTAGAAACTTACAAGTAAGCTGGAATCTTCAAAAGTTCAAGTCTTTATAAGTAAAAAGATTTATTAAAATGAATAACCAAGTGTTTTAATTGACATCAGAAGATCAAACCAATAAACCCTGAGAACATAGATAAAAGATAATAAAGATATGAGCAGAACTTAACACAACACCTAACGTATAAAATTGAGGTGATTTAGTACGTCCAAAGAATACTCTTTGAAAAGATTAAAAAGACACACTTTGATTAAGGAAAACAAAAACATAAGTAAAGAATATACAGAAAGAGTCAGGACAATGTTATAGCAGAGAATATAAGAAATGCCAGTGAATTTGATCATTTCTATAAAGGGGACCATTTCCTAGCTCCTAAAGTTTACCAAAACTGACACAAGAGGAATTCATTTAAGGTCATCATGTCTGCCCTTGGCATTCTCGGAACGCCCTGGCCTCAGAATGCAGCATCTGTAGTCCATGGTAACCTGCGGAGAGGGGGCGGGGCTGAGGGAGGTTGGAACACTGCCCTCACTGAGGGAGTGGGTGTGGCCATCTCTGCTGTGACTGAACAAAGGGCAGGGGAGCAGGGCGCCCAGGGCAGGGCCCTCAGAGCCCGGCAGGGCCAGTGTGGTGTCACAAGCATTTAGGCCCAGGCCAAAGGGCGCCTTCTTTGTCTGCACAGCTGCCCAAACTCTCACCTTTCCACTCAGGCCGCCATCTTACTTGAAGTGTGTGTGGAACCTGTCTGTGCAGTACACCTCGCTGCACAGCTAACCATAGGTCTGGGCATCGTATCTTCCTGCCAGGTGACCGAAGTTCGCAGGCAGATGGGTCCCTGGGACACAGGCGGAGAGGCTCCTGCCCGGGCCACAGGCCGCCCACAGCCCCAGCCCCAGATCGGGGGCCTCAAATCAGCCTTGCCTGAGTCTCCTGCATCTAGAGGGAGTATTGGACGAACACTTCTAGAAAATGGGGTCCTCACGGGCAACTCATTGGAGGGACACAAATAAATCTTTGCCGACTTTCTGCTGAAAATTAGGAGCGTTCACACCTAAGCCTTTTACAAGGTCAGCTGTTTAGCTAAACATGAGCTCATGATCTAAATTTACACAATAATGAAGAGATCAGCTACAAGGGGAGACAATCAGCAAAAACAATCAATACCAGAATTAGATTCCCAAGGCCATCCATCAGATGTTGGAATAATCAGGTGCAAGGCAGGAAATATACATAAAACTGGAACTGAAACAAGAAACAAGTATGTTTTCACAGTCTGGTAGGGTCTCTAAAACATTCTTAAATTACATGTCATTGATAAAGCTAAATACTCAAAGGTTGTGTAATACAACAGATTAATCATTGAGAAGAGTGAAATTATGCTGTTTTGAAAACTATGGCAGGTAATATTTCCTGCCTAATTATATATGAAGATTTCTCGAAAACACATTATTTCAAAAACTTATTGGCTGTGAAATAAGTTAAGGGTATTTCAAATGGCTTGTCTGCAATGAAAGGTGCTATGTAGGGAATCACAGAAAGTCGAGAGGAAAATATGTCAATATATACATTGCTATAGGTTAAAGTAAGGCTTAGGACAGCAACAATGTAGAGGACCTGACCCTTAGAAACTTACAAGTAAGCTGGAATGTTCAAAAGTTCCAATCTTTATAAGTAAAAAGATTTATTAAAATGAATAACCAAGTGTTTTAATTGACATCAGAAGATCAAACAAATAAACCCTGAGAACATAGATAAAAGATAAATAAAGATATGAGCAGAACTTAATACAACAGCAAACGTATAAAATTGGGGTGATTTAGTAAGTCCAAAGAATATTCTTTGAAAAGATTGAAAAGACACACTTTGATTAAGGAAAACAAAAACGTAAGTAAAGAATATACAGAAAGAGTTAGGACAAAGTTATAGCAGAGAATATATGAAATGCCAGTAAATTTGAACATTTCTGTAAAGGGGACCATTTCCTAGCTCCTAAAGTTTACCAAAACTGACACAAGAGGAAATCATTTAAGGTCATCATGTCTGCCCTTGGCATGCTCGGAACGCCCTGGCCTCAGAATGCAGCATCTGTAGTCCATGGTAACCTGCGGAGAGGGGGCGGGGATGAGCGAGGTTGGAACACTGCCCTCACTGAGCGGGTGGGTGTGGCCAACTCTGCTGTGACTGAACAAAGGCCAGGGGAGCATGGGGCCGAGGGCAGGGCCCTCAGTGCCCGGCAGGCCCAGTGGGGTGTCACAAGCTTTTACGCCCAGGCCAAAGGGCGCCTTCTTTGTCTGAACAGCTGCCCAAACACTCATCTTACCACTCAGGCCGCCCTCTTACTTGAAGTGTGTGTGGAACCTGTCCACGCATTACACCTCGCTGCACAGCTTTCCATAGGTCTGGGCATCGTAGATTCCTGCCAGGTGACCGAAGTTCGCAGGCAGATGGGTTCCTGGGACACACGCGGAGCGGCTTCAGCCTGGGCCACAGGCCACCCACTACCCCAGCCCCAGATTGGGGGCCACACAGCAGCCCTGTCTGAGTCCTCTGCCTGTACAGGGAGTATTGGACCAACACATCTAGAAAACGGGGTCCTCGCGGGCAACTCATTGGAGGGACACAAATAAATCTTTGCCGACTTTCTGCTGAAACTTTGGAGCGTTCACACCTAAGCCTCTTACAAGCTCAGCTGTTTAGCTAAACATGATCTCGTGATCGAAATTTACACAATAATGAAGAGATCAGCTACAAGGGGAGAAAATCAGCAAAAACAATCAATACCAGAATTAGATTCCCAAGGCCATCCATCACATGTTGGAACAATCAGGTGCAAGGCAGGATATGTACATAAAACTGGAACTGAAACAAGAAACAAGGATGTTTTCAAAGTCTAGTACGATCTCTAAAACATTTTTAAAGTACATGTCATTGATAAAGCTAACTACTCAAAGGTTGTGTAATACAACAGATTAATCATTGAGAAGAGTGAAATTATGCTGTTTTGAAAACTATGGCAGGTCAGATTTTCTGCCTAATTATATAAGAAGATTTATCTAAAAACTACACATTATTTCAAAAACTTATTGGCTGTGAAATAAGTTAAGGGTATTTCAAATGGCTTGTCTGTAATGAAAGGTACTATCTAGGGAATCACAGAAAGTCGAGGGGAAAATATGTCAATATATACATTGCTATATGTTGAACTAAGCCTTAGGACAGCAACAATGTAGAGCACCTGACACTTAGAAACTTGCAAGTAAGCTAGAATCTTCAAAAGTTCAAATCTTTATAAGTAAAAATTTTATTAAAATGAATAACCAAATGTTTAAATTGACATCAGAAGATCAAACCAATAAACCCTGAGAACATAGATAAAAGATAAATAAAGATATGAGCAGAACTTAATACAACAGGAAAAGTATAAAATTGAGGTGATTTGGTAAGTCCAAAAAATATTCTTTGAAAAGATTGAAAAGACACACTTTGATTAAGGAAAACAAAAACATAAGTAAAGAATATACAGAAAGAGTCAGGACAATGTTATAGCAGAGAATATATGAAATGACAGTAAATTTGAACATTTCTGTAAAGGGGACCATTTCCTAGCTCCTAAAGTTTACCAAAACTGACACAAGAGGAAATCATTTAAGGTCATCATGTCTGCCCTTGGCATTCTCGGAACGCCCTGGCCTCAGAATGCAGCAACTGTAGTCCATGGTAACCTGTGGAGAGGGGACGGGGATGAGGGAGGTTGGAACACTGCCCTCACTTAGGTAGTTGGTGTGGCCATCTCTGCTGTGACTGAACAAAGGCAGGGGAGCAGGGGTCCCAGGGAAGGGCCCTCAGAGCCCAGCAGGCCCAGTGTGTTGTCACAAGCATTTAGGCCCAGACCAAAGGGCGCCTTGTTTGTCTGAACAGCTGCCCAAACTCTCACCTTTCCACTCAGGCCGCCCTCTTACTTGAACTGTGTGTGGAACCTGTCCACGCAGTACACCTCGCTGCACAGCTAACCATAGGTCTGGGCATCGTAGCTTCCTGCCAGGTGACCGAAGTTCGCAGGTAGATGTGTCCCTGGGACACACACGGAGCGGCTGCTGCCCGGGCCACAGGCCACCCACTACCCCAGCCCCAGATTGGTGCCGCACAGCAGCCCTGTCTGAGTCCCCTCCTTCTAGAGGGAGTATTGGACCAACACTTCTAGAAAACGGAGTCCTCGTGGGCAACTCATTGGAGGGACACAAATAAATCTTTGCCCACTTTCTGCTGAAACTTAGGAGCGTTCAAACCTAAGCCTCTTACAAGGTCAGCTGTTTAGCTAAACATGAGCTCATGATCGAAATTTACACAATAATGAAGAGATCAGTTACAAGGGCAGACAATCAGCAAAAACAATCAATACCAGAATTAGATTCCCAAGGCCATCCATCAGATGTTGGAATAATCAGGTGCAAGGCAGGATATATACATAAAACTGGAACTGAAACAAGAAACAAGGATGTTTTCAAAGTCTGGTAGGATCTCTAAAATATTTTTAAAGTACATATCATTGATAAAGCTAAATACTCAAAGGTTGTGTAATACAACAGATTAATCATTGAGAAGAGTGAAATTATGCTGTTTTGAAAACTATGGCTGGTCAGATTTTCTGCCTAATTATATAAGAAGATTTATCTAAAACATACACATTATTTCAAAGACTTATTGGCTGTGAAATAAGTTAAGGGTATTTCAAATGGCTTGTCTGCAATGAAAGGTGCTATGTAGGGAATCACAGAAAGTCGAGGGGAAAATATGTCAATATATACATTGCTATAGGTTGAACTAAGCCTTGGGACAGCAACAATGTAGAGGACCTGACACTTAGAAACTTGCAAGTATGCTATAATCTTCAAAAGTTCAAAGCTTTATAAGTAAAAAGATTTATTAAAATGAATAACCAAGTGTTTTAATTGACATCAGAAGATCAAACCAATAAACCCTGAGAACATAGATAAAAGATAAATAAAGATATGAGCAGAACTTAATACAACAGCAAATGTATAAAATTGAGGTGATTTGGTAAGTCCAAAGAATATTCTTTGAAAAGATTGAAAAGACACACTTTGATTAAGGAAAACAAAAACATAAGTAAAGAATATACAGAAAGAGTCAGGACAATGTTATAGCAGAGAATATATGAAATGCCAGTAAATTTGAACATTTCTGTAAAGGGGACCATTTCCTAGCTCCTAAAGTTTACCAAAACTGACACAAGAGGAAGTCATTTAAGGTCATCATGTCTGACCTTGGCATTCTCGGAACGCCCTGGCCTCAGAATGCAGCATCTGTAGTCCATGGTAACCTGCGGAGGAGGGGCGGGGCTGAGGGAGGTTGGAACACTGCCCTCACTGAGGGAGTGGGTGTGGCCATCTCTGCTGTGACTGAACAAAAGCCAGGGGAGCAGGTGTCCACGGGAAGGGCCCTCAGAGCCCAGCATGTCCAGTGTTGTGTCACAACCATTTAGGCCCAGACCAAAGGGCGCCTTCTTTGTCTGAACAGCTGCCCAAACTCTCACCTTTCCACTCAGGCCGCCCTGTTACTTGAACTGTGTGTGGAACCTGTCCACGCAGTTAACCTCGCTGCACAGCAAACCATTGGTCTGGGCATCGTAGCTTCCTGCCAGGTGACCGAAGTTCGCAGGTAGATGTGTCCCTGGGACACACGCGTAGAGGCTCCTGCCCGGGCCACATGCCGCCCACTACCCCAGCCCCAGATTGGGGCCGCACAGCAGCCCTGTCTGAGTCCCCTCCCTCTAGAGGGAGTATTGGACCAACACTTCTAGAAAATGGAGTCCTCGCGGGCAACTCATTGGAGGGACACAAATAAATCTTTGCCGACTTTCTGCTGAAACTTAGGAGCGTTCAAACCTAAGCCTCTTACAAGGTCAGCTGTTTAGCTAAACATGAGCTCATGATCGAAATTTACACAATACTGAAGAGATCAGTTACAAAGGGAGACAAACAGCAAAAACAATCAATACCAGAATTAGATTCCCAAGGCCATCCATCAGATGTTGGAATAATCAGGTGCAAGGCAGGATATATACATAAAACTGGAAGTGAATCAAGAAACAAGGATGTTTTCAAAGTCTGGTACGATATCTAAAACATTTTTAAAGTACATGTCATTGATAAAGCTAAATACTCAAATGTTGTGTGATACAACAGCTTAATCATTGAGAAGAGCGAAATTATGCTGTTTTGAAAACTATGGCAGGTCAGATTTTCTGCTTAATTATATAAGAAGCTTTCTATAAAACATACACATTATTTCAAAGACTTATTGGCTGTGAAATAAGTTAAGGGTATTTCAAATGGCTTGTCTGCTTTGAAAGGTGCTTTGTAGGGAATCACAGAAAGTCGAGGGGAAAATATGTCAATATATACATTGCTATAGGTTGAACTAAGCCTTAAGACAGCAACAATGTAGAGGACCTGACACTTAGAAACTTACAAGTAAGCTGGAATCTTCAAAAGTTCAAGTCTTTATAAGTAAAAAGATTTATTAAAATGAATATCCAAGTGTTTTAATTGACACCAGAAGATCAAACCAATAAACCCTGAGAACATAGATAAAAGATAAATAAAGATATGAGCAGAACTTAATACAACAGCAAACGTATAAAATTGAGGTGATTTGGTAAGTTCAAAGAATATTCTTTGAAAAGATTGAAAAGACACACTTTCATTAAGGAAAACAAAAACGTAAGTAAAGAATATACAGAAAGTGTCAGAACAATGTTATAGCAGAGAATATATGAAATGCCAGTAAATTTGAATATTTCTGTAAAGGGGACCATTTCCTAGCTCCTAAAGTTTACCAAAACTTACACAAGAGGAATTCATTTAAGGTCATCATGTCTGCCCTTGGCATTCTCGGAATGCCCTGGACTTAGAATGCAGCATCTGTAGTCCATGGTAACCTGCGGAGAGGGAGCGGGGCTGAGGGAGGTTGGAACACTGCACTCACTGAGGGAGTGGGTGTGGCCATCTCTGCTGTGACTGAACAAATGGCAGGGGAGCAGGTTGTCCAGGGCAGGGCCCTCAGAGCCCGTCAGGCCCAGTGGTGTGTCACAAGCATTTAGGCCCAGGTCAAAGGGTGCCTTCTTTGTCTGCACAGCTGCCCAAACTCTCACCTTTCCACTCAGGCCGCCCTCTTACTTGAAGTGTGTGTGGAAGCTGTCCGCGGAGTACACCTCACTGCACAGCTAACCATAGGTCAGGGCTTCGTAGCTTCCTGCCAGGTGACCAAAGTTCGCAGGCAGATGGGTCCCTGGGACACACACGGTGAGGCTCCTGCCCGGGCCACAGGCCGCCCACTGACCCAGCCCCAGATCGGGGGCCGCAAAGCAGCCCTGTCTGAGTCCCCTGCCTCTAGAGGGGTATTGGACCAACACTTCTAGAAAATGGGGTCCTCGCGGGCAACTCATTGGAGGGACACAAAAAATTCTTTACCGACTTTCTGCTGAAACTTAGGAGCATTCACACCTAAGCCTCTTACAAGGTTAGCTATTTAGCTAAACATGAACTCATGATCTAAATTTACACAGAAATGAAGAGATCAGCTACAATGGGAGACAATCAGCAAAAACAATCAAAACCAGAATTAGATTCCCAAGGCCATCCATCAGATGTTGTAATAATCAGGTGCAAGGCAGGATATATACATAAATCTGGAACTGAAACAAGAAACAAGGATGTTTTCACAGTCTTGTAGGATCTCTAAAACATTCTTAAAGTACATGTCATTGATAAAGCTAAATACTCAAAGGTTGTGTAATACAACAGATTAATCATTGAGAAGAGTGAAATTATGCTGTTTTGAAAACTATGGCATGTCATATTTTCTGCCTAATTATATAAGAAGATTTATCTAAAACTTACACAAAATTTCAAAGACTTATTGACTGTGAAATAAGTTAAGGGTATTTCAAATGGCTTGTCTGCAAAGAAAGGTGCTATGTAAGGAATCACAGAAAGTCGAGGGGAAAATATGTCAATATCTACATTGCTATATGTTGAACTAAGCCTTAGGACAGCAACAATGTAGAGGACCTGACACTTAGAAACTTACAAGTAAACTGGAATCTTCAAAAGTTCTAATCTTTATAAGTAAAAAGATGTATTAAAATGAATAACCAAGTGTTTTAATTGACACCAGAAGATCAAACCAATAAACCCTGAGAACATAGATAAAAGATAAATAAAGATATGAGCAGAACTTAACACAACAGCAAACGTATAAAATTGAGGTGATTTGGTAAGTCCAAAGAATATTCTTTGAAAAGATTAAAAAGACACACTTTGATTAAGGAAAACAAAAACATAAGTAAAGAATATACAGAAAGATTCAGGACAATGTTATAGCAGAGAATATAAGAAATGCCAGTGAATTTGAATATTTCTGTAAAGGGGACCATTTCCTAGCTCCTAAAGTTTACAAAAACTGACACAAGAGGAAATCATTTAAGGTCCTCATGCCTGCCCTTGGCATTCTGAGAACGCCCTGGCCTCAGAATGCAGCATCTGTAGTCCATGGTAACCTGCGGAGAGGGGGCGGGGCTGAGGCAGGTTGGAACACTGCCCTCACTGAGGGATTGGGTGTGGCCATCTCTGCTGTGACTGAACAAAGGGCAGGGGAGCAGGGCGCCCAGGGCAGGGCCCTCAGAGCCCGGCAGGCCCAGTGGGGTGTCACAAGCATTTAGGCCCAGGCCAAAGGGCGCCTTCTTTGTCTGCACAGCAGCCCAAACTCTCACCTTTCCACTAAGGCCGCCCTCTTACTTGAAGTGTGTGTGGAACCTGTCCGTGCAGTACACCTCGCAGCACAGCTAACCATAGGTCTGGGCCTCGTAGCTTCCTGCCAGGTAACCGAAGTTCGCAGGCAGATGGGTCCCTGGGACACAGGCGGAGAGGCTCCTGCCCAGGCCACAGGCCGCCCACTGCCCCAGCCCCAGATGGGGGGCCGAAAAGCAGCTCTGTCTGAGTCCCCTGTCTCTAGAGGGAGTATTGGACCAACACTTCTAGAAAACGGGGTCCTCTTGGCAACTCATTAGAGGGACACAAATAAATCTTTGCCAACTTTCTGCTGAAACTTAGGAGCATTCACACTTAAGCCTCTTACAAGGTCAGCTGTTAAGCTAAACATGAGCTCATGATCTAAATTTACACAATAATAAAGAGATCAGCTACAAGGGGAGACAATCAGCAAAAACAATCAATACCAGAATTAGATTCCCAAGGCCATCCATCAGATGTTGGAATAAACAGGTGCAAGGCAGGAAATATACATTAAACTGGAACTGAAACAAGAAACAAGGATGTTTTCACAGTCTGGTAGGTTCTCTAAAACATTTTTAAAGTACATGTCATTGATAAAGCTAATTACTCAAAAGTTGTGTAATACAACAGATTAATCATTGAGAAGAGTGAAATTATGCTATTTTGAAACCTATGGCAGGTCAGATTTTCTGCCTAATTATATATGAAGATTTATCTAAAACATACACAATATTTCAAAGACTTATTGGCTGTGAAATAAGTTAAGGGTATTTCAAATGGCTTGTCTGCAATGAAAGTTGCTATGTAGGGAATCACAGAAAGTCGAGGGGAAAATATGACAATATATACATTGCTATAGGTTGAACTAAGTCTTAGGACATCAACAACGTAGAGGTCCTGACACTTAGAAACTTACAAGTAAGCTGGAATCTTCAAAAGTTCAAGTCTTTATAAGTAAAAAGATTTATTAAAATGAATAACCAAGTGTTTTAATTGACATCAGAAGATCAAACCAATAAACCCTGAGAACATAGATAAAAGATAATAAAGATATGAGCAGAACTTAACACAACACCTAACGTATAAAATTGAGGTGATTTAGTACGTCCAAAGAATACTCTTTGAAAAGATTAAAAAGACACACTTTGATTAAGGAAAACAAAAACATAAGTAAAGAATATACAGAAAGAGTCAGGACAATGTTATAGCAGAGAATATAAGAAATGCCAGTGAATTTGATCATTTCTATAAAGGGGACCATTTCCTAGCTCCTAAAGTTTACCAAAACTGACACAAGAGGAATTCATTTAAGGTCATCATGTCTGCCCTTGGCATTCTCGGAACGCCCTGGCCTCAGAATGCAGCATCTGTAGTCCATGGTAACCTGCAGAGAGGAGGCGGGGCTGAGGGAGGTTGGAACACTGCCCTCACTGAGGGAGTGGGTGTGGCCATCTCTGCTGTGACTGAACAAAGGGCAGGGGAGCAGGGCGCCCAGGGCAGGGCCCTCAGAGCCCGGCAGGGCCAGTGGGGTGTCACAAGCATTTAGGCCCAGGCCAAAGGGCGCCTTCTTTGTCTGCACAGCTGCCCAAACTCAAACCTTTCCACTCAGGCCGCCATCTTACTTGAAGTGTGTGTGGAACCTGTCTGTGCAGTACACCTCGCTGCACAGCTAACCATAGGTCTGGGCATCGTAGCTTCCTGCCAGGTGACCGAAGTTCGCAGGCAGATGGGTCCCTGGGACACAGGCGGAGAGGCTCCTGCCCGGGCCCCAGGCCGCCCACAGCCCCAGCCCCAGATCGGGGGCCTCAAATCAGCCTTGCCTGAGTCTCCTGCATCTAGAGGGAGTATTGGACGAACACTTCTAGAAAATGGGGTCCTCACGGGCAACTCATTGGAGGGACACAAATAAATCTTTGCCGACTTTCTGCTGAAACTTAGGAGCGTTCACACCTAAGCCTTTTACAAGGTCAGCTGTTTAGCTAAACATGAGCTCATGATCTAAATTTACACAATAATGAAGAGATCAGCTACAAGGGGAGACAATCAGCAAAAACAATCAATACAAGAATTAGATTCCCAAGGCCATCCATCAGATGTTGGAATAATCAGGTGCAAGGCAGGAAATATACATAAAACTGGAACTGAAACAAGAAACAAGTATGTTTTCACAGTCTGGTAGGGTCTCTAAAACTTTCTTAAATTACATGTCATTGATAAAGCTAAATACTCAAAGGTTGTGTAATACAACAGATTAATCATTGAGAAGAGTGAAATTATGCTTTTTTGAAAACTATGGCAGTTAATATTTCCTGCCTAATTATATATGAAGATTTCTCGAAAACACATTATTTCAAAAACTTATTGGCTGTGAAATAAGTTAAGGGTATTTAAAATGGCTTGTCTGCAATGAAAGGTGCTATGTAGGGAATCACAGAAAGTCGAGGGGAAAATATGTCAATATATACATTGCTATAGGTTGAACTAAGCCTTAGGACAGCAACCATGTAGAGGACCTGACACTTAGAAACTTACAAGTAAGCTGGAATCTTCAAAAGTTCAAGTCTTTATACGTAAAAAGATTTATTAAAATGAATAACCAAGTGTTTTAATTGACATCAGAAGATCAAACCAATAAACCCTGAGAACATAGCTAAAGGATAAATAAAGATATGAGCAGAACTTAATACAACAGCAAACGTATAAAATTGAGGTGATTTAGTAAGTCCAAAGAATATTCTTTGAAAAGATTGAAAAGACACACTTTGATTAAGGAAAACAAAAACATAAGTAAAGAATATACAAAAAGAGTCAGGACAGTGTTAAAGCAGAGAATATATGAAATGCCAGTAAATTTGAACATTTCTGTAAAGGGGACCATTTCCTAGCTCCTAAAGTTTACCAAAACTTACACAAGAGGAAGTCATTTAAGGTCATCATGTCTGCCCTTGGCATTCTCGGAACGCCCTGGACTTAGAATGCAGCATCTGTAGTCCATGGTAACCTGCGGAGAGGGAGCGGGGCTGAGGGAGGTTGGAACACTGCACTCACTGAGGGAGTGGGTGTGGCCATCTCTGCTCTGACTGAACAAAGGGCAGGGGAGCATGGGGCCAAGGGCAGGGCCCTCAGAGCCCGGCAGGCCCAGTGGGGTGTCACAAGCATGTAGGCCCAGGCCAAAGGGCGCCTTCTTTGTCTGCACAGCTGCCCAAACTCTCACCTTTCCACTCAGGCCGCCATCTTACTTGAAGTGTGTGTGGAACCTGTCCACGCAGTACACCTCGCTGCAAAGCTAACCATAGGTTTGGGCATCGTAGCTTCATGCGAGTTGACCGAAGTTCGCAGGTAGATGGGTCCCTGGGACACAGGCGGAGAGGCTCCTGCCCGGGCCACAGGCCGCCCACTGGCCCAGCCCCAGATCGGGGGCCGCAAAGCAGCCCTGTCTGAGTCCCCTGCCTCTAGAGGGAGTATTGGACCAACACTTCTAGAAAACGGGGTCCTCGCGGGCAACTCATTGGAGGGATACAAATAAATCTTTGCCGACTTTCTGCTGAAACTTAGGAGCGTTCACACCTAAGCCTCTTACAAGGTTAGCTGTTTAGCTAAACATGAGCTCATGATCTAAATTTACACAATAATGAAGAGATCAGCTACAAGGGGAGACAATCAGCAAAAACAATCAATACCAGAATTAGATTCCCAAGGCCATCCATTAGATTTTGGAATAATCAGCTGCAAGGCAGGAAATATACATAAAACTGGAACTGAAACAAGGAACAAGGATGTTTTCAAAGTCTGGTACGATCTCCAAAACATTTTTAAAGTACATGTCATTGATAAAGCTAAATACTCAAAGGTTGTGTAATACAACAGTTTAATCATTGAGAAGAGTGAAATTATGCTGTTTTGAAAACTATGGCAGGTGAGATTTTCTGCTTAATTATATAAGAAGATTTCTATAAAACATACACATTATTTCAAAGACTTATTGGCTGTGAAATAAGTTAAGGGTATTTCAAATGGCTTGTCTCCATTGAAAGGTGCTTTGTAGGGAATCACAGAAAGTCGAGGGGAAAATATGTCAATATATACATTGCTATATCTTGAACTAAGCTTTAGGACAGCAACAATGTAGAGGACCTGACACTTAGAAACTTACAAGTAAGGTGGAATCTTCAAAAGTTCAAGTGTTTATAAGTAAAAAGATTTATTAAATGAATAACCAAGTGTTTTAATTGACATCAGAAGAGCAAACCAATAAACCCTGAGAACATAAATAAAAGATAAATAAAGATATGAGCAGAACTTAACACAACAGCAAACGTATAAAATTGAGGTGATTTATTAAGTCCAAAGAATATTCTTTGAAAAGATTGAAAAGACACACTTTGATTAAGGAAAACAAAAACATAAGTAAAGAATATACAGAAAGAGTCAGGACAATGTTATAGCAGAGAATATATGAAATTCCAGTAAATTTGAACATTTCTGTAAAGGGGACCATTTCCTAGCTGCTAAAGTTTACAAAACTGACAGAAGAGGTAATCATTTAAGGTCATCAGGTCTGCCCTTGGCATTCTCGGAATGGCCTGGCCTCAGAATGCAGCATCTGTAGTCCATGGTAACCTGCGGAGAGGGGGCGGGGCTGAGGGAGGTTGGAACACAGCCCTCACTGAGGGAGTGAGTGTGGCCATCTCTGCTGTGAGTGAACAAAGGGCAAGGGAGCAGTGGGCCCAGGGCAGGGCCCTCAGAACCCGGCATGCCCAGTGGGGTGTCACAAGCTTTTAGGCACAGAACAAAGGGCACCTTCTTTGTCTGAACAGCTGCCCAAACTCTCACCTTTCCACTCAGGCCGCCCTCTTACTTGAAGTGTGTGTGGAACCTGTCCGTGCAGTACACCTCGCTGCTCAGCTAACCATATGTCTGGGCATTGTAGCCTCCTGCCAGGTGACCGAAGTTCGCAGCCAGATGGGTCACTGGGACACAGGTGGGGAGGCTCCTGCCTGGGCCACAGGCCGCCCACTGCCCCAGCCCCAGATGGGGGGCCGAAAAGCAGCTCTCTCTGAGTCCCCTGTCTCTAGAGGGAGTATTGGACCAACACTTCTAGAAAACGGGGTCCTCTTGGCAACTCATTAGTGGGACACAAATAAATCTTTGCCGACTTTCTGCTGAAAATTAGGAGCATTCACACTTAAGCCTCTTACAAGGTCAGCTGTTAAGCTAAACATGAGCTCATGATCTAAATTTACACAATAATGAAGAGATCAGCTACAAGGGGAGACAATCAGCAAAAACAATCAATACCAGAATTAGATTCCCAAGGCCATCCATCAGATGTTGGAATAATCAGGTGCAAGGCATGAAATATACATTAAACTGGAACTGAAACAAGAAACAAGGATGTTTTCACAGTCTGGTAGGATCTCTAAAACATTTTTAAAGTACATGTCATTGATAAAGCTAATTACTCAAAAGTTGTGTAATACAACAGATTAATCATTGAGAAGAGTGAAATTATGCTATTTTGAAAACTATGGTAGGAAAGATTTTCTGCCTAATTATATATGAAGATTTATCTAAAACATACACTATATTTCAAAGACTTATTGTCTGTGAAATAAGTTAAGGGTATTTCAAATGGCTTGTCTGCAATGAAAGGTGCTATGTAGGGAATCACAGAAAGTCGAGGGGAAAACATGACAATATATACATTGCTATAGGTTGAACTAAGCCTTAGGACATCAACAACGTAGAGGACCTGACACTTAGAAACTTACAAGTAAGCTGGAATCTTCAAAAGTTCCAATCTTTATAAGTAAAAAGATTTATTAAAATGAATAACCAAGTGTTTTAATTGACATCAGAAGATCAAACCAATAAATCCTGCGAACATAGATAAAAGATAATAAAGATATGAGCAGAACTTAATACAACAGCAAACGTATAAAATTGAGGTGATTGAGTAAGTCCAAAGAATATTCTTTGAAAAGATTGAAAACACACACTTGATTAAGGAAAACAAAAACATAAGTAAAGAATATACAGAAAGAGTCAGGACAATGTTATAGCAGAGAATATAAGAAATGCCAGTGAATTTGAACATTTCTGTAAAGGGGACCATTTCCTAGCTCCTAAAGTTTTTCAAAACTGACACAAGAGGAAATCATTTAAGGGCATCATGTCTGCCATTGGCATTCTCGGAACGCCCTGGCCTCAGAATGCAGCATCTGTAGTCCATGGTAACCTGCGGAGAGGGGGCGGGGCTGAGGGACGTTGGAACACTACCCTCACTGAGGGATTGGGTGTGGCCATCTCTGCTGTGACTGAACAAAGGGCAGGGGAGCAGGGCGCCCAGGGCAGGGCCCTCAGAGCCCGGCAGGCCCAGTGGGGTGTCACAAGCATTTAGGCCCAGGCCAAAGGGCGCCTTCTTTGTCTGCACAGCAGCCCAAACTCTAACCTTTCCACTAAGGCCGCCCTCTTACTTGAAGTGTGTGTGGAACCTGTCCGTGCAGTACACCTCGCAGCACAGCTAACCATAGGTCTGGGCCTCGTAGCTTCCTGCCAGGTGACCGAAGTTCGCAGGCAGATGGGTCCCTGGGACACAGGCGGAGAGGCTCCTGCCCAGGCCACAGGCCGCCCACTGCCCCAGCTCCAGATGGGGGGCCGAAAAGCAGCTCTGTCTGAGTCCCCTGTCTCTAGAGGGAGTATTGGACCAACACTTCTAGAAAACGGGGTCCTCTTGGCAACTCATTAGAGGGACACAAATAAATCTTTGCCGACTTTCTGCTGAAACTTAGGAGCATTCACACTTAAGCCTCTTACAAGGTCAGCTGTTAAGCTAAACATGAGCTCATGATCTAAATTTACACAATAATGAAGAGATCAGCTACAAGGGGAGACAATCAGCAAAAACAATCAATACCAGAATTAGATTCCCAAGGCCATCCATCAGATGTTGGAATAAACAGGTGCAAGGCAGGAAATATACATTAAACTGGAACTGAAACAAGAAACAAGGATGTTTTCACAGTCTGGTAGGTTCTCTAAAACATTTTTAAAGTACATGTCATTGATAAAGCTAATTACTCAAAAGTTGTGTAATACAACAGATTAATCATTGAGAAGAGTGAAATTATGCTATTTTGAAACCTATGGCAGGTCAGATTTTCTGCCTAATTATATATGAAGATTTATCTAAAACATACACAATATTTCAAAGACTTATTGGCTGTGAAATAAGTTAAGGGTATTTCAAATGGCTTGTCTGCAATGAAAGTTGCTATGTAGGGAATCACAGAAAGTCGAGGGGAAAATATGACAATATATACATTGCTATAGGTTGAACTAAGTCTTAGGACATCAACAACGTAGAGGTCCTGACACTTAGAAACTTACAAGTAAGCTGGAATCTTCAAAAGTTCAAGTCTTTATAAGTAAAAAGATTTATTAAAATGAATAACCAAGTGTTTTAATTGACATCAGAAGATCAAACCAATAAACCCTGAGAACATAGATAAAAGATAATAAAGATATGAGCAGAACTTAACACAACACCTAACGTATAAAATTGAGGTGATTTAGTACGTCCAAAGAATACTCTTTGAAAAGATTAAAAAGACACACTTTGATTAAGGAAAACAAAAACATAAGTAAAGAATATACAGAAAGAGTCAGGACAATGTTATAGCAGAGAATATAAGAAATGCCAGTGAATTTGATCATTTCTATAAAGGGGACCATTTCCTAGCTCCTAAAGTTTACCAAAACTGACACAAGAGGAATTCATTTAAGGTCATCATGTCTGCCCTTGGCATTCTCGGAACGCCCTGGCCTCAGAATGCAGCATCTGTAGTCCATGGTAACCTGCGGAGAGGGGGCGGGGCTGAGGGAGGTTGGAACACTGCCCTCACTGAGGGAGTGGGTGTGGCCATCTCTGCTGTGACTGAACAAAGGGCAGGGGAGCAGGGCGCCCAGGGCAGGGCCCTCAGAGCCCGGCAGGGCCTGTGTGGTGTCACAAGCATTTATGCCCAGGCCAAAGGGCGCCTTCTTTGTCTGCACAGCTGCCCAAACTCTCACCTTTCCACTCAGGCCGCCATCTTACTTGAAGTGTGTGTGGAACCTGTCTGTGCAGTACACCTCGCTGCACAGCTAACCATAGGTCTGGGCATCGTAGCTTCCTGCCAGGTGACCGAAGTTCGCAGGCAGATGGGTCCCTGGGACACAGGCGGAGAGGCTCCTGCCCGGGCCACAGGCCGCCCACAGCCCCAGCCCCAGATCGGGGGCCTCAAATCAGCCTTGCCTGAGTCTCCTGCATCTAGAGGGAGTATTGGACGAACACTTCTAGAAAATGGGGTCCTCACGGGCAACTCATTGGAGGGACACAAATAAATCTTTGCCGACTTTCTGCTGAAACTTAGGAGCGTTCACACCTAAGCCTTTTACAAGGTCAGCTGTTTAGCTAAACATGAGCTCATGATCTAAATTTACACAATAATGAAGAGATCAGCTACAAGGGGAGACAATCAGCAAAAACAATCAATACCAGAATTAGATTCCCAAGGCCATCCATCAGATGTTGGAATAATCAGGTGCAAGGCAGGAAATATACATAAAACTGGAACTGAAACAAGAAACAAGTATGTTTTCACAGTCTGGTAGGGTCTCTAAAACATTCTTAAATTACATGTCATTGATAAAGCTAAATACTCAAAGGTTGTGTAATACAACAGATTAATCATTGAGAAGAGTGAAATTATGCTGTTTTGAAAACTATGGCAGGTAATATTTCCTGCCTAATTATATATGAAGATTTCTCGAAAACACATTATTTCAAAAACTTATTGGCTGTGAAATAAGTTAAGGGTATTTCAAATGGCTTGTCTGCAATGAAAGGTGCTATGTAGGGAATCACAGAAAGTCGAGGGGAAAATATGTCAATATATACATTGCTATAGGTTGAACTAAGCCTTAGGACAGCAACCATGTAGAGGACCTGACACTTAGAAACTTACAAGTAAGCTGGAATCTTCAAAAGTTCAAGTCTTTATACATAAAAAGATTTATTAAAATGAATAACCAAGTGTTTTAATTGACATCAGAAGATCAAACCAATAAACCCTGAGAACATAGATAAAAGATAATAAAGATATGAGCAGACCTTAACACAACAGCTAACGTATAAAATTGAGGTGATTTCGTAAGTCCAAAGAATATTCTTTGAAAAGATTGAAAAGACACACTTTGATTAAGGAAAACAAAAACATAAGTAAAGAATATACAAAAAGAGTCAGGACAGTGTTAAAGCAGAGAATATATGAAATGCCAGTAAATTTGAACATTTCTGTAAAGGGGACCATTTCCTAGCTCCTAAAGTTTACCAAAACTTACACAAGAGGAAGTCATTTAAGGTCATCATGTCTGCCCTTGGCATTCTCGGAACGCCCTGGACTTAGAATGCAGCATCTGTAGTCCATGGTAACCTGCGGAGAGGGAGCGGGGCTCAGGGAGGTTGGAACACTGCACTCACTGAGGGAGTGGGTGTGGCCATCTCTGCTCTGACTGAACAAAGGGCAGGGGAGCATGGGGCCAAGGGCAGGGCCCTCAGAGCCCGGCAGGCCCAGTGGGGTGTCACAAGCATGTAGGCCCAGGCCAAAGGGCGCCTTCTTTGTCTGCACAGCTGCCCAAACTCTCACCTTTCCACTCAGGCCGCCATCTTACTTGAAGTGTGTGTGGAACCTGTCCACGCAGTACACCTCGCTGCAAAGCTAACCATAGGTTTGGGCATCGTAGCTTCATGCGAGTTGACCGAAGTTCGCAGGTAGATGGGTCCCTGGGACACAGGCGGAGAGGCTCCTGCCCGGGCCACAGGCCGCCCACTGGCCCAGCCCCAGATCGGGGGCCGCAAAGCAGCCCTGTCTGAGTCCCCTGCCTCTAGAGGGAGTATTGGACCAACACTTCTAGAAAACGGGGTCCTCGCGGGCAACTCATTGGAGGGATACAAATAAATCTTTGCCGACTTTCTGCTGAAACTTAGGAGCGTTCACACCTAAGCCTCTTACAAGGTTAGCTGTTTAGCTAAACATGAGCTCATGATCTAAATTTACACAATAATGAAGAGATCAGCTACAAGGGGAGACAATCAGCAAAAACAATCAATACCAGAATTAGATTCCCAAGGCCATCCATTAGATTTTGGAATAATCAGCTGCAAGGCAGGAAATATACATAAAACTGGAACTGAAACAAGGAACAAGGATGTTTTCAAAGTCTGGTACGATCTCCAAAACATTTTTAAAGTACATGTCATTGATAAAGCTAAATACTCAAAGGTTGTGTAATACAACAGTTTAATCATTGAGAAGAGTGAAATTATGCTGTTTTGAAAACTATGGCAGGTGAGATTTTCTGCTTAATTATATAAGAAGATTTCTATAAAACATACACATTATTTCAAAGACTTATTGGCTGTGAAATAAGTTAAGGGTATTTCAAATGGCTTGTCTCCATTGAAAGGTGCTTTGTAGGGAATCACAGAAAGTCGAGGGGAAAATATGTCAATATATACATTGCTATATCTTGAACTAAGCTTTAGGACAGCAACAATGTAGAGGACCTGACACTTAGAAACTTACAAGTAAGCTGGAATCTTCAAAAGTTCAAGTGTTTATAAGTAAAAAGATTTATTAAATGAATAACCAAGTGTTTTAATTGACATCAGAAGAGCAAACCAATAAACCCTGAGAACATAAATAAAAGATAAATAAAGATATGAGCAGAACTTAACACAACAGCAAACGTATAAAATTGAGGTGATTTATTAAGTCCAAAGAATATTCTTTGAAAAGATTGAAAAGACACACTTTGATTAAGGAAAACAAAAACATAAGTAAAGAATATACAGAAAGAGTCAGGACAATGTTATAGCAGAGAATATATGAAATTCCAGTAAATTTGAACATTTCTGTAAAGGGGACCATTTCCTAGCTGCTAAAGTTTACAAAACTGACAGAAGAGGTAATCATTTAAGGTCATCAGGTCTGCCCTTGGCATTCTCGGAATGGCCTGGCCTCAGAATGCAGCATCTGTAGTCCATGGTAACCTGCGGAGAGGGCGCGGGGCTGAGGGAGGTTGGAACACAGCCCTCACTGAGGGAGTGAGTGTGGCCATCTCTGCTGTGAGTGAACAAAGGGCAAGGGAGCAGTGGGCCCAGGGCAGGGCCCTCAGAACCCGGCATGCCCAGTGGGGTGTCACAAGCTTTTAGGCACAGAACAAAGGGCACCTTCTTTGTCTGAACAGCTGCCCAAACTCTCACCTTTCCACTCAGGCCGCCCTCTTACTTGAAGTGTGTGTGGAACCTGTCCGTGCAGTACACCTCGCTGCTCAGCTAACCATATGTCTGGGCATTGTAGCCTCCTGCCAGGTGACCGAAGTTCGCAGCCAGATGGGTCACTGGGACACAGGTGGGGAGGCTCCTGCCTGGGCCACAGGCCGCCCACTGCCCCAGCCCCAGATGGGGGGCCGAAAAGCAGCTCTCTCTGAGTCCCCTGTCTCTAGAGGGAGTATTGGACCAACACTTCTAGAAAACGGGGTCCTCTTGGCAACTCATTAGTGGGACACAAATAAATCTTTGCCGACTTTCTGCTGAAAATTAGGAGCATTCACACTTAAGCCTCTTACAAGGTCAGCTGTTAAGCTAAACATGAGCTCATGATCTAAATTTACACAATAATGAAGAGATCAGCTACAAGGGGAGACAATCAGCAAAAACAATCAATACCAGAATTAGATTCCCAAGGCCATCCATCAGATGTTGGAATAATCAGGTGCAAGGCATGAAATATACATTAAACTGGAACTGAAACAAGAAACAAGGATGTTTTCACAGTCTGGTAGGATCTCTAAAACATTTTTAAAGTACATGTCATTGATAAAGCTAATTACTCAAAAGTTGTGTAATACAACAGATTAATCATTGAGAAGAGTGAAATTATGCTATTTTGAAAACTATGGTAGGTCAGATTTTCTGCCTAATTATATATGAAGATTTATCTAAAACATACACTATATTTCAAAGACTTATTGTCTGTGAAATAAGTTAAGGGTATTTCAAAGGGCTTGTCTGCAATGAAAGGTGCTATGTAGGGAATCACAGAAAGTCGAGGGGAAAACATGACAATATATACATTGCTATAGGTTGAACTAAGCCTTAGGACATCAACAACGTAGAGGACCTGACACTTAGAAACTTACAAGTAAGCTGGAATCTTCAAAAGTTCCAATCTTTATAAGTAAAAAGATTTATTAAAATGAATAACCAAGTGTTTTAATTGACATCAGAAGATCAAACCAATAAATCCTGCGAACATAGATAAAAGATAATAAAGATATGAGCAGAACTTAATACAACAGCAAACGTATAAAATTGAGGTGATTGAGTAAGTCCAAAGAATATTCTTTGAAAAGATTGAAAACACACACTTTGATTAAGGAAAACAAAAACATAAGTAAAGAATATACAGAAAGAGTCAGGACAATGTTATAGCAGAGAATATAAGAAATGCCAGTGAATTTGAACATTTCTGTAAAGGGGACCATTTCCTAGCTCCTAAAGTTTATCAAAACTGACACAAGAGGAAATCATTTAAGGGCATCATGTCTGCCATTGGCATTCTCGGAACGCCCTGGCCTCAGAATGCAGCATCTGTAGTCCATGGTAACCTGCGGAGAAGGGGCGGGGCTGAGGGAGTTTGGAACACTGCCCTCACTGAGGGATTGAGTGTGGCCAACTCTGCTGTGACTGAACAAAGGGCAGGGGAGCAGGGCGCCCAGGGCAGGGCCCTCAGAGCCCGGCAGGCCCAGTGGGGTGTCACAAGCATTTAGGCCCAGGCCAAAGGGCGCCTTCTTTGTCTGCACAGCTGCCCAAACTCTCACCTTTCCACTAAGGCCGCCCTCTTACTGGAAGTGTGTGTGGAACCTGTCCGTGCAGTACACCTCGCTGCACAGCTAACCATAGGTCTGGGCATCGTAGCTTCCTGCCAGGTAACCGAAGTTCGTAGGCAGATGGGTCCCTGGGACACAGGCGGAGAGGCTCCTGCCCAGGCCACCGGCCGCCCACTGCCCCAGCCCCAGATGGGGGGCAGAAAAGCAGCTCTGTCTGAGTCCCCTGTCTCTAGAGGGAGTATTGGACCAACACTTCTAGAAAACGGGGTCCTCTTGGCAACTCATTAGAGGGACACAAATAAATCTTTGCCGACTTTCTGCTGAAACTTAGGAGCATTCACACCTAAGCCTCTTACAAGGTCAGCTGTTAAGCTAAACATGAGCTCATGGTCTAAATTTACACAATAATGAAGAGATCAGCTACAAGGGGAGACAATCAGCAAAACAATCAATACCAGAATTAGATTCCCAAGGCCATCCATCAGATGTTGGAATAATCAGGTGCAAGGCATGAAATATACATTAAACTGGAACTGAAATAAGAAACAAGGATGTTTTCACAGTCTGGTAGGATCTCTAAAACATTTTAAAAGTACATGTCATTGATAAAGCTAATTAATCAAAAGTTGTGTAATACAACAGATTAATCATTGAGAAGAGTGAAATTATGCTGTTTTGAAAACTATGGCAGGTCAGATTTTCTGCCTAATTATATATGAATATTTATCTAAAACATACACAATATTTCAAAGACTTATTGGCTGTGAAATAAGTTAAGGGTATTTCAAATGGCTTGTCTCCAATGAAAGTTGCTATGTAGGGAATCACAGAAAGTCGAGGGGAAAATATGACAATATATACATTGCTATAGGTTGAACTAAGCCTTAGGACATCAACAACGTAGAGGTCCTGACACTTAGAAACTTACAAGTAAGCTGGAATCTTCAAAAGTTCCAATCTTTATAAGTAAAAAGATTTATTAAAATGAATAACCAAGTGTTTTAATTGACATCAGAAGATCAAACCAATAAACCCTGAGAACATAGATAAAAGATAATAAAGATATGAGCAGACCTTAACACAACAGCTAACGTATAAAATTGAGGTGATTTACTAAGTCCAAAGAATATTCTTTGAAAAGATTAAAAAGACACACTTTGATTAAGGAAAACAAAAACATAAGTAAAGAATATACAGAAAGATTCAGGACAATGTTATAGCAGAGAATATAAGAAATGCCAGTGAATTTGAATATTTCTGTAAAGGGGACCATTTCCTAGCTCCTAAAGTTTACAAAAACTGACACAAGAGGAAATCATTTAAGGTCCTCATGCCTGCCCTTGGCATTCTGAGAACGCCCTGGCCTCAGAATGCAGCATCTGTTGTCCATGGTAACCTGCGGAGAGGGGGCGGGGCTGAGGGAGGTTGGAACACTGCCCTCACTGAGGGATTGGGTGTGGCCATCTCTGCTGTGACTGAACAAAGGGCAGGGGAGCAGGGCGCACAGGGCAGGGCCCTCAGAGCCCGGCAGGCCCAGTGGGGTGTCACAAGCATTTAGGCCCAGGCCAAAGGGCGCCTTCTTTGTCTGCACAGCAGCCAAACTCTCACCTTTCCACTAAGGCCGCCCTCTTACTTGAAGTGTGTGTGGAACCTGTCCGTGCAGTACACCTCGCAGCACAGCTAACCATAGGTCTGGGCCTCGTAGCTTCCTGCCAGGTGACCGAAGTTCGCAGGCAGATGGGTCCATGGGACACAGGCGGAGAGGCTCCTGCCCAGGCCACAGGCCGCCCACTGCCCCAGCCCCAGATGGGGGGCCGAAAAGCAGCTCTGTCTGAGTCCCCTGTCTCTAGAGGGAGTATTGGACCAACACTTCTAGAAAACGGGGTCCACTTGGCAACTCATTAGAGGGACACAAATAAATCTTTGCCGACTTTCTGCTGAAACTTAGGAGCATTCACACTTAAGCCTCTTACAAGGTCAGCTGTTAAGCTAAACATGAGCTCATGATCTAAATTTACACAATAATGAAGAGATCAGCTACAAGGGGAGACAATCAGCAAAAACAATCAATACCAGAATTAGATTCCCAAGGCCATCCATCAGATGTTGGAATAAACAGGTGCAAGGCAGGAAATATACATTAAACTGGAACTGAAACAAGAAACAAGGATGTTTTCACAGTCTGGTAGGTTCTCTAAAACATTTTTAAAGTACATGTCATTGATAAAGCTAATTACTCAAAAGTTGTGTAATACAACAGATTAATCATTGAGAAGAGTGAAATTATGCTATTTTGAAACCTATGGCAGGTCAGATTTTCTGCCTAATTATATATGAAGATTTATCTAAAACATACACAATATTTCAAAGACTTATTGGCTGTGAAATAAGTTAAGGGTATTTCAAATGGCTTGTCTGCAATGAAAGTTGCTATGTAGGGAATCACAGAAAGTCGAGGGGAAAATATGACAATATATACATTGCTATAGGTTGAACTAAGTCTTAGGACATCAACAACGTAGAGGTCCTGACACTTAGAAACTTACAAGTAAGCTGGAATCTTCAAAAGTTCAAGTCTTTATAAGTAAAAAGATTTATTAAAATGAATAACCAAGTGTTTTAATTGACATCAGAAGATCAAACCAATAAACCCTGAGAACATAGATAAAAGATAATAAAGATATGAGCAGAACTTAACACAACACCTAACGTATAAAATTGAGGTGATTTAGTACGTCCAAAGAATACTCTTTGAAAAGATTAAAAAGACACACTTTGATTAAGGAAAACAAAAACATAAGTAAAGAATATACAGAAAGAGTCAGGACAATGTTATAGCAGAGAATATAAGAAATGCCAGTGAATTTGAACATTTCTGTAAAGGGGACCATTTCCTAGCTCCTAAAGTTTACCAAAACTGACACAAGAGGAATTCATTTAAGGTCATCATGTCTGCCCTTGGCATTCTCGGAACGCCCTGGCCTCAGAATGCAGCATCTGTAGTCCATGGTAACCTGCGGAGAGGGGGCGGGGCTGAGGGAGGTTGGAACACTGCCCTCACTGAGGGAGTGGGTGTGGCCATCTCTGCTGTGACTGAACAAAGGGCAGGGGAGCAGGGCGCCCAGGGCAGGGCCCTCAGAGCCCGGCAGGGCCAGTGGGGTGTCACAAGCATTTAGGCCCAGGCCAAAGGGCGCCTTCTTTGTCTGCACAGCTGCCCAAACTCTCACCTTTCCACTCAGGCCGCCATCTTACTTGAAGTGTGTGTGGAACCTGTCTGTGCAGTACACCTCGCTGCACAGCTAACCATAGGTCTGGGCATCGTAGCTTCCTGCCAGGTGACCGAAGTTCGCAGACAGTTGGGTCCCTGGGACACAGGTGGAGAGGCTCCTGCCCGGGCCACAGGCCGCCCACAGCCCCAGCCCCAGATCGGGGGCCTCAAATCAGCCTTTCCTGAGTCTCCTGCATCTAGATGGAGTATTGGACGAACACTTCTAGAAAATGGGGTCCTCACGGGCAACTCATTGGAGGGACACAAATAAATCTTTGCCCACTTTCTGCTGAAACTTAGGAGCGTTCACACCTAAGCCTTTTACAAGGTCAGCTGTTTAGCTAAACATGAGCTCATGATCTAAATTTACACAATAATGAAGAGATCAGCTACAAGGGGAGACAATCAGCAAAAACAATCAATACCAGAATTAGATTCCCAAGGCCATCCATCAGATGTTGGAATAATCAGGTGCAAGGCAGGATATATACATAACACTGGAACTGAAATAAGAAACAAGGGTGTTTTCAAATTCTGGTACGATCTCTAAAACATTTTTAAAGTACATGTCATTGATAAAGCTAAATACTCAAAGGTTGTGTAATACAACAGATTAATCATTGAGAAGAGTGAAATTATGCTCTTTTGAAAATTATGGCAGGTGAGATTTTCTTCCTAATTATATAAGAAGATTTCTCTAAAACATACACATTATTTCAAAGACTTATTGGCTGTGAAATAAGTTAAGGGTATTTCAAATGGCTTGTCTGCAATGAAAGGTGCTATGTAGGGAATCACAGAAAGTCGAGGGGAAAATATGTCAATATATACATTGCTATAGGTTGAACTAAGCCTTAGGACAGCAACCATGTAGAGGACCTGACACTTAGAAACTTACAAGTAAGCTGGAATCTTCAAAAGTTCAAGTCTTTATAAGTAAAAAGATTTATTAAAATGAATAACCAAGTGTTTTAATTGACATCAGAAGATCAAACCAATAAATCCTGAGAACATAGCTAAAGTATAAATAAAGATATGAGCAGAACTTAATACAACAGCAAACGTATAAAATTGAGGTGATTTAGTAAGTCCAAAGAATATTCTTTGAAAAGATTGAAAAGACACACTTTGATTAAGGAAAACAAAAACATAAGTAAAGAATATACAAAAAGAGTCAGGACAGTGTTAAAGCAGGGAATATATGAAATGCCAGTAAATTTGAACATTTCTGTAAAGGGGACCATTTCCTAGCTCCTAAAGTTTACCAAAACTGACACAAGAGGAAATCATTTAAGGTCATCAGGTCTGCCCTTGGCATTCTCGGAACGCCCTGGCCTCAGAATGCAGCATCTGTAGTCCATGGTACCCTGCGGAGAGGGGGCGGGGCTGAGGGAGGTTGGAACACTGCCTTCACTGAGGGAGTGGGTGTGGCCATCTCTGCTGTGACTGAACAATGGCAGGGGAGCAGGGGCCCAGTGCAGGGGCCTCAGAGCCCTTCAGGCCCAGTGGTGTGTCACAAGCATTTAGGCCCAGGCCAAAAGGCACATTCTTCTTCTGCACAGCTGCCCAAACTCTCACCTTTCCACTCAGGCCGCCTTCTTACTTGAAGTGTGTGTGGAAGCTGTCCGCGCAGTACACCTCACTGCACAGATAACTATAGGTCTGAGCATCATAGCTTCCTGCCATTTGACCGAAGTTCACAGGCAGATATGTCCCTGGGACACATGCGGAGAGGCTCCTGCCCATGACACAGGCCGCCCACTGCCCCAGCCCCAGATCGGGGGCCGCAAAGCAGCCCTGTCTGAGTCCCTTCCCTCTAGAGGGAGTATTGGACCAACAATTCTTGAAAAAGGGGTCCTCGCGGGCAATTCATTGGAGAGACACAAATAAATCATTGCCGAGTTTCTGCAGAAACTTAGGAGCGTTCACACCTAAGCCTCTTACAAGGTCAGCTGTTTAGCTAAACATGAGCTCATGATTTAAATTTACACAATAATAAAGAGATCAGCTACAAGGGGAGACAATCAGCAAAAACAATCAATACCAGAATTAGATTCCCAAGGCCATCCATCAGATGTTGGAATAATCAGGTGCAAGGCAGGATATATACATAAATCTGGAACTGAAACAAGAAACAAGGATGTTTTCACAGTCTGGTAGGATCTCTAAAACATTTTTAAAGTACATGTCATTGATAAACCTAAATACTCAAAGGTTGTGTAATACAACAGATTAATCATTGAGAAGAGTGAAATTATGCTGTTTTGAAAACTATGGCAGGTCAGATTTTCTGCCTAATTATATAAGAAAATATCTCTAAAACATACACATTATTTCAAAGACTTATTGGCTGTGAAATAAGTTAAGGGTATTTCAAATGGCTTGTCTGCAATGAAAGGTGCTATGTAGGGAATCACAGAAAGTCGAGGGGAAAATATGTTAATATATACATTGCTATATGTTGAACTAAGCCTTAGGACAGCAACAATGTAGAGGACCTGACCCTTAGAAACTTGCAAGAAAGCTAGAATCTTCAAAATTTACAATCTTTATAAGTAAAAAGATTTATTAAAATGAATAACCAAGTGTTTTAATTGACATCAGAAGATCAAACCAATAAACCCTGAGAACATAGATAAAAGATAAATAAAGATATGAGCAGAACTTAATACAACAGCAAACGTATAAAATTGAGGTGATTTGGTAAGTCCAAAGAACATTCTTTGAAAAGATTGAAAAGACACACTTTGATTAAGGAAAACAAAAACATAAGTAAAGAATATACAGAAAGAGTCAGGACAATGTTATAGCAGAGAATACATTAAATGCCAGTAAATTTGGACATTTCTGTAAAGGGGCCCATTTCCTAGCTCCTAAAGTTTACCAAAACTGACAGAAGAGGAATTCATTTAAGGTCATCATGTCTGCCCTTGGCATTCTCGGAACGCCCTGGACTTAGAATGCAGCATCTGTACTCCATGGTAACCTGCTGTCAGGGGGCGGGGCTGAGGGAGTTTGGAACACTGCCCTCACTGAGGGAGTGGGTGTGGCCATCTCTGCTGTGACTGAACAAAGGGTAGGGGAGCCGGGGGCCCAGTGCAGGGCCCTCAGAGCCAGGCAGGCCCAGTGGGGTGCAACTAGCATTTAGGCCCAGGCGAAAGGGTGCCTTCCTTGTCTGAACAGCTGCCCAAACTCTCACCTTTCCACTCAGGCCGCCCTCTTACTTGAAGTGGGTGTGGAATCTGTCCACGCAGTACACCTCGCAGCACAGCTAACCATAGGTCTGGGCCTCGTAGCTTCCTGCAAGGTGACCGAAGTTCGCAGGCAGATGGGTCCCTGGGACACACGCGGTGAGGCTCCGGCCCGGGCCACAGGCCGCCCACTGCCCCAGCCCCAGATCGGTGGACGCACAGAAGCACTGTCTGAGTCCCCTCCCTCTAGAGGGAGTATTGGACCAACACTTCTAGAAAACGGGGTCCTCGCGGCAACTCATTGGAGGGACACAAATAAATCTTTGCCGACTTTCTGCTGAAACTTAGGAGCATTCACACCTAAGCCTCTTACAAGGTCAGCTGTTTAGCTAAACATGAGTTCATGATCTAAATTTACACAATAATGAAGAGATCAGCTACAAGGGGAGACAATCAGCTAAAACAATCAATACCAGAATTAGATTCCCAAGGCCATCCATCAGATGTTGGAATAATCAGGTGCAAGGCAGGATAAATACATAAAACTGGAACTGAAAAAAGAAACAAGGATGTTTTCACAGTCTGGTAGGATCTCTAAAACATTTTTAAAATACATGTCATTGATAAACTAAATACTGAAAGGTTGAGTAATACAAGAGATTAATCATTGATAAGAGTGAAATTATGCTGTTTTGAAAACTATGGCAGGTCAGATTTTCTGCCTAATTATATAAGAAGATTTCTCGAAAACACATAATTTGAATGACTGATTGGCTGTGAAATAAGTTAAGGGCATTTCAAATGGCATGTCTGCAATGAAAGGTGCTATGTAGGGAATCACAGAAAGTCGAGGGTAAAATATGTCAATATATACATTGCTATATGTTGAACTAAGCCTTAGGACAGCAACAATGTAGAGGACCTGACACTTAGAAACCTACAAGTAAGCTGTAATCTTCAAAAGTTCAAATCTTTATAAGTAAAAAGAGTTATTAAAATGAATAACCAAGTGTTTTAATTGACACCAGAAGATCAAACCAATAAACCCTGAGAACATAGCTAAAAGATAAATAAAGACATGAGCAGAACTTAATACAACAGCAAACGTATAAAATTGAGGTGATTTAGTAAGTCCAAAGAATATTCTTTGAAAAGATTGAAAAGACACACTTTGATTAAGGAAAACTAAAGCATAAGTAAAGAATATACAGAAAGAGTCAGGACAATGTTATAGCAGAGAATATATGAAATGCCAGTAAATTTGAACATTTCTGTAAAGGGGACCATTTCCTAGCTCCTAAAGTTTACCAAAACTGACACAAGAGGAAATCATTTAAGGTCATTATGTCTGCCCTTGGCATTCTCGGAACGCCCTGGCCTCAGAATGCAGCATCTGTAGTCCATGGTAACCTGCGCAGAGGGGGCGGGGCTGAGGGAGGTTGGAACACTGCCCTCAGTGAGGGAGTGTGTGTGGCCATCTCTGCTATGACGGAACAAAGGGCAGGGGAGCAGGGTGTCCAGGGCAGGGCCCTCAGAGCCAGGCAGGCCCAGTGTGGTTTCACAAGCATTTAGGCCCAGGCCAAAGGGTGCCTTCTTTGTCTGCACAGCTGCCCAAACTCTCACCTTTCCACTCAGGCCACCCTCTTACTTGAAGTGTGTGTGGAAGCTGTCCGCGCCGTACACCTCGCTGCACAGCTAACCATAGGACTGGGCATCGTAGCTTCCTGCCAGGTGACCGAAGTTCGCAGGAAGATGGGTCCCTGGGACACACACGGAGAGGCTCCTGCCTGGGCCACAAGCGGCCCACTGCCCCAGCCCCAGTTCAGCGGCCGAAAATCAGCCCTGTCTGAGTCTCCTGCCTCTAGAAGGAGTATTGGACCAACACTTCTAGAAAATGGGGTCCTCACGGGCAACTCATTGGAGGGACAGAAATAAATCTTTGCCGACTTTCTGCTGAAACTTAGGAGCGTTCACACCTAAGCCTCTTACAAGGTCAGCTCTTTAGCTAAACATGAGCTCATTATCGAAATTTACACAATAATGAAGTGATCAGCTACAAGGGGAGACAATCAGCAAAAACAATCAATACCAGAATTAGATTCCCAAGGCCATCCATCTGATGTTGGAATAATCAGGTGCAAGGCAGGATATATACATAACACTGGAACTGAAACAAGAAACAAGGATGTTTTCACAGTCTGGTACGATCTCTAAAACATTTTTAAAGTACATGTCATTGGTAAAGCTAAATACTCAAAGGTTGTGTAATACAACAGATTAATCATTGAGAAGAGTGAAATTATGCTATTTTGAAACCTATGGCAGGTCAGATTTTCTGCCTAATTATATATGAAGATTTATCTAAAACATACACAATATTTCAAAGACTTATTGGCTGTGAAATAAGTTAAGGGTATTTCAAATGGCTTGTCTGAAATGAAAGTTGCTATGTAGGGAATCACAGAAAGTCGAGGGGAAAATATGACAATATATACATTGCTATAGGTTGAACTAAGTCTTAGGACATCAACAACGTAGAGGACCTGACACTTAGAAACTTACAAGTAAGCTGGAATCTTCAAAAGTTCAAGTCTTTATAAGTAAAAAGATTTATTAAAATGAATAACCAAGTGTTTTAATTGACATCAGAAGATCAAACCAATAAACCCTGAGAACATAGATAAAAGATAATAAAGATATGAGCAGAACTTAACACAACACCTAACGTATAAAATTGAGGTGATTTAGTACGTCCAAAGAATACTCTTTGAAAAGATTAAAAAGACACACTTTGATTAAGGAAAACAAAAACAAAAGTAAAGAATATACAGAAAGAGTCAGGACAATGTTATAGCAGAGAATATAAGAAATGCCAGTGAATTTGAACATTTCTGTAAAGGGGACCATTTCCTAGCTCCTAAAGTTTACCAAAACTGACACAAGAGGAATTCATTTAATGTCATCATGTCTGCCCTTGGCATTCTCGGAACGCCCTGGCCTCAGAATTCAGCATCTGTAGTCCATGGTAACCTGCGGAGAGGGGGCGGGGCTGAGGGAGGTTGGAACACTGCCCTCACTGAGGGAGTGGGTGTGGCCATCTCTGCTGTGACTGAACAAAGGGCAGGGGAGCAGGGCGCCCAGGGCAGGGCCCTCAGAGCCCGGCAGGGCCAGTGGAGTGTCACAAGCATTTAGGCCCAGGCCAAAGGGCGCCTTCTTTGTCTGCACAGCTGCCCAAACTCTCACCTTTCCACTCAGGCCGCCATCTTACTTGAAGTGTGTGTGGAACCTGTCTGTGCAGTACACCTCGCTGCACAGCTAACCATAGGTCTGGGCATCGTAGCTTCCTGGCAGGTGACCGAAGTTCGCAGGCAGATGGGTCCCAGGGACACAGGCGGAGAGGCTCCTGCCCGGGCCACAGGCCGCCCACAGCCCCAGCCCCAGATCGGTGGCCTCAAATCAGCCTTGCCTGAGTCCCCTGCATCTAGAGGGAGTATTGGACGAACACTTCTAGAAAATGGGGTCCTCACGGGCAACTCATTGGAGGCACACAAATAAATCTTTGCCGACTTTCTGCTGAAACTTAGGAGCGTTCACACCTAAGCCTTTTACAAGGTCAGCTGTTTAGCTAAACATGAGCTCATGATCTAAATTTACACAATAATGAAGAGATCAGCTACAAGGGGAGACAATCAGCAAAAACAATCAATACCAGAATTAGATTCCCAAGGCCATCCATCAGATGTTGGAATAATCAGTTGCAAGGCAGGAAATATACATAAAACTGGAACTGAAACAAGAAAGAAGTATGTTTTCACAGTCTGGTAGGGTCTCTAAAACATTCTTAAATTACATGTCATTGATAAAGCTAAATACTCAAAGGTTGTGTAATACAACAGATTAATCATTGAGAAGAGTGAAATTATGCTGTTTTGAAAACTATGGCAGGTAATATTTCCTGCCTAATTAAATATGAAGATTTCTCGAAAACACATTATTTCAAAGACTTATTGGCTGTGAAATAAGTTAAGGGTATTTCAAATGGCTTGTCTGCAATGAAAGGTGCTATGTAGGGAATCACAGAAAGTCGAGGGGAAAATATGTCAATATATACATTGCTATAGGTTGAACTAAGGCTTAGGACAGCAACCATGTAGAGGACCTGACACTTAGAAACTTACAAGTAAGCTGGAATCTTCAAAAGTTCAAGTCTTTATAAGTAAAAAGATTTATTAAAATGAATAACCAAGTGTTTTAATTGACATCAGAAGATCAAACCAATAAACCCTGAGAACATAGCTAAAGGATAAATAAAGATATGAGCAGAACTTAATACAACAGCAAACGTATAAAATTGAGGTGATTTAGTAAGTCCAAAGAATATTCTTTGAAAAGATTGAAAAGACACACTTTGATTAAGGAAAACAAAAACATAAGTAAAGAATATACAAAAAGAGTCAGGACAGTGTTAAAGCAGAGAATATATGAAATGCCAGTAAATTTGAACATTTCTGTAAATGGGACCATTTCCTAGCTCCTAAAGTTTACCAAAACTGACACAAGAGGAAATCATTTAAGGTCATCAGGTCTGCCCTTGGCATTCTCAGAACGCCCTGGCCTCAGAATGCAGCATCTGTAGTCCATGGTACCCTGCGGAGAGGGGGCGGGGCTGAGGGAGGTTGGAACACTGCCTTCACTGAGGGAGTGGGTGTGGCCATCTCTGCTGTGACTGAACAAAGGGCAGGGGAGCAGGGGGCCCAGTGCAGGGGCCTCAGAGCCCTTCAGGCCCAGTGGTGTGTCACAAGCATTTAGGCCCAGGCCAAAAGGCACATTCTTCTTCTGCACAGCTGCCCAAACTCTCACCTTTCCACTCAGGCCGCCCTCTTACTTGAAGTGTGTGTGGAACCTCTCCGCGCAGTACACCTCGCTGCACAGATAACTATAGGTCTGAGCATCATAGCTTCCTGCCATTTGACCGAAGTTCGCAGGCAGATATGTCCCTGGGACATATGCGGAGAGGCTCCTGCCCATGACACAGGCCGCCCACTGCCCCAGCCCCAGATCGGGGGCCGCAAAGCAGCCCTGTCTGAGTCCCTTCCCTCTAGAGGGAGTATTGGACCAACAATTCTTGAAAAAGGGGTCCTCGAGGGCAATTCATTGCAGGGACACAAATAAATCTTTGCCGAGTTTCTGCAGAAACTTTGGAGCGTTCACACCTAAGCCTCTTACAAGGTCAGCTGTTTAGCTAAACATGAGCTCATGATCTAAATTTACACAATAATAAAGAGATCAGCTACAAGGGGAGACAATCAGCAAAAACAATCAATACCAGAATTAGATTCCCAGGGCCATCCATCAGATGTTGGAATAATCAGGTGCAAGGCAGGATATATACATAAATCTGGAACTGAAACAAGAAACAAGGATGTTTTCACAGTCTGGTAGGATCTCTAAAACATTTTTAAAGTACATGTCATTGATAAAGCTAAATACTCAAAGGTTGTGTAATACAACAGATTAATCATTGAGAAGAGTGAAATTATGCTGTTTTGAAAACTATGGCAGGTCAGATTTTCTGCCTAATTATATAAGAAGATATCTCTAAAACATACACATTATTTCCAAGACTTATTGGCTGTGAAATAAGTTAAGGGTATTTCAAATGGCTTGTCTGCAATGAAAGGTGCTATGTAGGGAATCACAGAAAGTCGAGGGGAAAATATGTTAATATATACATTGCTATATGTTGAACTAAGCCTTAGGACAGCAACAATGTAGAGGACCTGACCCTTAGAAACTTGCAAGAAAGCTAGAATCTTCAAAATTTACAATCTTTATAAGTAAAAAGATTTATTAAAATGAATAACCAAGTGTTTTAATTGACATCAGAAGATCAAACCAATAAACCCTGAGAACATAGATAAAAGATAAATAAAGATATGAGCAGAACTTAATACAACAGCAAACGTATAAAATTGAGGTGATTTGGTAAGTCCAAAGAATATTCTTTGAAAAGATTGAAAAGACAAACTTTGATTAAGGAAAACAAAAACATAAGTAAAGAATATACAGAAAGAGTCAGGACAATGTTATAGCAGAGAATACATTAAATGCCAGTAAATTTGGACATTTCTGTAAAGGGGACCATTTCCTAGCTCCTAAAGTTTACCAAAACTGACAGAAGAGGAATTCATTTAAGGTCATCATGTCTGCCCTTGGCATTCTCGGAACGCCCTGGACTTATAATGCAGCATCTGTACTCCATGGTAACCTGCTGTCAGGGGGCAGGGCTGAGGGAGTTTGGAACACTGCCCTCACTGAGGGAGTGGGTGTGGCCATCTCTGCTGTGACTGAACAAAGGGTAGGGGAGCCGGGGGCCCAGTGCAGGGCCCTCAGAGCCAGGCAGGCCCAGTGGGGTGCAACGAGCATTTAGGCCCAGGCGAAAGGGTGCCTTCCTTGTCTGAACAGCTGCCCAAACTCTCACATTTCCACTCAGGCCGCCCTCTTACTTGAAGTGGGTGTGGAATCTGTCCACGCAGTACACCTCGCAGCACAGCTAACCATAGGTCTGGGCCTCGTAGCTTCCTGCCAGGTGACCGAAGTTCGCAGGCAGATGGGTCCCTGGGACACACGCGGTGAGGCTCCGGCCCGGGCCACAGGCCGCCCACTGCCCCAGCCCCAGTTCGGTGGACGCACAGAAGCCCTGTCTGAGTCCCCTCCCTCTAGAGGGAGTATTGGACCAACACTTCTAGAAAACGGGGTCCTCGCGGCAACTCATTGGAGGGACACAAATAAATCTTTGCCGACTTTCTGCTGAAACTTAGGAGCATTCACACCTAAGCCTCTTACAAGGTCAGCTGTTTAGCTAAACATGAGTTCATGATCTAAATTTACACAATAATGAAGAGATCATCTACAAGGGGAGACAATCAGCTAAAACAATCAATACCAGAATTAGATTCCCAAGGCCATCCATCAGATGTTGGAATAATCAGGTGCAAGGCAGGATAAATACATACAACTGGAACTGAAAAAAGAAACAAGGATGTTTTCACAGTCTGGTAGGATCTCTAAAACATTTTTAAAATACATGTCATTGATAAAGCTAAATACTGAAAGGTTGAGTAATACAAGAGATTAATCACTGAGAAGAGTGAAATTATGCTGTTTTGAAAACTATGGCAGGTCAGATTTTCTGCCTAATTATATAAGAAGATTTCTCGAAAACACATAATTTGAAAGACTGATTGGCTGTGAAATAAGATAAGGGCATTTCAAATGGCTTGTCTGCAATGAAAGGTGCTATGTAGGGAATCACAGAAAGTCGAGGGTAAAATATGTCAATATATACATTGCTATAGGTTGAACTAAGCCTTAAGACAGCAACAATATAGAGGACCTGACACTTAGTAACTTACAAGTAAGATGGAATCTTCAAAAGTTCAAGTATTTATAAGTAAAAATATTTATTAAAATGAATAACCAAGTATTTTAATTGACACCAGAAGATCAAACCAATAAACCCTGAGAACATAGATAAAAGATAAATAAAGACATGAGCAGAACTTAATACAACAGCAAACGTATAAAATTGAGGTGATTTAGTAAGTCCAAAGAATATTCTTTGAAAAGATTGAAAAGACACACTTTGATTAAGGAAAACTAAAGCATAAGTAAAGAATATACAGAAAGAGTCAGGACAATGTTATAGCAGAGAATATATGAAATGCCAGTAAATTTGAACATTTCTGTAAAGGGGACCATTTCCTAGCTCCTAAAGTTTACCAAAACTGACACAAGAGGAAATCATTTAAGGTCATTATGTCTGCCCTTGGCATTCTCGGAACGCCCTGGCCTCAGAATGCAGCATCTGTAGTCCATGGTAACCTGCGCAGAGGGGGCTGGGCTGAGGGAGGTTGGAACACTGCCCTCAGTGAGGGAGTGTGTGTGGCCATCTCTGCTATGACTGAACAAAGGGCAGGGGAGCAGGGTGTCCAGGGCTGGGCCCTCAGAGCCAGGCAGGCACAGTGTGGTTTCACAAGCATTTAGGCCCAGGCCAAAGGGTGCCTTCTTTGTCTGCACAGCTGCCCAAACTCTCACCTTTCCACTCAGGCCACCCTCTTACTTGAAGTGTGTGTGGAAGCTGTCCACGCAGTACACCTCGCTGCACAGCTAACCATAGGACTGGGCATCGTAGCTTCCTGCCAGGTGACCGAAGTTCGCAGGAAGATGGGTCCCTGGGACACACACGGAGAGGCTCCTGCCCGGGCCACAAGCCGCCCACTGCCCCAGCCCCAGTTCAGCGGCCGAAAATCAGCCCTGTCTGAGTCTCCTGCCTCTAGAAGGAGTATTGGACCAACACTTCTAGAAAATGGGGTCCTCACGGGCAACTCATTGGAGGGACAGAAATAAATCTTTGCCGACTTTCTGCTGAAACTTAGGAGCGTTCACACCTAAGCCTCTTACAAGGTCAGCTCTTTAGCTAAACATGAGCTCATTATCGAAATTTACACAATAATGAAGTGATCAGCTACAAGGGGAGACAATCAGCAAAAACAATCAATACCAGAATTAGATTCCCAAGGCCATCCATCAGATGTTGGAATAATCAGGTGCAAGGCAGGATATATACATAACACTGGAACTGAAACAAGAAACAAGGGTGTTTTCAAATTCTGGTACGATCTCTAAAACATTTTTAAAGTACATGTCATTGATAAAGCTAAATACTCAAAGGTTGTGTAATACAACAGATTAATCATTGAGAAGAGTGAAATTATGCTGTTTGAAAATTATGGCAGGTGAGATTTTCTTCCTAATTATATAAGAAGATTTCTCTAAAACATACACATTATTTCAAAGACTTATTGGCTGTGAAATAAGTTAGGGTATTTCAAATGGCTTGTCTGCAATGAAAGGTGCTATGTAGGGAATCACAGAAAGTCGAGGGGAAAATATGTCAAAATATATACATTGCTATACGTAGAACTAAGCCTTAGGACAGCAACAATGTAGAGGACCTGACACTTAGAAACTTGCAAGTAAGCTGGAATCTTCAAAAGTTCAAATCTTTATAAGTAAAAAGATTTATTAAAATGAATAACCAAGTGTTCTAATTGACATCAGAAGATCAAACCAATAAACCCTGAGAAAATAGATAAAAGATAAATAAAGATATGAGCAGAACTTAATACAACAGCAAACGTATAAAATTGAGGTGATTTAGTAAGTCCAAAGAATATTCTTTGAAAAGTTTGAAAAGACACACTTTGATTAAGGAAAACAAAAACATAAGTGAAGAATATACAGAAAGAATCAGGACAATGTTATAGCAGAAAATATATGAAATGCCAGTAAATTTGAACATTTCTGTAAAGGGGACCATTTCCTAGCTCCTAAAGTTTACCAAAATTGACAGAAGAGGAAGTCATTTAAGGTCATCATGTCTGCCCTTGGCATTCTCGGAACGCCCTGGACTCAGAATGCAGCAACTGTAGTCCATGGTAACCTGAGGAGAGGGGGCGGGGCTGAGGCAGGTTGGAACACTGCCCTCACTGAGGGAGTGCGTGTGGCCATCTCTGCTGTGACTGAACAAAGGGAAGGGGAGCATGGGGCCGAGGGCAGGGCCGTCAGAGCCCGGCAGGCCCAGTGGGGTGTCACAAGCATTTAGGCCCAGGCCAAAGGGCGCCTTCTTTGTCTGAACAGCTGCCCAAACTCTCACCTTTCCACTCAGGCCGCCCACTTACTTGAAATGTGTGTGGAACCTGTCCACGCAGTACACCTCGCTGCACAGCTAACCATAGGTCTGGGCATCGTAGATTCCTGCCAGGTGACCGAAGTTCGCAGGCAGATGGGTCCCTGGGACACACGCGGAGAGGCTCCTGCCTGGGCCACAGTCCGCCCACTACCCCAGCCCCAGATTGGGGGCCACACAGCAGCCCTGTCTGAGTCCTCTGCCTGTAGAGGGAGTATTGGACCAACACATCTAGAAAACGGGGTCCTCGCGGGCAACTCATTGGAGGGACACAAATAAATCTTTGCCGACTTTCTGCTGAAATTTTGGAGCGTTCACACCTAAGCCTCTTCCAAGCTCAGCTGTTTAGCTAAACATGATCTCGTGATCGAAATTTACACAATAATGAAGACATCAGCTACAAGGGGAGAAAATCAGCAAAAACAATCAATACCAGAATTAGATTCCCAAGGCCATCCATCAGATGTTGGAACAATCAGGTGCAAGGCAGGATATATACATAAAACTGGAACTGAAAGAAGAAAAAAGGATGTTTTCAAAGTCTAGTACGATCTCTAAAACATTTTTAAAGTACATGTCATTGATAAAGCTAACTACTCAAAGGTTGTGTAATACAACAGATTAATCATTGAGAAGAGTGAAATTATGCTGTTTTGAAAACTATGGCAGGTCAGATTTTCTGCCTAATTATATAAGAAGATTTATCTAAAACCTACACATTATTTCAAAGACTTATTGGCTGTGAAATAAGTTAAGGGTATTTCAAATGGCTTGTCTGCAATGAAAGGTACTATCTAGGGAATCACAGAAAGTCGAGGGGAAAATATGTCAATATATACATTGCTATATGTTGAACTAAGCCTTAGGACAGCAACAATGTGGAGCACCTGACACTTAGAAACTTGCAAGTAAGCTAGAATCTTCAAAAGTTCAAATCTTTATAAGTAAAAAGATTTATTAAAATGAATAACCAAGTGTTTGAATTGACATCAGAAGATCAAACAAATAAACCATGAGAACATAGATAAAAGATAAATAAAGATATGAGCAGAACTTAATACAACAGGAAAAGGATAAAATTGAGGTGATTTGGTAAGTCCAAAGAATATTCTTTGAAAAGATTGAAAAGACACACTTTGATTAAGGAAAACAAAAACATAAGTAAAGAATATACAGAAAGAGTCAGGACAATGTTTTAGCAGAGAATATATGAAATGACAGTAAATTTGAACATTTCTGTAAAGGGGACCATTTCCTAGCTCCTAAAGTTTACCAAAACTGACACAAGAGGAAGTCATTTAAGATCATCATGTCTGCCCTTGGCATTCTCGGAACGCCCTGGCCTCAGAATGCAGCAACTGTAGTCCATGGTACCCTGCGGAGAGGGGGCGGGGCTGAGGGAGGTTGGAACACTGCCCTCACTGAGGGACTGGGTGTGGCCATCTCTGCTGTGACTGAACAAAGGGCAGGGGAGCTTGGGGCCGAGGGCAGGGCCCTCAGAGCCCGGCAGGCCCAGTGGGGTGTCACAAGCATTTAGGCCCAGGCCAAAGGGCGCATTCTTTGTCTGAACAGCTGCCCAAACTCTCACCTTTCCACTCAGGCCGCCCTCTTACTTGAAGTGTGTGTGGAACCAGTCCACGCAGTACACCTCGATGCACAGCTAACCATAAGTCTGGGCATCGTAGCTTCCTGTCAGGTGACCGAAGTTCGCAGGTAGATGGGTCCCTGGGACACACGCGGAGAGGCTCCTGCCCGGGCCACAGGCCGCCCACTACCCCAGCCCCAGATTGAGGCCACAGAGCAGCCCTGTCTGAGTCCCCTCCCTCTAGAGGGAGTATTGGACCAACATTTCTAGAAAAAGGAGTCCTCGCGGGCAACTCATTGGAGGGACACAAATAAATCTTTGCCGACTTTCTGCTGAAACTTAGGAGCATTCACACCTAAGCCTCTTACAAGGTCAGCTGTTTAGCTAAACATGAGCTCATGATCTAAATTTACACAATAATGAAGAGATCAGCTAAAAGGGGAGACAATCAGCAAAAACAATCAATACCAGAATTAGATTTCCAGGGCCATCCATCAGATGTTGGAATAATCAGGTGCAAGGCAGGATATATACATAAAACTGGAACTGAAATAAGAAACCAGGATGTTTTCAAAGTCTGGTAGGATCTCTAAAACCTTTTTAAAGTACATGTCATTGATAAAGCTAAATACTCAAAGTTTGTGTAATACAACAGATTAATCATTGAGAAGAGTGTAATTATGCTGTTTTGAAAACTATGGCAGGTCAGATTTTCTGCCTAATTATATAAGAAGATTTTTCTAAAACATACACATTATTTCAAAGACTTATTGGCTGTGAAATAAGTTAAGGGTATTTCAAATGGCTTGTCTGCAATGAAAGGTGCTATGTAGGGAATCACAGAAAGTCGAGGGGAAAATATGTCAATATATACATTGCTATAGGTTGAACTAAGCCTTAGGACAGCAACAATGTAGAGGACCTGACCCTTAGAAGCTTACAAGTAAGCTGGAATCTTCAAAAGTTCCAATATTTATAAGTAAAAAGATTTATTAAAATGAATAACCAAGTGTTTTAATTGACATCAGAAGATCAAACCAATAAACCCTGAGAACATAGATAAAAGATAAATAAAGATATGAGCAGAACTTAATACAACAGCAAACGTATAAAATTGAGGTGATTTAGTAAGTCCAAAGAATATTCTTTGAAAAGATTGAGAAGACACACTTTGATTAAGGAAAACAAAAACGTAAGTAAAGAATATCCAGAAAGAGACAGGACAAAGTTATAGCAGAGAATATATGAAATGCCAGTAAATTTGAATATTTCTGTAAAGGGGACCATTTCCTAGCTCCTAAAGTTTACCAAAACTGACACAAGAGGAAATCATTTAAGGTCATCAGGTCTGCCCTTGGCATTCTCGGAACGCCCTGGCCTCAGAATTCAGCATCTGTAGTCCATGGTAACCTGCGGAGAGGGGGCGGGGCTGAGTGTGGTTGGAACACTGCCCTCACTGAGGGAGTGGGTGTGGCCATCTCTGCTGTGACTGAACAATGGCAGGGGAGCAGGGGTCCCAGGGAAGGGCCCTCAGAGCCCAGCAGGCCCAGTGTGGTGTCACAAGCATTTAGGCCCAGACCAAATGGCGCCTTCTTTGTCTGAAGAGCTGCCCAAACTCTCACCTTTCCACTCAGGTCGCCCTCCTACTTGAAGTGTGTTTGGAAGCTGTCCGCGCAGTACACTTCGCTACATAGCTAACCATAGGTCTGGGCATCGTAGCTTCCTGGCAGGTGACCGAAGTTCGCAGGCATATGAGTCCCTGGGACACACGCGGAGAGGCTCCTGCCAGGGCCACAGGCCGCCCACTGCCCCAGCCCCAGATCAGGGGCCGCAAAGCAGCCATGTCTGAGTCCCCTGCCTCTGGAGGGAGTATTGTACCAACACTTCTAGAAATAGGTGTCGTCGCGGGCAACTCATTGGAGGGACACAAAAAAATCTTTGCCGACTTTCTGCTGAAACTTAGGAGCGTTCACACCTAAGCCTCTTAAAAGGTCAGCTGTTTAGCTAAACATGAGCTCATGATCTAAATTTACACAATAATGAAGAGATCAGTTACAAGGGGGGACAATCAGCAAAAACAATCAATACCAGAATTAGATTCCCAAGGCCATCCATCAGATGTTGGAATAATCAGGTGCAAGGCAGGATATATACATAAAACTGGAACTGAAACAAGAAACAAGGATGTTTTCAAAGTCTGGTACGATCTCTAAAACATTTTTAAAGTACATGTCATTGATAAAGCTAAATACTCAAAGGTTGTGTAATCCAACAGATTAATCATTGAGAAGAGTGAAATTATGCTGTTTCGAAAACTATGGCAGGTCAGATTTTCTGCCTAATTATATAAGAAGATTTCTCTAAAACATACACATTGTTTCAAAGAGTTATTGGCTGTGAAATAACTTAAGGGTATTTCAAATGGCTTGTATGCAATGAAAGGTGCTATGTAGGGAATCACAGAAAGTCCAGGGGAAAATATGTCAATATATACATTGCTATAGGTTAAAGTAAGCCTTAGGACAGCAACAATATAGAGGACCTGACCCTTAGAAACTTACAAGTAAGCCGGAATGTTCAAAAGTTACAATCTTTATAAGTAAAAAGATTTATTAAAATGAATAACCAAGTGTTTTAATTGACATCAGAAGATCAAACCAATAAACCCTGAGAACATAGATAAAAGAAAATTAAAGATATGAGCAGAACTTAATACAACAGCAAACGTATAAAATTGAGGTGATTTAGTAAGTCCAAAGAATATTCTTTGAAAAGATTTAAAAGACACACTTTGAGTAAGGAAAACAAAAACATAAGTAAAGAATATATAGAAAGAGTCAGGACAATGTTATAGCAAAGAATATATGAAATGCCAGTAAATTTGAATATTTCTGTAAAGGGGACCATTTCCTAGCTCCTAAAGTTTACCAAAACTGAGACAAGAGGAAATCATTTAAGGTCCTCATGCCTGCCCTTGGCATTCTGAGAACGCCCTGGCCTCAGAATGCAGCATCTGTAGTCCATGGTAACCTGCGGAGGGGGGGCGGGGCTGAGGGAGTTTGGAACACTGCCCTCACTGAGGGAGTGGGTGTGGCCATCTCTGCTGTGACTGAACAAAGTGCAGGGGAGCAGGGGTCCCAGGGAAGGGCACTCAGAGCCCAGCAGGCCCAGTGTGGTTTCACAAGCATTTAGGCCCAGGCCAAAGGGTGCCTTCTTTGCCTGAACAGCTGCCCAAACTCTCTCCTTTCCACTCAGGCCACCCTCTTTCTTGAAGTGTGTGTGGAAGCTGTCCGCGCAGTACACCTCGCTGCACAGCTAACCATAGGACTGGGCATCGTAGCTTCCTGCCAGGTGACCGAAGTTCGCAGGAAGATGGGTCCCTGGGACACACACGGAGAGGCTCCTGCCCGGGCCACAGGCCGCCCACTGCCCCAGCCCCAGTTCAGCGGCCAAAAATCAGCCCTGTCTGAGTCTCCTGCCTCTAGAAGGAGTATTGGAACAACACTTCTAGAAAATGGGGTCCTCACGGGCAACTCATTGGAGGGACAGAAATAATCTTTGCCGACTTTCTGCTGAAACTTAGGAGTGTTCACACCTAAGCCTCTTACAAGGTCAGCTCTTTAGCTAAACATGAGCTCATTATCGAAATTTACACAATAATGAAGTGATCAGCTACAAGGGGAGACAATCAGCAAAAACAATCAATACCAGAATTAGATTCCCAAGGCCATCCATCAGATGTTGGAATAATCAGGTGCAAGGCAGGATATATACATAACATTGGAACTGAAACAAGAAACAAGGGTGTTTTCAAATTCTGGTACGATCTCTAAAACATTTTTAAAGTACATGTCATTGATAAAGCTAAATAGTCAAAGGTTGTGTAATACAACAGATTAATCATTGAGAAGAGTGAAATTATGCTGTTTTGAAAATTATGGCAGGTGAGATTTTCTTCCTAATTATATAAGAAGATTTCTCTAAAACATACACATTATTTCGAAGACTTATTGGCTGTGAAATAAGTTAAGGGTATTTCAAATGGCTTGTCTGCAATGAAAGGTGCTATGTAGGGAATCACAGAAAGTCGAGGGGAAAATATGTCAATATATACATTGCTATACGTAGAACTAAGCCTTAGGACAGCAACAATGTAGAGGACCTGACACTTAGAAACTTGCAAGTAAGCTGGAATCTTCAAAAGTTCAAATCTGTATAAGTAAAAAGATTTATAAAATGAATAACCAAGTGTTTTAATTGACATCAGAAGATCAAACCAATAAACCCTGAGAACATAGATAAAAGATAAATAAAGATATGAGCAGAACTTTATACAACAGCAAAAGTATAAAATTGAGGTGATTTAGTAAGTCCAAAGAATATTCTTTGAAAAGATTGAAAAGACACACTTTGAGTAAGGAAAACAAAAACATAAGTGAAGAATATACAGAAAGAATCAGGACAACGTTATAGCAGAGAATATATGAAATGCCAGTAAATTTGAACATTTCTGTAAAGGGGACCATTTCCTAGCTCCTAAAGTTTACCAAAACTGACACAAGAGGAAGTCATTTAAGGTCATCATGTCTGCCCTTGGCATTCTCGGAACGCCCTGGCCTCAGAATGCAGCAACTGTAGTCCATGGTAACCTGAGGAGAGCGGGCGGGGCTGAGGCAGGTTGGAACACTGCCCTCACTGAGGGAGTGGGTGTGGCCATCTCTGCTGTGACTGAACAAAGGGCAGGGGAGCATGGGGCCGAGGGCAGGGCCGTCAGAGCCCGGCAGGCCCAGTGGGGTGTCACAAGCATTTAGGCCCAGGCCAAAGGGCGCCTTCTTTGTCTGAACAGGTGCCCAAACTCTCACCTTTCCACTCAGGCCGCCCTCTTACTTGAAGTGTGTGTGGAACCTCTCCACGCAGTACACCTCGCTGCACAGCTAACCATAGGTCAGGGCATCGTAGCTTCCTGCCAGGTGACCGATGTTCGCAGGTAGATCGGTCCCTGGGACACACGCGGAGAGGCTCCTGCCCGGGCCACAGGCCGCCCACTACCCCAGCCCCAGATTGGTGCCGCACAGCAGCCCTGTCTGAGTCCCCTCCCTCTAGAGGGAGTATTTAACCAACACTTCTAGAAAACGGAGTCCTCGTGCGCAACTCATTTGAGGGACACAAATAAATCTTTGCCGACTTTCTGCTGAAACTTAGGAGCATTCACACCTAAGCCTCTTACACGGTCAGCTGTTTAGCTAAACATGAGCTCATGATCTAAATTTACACAATAATGAAGAGATCAGCTACAAGGGGAGACAATCAGCAAAAACAATCAATACCAGAATTAGATTCCCAAGGCCATCCATCAGAAGTTGGAATAATCAGGTGCAAGGCAGGATATATACATAAAACTGGAACTGAAACAAGAAACAAGGATGTTTTCAAAGTCTGGTAGGATCTCTAAAACATTATTAAAGTACATGTCATTGATAAAGCTAAATACTCAAAGGTTGTGTAATACAACAGATTAATCATTGAGAAGAGTGAAATTATGCTGTTTTGAAAACCATCGCAGGTCAGATTTGTGCTTAATTATATAAGAAGATTTCTATAAAACATACACAGTATTTCAAAGACTTATTGGCTGTGAAATAAGTTAAGGGTATTTCAAATGGCTTGTCTGCATTGAAAGGTGCTTTGTAGGGAATCACAGAAAGTCGAGGGGAAAATATGTCAATATATACATTGCTATAGGTTGAACTAAGGCTTAGGACAGCAACCATGTAGAGGACCTGACACTTAGAAACTTACAAGTAAGCTGGAATCTTCAAAAGTTCAAGTCTTTATAAGTAAAAAGATTTATTAAAATGAATAACCAAGTGTTTTAATTGACATCAGAAGATCAAACCAATAAACCCTGAGAACATAGCTAAAGGATAAATAAAGATATGAGCAGAACTTAATACAACAGCAAACGTATAAAATTGAGGTGATTTAGTAAGTCCAAAGAATATTCTTTGAAAAGATTGAAAAGACACACTTTGATTAAGGAAAACAAAAACATAAGTAAAGAATATACAAAAAGAGTCAGGACAGTGTTAAAGCAGAGAATATATGAAATGCCAGTAAATTTGAACATTTCTGTAAAGGGGACCATTTCCTAGCTCCTAAAGTTTACCAAAACTGACACAAGAGGAAATCATTTAAGGTCATCAGGTCTGCCCTTGGCATTCTCAGAACGCCCTGGCCTCAGAATGCAGCATCTGTAGTCCATGGTACCCTGCGGAGAGGGGGCGGGGCTGAGGGAGGTTGGAACACTGCCTTCACTGAGGGAGTGGGTGTGGCCATCTCTGCTGTGACTGAACAAAGGGCAGGGGAGCAGGGGGCCCAGTGCAGGGGCCTCAGAGCCCTTCAGGCCCAGTGGTGTGTCACAAGCATTTAGGCCCAGGCCAAAAGGCACATTCTTCTTCTGCACAGCTGCCCAAACTCTCACCTTTCCACTCAGGCCGCCCTCTTACTTGAAGTGTGTGTGGAACCTCTCCGCGCAGTACACCTCGCTGCACAGATAACTATAGGTCTGAGCATCATAGCTTCCTGCCATTTGACCGAAGTTCGCAGGCAGATATGTCCCTGGGACATATGCGGAGAGGCTCCTGCCCATGACACAGGCCGCCCACTGCCCCAGCCCCAGATCGGGGGCCGCAAAGCAGCCCTGTCTGAGTCCCTTCCCTCTAGAGGGAGTATTGGACCAACAATTCTTGAAAAAGGGGTCCTCGAGGGCAATTCATTGCAGGGACACAAATAAATCTTTGCGGAGTTTCTGCAGAAACTTTGGAGCGTTCACACCTAAGCCTCTTACAAGGTCAGCTGTTTAGCTAAACATGAGCTCATGATCTAAATTTACACAATAATAAAGAGATCAGCTACAAGGGGAGACAATCAGCAAAAACAATCAATACCAGAATTAGATTCCCAGGGCCATCCATCAGATGTTGGAATAATCAGGTGCAAGGCAGGATATATACATAAATCTGGAACTGAAACAAGAAACAAGGATGTTTTCACAGTCTGGTAGGATCTCTAAAACATTTTTAAAGTACATGTCATTGATAAAGCTAAATACTCAAAGGTTGTGTAATACAACAGATTAATCATTGAGAAGAGTGAAATTATGCTGTTTTGAAAACTATGGCAGGTCAGATTTTCTGCCTAATTATATAAGAAGATATCTCTAAAACATACACATTATTTCCAAGACTTATTGGCTGTGAAATAAGTTAAGGGTATTTCAAATGGCTTGTCTGCAATGAAAGGTGCTATGTAGGGAATCACAGAAAGTCGAGGGGAAAATATGTTAATATATACATTGCTATATGTTGAACTAAGCCTTAGGACAGCAACAATGTAGAGGACCTGACCCTTAGAAACTTGCAAGAAAGCTAGAATCTTCAAAATTTACAATCTTTATAAGTAAAAAGATTTATTAAAATGAATAACCAAGTGTTTTAATTGACATCAGAAGATCAAACCAATAAACCCTGAGAACATAGATAAAAGATAAATAAAGATATGAGCAGAACTTAATACAACAGCAAACGTATAAAATTGAGGTGATTTGGTAAGTCCAAAGAATATTCTTTGAAAAGATTGAAAAGACAAACTTTGATTAAGGAAAACAAAAACATAAGTAAAGAATATACAGAAAGAGTCAGGACAATGTTATAGCAGAGAATACATTAAATGCCAGTAAATTTGGACATTTCTGTAAAGGGGACCATTTCCTAGCTCCTAAAGTTTACCAAAACTGACAGAAGAGGAATTCATTTAAGGTCATCATGTCTGCCCTTGGCATTCTCGGAACGCCCTGGACTTATAATGCAGCATCTGTACTCCATGGTAACCTGCTGTCAGGGGGCAGGGCTGAGGGAGTTTGGAACACTGCCCTCACTGAGGGAGTGGGTGTGGCCATCTCTGCTGTGACTGAACAAAGGGTAGGGGAGCCGGGGGCCCAGTGCAGGGCCCTCAGAGCCAGGCAGGCCCAGTGGGGTGCAACGAGCATTTAGGCCCAGGCGAAAGGGTGCCTTCCTTGTCTGAACAGCTGCCCAAACTCTCACCTTTCCACTCAGGCCGCCCTCTTACTTGAAGTGGGTGTGGAATCTGTCCACGCAGTACACCTCGCAGCACAGCTAACCATAGGTCTGGGCCTCGTAGCTTCCTGCCAGGTGACCGAAGTTCGCAGGCAGATGGGTCCCTGGGACACACGCGGTGAGGCTCCGGCCCGGGCCACAGGCCGCCCACTGCCCCAGCCCCAGTTCGGTGGACGCACAGAAGCCCTGTCTGAGTCCCCTCCCTCTAGAGGGAGTATTGGACCAACACTTCTAGAAAACGGGGTCCTCGCGGCAACTCATTGGAGGGACACAAATAAATCTTTGCCGACTTTCTGCTGAAACTTAGGAGCATTCACACCTAAGCCTCTTACAAGGTCAGCTGTTTAGCTAAACATGAGTTCATGATCTAAATTTACACAATAATGAAGAGATCATCTACAAGGGGAGACAATCAGCTAAAACAATCAATACCAGAATTAGATTCCCAAGGCCATCCATCAGATGTTGGAATAATCAGGTGCAAGGCAGGATAAATACATACAACTGGAACTGAAAAAAGAAACAAGGATGTTTTCACAGTCTGGTAGGATCTCTAAAACATTTTTAAAATACATGTCATTGATAAAGCTAAATACTGAAAGGTTGAGTAATACAAGAGATTAATCACTGAGAAGAGTGAAAATATGCTGTTTTGAAAACTATGGCAGGTCAGATTTTCTGCCTAATTATATAAGAAGATTTCTCGAAAACACATAATTTGAAAGACTGATTGGCTGTGAAATAAGATAAGGGCATTTCAAATGGCTTGTCTGCAATGAAAGGTGCTATGTAGGGAATCACAGAAAGTCGAGGGTAAAATATGTCAATATATACATTGCTATAGGTTGAACTAAGCCTTAAGACAGCAACAATATAGAGGACCTGACACTTAGTAACTTACAAGTAAGATGGAATCTTCAAAAGTTCAAGTATTTATAAGTAAAAATATTTATTAAAATGAATAACCAAGTATTTTAATTGACACCAGAAGATCAAACCAATAAACCCTGAGAACATAGATAAAAGATAAATAAAGACATGAGCAGAACTTAATACAACAGCAAACGTATAAAATTGAGGTGATTTAGTAAGTCCAAAGAATATTCTTTGAAAAGATTGAAAAGACACACTTTGATTAAGGAAAACTAAAGCATAAGTAAAGAATATACAGAAAGAGTCAGGACAATGTTATAGCAGAGAATATATGAAATGCCAGTAAATTTGAACATTTCTGTAAAGGGGACCATTTCCTAGCTCCTAAAGTTTACCAAAACTGACACAAGAGGAAATCATTTAAGGTCATTATGTCTGCCCTTGGCATTCTCGGAACGCCCTGGCCTCAGAATGCAGCATCTGTAGTCCATGGTAACCTGCGCAGAGGGGGCTGGGCTGAGGGAGGTTGGAACACTGCCCTCAGTGAGGGAGTGTGTGTGGCCATCTCTGCTATGACTGAACAAAGGGCAGGGGAGCAGGGTGTCCAGGGCTGGGCCCTCAGAGCCAGGCAGGCACAGTGTGGTTTCACAAGCATTTAGGCCCAGGCCAAAGGGTGCCTTCTTTGTCTGCACAGCTGCCCAAACTCTCACCTTTCCACTCAGGCCACCCTCTTACTTGAAGTGTGTGTGGAAGCTGTCCACGCAGTACACCTCGCTGCACAGCTAACCATAGGACTGGGCATCGTAGCTTCCTGCCAGGTGACCGAAGTTCGCAGGAAGATGGGTCCCTGGGACACACACGGAGAGGCTCCTGCCCGGGCCACAAGCCGCCCACTGCCCCAGCCCCAGTTCAGCGGCCGAAAATCAGCCCTGTCTGAGTCTCCTGCCTCTAGAAGGAGTATTGGACCAACACTTCTAGAAAATGGGGTCCTCACGGGCAACTCATTGGAGGGACAGAAATAAATCTTTGCCGACTTTCTGCTGAAACTTAGGAGCGTTCACACCTAAGCCTCTTACAAGGTCAGCTCTTTAGCTAAACATGAGCTCATTATCGAAATTTACACAATAATGAAGTGATCAGCTACAAGGGGAGACAATCAGCAAAAACAATCAATACCAGAATTAGATTCCCAAGGCCATCCATCAGATGTTGGAATAATCAGGTGCAAGGCAGGATATATACATAACACTGGAACTGAAACAAGAAACAAGGGTGTTTTCAAATTCTGGTACGATCTCTAAAACATTTTTAAAGTACATGTCATTGATAAAGCTAAATACTCAAAGGTTGTGTAATACAACAGATTAATCATTGAGAAGAGTGAAATTATGCTGTTTGAAAATTATGGCAGGTGAGATTTTCTTCCTAATTATATAAGAAGATTTCTCTAAAACATACACATTATTTCAAAGACTTATTGGCTGTGAAATAAGTTAGGGTATTTCAAATGGCTTGTCTGCAATGAAAGGTGCTATGTAGGGAATCACAGAAAGTCGAGGGGAAAATATGTCAAAATATATACATTGCTATACGTAGAACTAAGCCTTAGGACAGCAACAATGTAGAGGACCTGACACTTAGAAACTTGCAAGTAAGCTGGAATCTTCAAAAGTTCAAATCTTTATAAGTAAAAAGATTTATTAAAATGAATAACCAAGTGTTCTAATTGACATCAGAAGATCAAACCAATAAACCCTGAGAAAATAGATAAAAGATAAATAAAGATATGAGCAGAACTTAATACAACAGCAAACGTATAAAATTGAGGTGATTTAGTAAGTCCAAAGAATATTCTTTGAAAAGTTTGAAAAGACACACTTTGATTAAGGAAAACAAAAACATAAGTGAAGAATATACAGAAAGAATCAGGACAATGTTATAGCAGAAAATATATGAAATGCCAGTAAATTTGAACATTTCTGTAAAGGGGACCATTTCCTAGCTCCTAAAGTTTACCAAAATTGACAGAAGAGGAAGTCATTTAAGGTCATCATGTCTGCCCTTGGCATTCTCGGAACGCCCTGGACTCAGAATGCAGCAACTGTAGTCCATGGTAACCTGAGGAGAGGGGGCGGGGCTGAGGCAGGTTGGAACACTGCCCTCACTGAGGGAGTGCGTGTGGCCATCTCTGCTGTGACTGAACAAAGGGAAGGGGAGCATGGGGCCGAGGGCAGGGCCGTCAGAGCCCGGCAGGCCCAGTGGGGTGTCACAAGCATTTAGGCCCAGGCCAAAGGGCGCCTTCTTTGTCTGAACAGCTGCCCAAACTCTCACCTTTCCACTCAGGCCGCCCACTTACTTGAAATGTGTGTGGAACCTGTCCACGCAGTACACCTCGCTGCACAGCTAACCATAGGTCTGGGCATCGTAGATTCCTGCCAGGTGACCGAAGTTCGCAGGCAGATGGGTCCCTGGGACACACGCGGAGAGGCTCCTGCCTGGGCCACAGTCCGCCCACTACCCCAGCCCCAGATTGGGGGCCACACAGCAGCCCTGTCTGAGTCCTCTGCCTGTAGAGGGAGTATTGGACCAACACATCTAGAAAACGGGGTCCTCGCGGGCAACTCATTGGAGGGACACAAATAAATCTTTGCCGACTTTCTGCTGAAACTTTGGAGCGTTCACACCTAAGCCTCTTCCAAGCTCAGCTGTTTAGCTAAACATGATCTCGTGATCGAAATTTACACAATAATGAAGAGATCAGCTACAAGGGGAGAAAATCATCAAAAACAATCAATACCAGAATTAGATTCCCAAGGCCATCCATCAGATGTTGGAACAATCAGGTGCAAGGCAGGATATATACATAAAACTGGAACTGAAAGAAGAAAAAAGGATGTTTTCAAAGTCTAGTACGATCTCTAAAACATTTTTAAAGTACATGTCATTGATAAAGCTAACTACTCAAAGGTTGTGTAATACAACAGATTAATCATTGAGAAGAGTGAAATTATGCTGTTTTGAAAACTATGGCAGGTCAGATTTTCTGCCTAATTATATAAGAAGATTTATCTAAAACCTACACATTATTTCAAAGACTTATTGGCTGTGAAATAAGTTAAGGGTATTTCAAATGGCTTGTCTGCAATGAAAGGTACTATCTAGGGAATCACAGAAAGTCGAGGGGAAAATATGTCAATATATACATTGCTATATGTTGAACTAAGCCTTAGGACAGCAACAATGTGGAGCACCTGACACTTAGAAACTTGCAAGTAAGCTAGAATCTTCAAAAGTTCAAATCTTTATAAGTAAAAAGATTTATTAAAATGAATAACCAAGTGTTTGAATTGACATCAGAAGATCAAACAAATAAACCATGAGAACATAGATAAAAGATAAATAAAGATATGAGCAGAACTTAATACAACAGGAAAAGGATAAAATTGAGGTGATTTGGTAAGTCCAAAGAATATTCTTTGAAAAGATTGAAAAGACACACTTTGATTAAGGAAAACAAAAACATAAGTAAAGAATATACAGAAAGAGTCAGGACAATGTTTTAGCAGAGAATATATGAAATGACAGTAAATTTGAACATTTCTGTAAAGGGGACCATTTCCTAGCTCCTAAAGTTTACCAAAACTGACACAAGAGGAAGTCATTTAAGATCATCATGTCTGCCCTTGGCATTCTCGGAACGCCCTGGCCTCAGAATGCAGCAACTGTAGTCCATGGTACCCTGCGGAGAGGGGGCGGGGCTGAGGGAGGTTGGAACACTGCCCTCACTGAGGGACTGGGTGTGGCCATCTCTGCTGTGACTGAACAAAGGGCAGGGGAGCTTGGGGCCGAGGGCAGGGCCCTCAGAGCCCGGCAGGCCCAGTGGGGTGTCACAAGCATTTAGGCCCAGGCCAAAGGGCGCATTCTTTGTCTGAACAGCTGCCCAAACTCTCACCTTTCCACTCAGGCCGCCCTCTTACTTGAAGTGTGTGTGGAACCAGTCCACGCAGTACACCTCGATGCACAGCTAACCATAAGTCTGGGCATCGTAGCTTCCTGTCAGGTGACCGAAGTTCGCAGGTAGATGGGTCCCTGGGACACACGCGGAGAGGCTCCTGCCCGGGCCACAGGCCGCCCACTACCCCAGCCCCAGATTGAGGCCACAGAGCAGCCCTGTCTGAGTCCCCTCCCTCTAGAGGGAGTATTGGACCAACATTTCTAGAAAAAGGAGTCCTCGCGGGCAACTCATTGGAGGGACACAAATAAATCTTTGCCGACTTTCTGCTGAAACTTAGGAGCATTCACACCTAAGCCTCTTACAAGGTCAGCTGTTTAGCTAAACATGAGCTCATGATCTAAATTTACACAATAATGAAGAGATCAGCTAAAAGGGGAGACAATCAGCAAAAACAATCAATACCAGAATTAGATTTCCAGGGCCATCCATCAGATGTTGGAATAATCAGGTGCAAGGCAGGATATATACATAAAACTGGAACTGAAATAAGAAACCAGGATGTTTTCAAAGTCTGGTAGGATCTCTAAAACCTTTTTAAAGTACATGTCATTGATAAAGCTAAATACTCAAAGTTTGTGTAATACAACAGATTAATCATTGAGAAGAGTGTAATTATGCTGTTTTGAAAACTATGGCAGGTCAGATTTTCTGCCTAATTATATAAGAAGATTTTTCTAAAACATACACATTATTTCAAAGACTTATTGGCTGTGAAATAAGTTAAGGGTATTTCAAATGGCTTGTCTGCAATGAAAGGTGCTATGTAGGGAATCACAGAAAGTCGAGGGGAAAATATGTCAATATATACATTGCTATAGGTTGAACTAAGCCTTAGGACAGCAACAATGTAGAGGACCTGACCCTTAGAAGCTTACAAGTAAGCTGGAATCTTCAAAAGTTCCAATATTTATAAGTAAAAAGATTTATTAAAATGAATAACCAAGTGTTTTAATTGACATCAGAAGATCAAACCAATAAACCCTGAGAACATAGATAAAAGATAAATAAAGATATGAGCAGAACTTAATACAACAGCAAACGTATAAAATTGAGGTGATTTAGTAAGTCCAAAGAATATTCTTTGAAAAGATTGAGAAGACACACTTTGATTAAGGAAAACAAAAACGTAAGTAAAGAATATCCAGAAAGAGACAGGACAAAGTTATAGCAGAGAATATATGAAATGCCAGTAAATTTGAATATTTCTGTAAAGGGGACCATTTCCTAGCTCCTAAAGTTTACCAAAACTGACACAAGAGGAAATCATTTAAGGTCATCAGGTCTGCCCTTGGCATTCTCGGAACGCCCTGGCCTCAGAATTCAGCATCTGTAGTCCATGGTAACCTGCGGAGAGGGGGCGGGGCTGAGTGTGGTTGGAACACTCCCCTCACTGAGGGAGTGGGTGTGGCCATCTCTGCTGTGACTGAACAATGGCAGGGGAGCAGGGGTCCCAGGGAAGGGCCCTCAGAGCCCAGCAGGCCCAGTGTGGTGTCACAAGCATTTAGGCCCAGACCAAAGGGCGCCTTCTTTGTCTGAAGAGCTGCCCAAACTCTCACCTTTCCACTCAGGTCGCCCTCCTACTTGAAGTGTGTTTGGAAGCTGTCCGCGCAGTACACTTCGCTACATAGCTAACCATAGGTCTGGGCATCGTAGCTTCCTGGCAGGTGACCGAAGTTCGCAGGCATATGAGTCCCTGGGACACACGCGGAGAGGCTCCTGCCAGGGCCACAGGCCGCCCACTGCCCCAGCCCCAGATCAGGGGCCGCAAAGCAGCCATGTCTGAGTCCCCTGCCTCTGGAGGGAGTATTGTACCAACACTTCTAGAAATAGGTGTCGTCGCGGGCAACTCATTGGAGGGACACAAAAAAATCTTTGCCGACTTTCTGCTGAAACTTAGGAGCGTTCACACCTAAGCCTCTTAAAAGGTCAGCTGTTTAGCTAAACATGAGCTCATGATCTAAATTTACACAATAATGAAGAGATCAGTTACAAGGGGGGACAATCAGCAAAAACAATCAATACCAGAATTAGATTCCCAAGGCCATCCATCAGATGTTGGAATAATCAGGTGCAAGGCAGGATATATACATAAAACTGGAACTGAAACAAGAAACAAGGATGTTTTCAAAGTCTGGTACGATCTCTAAAACATTTTTAAAGTACATGTCATTGATAAAGCTAAATACTCAAAGGTTGTGTAATACAACAGATTAATCATTGAGAAGAGTGAAATTATGCTGTTTCGAAAACTATGGCAGGTCAGATTTTCTGCCTAATTATATAAGAAGATTTCTCTAAAACATACACATTGTTTCAAAGAGTTATTGGCTGTGAAATAACTTAAGGGTATTTCAAATGGCTTGTATGCAATGAAAGGTGCTATGTAGGGAATCACAGAAAGTCCAGGGGAAAATATGTCAATATATACATTGCTATAGGTTAAAGTAAGCCTTAGGACAGCAACAATATAGAGGACCTGACCCTTAGAAACTTACAAGTAAGCCGGAATGTTCAAAAGTTACAATCTTTATAAGTAAAAAGATTTATTAAAATGAATAACCAAGTGTTTTAATTGACATCAGAAGATCAAACCAATAAACCCTGAGAACATAGATAAAAGAAAATTAAAGATATTAGCAGAACTTAATACAACAGCAAACGTATAAAATTGAGGTGATTTAGTAAGTCCAAAGAATATTCTTTGAAAAGATTTAAAAGACACACTTTGAGTAAGGAAAACAAAAACATAAGTAAAGAATATATAGAAAGAGTCAGGACAATGTTATAGCAAAGAATATATGAAATGCCAGTAAATTTGAATATTTCTGTAAAGGGGACCATTTCCTAGCTCCTAAAGTTTACCAAAACTGAGACAAGAGGAAATCATTTAAGGTCCTCATGCCTGCCCTTGGCATTCTGAGAACGCCCTGGCCTCAGAATGCAGCATCTGTAGTCCATGGTAACCTGCGGAGGGGGGGCGGGGCTGAGGGAGTTTGGAACACTGCCCTCACTGAGGGAGTGGGTGTGGCCATCTCTGCTGTGACTGAACAAAGTGCAGGGGAGCAGGGGTCCCAGGGAAGGGCACTCAGAGCCCAGCAGGCCCAGTGTGGTTTCACAAGCATTTAGGCCCAGGCCAAAGGGTGCCTTCTTTGCCTGAACAGCTGCCCAAACTCTCTCCTTTCCACTCAGGCCACCCTCTTTCTTGAAGTGTGTGTGGAAGCTGTCCGCGCAGTACACCTCGCTGCACAGCTAACCATAGGACTGGGCATCGTAGCTTCCTGCCAGGTGACCGAAGTTCGCAGGAAGATGGGTCCCTGGGACACACACGGAGAGGCTCCTGCCCGGGCCACAGGCCGCCCACTGCCCCAGCCCCAGTTCAGCGGCCAAAAATCAGCCCTGTCTGAGTCTCCTGCCTCTAGAAGGAGTATTGGAACAACACTTCTAGAAAATGGGGTCCTCACGGGCAACTCATTGGAGGGACAGAAATAATCTTTGCCGACTTTCTGCTGAAACTTAGGAGTGTTCACACCTAAGCCTCTTACAAGGTCAGCTCTTTAGCTAAACATGAGCTCATTATCGAAATTTACACAATAATGAAGTGATCAGCTACAAGGGGAGACAATCAGCAAAAACAATCAATACCAGAATTAGATTCCCAAGGCCATCCATCAGATGTTGGAATAATCAGGTGCAAGGCAGGATATATACATAACATTGGAACTGAAACAAGAAACAAGGGTGTTTTCAAATTCTGGTACGATCTCTAAAACATTTTTAAAGTACATGTCATTGATAAAGCTAAATAGTCAAAGGTTGTGTAATACAACAGATTAATCATTGAGAAGAGTGAAATTATGCTGTTTTGAAAATTATGGCAGGTGAGATTTTCTTCCTAATTATATAAGAAGATTTCTCTAAAACATACACATTATTTCGAAGACTTATTGGCTGTGAAATAAGTTAAGGGTATTTCAAATGGCTTGTCTGCAATGAAAGGTGCTATGTAGGGAATCACAGAAAGTCGAGGGGAAAATATGTCAATATATACATTGCTATACGTAGAACTAAGCCTTAGGACAGCAACAATGTAGAGGACCTGACACTTAGAAACTTGCAAGTAAGCTGGAATCTTCAAAAGTTCAAATCTGTATAAGTAAAAAGATTTATAAAATGAATAACCAAGTGTTTTAATTGACATCAGAAGATCAAACCAATAAACCCTGAGAACATAGATAAAAGATAAATAAAGATATGAGCAGAACTTTATACAACAGCAAAAGTATAAAATTGAGGTGATTTAGTAAGTCCAAAGAATATTCTTTGAAAAGATTGAAAAGACACACTTTGAGTAAGGAAAACAAAAACATAAGTGAAGAATATACAGAAAGAATCAGGACAATGTTATAGCAGAGAATATATGAAATGCCAGTAAATTTGAACATTTCTGTAAAGGGGACCATTTCCTAGCTCCTAAAGTTTACCAAAACTGACACAAGAGGAAGTCATTTAAGGTCATCATGTCTGCCCTTGGCATTCTCGGAACGCCCTGGCCTCAGAATGCAGCAACTGTAGTCCATGGTAACCTGAGGAGAGGGGGCGGGGCTGAGGCAGGTTGGAACACTGCCCTCACTGAGGGAGTGGGTGTGGCCATCTCTGCTGTGACTGAACAAAGGGCAGGGGAGCATGGGGCCGAGGGCAGGGCCGTCAGAGCCCGGCAGGCCCAGTGGGGTGTCACAAGCATTTAGGCCCAGGCCAAAGGGCGCCTTCTTTGTCTGAACAGGTGCCCAAACTCTCACCTTTCCACTCAGGCCGCCCTCTTACTTGAAGTGTGTGTGGAACCTCTCCACGCAGTACACCTCGCTGCACAGCTAACCATAGGTCAGGGCATCGTAGCTTCCTGCCAGGTGACCGATGTTCGCAGGTAGATCGGTCCCTGGGACACACGCGGAGAGGCTCCTGCCCGGGCCACAGGCCGCCCACTACCCCAGCCCCAGATTGGTGCCGCACAGCAGCCCTGTCTGAGTCCCCTCCCTCTAGAGGGAGTATTTAACCAACACTTCTAGAAAACGGAGTCCTCGTGCGCAACTCATTTGAGGGACACAAATAAATCTTTGCCGACTTTCTGCTGAAACTTAGGAGCATTCACACCTAAGCCTCTTACACGGTCAGCTGTTTAGCTAAACATGAGCTCATGATCTAAATTTACACAATAATGAAGAGATCAGCTACAAGGGGAGACAATCAGCAAAAACAATCAATACCAGAATTAGATTCCCAAGGCCATCCATCAGAAGTTGGAATAATCAGGTGCAAGGCAGGATATATACATAAAACTGGAACTGAAACAAGAAACAAGGATGTTTTCAAAGTCTGGTAGGATCTCTAAAACATTATTAAAGTACATGTCATTGATAAAGCTAAATACTCAAAGGTTGTGTAATACAACAGATTAATCATTGAGAAGAGTGAAATTATGCTGTTTTGAAAACCATCGCAGGTCAGATTTGTGCTTAATTGTATAAGAAGATTTCTATAAAACATACACATTATTTCAAAGACTTATTGGCTGTGAAATAAGTTAAGGGTATTTCAAATGGCTTGTCTGCATTGAAAGGTGCTTTGTAGGGAATCACAGAAAGTCGAGGGGAAAATATGTCAATATATACATTGCTATAGGTTGAACTAAGCCTTAAGACAGCAACAATATAGAGGACCTGACACTTAGTAACTTACAAGTAAGATGGAATCTTCAAAAGTTCAAGTATTTATAAGTAAAAATATTTATTAAAATGAATAACCAAGTATTTTAATTGACACCAGAAGATCAAACCAATAAACCCTGAGAACATAGATAAAAGATAAATAAAGATATGAGCAGAACTTAATACAACAGCAAACGTATAAAATTGAGGTGATTTAGTAAGTCCAAAGAATATTCTTTGAAAAGATTGAAAAGACACACTTTGATTAAGAAAACAAAAACATAACTAAAGAATATACAGAAAGAGTCAGAACAATGTTATAGCAGAGAATATATGAAATGCCAGTAAATTTGAACATTTCTGTAAAGGGGACCATTTCCTAGCTCCTAAAGTTTACCAAAACTGACACAAGAGGAAGTCATTTAAGGTCATCATGTCTGCCCTTGGCATTCTCGGAACGCCCTGGCCTCAGAATGCAGCATCTGTAGTCCATGGTAACCTGCGGAGAGGGGGTGGGGCTGAGGGAGGTTGGAACACTGCCCTCACTGAGGGAGTGGGTGTGGCCATCTCTGCTGTGACTGAACAAAGGCAGTGGAGCAAGGTGCCCAAGGCAGGGCCCTCAGAGCACGGCAGGCCCAGTGGGGTTTCACAAGCTTTTAGGCCCAGGGCAAAGGGTGCCTTCTTTGTCTGAACTGCTGCCCAATCTCTCACCTTTCCACTCAGGCCGCCCTCTTACTTGAAGAGTGTGTGGAAGCTGTCCGCGCAGTACACCTCGCTGCACAGCTAACCATAGGTATGGGCATCGTAGCTTCCTGCCAGGTGACCGAAGTTCGCAGGTAGATGGGTCCCTGGGACACACGCGGAGAGGCTCCTGCCCGGGCCACAGGCCGCCCAAGGCCCCCGCCGCAGATCGGGGTCCGCAAAACAGCCCTGTCTGAGACCCCTGCCTCTAGAGGGAGTATTGGACCAACACTTCTAGAAAATGGGGTCCTCGCAGGCAACTCATTTGAGGGACACAAATAAATCTTTGCCGACATTCTGCTGAAACCTAGGAGCGTTCACAACTAACCCTCTTACAAGGTCAGCTGTTTAGCTAAACATGAGCTCATGATCTAAATTTACACAATAATGAAGAGATCAGCTACAAGGGGAGACAATCAGAAAAAACAATCAATACCATAATTAGATTCCCAAAGCCATCCATCAGATGTTGGAATATTCAGGTGCAAGGCAGGATATATACATAAAACTGGAACTGAAACAAGAAACAAGGATGTTTTCAAAGTCTGGTAGGATCTCTAAAACATTTTTAAAGTACATGTCATTGATAAAGCTAAATAGTCAAAGGTTGTGTAATACAACAGATTAATCATTGAGAAGAGTGAAATTATGCTGTTTCGAAAACTATGGCAGGTCAGATTTTCTGCCTAATTATATAAGAAGATTTATCTAAAACATACACATTATTTCAAAGAGTTATTGGCTGTGAAATAACTTAAGGGTATTTCAAATGGCTTGTCTGCAATGAAAGGTGCTATGTAGGGAATCACAGAAAGTCCAGGGGAAAATATGTCAATATATACATTGCTATAGGTTAAAGTAAGCCTTAGGACAGCAACAATGTAGAGGACCTGACCCTTAGAAACTTACAAGTAAGCCGGAATGTTCAAAAGTTCCAATCTTTATAAGTAAAAAGATTTATTAAAATGAATAACCAAGTGTTTTAATTGACATCAGAAGATCAAACCAATAAACCCTGAGAACATAGATAAAAGAAAAATAAAGATATGAGCAGAACTTAATACAACAGCAAACGTATAAAATTGAGGTGATTTAGTAAGTCCAAAGAATATTCTTTGAAAAGATTTAAAAGACACACTTTGAGTAAGGAAAACAAAAACATAAGTAAAGAATATATAGAAAGAGTCAGGACAATGTTATAGCAAAGAATATATGAAATGCCAGTAAATTTGAATATTTCTGTAAAGGGGACCATTTCCTAGCTCCTAAAGTTTACCAAAACTGAGACAAGAGGAAATCATTTAAGGTCCTCATGCCTGCCCTTGGCATTCTGAGAACGCCCTGGCCTCAGAATGCAGCATCTGTAGTCCATGGTAACCTGCGGAGGGAGGGCGGGGCTGAGGGAGTTTGGAACACTGCCCTCACTGAGGGAGTGGGTGTGGCCATCTCTGCTGTGACTGAACAAAGTGCAGGGGAGCAGGGGTCCCAGGGAAGGGCACTCAGAGCCCAGCAGGCCCAGTGTGGTTTCACAAGCATTTAGGCCCAGGCCAAAGGGTGCCTTCTTTGCCTGAACAGCTGCCCAAACTCTCTCCTTTCCACTCAGGCCACCCTCTTTCTTGAAGTGTGTGTGGAAGCTGTCCGCGCAGTACACCTCGCTGCACAGCTAACCATAGGACTGGGCATCGTAGCTTCCTGCCAGGTGACCGAAGTTCGCAGGAAGATGGGTCCCTGGGACACACACGGAGAGGCTCCTGCCCGGGCCACAGGCCGCCCACTGCCCCAGCCCCAGTTCAGCGGCCGAAAATCAGCCCTGTCTGAGTCTCCTGCCTCCAGAAGGAGTATTGGACCAACACTTCTAGAAAATGGGGTCCTTACGGGCAACTCATTGGAGGGACAGAAATAAATCTTTGCCGACTTTCTGCTGAAACTTAGGAGCGTTCACAACTAAGCCTCTTACAAGGTCAGCTGTTTAGCTAAACATGAGCTCATGATCTAAATTTACACAATAATGAAGAGATCAGCTACAAGGGGAGACAATCAGCAAAAACAATCAATACCAGAATTAGATTCCCAAGGCCATCCATCAGAAGTTGGAATAATCAGGTGCAACGCAGGATATATACATAAAACTGGAATTGAAACAAGAAACAAGGATGTTTTCAAAGTCTGGTAGGATCTCTAAAACATTATTAAAGTACATGTCATTGCTAAAGCTAAATACTCAAAGGTTGTGTAATACAACAGATTAATCATTGAGAAGAGTGAAATTATGCTGTTTTGAAAACTATCGCAGGTCAGATTTGCTGCTTAATTATATAAGAAGATTTCTATAAAACATACACATTATTTCAAAGACTTATTGGCTGTGAAATAAGTTAAGGGTATTTCAAATGGCTTGTCTGCAATGAAAGGTGCTTTGTAGGGAATCACAGAAAGTCGAGGGGAAAATATGTCAATATATACATTGCTATAGGTTGAACTAAGCCTTAAGACAGCAACAATATAGAGGACCTGACACTTAGTAACTTACAAGTAAGATGGAATCTTCAAAAGTTCAAGTATTTATAAGTAAAAATATTTATTAAAATGAATAACCAAGTATTTTAATTGACACCAGAAGATCAAACCAATAAACCCTGAGAACATAGATAAAAGATAAATAAAGATATGAGCAGAACTTTATACAACAGCAAAAGTATAAAATTGAGGTGATTTAGTAAGTCCAAAGAATATTCTTTGAAAAGATTGAAAAGACACACTTTGAGTAAGGAAAACAAAAACATAAGTGAAGAATATACAGAAAGAATCAGGACAATGTTATAGCAGAGAATATATGAAATGCCAGTAAATTTGAACATTTCTGTAAAGGGGACCATTTCCTAGCTCCTAAAGTTTACCAAAACTGACACAAGAGGAAGTCATTTAAGGTCATCATGTCTGCCCTTGGCATTCTCGGAACGCCCTGGCCTCAGAATGCAGCAACTGTAGTCCATGGTAACCTGAGGAGAGGGGGCGGGGCTGAGGCAGGTTGGAACACTGCCCTCACTGAGGGAGTGGGTGTGGCCATCTCTGCTGTGACTGAACAAAGGGCAGGGGAGCATGGGGCCGAGGGCAGGGCCGTCAGAGCCCGGCAGGCCCAGTGGGGTGTCACAAGCATTTAGGCCCAGGCCAAAGGGCGCCTTCTTTGTCTGAACAGGTGCCCAAACTCTCACCTTTCCACTCAGGCCGCCCTCTTACTTGAAGTGTGTGTGGAACCTCTCCACGCAGTACACCTCGCTGCACAGCTAACCATAGGTCAGGGCATCGTAGCTTCCTGCCAGGTGACCGATGTTCGCAGGTAGATCGGTCCCTGGGACACACGCGGAGAGGCTCCTGCCCGGGCCACAGGCCGCCCACTACCCCAGCCCCAGATTGGTGCCGCACAGCAGCCCTGTCTGAGTCCCCTCCCTCTAGAGGGAGTATTTAACCAACACTTCTAGAAAACGGAGTCCTCGTGCGCAACTCATTTGAGGGACACAAATAAATCTTTGCCGACTTTCTGCTGAAACTTAGGAGCATTCACACCTAAGCCTCTTACACGGTCAGCTGTTTAGCTAAACATGAGCTCATGATCTAAATTTACACAATAATGAAGAGATCAGCTACAAGGGGAGACAATCAGCAAAAACAATCAATACCAGAATTAGATTCCCAAGGCCATCCATCAGAAGTTGGAATAATCAGGTGCAAGGCAGGATATATACATAAAACTGGAACTGAAACAAGAAACAAGGATGTTTTCAAAGTCTGGTAGGATCTCTAAAACATTATTAAAGTACATGTCATTGATAAAGCTAAATACTCAAAGGTTGTGTAATACAACAGATTAATCATTGAGAAGAGTGAAATTATGCTGTTTTGAAAACCATCGCAGGTCAGATTTGTGCTTAATTGTATAAGAAGATTTCTATAAAACATACACATTATTTCAAAGACTTATTGGCTGTGAAATAAGTTAAGGGTATTTCAAATGGCTTGTCTGCATTGAAAGGTGCTTTGTAGGGAATCACAGAAAGTCGAGGGGAAAATATGTCAATATATACATTGCTATAGGTTGAACTAAGCCTTAAGACAGCAACAATATAGAGGACCTGACACTTAGTAACTTACAAGTAAGATGGAATCTTCAAAAGTTCAAGTATTTATAAGTAAAAATATTTATTAAAATGAATAACCAAGTATTTTAATTGACACCAGAAGATCAAACCAATAAACCCTGAGAACATAGATAAAAGATAAATAAAGATATGAGCAGAACTTAATACAACAGCAAACGTATAAAATTGAGGTGATTTAGTAAGTCCAAAGAATATTCTTTGAAAAGATTGAAAAGACACACTTTGATTAAGAAAACAAAAAAATAACTAAAGAATATACAGAAAGAGTCAGAACAATGTTATAGCAGAGAATATATGAAATGCCAGGAAATTTGAACATTTCTGTAAAGGGGACCATTTCCTAGCTCCTAAAGTTTACCAAAACTGACACAAGAGGAAGTCATTTAAGGTCATCATGTCTGCCCTTGGCATTCTCGGAACGCCCTGGCCTCAGAATGCAGCATCTGTAGTCCATGGTAACCTGCGGAGAGGGGGTGGGGCTGAGGGAGGTTGGAACACTGCCCTCACTGAGGGAGTGGGTGTGGCCATCTCTGCTGTGACTGAACAAAGGCAGTGGAGCAAAGTGCCCAAGGCAGGGCCCTCAGAGCACGGCAGGCCCAGTGGGGTTTCACAAGCATTTAGGCCCAGGGCAAAGGGTGCCTTCTTTGTCTGAACTGCTGCTCAATCTCTCACCTTTCCACTCAGGCCGCCCTCTTACTTGAAGAGTGTGTGGAAGCTGTCCGCGCAGTACACCTCGCTGCACAGCTAACCATAGGTATGGGCATCGTAGCTTCCTGCCAGGTGACCGAAGTTCGCAGGTAGATGGGTCCCTGGGACACACGCGGAGAGGCTCCTGCCCGGGCCACAGGCCGCCCAAGGCCCCCGCCGCAGATCGGGGTCCGCAAAACAGCCCTGTCTGAGACCCCTGCCTCTAGAGGGAGTATTGGACCAACACTTCTAGAAAATGGGGTCCTCGCAGGCATCTCATTTGAGGGACACAAATAAATCTTTGCCGACATTCTGCTGAAACTTAGGAGCGTTCACAACTAACCCTCTTACAAGGTCAGCTGTTTAGCTAAACATGAGCTCATGATCTAAATTTACACAATAATGAAGAGATCAGCTACAAGGGGAGACAATCAGAAAAAACAATCAATACCATAATTAGATTCCCAAAGCCATCCATCAGATGTTGGAATATTCAGGTGCAAGGCAGGATATATACATAAAACTGGAACTGAAACAAGAAACAAGGATGTTTTCAAAGTCTGGTAGGATCTCTAAAACATTTTTAAAGTACATGTCATTGATAAAGCTAAATAGTCAAACGTTGTGTAATACAACAGATTAATCATTGAGAAGAGTGAAATTATGCTGTTTCGAAAACTATGGCAGGTCAGATTTTCTGCCTAATTATATAAGAAGATTTATCTAAAACATACACATTATTTCAAAGAGTTATTGGCTGTGAAATAACTTAAGGGTATTTCAAATGGCTTGTCTGCAATGAAAGGTGCTATGTAGGGAATCACAGAAAGTCCAGGGGAAAATATGTCAATATATACATTGCTATAGGTTAAAGTAAGCCTTAGGACAGCAACAATGTAGAGGACCTGACCCTTAGAAACTTACAAGTAAGCCGGAATGTTCAAAAGTTCCAATCTTTATAAGTAAAAAGATTTATTAAAATGAATAACCAAGTGTTTTAATTGACATCAGAAGATCAAACCAATAAACCCTGAGAACATAGATAAAAGATAAATAAAGATATGAGCAGAACTTAATACAACAGCAAACGTATAAAATTGAGGTGATTTAGTAAGTCCAAAGAATATTCTTTGAAAAGATTTAAAAGACACACTTTGAGTAAGGAAAACAAAAACATAAGTAAAGAATATATAGAAAGAGTCAGGACAATGTTATAGCAAAGAATATATGAAATGCCAGTAAATTTGAATATTTCTGTAAAGGGGACCATTTCCTAGCTCCTAAAGTTTACCAAAACTGAGACAAGAGGAAATCATTTAAGGTCCTCATGCCTGCCCTTGGCATTCTGAGAACGCCCTGGCCTCAGAATGCAGCATCTGTAGTCCATGGTAACCTGCGGAGGGAGGGCGGGGCTGAGGGAGTTTGGAACACTGCCCTCACTGAGGGAGTGGGTGTGGCCATCTCTGCTGTGACTGAACAAAGTGCAGGGGAGCAGGGGTCCCAGGGAAGGGCACTCAGAGCCCAGCATGCCCAGTGTGGTTTCACAAGCATTTAGGCCCAGGCCAAAGGGTGCCTTCTTTGCCTGAACAGCTGCCCAAACTCTCTCCTTTCCACTCAGGCCACCCTCTTTCTTGAAGTGTGTGTGGAAGCTGTCCGCGCAGTACACCTCGCTGCACAGCTAACCATAGGACTGGGCATCGTAGCTTCCTGCCAGGTGACCGAAGTTCGCAGGAAGATGGGTCCCTGGGACACACACGGAGAGGCTCCTGCCCGGGCCACAGGCCGCCCACTGCCCCAGCCCCAGTTCAGCGGCCGAAAATCAGCCCTGTCTGAGTCTCCTGCCTCCAGAAGGAGTATTGGACCAACACTTCTAGAAAATGGGGTCCTTACGGGGAACTCATTGGAGGGACAGAAATAAATCTTTGCCGACTTTCTGCTGAAACTTAGGAGCGTTCACAACTAAGCCTCTTACAAGGTCAGCTGTTTAGCTAAACATGAGCTCATGATCTAAATTTACACAATAATGAAGAGATCAGCTACAAGGGGAGACAATCAGCAAAAACAATCAATACCAGAATTAGATTCCCAAGGCCATCCATCAGAAGTTGGAATAATCAGGTGCAACGCAGGATATATACATAAAACTGGAATTGAAACAAGAAACAAGGATGTTTTCAAAGTCTGGTAGGATCTCTAAAACATTATTAAAGTACATGTCATTGCTAAAGCTAAATACTCAAAGGTTGTGTAATACAACAGATTAATCATTGAGAAGAGTGAAATTATGCTGTTTTGAAAACTATCGCAGGTCAGATTTGCTGCTTAATTATATAAGAAGATTTCTATAAAACATACACATTATTTCAAAGACTTATTGGCTGTGAAATAAGTTAAGGGTATTTCAAATGGCTTGTCTGCAATGAAAGGTGCTTTGTAGGGAATCACAGAAAGTCGAGGGGAAAATATGTCAATATATACATTGCTATAGGTTGAACTAAGCCTTAAGACAGCAACAATATAGAGGACCTGACACTTAGTAACTTACAAGTAAGATGGAATCTTCAAAAGTTCAAGTATTTATAAGTAAAAATATTTATTAAAATGAATAACCAAGTATTTTAATTGACACCAGAAGATCAAACCAATAAACCCTGAGAACATAGATAAAAGATAAATAAAGATATGAGCAGAACTTAATACAACAGCAAACATATATAATTGAGGTGATTTAGTAAGTCCAAAGAATATTCTTTGAAAAGATTGAAAAGACACACTTTGATTAAGAAAACAAAAATATAACTAAAGAATATACAGAAAGAGTCAGAACAATGTTATAGCAGAGAATATATGAAATGCCAGGAAATTTGAACATTTCTGTAAAGGGGACCATTTCCTAGCTCCTAAAGTTTACCAAAACTGACACAAGAGGAAGTCATTTAAGGTCATCATGTCTGCCCTTGGCATTCTCGGAACGCCCTGGCCTCAGAATGCAGCATCTGTAGTCCATGGTAACCTGCGGAGAGGGGGTGGGGCTGAGGGAGGTTGGAACACTGCCCTCACTGAGGGAGTGGGTGTGGCCATCTCTGCTGTGACTGAACAAAGGCAGTGGAGGAAGGTGCCCAAGGCAGGGCCCTCAGAGCCCGGCAGGCCCAGTGGGGTGTCACAAGCATTTAGGCCCAGGGCAAAGGGTGCCTTCTTTGTCTGAACTGCTGCCCAATCTCTCACCTTTCCACTCAGGCCGCCCTCTTACTTGAAGAGTGTGTGGAAGCTGTCCGCCCAGTACACCTCGCTGCACAGCTAACCATAGGTATGGGCATGGTAGCTTCCTGTCAGGTGACAGAAGTTCGCAGGTAGATGGGTCCCTGGGACACACGCGGAGAGGCTCCTGCCCGGGCCACAGGCCGCCCACTGCCCCAGCCGCAGATCGGGGTCCGCAAAACAGCCCTGTCTGAGTCCCCTGCCTCTAGAGGGAGTATTGGACCAACACTTCTAGAAAATGGGGTCCTCACAGGCAACTCATTGGAGGGACACAAATAAATCTTTGCCGACATTCTGCTGAAACTTAGGAGCGTTCACACCTAACCCTTTTACAAGGTCAGCTGTTTAGCTAAACATGAGCTCATGATCTAAATTTACACAATAATGAAGAGATCAGCTACAAGGGGAGACAATCAGAAAAAACAATCAATACCATTATTAGATTCCCAAAGCCATCCATCAGATGTTGGAATATTCAGGTGCAAGGCAGGATATATACATAAAACTGGAACTGAAACAAGAAACAAGGATGTTTTCAAAGTCTGGTAGGATCTCTAAAACATTTTTAAAATACATGTCATTGATAAAGCTAACTACTCAAAGGTTGTGTAATACAACAGATTAATCATTGAGAAGAGTGAAATTATGCTGTTTCGAAAACTATGGCAGGTCAGATTTTCTGCCTAATTATATAAGAAGATTTCTCTAAAACATACACATTATTTCAAAGAGTTATTGGCTGTGAAATAACTTAAGGGTATTTCAAATGGCTTGTCTGCAATGAAAGGTGCTATGTAGGGAATCACAGAAACTCCAGGGGAAAATATGTCAATATATACATTGCTATAGGTTAAAGTAAGCCTTAGGACAGCAACAATATAGAGGACCTGACCCTTAGAAACTTACAAGTAAGCCGGAATGTTCAAAAGTTCCAATCTTTATAAGTAAAAAGATTTATTAAAATGAATAACCAAGTGTTTTAATTGACATCAGAAGATCAAACCAATAAACCCTGAGAACATAGATAAAAGAAAATTAAAGATATGAGGAGAACTTAATACAACAGCAAACGTATAAAATTGAGGTGATTTAGTAAGTCCAAAGAATATTCTTTGAAAAGATTTAAAAGACACACTTTGAGTAAGGAAAACAAAAACATAAGTAAAGAATATATAGAAAGAGTCAGGACAATGTTATAGCAAAGAATATATGAAATGCCAGTAAATTTGAATATTTCTGTAAAGGGGACCATTTCCTAGCTCCTAAAGTTTACCAAAACTGAGACAAGAGGAAATCATTTAAGGTCCTCATGCCTGCCCTTGGCATTCTGAGAACGCCCTGGCCTCAGAATGCAGCATCTGTAGTCCATGGTAACCTGCGGAGGGGGGGCAGGGCTGAGGCAGGTTGGAACACTGCCCTCACTGAGGGAGTGGGTGTGGCCATCTCTGCTGTGACTGAACAAAGTGCAGGGTAGCAGGGGTCCCAGGGAAGGGCACTCAGAGCCCAGCAGGCCCAGTGTGGTTTCACAAGCATTTAGGCCCAGGCCAAAGGGTGCCTTCTTTGCCTGAACAGCTGCCCAAACTCTCTCCTTTCCATTCAGGCCACCCTCTTTCTTGAAGTGTGTGTGGAAGCTGTCCGCGCAGTACACCTCGCTGCACAGCTAACCATAGGACTGGGCATCGTAGCTTCCTGCCAGGTGACCGAAGTTCGCAGGAAGATGGGTCCCTGGGACACACACGGAGAGGCTCCTGCCCGGGCCACAGGCCGCCCACTGCCCCAGCCCCAGTTCAGCGGCCAAAAATCAGCCCTGTCTGAGTCTCCTGCCTCTAGAAGGAGTATTGGACCAACACTTCTAGAAAATGGGGTCCTCACGGGCAACTCATTGGAGGGACAGAAATAATCTTTGCCGACTTTCTGCTGAAACTTAGGAGTGTTCACACCTAAGCCTCTTACAAGGTCAGCTCTTTAGCTAAACATGAGCTCATTATCGAAATTTACACAATAATGAAGTGATCAGCTACAAGGGGAGACAATCAGCAAAAACAATCAATACCAGAATTAGATTCCCAAGGCCATCCATCAGATGTTGGAATAATCAGGTGCAAGGCAGGATATATACATAACATTGGAACTGAAACAAGAAACAAGGGTGTTTTCAAATTCTGGTACGATCTCTAAAACATTTTTAAAGTACATGTCATTGATAAAGCTAAATAGTCAAAGGTTGTGTAATCCAACAGATTAATCATTGAGAAGAGTGAAATTATGCTGTTTTGAAAATTATGGCAGGTGAGATTTTCTTCCTAATTATATAAGAAGATTTCTCTAAAACATACACATTATTTCAAAGACTTATTGGCTGTGAAATAAGTTAAGGGTATTTCAAATGGCTTGTCTGCAATGAAAGGTGCTATGTAGGGAATCACAGAAAGTCGAGGGGAAAATATGTCAATATATACATTGCTATACGTAGAACTAAGCCTTAGGACAGCAACAATGTAGAGGACCTGACACTTAGAAACTTGAAAGTAAGCTGGAATCTTCAAAAGTTCAAATCTGTATAAGTAAAAAGATTTATTAAAATGAATAACCAAGTGTTTTAATTGACATCAGAAGATCAAACCAATAAACCCTGAGAACATAGATAAAAGATAAATAAAGATATGAGCAGAACTTAATACAACAGCAAACGTATAAAATTGAGGTGATTTAGTAAGTCCAAAGAATATTCTTTGAAAAGATTGAAAAGACACACTTTGATTAAGGAAAACAAAAACATAAGTGAAGAATATACAGAAAGAATCAGGACAATGTTATAGCAGAGAATATATGAAATGCCAGTAAATTTGAACATTTCTGTAAAGGGGACCATTTCCTAGCTCCTAAAGTTTACCAAAACTGACACAAGAGGAAGTCATTTAAGGTCATCATGTCTGCCCTTGGCATTCTCGGAACGCCCTGGCCTCAGAATGCAGCAACTGTAGTCCATGGTAACCTGAGGAGAGGGGGCGGGGCTGAGGCAGGTTGGAACACTGCCCTCACTGAGGGAGTGGGTGTGGCCATCTCTGCTGTGACTGAACAAAGGGCAGGGGAGCATGGGGCCGAGGGCAGGGCCGTCAGAGCCCGGCAGGCCCAGTGGGGTGTCACAAGCATTTAGGCCCAGGCCAAAGGGCGCCTTCTTTGTCTGAACAGGTGCCCAAACTCTCACCTTTCCACTCAGGCCGCCCTCTTACTTGAAGTGTGTGTGGAACCTCTCCACGCAGTACACCTCGCTGCACAGCTAACCATAGGTCAGGGCATCGTAGCTTCCTGCCAGGTGACCGATGTTCGCAGGTAGATCGGTCCCTGGGACACACGCGGAGAGGCTCCTGCCCGGGCCACAGGCCGCCCACTACCCCAGCCCCAGATTGGTGCCGCACAGCAGCCCTGTCTGAGTCCCCTCCCTCTAGAGGGAGTATTTAACCAACACTTCTAGAAAACGGAGTCCTCGTGCGCAACTCATTTGAGGGACACAAATAAATCTTTGCCGACTTTCTGCTGAAACTTAGGAGCATTCACACCTAAGCCTCTTACACGGTCAGCTGTTTAGCTAAACATGAGCTCATGATCTAAATTTACACAATAATGAAGAGATCAGCTACAAGGGGAGACAATCAGCAAAAACAATCAATACCAGAATTAGATTCCCAAGGCCATCCATCAGAAGTTGGAATAATCAGGTGCAAGGCAGGATATATACATAAAACTGGAACTGAAACAAGAAACAAGGATGTTTTCAAAGTCTGGTAGGATCTCTAAAACATTATTAAAGTACATGTCATTGATAAAGCTAAATACTCAAAGGTTGTGTAATACAACAGATTAATCATTGAGAAGAGTGAAATTATGCTGTTTTGAAAACCATCGCAGGTCAGATTTGTGCTTAATTATATAAGAAGATTTCTATAAAACATACACATTATTTCAAAGACTTATTGGCTGTGAAATAAGTTAAGGGTATTTCAAATGGCTTTTCTGCATTGAAAGGTGCTTTGTAGGGAATCACAGAAAGTCGAGGGGAAAATATGTCAATATATACATTGCTATAGGTTGAACTAAGCCTTAAGACAGCAACAATATAGAGGACCTGACACTTAGTAACTTACAAGTAAGATGGAATCTTCAAAAGTTCAAGTATTTATAAGTAAAAATATTTATTAAAATGAATAACCAAGTATTTTAATTGACACCAGAAGATCAAACCAATAAACCCTGAGAACATAGATAAAAGATAAATAAAGATATGAGCAGAACTTAATACAACAGCAAACGTATAAAATTGAGGTGATTTAGTAAGTCCAAAGAATATTCTTTGAAAAGATTGAAAAGACACACTTTGATTAAGAAAACAAAAACATAACTAAAGAATATACAGAAAGAGTCAGAACAATGTTATAGCAGAGAATATATGAAATGCCAGGAAATTTGAACATTTCTGTAAAGGGGACCATTTCCTAGCTCCTAAAGTTTACCAAAACTGACACAAGAGGAAGTCATTTAAGGTCATCATGTCTGCCCTTGGCATTCTCGGAACGCCCTGGCCTCAGAATGCAGCATCTGTAGTCCATGGTAACCTGCGGAGAGGGGGTGGGGCTGAGGGAGGTTGGAACACTGCCCTCACTGAGGGAGTGGGTGTGGCCATCTCTGCTGTGACTGAACAAAGGCAGTGGAGCAAGGTGCCCAAGGCAGGGCCCTCAGAGCACGGCAGGCCCAGTGGGGTTTCACAAGCATTTAGGCCCAGGGCAAAGGGTGCCTTCTTTGTCTGAACTGCTGCCCAATCTCTCACCTTTCCACTCAGGCCGCCCTCTTACTTGAAGAGTGTGTGGAAGCTGTCCACGCAGTACACCTCGCTGCACAGCTAACCATAGGTATGGGCATCGTAGCTTCCTGCCTGGTGACCGAAGTTCGCAGGCAGATGGGTCCCTGGGACACACGCGGAGAGGCTCCTGCCTGGGCCACAGGCCGCCCACTACCCCAGCCCCAGATTGGGGGCCGCACAGCAGCCCTGTCTGAGTCCTCTGCCTGTACAGGGAGTATTGGACCAACACATCTAGAAAACGGGGTCCTCGCGGGCAACTCATTGGAGGGACAGAAATAAATCTTTGCCGACTTTCTGCTGAAACTTTGGAGCGTTCACACCTAAGCCTCTTCCAAGCTCAGCTGTTTAGCTAAACATGATCTCGTGATCGAAATTTACACAATAATGAAGAGATCAGCTACAAGGGGAGAAAATCAGCAAAAACAATCAATACCAGAATTAGATTCCCAAGGCCATCCATCACATGTTGGAACAATCAGGTGCAAGGCAGGATATGTACATAAAACTGGAACTGAAAGAAGAAACAAGGATGTTTTCAAAGTCTAGTACGATCTCTAAAACATTTTTAAAGTACATGTCATTGATAAAGCTAAATACTCAAAGGTTGTGTAATACAACAGATTAATCATTGAGAAGAGTGAAATTATGCTGTTTTGAAAACTATGGCAGGTCAGATTTTCTGCCTAATTATATAAGAAGATTTATCTAAAACCTACACATTATTTCAAAAACTTATTGGCTGTGAAATAAGTTAAGGGTATTTCAAATGGCTTGTCTGTAATGAAAGGTACTATCTAGGGAATCACAGAAAGTCGAGGGGAAAATATGTCAATATATACATTGCTATATGTTGAACTAAGCCTTAGGACAGCAACAATGTAGAGCACCTGACACTTAGAAACTTGCAAGTAAGCTAGAATCTTCAAAAGTTCAAATCTTTATAAGTAAAAAGTTTTATTAAAATGAATAACCAAGTGTTTAAATTGACATCAGAAGATCAAACCAATAAACCCTGAGAACATAGATAAAAGATAAATAAAGATATGAGCAGAACTTAATACAACAGGAAAAGTATAAAATTGAGGTGATTTGGTAAGTCCAAAAAATATTCTTTGAAAAGATTGAAAAGACACACTTTGATTAAGGAAAACAAAAACATAAGTAAAGAATATACAGAAAGAGTCAGGACAATGTTATAGCAGAGAATATATGAAATGACAGTAAATTTGAACATTTCTGTAAAGGGGACCATTTCCTAGCTCCTAAAGTTTACCAAAACTGACACAAGAGGAAATCATTTATGGTCATCATGTCTGCCCTTGGCATTCTCGGAACGCCCTGGCCTCAGAATGCAGCAACTGTAGTCCATGGTAACCTGCGGAGAGGGGGCGGGGATGAGGAAGGTTGGAACACTGCCCTCACTTAGGTAGTTGGTGTGGCCATCTCTGCTGTGACTGAACAAAGGCAGGGTAGCAGGGGTCCCAGGGAAGGGCCCTCAGAGCCCAGCAGGCCCAGTGTGTTGTCACAAGCATTTAGGCCCAGACCAAAGGGCGCCTTCTTTGTCTGAACAGCTGCCCAAACTCTCACCTTTCCACTCAGGCCGCCCTCTTACTTGAACTGTGTGTGGAACCTGTCCACGCAGTACACCTCGCTGCACAGCTAACCATAGGTCTGGGCATCGTAGCTTCCTGCCAGGTGACCGAAGTTCGCAGGTAGATGGGTCCCTGTGACACACACGGAGAGGCTGCTGCCCGGGCCACAGGCCACCCACTACCCCAGCCCCAGATTGGGGCCGCACAGCAGCCCTGTCTGAGTCCCCTCCTTCTAGAGGGAGTATTGGACCAACACTTCTAGAAAACGGAGTCCTCGCGGGCAACTCATTGGAAGGACACAAATAAATCTTTGCCCACTTTCTGCTGAAACTTAGGAGCGTTCAAACCTAAGCCTCTTACAAGGTCAGCTGTTTAGCTAAACATGAGCTCATGATCGAAATTTACACAATAATGAAGAGATCAGTTACAAGGGGAGACAATCAGCAAAAACAATCAATACCAGAATTAGATTCCCAAGGCCATCCATCAGATGTTGGAATAATCAGGTGCAAGGCAGGATATATACATAAAACTGGAACTGAAACAAGAAACAAGGATGTTTTCAAAGTCTGGTAGGATCTCTAAAATATTTTTAAAGTACATATCATTGATAAAGCTAAATACTCAAAGGTTGTGTAATACAACAGATTAATCATTGAGAAGAGTGAAATTATGCTGTTTTGAAAACTATGGCAGGTCAGATTTTCTGCCTAATTATATAAGAATATTTCTCTAAAACATACACATTATTTCAAAGACTTATTGGCTGTGAAATAAGTTAAGGGTATTTCAAATGGCTTGTCTGCAATGAAAGGTGCTATGTAGGGAATCACAGAAAGTCGAGGGGAAAATATGTCAATATATACATTGCTATAGGTTGAACTAAGCCTTAGGACAGCAACAATGTAGAGCACCTGACACTTAGAAACTTGCAAGTAATCTAGAATCTTCAAAAGTTCAAAGCTTTATAAGTAAAAAGATTTATTAAAATGAATAACCAAGTGTTTTAATTGACATCAGAAGATCAAACCAATAAACCCTGAGAACATAGATAAAAGATAAATAAAGATATGAGCAGAACTTAATACAACAGCAAACGTATAAAATTGAGGTGATTTGGTAAGTCCAAAGAATATTCTTTGAAAAGATTTAAAAGACACACTTTGATTAAGGAAAACAAAAACATAAGTAAAGAATATACAGAAAGAGTCAGGACAATGTTATAGCACAGAATATATGAAATGCCAGTAAATTTGAACATTTCTGTAAAGGGGACCATTTCCTAGATCCTAAAGTTTACCAAAACTGACACAAGAGGAAGTCATTTAAGGTCATCATGTCTGACCTTGGCATTCTCGGAACGCCCTGGCCTCAGAATGCAGCATCTGTAGTCCATGGTAACCTGCGGAGAGGGGGCGGGGCTGAGGGAGGTTGGAACACTGCCCTCACTGAGGGAGTGTCTGTGGCCATCTCTGCTGTGACTGAACAAAAGCCAGGGGAGCAGGGGTCGCCGGGAAGGGCCCTCAGAGCCCAGCAGGCCCAGTGGGGTGTCACAACCATTTAGGCCCAGACCAAAGGGCGCCTTCTTTGTCTGAACAGCTGCCCAAACTCTCACCTTTCCACTCAGGCTGCCCTCTTACTTGAACTGTGTTTGGAAACTGTCCGCGCAGTACACCTCGCTGCACAGCTAACCATAGGTCTGGGCATCGTAGCTTCCTGCCAGGTGACCGAAGTTCGCAGGTAGATGGGTCCCTGGGACACACGCGGAGAGGCTGCTGCCCGGGCCACAGGCCGCCCATTAACCCAGCCCCAGATTGGGGCCGCACAGCCGCTCTGTCTGAGTCCCCTCCCTCTAGAGGGAGTATTGGACCAACACTTCTAGAAAACGGAGTCCTCGCGGGCAACTCATTGGAGGGACACAAATAAAACTTTGCCGACTTTCTGCTGAAACTTAGGAGCGTTCAAACCTAAGCCTCTTACAAGGTCAGCTGTTTAGCTAAACATGAGCTCATGATAGAAATTTACACAATAATGAAGAGATCAGTTACAAGGGGAGACAATCAGCAAAAACAATCAATACCAGAATTAGATTCCCAAGGCCATCCATCAGATGTTGGAATAATCAGGTGCAAGGCAGGATATATACATAAAACTGGAACTGAATCAAGAAACAAGGATGTTTTCAAAGTCTGGTACGATATCTAAAACATTTTTAAAGTACATGTCATTGATAAAGCTAAATACTCAAATGTTGTGTAATACAACAGCTTAATCATTGAGAAGAGCGAAATTATGCTGTTTTGAAAACTATGGCAGGTCAGATTTTCTGCTTAATTATATAAGAAGCTTTCTATAAAACATACACATTATTTCAAAGACTTATTGGCTGTGAAATAAGTTAAGGGTATTTCAAAAGGCTTGTCTGCTTTGAAAGGTGCTTTGTAGGGAATCACAGAAAGTCGAGGGGAAAATATGTCAATATATACATTGCTATAGGTTGAACTAAGCCTTAAGACAGCAACAATGTAGAGGACCTGACACTTAGAAACTTACAAGTAAGCTGGAATCTTCAAAAGTTCAAGTCTTTATAAGTAAAAAGATTTATTAAAATGAATAATCAAGTGTTTTAATTGACATCAGAAGATCAAACCAATAAACCCTGAGAACATAGCTAAAGGATAAATAAAGATATGAGCAGAACTTAATACAACAGCAAACGTATAAAATTGAGGTGATTTGGTAAGTCCAAAGAATATTCTTTGAAAAGATTGAAAAGACACACTTTCATTAAGGAAAACAAAAACGTAAGTAAAGAATATACAGAAAGTGTTAGAACAATGTTATAGCAGAGAATATATTAAATGCCAGTAAATTTGAACATTTCTGTAAAGGGGACCATTTCCTAGCTCCTAAAGTTTACCAAAACTTACACAAGAGGAATTCATTTAAGGTCATCATGTCTGCCCTTGGCATTCTCGGAATGCCCTGGACTTAGAATGCAGCATCTGTAGTCCATGGTAACCTGCGGAGAGGGAGCGGGGCTGAGGGAGGTTGGAACACTGCACTCACTGAGGGAGTGGGTGTGGCCATCTCTGCTGTGACTGAACAAATGGCAGGGGAGCAGGGTGTCCAGGGCAGGGCCCTCAGAGCCCGTCAGGCCCAGTGGTGTGTCACAAGCATTTAGGCCCAGGACAAAGGATGCCTTCTTTGTCTGCACAGCTGCCCAAACTCTCACCTTTCCACTCAGGCCGCCCTCTTACTTGAAGTGTGTGTGGAAGCTGTCCGCGGAGTACACCTCACTGCACAGCTAACCATAGGTCAGGGCTTCGTAGCTTCCTGCCAGGTGACCAAAGTTCGCAGGCAGATGGGTCCCTGGGACACACACGGTGAGGCTCCTGCCCGGGCCACAGGCCGCCCACTGCCCCAGCCCCAGATCGGGGGCCGCAAAGCAGCCCTGTCTGAGTCCCCTGCCTCTAGAGGGAGTATTGGACCAACACTTCTAGAAAATGGGGTCCTCGCGGGCAACTCATTGGAGGGACACAAAAAATTCTTTACCGACTTTCTGCTGAAACTTAGGAGCATTCACACCTAAGCCTCTTACAAGGTTAGCTATTTAGCTAAACATGAGCTCATGATCTAAATTTACACAGAAATGAAGAGATCAGCTACAAGGGGAGACAATCAGCAAAAACAATCAAAACCAGAATTAGATTCCCAAGGCCATCCATCAGATGTTGTAATAATCAGGTAAAAGGCAGGATATATACATAAATCTGGAACTGAAATAAGAAACAAGGATGTTTTCAAAGTCTTGTAGGATCTCTAAAACATTCTTAAAGTACATGTCATTGATAAAGCTAAATACTCAAAGGTTGTGTAATACAACAGATTAATCATTGAGAAGAGTGAAATTATGCTGTTTTGAAAACTATGGCATGTCATATTTTCTGCCTAATTATATAAGAAGATTTATCTAAAACTTACACAAAATTTCAAAGACTTATTGACTGTGAAATAAGTTAAGGGTATTTCAAATGGCTTGTCTGCAAAGAAAGGTGCTATGTAAGGAATCACAGAAAGTCGAGGGGAAAATATGTCAATATCTACATTGCTATATGTTGAACTAAGCCTTAGGACAGCAACAATGTAGAGGACCTGACCCTTAGAAACTTGCAAGAAAGCTAGAATCTTCAAAAGTTCAAATCTTTATAAGTAAAAAGTTTTATTAAAATGAATAACCAAGTGTTTTAATTGACAACAGAAGATCAAACCAATAAACCCTGAGAACATAGATAAAAGATAAATAAAGATATGAGCAGAACTTAACACAACAGCAAACGTATAAAATTGAGGTGATTTATTAAGTCCAAAGAATATTCTTTGAAAAGATTGAAAAGACACACTTTGATTAAGGAAAACAAAAACATAAGTAAAGAATATACAGAAAGAGTCAGGACAATGTTATAGCAGAGAATATATGAAATACCAGTAAATTTGAACATTTCTGTAAAGGGGAACATTTCCTAGCTGCTAAAGTTTACAAAACTTACAGAAGAGGTAATCATTTAAGGTCATCAGGTCTGCCCTTGGCATTCTCGGAACGCCCTGGCCTCAGAATGCAGCATCTGTAGTCCATGGTAACCTGCGGAGAGGGGGCGGGGCTGAGGGAGGTTGGAACACAGCCCTCACTGAGGGAGTGAGTGTGGCCATCTCTGCTGTGAGTGAACAAAGGGCAAGGGAGCAGTGGGCCCAGGGCAGGGCCCTCAGAACCCGGCATGCCCAGTGGGGTGTCACAAGCTTTTAGGCACAGACCAAAGGGCACCTTCTTTGTCTGAACAGCTGCCCAAACTCTCACCTTTCCACTCAGGCCGCCCTCTTACTTGAAGTGTGTGTGGAACCTGTCCGTGCAGTACACCTCGCTGCTCAGCTAACCATAGGTCTGGGCATCGTAGCCTCCTGCCAGGTGACCGAAGTTCGCAGCCAGATGGGTCCCTGGGACACAGGTGGGGAGGCTCCTGCCTGGGCCACAGGCCGCCCACTGCCCCAGCCCCAGATGGGGGGCCGAAAAGCAGTTCTGTCTGAGTCCCCTGTCTCTAGAGGGAGTATTGGACCAACACTTCTAGAAAACGGGGTCCTCTTGGCAACTCATTAGTGGGACACAAATAAATCTTTGCCGACTTTCTGCTGAAAATTAGGAGCATTCACACTTAAGCCTCTTACAAGGTCAGCTGTTAAGCTAAACATGAGCTCATGATCTAAATTTACACAATAATGAAGAGATCAGCTACAAGGGGAGACAATCAGCAAAAACAATCAATACCAGAATTAGATTCCCAAGGCCATCCATCAGATGTTGGAATAATCAGGTGCAAGGCATGAAATATACATTAAACTGGAACTGAAACAAGAAACAAGGATGTTTTCACAGTCTGGTAGGATCTCTAAAACATTTTTAAAGTACATGTCATTGATAAAGCTAATTACTCAAAAGTTGTGTAATACAACAGATTAATCATTGAGAAGAGTGAAATTATGCTATTTTGAAAACTATGGTAGGTCAGATTTTCTGCCTAATTATATATGAAGATTTATCTAAAACATACACTATATTTCAAAGACTTATTGTCTGTGAAATAAGTTAAGGGTATTTCAAATGGCTTGTCTGCAATGAAAGTTGCTATGTAGGGAATCACAGAAAGTCGAGGGGAAAATATGACAATATATACATTGCTATATGTTGAACTAAGCCTTAGGACATCAACAACGTAGAGGACCTGACACTTAGAAACTTACAAGTAAGCTGGAATCTTCAAAAGTTCCAATCTTTATAAGTAAAAAGATTTATTAAAATGAATAACCAAGTGTTTTAATTGACATCAGAAGATCAAACCAATAAATCCTGCGAACATAGATAAAAGATAATAAAGATATGAGCAGAACTTAATACAACAGCAAACGTATAAAATTGAGGTGATTGAGTAAGTCCAAAGAATATTCTTTGAAAAGATTGAAAAGACACACTTTGATTAAGGACAACAAAAACATAAGTAAAGAATATACAGAAAGAGTCAGGACAATGTTATAGCAGAGAATATAAGAAATGCCAGTGAATTTGAACATTTCTGTAAAGGGGACCATTTCCTAGCTCCTAAAGTTTATCAAAACTGACACAAGAGGAAATCATTTAAGGGCATCATGTCTGCCATTGGCATTCTCGGAACGCCCTGGCCTCAGAATGCAGCATCTGTAGTCCATGGTAACCTGCGGAGAAGGGGCGGGGCTGAGGGAGGTTGGAACACTGCCCTCACTGAGGGATTGGGTGTGGCCAACTCTGCTGTGACTGAACAAAGGGCAGGGGAGCAGGGCGCCCAGGGCAGGGCCCTCAGAGCCCGGCAGGCCCAGTGGGGTGTCACAAGCATTTAGGCCCAGGCCAAAGGGCGCCTTCTTTGTCTGCACAGCTGCCCAAACTCTCACCTTTCCACTAAGGCCGCCCTCTTACTTGAAGTGTGTGTGGAACCTGTCCGTGCAGTACACCTCGCTGCACAGCTAACCATAGGTCTGGGCATTGTAGCTTCCTGCCAGGTAACCGAAGTTCGTAGGCAGATGGGTCCCTGGGACACAGGCGGAGAGGCTCCTGCCCAGGCCACAGGCCGCCCACTGCCCCAGCCCCAGATGGGGGGCCGAAAAGCAGTTCTGTCTGAGTCCCCTGTCTCTAGAGGGAGTATTGGACCAACACTTCTAGAAAACGGGGTCCTCTTGGCAACTCATTAGAGGGACACAAATAAATCTTTGCCGACTTTCTGCTGAAACTTAGGAGCATTCACACCTAAGCCTCTTACAAGGTCAGCTGTTAAGCTAAACATGAGCTCATGATCTAAATTTACACAATAATGAAGAGATCAGCTACAAGGGGAGACAATCAGCGAAACAATCAATATCAGAATTAGATTCCCAAGGCCATCCATCAGATGTTGGAATAATCAGGTGCAAGGCATGAAATATACATTAAACTGGAACTGAAATAAGAAACAAGGATGTTTTCACAGTCTGGTAGGATCTCTAAAACATTTTTAAAGTACATGTCATTGATAAAGCTAATTACTCAAAAGTTGTGTAATACAACAGATTAATCATTGAGAAGAGTGAAATTATGCTATTTTGAAACCTATGGCAGGTCAGATTTTCTGCCTAATTATATATGAAGATTTATCTAAAACATACACAATATTTCAAAGACTTATTGGCTGTGAAATAAGTTAAGGGTATTTCAAATGGCTTGTTTGCAATGAAAGTTGCTATGTAGGGAATCACAGAAAGTCGAGGGGAAAATATGACAATATATACATTGCTATAGGTTGAACTAAGCCTTAGGAAATCAACAACGTAGAGGTCCTGACACTTAGAAACTTACAAGTAAGCTGGAATCTTCAAAAGTTCCAATCTTTATAAGTAAAAAGGTTTATTAAAATGAATAACCAAGTGTTTTAATTGACATCAGGAGATCAAACCAATAAACCCTGAGATCATAGATAAAAGATAATAAAGATATGAGCAGAACTTAACACAACAGCTAACGTATAAAATTGAGGTGATTTAGTAAGTCCAAAGAATATTCTTTGAAAAGATTAAAAAGACACACTTTGATTAAGGAAAACAAAAACATAAGTAAAGAATATACAGAAAGATTCAGGACAATGTTATAGCAGAGAATATAAGAAATGCCAGTGAATTTGAATATTTCTGTAAAGGGGACCATTTCCTAGCTCCTAAAGTTTACAAAAACTGACACAAGAGGAAATCATTTAAGGTCCTCATGCCTGCCCTTGGCATTCTGAGAACGCCCTGGCCTCAGAATGCAGCATCTGTAGTCCATGGTAACCTGCGGAGAGGGGGCGGGGCTGAGGGAGGTTGGAACACTGCCCTCACTGATGGATTGGGTGTGGCCATCTCTGCTGTGACTGAACAAAGGGCAGGGGAGCAGGGCGCCCAGGGCAGGGCCCTCAGAGCCCGGCAGGCCCAGTGGGGTGTCACAAGCATTTAGGCCCAGGCCAAAGGGCGCCTTCTTTGTCTGCACAGCAGCCCAAACTCTCACCTTTCCACTAAGGCCGCCCTCTTACTTGAAGTGTGTGTGGAACCTGTACGTGCAGTACACCTCGCAGCACAGCTAACCATAGGTCTGGGCCTCGTAGCTTCCTGCCAGGTAACCGAAGTTCGCAGGCATATGGGTCCCTGGGACACAGGCGGAGAGGCTCCTGCCCAGGCCACAGGCCGCCCACTGCCCCAGCCCCAGATGGGGGGCCGAAAAGCAGCTCTGTCTGAGTCCCCTGTCTCTAGAGGGAGTATTGGACCAACACTTCTAGAAAACGGGGTCCTCTTGGCAACTCATTAGAGGGACACAAATAAATCTTTGCCGACTTTCTGCTGAAACTTAGGAGCATTCACACTTAAGCCTCTTACAAGGTCAGCTGTTAAGCTAAACATGAGCTCATGATCTAAATTTACACAATAATGAAGAGATCAGCTACAAGGGGAGACAATCAGCAAAAACAATCAATACCAGAATTAGATTCCCAAGGCCATCCATCAGATGTTGGAATAATCAGGTGCAAGGCATGAAATATACATTAAACTGGAACTGAAACAAGAAACAAGGATGTTTTCACAGTCTGGTAGGATCTCTAAAACATTTTTAAAGTACATGTCATTGATAAAGCTAATTACTCAAAAGTTGTGTAATACAACAGATTAATCATTGAGAAGAGTGAAATTATGCTATTTTGAAAACTATGGTAGGTCAGATTTTCTGCCTAATTATATATGAAGATTTATCTAAAACATACACTATATTTCAAAGACTTATTGTCTGTGAAATAAGTTAAGGGTATTTCAAATGGCTTGTCTGCAATGAAAGGTGCTATGTAGGGAATCACAGAAAGTCGAGGGGAAAACATGACAATATATACATTGCTATAGGTTGAACTAAGCCTTAGGACATCAACAACGTAGAGGACCTGACACTTAGAAACTTACAAGTAAGCTGGAATCTTCAAAAGTTCCAATCTTTATAAGTAAAAAGATTTATTAAAATGAATAACCAAGTGTTTTAATTGACATCAGAAGATCAAACCAATAAATCCTGCGAACATAGATAAAAGATAATAAAGATATGAGCAGAACTTAATACAACAGCAAACGTATAAAATTGAGGTGATTGAGTAAGTCCAAAGAATATTCTTTGAAAAGATTGAAAAGACACACTTTGATTAAGGACAACAAAAACATAAGTAAAGAATATACAGAAAGAGTCAGGACAATGTTATAGCAGAGAATATAAGAAATGCCAGTGAATTTGAACATTTCTGTAAAGGGGACCATTTCCTAGCTCCTAAAGTTTATCAAAACTGACACAAGAGGAAATCATTTAAGGGCATCATGTCTGCCATTGGCATTCTCGGAACGCCCTGGCCTCAGAATGCAGCATCTGTAGTCCATGGTAACCTGCGGAGAAGGGGCGGGGCTGAGGGAGGTTGGAACACTGCCCTCACTGAGGGATTGGGTGTGGCCAACTCTGCTGTGACTGAACAAAGGGCAGGGGAGCAGGGCGCCCAGGGCAGGGCCCTCAGAGCCCGGCAGGCCCAGTGGGGTGTCACAAGCATTTAGGCCCAGGCCAAAGGGCGCCTTCTTTGTCTGCACAGCTGCCCAAACTCTCACCTTTCCACTAAGGCCGCCCTCTTACTTGAAGTGTGTGTGGAACCTGTCCGTGCAGTACACCTCGCTGCACAGCTAACCATAGGTCTGGGCATCGTGGCTTCCTGCCAGGTAACCGAAGTTCGTAGGCAGATGGGTCCCTGGGACACAGGCGGAGAGGCTCCTGCCCAGGCCACAGGCCGCCCACTGCCCCAGCCCCAGATGGGGGGCCGAAAAGCAGTTCTGTCTGAGTCCCCTGTCTCTAGAGGGAGTATTGGACCAACACTTCTAGAAAACGGGGTCCTCTTGGCAACTCATTAGAGGGACACAAATAAATCTTTGCCGACTTTCTGCTGAAACTTAGGAGCATTCACACCTAAGCCTCTTACAAGGTCAGCTGTTAAGCTAAACATGAGCTCATGATCTAAATTTACACAATAATGAAGAGATCAGCTACAAGGGGAGACAATCAGCAAAACAATCAATATCAGAATTAGATTCCCAAGGCCATCCATCAGATGTTGGAATAATCAGGTGCAAGGCATGAAATATACATTAAACTGGAACTGAAATAAGAAACAAGGATGTTTTCACAGTCTGGTAGGATCTCTAAAACATTTTTAAAGTACATGTCATTGATAAAGCTAATTACTCAAAAGTTGTGTAATACAACAGATTAATCATTGAGAAGAGTGAAATTATGCTATTTTGAAACCTATGGCAGGTCAGATTTTCTGCCTAATTATATATGAAGATTTATCTAAAACATACACAATATTTCAAAGACTTATTGGCTGTGAAATAAGTTAAGGGTATTTCAAATGGCTTGTCTGCAATGAAAGTTGCTATGTAGGGAATCACAGAAAGTCGAGGGGAAAATATGACAATATATACATTGCTATAGGTTGAACTAAGCCTTAGGACATCACCAACGTAGAGGTCCTGACACTTAGAAACTTACAAGTAAGCTGGAATCTTCAAAAGTTCCAATCTTTATAAGTAAAAAGATTTATTAAAATGAATAACCAAGTGTTTTAATTGACATCAGAAGATCAAACCAATAAACCCTGAGAACATAGATAAAAGATAATAAAGATATGAGCAGAACTTAACACAACAGCTAACGTATAAAATTGAGGTGATTTAGTAAGTCCAAAGAATATTCTTTGAAAAGATTAAAAAGACACACTTTGATTAAGGAAAACAAAAACATAAGTAAAGAATATACAGAAAGATTCAGGACAATGTTATAGCAGAGAATATAAGAAATGCCAGTGAATTTGAATATTTCTGTAAAGGGGACCATTTCCTAGCTCCTAAAGTTTACAAAAACTGACACAAGAGGAAATCATTTAAGGTCCTCATGCCTGCCCTTGGCATTCTGAGAACGCCCTGGCCTCAGAATGCAGCATCTGTAGTCCATGGTAACCTGCGGAGAGGGGGCGGGGCTGAGGGAGGTTGGAACACTGCCCTCACTGAGGGATTGGGTGTGGCCATCTCTGCTGTGACTGAACAAAGGGCAGGGGAGCAGGGCGCCCAGGGCAGGGCCCTCAGAGCCCGGCAGGCCCAGTGGGGTGTCACAAGCATTTAGGCCCAGGCCAAAGGGCGCCTTCTTTGTCTGCACAGCAGCCCAAACTCTCACCTTTCCACTAAGGCCGCCCTCTTACTTGAAGTGTGTGTGGAACCTGTCCGTGCAGTACACCTCGCAGCACAGCTAACCATAGGTCTGGGCCTCGTAGCTTCCTGCCAGGTAACCGAAGTTCGCAGGCATATGGGTCCCTGGGACACAGGCGGAGAGGTTCCTGCCCAGGCCACAGGCCGCCCACTGCCCCAGCCCCAGATGGGGGGCCGAAAAGCAGCTCTGTCTGAGTCCCCTGTCTCTAGAGGGATTATTGGACCAACACTTCTAGAAAACGGGGTCCTCTTGGCAACTCATTAGAGGGACACAAATAAATCTTTGCCGACTTTCTGCTGAAACTTAGGAGCATTCACACTTAAGCCTCTTACAAGGTCAGCTGTTAAGCTAAACATGAGCTCATGATCTAAATTTACACAATAATGAAGAGATCAGCTACAAGGGGAGACGATCAGCAAAAACAATCAATACCAGAATTAGATTCCCAAGGCCATCCATCAGATGTTGGAATAATCAGGTGCAAGGCAGGAAATATACATTAAACTGGAACTGAAACAAGAAACAAGGATGTTTTCACAGTCTGGTAGGTTCTCTAAAACATTTTTAAAGTACATGTCATTGATAAATCTAATTACTCAAAAGTTGTGTAATACAACAGATTAATCATTGAGAAGAGTGAAATTATGCTATTTTGAAACCTATGGCAGGTCAGATTTTCTGCCTAATTATATATGAAGATTTATCTAAAACATACACAATATTTCAAAGACTTATTGGCTGTGAAATAAGTTAAGGGTATTTCAAATGGCTTGTCTGCAATGAAAGTTGCTATGTAGGGAATCACAGAAAGTCGAGGGGAAAATATGACAATATATACATTGCTATAGGTTGAACTAAGTCTTAGGACATCAACAACGTAGAGGTCCTGACACTTAGAAACTTACAAGTAAGCTGGAATCTTCAAAAGTTCAAGTCTTTATAAGTAAAAAGATTTATTAAAATGAATAACCAAGTGTTTTAATTGACATCAGAAGATCAAACCAATAAACCCTGAGAACATAGATAAAAGATAATAAAGATATGAGCAGAACTTAACACAACACCTAACGTATAAAATTGAGGTGATTTAGTACGTCCAAAGAATACTCTTTGAAAAGATTAAAAAGACACACTTTGATTAAGGAAAACAAAAACATAAGTAAAGAATATACAGAAAGAGTCAGGACAATGTTATAGCAGAGAGTATATGAAATGCCAGTAAATTTGAACATTTCTGTAAAGGGGACCATTTCCTAGCTCCTAAAGTTTACCAAAACTGACACAAGAGGAAATCATTTAAGGTCATCATGTCTGCCCTTGGCATGCTCGGAACGCCCTGGCCTCAGAATGCAGCATCTGTAGTCCATGGTAACCTGCGGAGAGGGGGCGGGGCTGAGGGAGGTTGGAACACTGCCCTCACTGAGGGAGTGGGTGTGGCCATCTCTGCTGTGACTGAACAAAGGGCAGGGGAGCAGGGCGCCCAGGGCAGGGCCCTCAGAGCCCGGCAGGGCCAGTGGGGTGTCACAAGCATTTAGGCCCAGGCCAAAGGGCGCCTTCTTTGTCTGCACAGCTGCCCAAACTCTCACCTTTCCACTCAGGCCGCCATCTTACTTGAAGTGTGTGTGGAACCTGTCTGTGCAGTACACCTCGCTGCACAGCTAACCATAGGTCTGGGCATCGTAGCTTCCTGCCAGGTGACCGAAGTTCGCAGGTAGATGGGTCCCTGGGACACAGGCGGAGAGGCTCCTGCCCGGGCCAAAGGCCGCCCACAGCCCCAGCCCCAGATCGGGGGCCTCAAATCAGCCTTGCCTGAGTCCCCTGCATCTAGAGGGAGTATTGGACGAACACTTCTAGAAAATGGGGTCCTCACGGGCAACTCATTGGAGGGACACAAATAAATCTTTGCCGACTTTCTGCTGAAACTTAGGAGCGTTCACACCTAAGCCTTTTACAAGGTCAGCTGTTTAGCTAAACATGAGCTCATGATCTAAATTTACACAATAATGAAGAGATCAGCTACAAGGGGAGACAATCAGCAGAAACAATCAATACCAGAATTAGATTCCCAAGGCCATCCATCAGATTTTGGAATAATCAGGTGCAAGGCAGGAAATATACATAAAACTGGAACTGAAACAAGAAACAAGTATGTTTTCACAGTCTGGTAGGGTCTCTAAAACATTATTAAATTACATGTCATTGATAAAGCTAAATACTCAAAGGTTGTGTAATACAACAGATTAATCATTGAGAAGAGTGAAATTATGCTGTTTTGAAAACTATGGCAGGTAATATTTCCTGCCTAATTATATATGAAGATTTCTCGAAAACACATTATTTCAAAAACTTATTGGCTGTGAAATATGTTAAGGGTATTTCAAATGGCTTGTCTGCAATGAAAGGTGCTATGTAGGGAATCACAGAAAGTCGAGGGGAAAATATGTCAATATATACATTGCTATAGGTTGAACTAAGCCTTAGGACAGCAACCATGTAGAGGACCTGACACTTAGAAACTTACAAGTAAGCTGGAATCTTCAAAAGTTCAAGTCTTTATAAGTAAAAAGATTTATTAAAATGAATAACCAAGTGTTTTAATTGACATCAGAAGATCAAACCAATAAACCCTGAGAACATAGCTAAAGGATAAATAAAGATATGAGCAGAACTTAATACAACAGCAAACGTATAAAATTGAGGTGATTTAGTAAGTCCAAAGAATATTCTTTGAAAAGATTGAAAAGACACACTTTGATTAAGGAAAACAAAAACATAAGTAAAGAATATACAAAAAGAGTCAGGACAGTGTTAAAGCAGAGAATATATGAAATGCCAGTAAATTTGAACATTTCTGTAAAGGGGACCATTTCCTAGCTCCTAAAGTTTACCAAAACTGACACAAGAGGAAATCATTTAAGGTCATCAGGTCTGCCCTTGGCATTCTCGGAACGCCCTGGCCTCAGAATGCAGCATCTGTAGTCCATGGTACCCTGCGGAGAGGGGGCGGGGCTGAGGGAGGTTGGAACACTGCCTTCACTGAGGGAGTGGGTGTGGCCATCTCTGCTGTGACTGAACAAAGGGCAGGGGAGCAGGAGGCCCAGTGCAGGGGCCTCAGAGCCCTTCAAGCCCAGTGGTGTGTCACAAGCATTTAGGCCCAGGCCAAAAGGCACATTCTTCTTCTGCACAGCTGCCCAAACTCTCACCTTTCCACTCAGGCCGCCTTCTTACTTGAAGTGTGTGTGGAAGCTGTCCGCGCAGTACACCTCACTGCACAGATAACTATAGGTCTGAGCATCATAGCTTCCTGCCATTTGACCGAAGTTCGCAGGCAGATATGTCCCTGGGACACATGCGGAGAGGCTCCTGCCCATGACACAGGCCACCCACTGCCCCAGCCCCAGATCGGGAGCCGCAAAGCAGCCCTGTCTGAGTCCCTTCCCTCTAGAGGGAGTATTGGACCCACAATTCTTGAAAAAGGGGTCCTCGCGGGCAATTCATTGGAGAGACACAAATAAATCTTTGCCGAGTTTCTGCAGAAACTTAGGAGCGTTCACACCTAAGCCTCTTACAAGGTCAGCTGTTTAGCTAAACATGAGCTCATGATCTAAATTTACACAATAATAAAGAGATCAGCTACAAGGGGAGACAATCAGCAAAAACAATCAATACCAGAATTAGATTCCCAAGGCCATCCATCAGATGTTGGAATAATCAGGTGCAAGGCAGGATATATACATAAATCTGGAACTGAAACAAGAAACAAGGATGTTTTCACAGTCTGGTAGGATCTCTAGAACATTTGTAAAGTACATGTCATTGATAAAGCTAAATACTCAAATGTTGTGTAATACAAGAGATTAATCATTGAGAAGAGTGAAATTATGCTGTTTTGAAAACTATGGCAGGTCAGATTTTCTGCCTAATTATATAAGAAGATATCTCTAAAACATACACATTATTTCCAAGACTTATTGGCTGTGAAATAAGTTAAGGGTATTTCAAATGGCTTGTCTGCAACGAAAGGTGCTATGTAGGGAATCACAGAAAGTCGAGGGGAAAATATGTTAATATATACATTGCTATAGGTTGAACTAAGCCTTAGGACAGCAACAATGTAGAGGACCTGACCCTTAGAAACTTGCAAGAAAGCTAGAATCTTCAAAATTTACAATCTTTATAAGTAAAAAGATTTATTAAAATGAATAACCAAGTGTTTTAATTGACATCAGAAGATCAAACCAATAAACCATGAGAACATAGATAAAAGATAAATAAAGATATGAGCAGAACTTAATACAACAGCAAACGTATAAAATTGAGGTGATTTGGTAAGTCCAAAGAATATTCTTTGAAAAGATTGAAAAGACACACTTTGATTTAGGAAAACAAAAACATAAGTAAAGAATATACAGAAAGAGTCAGGACAATGTTATAGCAGAGAATACATTAAATGCCAGTAAATTTGGACATTTCTGTAAAGGGGACCATTTCCTAGCTCCTAAAGTTTACCAAAACTGACAGAAGAGGAATTCATTTAAGGTCATCATGTCTGCCCTTGGCATTCTCGGAACACCCTGGACTTAGAATGCAGCATCTGTACTCCATGGTAACCTGCTGTCAGGGGGCGGGGCTGAGGGAGTTTGGAACACTGCCCTCACTGAGGGAGTGGGTGTGGCCATCTCTGCTGTGACTGAACAAAGGGTAGGGGAGCCGGGGGCCCAGTGCAGGGCCCTCAGAGCCAGGCAGGCGCAGTGGGGTGCAACTAGCATTTAGGCCCAGGCGAAAGGGTGCCTTCCTTGTCTGAACAGGTGCCCAAACTCTCACCTTTCCACTCAGGCCGCCCTCTTACTTGAAGTGGGTGTGGAATCTGTCCACGCAGTACACCTCGCAGCACAGCTAACCATAGGTCTGGGCCTCGTAGCTTCCTGCCAGGTGACCGAAGTTCGCAGGCAGATGGGTCCCTGGGACACACGCGGTGAGGCTCCGGCCCGGGCCACAGGCCGCCCACTGCCCCAGCCCCAGATCGGTGGACGCACAGAAGCCCTGTCTGAGTACCCTCCCTCTAGAGGGAGTATTGGACCAACACTTCTACAAAACGGGGTCCTCGCGGCAACTCATTGGATGGACACAAATAAATCTTTGCCGACTTTCTGCTGAAACTTAGGAGCATTCACACCTAAGCCTCTTACAAGGTCAGCTGTTTAGCTAAACATGAGTTCATGATCTAAATTTACACAATAATGAAGAGATCAGCTACAAGGGGAGACAATCAGCTAAAACAATCAATACCAGAATTAGATTCCCAAGGCCATCCATCAGATGTTGGAATAATCAGGTGCAAGGCAGGATAAATACATAAAACTGGAACTGAAAAAAGAAACAAGGATGTTTTCACAGTCTGGTAGGATCTCTAAAACATTTTTAAAATACATGTCATTGATAAAGCTAAATACTGAAAGGTTGAGTAATACAAGAGATTAATCATTGAGAAGAGTGAAATTATGCTGTTTTGAAAACTATGGCAGGTCAGATTTTCTGCCTAATTATATAAGAAGATTTCTCGAAAACACATAATTTGAATGACTGATTGGCTGTGAAATAAGTTAAGGGCATTTCAAATGGCTTGTCTGCAATGAAAGGTGCTATGTAGGGAATCACAGAAAGTCGAGGGTAAAATATGTCAATATATACATTGCTATATGTTGAACTAAGCCTTAGGACAGCAACAATGTAGAGGACCTGACACTTAGAAACCTACAAGTAAGCTGTAATCTTCAAAAGTTCAAATCTTTATAAGTAAAAAGATTTATTAAAATGAATAACCAAGTGTTTTAATTGACACCAGAAGATCAAACCAATAAACCCTGAGAACATAGCTAAAAGATAAATAAAGACATGAGCAGAACTTAATACAACAGCAAACGTATAAAATTGAGGTGATTTAGTAAGTCCAAAGAATATTCTTTGAAAAGATTGAAAAGACACACTTTGATTAAGGAAAACTAAAGCATAAGTAAAGAATATACAGAAAGAGTCAGGACAATGTTATAGCAGAGAGTATATGAAATGCCAGTAAATTTGAACATTTCTGTAAAGGGGACCATTTCCTAGCTCCTAAAGTTTACCAAAACTGACACAAGAGGAAATCATTTAAGGTCATTATGTCTGCCCTTGGCATTCTCGGAACGCCCTGGCCTCAGAATGCAGCATCTGTAGTCCATGGTAACCTGCGCAGAGGGGGCGGGGCTGAGGGAGGTTGGAACACTGCCCTCAGTGAGGGAGTGTGTGTGGCCATCTCTGCTATGACTGAACAAAGGGCAGGGGAGCAGGGTGTCCAGGGCAGGGCCCTCAGAGCCAGGCAGGCACAGTGTGGTTTCACAAGCATTTAGGCCCAGGCCAAAGGGTGCCTTCTTTGTCTGCACAGCTGCCCAAACTCTCACCTTTCCACTCAGGCCGCCCTCTTTCTTGAAGTGTGTGTGGAAGCTGTCCGCGCAGTACACCTCGCTGCACAGCTAACCATAGGACTGGGCATCGTAGCTTCCTGCCAGGTGACCGAAGTTCGCAGGAAGATGGGTCCCTGGGACACACACGGAGAGGCTCCTGCCCGGGCCACAAGCCGCCCACTGCCCCAGCCCCAGTTCAGCGGCCGAAAATCAGCCCTGTCTGAGTCTCCTGCCTCTAGAAGGAGTATTGGACCAACACTTCTAGAAAATGGGGTCCTCACGGGCAACTCATTGGAGGGACAGAAATAAATCTTTGCCGAGTTTCTGCTGAAACTTAGGAGCGTTCACACCTAAGCCTCTTACAAGGTCAGCTCTTTAGCTAAACATGAGCTCATTATCGAAATTTACACAATAATGAAGTGATCAGCTACAAGGGGAGACAATCAGCAAAAACAATCAATACCAGAATTAGATTCCCAAGGCCATCCATCAGATGTTGGAATAATCAGGTGCAAGGCAGGATATATACATAACACTGGAACTGAAACAAGAAACAAGGGTGTTTTCAAATTCTGGTACGATCTCTAAAACATATTTAAAGTACATGTCATTGATAAAGCTAAATACTCAAAGGTTGTGTAATACAACAGATTAATCATTGAGAAGAGTGAAATTATTCTATTTTGAAACCTATGGCAGGTCAGATTTTCTGCCTAATTATATATGAAGATTTATCTAAAACATACACAATATTTCAAAGACTTATTGGCTGTGAAATAAGTTAAGGGTATTTCAAATGGCTTGTCTGCAATGAAAGTTGCTATGTAGGGAATCACAGAAAGTCGAGGGGAAAATATGATAATATATACATTGCTATAGGTTGAACTAAGTCTTAGGACATCAACAACGTAGAGGTCCTGACACTTAGAAACTTACAAGTAAGCTGGAATCTTCAAAAGTTCAAGTCTTTATAAGTAAAAAGATTTATTAAAATGAATAACCAAGTGTTTTAATTGACATCAGAAGATCAAACCAATAAACCCTGAGAACATAGATAAAAGATAATAAAGATATGAGCAGAACTTAACACAACACCTAACGTATAAAATTGAGGTGATTTAGTACGTCCAAAGAATACTCTTTGAAAAGATTAAAAAGACACACTTTGATTAAGGAAAACAAAAACATAAGTAAAGAATATACAGAAAGAGTCAGGACAATGTTATAGCAGAGAATATAAGAAATGCCAGTGAATTTGAACATTTCTGTAAAGGGGACCATTTCCTAGCTCCTAAACTTTACCAAAACTGACACAAGAGGAATTCATTTAAGGTCATCATGTCTGCCCTTGGCATTCTCGGAACGCCCTGGCCTCAGAATGCAGCATCTGTAGTCCATGGTAACCTGCGGAGAGGGGGCGGGGCTGAGGGAGGTTGGAACACTGCCCTCACTGAGGGAGTGGGTGTGGCCATCTCTGCTGTGACTGAACAAAGGGCAGGGGAGCAGGGCGCCCAGGGCAGGGCCCTCAGAGCCCGGCAGGGCCAGTGGGGTGTCACAAGCATTTAGGCCCAGGCCAAAGTGCGCCTTCTTTGTCTGCACAGCTGCCCAAACTCTCACCTTTCCACTCAGGCCGCCATCTTACTTGAAGTGTGTGTGGAACCTGTCTGTGCAGTACACCTCGCTGCACAGCTAACCATAGGTCTGGGCATCGTAGCTTCCTGCCAGGTGACCGAAGTTCGCAGGCAGATGGGTCCCTGGGACACAGGCGGAGAGGCTCCTGCCCGGGCCACAGGCCGCCCACAGCCCCAGCCCCAGATCGGGGGCCTCAAATCAGCCTTGCCTGAGTCCCCTGCATCTAGAGGGTGTATTGGACGAACACTTCTAGAAAATGGGGTCCTCACGGGCAACTCATTGGAGGGACACAAATAAATCTTTGCCGACTTTCTGCTGAAACTTAGGAGCGTTCACACCTAAGCCTTTTACAAGGTCAGCTGTTTAGCTAAACATGAGCTCATGATCTAAATTTACACAATAATGAAGAGATCAGCTACAAGGGGAGACAATCAGCAAAAACAATCAATACCAGAATTAGATTCCCAAGGCCATCCATCAGATGTTGGAATAATCAGGTGCAAGGCAGGAAATATACATAAAACTGGAACTGAAACAAGAAACAAGTATGTTTTCACAGTCTGGTAGGGTCTCTAAAACATTCTTAAATTACATGTCATTGATAAAGCTAAATACTCAAAGGTTGTGTAATACAACAGATTAATCATTGAGAAGAGTGAAATTATGCTGTTTTGAAAACTATGGCAGGTAATATTTCCTGCCTAATTATATATGAAGATTTCTCGAAAACACATTATTTCAAAAACTTATTGGCTGTGAAATAAGTTAAGGGTATTTCAAATGGCTTGTCTGCAATGAAAGGTGCTATGTAGGGAATCACAGAAAGTCGAGGGGAAAATATGTCAATATATACATTGCTATAGGTTGAACTAAGCCTTAGGACAGCAACCATGTAGAGGACCTGACACTTAGAAACTTACAAGTAAGCTGGAATCTTCAAAAGTTCAAGTCTTTATAAGTAAAAAGATTTATTAAAATGAATAACCAAGTGTTTTAATTGACATCAGAAGATCAAACCAATAAACCCTGAGAACATAGCTAAAGGATAAATAAAGATATGAGCAGAACTTAATACAACAGCAAACGTATAAAATTGAGGTGATTTAGTAAGTCCAAAGAATATTCTTTGAAAAGATTGAAAAGACACACTTTGATTAAGGAAAACAGAAACATAAGTAAAGAATATACAAAAAGAGTCAGGACAGTGTTAAAGCAGAGAATATATGAAATGCCAGTAAATTTGAACATTTCTGTAAAGGGGACCATTTCCTAGCTCCTAAAGTTTACCAAAACTGACACAAGAGGAAATCATTTAAGGTCATCAGGTCTGCCCTTGGCATTCTCGGAACGCCCTGGCCTCAGAATGCAGCATCTGTAGTCCATGGTACCCTGCGGAGAGGGGGCGGGGCTGAGGGAGGTTGGAACACTGCCTTCACTGAGGGAGTGGGTGTGGCCATCTCTGCTGTGACTGAACAAAGGGCAGGGGAGCAGGGGGCCCAGTGCAGGGGCCTCAGAGCCCTTCAGGCCCAGTGGTGTGTCACAAGCATTTAGGCCCAGGCCAAAAGGCACATTCTTCTTCTGCACAGCTGCCCAACCTCTCACCTTTCCACTCAGGCCGCCCTCTTACTTGAAGTGTGTGTGGAACCTCTCCGCGCAGTACACCTCGCTGCACAGATAACTATAGGTCTGAGCATCATAGCTTCCTGCCATTTGACCGAAGTTCGCAGGCAGATATGTGCCTGGGACACATGCGGAGAGGCTCCTGCCCATGACACAGGTCGCCCACTGCCCCAGCCCCAGATCGGGGGCCGCAAAGCAGCCCTGTCTGAGTCCCTTCCCTCTAGAGGGAGTATTGTACCAACAATTCTTGAAAAAGGGGTCCTCGCGGGCAATTCATTGGAGGGACACAAATAAATCTTTGCCGAGTTTCTGCAGAAACTTTGGAGCGTTCACACCTAAGCCTCTTACAAGGTCAGCTGTTTAGCTAAACATGAGCTCATGATCTAAATTTACACAATAATAAAGAGATCAGCTACAAGGGGAGACAATCAGCAAAAACAATCAATACCAGAATTAGATTCCCAAGGCCATCCATCAGATGTTGGAATAATCAGGTGCAAGGCAGGATATATACATAAATCTGGAACTGAAACAAGAAACAAGGATGTTTTCACAGTCTGGTAGGATCTCTAAAACATTTTTAAAGTACATGTCATTGATAAAGCTAAATACTCAAAGGTTGTGTAATACAACAGATTAATCATTGAGAAGAGTGAAATTATGCTGTTTTGAAAACTATGGCAGGTCAGATTTTCTGCCTAATTATATAAGAAGATATCTCTAAAACATACACATTATTTCCAAGACTTATTGGCTGTGAAATAAGTTAAGGGTATTTCAAATGGCTTGTCTGCAATGAAAGGTGCTATGTAGGGAATCACAGAAAGTCGAGGGGAAAATATGTTAATATATACATTGCTATATGTTGAACTAAGCCTTAGGACAGCAACAATGTAGAGGACCTGACCCTTAGAAACTTGCAAGAAAGCTAGAATCTTCAAAATTTACAATCTTTATAAGTAAAAAGATTTATTAAAATGAATAACCAAGTGTTTTAATTGACATCAGAAGATCAAACCAATAAACCCTGAGAACATAGATAAAAGATAAATAAAGATATGAGCAGAACTTAATACAACAGCAAACGTATAAAATTGAGGTGATTTGGTAAGTCCAAAGAATATTCTTTGAAAAGATTGAAAAGACACACTTTGATTAAGGAAAACAAAAACATAAGTAAAGAATATACAGAAAGAGTCAGGACAATGTTATAGCAGAGAATACATTAAATGCCAGTAAATTTGGACATTTCTGTAAAGGGGACCATTTCCTAGCTCCTAAAGTTTACCAAAACTGACAGAAGAGGAATTCATTTAAGGTCATCATGTCTGCCCTTGGCGTTCTCGGAACGCCCTGGACTTAGAATGCAGCATCTGTACTCCATGGTAACCTGCTGTCAGGGGGCAGGGCTGAGGGAGTTTGGAACACTGCCCTCACTGAGGGAGTGGGTGTGGCCATCTCTGCTGTGACTGAACAAAGGGTAGGGGAGCCGGGGACCCAGTGCAGGGCCCTCAGAGCCAGGCAGGCCAAGTGGGGTGCAACTAGCATTTAGGCCCAGGCGAAAGGGTGCCTTCCTTGTCTGAACAGCTGCCCAAACTCTCACCTTTCCACTCAGGCCGCCCTCTTACTTGAAGTGGGTGTGGAATCTGTCCACGCAGTACACCTCGCAGCACAGCTAACCATAGGTCTGGGCCTCGTAGCTTCCTGCCAGGTGACCGAAGTTCGCAGGCAGATGGGTCCCTGGGACACACGCGGTGAGGCTCCGGCCCGGGCCACAGGCCGCCCACTGCCCCAGCCGCAGTTGGGTGGACGCACAGAAGCCCTGTCTGAGTCCCCTCCCTCTAGAGGGAGTATTGGACCAACACTTCTAGAAAACGGGGTCCTCGCGGCAACTCATTGGAGGGACACAAATAAATCTTTGCCGACTTTCTGCTGAAACTTAGGAGCATTCACACCTAAGCCTCTTACAAGGTCATCTGTTTAGCTAAACATGAGTTCATGATCTAAATTTACACAATAATGAAGAGATCAGCTACAAGGGGAGACAATCAGCTAAAACAATCAATACCAGAATTAGATTCCCAAGGCCATCCATCAGATGTTGGAATAATCAGGTGCAAGGCAGGATAAATACATAAAACTGGAACTGAAAAAAGAAACAAGGATGTTTTCACAGTCTGGTAGGATCTCTAAAACATTTTTAAAATACATGTCATTGATAAAGCTAAATACTGAAAGGTTGAGTAATACAAGAGATTAATCATTGAGAAGAGTGAAATTATGCTGTTTTGAAAACTATGGCAGGTCAGATTTTCTGCCTAATTATATAAGAAGATTTCTCGAAAACACATAATTTGAATGACTGATTGGCTGTGAAATAAGTTAAGGGCATTTCAAATGGCTTGTCTGCAATGAAAGGTGCTATGTAGGGAATCACAGAAAGTCGAGGGTAAAATATGTCAATATATACATTGCTATATGTTGAACTAAGCCTTAGGACAGCAACCATGTAGAGGACCTGACACTTAGAAACCTACAAGTAAGCTGTAATCTTCAAAAGTTCAAATCTTTATAAGTAAAAAGATTTATTAAAATGAATAACCAAGTGTTTTAATTGACACCAGAAGATCAAACCAATAAACCCTGAGAACATAGCTAAAAGATAAATAAAGACATGAGCAGAACTTAATACAACAGCAAACGTATAAAATTGAGGTTATTTAGTAAGTCCAAAGAATATTGTTTGAAAAGATTGAAAAGACACACTTTGATTAAGGAAAACTAAAGCATAAGTAAAGAATATACAGAAAGAGTCAGGACAATGTTATAGCAGAGAATATATGAAATGCCAGTAAATTTGAACATTTCTGTAAAGGGGACCATTTCCTAGCTCCTAAAGTTTACCAAAACTGACACAAGAGGAAATCATTTAAGGTCATTATGTCTGCCCTTGGCATTCTCGGAACGCCCTGGCCTCAGAATGCAGCATCTGTAGTCCATGGTAACCTGCGCAGAGGGGGCGGGGCTGAGGGAGGTTGGAACACTGCCCTCAGTGAGGGAGTGTGTGTGGCCATCTCTGCTATGACTGAACAAAGGGCAGGGGAGCATGGTGTCCAGGGCAGGGCCCTCAGAGCCAGGCAGGCACAGTGTGGTTTCACAAGCATTTAGGCCCAGGCCAAAGGGTGCCTTCTTTGTCTGCACAGCTGCCCAAACTCTCACCTTTCCACTCAGGCCACCCTCTTACTTGAAGTGTGTGTGGAAGCTGTCCGCACAGTACACCTCGCTGCACAGCTAACCATAGGACTGGGCATCGTAGCTTCCTGCCAGGTGACCGAAGTTCGCAGGAAGATGGGTCCCTGGGACACACACGGAGAGGCTCCTGCCCGGGCCACAAGCCGCCCACTGCCCCAGCCCCAGTTCAGCGGCCGAAAATCAGCCCTGTCTGAGTCTCCTGCCTCTAGAAGGAGTATTGGACCAACACTTCTAGAAAATGGGGTCCTCACGGGCAACTCATTGGAGGGACAGAAATAAATCTTTGCCGACTTTCTGCTGAAACTTAGGAGCGTTCACACCTAAGCCTCTTACAAGGTCAGCTCTTTAGCTAAACATGAGCTCATTATCGAAATTTACACAATAATGAAGTGATCAGCTACAAAGGGAGACAATCAGCAAAAACAATCAATACCAGAATTAGATTCCCAAGGCCATCCATCAGATGTTGGAATAATCAGGTGCAAGGCAGGATATATACATAACACTGGAACTGAAACAAGAAACAAGGGTGTTTTCAAATTCTGGTACGATCTCTAAAACATTTTTAAAGTACATGTCATTGATAAAGCTAAATACTCAAAGGTTGTGTAATACAACAGATTAATCATTGAGAAGAGTGAAATTATGCTGTTTTGAAAATTATGGCAGGTGAGATTTTCTTCCTAATTATATAAGAAGATTTCTCTAAAACATACACATTATTTCAAAGACTTATTGGCTGTGAAATAAGTTAGGGTATTTCAAATGGCTTGTCTGCAATGAAAGGTGCTATGTAGGGAATCACAGAAAGTCGAGGGGAAAATATGTCAAAATATATACATTGCTATACGTAGAACTAAGCCTTAGGACAGCAACAATGTAGAGGACCTGACACTTAGAAACTTGCAAGTAAGCTGGAATCTTCAAGAGTTCAAATATTTATAAGTAAAAAGATTTATTAAAATGAATAACCAAGTGTTTTAATTGACATCAGAAGATCAAACCAATAAACCCTGAGAACATAGATAAAAGATAAATAAAGATATGAGCAGAACTTAATACAACAGCAAACGTATAAAATTGAGGTGATTTAGTAAGTCCAAAGAATATTCTTTGAAAAGATTGAAAAGACACACTTTGATTAAGGAAAACAAAAACATAAGTGAAGAATATACAGAAAGAATCAGGACAATGTTATAGCAGAGAATATATGAAATGCCAGTAAATTTGAACATTTCTGTAAAGGGGACCATTTCCTAGCTCCTAAAGTTTACCAAAACTGACACAAGAGGAAGTCATTTAAGGTCATCATGTCTGCCCTTGGCATTCTCGGAACGCCCTGGACTCAGAATGCAGCAACTGTAGTCCATGGTAACCTGAGGAGAGGGGGCGGGGCTGAGGCAGGTTGGAACACGGCCCTCACTGAGGGAGTGGGTGTGGCCATCTCTGCTGTGACTGAACAAAGGGAAGGGGAGCATGGGGCCGAGGGCAGGGCCGTCAGAGCCCGGCAGGCCCAGTGGGGTGTCACAAGCATTTAGGCCCATGCCAAAGGGCGCCTTCTTTGTCTGAACAGCTGCCCAAACTCTCACCTTTCCACTCAGGCCGCCCTCTTACTTGAAGTGTGTGTGGAACCTCTCCACGCAGTACACCTCGCTGCACAGCTAACCATAGGTCTGGGCATCGTAGCTTCCTGCCAGGTGACCGATGTTCGCAGGTAGATCGGTCCCTGGGACACACGCGGAGAGGCTCCTGCCCGGGCCACAGGCCGCCCACTACCCCAGCCCCAGATTGGTGCCGCACAGAAGCCCTGTCTGAGTCCCCTCCCTCTAGAGGGAGTATTTAACCAACACTTCTAGAAAACGGAGTCCTCGCGCGCAACTCATTGGAGGGACACAAATTAATCTTTGCCGACTTTCTGCTGAAACTTAGGAGCATTCACACCTAAGCCTCTTACACGGTCAGCTGTTTAGCTAAACATGAGCTCATGATCTAAATTTACACAAAAATGAAGAGATCAGCTACAAGGGGAGACAATCAGCAAAAACAATCAATACCAGAATTAGATTCCCAAGGCCATCCATCAGAAGTTGGAATAATCAGGTGCAACGCAGGATATATACATAAAACTGGAACTGAAACAAGAAACAAGGATGTTTTCAAAGTCTGGTAGGATCTCTAAAACATTATTAAAGTACATGTCATTGATAAAGCTAAATACTCAAAGGTTGTGTAATACAACAGATTAATCATTGAGAAGAGTGAAATTATGCTGTTTTGAAAACTATCGCAGGTCAGATTTGCTGCTTAATTATATAAGAAGATTTCTATAAAACATACACATTATTTCAAAGACTTATTGGCTGTGAAATAAGTTAAGGGTATTTCAAATGGCTTGTCTGCATTGAAAGGTGCTTTGTAGGGAATCACAGAAAGTCGAGGGGAAAATATGTCAATATATACATTGCTATAGGTTGAACTAAGCCTTAAAACAGCAACAATGTAGAGGACCAGACACTTAGTAACTTACAAGTAAGATGGAATCTTCAAAAGTTCAAGTATTTATAAGTAAAAATATTTATTAAAATGAATAACCAAGTATTTTAATTGACACCAGAAGTTCAAACCAATAAACCCTGAGAACATAGATAAAAGATAAATAAAGATATGAGCAGAACTTAATACAACAGCAAACGTATAAAATTGAGGTGATTTAGTAAGTCCAAAGAATATTCTTTGAAAAGATTGAAAAGACACACTTTGATTAAGAAAACAAAAACATAACTAAAGAATATACAGAAAGAGTCAGAAAAATGTTATAGCAGAGAATATATGAAATGCCAGGAAATTTGAACATTTCTGTAAAGGGGACCATTTCCTAGCTCCTAAAGTTTACCAAAAGTGACACAAGAGGAAGTCATTTAAGGTCATCATGTCTGCCCTTGGCATTCTCGGAACGCCCTGACCTCAGAATGCAGCATCTGTAGTCCATGGTAACCTGCGGAGAGGGGGTGGGGCTGAGGGAGGTTGGAACACTGCCCTCACTGAGGGAGTGGGTGTGGCCATCTCTGCTGTGACTGAACAAAGGGCAGGGGAGCATGGGGCCGAGGGCAGGTCCGTCAGAGCCCGGCAGGCCCAGTGGGGTGTCACAAGCATTTAGGCCCAGGGCAAAGGGTGCCTTCTTTGTCTGAACGGCTGCCCAATCTCTCACCTTTCCACTCAGGCCGCCCTCTTACTTGAAGAGTGTGTGGAAGCTGTCCGCGCAGTACACCTCGCTGCACAGCTAACCATAGGTATGGGCATCGTAGCTTCCTGCCAGGTGACCGAAGTTCGCAGGTAGATGGGTCCCTGGGACACACGCGGAGAGGCTCCTGCCCGGGCCACAGGCCGCCCACTGCCCCAGCCGCAGATCGGGGTCCGCAAAACAGCCCTGTCTGAGTCCCCTGCCTCTAGAGGGAGTATTGGACCAACACTTCAAGAAAATGGGGGCCTCGCAGGCAACTCATTGGAGGGACACAAATAAATCTTTGCCGACATTCTGCTGAAACTTAGGAGCGTTCACACCTAACCCTTTTACAAGGTCAGCTGTTTAGCTAAACATGAGCTCATGATCGAAATTTACACAATAATGAAGAGATCAGCTACAAGGGGAGACAATCAGAAAAAACAATCAATACCATAATTAGATTCCCAAAGCCATCCATCAGATGTTGGAATATTCAGGTGCAAGGCAGGATATATACATAAAACTGGAACTGAAACAAGAAACAAGGATGTTTTCAAAGTCTGGTAGGATCTCTAAAACATTTTTAAAATACATGTCATTGATAAAGCTAAATACTCAAAGGTTGTGTAATCCAACAGATTAATCATTGAGAAGAGTGAAATTATGCTGTTTCGAAAACTATGGCAGGTCAGATTTTCTGCCTAATTATATAAGAAGATTTATCTAAAACATACACATTGTTTCAAAGACTTATTGGCTGTGAAATAAGTTAAGGGTATTTCAAATGGCTTGTCTGCAATGAAAGGTGCTATGTAGGGAATCACAGAAAGTCGAGGGGAATATGTGTCAATATATACATTGCTATAGGTGAACTAAGCCTTAGGACAGCAACAATGTAGAGGACCTGACCCTTAGAAGCTTACAAGTAAGCTGGAATCTTCAAAAGTTACAATTTTTATAAGTAAAAATATTTATTAAAATGAATAACCAAGTGTTTTAATTGACATCAGAAGATCAAACCAATAAACCCTGAGAACATAGATAAAAGAAAAATAAAGATATGAGCAGAACTTAATACAACAGCAAACGTATAAAATTGAGGTGATTTAGTAAGTCCAAAGAATATTCTTTGAAAAGATTTAAAAGACACACTTTGAGTAAGGAAAACAAAAACATAAGTAAAGAATATATAGAAAGAGTCAGGACAATGTTATAGCAAAGAATATATGAAATGCCAGTAAATTTGAATATTTCTGTAAAGGGGACCATTTCCTAGCTCCTAAAGTTTACCAAAACTGAGACAAGAGGAAATCATTTAAGGTCCTCATGCCTGCCCTTGGCATTCTGAGAACGCCCTGGCCTCAGAATGCAGCATCTGTAGTCCATGGTAACCTGCGGAGGGAGGGCGGGGCTGAGGGAGTTTGGAGCACTGCCCTCACTGATGGAGTGGGTGTGGCCATCTCTGCTGTGACTGAACAAAGTGCAGGGGAGCAGGGGTCCCAGGGAAGGGCACTCAGAGCCCAGCAGGCCCAGTGTGGTTTCACAAGCATTTAGGCCCAAGCCAAAGGGTGCCTTCTTTGCCTGAACAGCTGCCCAAACTCTCTCCTTTCCACTCAGGCCACCCTCTTTCTTGAAGTGTGTGTGGAAGCTGTCCGCACAGTACACCTCGCTGCACAGCTAACGATAGGACTGGGCATCGTAGCTTCCTGCCAGGTGACCGAAGTTCGCAGGCAGATAGGTCCCTGGGACACATGCGGAGAGGCTCCTGCCCGGGCAACAGGCTGCCCACTGCCCCAACCCCAGATCGGGGGCCGCAATGCAACGCTGTCTAAGTCCCGTGCCTCTAGAGGTAGTATTAGACCAACACTTCTAGAAATAGTTGTCCACGCGGGCAACTCATTGGAGGGACACAAATAAATCTTTGCCGACTTTCTGCTGAAACTTAGGAGCGTTCACACCTAAGCCTCTTACAAGGTCAGCTGTATAGCTAAACATGAGCTCATGATCGAAATTTACACAATAATGAAGAGATCAGCTACAAGGTGAGAAAATCAGCAAAAACAATCAATACCAGAATTAGATTCCCAAGGCCATCCATCAGATGTTGGAATAATCAGGTGCAAGGCAGGATATATACATAAAACTGGAACTGAAACAAGAAACAAGGATGTTTTCAAAGTCTGGTAGGATCTCTAAAACATTTTTAAAGTACATGTCATTGATAAAGCTAAATACTCAAAGGTTTTGTAATACAACAGATTAATCATTGAGAAGAGTGAAATTATGCTGTTTTGCAAACTATTGCAGGTCAGATTTTCTGCCTAATTATATACGAAGATTTCTCTAAAACATACACATTATTTCAAAGACTTATTGGCTGTGAAATAAGTTAAGGGTATTTCATATGTCTTGTCTGCAATGAAAGGTGCTATGTAGGGAATCACAGAAAGTCGAGGGGAAAATATGTCAATATATACATTGCTATATGTTGAACTAAGCCTTAGTACAGCAACAATAGAGTAGACCTGACCCTTAGAAACTTACAAGTAAGCTGGAATCTTCAAAAATTCCAATCTTTATAAGTAAAAAGATTTATTAAAATGAATAACCAAGTGTTTTAATTGACATCAGAAGATCAAACCAATAAACCCTGAGAACATAGATAAAAGATAAATAAAGTTATGAGAAGAACTTAATACAACAGCAAAAGTATAAAATTGAGGTGATTTAGTAAGTCCAAAGAATATTCTTTGCAAAGATTGAAAAGACACACTTTGATTAAGGAAAACAAAAACATAAGTAAAGAATATACAGAAAGAGTCAGGGCAATGTTATAGCACAGAATATATGAAATGCCAGTAAATATGAACATTTCTGTAAAGGGGACCATTTCCTAGCTCCTAAAGTTTACCAAAACTGACACAAGAGGAAATCATTTAAGGTCCTCATGTCTGCCCTTGGCATTCTCAGAAAGCCCTGGCCTCAGAATGCAGCATCTGTAGTCCATGGTACCCTGCGGAGAGGGGGCGGGGCTGAGGTAGGTTGGATCACTGCCCTCACAGAGGGAGTGAGTGTGGCCATCTCTGCTGTGACTGAACAAAGGAAAGGGAGCAGGGAGCCAAGGGCAGGGCCCTCAGGGCCCGGCAGGTCCAGTGGGGGGTCACAAGCATTTAGGCCCAGAACAAAGGGTGCCTTCTTTGTCTGAACAGCTGCGCAAACTCTCACCTTTCCACTCAGGCCGCCCTTTTACTTGAAGTGTGTGTGGAACCTGTCCATGCAGTACACCTCGATGCACAGCTAACCATAGGTCGGCTCATCGTAGCTTCCTGGCAGGTGACCGAAGTTTGCAGGTAGATGGGTCCCTGGGACACACGCGGAGAGGCTCCTGCCCGGGCCACAGGCCGCCCACTACCCCAGCCCCAGATTGAGGCCACAGAGCAGCCCTGTCTGAGTCCCCTCCCTCTAGAGGGAGTATTGGACCAACATTTCTAGAAAACGGAGTCCTCGCGGGCAACTCATTGGAGGGACACAAATAAATCTTTGCCGACTTTCTGCTGAAACTTAGGAGCATTCACACCTAAGCCTCTTACAAGGTCATCTGTTTAGCTAAACATGAGCTCATGATCTAAATTTACACAATAATGAAGAGATCAGCTAAAAGGGGAGACAATCAGCAAAAACAATCAATACCAGAATTAGATTCCCAAGGCCATCCATCAGATGTTGGAATAATCAGGTGCAAGGCAGGATATATACATAACATTGGAATTGAAACAAGAAACAAGGGTGTTTTCAAATTCTGGTACGATCTCTAAAACATTTTTAAAGTACATGTCATTGATAAAGCTAAATAGTCAAAGGTTGTGTAATACAACAGATTAATCATTGAGAAGAGTGAAATTATGCTGTTTTGAAAATTATGGCAGGTGAGATTTTCTTCCTAATTATATAAGAAGATTTCTCTAAAACATACACATTATTTCAGAGACTTATTGGCTGTGAAATAAGTTAAGGGTATTTCAAATGGCTTGTCTGCAATGAAAGGTGCTATGTAGGGAATCACAGAAAGTCGAGGGGAAAATATGTCAATATATACATTGCTATACGTAGAACTAAGCCTTAGGACAGCAACAATGTAGAGGACCTGACACTTAGAAACTTGCAAGTAAGCTGGAATCTTCAAAAGTTCAAATCTTTATAAGTAAAAAGATTTATTAAAATGAATAACCAAGTGTTTTAATTGACATCAGAAGATCAAACCAATAAACCCTGAGAACATAGATAAAAGAAAAATAAAGATATGAGCAGAACTTAATACAACAGCAAACGTATAAAATTGAGGTGATTTAGTAAGTCCAAAGAATATTCTTTGAAAAGATTGAAAAGACACACTTTGATTAAGGAAAACAAAAACATAAGTGAAGAATATACAGAAAGAATCAGGAAAATGTTATAGCAGAGAATATATGAAATGCCAGTAAATTTGAATATTTCTGTAAAGGGGACCATTTCCTAGCTCCTAAAGTTTACCAAAACTGACACAAGAGGAAGTCATTTAAGGTCATCATGTCTGCCCTTGGCATTCTCGGAACGCCCTGGCCTCAGAATGCAGCAACTGTAGTCCATGGTAACCTGAGGAGAGGGTGCGGGGCTGAGGCAGGCTGGAACACTGCCCTCACTGAGGGAGTGGGTGTGGCCATCTCTGCTGTGACTGAACAAAGGGCAGGGGAGCATGGGGCCGAGGGCAGGGCCGTCAGAGCCCGGCAGGCCCAGTGGGGTGTCACAAGCATTTAGGCCCAGGCCAAAGGGCGCCTTCTTTGTCTGAACAGGTGCCCAAACTCTCACCTTTCCACTCAGGCCGCCCTCTTACTTGAAGTGTGTGTGGAACCTCTCCACACAGTACACCTCGCTGCACAGCTAACCATAAGTCAGGGCATCGTAGCTTCCTGCCAGGTGACCGATGTTCGCAGGTAGATCGGTCCCTGGGACACACGCGGAGAGGCTCCTGCCCGGGCCACAATCCGCCCACTACCCCAGCCCCAGATTGGTGCCGCACAGCAGCCCTGTCTGAGTCCCCTCCCTCTAGAGGGAGTATTTAACCAACACTTCTAGAAAACGGAGTCCTCGTGCGCAACTCATTGGAGGGACACAAATAAATCTTTGCCGACTTTCTGCTGAAACTTAGGAGCATTCACACCTAAGCCTCTTACACGGTCAGCTGTTTAGCTAAACATGAGCTCATGATCTAAATTTACACAATAATGAAGAGATCAGCTACAAGGGGATACAATCAGCAAAAACAATCAATACCAGAATTAGATTCCCAAGGCCATCCATCAGAAGTTGGAATAATCAGGTGCAAGGCAGGATATATACATAAAACTGGAACTGAAACAAGAAACAAGGATGTTTTCAAAGTCTGGTAGGATCTCTAAAACATTATTAAAGTACATGTCATTGATAAAGCTAAATACTCAAAGGTTGTGTAATACAACAGATTAATCATTGAGAAGAGTGAAATTATGCTGTTTTGAAAACCATCGCAGGTCAGATTTGCGCTTAATTATATAAGAAGATTTCTATAAAACATACACATTATTTCAAAGACTTATTGGCTGTGAAATAAGTTAAGGGTATTTCAAATGGCTTGTCTGCATTGAAAGGTGCTTTGTAGGGAATCACAGAAAGTCGAGGGGAAAATATGTCAATATATACATTGCTATAGGTTGAACTAAGCCTTAAGACAGCAACAATATAGAGGACCTGACACTTATTAACTTACAAGTATGATGGAATCTTCAATAGTTCAAATCTTTATAAGTAAAATATTTATTAAAATGAATAACCAAGTATTTTAATTGACATCAGAAGATCAAACCAATAAACCCTGAGAACATAGATAAAAGATAAATAAAGATATGAGCAGAACTTAATACAACAGCAAACGTATAAAATTGAGGTGATTTAGTAAGTCCAAAGAATATTCTTTGAAAAGATTGAAAAGACACACTTTGATTAAGAAAACAAAAACATAACTAAAGAATATACAGAAAGAGTCAGAACAATGTTATAGCAGAGAATATATGAAATGCCAGTAAATTTGAACATTTCTGTAAAGGGGACCATTTCCTAGCTCCTAAAGTTTACCAAAACTGACACAAGAGGAAATCATTTAAGGTCATCATGTCTGCCCTTGGCATTCTCGGAACGCCCTGGCCTCAGAATGCAGCATCTGTAGTCCATGGTAACCTGCGGAGAGGGGGTGGGGCTGAGGGAGGTTGGAACACTGCCCTCACTGAGGGAGTGGGTGTGGCCATCTCTGCTGTGACTGAACAAAGGCAGTGGAGCAAGGTGCCCAAGGCAGGGCCCTCAGAGCACGGCAGGCCCAGTGGGGTTTCACAAGCATTTAGGCCCAGGGCAAAGGGTGCCTTCTTTGTCTGAACTGCTGCCCAATCTATCACCTTTCCACTGAGGCCGCCCTCTTACTTGAAGAGTGTGTGGAAGCTGTCCGCGCAGTACACCTCGCTGCACAGCTAACCATAGGTATGGGCATCGTAGCTTCCTGCCAGGTGACCGAAGTTCGCAGGTAGATGGGTCCCTGGGACACACGCGGAGAGGCTCCTGCCTGGGCCACAGGCCGCCGAAGGCCCCCGCCGCAGATCGGGGTCCGCAAAACAGCCCTGTCTGAGACCCCTGCCTCTAGAGGGAGTATTGGACCAACACTTCTAGAAAATGGGGTCCTCGCAGGCAACTCATTTGAGGGACACAAATAAATCTTTGCCGACATTCTGCTGAAACTTAGGAGCGTTCACAACTAACCCTCTTACAAGGTCAGCTGTTTAGCTAAACATGAGCTCATGATCTAAATTTACACAATAATGAAGAGATCAGCTACAAGGGGAGACAATCAGAAAAAAACAATCAATACCATAATTAGATTCCCAAAGCCATCCATCAGATGTTGGAATATTCAGGTGCAAGGCAGGATATATACATAAAACTGGAACTGAAACAAGAAACAAGGATGTTTTCAAAGTCTGGTAGGATCTCTAAAACATTTTTAAAGTACATGTCATTGATAAAGCTAACTACTCAAAGGTTGTGTAATACAACAGATTAATCATTGAGAAGAGTGAAATTATGCTGTTTCGAAAACTATGGCAGGTCAGATTTTCTGCCTAATTATATAAGAAGATTTATCTAAAACATACACATTATTTCAAAGAGTTATTGGCTGTGAAATAACTTAAGTGTATTTCAAATGGCTTGTCTGCAATGAAAGGTGCTATGTAGGGAATCACAGAAAGTCGAGGGGAAAATGTGTCAATATATACATTGCTATATGTTGAACTAAGCCTTAGGACAGCAACAATGTAGAGCACCTGACACTTAGAAACTTGCAAGTAAGCTAGAATCTTCAAAAGTTCAAATCTTTATAAGTAAAAAGATTTATTAAAATGAATAACCAAGTGTTTTAATTGACATCAGAAGATCAAACAAATAAACCCAGAGAACATAGATAAAAGATAAATAAAGATATGAGCAGAACTTAATACAACAGCAAACGTATAAAATTGGGGTGATTTAGTACGTCCAAAGAATATTCTTTGAAAAGATTGAAAAGACACACTTTGATTAAGGAAAACAAAAACGTAAGTAAAGAATATACAGAAAGAGTCAGGACAAAGTTATAGCAGAGAATATATGAAATGCCAGTAAATTTGAACATTTCTGTAAAGGGGACCATTTCCTAGCTCCTAAAGTTTACCAAAACTGACACAAGAGGAAATCATTTAAGGTCATCATGTCTGCCCTTGGCATGCTCGGAACGCCCTGGCCTCAGAATGCAGCATCTGTAGTCCATGGTAACCTGCGGAGAGGGGGCGGGGATGAGCGAGGTTGGAACACTGCCCTCACTGAGCGGGTGGGTGTGGCCAACTCTGCTGTGACTGAACAAAGGCCAGGGGAGCATGGGGCCGAGGGCAGGGCCCTCAGTGCCCGGCAGGCCCAGTGGGGTGTCACAAGCTTTTACGCCCAGGCCAAAGGGCGCCTTCTTTGTCTGAACAGCTGCCCAAACACTCATCTTACCACTCAGGCCGCCCTCTTACTTGAAGTGTGTGTGGAACCTGTCCACGCATTACACCTCGCTGCACAGCTTACCATAGGTCTGGGCATCGTAGATTCCTGCCAGGTGACCGAAGTTCGCAGGCAGATGGGTCCCTGGGACACACGCGGAGAGGCTCCTGCCTGGGCCACAGGCCCCCCACTACCCCAGCCCCAGATTGGGGGCCACACAGCAGCCCTGTCTGAGTCCTCTGCCTGTAGAGGGAGTATTGGACCAACACATCTAGAAAACGGGGTCCTCGCGGGCAACTCATTGGAGGGACACAAATAAATCTTTGCCGACTTTCTGCTGAAACTTAGGAGCATTCACACCTAAGCCTCTTACACGGTCAGCTGTTTAGCTAAACATGAGCTCATGATCTAAATTTACACAATAATGAAGAGATCAGCTACAAGGGGAGACAATCAGCAAAAACAATCAATACCAGAATTAGATTCCCAAGGCCATCCATCAGAAGTTGGAATAATCAGGTGCAAGGCAGGATATATACATAAAACTGGAACTGAAACAAGAAACAAGGATGTTTTCAAAGTCTGGTAGGATCTCTAAAACATTATTAAAGTACATGTCATTGATAAAGCTAAATACTCAAAGGTTGTGTAATACAACAGATTAATCATTGAGAAGAGTGAAATTATGCTGTTTTGAAAACCATCGCAGGTCAGATTTGCGCTTAATTATATAAGAAGATTTCTATAAAACATACACATTATTTCAAAGACTTATTGGCTGTGAAATAAGTTAAGGGTATTTCAAATGGCTTGTCTGCATTGAAAGGTGCTTTGTAGGGAATCACAGAAAGTCGAGGGGAAAATATGTCAATATATACATTGCTATAGGTTGAACTAAGCCTTAAGACAGCAACAATATAGAGGACCTGACACTTAGTAACTTACAAGTAAGATGGAATCTTCAAAAGTTCAAATCTTTATAAGTAAAAATATTTATTAAAATGAATAACCAAGTATTTTAATTGACATCAGAAGATCAAACCAATAAACCCTGAGAACATAGATAAAAGATAAATAAAGATATGAGCAGAACTTAATACAACAGCAAACGTATAAAATTGAGGTGATTTAGTAAGTCCAAAGAATATTCTTTGAAAAGATTGAAAAGACACACTTTGATTAAGAAAACAAAAACATAACTAAAGAATATACAGAAAGAGTCAGAACAATGTTATAGCAGAGAATATATGAAATGCCAGTAAATTTGAACATTTCTGTAAAGGGGACCATTTCCTAGCTCCTAAAGTTTACCAAAACTGACACAAGAGGAAATCATTTAAGGTCATCATGTCTGCCCTTGGCATTCTCGGAACGCCCTGGCCTCAGAATGCAGCATCTGTAGTCCATGGTAACCTGCGGAGAGGGGGTGGGGCTGAGGGAGGTTGGAACACTGCCCTCACTGAGGGAGTGGGTGTGGCCATCTCTGCTGTGACTGAACAAAGGCAGTGGAGCAAGGTGCCCAAGGCAGGGCCCTCAGAGCACGGCAGGCCCAGTGGGGTTTCACAAGCATTTAGGCCCAGGGCAAAGGGTGCCTTCTTTGTCTGAACTGCTGCCCAATCTATCACCTTTCCACTGAGGCCGCCCTCTTACTTGAAGAGTGTGTGGAAGCTGTCCGCGCAGTACACCTCGCTGCACAGCTAACCATAGGTATGGGCATCGTAGCTTCCTGCCAGGTGACCGAAGTTCGCAGGTAGATGGGTCCCTGGGACACACGCGGAGAGGCTCCTGCCTGGGCCACAGGCCGCCGAAGGCCCCCGCCGCAGATCGGGGTCCGCAAAACAGCCCTGTCTGAGACCCCTGCCTCTAGAGGGAGTATTGGACCAACACTTCTAGAAAATGGGGTCCTCGCAGGCAACTCATTTGAGGGACACAAATAAATCTTTGCCGACATTCTGCTGAAACTTAGGAGCGTTCACAACTAACCCTCTTACAAGGTCAGCTGTTTAGCTAAACATGAGCTCATGATCTAAATTTACACAATAATGAAGAGATCAGCTACAAGGGGAGACAATCAGAAAAAAACAATCAATACCATAATTAGATTCCCAAAGCCATCCATCAGATGTTGGAATATTCAGGTGCAAGGCAGGATATATACATAAAACTGGAACTGAAACAAGAAACAAGGATGTTTTCAAAGTCTGCTAGGATCTCTAAAACATTTTTAAAGTACATGTCATTGATAAAGCTAACTACTCAAAGGTTGTGTAATACAACAGATTAATCATTGAGAAGAGTGAAATTATGCTGTTTCGAAAACTATGGCAGGTCAGATTTTCTGCCTAATTATATAAGAAGATTTATCTAAAACATACACATTATTTCAAAGAGTTATTGGCTGTGAAATAACTTAAGTGTATTTCAAATGGCTTGTCTGCAATGAAAGGTGCTATGTAGGGAATCACAGAAAGTCGAGGGGAAAATGTGTCAATATATACATTGCTATATGTTGAACTAAGCCTTAGGACAGCAACAATGTAGAGCACCTGACACTTAGAAACTTGCAAGTAAGCTAGAATCTTCAAAAGTTCAAATCTTTATAAGTAAAAAGATTTATTAAAATGAATAACCAAGTGTTTTAATTGACGTCAGAAGATCAAACAAATAAACCCAGAGAACATAGATAAAAGATAAATAACGATATGAGCAGAACTTAATACAACAGCAAACGTATAAAATTGGGGTGATTTAGTAAGTCCAAAGAATATTCTTTGAAAAGATTGAAAAGACACACTTTGATTAAGGAAAACAAAAACGTAAGTAAAGAATATACAGAAAGAGTCAGGACAAAGTTATAGCAGAGAATATATGAAATGCCAGTAAATTTGAACATTTCTGTAAAGGGGACCATTTCCTAGCTCCTAAAGTTTACCAAAACTGACACAAGAGGAAATCATTTAAGGTCATCATGTCTGCCCTTGGCATGCTCGGAACGCCCTGGCCTCAGAATGCAGCATCTGTAGTCCATGGTAACCTGCGGAGAGGGGGCGGGGATGAGCGAGGTTGGAACACTGCCCTCACTGAGCGGGTGGGTGTGGCCAACTCTGCTGTGACTGAACAAAGGCCAGGGGAGCATGGGGCCGAGGGCAGGGCCCTCAGTGCCCGGCAGGCCCAGTGGGGTGTCACAAGCTTTTACGCCCAGGCCAAAGGGCGCCTTCTTTGTCTGAACTGCTGCCCAAACACTCATCTTACCACTCAGGCCGCCCTCTTACTTGAAGTGTGTGTGGAACCTGTCCACGCATTACACCTCGCTGCACAGCTTACCATAGGTCTGGGCATCGTAGATTCCTGCAAGGTGACCGAAGTTCGCAGGCAGATGGGTCCCTGGGACACACGCGGAGAGGCTCCTGCCTGGGCCACAGGCCCCCCACTACCCCAGCCCCAGATTGGGGGCCACACAGCAGCCCTGTCTGAGTCCTCTGCCTGTAGAGGGAGTATTGGACCAACACATCTAGAAAACGGGGTCCTCGCGGGCAACTCATTGGAGGGACACAAATAAATCTTTGCCGACTTTCTGCTGAAACTTAGGAGCATTCACACCTAAGCTTCTTACACGGTCAGCTGTTTAGCTAAACATGAGCTCATGATCTAAATTTACACAATAATGAAGAGATCAGCTACAAGGGGAGACAATCAGCAAAAACAATCAATACCAGAATTAGATTCCCAAGGCCATCCATCAGAAGTTGGAATAATCAGGTGCAAGGCAGGATATATACATAAAACTGGAACTGAAAGAAGAAACAAGGATGTTTTCAAAGTCTAGTACGATCTCTAAAACATTATTAAAGTACATGTCATTGATAAAGCTAACTACTCAAAGGTTGTGTAATACAACAGATTAATCATTGAGAAGAGTGAAATTATGCTGTTTTGAAAACTATGGCAGGTCAGATTTTCTGCCTAATTATATAAGAAGATTTATCTAAAACCTACACATTATTTCAAAAACTTATTGGCTGTGAAATAAGTTAAGGGTATTTCAAATGGCTTGTCTGTAATGAAAGGTACTATCTAGGGAATCACAGAAAGTCGAGGGGAAAATATGTCAATATATACATTGCTATATGTTGAACTAAGCCTTAGGACAGCAACAATGTAGAGCACCTGACACTTAGAAACTTGCAAGTAAGCTAGAATCTTCAAAAGTTCAAATCTTTATAAGTAAAAAGTTTTATTAAAATGAATAACCAAGTGTTTTAATTGACATCAGAAGATCAAACCAATAAACCCTGAGAACATAGATAAAAGATAAATAAAGATATGAGCAGAACTTAATACAACAGCAAACCTATAAAATTGAGGTGATTTGGTAAGTCCAAAGAATATTCTTTGAAAAGATTGAAAAGACACACTTTGATTAAGGAAAACAAAAACGTCAGTAAAGAATATACAGAAAGAGTCAGGACAATGTTATAGCACAGAATATATGAAATGCCAGTAAATTTGAACATTTCTGTAAAGGGGACCATTTCCTAGCTCCTAAAGTTTACCAAAACTGACACAAGAGGAAGTCATTTAAGGTCATCATGTCTGACCTTTGCATTCTCGGAACGCCCTGGCCTCAGAATGCAGCATCTGTAGTCCATGGTAACCTGCGGAGAGGGGGCGGGGCTGAGGGAGGTTGGAACACTGCCCTCACTGAGGGAGTGGGTGTGGCCATCTCTGCTGTGACTGAACAAAAGGCAGGGGAGCAGGGGTCCCCGGGAAGGGCCCTCAGAGCCCAGCAGGCGCAGTGTGGTGTCACAACCATTTAGGCCCAGACCAAAGGGCGCCTTCTTTGTCTGAACAGCTGCCCAAACTCTCACCTTTCCACTCAGGCCGCCCACTTACTTGAACTGTGTGTGGAACCTGTCCGCGCAGTACACCTCGCTGCACATCTAACCATAGGTCTGGGCATCGTAGCTTCCTGCCAGGTGACCGAAGTTCGCAGGTAGATGGGTCCCTGGGACACACGCGGAGAGGCTGCTGCCCGGGCCACAGGCCGCCAACTACCCCAGCCCCAGATTGGGGCCGCACAGCAGCCCTGTCTGAGTCCCCTCCCTCTAGAGGGAGTATTGGACCAACACTTCTAGAAAACGGAGTCCTCGCGGACAACTCATTGGAGGGACACAAATAAATCTTTGCCGACTTTCTGCTGAAACTTAGGAGCGTTCAAACCTAAGCCTCTTACAAGGTAGTTGTTTAGCTAAACATGAGCTCATGATCGAAATTTACACAATAATGAAGAGATCAGTCACAAGGGGAGACAATCAGCAAAAACAATCAATACCAGAATTAGATTCCCAAGGCCATCCATCAGATGTTGGAATAATCAGGTGCAAGGCAGGATATATACATAAAACTGGAACTGAAACAAGAAACAAGTATGTTTTCAAAGTCTGGTAGGATCTCTAAAATATTTTTAAAGTACATATCATTGATAAAGCTAAATACTCAAAGGTTGTGTAATACAACAGATTAATCATTGAGAAGAGTGAAATTATGCTGTTTTGAAAACTATGGCTGGTCAAATTTTCTGCCTAATTATATAAGAAGATTTATCTAAAACATACACATTATTTCAAAGACTTATTGGCTGTGAAATAAGTTAAGGGTATTTCAAATGGCTTGTCTGCAATGAAAGGTGCTATGTAGGGAATCACAGAAAGTCGAGGGGAAAATATGTCAATATATACATTGCTATAGGTTGAACTAAGCCTTGGGACAGCAACAATGTAGAGGACCTGACACTTAGAAACTTGCAAGTAAGCTATATTCTTCAAAAGTTCAAAGCTTTATAAGTAAAAAGATTTATTAAAATGAATAACAAAGTGTTTTAATTGACATCAGAAGATCAAACCAATAAACCCTGAGAACATAGATAAAAGATAAATAAAGATATGAGCAGAACTTAATACAACAGCAAATGTATAAAATTGAGGTGATTTGGTAAGTCCAAAGAATATTCTTTGAAAAGATTGAAAAGACACACTTTGATTAAGGAAAACAAAAACATAAGTAAAGAATATACAGAAAGAGTCAGGACAATGTTATAGCAGAGAATATATGAAATGCCAGTAAATTTGAACATTTCTGTTAAGGGGACCATTTCCTAGCTCCTAAAGTTTACCAAAACTGACACAAGAGGAAGTCATTTAAGGTCATCATGTCTGACCTTGGCATTCTCGGAACGCCCTGGCCTCAGAATGCAGCATCTGTAGTCCATGGTAACCTGCGGAGAAGGGGCGGGGCTGAGGGAGGTTGGAACACTGCCCTCACTGAGGGAGTGGGTGTGGCCATCTCTGCTGTGACTGAACAAAAGCCAGGGTAGCAGGGGTACACGGGAAGGGCCCTCAGAGCCCAGCATGTCCAGTGTGGTGTCACAACCATTTAGGCCCAGACCAAAGGGCGCCTTCTTTGTCTGAACAGCTGCCCAAACTCTCACCTTTCCACTCAGGCCGCCCTCTTACTTGAACTGTGTGTGGAACCTGTCCACGCAGTACACCTCCCTGCACAGCAAACCATTGGTCTGGGCATCGTAGCTTCCTGCCAGGTGACCGAAGTTCGCAGGTAGATGTGTCCCTGGGACACACGCGGAGAGGCTCCTGCCCGGGCCACATGCCGCCCACTACCCCAGCCCCAGATTGGGGCCGCACAGCAGCCCTGTCTGAGTCCCCTCCCTCTAGAGGGAGTATTGGACCAACACTTCTAGAAAATGGAGTCCTCGCGGGCAACTCATTGGAGGGACACAAATAAATCTTTGCCGACTTTCTGCTGAAACTTAGGAGCGTTCAAACCTAAGCCTCTTACAAGGTCAGCTGTTTAGCTAAACATGAGCTCAGGATCGAAATTTACACAATACGGAAGAGATCAGTTACAAGGGGAGACAATCAGCAAAAACAATCAATACCAGAATTAGATTCCCAAGGCCATCCATCAGATGTTGGAATAATCAGGTGCAAGGCAGGATATATACATAAAACTGGAACTGAATCAAGAAACATGGATGTTTTCAAAGTCTGGTACGATATCTAAAACATTTTTAAAGTACATGTCATTGATAAAGCTAAATACTCAAATGTTGTGTAATACAACAGCTTAATCATTGAGAAGAGCGAAATTATGCTGTTTTGAAAACTATGGCAGGTCAGATTTTCTGCTTAATTATATAAGAAGCTTTCTATAAAACATACACATTATTTCAAAGACTTATTAGCTGTGAAATAAGTTAAGGGTATTTCAAATGGCTTGTCTGCTTTGAAAGGTGCTTTGTAGGGAATCACAGAAAGTCGAGGGGAAAATATGTCAATATATACATTGCTATAGGTTGAAATAAGCCTTAAGACAGCAACAATGTAGAGGACCTGACACTTAGAAACTTACAAGTAAGCTGGAATCTTCAAAAGTTCAAGTCTTTATAAGTAAAAAGATTTATTAAAATGGATATCCAAGTGTTTTAATTGACATCAGAAGATCAAACCAATAAACCCTGAGAACATAGATAAAAGATAAATAAAGGTATGAGCAGAACTTAATACAATAGCAAACGTATAAAATTGAGGTGATTTAGTAAGTCCAAAGAATATTCTTTGCAAAGATTGAAAAGACACACTTTGATTAAGGAAAACAAAAACATAAGTAAAGAATATACAGAAAGAGTCAGGGCAATGTTATAGCACAGAATATATGAAATGCCAGTAAATATGAACATTTCTGTAAAGGGGACCATTTCCTAGCTCCTAAAGTTTACCAAAACTGACACAAGAGGAAATCATTTAAGGTCATCAGGTCTGCCGTTGGAATTCTCGGAACGCCCTGGCCTCAGAATGCAGCATCTGTAGTACATGGTAACCTGCGGAGAGGGGGCGGGGCTGAGGTAGGTTGGAACACTGCCCTCACAGAGGGAGTGAGTGTGGCAATCTCTGCTGTGACTGAACAAAGGGCAAGGGAGCAGGGGGCCCAGGGCAGGGCCCTCAGGCCCCGGCAGGTCCAGTGGGGTGTCACAAGAATTTAGGCCCAGGGCAAAGGGCGCCTTCTTTGTCTGAACAGCTGCCCAAACTCTCACCTTTCCACTCAGGCCGCCCTTTTACTTGAAGTGTGTGTGGAACCTGTCCATGCAGTACACCTCGCTGCACAGCTAACCATAGGTCTGGGCATCGTAGCTTCCTGCCAGGTGACCGAAGTTCGCAGGCAGATAGGTCCCTGGGACACATGCGGAGAGGCTCCTGCCCGGGCAACAGGCTGCCCACTGCCCCAACCCCAGATCGGGGGCCGCAATGCAACGCTGTCTAAGTCCCGTGCCTCTAGAGGTAGTATTAGACCAACACTTCTAGAAATAGTTGTCCACGCGGGCAACTCATTGGAGGGACACAAATAAATCTTTGCCGACTTTCTGCTGAAACTTAGGAGCGTTCACACCTAAGCCTCTTACAAGGTCAGCTGTATAGCTAAACATGAGCTCATGATCGAAATTTACACAATAATGAAGAGATCAGCTACAAGGTGAGAAAATCAGCAAAAACAATCAATACCAGAATTAGATTCCCAAGGCCATCCATCAGATGTTGGAATAATCAGGTGCAAGGCAGGATATATACATAAAACTGGAACTGAAACAAGAAACAAGGATGTTTTCAAAGTCTGGTAGGATCTCTAAAACATTTTTAAAGTACATGTCATTGATAAAGCTAAATACTCAAAGGTTTTGTAATACAACAGATTAATCATTGAGAAGAGTGAAATTATGCTGTTTTGCAAACTATTGCAGGTCAGATTTTCTGCCTAATTATATACGAAGATTTCTCTAAAACATACACATTATTTCAAAGACTTATTGGCTGTGAAATAAGTTAAGGGTATTTCATATGTCTTGTCTGCAATGAAAGGTGCTATGTAGGGAATCACAGAAAGTCGAGGGGAAAATATGTCAATATATACATTGCTATATGTTGAACTAAGCCTTAGTACAGCAACAATAGAGTAGACCTGACCCTTAGAAACTTACAAGTAAGCTGGAATCTTCAAAAATTCCAATCTTTATAAGTAAAAAGATTTATTAAAATGAATAACCAAGTGTTTTAATTGACATCAGAAGATCAAACCAATAAACCCTGAGAACATAGATAAAAGATAAATAAAGTTATGAGAAGAACTTAATACAACAGCAAAAGTATAAAATTGAGGTGATTTAGTAAGTCCAAAGAATATTCTTTGCAAAGATTGAAAAGACACACTTTGATTAAGGAAAACAAAAACATAAGTAAAGAATATACAGAAAGAGTCAGGGCAATGTTATAGCACAGAATATATGAAATGCCAGTAAATATGAACATTTCTGTAAAGGGGACCATTTCCTAGCTCCTAAAGTTTACCAAAACTGACACAAGAGGAAATCATTTAAGGTCCTCATGTCTGCCCTTGGCATTCTCAGAAAGCCCTGGCCTCAGAATGCAGCATCTGTAGTCCATGGTACCCTGCGGAGAGGGGGCGGGGCTGAGGTAGGTTGGATCACTGCCCTCACAGAGGGAGTGAGTGTGGCCATCTCTGCTGTGACTGAACAAAGGAAAGGGAGCAGGGAGCCAAGGGCAGGGCCCTCAGGGCCCGGCAGGTCCAGTGGGGGGTCACAAGCATTTAGGCCCAGAACAAAGGGTGCCTTCTTTGTCTGAACAGCTGCGCAAACTCTCACCTTTCCACTCAGGCCGCCCTTTTACTTGAAGTGTGTGTGGAACCTGTCCATGCAGTACACCTCGATGCACAGCTAACCATAGGTCGGCTCATCGTAGCTTCCTGGCAGGTGACCGAAGTTCGCAGGTAGATGGGTCCCTGGGACACACGCGGAGAGGCTCCTGCCCGGGCCACAGGCCGCCCACTACCCCAGCCCCAGATTGAGGCCACAGAGCAGCCCTGTCTGAGTCCCCTCCCTCTAGAGGGAGTATTGGACCAACATTTCTAGAAAACGGAGTCCTCGCGGGCAACTCATTGGAGGGACACAAATAAATCTTTGCCGACTTTCTGCTGAAACTTAGGAGCATTCACACCTAAGCCTCTTACAAGGTCATCTGTTTAGCTAAACATGAGCTCATGATCTAAATTTACACAATAATGAAGAGATCAGCTAAAAGGGGAGACAATCAGCAAAAACAATCAATACCAGAATTAGATTTCCAAGGCCATCCATCAGATGTTGGAATAATCAGGTGCAAGGCAGGATATATACATAAAACTGGAACTGAAACAAGAAACAAGGATGTTTTCAAAGTCTGGTAGGATCTCTAAAACATTTTTAAAGTACATGTCATTGATAAAGCTAAATACTCAAAGGTTGTGTAATACAACAGATTAATCATTGAGAAGAGTGAAATTATGCTGTGTTGAAAACTATGGCAGGTCAGATTTTCTGCCTAATTATATAAGAAGATTTCTCTAAAACATAAACATTATTTCAAAGACTTATTGGCTGTGAAATAAGTTAACGGTATTTCATATGGCTTGTCTGCAATGAAAGGTGCTATGTAGGGAATCACAGAAAGTCGAGGGGAAAATATGTCAATATATACATTGCTATAGATTAAACTATGCCTTAGGACAGCAACAATGTAGAGGACCTGACACTTAGAAACTTACAAGTAAGCTGGAATCTTCAAAAGTTCCAATCTTTATAAGTAAAAAGATTTATTAAAATGAATAACCAAGTGTTTCATTTGACATCAGAAGATCAAACCAATAAACCCTGAGAACATAGATAAAAGATAAATAAAGATATGAGCAGAACATAATACAACAGCAAACGTATAAAATTGAGGTGATTTAGTAAGTCCAAAGAATATTCTTTGAAAAGATTTAAAAGACACACTTTGATTAAGGAAAACAAAAACTAAGTAAAGAATATACAGAAAGAGTCAGGACAATGTTATAGCAGAGAATATATGAAATGCCAGTAAATTTGAACATTTCTGTAAAGGGGACCATTTCCTAGCTCCTAAAGTTTACCAAAACTTACACAAGAGGAATTCATTTAAGGTCATCATGTCTGCCCTTGGCATTCTCGGAACGCCCTGGACTTAGAATGCAGCATCTGTAGTCCATGGTAACCTGCGGAGAGGGAGCGGGGCTGAGGGAGGTTGGAACACTGCACTCACTGAGGGAGTGGGTGTGGCCATCTCTGCTGTGACTGAACAAAGGGCAGGGGAGCAGGGCGCCCAGGGCTGGGCCCTCAGAGCCCGGCAGGCCCAGTGGGGTGTCACAAGCATTTAGGCCCAGGCCAAAGGGCGCCTTCTTTGTCTGCACAGCTGCCCAAACTCTCACCTTTCCACTCAGGCCGCCATCTTACTTGAAGTGTGTGTGGAACCTGTCTGTGCAGTACACCTCGCTGCACAGCTAACCATAGGTCTGGGCATCTTAGCTTCCTGCCAGGTGACCGAAGTTCGCAGGCAGATGGGTCCCTGGGACACAGGCGGAGAGGCTCCTGCCCGGGCAACAGGCCACCCACAGCCCCAGCCCCAGATCGGGGGCTTCAAAGCAGCCTTGCCTGAGTCCCCTGCATCTAGAGGGAGTATTGGACGAACACTTCGAGAAAATGGGGTCCTCACGGGCAACTCATTGGAGGGACACAAATAAATCTTTGCCGACTTTCTGCTGAAACTTAGGAGCGTTCACACCTAAGCCTCTTACAAGGTCAGCTGTTTAGCTAAACATGAGCTCATGATCTAAATTTACACAATAATGTAGAGATCAGCTACAAGGGGAGACAATCAGCAAAAACAATCAATACCAGAATAAGATTCCCAAGGCCATCCATCAGATGTTGGAATAATCACGTGCAAGGCAGGATATATACATAAAACTGGAACTGAAACAAGAAACAAGGATGTTTTCACAGTCTGGTAGGGTCTCTAAAACATTCTTAAATTACATGTCATTGATAAAGCTAAATACTCAAAGGTTGTGTAATACAAAAGATTAATCATTGAGAAGAGTGAAATTATGCTGTCTTGAAAACTATGGCAGGTCAGATTTTCTGCCTAATTATATAAGAAGATTTCTCGAAAACACATAATTTCAAAGACTGATTGGCTGTGAAATAAGTTAAGGATATTTCAAATGGCTTGTCTGCAATGAAAGGTGCTATGTAGGGAATCACAGAAAGTCGAGGGGAAAATATGTCAATATATACATTGCTATATGTTGAACTAAGCCTTAGGACAGCAACAATGTAGAGGACCTGACACTTAGAAACTTACAAGTAAGCTGTAATCTTCAAAAGTTCAAATCTTTATACGTAAAAAAGATTTATTAAAATGAATAACCAAGTGTTTTAATTGACACCAGAAGATCAAACCAATAAACCCTGAGAACATAGCTAAAAGATAAATAAAGACATGAGCAGAACTTAATACAACAGCAAACGTATAAAATTGAGGTGATTTAGTAAGTCCAAAGAATATTTTTTGAAAAGATTGAAAAGACACACTTTGATTAAGGAAAACTAAAACATAAGTAAAGAATATACAGAAAGAGTCAGGACACAGTTATAGCAGAGAATATATGAAATGCCAGTAAATTTGAACATTTCTGTAAAGGGGACCATTTCCTAGCTCCTAAAGTTTACCAAAACTGACACAAGAGGAAATCATTTAAGGTCATCATGTCTGCCCTTGGCATTCTCGGAACGCCCTGGCCTCAGAATGCAGCATCTGTAGTCCATGGTACCCTGCGCAGAGGGGGCGGGGCTGAGGGAGGTTGGAACACTGCTCTCAGTGAGGGAGTGTGTGTGGCCATCTCTGCTGTGACTGAACAAAGGGCAGGGGAGCAGGGTGTCCAGGGCAGGGCCCTCAGAGTCCGGCAGGCCCAGTGGTGTGTCACAAGCATTTAGGCCCAGGCCAAAGGGTGCCTTCTTTGTCTGCACAGCTGCCCAAACTCTCACCGTTCCACTCAGGCCGCCCTCTTACTTGAAGTGTGTGTGGAAGCTGTCCGCGCAGTACACCTCACTGCACAGCTAACCATAAGTCAGGGCTTCGTAGCTTCCTGCCAGGTGACCAAAGTTCCCAGGCAGATGGGTCCCTGGGACACACGCGGTGAGGCTCCTGCCCGGGCCACAGGCCGCCCACAACCCCAGCCCCAGATTTGGGGCCGCAAAGAAGCCCTGTCTGAGTCCCCTCCCTCTAGAGGGAGTATTGGACCAACACTTCTAGAAAACGGAGTCCTCGCGGGCAACTCATTGGAGGGACACAAATAAATCTTTGCCGACTTTCTGCTGAAACTTAGGAGCGTTCAAACCTAAGCCTCTTACAAGGTAGCTGTTTAGCTAAACATGAGCTCATGATCGAAATTTACACAATAATGAAGAGATCAGTTACAAGGGCAGACAATCAGCAAAAACAATCAATACCAGAATTAGATTCCCAAGGCCATCCATCAGATGTTGGAATAATCAGGTGCAAGGCAGGATATATACATAAAACTGGAACTGAAACAAGAAACAAGTATGTTTTCAAAGTCTGGTAGGATCTCTAAAATATTTTTAAAGTACATATCATTGATAAAGCTAAATACTCAAAGGTTGTGTAATACAACAGATTAATCATTGAGAAGAGTGAAATTATGCTGTTTTGAAAACTATGGCTGGTCAGATTTTCTGCCTAATTATATAAGAAGATTTATCTAAAACATACACATTATTTCAAAGACTTATTGGCTGTGAAATAAGTTAAGGGTATTTCAAATGGCTTGTCTGCAATGAAAGGTGCTATGTAGGGAATCACAGAAAGTCGAGGGAAAATATGTCAATATATACATTGCTATAGGTTGAACTAAGCCTTGGGACAGCAACAATGTAGAGGACCTGACACTTAGAAACTTGCAAGTAAGCTATAATCTTCAAAAGTTCAAAGCTTTATAAGTAAAAAGATTTATTAAAATGAATAACAAAGTGTTTTAATTGACATCAGAAGATCAAACCAATAAACCCTGAGAACATAGATAAAAGATAAATAAAGATATGAGCAGAACTTAATACAACAGCAAATGTATAAAATTGAGGTGATTTGGTAAGTCCAAAGAATATTCTTTGAAAAGATTGAAAAGACACACTTTGATTAAGGAAAACAAAAACATAAGTAAAGAATATACAGAAAGAGTCAGGACAATGTTATAGCAGAGAATATATGAAATGCCAGTAAATTTGAACATTTCTGTAAAGGGGACCATTTCCTAGCTCCTAAAGTTTACCAAAACTGACACAAGAGGAAGTCATTTAAGGTCATCATGTCTGACCTTGGCATTCTCGGAACGCCCTGGCCTCAGAATGCAGCATCTGTAGTCCATGGTAACCTGCGGAGAAGGGGCGGGGCTGAGGGAGGTTGGAACACTGCCCTCACTGAGGGAGTGGGTGTGGCCATCTCTGCTGTGACTGAACAAAAGCCAGGGGAGCAGGGGTCCACGGGAAGGGCCCTCAGAGCCCAGCATGTCCAGTGTGGTGTCACAACCATTTAGGCCCAGACCAAAGGGCGCCTTCTTTGTCTGAACAGCTGCCCAAACTCTCACCTTTCCACTCAGGCCGCCCTCTTACTTGAACTGTGTGTGGAACCTGTCCACGCAGTACACCTCGCTGCACAGCAAACCATTGGTCTGGGCATCGTAGCTTCCTGCCAGGTGACCGAAGTTCGCAGGTAGATGTGTCCCTGGGACACACGCGGAGAGGCTCCTGCCCGGGCCACATGCCGCCCACTACCGCAGCCCCAGATTGGGGCCGCACAGCAGCCCTGTCTGAGTCCCCTCCCTCTAGAGGGAGTATTGGACCAACACTTCTAGAAAATGGAGTCCTCGCGGGCAACTCATTGGAGGGACACAAATAAATCTTTGCCGACTTTCTGCTGAAACTTAGGAGCGTTCAAACCTAAGCCTCTTACAAGGTCAGCTGTTTAGCTAAACATGAGCTCATGATCGAAATTTACACAATACTGAAGAGATCAGTTACAAGGGGAGACAATCAGCAAAAACAATCAATACCAGAATTAGATTCCCAAGGCCATCCATCAGATGTTGGAATAATCAGGTGCAAGGCAGGATATATACATAAAACTGGAACTGAATCAAGAAACATGGATGTTTTCAAAGTCTGGTAAGATATCTAAAACATTTTTAAAGTACATGTCATTGATAAAGCTAAATACTCAAATGTTGTGTAATACAACAGCTTAATCATTGAGAAGAGCGAAATTATGCTGTTTTGAAAACTATGGCAGGTCAGATTTTCTGCTTAATTATATAAGAAGCTTTCTATAAAACATACACATTATTTCAAAGACTTATTGGCTGTGAAATAAGTTAAGGGTATTTCAAATCTCTTGTCTGCTTTGAAAGGTGCTTTGTAGGGAATCACAGAAAGTCGAGGGGAAAATATGTCAATATATACATTGCTATAGGTTGAAATAAGCTTTAAGACAGCAACAATGTAGAGGACCTGACCCTTAGAAACTTACAAGTAAGCTGGAATCTTCAAAAGTTCAAGTCTTTATAAGTAAAAAGATTTATTAAAATGAATATCCAAGTGTTTTAATTGACATCAGAAGATCAAACCAATAAACCCTGAGAACATAGATAAAAGATAAATAAAGGTATGAGCAGAACTTAATACAATAGCAAACGTATAAAATTGAGGTGATTTAGTAAGTCCAAAGAATATTCTTTGCAAAGATTGAAAAGACACACTTTGATTAAGGAAAACAAAAACATAAGTAAAGAATATACAGAAAGAGTCAGGGCAATGTTATAGCACAGAATATATGAAATGCCAGTAAATATGAACATTTCTGTAAAGGGGACCATTTCCTAGCTCCTAAAGTTTACCAAAACTGACACAAGAGGAAATCATTTAAGGTCATCAGGTCTGCCGTTGGAATTCTCGGAATGCCCTGGCCTCAGAATGCAGCATCTGTAGTACATGGTAACCTGCGGAGAGGGGGCGGGGCTGAGGTAGGTTGGAACACTGCCCTCACAGAGGGAGTGAGTGTGGCAATCTCTGCTGTGACTGAACAAAGGGCAAGGGAGCAGGGGGCCCAGGGCAGGGCCCTCAGGCCCCGGCAGGTCCAGTGGGGTGTCACAAGAATTTAGGCCCAGGGCAAAGGGCGCCTTCTTTGTCTGAACAGCTGCCCAAACTCTCACCTTTCCACTCAGGCCGCCCTTTTACTTGAAGTGTGTGTGGAACCTGTCCATGCAGTACACCTCGCTGCACAGCTAACCATAGGTCTGGGCATCGTAGCTTCCTGCCAGGTGACCGAAGTTCGCAGGCAGATAGGTCCCTGGGACACATGCGGAGAGGCTCCTGCCCGGGCCACAGGCTGCCCACTGCCCCAAACCCAGATCGGGAGCCGCAAAGCAACGCTGTCTAATTCCCGTGCCTCTAGAGGTAGTATTAGACCAACACTTCTAGAAATAGTTGTCCACGCGGGCAACTCATTGGAGGGACACAAATAAATCTTTGCCGACTTTCTGCTGAAACTTAGGAGCGTTCACACCTAAGCCTCTTACAAGGTCAGCTGTATAGCTAAACATGAGCTCATGATCGAAATTTACACAATAATGAAGAGATCAGCTACAAGGTGAGAAAATCAGCAAAAACAATCAATACCAGAATTAGATTCCCAAGGCCATCCATCAGATGTTGGAATAATCAGGTGCAAGGCAGGATATATACATAAAACTGGAACTGTAACAAGAAACAAGGATGTTTTCAAAGTCTGGTAGGATCTCTAAAACATTTTTAAAGTACATGTCATTGATAAAGCTAAATACTCAAAGGTTTTGTAATACAACAGATTAATCATTGAGAAGAGTGAAATTATGCTGTTTTGCAAACTATGGCAGGTGAGATTTTCTGCCTAATTATATAAGAAGATTTCTCTAAAACATACACATTATTTCAAAGACTTATTGGCTGTGAAATAAGTTAAGGGTATTTCATATGGCTTGTCTGCAATGAAAGGTGCTATGTAGGGAATCACAGAAAGTCGAGGGGAAAATATGTCAATATATACATTGCTATATGTTGAACTAAGCCTTAGTACAGCAACAATGGAGTAGACCTGACCCTTAGAAACTTACAAGTAAGCTGGAATCTTCAAAAATTCCAATCTTTATAAGTAAAAAGATTTATTAAAATGAATAACCAAGTGTTTTAATTGACATCAGAAGATCAAACCAATAAACCCTGAGAACATAGATAAAAGATAAATAAAGTTATGAGAAGAACTTAATACAACAGCAAAAGTATAAAATTGAGGTGATTTAGTAAGTCCAAAGAATATTCTTTGAATAGATTGAAAAGACACACTTTGATTAAGGAAAACAAAAACATAAGTAAAGAATATACAGAAAGAGTCAGGACAATGTTATAGCAGAGAATATATGAAATGCCAGTAAATTTGAATATATCTGTAAAGGGGACCATTTCCTAGCTCAGAAAGTTTACCAAAACTGACACAAGAGGAAATCATTTAAGGTCCTCATGTCTGCCCTTGGCATTCTCAGAAAGCCCTGGCCTCAGAATGCAGCATCTGTAGTCCATGGTACCCTGCGGAGAGGGGGCGGAGCTGAGGTAGGTTGGATCACTGCCCTCACAGAGGGAGTGAGTGTGGCCATCTCTGCTGTGACTGAACAAAGGAAAGGGAGCAGGGAGCCAAGGGCAGGGCCCTCAGGGCCCGGCAGGTCCAGTGGGGGGTCACAAGCATTTAGGCCCAGAACAAAGGGTGCCTTCTTTGTCTGAACAGCTGCGCAAACTCTCACCTTTCCACTCAGGCCGCCCTTTTACTTGAAGTGTGTGTGGAACCTGTCCATGCAGTACACCTCGATGCACAGCTAACCATAGGTCGGCTCATCGTAGCTTCCTGGCAGGTGACCGAAGTTCGCAGGTAGATGGGTCCCTGGGACACACGCGGAGAGGCTCCTGCCCGGGCCACAGGCCGCCCACTACCCCAGCCCCAGATTGAGGCCACAGAGCAGCCCTGTCTGAGTCCCCTCCCTCTAGAGGGAGTATTGGACCAACATTTCTAGAAAACGGAGTCCTCGCGGGCAACTCATTGGAGGGACACAAATAAATCTTTGCCGACTTTCTGCTGAAACTTAGGAGCATTCACACCTAAGCCTCTTACAAGGTCATCTGTTTAGCTAAACATGAGCTCATGATCTAAATTTACACAATAATGAAGAGATCAGCTAAAAGGGGAGACAATCAGCAAAAACAATCAATACCAGAATTAGATTTCCAAGGCCATCCATCAGATGTTGGAATAATCAGGTGCAAGGCAGGATATATACATAAAACTGGAACTGAAACAAGAAACAAGGATGTTTTCAAAGTCTGGTAGGATCTCTAAAACATTTTTAAAGTACATGTCATTGATAAAGCTAAATACTCAAAGGTTGTGTAATACAACAGATTAATCATTGAGAAGAGTGAAATTATGCTGTTTTGAAAACTATGGCAGGTCAGATTTTCTGCCTAATTATATAAGAAGATTTCTCTAAAACATAAACATTATTTCAAAGACTTATTGGCTGTGAAATAAGTTAAAGGTATTTCATATGGCTTGTCTGCAATGAAAGGTGCTATGTAGGGAATCACAGAAAGTCGAGGGGAAAATATGTCAATATATACATTGCTATAGATTAAACTATGCCTTAGGACAGCAACAATGTAGAGGACCTGACCCTTAGAAACTTACAAGTAAGCTGGAATCTTCAAAAGTTCCAATCTTTATAAGTAAAAAGATTTATTAAAATGAATAACCAAGTGTTTCATTTGACATCAGAAGATCAAACCAATAAACCCTGAGAACATAGATAAAAGATAAATAAAGATATGAGCAGAACATAATACAACAGCAAACGTATAAAATTGAGGTGATTTAGTAAGTCCAAAGAATATTCTTTGAAAAGATTGAAAAGACACACTTTGATTAAGGAAAACAAAAACTAAGTAAAGAATATACAGAAAGAGTCAGGACAATGTTATAGCAGAGAATATATGAAATGCCAGTAAATTTGAACATTTCTGTAAAGGGGACCATTTCCTAGCTCCTAAAGTTTACCAAAACTTACACAAGAGGAATTCATTTAAGGTCATCATGTCTGCCCTTGGCATTCTCGGAACGCCCTGGACTTAGAATGCAGCATCTGTAGTCCATGGTAACCTGCGGAGAGGGAGCGGGGCTGAGGGAGGTTGGAACACTGCACTCACTGAGGGAGTGGGTGTGGCCATCTCTGCTGTGACTGAACAAAGGGCAGGGGAGCAGGGCGCCCAGGGCTGGGCCCTCAGAGCCCGGCAGGCCCAGTGGGGTGTCACAAGCATTTAGGCCCAGGCCAAAGGGCGCCTTCTTTGTCTGCACAGCTGCCCAAACTCTCACCTTTCCACTCAGGCCGCCATCTTACTTGAAGTGTGTGTGGAACCTGTCTGTGCAGTACACCTCGCTGCACAGCTAACCATAGGTCTGGGCATCGTAGCTTCCTGCCAGGTGACCGAAGTTCGCAGGCAGATGGGTCCCTGGGACACAGGCGGAGAGGCTCCTGCCCGGGCCACAGGCCGCCCACAGCCCCAGCCCCAGATCGGGGGCCTCAAAGCAGCCTTGCCTGAGTCCCCTGCATCTAGAGGGAGTATTGGACGAACACTTCGAGAAAATGGGGTCCTCACGGGCAACTCATTGGAGGGACACAAATAAATCTTTGCCGACTTTCTGCTGAAACTTAGGAGCGTTCACACCTAAGCCTCTTACAAGGTCAGCTGTTTAGCTAAACATGAGCTCATGATCTAAATTTACACAATAATGTAGAGATCAGCTACAAGGGGAGACAATCAGCAAAAACAATCAATACCAGAATAAGATTCCCAAGGCCATCCATCAGATGTTGGAATAATCACGTGCAAGGCAGGATATATACATAAAACTGGAACTGAAACAAGAAACAAGGATGTTTTCACAGTCTGGTAGGGTCTCTAAAACATTCTTAAATTACATGTCATTGATAAAGCTAAATACTCAAAGGTTGTGTAATACAAAAGATTAATCATTGAGAAGAGTGAAATTATGCTGTCTTGAAAACTATGGCAGGTCAGATTTTCTGCCTAATTATATAAGAAGATTTCTCGAAAACACATAATTTCAAAGACTGATTGGCTGTGAAATAAGTTAAGGATATTTCAAATGGCTTGTCTGCAATGAAAGGTGCTATGTAGGGAATCACAGAAAGTCGAGGGGAAAATATGTCAATATATACATTGCTATATGTTGAACTAAGCCTTAGGACAGCAACAATGTAGAGGACCTGACACTTAGAAACTTACAAGTAAGCTGTAATCTTCAAAAGTTCAAATCTTTATACGTAAAAAAGATTTATTAAAATGAATAACCAAGTGTTTTAATTGACACCAGAAGATCAAACCAATAAACCCTGAGAACATAGCTAAAAGATAAATAAAGACATGAGCAGAACTTAATACAACAGCAAACGTATAAAATTGAGGTGATTTAGTAAGTCCAAAGAATATTTTTTGAAAAGATTGAAAAGACACACTTTGATTAAGGAAAACTAAAACATAAGTAAAGAATATACAGAAAGAGTCAGGACACTGTTATAGCAGAGAATATATGAAATGCCAGTAAATTTGAACATTTCTGTAAAGGGGACCATTTCCTAGCTCCTAAAGTTTACCAAAACTGACACAAGAGGAAATCATTTAAGGTCATCATGTCTGCCCTTGGCATTCTCAGAACGCCCTGGCCTCAGAATGCAGCATCTGTAGTCCATGGTAACCTGCGCAGAGGGGGCGGGGCTGAGGGAGGTTGGAACACTGCCCTCAGTGAGGGAGTATGTGTGGCCATCTCTGCTGTGACTGAACAAAGGGCAGGGGAGCAGGGTGTCCAGGGCAGGGCCCTCAGAGTCCGGCAGGCCCAGTGGTGTGTCACAAGCATTTAGGCCCAGGCCAAAGGGTGCCTTCTTTGTCTGCACAGCTGCCCAAACTCTCACCGTTCCACTCAGGCCGCCCTCTTACTTGAAGTGTGTGTGGAAGCTGTCCGCGCAGTACACCTCACTGCACAGCTAACCATAAGTCAGGGCTTCGTAGCTTCCTGCCAGGTGACCAAAGTTCCCAGGCAGATGGGTCCCTGGGACACACGCGGTGAGGCTCCTGCACGGGCCACAGGCCGCCCACAACACCAGCCCCAGATTTGGGGCCGCACAGAAGCCCTGTCTGAGTCCCCTCCCTCTAGAGGGAGTATTGGACCAACACTTCTAGAAAACGGAGTCCTCGCGGGCAACTCATAGGAGGGACACAAATAAATCTTTGCCGACTTTCTGCTGAAACTTAGGAGCGTTCACACCTAAGCCTCTTACAAGGTTAGCTGTTTAGCTAAACATGAGCTCATGATCTAAATTTACACAATAATGAAGATATCAGCTACAAGGGGAGACAATCAGCAAAAACAATCAATACCAGAATTAGATTCCCAAGGCCATCCATTAGATTTTGGAATAATCAGCTGCAAGGCAGGAAATATACATAAAACTGGAACTGAAACAAGGAACAAGGATGTTTTCAAAGTCTGGTACGATCTCTAAAACATTTTTAAAGTACATGTCATTGATAAAGCTAAATACTCAAAGGTTGTGTAATACAACAGATTAATCATTGAGAAGAGTGAAATTATGCTGTTTTGAAAACTATGGCAGGTCAGATTTTCTGCTTAATTATATAAGAAGATTTCTATAAAACATACACATTATTTCAAAGACTTATTGGCTGTGAAATAAGTTAAGGGTATTTCAAATGGCTTGTCTGCATTGAAAGGTGCTTTGTAGGGAATCACAGAAAGTCGAGGGGAAAATATGTCAATATATACATTGCTATAGGTTGAAATAAGCCTTAAGACAGCAACAATGTAGAGGACCTGACACTTAGAAACTTACAAGTAAGCTGGAATCTTCAAAAGTTCAAGTCTTTATAAGTAAAAAGATTTATTAAAATGAATATCCAAGTGTTTTAATTGACATCAGAAGAGCAAACCAATAAACCCTGAGAACATAGATAAAAGATAAATAAAGATATGAGCAGAACTTAACACAACAGCAAACGTATAAAATTGAGGTGATTTATTAAGTCCAAAGAATATTCTTTGAAAAGATTGAAAAGACACACTTTGATTAAGGAAAACAAAAACTTACTAAAGAATATACAGAAAGAGTCAGGACAATGTTATAGCAGAGAATATATGAAATTCCAGTAAATTTGAACAGTTCTGTAAAGGGGACCATTTCCTAGCTCCTAAAGTTTACCAAAACTGACACAAGAGGTAATCATTTAAGGTCATCATGTCTGCCCTTGGCATTCTCGGAACGCCCTGGCCTCAGAATGCAGCATCTGTAGTCCATGGTAACCTGCGGAGAGGGGGCGGGGCTGAGGGAGGTTGGAACACAGCCCTCACTGAGGGAGTGAGTGTGGCCATCTCTGCTGTGAGTGAACAAAGGGCAAGGGAGCAGGGGGCCCAGGGCAGGGCCCTCAGAACCAGGCATGCCCAGTGGGGTGTCACAAGCTTTTAGGCACAGACCAAAGGGCACCTTCTTTGTCTGAACAGCTGCCCAAACTCTCACCTTTCCACTCAGCCCGCCCTCTTACTTGAAGTGTGTGTGGAACCTGTCCGTGCAGTACACCTCGCTGCTCAGCTAACCATAGGTCTGGGCATCGTAGCTTCCTGCCAGGTGACCGAAGTTCGCAGCCAGATGGGTCCCTGGGACACAGGTGGAGAGGCTCCTGCGCCGGCCACAGGTCGCCCACTGCCCAAGCCCCAGATGGGGGGCCGAAAAGCAGCTCTCTCTGAGTCCCCTGTCTCCAGAGGGAGTATTGGACCAACACTTCTAGAAAAGGGGGTCCTCTTGGCAACTCATTAGAGGGACACAAATAAATCTTTGCCGACTTTCTGCTGAAACTTAGGAGCATTCACACCTAAGCCTCTTACAAGGTCAGCTGTTAAGCTAAACTTGAGCTCATGATCTAAATTTACACAATAATGAAGAGATCAGCTACAAGGGGAGACAATCAGCCAAAACAATCAATACCAGATTTAGATTCCCAAGGCCATCCATCAGATGTTGGAATAATCAGGTGCAAGGCAGGAAATATACATTAAACTGGAACTGAAACAAGAAACAAGGATGTTTTCACAGTCTGGTAGGATCTCTAAAACATTATTAAAGTACATGTCATTGATAAAGCTAATTACTCAAAAGTTGTGTAATACAACAGATTAATCATTGAGAAGAGTGAAATTATGCTATTTTGAAAACTATGGCAGGTCAGATTTTCTGCCTAATTATATATGAAGATTTATCTAAAACTTACACAATATTTCAAAGACTTATTGGCTGTGAAATAAGTTAAGGGTATTTCAAATGGCTTCTCTGCAATGAAAGGTGCTATGTAGGGAATCACAGAAAGTCGAGGGGAAAATATGACAATATATACATTGCTATAGGTTGAACTATGCCTTAGGACATCAAAAACGTAGAGGACCTGACACTTAGAAACTTACAAGTAAGCTGGAATCTTCAAAAGTTCCAATCTTTATAAGTAAAAAGATTTATTAAAATGAATAACCAAGTGTTTTAATTGACATCAGAAGATCAAACCAATAAACCCTGAGAACATAGATAAAAGATAAATAAAGATATGAGCAGAACTTAATACAACAGCAAACGTATAAAATTGAGGTGATTTAGTAAGTCCAAAGAATAATCTTTGAAAAGATTGAAAAGACACACTTTGATTAAGGAAAACAAAAACATAAGAAAAGAATATACAGAAAGAGTCAGGACAATGTTATAGCAGAGAATATATGAAATGCCAGTAAATTTGAACATTTCAGTAAAGGGGACCATTTCCTAGCTCCTAAAGTTTACCAAAACTGACACAAGAGGAAGTCATTTAAGGTCATCATGTCTGCCCTTGGCATTCTCGGAACGCCCTGGACTCAGAATGCATCCACTGGAGTCCATGGTAACCTGAGGAGAGGGGGCGGGGATGAGGCAGGTTGGAACACGGCCCTCACTGAGGGAGTGGGTGTGGCCATCTCTGCTGTGACTGAGCAAAGGGAAGGGGAGCATGGGGCCGAGGGCAGGGCCGTCAGAGCCCGGCAGGCCCAGTGGGGTGTCACAAGCATTTAGGCGCAGGCCAAAGGGCGCCTTCTTTGTCTGAACAGCTGCCCAAACTCTCACCTTTCCACTCAGGCCGCCCTCTTACTTGAAGTGTGTGTGGAACCTCTCCACGCAGTACACCTCGCTGCACAGCTAACCATAGGTCTAGGCATCGTAGCTTCCTGCCAGGTGACCGATGTTCGCAGGTAGATCGGTCCCTGGGACACACGCGGAGAGGCTCCTGCCCGGGCCACAGGCCGCCCACTACCCCAGCCCCAGATTGGTGCCGCACAGCAGCCCTGTCTGAGTCCCCTCCCTCTAGAGGGAGTATTTAACCAACACTTCTAGAAAACGGAGTCCTCGCGCGCAACTCATTGGAGGGACACAAATTAATCTTTGCCGACTTTCTGCTGAAACTTAGGAGCATTCACACGTAAGCCTCTTACACGGTCAGCTGTTTAGCTAAACATGAGCTCATGATCTAAATTTACACAATAATGAAGAGATCAGCTACAAGGGGAGACAATCAGCAAAAACAATCAATACCAGAATTAGATTCCCAAGGCCATCCATCAGAAGTTGGAATAATCAGGTGCAAGGCAGGATATATACATAAAACTGGAACTGAAACAAGAAACAAGGATGTTTTCAAAGTCTGGTAGGATCTCTAAAACATTATTAAAGTACATGTCATTGATAAAGCTAAATACTCAAAGGTTGTGTAATACAACAGATTAATCATTGAGAAGAGTGAAATTATGCTGTTTCGAAAAATATGGCAGGTCAGATTTTCTGCATAATTATATAAGAAGATTTCTCTAAAACATACACATTATTTCAAAGAGTTATTGGCTGTGAAATAACTTAAGGGTATTTCAAATGGCTTGTCTGCAATGAAAGGTGCTATGTAGGGAATCACAGAAAGTCCAGGGGAAAATATGTCAATATATACATTGCTATAGGTTAAAGTAAGCCTTAGGACAGCAACAATGTAGAGGACCTGACCCTTAGAAACTTACAAGTAAGCCGGAATGTTCAAAAGTTCCAATCTTTATAAGTAAAAAGATTTATTAAAATGAATAACCAAGTGTTTTAATTGACATCAGAAGATCAAACCAATAAACCCTGAGAACATAGATAAAAGATAAATAAAGATATGAGCAGAACTTAATACAACAGCAAACGTATAAAATTGAGGTGATTTAGTAAGTCCAAAGAATATTCTTTGAAAAGATTTAAAAGACACACTTTGAGTAAGGAAAACAAAAACATAAGTAAAGAATATATAGAAAGAGTCAGGACAATGTTATAGCAAAGAATATGTGAAATGCCAGTAAATTTGAATATTTCTGTAAAGGGGACCATTTCCTAGCTCCTAAAGTTTACCAAAACTGAGACAAGAGGAAATCATTTAAGGTCCTCATGCCTGCCCTTGGCATTCTGAGAACGCCCTGGCCTCAGAATGCAGCATCTGTAGTCCATGGTAACCTGCGGAGGGGGGGCGGGGCTGAGGGAGTTTGGAACACTGCCCTCAGTGAGGGAGTGGGTGTGGCCATCTCTGCTGTGACTGAACAAAGTGCAGGGGAGCAGGGGTCCCAGTGAAGGGCTCTCAGAGCCCAGCAGGCCCAGTGTGGTTTCACAAGCATTTAGGCCCAGGACAAAGGGTGCCTTCTTTGCCTGAACAGCTGCCCAAACTCTCACCTTTCCACTCAGGCCACCCTCTTTCTTGAAGTGTGTGTGGAAGCTGTCCGCGCAGTACACCTCGCTGCACAGCTAACCATAGGACTGGGCATCGTAGCTTCCTGCCAGGTGACCGAAGTTCGCAGGAAGATGGGTCCCTGGGACACACACGGAGAGGCTCCTGCCCGGGCCACAGGCCGCCCACTGCCCCAGCCCCAGTTCAGCGGCCGAAAATCAGCCCTGTCTGAGTCTCCTGCCTCCAGAAGGAGTATTGGACCAACACTTCTAGAAAATGTGGTCCTAACGGGCAACTCATTGGAGGGACAGAAATAAATCTTTGCCGACTTTCTGCTGAAACTTAGGAGCGTTCACAACTAAGCCTCTTATAAGGTCAGCTCTTTAGCTAAACATGAGCTCATTATCGAAATTTACACAATAATGAAGTGATCAGCTACAAGGGGAGACAATCAGCAAAAACAATCAATACCAGAATTAGATTCCCAAGGCCATCCATCAGATGTTGGAATAATCAGGTGCAAGGCAGGATATATACATAACACTGGAACTGAAACAAGAAACAAGGGTGTTTTCAAATTCTGGTACGATCTCTAAAACATTTTTAAAGTACATGTCATTGATAAAGCTAAATACTCAAAGGTTGTGTAATACAACAGATTAATCATTGAGAAGAGTGAAATTATGCTGTTTTGAAAATTATGGCAGGTGAGATATTCTTCCTAATTATATAAGAAGATTTCTCTAAATCATACACATTATTTCAAAGACTTATTGTCTGTGAAATAAGTTAGGGTATTTCAAATGGCTTGTCTGCAATGAAAGGTGCTATGTAGGGAATCACAGAAAGTCGAGGGGAAAATATGTCAATATATACATTGCTATACGTAGAACTAAGCCTTAGGACAGCAACAATGTAGAGGACCTGACACTTAGAAACTTGCAAGTAAGCTGGAATCTTCAAAAATTCAAATCTTTATAAGTACAAAGATTTATTAAAATGAATAACCAAGTGTTTTAATTGACATCAGAAGATCAAACCAATAAACCCTGAGAACATAGATAAAAGATAAATAAAGATATGAGCAGAACTTAATACAACAGCAAACGTATAAAATTGAGGTGATTTAATAAGTCCAAAGAATATTCTTTGAAAAGATTGAAAAGACACACTTTGATTAAGGAAAACAAAAACATAAGTGAAGAATATACAGAAAGAATCAGGACAATGTTATAGCAGAGAATATAGGAAATGCCAGTAAATTTGAACATTTCAGTAAAGGGGACCATTTCCTAGCTCCTAAAATTTACCAAAACTGACACAAGAGGAAGTCATTTAAGGTCATCATGTCTGCCCTTGGCATTCTCGGAACGCCCTGGACTCAGAATGCAGCAACTGTAGTCCATGGTAACGTGAGGAGAGGGAGCGGGGATGAGGCAGGTTGGAACACGGCCCTCACTGAGGGAGTGGGTGTGGCCATCTCTGCTGTGACTGAACAAAGGGAAGGGGAGCATGGGGCCGAGGGCAGGGCCGTCAGAGCCCGGCAGGCCCAGTGGGGTGTCACAAGCATTTAGGCGCAGGCCAAAGGGCGCCTTCTTTGTCTGAACAGCTGCCCAAACTCTCACCTTTCCACTCAGGCCGCCCTCTTACTTGAAGTGTGTGTGGAACCTCTCCACGCAGTACACCTCGCTGCACAGCTAACCATAGGTCTGGGCATCGTAGCTTCCTGCCAGGTGACCGATGTTCGCAGGTAGATCGGTCCCTGGGACACACGCGGAGAGGCTCCTGCCCGGGCCACAGGCCGCCCACTACCCCAGCCCCAGATTGGTGCCGCACAGCAGCCCTGTCTGAGTCCCCTCCCTCTAGAGGGAGTATTTAACCAACACTTCTAGAAAACGGAGTCCTCGCGCGCAACTCATGGGAGGGACACAAATTAATCTGTGCCGACTTTCTGCTGAAACTTAGGAGCATTCACACGTAAGCCTCTTACACGGTCAGCTGTTTAGCTAAACATGAGCTCATGATCTAAATTTACACAATAATGAAGAGATCAGCTACAAGGGGAGACAATCAGCAAAAACAATCAATACCAGAATTAGATTCCCAAGGCCATCCATCAGAAGTTGGAATAATCAGGTGCAACGCAGGATATATACATAAAACTGGAACTGAAACAAGAAACAAGGATGTTTTCAAAGTCTGGTAGGATCTCTAAAACATTATTAAAGTACATGTCATTAATAAAGCTAAATACTCAAAGGTTGTGTAATACAACAGATTAATCATTGAGAAGAGTGAAATTATGCTGTTTTGAAAACTATCGCAGGTCAGATTTGCTGCTTAATTATATAAGAAGATTTCTATAAAACATACACATTATTTCAAAGACTTATTGGCTGTGAAATAAGTTAAGGGTATTTCAAATGGCTTGTCTGCATTGAAAGGTGCTTTGTAGGGAATCACAGAAAGTCGAGGGGAAAATATGTCAATATATACATTGCTATAGGTTGAACTAAGCCTTAAGACAGCAACAATATAGAGGACCAGACACTTAGTAACTTACAAGTAAGATGGAATCTTCAAAAGTTCAAGTATTTATAAGTAAAAATATTTATTAAAATGAATAACCAAGTATTTTAATTGACACCAGAAGATCAAACCAATAAACCCTGAGAACATAGATAAAAGATAAATAAAGATATGAGCAGAACTTAATACAACAGCAAACGTATAAAATTGAGGTGATTTAGTAAGTCCAAAGAATATTCTTTGAAAAGATTGAAAAGACACACTTTGATTAAGAAAACAAAAACATAACTAAAGAATATACAGAAAGAGTCAGAAAAATTTTATAGCAGAGAATATATGAAATGCCAGGAAATTTGAACATTTCTGTAAAGGGGACCATTTCCTAGCTCCTAAAGTTTACCAAAACTGACACAAGAGGAAGTCATTTAAGGTCATCATGTCTGCCCTTGGCATTCTCGGAACGCCCTGACCTCAGAATGCAGCATCTGTAGTCCATGGTAACCTGCGGAGAGGGGGTGGGGCAGAGGGAGGTTGGAACACTGCCCTCACTGAGGGAGTGGGTGTGGCCATCTCTGCTGTGACTGAACAAAGGCAGTGGAGCAGGGGGCCCAAGGCAGGGCCCTCAGAGCCCGGCAGGCCCAGTGGGGTGTCACAAGCATTTAGGCCCAGGGCAAAGGGTGCCTTCTTTGTCTGAACGGCTGCCCAATCTCTCACCTTTCCACTCAGGCCGCCCTCTTACTTGAAGAGTGTGTAGAAGCTGTCCACGCAGTACACCTCGCTGCACAGCTAACCATAGGTATGGGCATCGTAGCTTCCTGCCAGGTGACCGAAGTTCGCAGGTAGATGGGTCCCTGGGACACACGCGGAGAGGCTCCTGCCCGGGCCACAGGCCGCCGACTGCCCCAGCCGCAGATCGGGGTCCGCAAAACAGCCCTGTCTGAGTCCCCTGCCTCTAGAGGGAGTATTGGACCAACACTTCAAGAAAATGGGGTCCTCGCAGGCAACTCATTGGAGGGACACAAATAAATCTTTGCCGACATTCTGCTGAAACTTAGGAGCGTTCACACCTAACCCTTTTACAAGGTCAGCTGTTTAGCTAAACATGAGCTCATGATCTAAATTTACACAATAATGAAGAGATCAGCTACAAGGGGAGACAATCAGAAAAAACAATCAATACCATAATTAGATTCCCAAAGCCATCCATCAGATGTTGGAATATTCAGGTGCAAGGCAGGATATATACATAAAACTGGAACTGAAACAAGAAACAAGGATGTTTTCAAAGTCTGGTAGGATCTCTAAAACATTTTTAAAATACATGTCATTGATAAAGCTAACTACTCAAAGGTTGTGTAATACAACAGATTAATCATTGAGAAGAGTGAAATTATGCTGTTTCGAAAACTATGGCAGGTCAGATTTTCTGCCTAATTATATAAGAAGATTTATCTAAAACATACACATTATTTCAAAGAGTTATTGGCTGTGAAATAACTTAAGTGTATTTCAAATGGCTTGTCTGCAATGAAAGGTGCTTTGTAGGGAATCACAGAAAGTCGAGGGGAAAATATGTCAATATATACATTGCTATAGGTTAAAGTAAGCCTTAGGACAGCAACAATGTAGAGGACCTGACCCTTAGAAACTTACAAGTAAGCCGGAATGTTCAAAAGTTCCAATCTTTATAAGTAAAAAGATTTATTAAAATGAATAACCAAGTGTTTTAATTGACATCAGAAGATCAAACCAATAAACCCTGAGAACATAGATAAAAGAAAAATAAAGATATGAGCAGAACTTAATACAACAGCAAACGTATAAAATTGAGGTGATTTAGTAAGTCCAAAGAATATTCTTTGAAAAGATTTAAAAGACACACTTTGAGTAAGGAAAACAAAAACATAAGTAAAGAATATATAGAAAGAGTCAGGAAAATGTTATAGCAAAGAATATATGAAATGCCAGTAAATTTGAATATTTCTGTAAAGGGGACCATTTCCTAGCTCCTAAATTTTACCAAAACTGAGACAAGAGGAAATCATTTAAGGTCCTCATGCCTGCCCTTGGCATTCTGAGAACGCCCTGGGCTCAGAATGCAGCATCTGTAGTCCATGGTAACCTGCGGAGGGGGGGCGGGTCTGAGGGAGTTTGGAACACTGCCCTCACTGAGGGAGTGGGTGTGGCCATCTCTGCTGTGACTGAACAAAGTGCAGGGGAGCAGGGGTCCCAGGGAAGGGCACTCAGAGCCCAGCAGGCCCAGTGTGGTTTCACAAGCATTTAGGCCCAGGCCAAAGGGTGCCTTCTTTGCCTGAACAGCTGCCCAAACTCTCTCCTTTCCACTCAGGCCACCCTCTTTCTTGAAGTGTGTGTGGAAGCTGTCCGCGCAGTACACCTCGCTGCACAGCTAACCATAGGACTGGGCATCGTAGCTTCCTGCCAGATGACCGAAGTTCGCAGGAAGATGGGTCCCTGGGACACACACGGAGAGGCTCCTGCCCGGGCCACAGGCCGCCCACTGCCCCAGCCCCAGTTCAGCGGCCGAAAATCAGCCCTGTCTGAGTCTCCTGCCTCTAGAAGGAGTATTGGACCAACACTTCTAGAAAATGGGGTCCTCACGGGCAACTCATTGGAGGGACAGAAATAATCTTTGCCGACTTTCTGCTGAAACTTAGGAGCGTTCACACCTAAGCCTCTTACAAGGTCAGCTCTTTAGCTAAACATGAGCTCATTATCGAAATTTACACAATAATGAAGTGATCAGCTACAAGGGGAGACAATCAGCAAAAACAATCAATACCAGAATTAGATTCCCAAGGCCATCCATCAGAAGTTGGAATAATCAGGTGCAAGGCAGGATATATACATAAAACTGGAACTGAAACAAGAAACAAGGATGTTTTCAAAGTCTGGTAGGATCTCTAAAACATTATTAAAGTACATGTCATTGATAAAGCTAAATACTCAAAGGTTGTGTAATACAACAGATTAATCATTGAGAAGAGTGAAATTATGCTGTTTTGAAAACCATCGCAGGTCAGATTTGCGCTTAATTATATAAGAAGATTTCTATAAAACATACACATTATTTCAAAGACTTATTGGCTGTGAAATAAGTTAAGGGTATTTCAAATGGCTTGTCTGCATTGAAAGGTGCTTTGTAGGGAATCACAGAAAGTCGAGGGGAAAATATGTCAATATATACATTGCTATAGGTTGAACTAAGCCTTAAGACAGCAACAATATAGAGGACCTGACACTTAGTAACTTACAAGTAAGATGGAATTTTCAAAAGTTCAAATCTTTATAAGTAAAAATATTTATTAAAATGAATAACCAAGTATTTTAATTGACATCAGAAGATCAAACCAATAAACCCTGAGAACATAGATAAAAGATAAATAAAGATATGAGCAGAACTTAATACAACAGCAAACGTATAAAATTGAGGTGATTTAGTAAGTCCAAAGAATATTCTTTGAAAAGATTGAAAAGACACACTTTGATTAAGAAAACAAAAACATAACTAAAGAATATACAGAAAGAGTCAGAACAATGTTATAGCAGAGAATATATGAAATGCCAGTAAATTTGAACATTTCTGTAAAGGGGACCATTTCCTAGCTCCTAAAGTTTACCAAAACTGACACAAGAGGAAGTCATTTAATGTCATCATGTCTGCCCTTGGCATTCTCGGAACGCCCTGGCCTCAGAATGCAGCATCTGTAGTCCATGGTAACCTGCGGAGAGGGGGTGGGGCTGAGGGAGGTTGGAACACTGCCCTCACTGAGGGAGTGGGTGTGGCCATCTCTGCTGTGACTGAACAAAGGCAGTGGAGCAAGGTGCCCAAGGCAGGGCCCTCAGAGCACGGCAGGCCCAGTGGGGTTTCACAAGCATTTAGGCCCAGGGCAAAGGGTGCCTTCTTTGTCTGAACTGCTGCCCAATCTATCACCTTTCCACTCAGGCCGCCCTCTTACTTGAAGAGTGTGTGGAAGCTGTCCGCGCAGTACACCTCGCTGCACAGCTAACCATAGGTATGGGCATCGTAGCTTCCTGCCAGTTGACCGAAGTTCGCAGGTAGATGGGTCCCTGGGACACACGCGGAGAGACTCCTGCCCGGGCCACAGGCCGCCGAAGGCCCCCGCCGCAGATCGGGGTCCGCAAAACAGCCGTGTCTGAGACCCCTGCCTCTAGAGGGAGTATTGGACCAACACTTCTAGAAAATGGGGTCCTCGCAGGCAACTCATTTGAGGGACACAAATAAATCTTTGCCGACATTCTGCTGAAACTTAGGAGCGTTCACAACTAACCCTCTTACAAGGTCAGCTGTTTAGCTAAACATGAGCTCATGATCTAAATTTACACAATAATGAAGAGTTCAGCTACAAGGGGAGACAATCAGAAAAAACAATCAATACCATAATTAGATTCCCAAAGCCATCCATCAGATGTTGGAATATTCAGGTGCAAGGCAGGCTATATACATAAAACTGGAACAGAAACAAGAAACAAGGATGTTTTCAAAGTCTGCTAGGATCTCTAAAACATTTTTAAAGTACATGTCATTGATAAAGCTAACTACTCAAAGGTTGTGTAATACAACAGATTAATCATTGAGAAGAGTGAAATTATGCTGTTTCGAAAACTATGGCAGGTCAGATTTTCTGCCTAATTATATAAGAAGATTTATCTAAAACATACACATTATTTCAAAGAGTTATTGGCTGTGAAATAACTTAAGGGTATTTCAAATGGCTTGTCTGCAATGAAAGGTGCTATGTAGGGAATCACAGAAAGTCGAGGGGAAAATGTGTCAATATATACATTGCTATATGTTGAACTAAGCCTTAGGACAGCAACAATGTAGAGCACCTGACACTTAGAAACTTGCAAGTAAGCTAGAATCTTCAAAAGTTCAAATCTTTATAAGTAAAAAGATTTATTAAAATGAATAACCAAGTGTTTTAATTGACATCAGAAGATCAAACAAATAAACACAGAGAACATAGATAAAAGATAAATAAAGATATGAGCAGAACTTAATACAACAGGAAAAGTAAAAAATTGAGGTGATTTGGTAAGTCCAAAGAATATTCTTTGAAAAGATTGAAAAGACACACTTTGATTAAGGAAAACAAAAACATAAGTAAAGAATATACAGAAAGAGTCAGGACAATATTATAGCAGAGAATATATGAAATGACAGTAAATTTGAACATTTCTGTAAAGGGGACCATTTCCTAGCTCCAAAAGTTTACCAAAACTGACACAAGAGGAAGTCATTTAAGGTCATCATGTCTGCCCTTGGCATTCTCGGAACGCCCTGGCCTCAGAATGCAGCAACTGTAGTCCATGGTAACCTGCGGAGAGGGGGCGGGGATGAGCGAGGTTGGAACACTGCCCTCACTGATGGACTGGGTGTGGCCATCTCTGCTGTGACTGACCAATGGGCAGGGGAGCTTGGGGCCAAGGGCAGGGCCCTCAGAGCCCGGCAGGCCCAGTGGGGTGTCACAAGCATTTAGTCCCAGGCCAAAGGGCGCCTTCTTTGTCTGAACAGCTGCCCAAACTCTCACCTTTCCACTCAGGCCGCCCTCTTACTTGAAGTGTGTGTGGAACCAGTCCACGCAGTACACCTCGATGCACAGCTAACCATAGGTCTGGGCATCGTAGCTTCCTGTCAGGTGACCGAAGTTCGCAGGTAGATGGGTCCCTGGGACACACGCGGAGAGGCTCCTGCCCGGGCCACAGGCCGCCCACTACCCCAGCCCCAGATTGAGGCCACAGAGCAGCCCTGTCTGAGTCCCCTCCCTCTAGAGGGAGTATTTAACCAACACTTCTAGAAAACGGAGTCCTCGCGGGCAACTCATTGGAGGGACACAAATAAATCTTTGCCGACTTTCTGCTGAAACTTAGGAGCATTCACAACTAAGCCTCTTACAAGGTCATCTGTTTAGCTAAACATGAGCTCATGATCTAAATTTACACAATAATGAAGAGATCAGCTAAAAGGGGAGACAGTCAGCAAAAACAATCAATACCAGAATTAGATTTCCAAGGCCATCCATCAGATGTTGGAATAATCAGGTGCAAGGCAGGATATATACATAAAACTGGAACTGAAATAAGAAACCAGGATGTTTTCAAAGTCTGGTAGGATCTCTAAAACATTTTTAAAGTACATGTCATTGATAAAGCTAAATACTCAAAGGTTGTGTAATACAACAGATTAATCATTGAGAAGAGTGTAATTATGCTGTTTTGAAAACTATGGCAGGTCAGATTTTCTGCCTAATTATATAAGAAGATTTCTCTAAAACATACACATTATTTCAAAGAGTTATTGGCAGTGAAATAACTTAAGGGTATTTCAAATGGCTTGTCTGCAATGAAAGGTGCTATGTAGGGAATCACAGAAAGTCGAGGGGAAAATATGTCAATATATACATTGCTATAGGTTAAATTAAGCCTTAGGACAGCAACAATGTAGAGGACCTGACCCTTAGAAACTTACAAGTAACCTGGAATGTTCAAAAGTTCCAATCTTTATAAGTAAAAAGATTTATTAAAATGAATAACCAAGTGTTTTAATTGACATCAGAAGATCAAACAAATAAACCCTGAGAACATAGATAAAAGATAAATAAAGATATGAGCAGAACTTAATACAACAGCAAACGTTTAAAATTGGGGTGATTTAGTAAGTCCAAAGAATATTCTTTGAAAAGATTGAAAAGACACACTTTGATTAAGGAAAACAAAAACGTAAGTAAAGAATATACAGAAAGAGTCAGGACAAAGTTATAGCAGAGAATATATGAAATGCCAGTAAATTTGAACATTTCTGTAAAGGGGACCATTTCCTAGCTCCTAAAGTTTACCAAAACTGACACAAGAGGAAATCATTTAAGGTCATCATGTCTGTCCTTGGCATGCTCGGAACGCCCTGGCCTCAGAATGCAGCATCTGTAGTCCATGGTAACCTGCGGAGAGGGGGCGGGGATGAGCGAGGTTGGAACACTGCCCTCACTGAGCGGGTGGGTGTGGCCAACTCTTCTGTGACTGAACAAAGGCCAGGGGAGCATGGGGCCGAGGGCAGGGCCCTCAGTACCCGGCAGGCCCAGTGGGGTGTCACAAGCTTTTACGCCCAGGCCAAAGGGCGCCTTCTTTGTCTGAACAGCTCCCAAACACTCATCTTACCACTCAGGCCGCCCTCTTACTTGAAGTGTGTGTGGAACCTGTCCACGCATTACACCTCGCTGCACAGCTTACCATAGGTCTGGGCATCGTAGATTCCTGCCAGGTGACCGAAGTTCGCAGGCAGATGGGTCCCTGGGACACACGCGGAGAGGCTCCTGCCTGGGCCACAGGCCGCCCACTACCCCAGCCCCAGATTGGGGGCCACACAGCAGCCCTGTCTGAGTCCTCTGCCTGTAGAGGGAGTATTGGACCAACACATCTAGAAAACGGGGTCCGCGCGGGCAACTCATTGGAGGGACACAAATAAATCTTTGCCGACTTTCTGCTGAAACTTTGGAGCGTTCACACCTAAGCCTCTTACAAGCTCAGCTGTTTAGCTAAACATGATCTCGTGATCGAAATTTACACAATAATGAAGAGATCAGCTACAAGGGGAGATAAATCAGCAAAAACAATCAATACCAGAATTAGATTCCCAAGGCCATCCATCAGATGTTGGAACAATCAGGTGCAAGGCAGGATATGTACATAAAACTGGAACTGAAAGAAGAAACAAGGATGTTTTCAAAGTCTAGTACGATCTCTAAAACATTTTTAAAGTACATGTCATTGATAAAGCTAACTACTCAAAGGTTGTGTAATACAACAGATTAATCATTGAGAAGAGTGAAATTATGCTGTTTTGAAAACTATGGCAGGTCAGATTTTCTGCCTAATTATATAAGAAGATTTATCTAAAACCTACACATTATTTCAAAAACTTATTGGCTGTGAAATAAGTTAAGGGTATTTCAAATGGCTTGTCTGTAATGAAAGGTACTATCTAGGGAATCACAGAAAGTCGAGGGGAAAATATGTCAATATATACATTGCTATATGTTGAACTAAGCCTTAGGACAGCAACAATGTAGAGCACCTGACACTTAGAAACTTGCAAGTAAGCTAGAATCTTCAAAAGTTCAAATCTTTATAAGTAAAAAGTTTTATTAAAATGAATAACTAAGTGTTTTAATTGACATCAGAAGATCAAACCAATAAACCCTGAGAACATAGATAAAAGATAAATAAAGATATGAGCAGAACTTAATACAACAGGAAAAGTATAAAATTGAGGTGATTTGGTAAGTCCAAAAAATATTCTTTGAAAAGATTGAAAAGACACACTTTGATTAAGGAAAACAAAAACATAATTAAAGAATATACAGAGAGAGTCAGGACAATGTTATAGCAGAGAATATATGAAATGACAGTAAATTTGAACATTTCTGTAAAGGGGACCATTTCCTAGCTCCTAAAGTTTACCAAAACTGACACCAGAGGAAATCATTTAAGGTCATCATGTCTGCCCTTGGCATTCTCGGAACGCCCTGGCCTCAGAATGCAGCAACTGTAGTCTATGGTAACCTGCGGAGAGGGGGCGGGGATGAGGGAGGTTGGAACACTGCCCTCACTGAGGGAGTGGGTGTGGCCATCTCTGCTGTGACTGAACAAATGGCAGGGGAGCAGGGGTCCCCGGGAAGGGCCCTCAGAGCCCAGCAGGCGCAGTGTGGTGTCACAACCATTTAGGCCCAGACCAAAGGGCGCCTTCTTTGTCTGAACAGCTGCCCAAACTCTCACCTTTCCACTCAGGCCGCCCTCTTACTTGAACTGTGTGTGGAACCTGTCCGCGCAGTACACCTCGCTGCACAGCTAACCATAGGTCTGGGCATCGTAGCTTCCTGCCAGGTGACCGAAGTTCGCAGGTAGATGGGTCCCTGGGACACACGCGGAGAGGCTGCTGCCCGGGCCACATGCCGCCCACTACCCCAGCCCCAGATTGGGGCCGCACAGCAGCCCTGTCTGATTCCCCTCCCTCTAGAGGGAGTATTGGACCAACACTTCTAGAAAACGGAGTCCTCGCGGGCAACTCATTGGAGGGACACAAATAAATCTTTGCCGACTTTCTGCTGAAACTTAGGAGCGTTCAAACCTAAGCCTCTTACAAGGTAGCTGTTTAGCTAAACATGAGCTCATGATCGAAATTTACACAATAATGAAGAGATCAGTTACAAGGGGAGACAATCAGCAAAAACAATCAATACCAGAATTAGATTCCCAAGGCCATCCATCAGATGTTGGAATAATCAGGTGCAAGGCAGGATATATACATAAAACTGAAATGAAACAAGAAACAAGTATGTTTTCAAAGTCTGGTAGGATCTCTAAAATATTTTTAAAGTACATATCATTGATAAAGCTAAATACTCAAAGGTTGTGTAATACAACAGATTAATCATTGAGAAGAGTGAAATTATGCTGTTTTGAAAACTATGGCTGGTCAGATTTTCTGCCTAATTATATAAGAAGATTTATCTAAAACATACACATTATTTCAAAGTCTTATTGGCTGTGAAATAAGTTAAGGGTATTTCAAATGGCTTGTCTGCTTTGAAAGGTGCTTTGTAGGGAATCACAGAAAGTCGAGGGGAAAATATGTCAATATATACATTGCTATAGGTTGAAATAAGCCTTAAGACAGCAACAATGTAGAGGACCTGACACTTAGAAACTTACAAGTAAGCTGGAATCTTCAAAAGTTCAAGTCTTTATAAGTAAAAAGATTTATTAAAATGAATAACCAAGTGTTTTAATTGACATCAGAAGATCAAACCAATAAACCCTGAGAACATAGATAAAAGATAAATAAAGGTATGAGCAGAACTTAATACAATAGCAAACGTATAAAATTGAGGTGATTTAGTAAGTCCAAAGAATATTCTTTGCAAAGATTGAAAAGACACACTTTGATTAAGGAAAACAAAAACATAAGTAAAGAATATACAGAAAGAGTCAGGACAATGTTATAGCAGAGAATATATGAAATGCCAGGAAATTTGAACATTTCTGTAAAGGGGACCATTTCCTAGCTCCTAAAGTTTACCAAAACTGACACAAGAGGAAATCATTTAAGGTCATCAGGTCTGCCGTTGGAATTCTCGGAACGCCCTGGCCTCAGAATGCAGCATCTGTAGTACATGGTAACCTGCGGAAAGGGGGCGGGGCTGAGGTAGGTTGGAACACTGCCCTCACAGAGGGAGTGAGTGTGGCAATCTCTGCTGTGACTGAACAAAGGGCAAGGGAGCAGGGGGCCCAGGGCAGGGCCCTCAGGCCCCGGCAGGTCCAGTGGGGTGTCACAAGAATTTAGGCCCAGGGCAAAGGGCGCCTTCTTTGTCTGAACAGCTGCCCAAACTCTCACCTTTCCACTCAGGCCGCCCTTTTACTTGAAGTGTGTGTGGAACCTGTCCATGCAGTACACCTCGCTGCACAGCTAACCATAGGTCTGGGCATCGTAGCTTCCTGCCAGGTGACCGAAGTTCGCAGGCAGATAGGTCCCTGGGACACATGCGGAGAGGCTCCTGCCCGGGCCACAGGCTGCCCACTGCCCCAACCCCAGATCGGGGGCCACAAAGCAACGCTGTCTAAGTCCCGTGCCTCTAGAGGTAGTATTAGACCAACACTTCTAGAAATAGTTGTCTACGCGGGCAACTCATTGGAGGGACACAAATAAATCTTTGCCGACTTTCTGCTGAAACTTAGGAGCGTTCACACCTAAGCCTCTTACAAGGTCAGCTGTATAGCTAAACATGAGCTCATGATCGAAATTTACACAATAATGAAGAGATCAGCTACAAGGTGAGAAAATCAGCAAAAACAATCAATACCAGAATTAGATTCCCAAGGCCATCCATCAGATGTTGGAATAATCAGGTGCAAGGCAGGATATATACATAAAACTGGAACTGTAACAAGAAACAAGGATGTTTTCAAAGTCTGGTAGGATCTCTAAAACATTTTTAAAGTACATGTCATTGATAAAGCTAAATACTCAAAGGTTTTGTAATACAACAGATTAATCATTGAGAAGAGTGAAATTATGCTGTTTTGCAAACTATGGCAGGTCAGATTTTCTGCCTAATTATATAAGAAGATTTCTCTAAAACATACACATTATTTCAAAGACTTATTGGCTGTGAAATAAGTTAAGGGTATTTCATATGGCTTGTCTGCAATGAAAGGTGCTATGTAGGGAATCAAAGAAAGTCGAGGGGAAAATATGTCAATATATACATTGCTATATTTTGAACTAAGCCTTAGTACAGCAACAATGGAGTAGACCTGAACCTTAGAAACTTACAAGTAAGCTGGAATCTTCAAAAATTCAAATCTTTATAAGTAAAAAGATTTATTAAAATGAATAACCAAGTGTTTTAATTGACATCAGAAGATCAAACCAATAAACCCTGAGAACATAGATAAAAGATAAATAAAGTTATGAGAAGAACTTAATACAACAGCAAAAGTATAAAATTGAGGTGATTTAGTAAGTCCAAAGAATATTCTTTGAATAGATTGAAAAGACACACTTTGATTAAGGAAAACAAAAACATAAGTAAAGAATATACAGAAAGAGTCAGGACAATGTTATAGCAGAGAATATATGAAATGCCAGTAAATTTGAATATATCTGTAAAGGGGACCATTTCCTAGCTCAGAAAGTTTACCAAAACTGACACAAGAGGAAATCATTTAAGGTCCTCATGTCTGCCCTTGGCATTCTCAGAAAGCCCTGGCCTCAGAATGCAGCATCTGTAGTCCATGGTACCCTGCGGAGAGGGGGCGGGGCTGAGGTAGGTTGGATCACTGCCCTCACAGAGGGAGTGAGTGTGGCCATCTCTGCTGTGACTGAACAAAGGAAAGGGAGCAGGGAGCCAAGGGCAGGGCCCTCAGGGCCCGGCAGGTCCAGTGGGGGGTCACAAGCATTTAGGCCCAGAACAAAGGGTGCCTTCTTTGTCTGAACAGCTGCGCAAACTCTCACCTTTCCACTCAGGCCGCCCTTTTACTTGAAGTGTGTGTGGAACCTGTCCATGCAGTACACCTCGATGCACAGCTAACCATAGGTCGGCTCATCGTAGCTTCCTGGCAGGTGACCGAAGTTCGCAGGTAGATGGGTCCCTGGGACACATGCGGAGAGGCTCCTGCCCGGGCCACTGGCCGCCCACTACCCCAGCCCCAGATTGAGGCCGCAGAGCAGCCCTGTCTGAGTCCCCTGCCTCTAGAGGGAGTATTGGACCAACATTTCTAGAAAACGGAGTCCTCGCGGGCAACTCATTGGAGGGACACAAATAAATCTTTGCCGACTTTCTGCTGAAACTTAGGAGCATTCACACCTAAGCCTCTTACAAGGTCATCTGTTTAGCTAAACATGAGCTCATGATCTAAATTTACACAATAATGAAGAGATCAGCTAAAAGGGGAGACAATCAGCAAAAACAATCAATACCAGAATTAGATTTCCAAGGCCATCCATCAGATGTTGGAATAATCAGGTGCAAGGCAGGATATATACATAACACTGGAACTGAAACAAGAAACAAGGATGTTTTCAAAGTCTGGTAGGATCTCTAAAACATTTTTAAAGTACATGTCATTGATAAAGCTAAATACTCAAAGGTTGTGTAATACAACAGATTAATCATTGAGAAGAGTGAAATTATGCTGTTTTGAAAACTATGGCAGGTCAGATTTTCTGCCTAATTATATAAGAAGATTTCTCTAAAACATAAACATTATTTCAAAGACTTATTGGCTGTGAAATAAGTTAACGGTATTTCATATGGCTTGTCTGCAATGAAAGGTGCTATGTAGGGAATCACAGAAAGTCGAGGGGAAAATATGTCAATATATACATTGCTATAGATTAAACTATGCCTTAGGACAGCAACAATGTAGAGGACCTGACACTTAGAAACTTACAAGTAAGCTGGAATCTTCAAAAGTTCCAATCTTTATAAGTAAAAAGATTTATTAAAATGAATAACCAAGTGTTTCATTTGACATCAGAAGATCAAACCAATAAACCCTGAGAACATAGATAAAAGATAAATAAAGATATGAGCAGAACATAATACAACAGCAAACGTATAAAATTGAGGTGATTTAGTAAGTCCAAAGAATATTCTTTGAAAAGATTGAAAAGACACACTTTGATTAAGGAAAACAAAAACTAAGTAAAGAATATACAGAAAGAGTCAGGACAATGTTATAGCAGAGAATATATGAAATGCCAGTAAATTTGAACATTTCTGTAAAGGGGACCATTTCCTAGCTCCTAAAGTTTACCAAAACTTACACAAGAGGAATTCATTTAAGGTCATCATGTCTGCCCTTGGCATTCTCGGAACGCCCTGGACTTAGAATGCAGCATCTGTAGTCCATGGTAACCTGCGGAGAGGGAGCGGGGCTGAGGGAGGTTGGAACACTGCACTCACTGAGGGAGTGGGTGTGGCCATCTCTGCTGTGACTGAACAAAGGGCAGGGGAGCAGGGCGCCCAGGGCTGGGCCCTCAGAGCCCGGCAGGCCCAGTGGGGTGTCACAAGCATTTAGGCCCAGGCCAAAGGGCGCCTTCTTTGTCTGCACAGCTGCCCAAACTCTCACCTTTCCACTCAGGCCGCCATCTTACTTGAAGTGTGTGTGGAACCTGTCTGTGCAGTACACCTCGCTGCACAGCTAACCATAGGTCTGGGCATCGTAGCTTCCTGCCAGGTGACCGAAGTTCGCAGGCAGATGGGTCCCTGGGACACAGGCGGAGAGGCTCCTGCCCGGGCCACAGGCCGCCCACAGCCCCAGCCCCAGATCGGGGGCCTCAAAGCAGCCTTGCCTGAGTCCCCTGCATCTAGAGGGAGTATTGGACGAACACTTCTAGAAAATGGGGTCCTCACGGGCAACTCATTGGAGGGACACAAATAAATCTTTGCCGACTTTCTGCTGAAACTTAGGAGCGTTCACACCTAAGCCTCTTACAAGGTCAGCTGTTTAGCTAAACATGAGCTCATGATCTAAATTTACACAATAATGTAGAGATCAGCTACAAGGGGAGACAATCAGCAAAAACAATCAATACCAGAATAAGATTCCCAAGGCCATCCATCAGATGTTGGAATAATCACGTGCAAGGCAGGATATATACATAAAACTGGAACTGAAACAAGAAACAAGGATGTTTTCACAGTCTGGTAGGGTCTCTAAAACATTCTTAAATTACATGTCATTGATAAAGCTAAATACTCAAAGGTTGTGTAATACAAAAGATTAATCATTGAGAAGAGTGAAATTATGCTGTCTTGAAAACTATGGCAGGTCAGATTTTCTGCCTAATTATATAAGAAGATTTCTCGAAAACACATAATTTCAAAGACTGATTGGCTGTGAAATAAGTTAAGGATATTTCAAATGGCTTGTCTGCAATGAAAGGTGCTATGTAGGGAATCACAGAAAGTCGAGGGGAAAATATGTCAATATATACATTGCTATATGTTGAACTAAGCCTTAGGACAGCAACAATGTAGAGGACCTGACACTTAGAAACTTACAAGTAAGCTGTAATCTTCAAAAGTTCAAATCTTTATACGTAAAAAAGATTTATTAAAATGAATAACCAAGTGTTTTAATTGACACCAGAAGATCAAACCAATAAACCCTGAGAACATAGCTAAAAGATAAATAAAGACATGAGCAGAACTTAATACAACAGCAAACGTATAAAATTGAGGTGATTTAGTAAGTCCAAAGAATATTTTTTGAAAAGATTGAAAAGACACACTTTGATTAAGGAAAACTAAAACATAAGTAAAGAATATACAGAAAGAGTCAGGACACTGTTATAGCAGAGAATATATGAAATGCCAGTAAATTTGAACATTTCTGTAAAGGGGACCATTTCCTAGCTCCTAAAGTTTACCAAAACTGACACAAGAGGAAATCATTTAAGGTCATCATGTCTGCCCTTGGCATTCTCGGAACGCCCTGGCCTCAGAATGCAGCATCTGTAGTCCATGGTAACCTGCGCAGAGGGGGCGGGGCTGAGGGAGGTTGGAACACTGCCCTCAGTGAGGGAGTGTGTGTGGCCATCTCTGCTGTGACTGAACAAAGGGCAGGGGAGCAGGGTGTCCAGGGCAGGGCCCTCAGAGCCCGGCAGGCCCAGTGGTGTGTCACAAGCATTTAGGCCCAGGCCAAAGGGTGCCTTCTTTGTCTGCACAGCTGCCCAAACTCTCACCGTTCCACTCAGGCCGCCCTCTTACTTGAAGTGTGTGTGGAAGCTGTCCGCGCAGTACACCTCACTGCACAGCTAACCATAAGTCAGGGCTTCGTAGCTTCCTGCCAGGTGACCAAAGTTCCCAGGCAGATGGGTCCCTGGGACACACGCGGTGAGGCTCCTGCCCGGGCCACAGGCCGCCCACAACACCAGCCCCAGATTTGGGGCCGCACAGAAGCCCTGTCAGAGTCCCCTCCCTCTAGAGGGAGTATTGGACCAACACTTCTAGAAAACGGAGTCCTCGCGGGCAACTCATAGGAGGGACACAAATAAATCTTTGCCGACTTTCTGCTGAAACTTAGGAGCGTTCACACCTAAGCCTCTTACAAGGTTAGCTGTTTAGCTAAACATGAGCTCATGATCTAAATTTACACAATAATGAAGAGATCAGCTACAAGGGGAGACAATCAGCAAAAACAATCAATACCAGAATTAGATTCCCAAGGCCATCCATTAGATTTTGGAATAATCAGCTGCAAGGCAGGAAATATACATAAAACTGGAACTGAAACAAGGAACAAGGATGTTTTCAAAGTCTGGTATGATCTCTAAAACATTTTTAAAGTACATGTCATTGATAAAGCTAAATACTCAAAGGTTGTGTAATACAACAGATTAATCATTGAGAAGTGTGAAATTATGCTGTTTTGAAAACTATGGCAGGTCAGATTTTCTGCTTTATTATATAAGAAGATTTCTATAAAACATACACATTATTTCAAAGACTTATTGGCTGTGAAATAAGTTAAGGGTATTTCAAATGGCTTGTCTGCATTGAAAGGTGCTATGTAGGGAATCACAGAAAGTCGAGGGGAAAATATGTCAATATATACATTGCTATATCTTGAACTAAGCTTTAGGACAGCAACAATGTAGAGGACCTGACACTTAGAAGCTTACATGTAAGCTGGAATCTTCAAAAGTTCAAGTGTTTATAAGTAAAAAGATTTATTAAATGAATAACCAAGTGTTTTAATTGACATCAGAAGAGCAAACCAATAAACCCTGAGAACATAAATAAAAGATAAATAAAGATATGAGCAGAACTTAACACAACAGCAAACGTATAAAATTGAGGTGATTTATTAAGTCCAAAGAATATTCTTTGAAAAGATTGAAAAGACACACTTTGATTAAGGAAAACAAAAACATAAGTAAAGAATATACAGAAAGAGTCAGGACAATGTTATAGCAGAGAATATATGAAATTCCAGTAAATTTGAACATTTCTGTAAAGGGGACCATTTCCTAGCTCCTAAAGTTTACCAAAACTGACACAAGAGGTAATCATTTAAGGTCCTCATGCCTGCCCTTGGCATTCTGAGAACGCCCTGGCCTCAGAATGCAGCATCTGTAGTCCATGGTAACCTGCGGAGAGGGGGCGGGGCTGAGGGAGGTTGGAACACAGCCCTCACTGAGGGAGTGAGTGTGGCCATCTCTGCTGTGAGTGAACAAAGGGCAAGGGAGCAGGGGGCCCAGGGCAGGGCCCTCAGAACCAGGCATGCCCAGTGGGGTGTCACAAGCTTTTAGGCACAGACCAAAGGGCACCTTCTTTGTCTGAACAGCTGCCCAAACTCTCACCTTTCCACTCAGCCCGCCCTCTTACTTGAAGTGTGTGTGGAACCTGTCCGTGCAGTACACCTCGCTGCTCAGCTAACCATAGGTCTGGGCATCGTAGCTTCCTGCCAGGTGACCGAAGTTCGCAGCCAGATGGGTCCCTGGGACACAGGTGGAGAGGCTCCTGCGCCGGCCACAGGCCGCCCACTGCCCCAGCCCCAGATAGGGGGCCGAAAAGCAGCTCTCTCTGAGTCCCCTGTCTCCAGAGGGAGGATTGGACCAACACTTCTAGAAAACGGGGTCCTCTTGGCAACTCATTAGAGGGACACAAATAAATCTTTGCCGACTTTCTGCTGAAACTTAGGAGCATTCACACCTAAGCCTCTTACAAGGTCAGCTGTTAAGCTAAACTTGAGCTCATGATCTAAATTTACACAATAATGAAGAGATCAGCTACAAGGGGAGACAATCAGCAAAAACAATCAATACCAGAATTAGATTCCCAAGGCCATCCATCAGATGTTGGAATAATCAGGTGCAAGGCAGGAAATATACATTAAACTGGAACTGAAACAAGAAACAAGGATGTTTTCACAGTCTGGTAGGATCTCTAAAACATTATTAAAGTACATGTCATTGATAAAGCTAATTACTCAAAAGTTGTGTAATACAACAGATTAATCATTGAGAAGAGTGAAATTATGCTATTTTGAAAACTATGGCAGGTCAGATTTTCTGCCTAATTATATATGAAGATTTATCTAAAACATACACAATATTTCAAAGACTTATTGTCTGTGAAATAAGTTAAGGGTATTTCAAATGGCTTGTCTGCAATGAAAGGTGCTATGTAGGGAATCACAGAAAGTCGAGGGGAAAATATGTCAATATATACATTGCTATATGTTGAACTAAGCCTTAGGACAGCAACAATGTAGAGGACCTGACACTTAGAAACTTACAAGTAAGCTGTAATCTTCAAAAGTTCAAATCTTTATACGTAAAAAAGATTTATTAAAATGAATAACCAAGTGTTTTAATTGACACCAGAAGATCAAACCAATAAACCCTGAGAACATAGCTAAAAGATAAATAAAGACATGAGCAGAACTTAATACAACAGCAAACGTATAAAATTGAGGTGATTTAGTAAGTCCAAAGAATATTTTTTGAAAAGATTGAAAAGACACACTTTGATTAAGGAAAACTAAAACATAAGTAAAGAATATACAGAAAGAGTCAGGACACAGTTATAGCAGAGAATATATGAAATGCCAGTAAATTTGAACATTTCTGTAAAGGGGACCATTTCCTAGCTCCTAAAGTTTACCAAAACTGACACAAGAGGAAATCATTTAAGGTCATCAGGTCTTCCCTTGGCATTCTCGGAACGTCCTGGCCTCAGAATGCAGCATCTGTAGTCCATGGTAACCTGCGCAGAGGGGGCGGGGCTGAGGGAGGTTGGAACACTGCCCTCAGTGAGGGAGTGTGTGTGGCCATCTCTGCTGTGACTGAACAAAGGGCAGGGGAGCAGGGTGTCCAGGGCAGGGCCCTCAGAGCCCGGCAGGCCCAGTGGTGTGTCACAAGCATTTAGGCCCAGGCAAAAGGGTGCCTTCTTTGTCTGCACAGCTGCCCAAACTCTCACCGTTCCACTCAGGCCGCCCTCTTACTTGAAGTGTGTGTGGAAGCTGTCCGCGCAGTACACCTCACTGCACAGCTAACCATAAGTCAGGGCTTCGTAGCTTCCTGCCAGGTGACCAAAGTTCCCAGGCAGATGGGTCCCTGGGACACACGCGGTGAGGCTCCTGCCCGGGCCACAGGCCGCCCACAACACCAGCCCCAGATTTGGGGCCGCACAGAAGCCCTGTCTGAGTCCCCTCCCTCTAGAGGGAGTATTGGACCAACACTTCTAGAAAACGGAGTCCTCGCGGGCAACTCATAGGAGGGACACAAATAAATCTTTGCCGACTTTCTGCTGAAACTTAGGAGCGTTCACACCTAAGCCTCTTACAAGGTTAGCTGTTTAGCTAAACATGAGCTCATGATCTAAATTTACACAATAATGAAGAGATCAGCTACAAGGGGAGACAATCAGCAAAAACAATCAATACCAGAATTAGATTCCCAAGGCCATCCATTAGATTTTGGAATAATCAGCTGCAAGGCAGGAAATATACATAAAACTGGAACTGAAACAAGGAACAAGGATGTTTTCAAAGTCTGGTATGATCTCTAAAACATTTTTAAAGTACATGTCATTGATAAAGCTAAATACTCAAAGGTTGTGTAATACAACAGATTAATCATTGAGAAGTGTGAAATTATGCTGTTTTGAAAACTATGGCAGGTCAGATTTTCTGCTTTATTATATAAGAAGATTTCTATAAAACATACACATTATTTCAAAGACTTATTGGCTGTGAAATAAGTTAAGGGTATTTCAAATGGCTTGTCTGCATTGAAAGGTGCTATGTAGGGAATCACAGAAAGTCGAGGGGAAAATATGTCAATATATACATTGCTATATCTTGAACTAAGCTTTAGGACAGCAACAATGTAGAGGACCTGACACTTAGAAGCTTACATGTAAGCTGGAATCTTCAAAAGTTCAAGTGTTTATAAGTAAAAAGATTTATTAAATGAATAACCAAGTGTTTTAATTGACATCAGAAGAGCAAACCAATAAACCCTGAGAACATAAATAAAAGATAAATAAGATATGAGCAGAACTTAACACAACAGCAAACGTATAAAATTGAGGTGATTTAGTAAGTCCAAAGAATATTCTTTGAAAAGATTGAAAAGACACACTTTGATTAAGGAAAACAAAAACATAAGTAAAGAATATACAGAAAGAGTCAGGACAATGTTATAGCAGAGAATATATGAAATTCCAGTAAATTTGAACATTTCTGTAAAGGGGACCATTTCCTAGCTCCTAAAGTTTACCAAAACTGACACAAGAGGTAATCATTTAAGGTCCTCATGCCTGCCCTTGGCATTCTGAGAACGCCCTGGCCTCAGAATGCAGCATCTGTAGTCCATGGTAACCTGCGGAGAGGGGGCGGGGCTGAGGGAGGTTGGAACACAGCCCTCACTGAGGGAGTGAGTGTGGCCATCTCTGCTGTGAGTGAACAAAGGGCAAGGGAGCAGGGGGCCCAGGGCAGGGCCCTCAGAACCAGGCATGCCCAGTGGGGTGTCACAAGCTTTTAGGCACAGACCAAAGGGCACCTTCTTTGTCTGAACAGCTGCCCAAACTCTCACCTTTCCACTCAGCCCGCCCTCTTACTTGAAGTGTGTGTGGAACCTGTCCGTGCAGTACACCTCGCTGCTCAGCTAACCATAGGTCTGGGCATCGTAGCTTCCTGCCAGGTGACCGAAGTTCGCAGCCAGATGGGTCCCTGGGACACAGGTGGAGAGGCTCCTGCGCCGGCCACAGGCCGCCCACTGCCCCAGCTCCAGATAGGGGGCCGAAAAGCAGCTCTCTCTGAGTCCCCTGTCTCCAGAGGGAGTATTGGACCAACACTTCTAGAAAAGGGGGTCCTCTTGGCAACTCATTAGAGGGACACAAATAAATCTTTGCCGACTTTCTGCTGAAACTTAGGAGCATTCACACCTAAGCCTCTTACAAGGTCAGCTGTTAAGCTAAACTTGAGCTCATGATCTAAATTTACACAATAATGAAGAGATCAGCTACAAGGGGAGACAATCAGCAAAAACAATCAATACCAGAATTAGATTCCCAAGGCCATCCATCAGATGTTGGAATAATCAGGTGCAAGGCAGGAAATATACATTAAACTGGAACTGAAACAAGAAACAAGGATGTTTTCACAGTCTGGTAGGATCTCTAAAACATTATTAAAGTACATGTCATTGATAAAGCTAATTACTCAAAAGTTGTGTAATACAACAGATTAATCATTGAGAAGAGTGAAATTATGCTATTTTGAAAACTATGGCAGGTCAGATTTTCTGCCTAATTATATATGAAGATTTATCTAAAACATACACAATATTTCAAAGACTTATTGTCTGTGAAATAAGTTAAGGGTATTTCAAATGGCTTGTCTGCAATGAAAGGTGCTATGTAGGGAATCACAGAAAGTCGAGGGGAAAATATGAAAATATATACATTGCTATAGGTTGAACTAAGCCTTAGGACATCAAAAACGTAGAGGACCTGACACTTAGAAACTTACAAGTAAGCTGGAATCTTCAAAAGTTCCAATCTTTATAAGTAAAAAGATTTATTAAAATGAATAACCAAGTGTTTTAATTGACATCAGAAGATCAAACCAATAATCCCTGAGAACATAGATAAAAGATAAATAAAGATATGAGCAGAACTTAATACAACAGCAAACGTATAAAATTGAGGTGATTTAGTAAGTCCAAAGAATATTCTTTGAAAAGATTGAAAAGACACACTTTGATTAAGGAAAACAAAAACATAATAAAGAATATACAGAAAGAGTCAGGACAATGTTATAGCAGAGAATATAAGAAATGCCAGTGAATTTGAACATTTCTGTAAAGGGGACCATTTCCTAGCTCCTAAAGTTTACCAAAACTGACACAAGAGGAATTCATTTAAGGTCATCATGTCTGCCCTTGGCATTCTCGGAACGCCCTGGCCTCAGAATGCAGCATCTGTAGTCCATGGTAACCTGCGGAGAAAGGGCGGGGCTGAGGGAGGTTGGAACACTGCCCTCACTGAGGGATTCGGTGTGGCCATCTCTGCTGTGACTGAACAAAGGGCAGGGAAGCAGGGCGCCCAGGGCAGGGCCCTCAGAGCCCGGCAGGCCCAGTGGGGTGTCACAAGCATTTAGGCCCAGGCCAAAGGGTGCCTTCTTTGTCTGCACAGCTGCCCAATCTCTCACCTTTCCACTAAGGCCGCCCTCTTACTTGAAGTGTGTGTGGAACCTGTCCGTGCATTACACCTCGCTGCACAGCTAACCATAGGTCTGGGCATCGTAGCTTCCTGCCAGGTAACCGAAGTTCACAGGCAGATGGGTCCCTGGGACACAGGCGGAGAGGCTCCTGCCCAGGTCACAGGCCGCCCACTGCCCCAGCCCCAGTTGGGGGGCCGAAAATCAGCTCTGTCTGAGTACCCTGTCTCTAGAGGGAGTATTGGACCAACACTTCTAGAAAACGGGGTCCTCTTGGCAACTCATTAGAGGGACACAAATAAATCTTTGCCGACTTTCTGCTGAAACTTAGGAGCATTCACACCTAAGCCTCTTACAAGGTAAGCTGTTTAGCTAAACATGAGCTCATGATCTAAATTTACACAGTAATGAAGAGATCAGCTACAAGGGGAGACAATCAGCAAAAACAATCAAAACCAGAATTAGATTCCCAAGGCCATCCATCAGATGTTGTAATAATCAGGTGCAAGGCAGGATATATACATAAATCTGGAACTGAAACAAGAAACAAGGATGTTTTCAAAGTCTTGTAGGATCTCTAAAACATTCTTAAAGTACATGTCATTGATAAAGCTAAATACTCAAAGGTTGTGTAATACAACAGATTAATCATTGAGAAGAGTGAAATTATGCTGTTTTGAAAACTATGGCATGTCATATTTTCTGCCTAATTATATAAGAAGATTTATCTAAAACTTACACAAAATTTCAAAGACTTATTGACTGTGAAATAAGTTAAGGGTATTTCAAATTGCTTGTCTGCAAAGAAAGGTGCTATGTAAGGAATCACAGAAAGTCGAGGGGAAAATATGTCAATATCTACATTGCTATATGTTGAACTAAGCCTTAGGACAGCAACAATGTAGAGGACCTGACACTTAGAAACTTACAAGTAAACTGGAATCTTCAAAAGTTCTAATCTTTATAAGTATAAAGATGTATTAAAATGAATAACCAAGTGTTTTAATTGACACCAGAAGTTCAAACCAATAAACCCTGAGAACATAGATAAAAGATAAATAAAGATATGAGCAGAACTTAACACAACAGCAAACGTATAAAATTGAGGTGATTTGGTAAGTCCAAAGAATATTCTTTGAAAAGATTGAAAAGACACACTTTCATTAAGGAAAACAAAAACGTAAGTAAAGAATATACAGAAAGAGTCAGAACAATGTTATAGCAGAGAATATATTAAATGCCAGTAAATTTGAACATTTCTGTAAAGGGGACCATTTCCTAGCTCCTAAAGTTTACCAAAACTTACACAAGAGGAATTCATTTAAGGTCATCATGTCTGCCCTTGGCATTCTCGGAATGCCCTGGACTTAGAATGCAGCATCTGTAGTCCATGGTAACCTGCGGAGAGGGAGCGGGGCTGAGGGAGGTTGGAACACTGCACTCACTGAGGGAGTGGGTGTGGCCATCTCTGCTGTGACTGAACAAAGGGCAGGGGAGCAGGGCGCCTAGGGCAGGGCCCTCAGAGCCCGGCAGGCCCAGTGGGGTGTCACAAGCATTTAGGCCCAGGCCAAAGGGCGCCTTCTTTGTCTGCACAGCTGCCCAAACTCTCACCTTTCCACTCAGGCCGCCATCTTACTTGAAGTGTGTGTGGAACCTGTCTGTGCAGTACACCTCGCTGCACAGCTAACCATAGGTCTGGGCATCGTAGCTTCCTGCCAGGTGACCGAAGTTCGCAGGCAGATGGGTCCCTGGGACACAGGCGGAGAGGCTCCTGCCCGGGCCACAGGCCGCCCACAGCCCCAGCCCCAGATCGGGGGCCTCAAAGCAGCCTTGCCTGAGTCCCCTGCATCTAGAGGGAGTATTGGACGAACACTTCTAGAAAATGGGGTCCTCACGGGCAACTCATTGGAGGGACACAAATAAATCTTTGCCGACTTTCTGCTGAAACTTAGGAGCGTTCACACGTAAGCCTCTTACAAGGTCAGCTGTTTAGCTAAACATGAGCTCATGATCTAAATTTACACAATAATGAAGAGATCAGCTACAAGGGGAGACAATCAGCAAAAACAATCAATACCAGAATTAGATTCCCAAGGCCATCCATCAGATGTTGGAATAATCAGGTGCAAGGCAGGATATATACATAAAACTGGAACTGAAACAAGAAACAAGGATGTTTTCACAGTCTGGTAGGGTCTCTAAAACATTCTTAAATTACATGTCATTGATAAAGCTAAATACTCAAAGGTTGTGTAATACAAAAGATTAATCATTGAGAAGAGTGAAATTATGCTGTCTTGAAAACTATGGCAGGTCAGATTTTCTGCCTAATTATATAAGAAGATTTCTCGAAAACACATAATTTCAAAGACTGATTGGCTGTGAAATAAGTTAAGGATATTTCAAATGGCTTGTCTGCAATGAAAGGTGCTATGTAGGGAATCACAGAAAGTCGAGGGGAAAATATGTCAATATATACATTGCTATATGTTGAACTAAGCCTTAGGACAGCAACAATGTAGAGGACCTGACACTTAGAAACTTACAAGTAAGCTGTAATCTTCAAAAGTTCAAATTTTTATACGTAAAAAGATTTATTAAAATGAATAACAAAGTGTTTTAATTGACACCAGAAGATCAAACCAATAAACCCTGAGAACATAGCTAAAAGATAAATAAAGACATGAGCAGAACTTAATACAACAGCAAACGTATAAAATTGAGGTGATTTAGTAAGTCCAAAGAATATTTTTGAAAAGATTGAAAAGACACACTTTGATTAAGGAAAACTAAAACATAAGTAAAGAATATACAGAAAGAGTCAGGACAATGTTATAGCAGAGAATATATGAAATGCCAGTAAATTTGAACATTTCTGTAAAGGGGACCATTTCCTAGCTCCTAAAGTTTACCAAAACTGACACAAGAGGAAATCATTTAAGGTCATCATGTCTGCCCTTGGCATTCTCGGAACGCCCTGGCCTCAGAATGCAGCATCTGTAGTCCACGGTAACCTGCGGAGAGGGGGCAGGGCTGAGAGAGGTTGGAACACTGCCCTCAGTGAGGGAGTGTGTGTGGCCATGTCTGCTGTGAGTGAACAAAGGGCAGGGGAGCAGGGTGTCCAGGGCAGGGCCCTCAGAGCCCGTCAGGCCCAGTGATGTGTCACAAGCATTTAGGCCCAGGACAAAGGGTGCATTCTTTGTCTGCACAGCTGCCCAAACTCTCACCTTTCCACTCAGGCCGCCCTCTTACTTGAAGTGTGTGTGGAAGCTGTCCGCGGAGTACACCTCACTGCACAGCTAACCATAGGTCAGGGCTTCGTAGCTTCCTGCCAGGTGACCAAAGTTCGCAGGCAGATGGGTCCCTGGGACACACACGGTGAGGCTCCTGCCCGGGCCACAGGCCGCCCACTGCCCCAGCCCCAGATCGGGGGCCGCAAAGCAGCCCTGTCTGAGTCCCCTGCCTCTAGAGGGAGTATTGGACCAACACTTCTAGAAAATGGGGTCCTCGCGGGCAACTCATTGGAGGGACACAAAAAATTCTTTACCGACTTTCTGCTGAAACTTAGGAGCATTCACACCTAAGCCTCTTACAAGGTTAGCTATTTAGCTAAACATGAGCTCATGATCTAAATTTACACAGTAATGAAGAGATCAGCTACAAGGGGAGACAATCAGCAAAAACAATCAAAACCAGAATTAGATTCCCAAGGCCATCCATCAGATGTTGTAATAATCAGGTGCAAGGCAGGATATATACATAAATCTGGAACTGAAACAAGAAACAAGGATGTTTTCAAAGTCTTGTAGGATCTCTAAAACATTCTTAAAGTACATGTCATTGATAAAGCTAAATACTCAAAGGTTGTGTAATACAACAGATTAATCATTGAGAAGAGTGAAATTATGCTGTTTTGAAAACTATGGCATGTCATATTTTCTGCCTAATTTTATAAGAAGATTTATCTAAAACTTACACAAAATTTCAAAGACTTATTGACTGTGAAATAAGTTAAGGGTATTTCAAATGGCTTGTCTGCAAAGAAAGGTGCTATGTAAGGAACCACAGAAAGTCGAGGGGAAAATATGTCAATATCTACATTGCTATATGTTGAACTAAGCCTTAGGACAGCAACAATGTAGAGGACCTGACACTTAGAAACTTACAAGTAAACTGGAATCTTCAAAAGTTCTAATCTTTATAAGTAAAAAGATGTATTAAAATGAATAACCAAGTGTTTTAATTGACACCAGAAGATCAAACCAATAAACCCTGAGAACATAGATAAAAGATAAATAAAGATATGAGCAGAACTTAACACAACAGCAAACGTATAAAATTGAGGTGATTTGGTAAGTCCAAAGAATATTCTTTGAAAAGATTGAAAAGACACACTTTCATTAAGGAAAACAAAAACGTAAGTAAAGAATATACAGAAAGAGTCAGAACAATGTTATAGCAGAGAATATATTAAATGCCAGTAAATTTGAACATTTCTGTAAAGGGGACCATTTCCTAGCTCCTAAAGTTTACCAAAACTGACACAAGAGGAATTCATTTAAGGTCATCATGTCTGCCATTGGCATTCTCGGAACGCCCTGGACTTAAAATGCAGCATCTGTAGTCCATGGTAACCTGCGGAGAGGGAGCGGGGCTGAGGGAGGTTGGAACACTGCACTCACTGAGGGAGTGGGTGTGGCCATCTCTGCTGTGAGTGAACAAAGGGCAGGGGAGCAGGGCGCCCAGGGCTGGGCCCTCAGAGCCCGGCAGGCCCAGTGGGGTGTCACAAGCATTTAGGCCCAGGCCAAAGGGCGCCTTCTTTGTCTGCACAGCTGCCCAAACTCTCACCTTTCCACTCAGGCCGCCATCTGACTTGAAGTGTGTGTGGAACCTGTCCGTGCAGTACACCTCGCTGCTCAGCTAACCATAGGTCTGGGCATCGTAGCCTCCTGCCAGGTGACCGAAGTTCGCAGCCAGATGGGTCCCTGGGACACAGGTGCGGAGGCTCCTGCCTGGGCCACAGGCCGCCCACTGCCCCAGCCCCAGATGGGGGGCCGAAAAACAGCTCTCTCTGAGTCCCCTGTCTCTAGAGGGAGTATTGGACCAACACTTCTAGAAAACGGGGTCCTCTTGGCAACTCATTAGTGGGACACAAATAAATCTTTGCCGACTTTCTGCTGAAAATTAGGAGCATTCACACTTAAGCCACTTACAAGGTCAGCTGTTAAGCTAAACATGAGCTCATGATCTAAATTTACACAATAATGAAGAGATCAGCTACAAGGGGAGACAATCAGCAAAAACAATCAATACCAGAATTAGATTCCCAAGGCCATCCATCAGATGTTGGAATAATCAGGTGCAAGGCATGAAATATACATTAAACTGGAACTGAAACAAGAAACAAGGATGTTTTCACAGTCTGGTAGGATCTCTAAAACATTTTTAAAGTACATGTCATTGATAAACCTAATTACTCAAAAGTTGTGTAATACAACAGATTAATCATTGAGAAGAGTGAAATTATGCTATTTTGAAAACTATGGCAGGTCAGATTTTCTGCCTAATTATATATGAAGATTTATCTAAAACATACACTATATTTCAAAGACTTATTGTCTGTGAAATAAGTTAAGGGTATTTCAAATGGCTTGTCTGCAATGAAAGGTGCTATGTAGGGAATCACAGAAAGTCGAGGGGAAAATATGACAATATATACATTGCTATAGGTTGAACTAAGCCTTAGGACATCAACAACGTAGAGGACCTGACACTTAGAAACTTACAAGTAAGCTGGAATCTTCAAAAGTTCCAATCTTTATAAGTAAAAAGATTTATTAAAATGAATAACCAAGTGTTTTAATTGACATCAGAAGATCAAACCAATAAATCCTGCGAACATAGATAAAAGATAATAAAGATATGAGCAGAACTTAATACAACAGCAAACGTATAAAATTGAGGTGATTGAGTAAGTCCAAAGAATATTCTTTGAAAAGATTGAAAAGACACACTTTGATTAAGGAAAACAAAAACATAAGTAAAGAATATACAGAAAGAGTCAGGACAATGTTATAGCAGAGAATATAAGAAATGCCAGTGAATTTGAACATTTCTGTAAAGGAGACCATTTCCTAGCTCCTAAAGCTTATCAAAACTGACACAAGAGGAAATCATTTAAGGGCATCATGTCTGCCCTTGGCATTCTCGGAACGCCCTGGCCTCAGAATGCAGCATCTGTAGTCCATGGTAACCTGCGGAGAAGGGGCGGGGCTGAGGGAGGTTGGAACACTGCCCTCACTGAGGGATTGGGTGTGGCCAACTCTGCTGTGACTGAACAAAGGGCAGGGGAGCAGGGCGCACAGGGCAGGGCCCTCAGAGCCCGGCAGGACCAGTGGTGTGTCACAAGCATTTAGGCCCAGGCCAAAGGGCGCCTTCTTTGTCTGCACAGCTGCCCAAACTCTCACCTTTCCACTAAGGCCGCCCTCTTACTTGAAGTGTGTGTGTAACCTGTCCGTGCAGTACACCTCGCTGCACAGCTAACCATAGGTCTGGGCATCGTAGCTTCCTGCCAGGTAACCGAAGTTCGTAGGCAGATGGGTCCCTGGGACAAAGGCGGAGAGGCTCCTGCCCAGGCCACATGCCGCCCACTGCCCCAGCCCCAGATTGGGGGCCGAAAAGCAGCTCTGTCTGAGTCCCCTGTCTCTAGAGGGAGTATTGGACCAACACTTCTAGAAAACGGGGTCCTCTTGGCAACTCATTAGAGGGACACAAATAAATCTTTGCCGACTTTCTGCTGAAACTTAGGAGCATTCACACCTAAGCCTCTTACAAGGTCAGCTGTTAAGCTAAACATGAGCTCATGATCTAAATTTACACAATAATGAAGAGATCAGCTACAAGGGGAGACAATCAGCAAAACAATCAATACCAGAATTAGATTCCCAAGGCCATCCATCAGATGTAGGTATAATCAGGTGCAAGGCATGAAATATACATTAAACTGTAACTGAAACAAGAAACAAGGATGTTTTCACAGTCTGGTAGGATCTCTAAAACATTTTTAAAGTACATGTCATTGATAAAGCTAATTACTCAAAAGTTGTGTAATACAACAGATTCATCATTGAGAAGAGTGAAATTATGCTATTTTGAAAACTATGGCAGGTCAGATTTTCTGCCTAATTATATATGAAGATTTATCTAAAACATACACAATATTTCAAAGACTTATTGGCTGTGAAATAAGTTAAGGGTATTTCAATTGGCTTGTCTGCAATGAAAGTTGCTATGTAGGGAATCACAGAAATTCGAGGGGAAAATATGACAATATATACATTGCTATAGGTTGCACTAAGCCTTAGGACATCAACAACGTAGAGGTCCTGACACTTAGAAACTTACAAGTAAGCTGGAATCTTCAAAAGTTCCAATCTTTATAAGTAAAAAGATTTATTAAAATGAATTACCAAGTGTTTTAATTGACATCAGAAGATCAAACCAATAAACCCTGAGAACATAGATAAAAGATAATAAAGATATGAGCAGAACTTAACACAACAGCTAACGTATAAAATTGAGGTGATTTAGTAAGTCCAAAGAATATTCTTTGAAAAGATTAAAAAGACACACTTTGATTAAGGAAAACAAAAACATAAGTAAAGAATATACAGAAAGAGACAGGACAATATTATAGCAGAGAATACAAGAAATGCCAGTGAATTTGAATATTTCTGTAAAGGGGACCATTTCCTTGCTCCTAAAGTTTACCAAAACTGACACAAGAGGAAATCATTTAAGGTCCTCATGCCTGCCCTTGGCATTCTGAGAACGCCCTGGCCTCAGAATGCAGCATCTGTAGTCCATGGTAACCTGCGGAGAGGGGGCGGGGCTGTGGGAGGTTGGAACACTGCCCTCACTGAGGGATTGGGTGTGGCCATCTCTGCTGTGACTGAACAAAGGGTAGGGGAGCCGGGGGCCCAGTGCAGGGCCCTCAGAGCCAGGCAGGCCCAGTGGGGTGCAACTAGCATTTAGGCCCAGGCGAAAGGGTGCCTTCCTTGTCTGAACAGCTGCCCAAACTCTCACCTTTCCACTCAGGCCGCCCTCTTACTTGAAGTGGGTGTGGAATCTGTCCACGCAGTACACCTCGCAGCACAGCTAACCATAGGTCTGGGCCTCGTAGCTTCCTGCCAGGTGACCGAAGTTCGCAGGCAGATGGGTCCCTGGGACACACGCGGTGAGGCTCCGGCCCGGGCCACTGGCCGCCCACGGCCCCAGCCGCAGATCGGTGGACGCACAGAAGCCCTGTCTCAGTCCCCTCCCTCTAGAGGGAGTATTGGACCAACACTTCTAGAAAACGGGGTCCTCGCGGCAACTCATTGGAGGGACACAAATAAATCTTTGCCGACTTTCTGCTGAAACTTAGGAGCATTCACACCTAAGCCTCTTACAAGGTCAGCAGTTTAGCTAAACATGAGCTCATGATCTAAATTTACACAATAATGAAGAGATCAGGTACAAGGGGAGACAATCAGCTAAAACAATCAATACCAGAATTAGATTCCCAAGGCCATCCATCAGATGTTGGAATAATCAGGTGCAAGGCAGGATAAATACATAAAACTGGAACTGAAAAAAGAAACAAGGATGTTTTCACAGTCTGGTAGGATCTCTAAAACATTTTTAAAATACATGTCATTGATAAAGCTAAATACTGAAAGGTTGAGTAATACAAGAGATTAATCATTGAGAAGAGTGAAATTATGCTGTTTTGAAAACTATGGCAGGTCAGATTTTCTGCCTAATTATATAAGAAGATTTCTCGAAAACACATAATTTGAAAGACTGATTGGCTGTGAAATAAGTTAAGGGCATTTCAAATGGCTTGTCTGCAATGAAAGGTGCTATGTAGGGAATCACAGAAAGTCGAGGGGAAAATATGTCAATATATACATTGCTATATGTTGATCTAAGCCTTAGGACAGCAACAATGTAGAGGACCTGACACTTAGAAACCTACAAGTAAGCTGTAATCTTCAAAAGTTCAAATCTTTATAAGTAAAAAGATTTATTAAAATGAATAACCAAGTGTTTTAATTGACACCAGAAGATCAAACCGATAAACCCTGAGAACATAGCTAAAAGATAAATAAAGACATGAGCAGAACTTAATACAACAGCAAACGTATAAAATTGAGGTTATTTAGTAAGTCCAAAGAATATTCTTTGAAAAGATTGAAAAGACACACTTTGATTAAGGAAAACTAAAGCATAAGTAAATAATATACAGAAAGAGTCAGGACAATGTTATAGCAGAGAATATATGAAATGCCAGTAAATTTGAACATTTCTGTAAAGGGGACCATTTCCTAGCTCCTAAAGTTTACCAAAACTGACACAAGAGGAAATCATTTAAGGTCATCATGTCTGCCCTTGGCATTCTCGGAACGCCCTGGCCTCAGAATGCAGCATCTGTAGTCCATGGTAACCTGCTCAGAGGGGGCGGGGCTGAGGGAGGTTGGAACACTGCCCTCAGTGAGGGAGTGTATGTGGCCATCTCTGCTGTGACTGAACAAAGGGCAGGGGAGCAGGGTGTCCAGGGCAGGGCCCTCAGAGCCCGGCAGGCCCAGTGGTGTGTCACAAGCATTTAGGCCCAGGCCAAAGGGCGCCTTCTTTGACTGCACAGCTGCCCAAACTCTCACCTTTCCACTCAGGCCGCCCTCTTACTTGAAGTGTGTGTGGAAGCTGTCCGCGCAGTACACCTCGCTGCACAGCTAACCATAGGTCTGGGCTTCGTAGCTTCCTGCCAGGTGACCAAAGTTCGCAGGGAAATCGGCCCCTGGGACACACGCGGAGAGGCTCCTGCCCGGGCCACAGGCCGCCCACTGCCCCAGCCCCATATCAGGGGCGGCAAAGCAGCCCTGTCTGAGTCCCCTGCCTCTAGAGGGAGTATTGGACCAACACTTCTAGAAAATGGGGTCCTCGCGGGCAACTCATTGGAGGGAAACAAAAAATTCTTTACCGACTTTCTGCTGAAACTTAGGAGCATTCACACCTAAGCCTCTTACAAGGTCACCTGCTTAGCTAAACATGAGCTCATGATCTAAATTTACACAATAATGAAGAGATCAGCTACAAGGGGAGACAATCAGCAAAAACAATCAATACCAGAATTAGATTCCCAAGGCCATCCATCAGATGTTGGAATAATCAGGTGCAAGGCATGAAATATACATTAAACTGGAACTGAAACAAGAAACAAGGATGTTTTCACAGTCTGGTAGGATCTCTAAAACATTTTTAAAGTACATGTCATTGATAAACCTAATTACTCAAAAGATGTGTAATACAACAGATTAATCATTGAGAAGAGTGAAATTATGCTATTTTGAAAACTATGGCAGGTCAGATTTTCTGCCTAATTATATATGAAGATTTATCTAAAACATACACTATATTTCAAAGACTTATTGTCTGTGAAATAAGTTAAGGGTATTTCAAATGGCTTGTCTGCAATGAAAGGTGCTATGTAGGGAATCACAGAAAGTCGAGGGGAAAATATGACAATATATACATTGCTATAGGTTGAACTAAGCCTTAGGACATCAACAACGTAGAGGACCTGACACTTAGAAACTTACAAGTAAGCTGGAATCTTCAAAAGTTCCAATCTTTATAAGTAAAAAGATTTATTAAAATGAATAACCAAGTGTTTTAATTGACATCAGAAGATCAAACCAATAAATCCTGCGAACATAGATAAAAGATAATAAAGATATGAGCAGAACTTAATACAACAGCAAACGTATAAAATTGAGGTGATTGAGTAAGTCCAAAGAATATTCTTTGAAAAGATTGAAAAGACACACTTTGATTAAGGAAAACAAAAACATAAGTAAAGAATATACAGAAAGAGTCAGGACAATGTTATAGCAGAGAATATAAGAAATGCCAGTGAATTTGAACATTTCTGTAAAGGAGACCATTTCCTAGCTCCTAAAGCTTATCAAAACTGACACAAGAGGAAATCATTTAAGGGCATCATGTCTGCCCTTGGCATTCTCGGAACGCCCTGGCCTCAGAATGCAGCATCTGTAGTCCATGGTAACCTGCGGAGAAGGGGCGGGGCTGAGGGAGGTTGGAACACTGCCCTCACTGAGGGATTGGGTGTGGCCAACTCTGCTGTGACTGAACAAAGGGCAGGGGAGCAGGGCGCACAGGGCAGGGCCCTCAGAGCCCGGCAGGACCAGTGGGGTGTCACAAGCATTTAGGCCCAGGCCAAAGGGCGCCTTCTTTGTCTGCACAGCTGCCCAAACTCTCACCTTTCCACTAAGGCCGCCCTCTTACTTGAAGTGTGTGTGTAACCTGTCCGTGCAGTACACCTCGCTGCACAGCTAACCATAGGTCTGGGCATCGTAGCTTCCTGCCAGGTAACCGAAGTTCGTAGGCAGATGGGTCCCTGGGACAAAGGCGGAGAGGCTCCTGCCCAGGCCACATGCCGCCCACTGCCCCAGCCCCAGATTGGGGGCCGAAAAGCAGCTCTGTCTGAGTCCCCTGTCTCTAGAGGGAGTATTGGACCAACACTTCTAGAAAACGGGGTCCTCTTGGCAACTCATTAGAGGGACACAAATAAATCTTTGCCGACTTTCTGCTGAAACTTAGGAGCATTCACACCTAAGCCTCTTACAAGGTCAGCTGTTAAGCTAAACATGAGCTCATGATCTAAATTTACACAATAATGAAGAGATCAGCTACAAGGGGAGACAATCAGCAAAACAATCAATACCAGAATTAGATTCCCAAGGCCATCCATCAGATGTAGGTATAATCAGGTGCAAGGCATGAAATATACATTAAACTGTAACTGAAACAAGAAACAAGGATGTTTTCACAGTCTGGTAGGATCTCTAAAACATTTTTAAAGTACATGTCATTGATAAAGCTAATTACTCAAAAGTTGTGTAATACAACAGATTCATCATTGAGAAGAGTGAAATTATGCTATTTTGAAAACTATGGCAGGTCAGATTTTCTGCCTAATTATATATGAAGATTTATCTAAAACATACACAATATTTCAAAGACTTATTGGCTGTGAAATAAGTTAAGGGTATTTCAATTGGCTTGTCTGCAATGAAAGTTGCTATGTAGGGAATCACAGAAATTCGAGGGGAAAATATGACAATATATACATTGCTATAGGTTGCACTAAGCCTTAGGACATCAACAACGTAGAGGTCCTGACACTTAGAAACTTACAAGTAAGCTGGAATCTTCAAAAGTTCCAATCTTTATAAGTAAAAAGATTTATTAAAATGAATTACCAAGTGTTTTAATTGACATCAGAAGATCAAACCAATAAACCCTGAGAACATAGATAAAAGATAATAAAGATATGAGCAGAACTTAACACAACAGCTAACGTATAAAATTGAGGTGATTTAGTAAGTCCAAAGAATATTCTTTGAAAAGATTAAAAAGACACACTTTGATTAAGGAAAACAAAAACATAAGTAAAGAATATACAGAAAGAGACAGGACAATATTATAGCAGAGAATACAAGAAATGCCAGTGAATTTGAATATTTCTGTAAAGGGGACCATTTCCTAGCTCCTAAAGTTTACCAAAACTGACACAAGAGGAAATCATTTAAGGTCCTCATGCCTGCCCTTGGCATTCTGAGAACGCCCTGGCCTCAGAATGCAGCATCTGTAGTCCATGGTAACCTGCGGAGAGGGGGCGGGGCTGTGGGAGGTTGGAACACTGCCCTCACTGAGGGATTGGGTGTGGCCATCTCTGCTGTGACTGAACAAAGGGTAGGGGAGCCGGGGGCCCAGTGCAGGGCCCTCAGAGCCAGGCAGGCCCAGTGGGGTGCAACTAGCATTTAGGCCCAGGCGAAAGGGTGCCTTCCTTGTCTGAACAGCTGCCCAAACTCTCACCTTTCCACTCAGGCCGCCCTCTTACTTGAAGTGGGTGTGGAATCTGTCCACGCAGTACACCTCGCAGCACAGCTAACCATAGGTCTGGGCCTCGTAGCTTCCTGCCAGGTGACCGAAGTTCGCAGGCAGATGGGTCCCTGGGACACACGCGGTGAGGCTCCGGCCCGGGCCACTGGCCGCCCACGGCCCCAGCCGCAGATCGGTGGACGCACAGAAGCCCTGTCTCAGTCCCCTCCCTCTAGAGGGAGTATTGGACCAACACTTCTAGAAAACGGGGTCCTCGCGGCAACTCATTGGAGGGACACAAATAAATCTTTGCCGACTTTCTGCTGAAACTTAGGAGCATTCACACCTAAGCCTCTTACAAGGTCAGCAGTTTAGCTAAACATGAGCTCATGATCTAAATTTACACAATAATGAAGAGATCAGGTACAAGGGGAGACAATCAGCTAAAACAATCAATACCAGAATTAGATTCCCAAGGCCATCCATCAGATGTTGGAATAATCAGGTGCAAGGCAGGATAAATACATAAAACTGGAACTGAAAAAAGAAACAAGGATGTTTTCACAGTCTGGTAGGATCTCTAAAACATTTTTAAAATACATGTCATTGATAAAGCTAAATACTGAAAGGTTGAGTAATACAAGAGATTAATCATTGAGAAGAGTGAAATTATGCTGTTTTGAAAACTATGGCAGGTCAGATTTTCTGCCTAATTATATAAGAAGATTTCTCGAAAACACATAATTTGAAAGACTGATTGGCTGTGAAATAAGTTAAGGGCATTTCAAATGGCTTGTCTGCAATGAAAGGTGCTATGTAGGGAATCACAGAAAGTCGAGGGGAAAATATGTCAATATATACATTGCTATATGTTGAACTAAGCCTTAGGACAGCAACAATGTAGAGGACCTGACACTTAGAAACCTACAAGTAAGCTGTAATCTTCAAAAGTTCAAATCTTTATAAGTAAAAAGATTTATTAAAATGAATAACCAAGTGTTTTAATTGACACCAGAAGATCAAACCAATAAACCCTGAGAACATAGCTAAAAGATAAATAAAGACATGAGCAGAACTTAATACAACAGCAAACGTATAAAATTGAGGTTATTTAGTAAGTCCAAAGAATATTCTTTGAAAAGATTGAAAAGACACACTTTGATTAAGGAAAACTAAAGCATAAGTAAATAATATACAGAAAGAGTCAGGACAATGTTATAGCAGAGAATATATGAAATGCCAGTAAATTTGAACATTTCTGTAAAGGGGACCATTTCCTAGCTCCTAAAGTTTACCAAAACTGACACAAGAGGAAATCATTTAAGGTCATCATGTCTGCCCTTGGCATTCTCGGAACGCCCTGGCCTCAGAATGCAGCATCTGTAGTCCATGGTAACCTGCTCAGAGGGGGCGGGGCTGAGGGAGGTTGGAACACTGCCCTCAGTGAGGGAGTGTATGTGGCCATCTCTGCTGTGACTGAACAAAGGGCAGGGGAGCAGGGTGTCCAGGGCAGGGCCCTCAGAGCCCGGCAGGCCCAGTGGTGTGTCACAAGCATTTAGGCCCAGGCCAAAGGGCGCCTTCTTTGACTGCACAGCTGCCCAAACTCTCACCTTTCCACTCAGGCCGCCCTCTTACTTGAAGTGTGTGTGGAAGCTGTCCACGCAGTACACCTCGCTGCACAGCTAACCATAGGTCTGGGCTTCGTAGCTTCCTGCCAGGTGACCAAAGTTCGCAGGGAAATCGGCCCCTGGGACACACGCGGAGAGGCTCCTGCCCGGGCCACAGTCCGCCCACTGCCGCAGCCCCATATCAGGGGCGGCAAAGCAGCCCTGTCTGAGTCCCCTGCCTCTAGAGGGAGTATTGGACCAACACTTCTAGAAAATGGGGTCCTCGCGGGCAACTCATTGGAGGGAAACAAAAAATTCTTTACCGACTTTCTGCTGAAACTTAGGAGCATTCACACCTAAGCCTCTTACAAGGTCACCTGCTTAGCTAAACATGAGCTCATGATCTAAATTTACACAATAATGAAGAGATCAGCTACAAGGGGAGACAATCAGCAAAAACAATCAATACCAGAATTAGATTCCCAAGGCCATCCATCAGATGTTGGAATAATCAGGTGCAAGGCAGGATATATACATAAAACTGGAACTGAAACAAGAAAAAAGGATGTTTTCACAGTCTGGTAGGATCTCTAAAACATTTTTAAAGTACATGTCATTGATAAAGCTAAATACTCAAAGGTTGTGTAATACAACAGATTAATCATTGAGAAGAGTGAAATTATGCTGTTTTGAAAACTATGGCAGGTCAGATTTTCTGCCTAATGATATAAGAAGATTTCTCTAAAACATGCACATTATTTCAAAGACTTATTGGCTGTGAAATAATTTAAGGGTATTTCAAATGGCTTGTCTGCAATGAAAGGTGCTATGTAGGGAATCACGGAAAGTCGAGGGGAAAATATGTCAATATATACATTGCTATAGGTTGAACTAAGCCTTAGGACAGCAACAATGTAGAGGACCTGACCCTTAGAAACTTACAAGTAAGCTGGAATCTTCAAAAGTTCAAACATTGATAAGTAAAAATATTTATTAAAATGAATAACCAAGTGTTTTAACTTAAATCAGAAGATCAAACCAATAAACCCTGAGAACATAGATAAAAGATAAATAAAGATATGAGCAGAACTTAATACAACAGCAAACTTATAAAATTGAGGTGATTTTGTAAGTCCAAAGAATATTCTTTGAAAAGATTTAAAAGATACACTTTAATTAAGGAAAACAAAAACATAAGTAAAGAATATACAGAAAGAGTCAGGACAATGTTATAGCAGAGAATATAAGAAATGCCAGTAAATTTGAACATTTCTGTAAAGGGGACCATTTCCTAGCTCCTAAAGTTTACCAAAACTGACACAAGAGGAAATCATTTAAGATCCTCATTTCTGCCCTTGGCATTCTCGGAACGCACTGGACTTACAATGCAGCATCTGTAGTCCATGGTAAACTGTGGAGAGGGGGAGGGGCTGAGGGAGGTTGGAACACTGCCCTCACTGAGGGAGTGGGGGTGGCCATCTCTGCTGTGACTGAACAAAGGGCAGGGGAGCAGGGGGCCGAGGGCAGGGCCCTCAGAGCCCGGCAGGCCCAGTAGGGTGTCACAAGCATTTAGGCCCAGGGCAAAGGGCGCCTTCTTTGTCTGCACAGCTGCCCAAACTCTCACTTTTCCACTCAAGCCGCCCCCTTACTTTAAGTGTGTGGGGAACCTTTCCGTGATGTACACCTCGCTGCACAGCTAACCATAGGTCTGGGCATCGTAGCTTCCTGCCAGTTGACCGAAGTTTGCAAGTAGATGGGTCCCTGGGACACACGCGGAGAGGCTCCTGCCCGGGCCACAGGCCGCCCACTGCCCCAGCCCCAGATCGGGGGGCGCAAAGCAGCCCTGTCTTAGTCCCCTGCCACTAGAGGGAGTATTGGACCAACACTTCTAGAAAACGGGGTCCTCGAGGGCAACTCATTGGAGGGACACAAATAAATCTTTCCCGACTTTCTGCTGAATCTTAGGAGCGTTCACACATAAGCCTCTTACAAGGTCAGCTGTTTAGCTAAACATGAGCTCATGATCTAAATTTACACAATAATGAAGAGATCAGCTACAAGGGGAGACAATCAGCAAAAACAATCAATACCAGAATTAGATTCGCAAGGCCATCCATCAGATGTTGGAATAATCAGGTGCAAGGCAGGAAATATACATAAAACTGGAACTGAAACAAGAAACAAGGATGTTTTCACAGTCTGGTAGGATCTCTAAAACATTTTAAAAGTACATGTCTTTGATAGAGCTAAATACTCAAAGGTTGTGTAATACAACAGATTAATCATTGAGAAGAGTGAAATTATGCTGTTTTGAAAACTATGGCATGTGAGATTTTCTGCCTAATTATATAAGAAGATTTCTCTAAAACATACACATTATTTCAAAGACTTATTGGCTGTGAAATAAGTTAAGGGTATTTCAAATGGCTTGTGTGCAATGAAAGGTGTTATGTAGGGAATCACAGAAAGTCGACTGGAAAATATGTTAATATACACATTGCTATAGGTTGAAGTAAGCCTTAGGACAGCAACAATGTACAGGACCTGACACTTAGAAACTTACAAGTAAGCTGGAATCTTCAAAAGTTCCAATCTTTATAAGTAAAAAGATTTATTAAAATGAATAACCAAGTGTTTTAATTGACATCAGAAGATCAAACCAATAAACCCTGAGAACATAGATCAAAGATAAATAAAGATATGAGCAGAACTTAGTACAACAGCAAACGTATAAAATTGAGGTGATTTAGTAAGACCAAAGAATATTCTTTGAAAAGATTGAAAAGACACACTTTGATTAAGGAAAACAAAAACATAAGTAAAGAATATACAGAAAGAGTCAGGACAATGTTATAGCAGAGAATATATGAAATGCCAGTAAATTTGAACATTTCTGTAAAGGGGACCATTTCCTAGCTCCTAAAGTTTACCAAAACTGACACAAGAGGAAATCATTTAAGGTCCTCATGTCGGCCCTTGGATGTCTCAGAAAGCTCTGGCCTCAGAATGCAGCATCTGTAGTCCATGGTAACCTGCAGAGAGGAGGATGGGCTGAGGGAGGTTGGAACACTGCCTTCACTGAGGGAGTGGGTGTGGCCATCTCTGCTGTGACTGAACAAAGTGCAGGGGAGCAGGGGCCCCAGCGCAGTGCCCTCAGAGCCGGGCAAGCCCAGTGGAGTGTCACAAGCATTTAGGCCCAGGCCAAAGGGCACTTTCTTTGTCTGCACAGCTGCCCAAATTCTCACCTTTCCACTCAGGCCGCCCTCTTACTTGAACTGTATGTGTTAGCTGTTTGCGCAGTACACCTCGCTGCACAGCTAACCATAGGTCTGGGCATCGTAGCTTCCTGCCAGGTGACCGAAGTTCGCAGGCAGATGGGTCCCTGGGACACACGCGGAGAAGCTCCTGCCCGGGGCACAGGCCGCCCACTGCCCCAGCCCCAGATCAGGGCTGCAAAGCAGCCCTGTCTGAGTCCCCTCCCTCTAGAGGGAGTATAGGACCAACGCATCTAGAAAAAGGGTTCCTCGCGGGCAACTCATTGGAGGGACGCAAATAAACCTTTGCCGACTTTCTGCTGAAACTTAGGAGCGTTCACACCAAAGCCTCTTACAAGGTCATCTGTTTAGCTAAACATGAGCTCATGATCTAAATTTACACAATAATGAAGAGATCAGCTACAAGGGGAGACAATCAGCAAAAACAATCAATACCAGAATTAGATTCCCAAGGCCATCCATCAGATGTTGGAATAATCAGGTGCAAGGCAGGATATATATATAAAACTGGAACTGAAACAAGAAACAAGGATGTTTTCAAAGTCTGGTAGGATCTCTAAAACATTTTTAAAGTACATGTCATTGATAAAGCTAAATACTCAAAGGTTGTGTAATACAACAGATTGATCATTGAGAAGAGTGAAATTATGCTGTTTTGAAAACTATGGCAGGTCAGATTTCCTGCCTAATTATATAAGAAGATTTCTCTAAAACATACACATTATTTCAAAGCATTATTGGCTGTGAAATAAGTTAAGGGTATTTCAAATGGCTTGTCTGCAAAGAAAGGTGAGATGTAGGGAATCACAGAAAGTCGAGGGGAAAATATGTCAATATATACATTGCTATATGTTGAACTAATCCTTAGGACAGCAACAATGTAGAGGACCTGACACTTAGAAACTTACAAGTAAGCTGTAATCTTCAAAAGTTCAAAACTTTATAAGTAAAAAGATTTATTTAAATGAATAACCAAGTGTTTTAATTGACTTCAGAAGATCAAACCAATAAACCCTGAGAACATAGATAAAAGATAAATAAAGATATGAGCAGAACTTAATACAACAGCAAACGTATAAAATTGAGGTGATTTAGTAAGTCCAAACAATATTCTTTGAAAAGAGTGAAAAGGCACACTTTGATTAAGGAAAACAAAAACATAAGTAAAGAATATACAGAAAGAGACAGGACAATATTATAGCAGAGAATACAAGAAATGCCAGTGAATTTGAATATTTCTGTAAAGGGGACCATTTCCTAGCTCCTAAAGTTTACCAAAACTGACACAAGAGGAAATCATTTAAGGTCATCATGTCTGCCCTTGGCATTCTTGGAACGCCATGGCCTCAGAATGCAGCATCTTTAGTCCATGATAACCTGCGGAGAGGGGGCGGGGCTGAGGGAGGTTGGAACACTGCCCTCACTGAGGGAGTGTGTGTGGCCATCTCTGCTGTGACAGAAAAAACGGTAGGGGAGAAGTGGGCCCAGGGTAGGGCCCTCAGAGCCAGGCAGGCCCAGTGGGGTGTCACGAACATTTAGGCCCAGGCCAAAGGGCGCCTTTTTTGTCTGAACAGCTGCCCAAACTCTCACCTTTCCACTCAGGCCGCCCTCTTACTTGAAGTGTGTGTGGAACCTGTCTGCGCAGTACACCTCGCTGCACAGTTAACTATAGTTTTGGGCATCGTAGCTTCCTGCCAGGTGACTGAAGTTCACAGGAAGATGGGTCCCTGGGACACATGAGGAGAGGCTCAATCCCGGGCCACAGGCCGCCCACTGGCCCAGCCCCAGATCGGGGGCCGCAAAGCACCCCTGTCTGAGTACCCTGCCTCTAGAGGGAGTATTGGACCAACACTTCTAGAAACGGGGTCCTCGCGGGCAACTCATTGGAGGGACACAAATAAATCTTTGCCGACTTTCTGCTGAAACTTAGGAGCATTCACACCTAAGCCTCTTACAAGGTCAGCTGTTTAGCTAAACATGAGCTCATTATCGAAATTTACACAATAATGAAGACATCAGCTACAAGGGGAGACAATCAGCAAAAACAATCAATACCAGAATTAGATTCCCAAGGCCATCCATCAGATGTTGGAATAATCAGGTGCAAGGCAGGAAATATACATAAAACTGGAACTGAAACAAGAAACAAGGATGTTTTCACAGTCTGGTAGGATCTCTAAACCATTTTTAAAGTACATGTCATTGATAAAGCTAAATACTCAAAGGTTGTGTAATACAACAGATTAATCATTAAGAAGAGTGAAATTATGCTGTTTTGAAAACTATGGCAGGTGAGATTTTCTGCCTAGTTATATAAGAAGATTTATCTAAAACATACACATTACTTCAAAGACTTATTGGCTGTGAAATAAGTTAAGGTTATTACAAATGGCTTGTCTGCAATGAATGGTGCTATATAGGGAATCACAGAAAGTCGAGGGGAAAATATGTCAATATATACATTGCTATATGTTGAACTAAGCCTTAGGACAGCAACAATGTAGAAAACCTGACCCTTAGAAACTTACAAGGAAGCTGGAATTTTCAAAATTTCAAACATTGATAAGTAAAATGATTTATTAAAATGAATAACCAAGTGTTTTAATTGACTTCAGAAGATCAAACCAATAAACCCTGAGAACATAGATAAAAGATAAATAAAGATATGAGCAGAACTTAATACAACAGCAAACGTATAAAATTGAGGTGATTTAGTAAGTCCAAACAATATTCTTTGAAAAGATTGAAAAGGCACACTTTGATTAAGGAAAACAAAAACATAAGTAAAGAATATACAGAAAGAGACAGGACAATGTTATAGCAGAGAATACAAGAAATGCCAGTGAATTTGAACATTTCTGTAAAGGGGACCATTTCCTAGCTCCTAAAGTTTACCAAAACTGACACAAGAGGAAATCATTTAAGGTCATCATGTCTGCCCTTGGCATTCTTGGAACACCATGGCCTCAGAATGCAGCATCTTTAGTCCATGATAACCTGCGGAGAGGGGGCGGGGCTGAGGGAGGTTGGAACACTGCCCTCACTGAGGGAGTGTGTGTGGCCATCTCTGCTGTGACAGAACAAACGGCAGGGGAGAAGTGGGCCCAGGGTAGGGCCCTCAGAGCCAGGCAGGCCCAGTGGGGTGTCACGAGCATTTAGGCCCAGGCCAAAGGGCGCCTTCTTTGTCTGAACAGCTGCCCAAACTCTCACCTTTCCACTCAGGCCGCCCTCTTACTTGAAGTGTGTGTGGAACCTGTCCACACAGTCCACCTCGCTGCACAGCTAACCATAGGACTGGGGATAGGAGCTTCCTGCCAGGTGACCGAAGTTCACAGGCAGATGGGTCCCTGGAACACACGCGGAGAGGCTACTGCCTGGGCCACAGGCCGCCCACTGCCCCAGCCCCAGATCGGGGGCCGCAAAGCAGCCCTGTCTGAGTCCCCTGCCTCTAAAGGGAGTATTGGACCAACACTTCTAGAAAACGGGGTCCTCGCGGGCAACTTATTGGAGGGACACAAATAAATCTTTGCCGACTTTCTGCTGAAACTTAGGAGCGTTAACACCTAAGCCTCTTACAATGTCAGCTGTTTAGGTAAACATGAGCTCATGATCTAAATTTACACAATAATGAAGAGATCAGCTACAAGCGGAGACAATCAGCAAAAACAATCAATACCAGAATTTGATTCCCAAGGCCATCCATCAGATGTTGCAATAATCAGGTGCAAGTCAGGAAATATACATAAAACTGGAACTGAAACAAGAAACAAGGATGTTTTCACAGTCTGGTAGAACCTCTAAAACATTTTTAAAGTACATGTCATTGATAAAGCTAAATACTGAAAGGTTGTGTAATACAACAGATTAATCATTGTGAAGAGTGATATTATGCTGTTTTGAAAACTATGGCAGGTTATATTTCCTGCCTAATTATATAAGAAGATTTCTCTAAAACATACACATTATTTCAAAGATTTATTGGCTGTGAAATAAGTTAAGGGTATTTCAAATGGCTTGTCTGCAATGAAAGGTGCTATGTAGGGAATCACAGAAAGTCGAGGGGAAAATATGACAATCTATACATTGCTATATGTTGAACTAAGCCTTAGGACAGCAACAACGTAGAGGACCTGACTCTTAAAATCTTACAAGTAAGCTGTAATCTTGAAAAGTTCAAATATTTATAAGTAAAAAGATTTATTAAAATGAATAACCAAGACATCAGAAGATCAAACCAATAAACCCTGAGAACATAGATAAAAGATAAATAAAGATATGAGCAGAACTTAATTCAACAGCAAACGTATAAAATTGAGGTGATTTAGTAAGTCCAAAGAATATTCTTTGAAAAGATTGAAAAGACACACTTTGATTAAGGAAAACAAAAACAAAAGTAAAGAATATACAGAAAGAGTCAGGACAATGTTATAGCAGAGAATATATGAAATGCCAGTAAATTTGAACATTTCTGTAAAGGGGACCATTTCCTAGCTCCTAAAGTTTACCAAAACTGACACAAGAGGAAGTCATTTAAGGTCATCATGTCTGCCCTTGGCATTCTCGGAACGCCCTGGCCTCAGAATGCAGCAACTGTAGTCCATGGTAACCTGCAGAGAGGGGGCGGGGCTAAGGGAGGTTGGAACACTGCCCTCACTGAGGGAGTGGGTGTGGCCATCTCTGCTGTGACTGAACAAATGACAGGGGAGCTTGGGGCCGAGGGCAGGGCCCTCAGAGCCCGGCAGGCCCAGTGGGGTGTCACAAGCATTTAGGCCCAGTCCAAAGGGCGCCTTCTTTGTCTGAACAGCTGCCCAAACTCTCACCTTTCCACTCAGGCCGCCCTCTTACTTGAAGTGTGTGTGGAACCTGTTCACGCAGTACACCTCACTGCACAGCTAACCATAGGTCTGGGCATCGTAGCTTCCTGCCAGGTGACCGAAGTTCGCAGGTAGAATGGTCCCTGGGACACACGCGGAGAGGCTCCTGCCCGGGCCGCAGGTCACCCACTACCCCAGCACCAGATTGGTGCCACAGAGCGGCCCTGTCTGAGACCCCTCCCTCTAGAGGGAGTATTGGACCAACACTTCTAGAAAACAGAGTCCTCGCGGGCAACTCATTGGACGGACACAACTAAATCTTTGCGGACTTTCTGCTGAAACTTAGGAGCATTCACACCTAAGCTTCTTACAAGGTCAGCTGTTTAGCTAAACATGAGCTCATGATCTAAATTTACACAATAATGAAGATATCAGCTACAAGGGGAGACAATCAGCAAAAACAATCAATACCAGAATTAGATTCCCAAGGCCATCCTTCAGATGTTGGAATAATCAGGTGCAAGGCAGGATATATACATTAAACTGGAACTGAAACAAGAAACAAGGATGTTTTCAAAGTCTGGTAGGATCTCTAAAACATTTTTAAAGTACATGTCATTGATAAAGCTAAATACTCAAAGGTTGTGTAATACAACAGATTGATCATTGAGAAGAGTGAAATTATGCTGTTTTGAAAACTATGGAAGGTCAGATTTCCTGCCTAATTATATAAGAAGATTTCTCTAAAACATACACATTATTTCAAAGATTTATTGGCTGTGAAATAAGTTAAGGGTATTTCAAATGGCTTGTCTGCAATGAAAGGTGCTATGTAGGGAATCACAGAAAGTCGAGGGGAAAATATGACAATCTATACATTGCTATATGTTGAACTAAGCCTTAGGACAGCAACAACGTAGAGGACCTGACTCTTAAAATCTTACAAGTAAGCTGTAATCTTGAAAAGTTCAAATTTTTATAAGTAAAAAGATTTATTAAAATGAATAACCAAGACATCAGAAGATCAAACCAATAAACCCTGAGAACATAGATAAAAGATAAATAAAGATATGAGCAGAACTTAATACAACAGCAAACGTATAAAATTGAGGTGATTTAGTAAGTCCAAACAATATTCTTTGAAAAGATTGAAAAGGCACACTTTGATTAAGGAAAACAAAAACATAAGTAAAGAATATACAGAAAGAGACAGGACAATATTATAGCAGAGAATACAAGAAATGCCAGTGAATTTGAACATTTCTGTAAAGGGGACCATTTCCTAGCTCCTAAAGTTTACCAAAACTGACACAAGAGGAAATCATTTAAGGTCATCATGTCTGCCCTTGGCATTCTTGGAACGCCATGGCCTCAGAATGCAGCATCTTTAGTCCATGATAACCTGCGGAGAGGGGGCGGGGCTGAGGGAGGTTGGAACACTGCCCTCACTGAGGGAGTGTGTGTGGCCATCTCTGCTGTGACAGAACAAACGGTAGGGGAGAAGTGGGCCCAGGGTAGGGCCCTCAGAGCCAGGCAGGCCCAGTGGGGTGTCACGAGCATTTAGGCCCAGGCCAAAGGGCGCCTTCTTTGTCTGAACAGCTGCCCAAACTCTCACCTTTCCACTCAGGCCGCCCTCTTACTTGAAGTGTGTGTGGAACCTGTCTGCGCAGTACACCTCGCTGCACAGTTAACTATAGTTTTGGGCATCGTAGCTTCGTGCCAGGTGACTGAAGTTCACAGGAAGATGGGTCCCTGGGACACATGAGGAGAGGCTCAATCCCGGGCCACAGGCCGCCCACTGGCCCAGCCCCAGATCGGGGGCCGCAAAGCAGCCCTGTCTGAGTACCCTGCCTCTAGAGGGAGTATTGGACCAACACTTCTAGAAACGGGGTCCTCGCGGGCAACTCATTGGAGGGACACAAATAAATCTTTGCCGACTTTCTGCTGAAACTTAGGAGCATTCACACCTAAGCCTCTTACAAGGTCAGCTGTTTAGTTAAACATGAGCTCATGATCGAAATTTACACAATAATGAAGAGATCAGCTACAAGGGGAGACAATCAGCAAAAACAATCAATACCAGAATTAGATTCCCAAGGCCATCCATCAGATGTTGGAATAATCAGGTGCAAGGCAGGAAATATACATAAAACTGGAACTGAAACAAGAAACAAGGATGTTTTCACAGTCTGGTAGAACCTCTAAAACATTTTTAAAGTACATGTCATTGATAAAGCTAAATACTCAAAGGTTGTATAATACAACAGATTAATCATTGTGAAGAGTGATATTATGCTGTTTTGAAAACTATGGCAGGTCAGATTTCCTGCCTAATTATATAAGAAGATTTCTCTAAAACATACACATTATTTCAAAGATTTATTGGCTGTGAAATAAGTTAAGGGTATTTCAAATGGCTTGTCTGCAATGAAAGGTGCTATGTAGGGAATCACAGAAAGTCGAGGGGAAAATATGACAATCTATACATTGCTATATGTTGAACTAAGCCTTAGGACAGCAACAACGTAGAGGACCTGACTCTTAAAATCTTACAAGTAAGCTGTAATCTTGAAAAGTTCAAATTTTTATAAGTAAAAAGATTTATTAAAATGAATAACCAAGACATCAGAAGCTCAAACCAATAAACCCTGAGAACATAGATAAAAGATAAATAAAGATATGAGCAGAACTTAATTCAACAGCAAACGTATAAAATTGAGGTGATTTAGTAAGTCCAAAGAATATTCTTTGAAAAGATTGAAAAGACACACTTTGATTAAGGAAAACAAAAACAAAAGTAAAGAATATACAGAAAGAGTCAGGACAATGTTATAGCAGAGAATATATGAAATGCCAGTAAATTTGAACATTTCTGTAAAGGGGACCATTTCCTAGCTCCTAAAGTTTACCAAAACTGACACAAGAGGAAGTCATTTAAGGTCATCATGTCAGCCCTTGGCATTCTCGGAACGCCCTGGCCTCAGAATGAAGCAACTGTAGTCCATGGTAACCTGCAGAGAGGGGGCGGGGCTGAGGGAGGTTGGAACACTGCCCTCACTGAGGGAGTGGGTGTGGCCATCTCTACTGTGACTGAACAAATGTCAGGGGAGCTTGGGGCCGAGGGCAGGGCCCTCAGAGCCCGGCAGGCCCAGTGGGGTGTCACAAGCATTTAGGCCCAGTCCAAAGGGCGCCTTCTTTGTCTGAACAGCTGCCCAAACTCTTACCTTTCCACTCAGGCCGCCCTCTTACTTGAAGTGTGTGTGGAACCTGTTCACGCAGTACACCTCACTGCACAGCTAACCATAGGTCTGGGCATCGTAGCTTCCTGCCAGGTGACCGAAGTTCGCAGGTAGAATAGTCCCTGGGACACAGGCGGAGAGGCTCCTGCCCGGGCCGCCGGTCACCCACTACCCCAGCCCCAGATTGGTGCCACACAGCGGCGCTGTCTGAGACCCCTCCCTCTAGAGGGAGTATTGGACCAACACTTCTAGAAAACTGAGTCCTCGCGGGCAACTCATTGGAGGGACACAAATTAATCTTTGAGGACTTTCTGCTGAAACTTAGGAGCATTCACACCTAAGCTTCTTACAAGGTCAGCTGTTTAGCTAAACATGAGCTCATGATCTAAATTTACACAATAATGAAGAGATCAGCTACAACGGGAGACAATCAGCAAAAACAATCAATACCAGAATTAGATTCCCAAGGCCATCCATCAGATGTTGGAATAATCAGGTGCAAGGCAGGATATATACATAAAACTGGAACTGAAACAAGAAACAAGGATGTTTTCAAAGTCTGGTAGGATCTCTAAAACATTTTTAAAGTACATGTCATTGATAAAGCTAAATACTCAAAGGTTGTGTAATACAACAGATTGATCATTGAGAAGAGTGAAATTATGCTGTTTTGAAAACTATGGCAGGTCAGATTTTCTGCCTAATTATATAAGAAGATTTCTCTAAAACCTACAAATTATTTTAAAGACTTATTGGCTGTGTAATAAGTTAAGGGTATTTCAAATGGCTTGTCTGCAATGAAAGGTGCTATGTAGGGAATCACAGAAAGTCGAGGGGAAAATATGTCAATATATACATTGCTATAGGTTAAACTAAGCCTTAGGACAGCAACAATGTAGAGGAGCTGACCCTTAGAAACTTACAAGTAAGCTGGAATCTTCAAAAGTTCCAATATTTATAAGTAAAAGATTTATTAAAATGAATATCCAAGTGTTTTAATTGACATCAGAAGATCAAACCAATAAACCCTTTGAACATAGATAAAAGATAAATAAAGATATGAGCAGAACTTAATACAACAGCAAACGTATAAAATTGAGGTGATTTAGTAAGTCCAAAGAATATTCTTTGAATAGATTCAGAAGACACACTTTGATTAAGGAAAACAAAAACGTAAGTAACGAATATACAGAAAGAGTCAGTTCAATGTTATAGCAGAGAATATATGAAATGCCAGTAAATTTGAACATTTCTGTAAAGGGGACCATTTCCTAGCTCCTAATGTTTACCAAAACTGACAGAAGAGGAAATCATTTAAGGTCATCATGTCTGCCCTTGGCATGCTCGGAACGCCCTGGCCTCAGAAAGCAGCATCTGTAGTCCATGGTAAACTGTGGAGAGGGGGCGGGGCTGAGCGAGGTTGGAACACTGCCCTCACAGCTTGAGTGGGTGTGGCCATCTCTGCTGTGACTGACCAATGGGCAGGGGAGCATGGGGCCGAGGTCAGGGCCCTCTGAACCCGGCAGGCCCAGTGGGGTGTCACAAACTTTTACGCCCAGGCCAAAGGGCGCCTTCTTTGTCTGAACAGCTGCCCAAACACTCATCTTTCCACTCAGGCCGCCCTCTTACTTGAAGTGTGTGTGGAACCTGTCCATGCAGTACACCTCGCTGCACAGCTAACCATAGGTCTGGGCATCATAGCTTCCTGCCAGTTGACCGAAGTTAGCAGGCAGATGGGTCCCTGGGACACACGCGGAGAGACTCCTGCCCGGGCCACAGGCTGCCCACTGCCCCAACCCCAGATCGGGGGCCGCAAAGCAGCCCTGTCTAAGTCCCCTGCCTCTAGAGGGAATATTGGACCAACACTTCTAGAAATAGTTGTCCTCCCGGGCAACTAATTGGAGGGACACAAATAAATCTTTGCCGACTTTCTGCTGAAACTTAGGAGCATTCACACCTAAGCCTCTTACAAGGTCAGCTGTTTAGCTAAACATGAGCTCGTGATCGAAATTTACACAATAATGAAGAGATCAGCTACAAGGGGAGACAATCAGCAAAAACAATCAATACCAGAATTAGATTCCCAAGGCCATCCATCAGATGTTGGAATAATCAGGTGCAAGGCAGGAAATATACATAAAACTGGAACTGAAACAAGAAACAAGGATGTTTTCACAGTCTGGTAGGATCTCTAAACCATTTTTAAAGTACATGTCATTGATAAAGCTAAATACTCAAAGGTTGTGTAATACAACAGATTAATCATTGAGAAGAGTGAAATTATGCTGTTTTGAAAACTATGGCAGGTGAGATTTTCTGCCTAGTTATATAAGAAGATTTATCTAAAACATACACATTACTTCAAAGACTTATTGGCTGTGAAATAAGTTAAGGTTATTTCAAATGGCTTGTCTGCAATGAATGGTGCTATATAGGGAATCACAGAAACTCTTGGGGAAATTATGTCAATATATACATTGCTATATGTTGAACTAAGCCTTAGGACAGCAACAATGTAGAAGACCTGACCCTTAGAAACTTACAAGGAAGCTGGAATTTTCAAAATTTCAAACATTGATAAGTAAAATGATTTATTAAAATGAATAACCAAGTGTTTTAAATGACTTCAGAAGATCAAACCAATAAACCCTGAGAACATAGATAAAAGATAAATAAAGATATGAGCAGAACTTAATACAACAGCAAACGTATAAAATTGAGGTGATTTAGTAAGTCCAAACAATATTCTTTGAAAAGATTGAAAAGGCACACTTTGATTAAGGAAAACAAAAACATAAGTAAAGAATATACAGAAAGAGACAGGACAATGTTATAGCAGAGAATACAAGAAATGCCAGTGAATTTGAACATTTCTGTAAAGGGGACCATTTCCTAGCTCCTAAAGTTTACCAAAACTGACACAAGAGGAAATCATTTAAAGTCATCATGTCTGCCCTTGGCATTCTTGGAACGCCATGGCCTCAGAATGCAGCATCTTTAGTCCATGATAACCTGCGGAGAGGGGGCGGGGCTGAGGGAGGTTGGAACACTGCCCTCACTGAGGGAGTGTGTGTGGCCATCTCTGCTGTGACAGAAAAAACGGTAGGGGAGAAGTGGGCCCAGGGTAGGGCCCTCAGAGCCAGGCAGGCCCAGTGGGGTGTCACGAGCATTTAGGCCCAGGCCAAAGGGCGCCTTCTTTGTCTGAACATCTGCCCAAACTCTCACCTTTCCACTCAGGCCGCCCTCTTACTTGAAGTGTGTGTGGAACCTGTCCACGCAGTCCACCTCGCTGCACAGCTAACCATAGGACTGGGGATAGTAGCTTCCTGCCAGGTGACCGAAGTTCGCAGGCAGATGGGTCCCTGGAACACACGCGGAGAGGCTACTGCCTGGGCCACAGGCCGCCCACTGCCCCAGCCCCAGATCGGGGGCCGCAAAGCAGCCCTCTCTGAGTCCCCTGCCTCTAAAGGGAGTATTGGACCAACACTTCTAGAAAACGGGGTCCTCGCGGGCAACTCATTGGAGGGACACAAATAAATCTTTGCCGACTTTCCGCTGAAACTTAGGAGCGTGCACACCTAAGCCTCTTACAATGTCAGCTGTTTAGGTAAACATGAGCTCATGATCTAAATTTACAGAATAATGAAGAGATCAGCTACAAGCGGAGACAATCAGCAAAAACAATCAATACCAGAATTTGATTCCCAAGGCCATCCATCAGATGTTGCAATAATCAGGTGCAAGTCAGGAAATATACATAAAACTGGAACTGAAACAAGAAACAAGGATGTTTTCACAGTCTGGTAGAACCTCTAAAACATTTTTAAAGTACATGTCATTGATAAAGCTAAATACTCAAAGGTTGTATAATACAACAGATTAATCATTGTGAAGAGTGATATTATGCTGTTTTGAAAACTATGGCAGGTCAGATTTCCTGCCTAATTATATAAGACGATTTCTCTAAAACATACACATTATTTCAAAGATTTATTGGCTGTGAAATAAGTTAAGGGTATTTCAAATGGCTTGTCTGCAATGAAAGGTGCTATGTAGGGAATCACAGAAAGTCGAGGGGAAAATATGACAATCTATACATTGCTATATGTTGAACTAAGCCTTAGGACAGCAACAACGTAGAGGACCTGACTCTTAAAATCTTACAAGTAAGCTGTAATCTTGAAAAGTTCAAATTTTTATAAGTAAAAAGATTTATTACAATGAATAACCAAGACATCAGAAGATCAAACCAATAAACCCTGAGAACATAGATAAAAGATAAATAAAGATATGAGCAGAACTTAATTCAACAGCAAACGTATAAAATTGAGGTGATTTAGTAAGTCCAAAGAATATTCTTTGAAAAGATTGAAAAGACACACTTTGATTAAGGAAAACAAAAACAAAAGTAAAGAATATACAGAAAGAGTCAGGACAATGTTATAGCAGAGAATATATGAAATGCCAGTAAATTTGAACATTTCTGTAAAGGGGACCATTTCCTAGCTCCTAAAGTTTACCAAAACTGACACAAGAGGAAGTCATTTAAGGTCATCATGTCTGCCCTTGGCATTCTCGGAACGCCCTGGCCTCAGAATGAAGCAACTGTAGTCCATGGTAACCTGCAGAGAGGGGGCGGGGCTGAGGGAGGTTGGAACACTGCCCTCACTGAGGGACTGGGTGTGGCCATCTCTGCTGTGACTGAACAAATGTCAGGGGAGCTTGGGGCCGAGGGCAGGGCCCTCAGAGCCCGGCAGGCCCAGTGGGGTGTCACAAGCATTTAGGCCCAGTCCAAAGGGCGCCTTCTTTGTCTGAACAGCTGCCCAAACTCTCACCTTTCCACTCAGGCCGCCCTCTTACTTGAAGTGTGTGTGGAACCTGTTCACGCAGTACACCTCGCTGCACAGCTAACCATAGGTCTGGGCATCGTAGCTTCCTGCCAGGTGACCGAAGTTCGCAGGTAGAAGGGTCCCTGGGACACACGCGGAGAGGCTCCTGCCCGGGCCGCAGGTCACCCACTACCCCAGCCCCAGATCAGGGGCCGCAAAGCAGCCCTGTCTGAGTCCCCTACCTCTGGAGGGAGTATTGTACCAACCCTTCTAGAAATAGGTGTCGTCACGGGCAACTCATTGGAGGGACAAAAATAAATCTTTGCCGACTTTCTGCTGAAACTTAGGAGCGTTCACACCTAAGCCTCTTACAAGGTCAGCTGTTTAGCTAAACATGAGCTCATGATCTAAATTTACACAATAATGAAGAGATCAGCTACAATGGGAGACAATCAGCAAAAACAATCAATACCAGAATTAGATTCCCAAGGCCATCCATCAGATGTTGGAATAATCAGGTGCAAGGCAGGAAATATACATAAAACTGGAACTGAAAAAAGAAACAAGGATGTTTTCACAGTCTGGTAGGATCTCTAAACCATTTTTAAATTACATGTCATTGATAAAGCTAAATACTCAAAGGTTGTGTAATACAACAGATTAATCATTGAGAAGAGTGAAATTATGCTGTTTTGAAAACTATGGCAGGTGTGATTTTCTGCCTAGTTATATAAGAAGATTTATCTAAAACATACACATTCCTTCAAAGAGTTATTGGCTGTGAAATAACTTAAGGGTATTTCAAATGGCTTGTCTGCAATGAAAGGTGCTATGTAGGGAATCACAGAAAGTCGAGGGGAAAATATGTCAATATATACATTGCTATAGGTTAAACTAAGCCTTAGGACAGCAACAATGTAGAGGAGCTGACCCTTAGAAACTTACAAGTAAGCTGGAAACTTCAAAACTTCCAATCTTTATAAGTAAAAAGATTTATTAAAATGATTATCCAAGTGTTTTAATTGACATCAGAAGATCAAACCAATAAACCCTGAGAACATAGATAAAAGATAAATAAAGATATGAGCAGAACTTAATACAACAGCAAACGTATAAAATTGAGGTGATTTATTAAGTCCAAAGAATATTCTTTGAATAGATTCAGAAGACACACTTTGATTAAGGAAAACAAAAACGTAAGTAACGAATATACAGAAAGAGTCAGTTCAATGTTACAGCAGAGAATATATGAAATGCCAGTAAATATGAACATTTCTGTAAAGGGGACCATTTCCTAGCTCCTAAAGTTTACCAAAACTGACAGAAGAGGAAATCATTTAAGGTCATCATGTCTGCCCTTGGCATGCTCGGAATGCCCTGGCCTCAGAAAGCAGCATCTGTAGTCCATGGTAAACTGTGGAGAGGGGGCGGGGCTGAGCGAGGTTGGAACACTGCCCTCACTGCTTGAGTGGGTGTGGCCATCTCTGCTGTGACTGACCAATGGGCAGGGGAGCAGGGGGCCGAGGGCAGGGCCCTCAGAACCCGGCAGGCCCAGTGGGGTGTCACAAGCTTTTACGCCCAGGCCAAAGGGCGCCTTCTTTGTCTGAACAGCTGCCCAAACACTCATCTTTCCACTCAGGCCGCCCTCTTACTTGAAGTGTGTGTGGAACCTGTCTGCGCAGTACACCTCACTGCACAGCTATCCATAGGTCTGGGCACCGTAGATTCTTGCCAGTTGACCGAAGTTCGCAGGCAGATGGGTCCCTGGGACACACGCGGAGAGGCTCCTGCCCGGGCCACAGGCCGCCCACTACCCCAGCTCCAGATTGGGGGACGCACAGCAGCCCTGTCTGAATCCCCTCCCTGTAAAGGGAGTATTGGACCAACACTTCTAGAAAACGGGGTCCTCGCGGGCAACTCATTGGAGGGACGCAAATAAATCTTTGCCGACTTTCTGCTGAAACTTAGGAGCATTCACACCTAAGCCTCTTACAAGGTCAGCTGTTTAGCTAAACATGAGCTCGTGATGGAAATTTACACAATAATGAAGAGATCAGCTACAAGGGGAGACAATCAGCAAAAACAATCAATACCAGAATTAGATTCCCAAGGCCATCCATCAGATGTTGGAATAATCAGGTGCAAGGCAGGATATATACAAAAAACTGGAACTGAAACAAGAAAAAAGGATGTTTTCAAAGTCTGGTAGGATCTCTCAAACATTTTTAAAGTACATGTCATTGATAAAGCTAAATACTCAAAGGTTGTGTAATACAACAGATTAATCATTGAGAAGAGTGAAATTATGCTGTTTTGAAAACTATGGCAGGTCAGATTTTCTGCCTAATTATATAAGAAGAATTCTCTAAAACATACACATTATTTCAAAGACTTATTGGCTGTGAAATAAGTTAACGGTATTTCAAATGGCTTGTCTGCAATGAAAGGTGCTATGTAGGGAATCACAGAAAGTCGAGGGGAAAATATGTCAATATATACATTGCTATAGGTTAAACTAAGCCTTAGGACAGCAACAATGTAGAGGAGCTGACCCTTAGAAACTTAAAAGTAAGCTGGAATCTTCAAAACTTCCAATCTTTATAAGTAAAAAGATTTATTAAAATGAATAACCAAGTGTTTTAATTGACATCAGAAGATCAAACCAATAAACCCTGAGAACATAGAAAAAAGATAAATAAAGATATGAGCAGAACTTAATACAACAGCAAACGTATAAAATTGAGGTGATTTAGTAAGTCCAAAGAATATTCTTTGAATAGATTCAGAAGACACACTTTGATTAAGGAAAACAAAAACGTAAGTAACGAATATACAGAAAGAGTCAGTTCAATGTTATAGCAGAGAATATATGAAATGCCAGTAAATTTGAACATTTCTGTAAAGGGGACCATTTCCTAGCTCCTAAAGTTTACCAAAACTGACAGAAGAGGAAATCATTTAAGGTCATCAGGTCTGCCCTTGGCATGCTCGGAACGCCCTGGCCTCAGAAAGCAGCATCTGTAGTCCATGGTAAACTGTGGAGAGGGGGCGGGGCTGAGCGAGGTTGGAACACTGCCCTCACTGCTTGAGTGGGTGTGGCCATCTCTGCTGTGACTGACCAATGGGCAGGGGAGCATGGGGCCGAGGGCAGGGCCCTCAGAACCCGGCAGGCCCAGTGGGGTGTCACAAGCTTTTACGCCCAGGCCAAAGGGCGCCTTCTTTGTCTGAACAGCTGCCCAAACACTCATCTTTCCACTCAGGCAGCCCTCTTACTTGAAGTGTGTGTGGAACCTGTCTGCGCTGTACACCTCACTGCACAGCTATCCATAGGTCTGGGCATCGTAGATTCTTGCCAGTTGACCGAAGTTCGCAGGCAGATAGGTCCCTGGGACACACGCGGAGAGGCTCCTGCCCGGGCCACACGCCGCCCACTACCCCAGCTCCAGATTGGGGGACGCACAGCAGCCCTGTCTGAGTCCCCTCCCTGTAAAGGGAGTATTGGACCAACACTTCTAGAAAACGGGGTCCTCGCGGGCAACTCATTGGAGGGACGCAAATAAATCTTTGCCGACTTTCTGCTGAAACTTAGGAGCATTCACACCTAAGCCTCTTACAAGGTCAGCTGTTTAGCTAAACATGAGCTCGTGATGGAAATTTACACAATAATGAAGAGATCAGCTACAAGGGGAGACAATCAGCAAAAACAATCAATACCAGAATTAGATTCCCAAGGCCATCAATCAGATGTGGGAATAATCAGGTGCAACGCAGGATATATACAGAAAACTGGAACTGAAACAAGAAACAAGGATGTTTTCAAAGTCTGGTAGGATCTCTCAAACATTTTTAAAGTACATGTCATTGATAAAGCTAAATACTCAAAGGTTGTGTAATACAACAGATTAATCATTGAGAAGAGTGAAATTATGCTGTTTTGAAAACTATGTCAGGTCAGATTTTCTGCCTAATTATATAAGAAGATTTCTCTAAAACATACACATTATTTCAAAGACTTATTGGCTGTGAAATAAGTTAAGGGTATTTCAAATGGCCTGTCTGCATTGAAATGTGCTTTGTAGGGAATCACAGAAAGTCGAGTGGAAAATATGTCAATATATACATTGCTATAGGTTGAACTAAGCCTTAAGACAGCAACAATGTAGAGGACCTGACACTTAGAAGCTTACATGTAAGCTGGAATCTTCAAAAGTTCAAGTCTTTATATGTAAAAACTTTTATTAAAATGAATAACCAAGTGTTTTAATTGACATCAGAAGATCAAACCAATAGACCCTGAGAACATAGATAAAAGATAAATAAAGATATGAGCAGAACTTAATAAAATAGCAAACGTATAAAATTGAGGTGATTTAGTAAGTCCAAAGAATATTCTTTGAAAAGATTGAAAAGACACACTTTGATTAAGGAAAACAAAAACATAAGTAAAGAATATACAGAAAGAGTCAGGACAATGCTATAGCAGAGAATATATGAAATGCCAGTAAATTTGAACATTTCTGTAAAGGGGACCATTTCCTAGCTCCTAAACTTTACCAAAACTGACACAAGAGGAAATCATTTAAGGTCATCAGGTCTGCCCTTGGCATTCTCGGAACACCCTGGCCTCAGAATGCAGCATCTGTAGTATATGGTAACCTGCGGAGAGGGGGCGGGGCTGAGGTAGGTTGGAACACTGCCCTCACAGAGGGAGTGAGTGTGGCCATCTCTGCTGTGACTGAACAAAGGGAAAGGGAGCAGGGGGTCCAGGGCAGGGCCCTCAGGTCCCGGCAGGCCCAGTGGGGTGTCACAAGCATTTAGGCCCAGGCCAAAGGGCGCTTTCTTTGTCTGAACAGCTGCCCAAACTCTCACCTTTCCACTCAGGCCGCCCTCTTACTTGAAGTGTGTGTGGAACCTGTCCATGCAGTACACCTCGCTGCACAGCTAACCATAGGTCTGGGCATCGTAGCTTCCTGCCAGGTGACCGAAGTTCACAGGCAGATGGGTCCCTGGGACACACGCGGAGAGACTCCTGCCCGGGCCACAGGCTGCCCACTGCCCCACCCCCAGATCGGGGACCGCAAATCAGCCCTGTCTAAGTCCCCTGCCTCTAGAGGGAATATTGGACCAACACTTCTAGAAACAGTTGTCCTCCCGGGCAACTAATTGGAGGGACACAAATAAATCTTTGCCGACTTTCTGCTGAAACTTAGGAGCATTCACACCTAAGCCTCTTACAAGGTCAGCTGTTTAGCTAAACATGAGCTCGTGATCGAAATTTACACAATAATGAAGAGATCAGCTACAAGGGGAGACAATCAGCAAAAACAATCAATACCAGAATTAGATTCCCAAGGCCATCCATCAGATGTTGGAATAATCAGGTGCAACGCAGGATATATACATAAAACTGGAACTGAAACAAGAAACAAGGATGTTTTCAAAGTTGGTATGATCTCTAAAACATTTTTAAAGTACATGTCATTGATAAAGCTAAATACTCAAAGTTTGTGTAATACAACAGATTAATCATTGAGAAGAGTGTAATTATGCTGTTTTGAAAACTATGGCAGGTCAGATTTTCTGCCTAATTATATAAGAAGATTTATCTAAAACATACACATTATTTCAAAGACTTATTGGCTGTGAAATAAGTTAAGGGTATTTCAAATGGCTTGTCTGCAATGAAAGGTGCTATGTAGGGAATCACAGAAAGTCGAGGGGAAAATATGTCAATATATACATTGATATAGGTTGAACTAAGCCTTTTGACAGCAACAATGTAGAGGACCTGACCCTTAGAAGCTTACAAGTAAGCTGGAATCTTCAAAAGTTCCAATATTTATAAGTAAAAAGATTTATTAAAATGAATAACCAAGTGTTTTAATTGACATCAGAAGATCAAACCAATAAACCCTGAGAACATAGATAAAATATAAATAAAGATATGAGCAGAAATTAATAAAACAGCAAACGTATAAAATTGAGGTGATTTAGTAAGTCCAAAGAATATTCTTTGAAAAGATTGAGAAGACACACTTTGATTAAGGAAAACAAAAACGTAAGTAAAGAATATCCAGAAAGAGACAGGACAAAGTTATAGCAGAGAATATATGAAATGCCAGTAAATTTGAATATTTCTTTAAAGGGGACCATTTCCTAGCTCCTAAAGTTTACCAAAACTGACACAAGAGGAAATCATTTAAGGTCATCAGGTCTGCCCTTGGCATTCTCGGAACGCCCTGGCCTCAGAATTCAGCATCTGTAGTCCATGGTAACCTGCGGAGAGGGGGCGGGGCTGAGTGTGGTTGGAACACTGCCCTCACTGAGGGAGTGGTGTGGCCATCTCTGCTGTGACTGAAAAATGGCAGGGGAGCAGGTGTCCTAGGGAAGGGCCCTCAGAGCCCAGCAGGCCCAGTGTGGTGTCACAAGCATTTAGGCCCAGACCAAAGGGCGCCATCTTTGTCTGAAGAGCTGCCCAAACGCTCACCTTTCCACTCAGGCCGCCCTCTTTCTTGAAGTGTGTGTGGAAGCTGTCCGCGCAGTACACTTCGCTGCACAGCTAACCATAGGACTGGGCATCGTAGCTTCCTGCCAGGTGACCGAAGTTCGCAGGAAGATGGGTCCCTGGGACACACACGGAGAGGCTCCTGCCCGGGCCACAGGCCGCCCACTGCCCCAGCCCCAGTTCAGCGGCCGAAAATCAGCCCTGTCTGAGTCTCCTGCCTCTAGAAGGAGTATTGGACCAACACTTCTAGAAAATGGGGTCCTCACGGGCAACTCATTGGAGGGACAGAAATAAATCTTTGCCGACTTTCTGCTGAAACTTAGGAGCGTTCACAACTAAGCCTCTTACAAGGTCAGCTCTTTAGCTAAACATGAGCTCATTATCGAAATTTACACAATAATGAAGTGATCAGCTACAAGGGGAGACAATCAGCAAAAACAATCAATACCAGAATTAGATTCCCAAGGCCATCCATCAGATGTTGGAATAATCAGGTGCAAGGCAGGATATATACATAACACTGGAACTGAAACAAGAAACAAGGGTGTTTTCAAATTCTGGTACGATCTCTAAAACATTTTTAAAGTACATGTCATTGATAAAGCTAAATACACAAAGGTTGTGTAATACAACAGATTAATCATTGAGAAGAGTGAAATTATGCTGTTTTGAAAATTATGGCAGGTGAGATTTTCTTCCTAATTATATAAGAAGATTTCTCTAAAACAAACACATTATTTCAAAGACTTATTGGCTGTGAAATAAGTTAAGGGTATTTCAAATGGCCTGTCTGCATTGAAATGTGCTTTGTAGGGAATCACAGAAAGTCGAGGGGAAAATATGTCAATATATACATTGCTATAGGTTGAACTGAGCCTTAGGACAGCAACCATGTAGAGGACCTGACACTTAGAAACTTACAAGTAAGCTGGAATCTTCAAAAGTTCAAGTCTTTATATGTAAAAAGTTTTATTAAAATGAATAACCAAGTGTTTTAATTGACATCAGAAGATCAAACCAATAGACCCTGAGAACATAGATAAAAGATAAATAAAAATATGGGCAGAACTTAATAAAATAGCAAACGTATAAAATTGAGGTGACTTAGTAAGTCCAAAGAATATTCTTTGAAAAGATTGAAAAGACACACTTTGATTAAGGAAAACAAAAACATAAGTAAAGAATATACAGAAAGAGTCAGGACAATGCTATAGCAGAGAATATATGAAATGCCAGTAAATTTGAACATTTCTGTAAAGGGGACCATTTCCTAGCTCCTAAACTTTACCAAAACTGACACAAGAGGAAAACATTTAAGGTCATCAGGTCTGCCCTTGGCATTCTCAGAACGCCCTGGCCTCAGAATGTAGCATCTGTAGTATATGGTAACCTGCGGAGAGGGGGCGGGGCTGAGGTAGGTTGGAACACTGCCCTCACAGAGGGAGTGAGTGTGGCCATCTCTGCTGTGACTGAAGAAAGGGAAAGGGAGCAGGGGGTCAAGGGCAGGGCCCTCAGGTCCCGGCAGGCCCAGTGGGGTGTCACATGCATTTAGGCCCAGGTCAAAGGGCACTTTCTTTGTCTGAACAGCTGCCCAAACTCTCACCTTTCCACTCAGGCCGCCCTCTTACTTGAAGTGTGTGTGGAACCTGTCCATGCAGTACACCTCGCTGCACAGCTAACCATAGGTCTGGGCATCATAGATTCTTGCCAGTTGACCGAAGTTCGCAGGCAGATAGGTCCCTGGGACACACGCGGAGAGGCTCCTGCCTGGGCCGCACGCCGCCCACTACCCCAGCTCCAGATTGGGGGACGCACAGCAGCCCTGTCTGAGTCCCCTCCCTGTAAAGGGAGTATTGGACCAACACTTCTAGAAAACGGGGTCCTCGCGGGCAACTCATTGGAGCGACGCAAATAAATCTTTGCCGACTTTCTGTTGAAACTTAGGAGCATTCACACCTAAGCCTCTTACAAGGTCAGCTGTTTAGCTAAACATGAGCTCGTGATCGAAATTTACACAATAATGAAGAGATCAGCTACAAGCGGAGACAATCAGCAAAAACAATCAATACCAGAATTAGATTCCCAAGGCCATCAATCAGATGTGGGAATAATCAGGTGCAACGCAGGATATATACAGAAAACTGGAACTGAAACAAGAAACAAGGATGTTTTCAAAGTCTGGTAGGATCTCTCAAACATTTTTAAAGTACATGTCATTGATAAAGCTAAATACTCAAAGGTTGTGTAATACAACAGATTAATCATTGAGAAGAGTGAAATTATGCTGTTTTGAAAACTATGTCAGGTCAGATTTTCTGCCTAATTATATAAGAAGATTTCTCTAAAACATACACATTATTTCAAAGACTTATTGGCTGTGAAATAAGTTAAGGGTATTTCAAATGGCCTGTCTGCATTGAAATGTGCTTTGTAGAGAATCACAGAAAGTCGAGGGGAAAATATGTCAATATATACATTGCTATAGGATGAACTAAGCCTTAAGACAGCAACAATGTAGAGGACCTGACACTTAGAAGCTTACATGTAAGCTGGAATCTTCAAAAGTTCAAGTCTTTATATGTAAAAAGTTTTATTAAAATGAATAACCAAGTGTTTTAATTGACATCAGAAGATCAAACCAATATACCCTGAGAACATAGATAAAAGATAAATAAAGATATGAGCAGAACTTAATAAAATAGCAAACGTATAAAATTGAGGTGATTTAGAAAGTCCAAAGAATATTCTTTGAAAAGATTGAAAAGACACACTTTGATTAAGGAAAACAAAAACATAAGTAAAGAATATACAGAAAGAGTCAGGACAATGCTATAGCAGAGAATATATGAAATGCCAGTAAATTTGAACATTTCTGTAAAGGGGACCATTTCCTAGCTCCTAAAGTTTACCAAAACTGACACAAGAGGAAATCATTTAAGGTCATCAGGTCTGCCCTTGGCATTCTCGGAACGCCCTGGCCTCAGAATGCAGCATCTGTAGTATATGGTAACCTGCGGAGAGGGGGCGGGGCTGAGGTAGGTTGGAACACTGCCCTCACAGAGGGAGTGAGTGTGGCCATCTCTGCTGTGACTGAACAAAGGGAAAGGGAGCAGGGGGTCCAGGGCAGGGCCCTCAGGTCCCGGCAGGCCCATTGGGGTGTCACAAGCATTTAGGCCCAGGCCAAAGGGCGCTTTCTTTGTCTGAACAGCTGCCCAAACTCTCACCTTTCCACTCAGGCCGCCCTCTTACTTGAAGTGTGTGTGGAACCTGTCCATGCAGTACACCTCGCTGCACAGCTAACCATAGGTCTGGGCATCGTAGCTTCCTGCCAGTTGACTGAAGTTCGCAGGCAGATGGGTCCCTGGGACACACGCGGAGAGACTCCTGCCCGGGCCACAGGCTGCCCACTGCCCCACCCCCAGATCGGGGGCCGCAAAGCAGCCCTATCTAAGTCCCCTGCCTCTAGAGGGAATATTGGACCAACACTTCTAGAAATAGTTGTCCTACCGGGCAACTAATTGGAGGGACACAAATAAATCTTTGCCGACTTTCTGCTGAAACTTAGGCCCATTCACACCTAAGCATCTTACAAGGTCAGCTGTTTAGCTAAACATGAGCTCGTGATCGAAATTTACACAATAATTAAGAGATCAGCTACAAGGTGAGACAATCAGCAAAAACAATCAATACCAGAATTAGATTCCCAAGGCCATCCATCAGATGTTGGAATAATCAGGTGCAACGCAGGATATATACATAAAACAGGAACTGAATCAAGAAACAAGGATGTTTTCAAAGTTGGTACGATCTCTAAAACATTTTTAAAGTACATGTCATTGATAAAGCTAAATACTCAATGTTTGTGTAATACAACAGATTAATCATTGAGAAGAGTGTAATTATGCTGTTTTGAAAACTATGGCAGGTCAGATTTTCTGCCTAATTATATAAGAAGATTTATCTAAAACATACACATTATTTCAAAGACTTATTGGCTGTGAAATAAGTTAAGGGTATTTCAAATGGCTTGTCTGCAATGAAAGGTGCTATGTAGGGAATCACAGAAAGTCGAGGGGAAAATATGTCAATATATACATTGCTATAGGTTGAACTAAGCCTTAGGACAGCAACAATGTAGAGGACCTGACCCTTAGAAGCTTACAAGTAAGCTGGAATCTTCAAAAGTTCCAATATTTATAAGTAAAAAGATTTATTAAAATGAATAACCAAGTGTTTTAATTGACATCAGAAGATCAAACCAATAAACCCTGAGAACATAGATAAAAGATAAATAAAGATATGAGCAGAACTTGATACAACAGCAAACGTATAAAATTGAGGTGATTTAGTAAGTCCAAAGAATATTCTTTGAAAAGATTGAGAAGACACACTTTGATTACGGAAAACAAAAACGTAAGTAAAGAATATCCAGAAAGAGACAGGACAAAGTTATAGGAGAGAATATATGAAATTCCAGTAAATTTGAATATTTCTGTAAAGGGGACCATTTCCTAGCTCCTAAAGTTTACCAAAACTGACACAAGAGGAAATCATTTAAGGTCATCAGGTCTGCCCTTGGCATTCTCGGAACGCCCTGGCCTCAGAATTCAGCATCTGTAGTCCATGGTAACCTGCGGAGAGGGGGCGGGTCTGAGTGTGGTTGGAACACTGCCCTCACTGAGGGAGTGGGTGTGGCCATCTCTGCTGTGACTGAACAATGACAGGGGAGCAGTGGTCCCAGGGAAGGGCACTCAGAGCCCAGCAGGCCCAGTGTGGTGTCACAAGCATTTAGGCCCAGAACAAAGGGCGCCTTCTTTGTCTGAAGAGCTGCCCATACTCTCACCTTTCCACTCAGGCCGCCCTCTTACTTGAAGTGTGTTTGGAAGCTGTCCGCGCAGTACACTTCGCTACACAGCTAACCATAGGTCTGGGCATCGTAGCTTCCTGGCAGGTGACCGAAGTTCGCAGGCATATGAGTCCCTGGGACACACGCGGAGAGGATCCTGCCCGGGCCACAGGCCGCCCACTGCCCCAGCCCCAGATCAGGGGCCGCAAAGCAGCCCTGTCTGAGTCCCCTGCCTCTGGAGGGAGTATTGTACCAACACTTCTAGAAATAGGTGTCGTCGCGGGCAACTCATTGGAGGGACACAAATAAATCTTTGCCGACTTTCTGCTGAAACTTAGGAGCGTTCACACCTAAGCCTCTTACAAGGTCAGCTGTTTAGCTAAACATGAGCTCATGATCTAAATTTACACAATAATGAAGAGATCAGCTACAAGGGGAGACAATCAGCACAAACAATCAATACCAGAATTAGATTCCCAAGGCCATCCATCAGATGTTGGAATAATCAGGTGCAAGGCAGGATATATACATAAAACTGGAACTGAAACAAGAAACAAGGATGTTTTCAAAGTCTGGTACGATCTCTAAAACATTTTTAAAGTACATGTCATTGATAAAGCTAAATACTCAAAGGTTGTGTAATCCAACAGATTAATCATTGAGAAGAGTGAAATTATGCTGTTTTGAAAACTATGGCAGGTCAGATTTTCTGCCTAATTATTTAAGAAGATTTATCTAAAACATACACAATATTTTAAAGACTTATTGGCTGTGAAATAAGTTAAGGGTATTTCAAATGGCTTGTCTGCAATGAAAGGTGCTATGTAGGGAATCACAGAAAGTCGAGGGGAAAATGTGTCAATATATACATTGCTATAGGTGAACTAAGCCTTAGGACAGCAACAATGTAGAGGACCTGACCCTTAGAAGCTTACAAGTAAGCTGGAATCTTCAAAAGTTACAATTTTTATAAGTAAAAATATTTATTAAAATGAATAACCAAGTGTTTTAATTGACATCAGAAGATCAAACCAATAAACCCTGAGAACATAGATAAAAGAAAAATAAAGATATGAGCAGAACTTAATACAACAGCAAACGTATAAAATTGAGGTGATTTAGTAAGTCCAAAGAATATTCTTTGAAAAGATTTAAAAGACACACTTTGATTAAGGAAAACAAAAACATAAGTAAAGAATATACAGAAAGAGTCAGGACAATTTATAGCAAAGAATATATGAAGTGCCAGTAAATTTGAATATTTCTGTAAAGGGGACCATTTCCTAGCTCCTAAAGTTTACCAAAACTGAGACAAGAGGAAATCATTTAAGGTCCTCATGCCTGCCCTTGTCATTCTGAGAACGCCCTGGGCTCAGAATGCAGCATCTGTAGTCCATGGTAACCTGCGGAGGGGGGGCGGGGCTGAGGGAGTTTGGAACACTGCCCTCACTGAGGGAGTGGGTGTGGCCATCTCTGCTGTGACTGAACAAAGTGCAGGGGAGCAGGGGTCCAAGGGAAGGGCACTCAGAGCCCAGCAGGCCCAGTGTGGTTTCACAAGCATTTAGGCCCAGGCCAAAGGGTGCCTTCTTTGCCTGAACAGCTGCCCAAACTCTCACCTTTCCACTCAGGCCACCCTCTTTCTTGAAGTGTGTGTGGAAGCTGTCCGCGCAGTACACCTCGCTGCACAGCTAACCATAGGACTGGGCATCGTAGCTTCCTGCCAGGTGACCGAAGTTCGCAGGAAGATGGGTCCCTGGGACACACACGGAGAGGCTCCTGCCCGGGCCACAGGCCGCCCACTGCCCCAGCCCCAGTTCAGCGGCCGAAAATCAGCCCTGTCTGAGTCTCCTGCCTCTAGAAGGAGAATTGGACCAACACTTCTAGAAAATGGGGTCCTCACTGGCAACTCATTGGAGGGACAGAAATAAATCTTTGCCGACTTTCTGCTGAAACTTAGGAGCGTTCACACCTAAGCCTCTTACAAGGTCAGCTCTTTAGCTAAACATGAGCTCATTATCGAAATTTACACAATAATGAAGTGATCAGCTACAAGGGGAGACAATCAGCAAAAACAATCAATACCAGAATTAGATTCCCAAGGCCATCCATCAGATGTTGGAATAATCAGGTGCAAGGCAGGATATATACATAACACTGGAACTGAAACAAGAAACAAGGGTGTTTTCAAATTCTGGTACGATCTCTAAAACATTTTTAAAGTACATGTCATTGATAAAGCTAAATACTCAAAGGTTGTGTAATACAACAGATTAATCATTGAGAAGAGTGAAATTATGCTGTTTTGAAAATTATGGCAGGTCAGATTTTCTGCCTAATTATATAAGAAGATTTCTCTAAAACATACACATTATTTCAAAGACTTATTGGCTGTGAAATAAGTTAACGGTATTTCAAATGGCTTGTCTGCAATGAAAGGTGCTATGTAGGGAATCACAGAAAGTCGAGGGGAAAATATGTCAGTATATACATTGCTATACGTAGAACTAAGCCTTAGGACAGCAACAATGTAGAGGACCTGACACTTAGAAACTTGCAAGTAAGCTGGAATCTTCAAAAGTTCAAATATTTATAAGTAAAAAGATTTATTAAAATGAATAACCAAGTGTTTTAATTGACATCAGAAGATCAAACCAATAAACCCTGAGAACATAGAAAAAAGATAAATAAAGATATGAGCAGAACTTAATACAACAGCAAACGTATAAAATTGAGGTGATTTAGTAAGTCCAAAGAATATTCTTTGAATAGATTCAGAAGACACACTTTGATTAAGGAAAACAAAAACGTAAGTAACGAATATACAGAAAGAGTCAGTTCAATGTTATAGCAGAGAATATATGAAATGCCAGTAAATTTGAACATTTCTGTAAAGGGGACCATTTCCTAGCTCCTAAAGTTTACCAAAACTGACAGAAGAGGAAATCATTTAAGGTCATCATGTCTGCCCTTGGCATGCTCGGAACGCCCTGGCCTCAGAAAGCAGCATCTGTAGTCCATGGTAAACTGTGGAGAGGGGGCGGGGCTGAGCGAGGTTGGAACACTGCCCTCACTGCTTGAGTGGGTGTGGCCATCTCTGCTGTGACTGACCAATGGGCAGGGGAGCATGGGGCCGAGGGCAGGGCCCTCAGAACCCGGCAGGCCCAGTGGGGTGTCACAAGCTTTTACGCCCAGGCCAAAGGGCGCCTTCTTTGTCTGAACAGCTGCCCAAACACTCATCTTTCCACTCAGGCAGCCCTCTTACTTGAAGTGTGTGTGGAACCTGTCTGCGCAGTACACCTCACTGCACAGCTATCCATAGGTCTGGGCATCGTAGATTCTTGCCAGTTGACCGAAGTTCGCAGGCAGATAGGTCCCTGGGACACACGCGGAGAGGCTCCTGCCCGGGCCACACGCCGCCCACTTCCCCAGCTCCAGATTGGGGGACGCACAGCAGCCCTGTCTGAGTCCCCTCCCTGTAAAGGGAGTATTGGACCAACACTTCTAGAAAACGGGGTCCTCGCGGGCAACTCATTGGAGGGACGCAAATAAATCTTTGCCGACTTTCTGCTGAAACTTAGGAGCATTCACACCTAAGCCTCTTACAAGGTCAGCTATTTAGCTAAACATGAGCTCGTGATCGAAATTTACACAATAATGAAGAGATCAGCTACAAGCGGAGACAATCAGCAAAAACAATCAATACCAGAATTAGATTCCCAAGGCCATCAATCAGATGTGGGAATAATCAGGTGCAACGCAGGATATATACAGAAAACTGGAACTGAAACAAGAAACAAGGATGTTTTCAAAGTCTGGTAGGATCTCTCAAACATTTTTAAAGTACATGTCATTGATAAAGCTAAATACTCAAAGGTTGTGTAATACAACAGATTAATCATTGAGAAGAGTGAAATTATGCTGTTTTGAAAACTATGTCAGGTCAGATTTTCTGCCTAATTATATAAGAAGATTTCTCTAAAACATACACATTATTTCAAAGACTTATTGGCTGTGAAATAAGTTAAGGGTATTTCAAATGGCCTGTCTGCATTGAAATGTGCTTTGTAGGGAATCACAGAAAGTCGAGGGGAAAATATGTCAATATATACATTGCTATAGGTTGAACTAAGCCTTAAGACAGCAACAATGTAGAGGACCTGACACTTAGAAGCTTACATGTAAGCTGGAATCTTCAAAAGTTAAAGTCTTTATATGTAAAAAGTTTTATTAAAATGAATAACCAAGTGTTTTAATTGACATCAGAAGATCAAACCAATATACCCTGAGAACATAGATAAAAGATAAATAAAGATATGAGCAGAACTTAATAAAATAGCAAACGTATAAAATTGAGGTGATTTAGTAAGTCCAAAGAATATTCTTTGAAAAGATTGAAAAGACACACTTTGATTAAGGAAAACAAAAACATAAGTAAAGAATATACAGAAAGAGTCAGGACAATGCTATAGCAGAGAATATATGAAATGCCAGTAAATTTGAACATTTCTGTAAAGGGGACCATTTCCTAGCTCCTAAAGTTTACCAAAACTGACACAAGAGGAAATCATTTAAGGTCATCAGGTCTGCCCTTGGCATTCTCGGAACGCCCTGGCCTCAGAATGCAGCATTTGTAGTATATGGTAACCTGCGGAGAGGGGGCGGGGCTGAGGTAGGTTGGAACACTGCCCTCACAGAGGGAGTGAGTGTGGTCATCTCTGCTGTGACTGAACAAAGGGAAAGGGAGCAGGGGGTCCAGGGCAGGGCCCTCAGGTCCCGGCAGGCCCAGTGGGGTGTCACAAGCATTTAGGCCCAGGCCAAAGGGCGCTTTCTTTGTCTGAACAGCTGCCCAAACTCTCACCTTTCCACTCAGGCCGCCCTCTTACTTGAAGTGTGTGTGGAACCTGTCCATGCAGTACACCTCGCTGCACAGCTAACCATAGGTCTGGGCATCGTAGCTTCCTGCCAGGTGACCGAAGTTCACAGGCAGATGGGTCCCTGGGACACACGCGGAGAGACTCCTGCCCGGGCCACAGGCTGCCCACTGCCCCACCCCCAGATCGGGGACCGCAAATCAGCCCTGTCTAAGTCCCCTGCCTCTAGAGGGAATATTGGACCAACACTTCTAGAAACAGTTGTCCTCCCGGGCAACTAATTGGAGGGACACAAATAAATCTTTGCCGACTTTCTGCTGAAACTTACGAGCATTCACACCTAAGCCTCTTACAAGGTCAGCTGTTTAGCTAAACATGAGCTCGTGATCGAAATTTACACAATAATGAAGAGATCAGCTACAAGGGGAGACAATCAGCAAAAACAATCAATACCAGAATTAGATTCCCAAGGCCATCCATCAGATGTTGGAATAATCAGGTGCAACGCAGGATATATACATAAAACTGGAACTGAAACAAGAAACAAGGATGTTTTCAAAGTTGGTATGATCTCTAAAACATTTTTAAAGTACATGTCATTGATAAAGCTAAATACTCAAAGTTTGTGTAATACAACAGATTAATCATTGAGAAGAGTGTAATTATGCTGTTTTGAAAACTATGGCAGGTCAGATTTTCTGCCTAATTATATAAGAAGATTTATCTAAAACATACACATTATTTCAAAGAATTATTGGCTGTGAAATAAGTTAAGGGTATTTCAAATGGCTTGTCTGCAATGAAAGGTGCTATGTAGGGAATCACAGAAAGTCGAGGGGAAAATATGTCAATATATACATTGATATAGGTTGAACTAAGCCTTTTGACAGCAACAATGTAGAGGACCTGACCCTTAGAAGCTTACAAGTAAGCTGGAATCTTCAAAAGTTCCAATATTTATAAGTAAAAAGATTTATTAAAATGAATAACCAAGTGATTTAATTGACATCAGAAGATCAAACCAATAAACCCTGAGAACATAGATAAAATATAAATAAAGATATGAGCAGAAATTAATAAAACAGCAAACGTATAAAATTGAGGTGATTTAGTAAGTCCAAAGAATATTCTTTGAAAAGATTGAGAAGACACACTTTGATTAAGGAAAACAAAAACGTAAGTAAAGAATATCCAGAAAGAGACAGGACAAAGTTATAGGAGAGAATATATGAAATGCCAGTAAATTTGAATATTTCTGTAAAGGGGACCATTTCCTAGCTCCTAAAGTTTACCAAAACTGACACAAGAGGAAATCATTTAAGGTCATCAGGTCTGCCCTTGGCATTCTCGGAACGCCCTGGCCTCAGAATTCAGCATCTGTAGTCCATGGTAACCTGCGGAGAGGGGGCGGGTCTGAGTGTGGTTGGAACACTGCCCTCACTGAGGGAGTGGGTGTGGCCATCTCTGCTGTGACTGAACAATGGCAGGGGAGCAGGGGTCCCAGGGAAGGGCCCTCAGAGCCCAGCAGGCCCAGTGTGGTGTCACAAGCATTTAGGCCCAGACCAAAGGGCGCCTTCTTTGTCTGAAGAGCTGCCCAAACTCTCACCTTTCCACTCAGGCCGCCCTCTTACTTGAAGTGTGTTTGGAAGCTGTCCACGCAGTACACTTCGCTACACAGCTAACCATAGGTCTGGGCATCGTAGCTTCCTGCCATGTGACCGAAGTTCGCAGGATGATGGGTCCCTGGGACACACACGGAGAGGCTCCTGCCCGGGCCACAGGCCGCCCACTGCCCCAGCCCCAGTTCAGCGGCCGAAAATCAGCCCTGTCTGAGTCTCCTGCCTCTAGAAGGAGTATTGGACCAACACTTCTAGAAAATGGGGTCCTCACGGGCAACTCATTGGAGGGACAGAAATAAATCTTTGCCGACTTTCTGCTGAAACTTAGGAGCGTTCACACCTAAGCCTCTTACAAGGTCAGCTCTTTAGCTAAACATGAGCTCATTATCGAAATTTACACAATAATGAAGTGATCAGCTACAAGGGGAGACAATCAGCAAAAACAATCAATACCAGAATTAGATTCCCAAGGCCATCCATCAGATGTTGGAATAATCAGGTGCAAGGCAGGATATATACATAACACTGGAACTGAAACAAGAAACAAGGGTGTTTTCAAATTCTGGTACGATCTCTAAAACATTTTTAAAGTACATGTCATTGATAAAGCTAAATACTCAAAGGTTGTGTAATACAACAGATTAATCATTGAGAAGAGTGAAATTATGCTGTTTTGAAAATTATGGCAGGTGAGATTTTCTTCCTAATTATATAAGAAGATTTCTCTAAAACATACACATTATTTCAAAGACTTATTGGCTGTGAAATAAGTTAAGGGTATTTCAAATGGCCTGTCTGCATTGAAATGTGCTTTGTAGGGAATCACAGAAAGTCGAGGGGAAAATATGTCAATATATACATTGCTATAGGTTGAACTAAGCCTTAGGACAGCAACTGTGTAGAGGACCTGACACTTAGAAACTTACAAGTAAGCTGGAATCTTCAAAAGTTCAAGTCTTTATATGTAAAAAGTTTTATTAAAATAAATAACCAAGTGTTTTAATTGACATCAGAAGATCAAACCAATAGACCCTGAGAACATAGATAAAAGATAAATAAAAATATGGGCAGAACTTAATAAAATAGCAAACGTATAAAATTGAGGTGACTTAGTAAGTCCAAAGAATATTCTTTGAAAAGATTGAAAAGACACACTTTGATTAAGGAAAACAAAAACATAAGTAAAGAATATACAGAAAGAGTCAGGACAATGCTATAGCAGAGAATATATGAAATGCCAGTAAATTTGAACATTTCTGTAAAGGGGACCATTTCCTAGCTCCTAAACTTTACCAAAACTGACACAAGAGGAAAACATTTAAGGTCATCAGGTCTGCCCTTGGCATTCTCGGAACGCCCTGGCCTCAGAATGTAGCATCTGTAGTATATGGTAACCTGCGGAGAGGGGGCGAGGCTGAGGTAGGTTGGAACACTGCCCTCACAGAGGGAGTGAGTGTGGCCATCTCTGCTGTGACTGAACAAAGGGAAAGGGAGCAGGGGGTCCAGGGCAGGGCCCTCAGGTCCCGGCAGGCCCAGTGGGGTGTCACAAGCATTTAGGCCCAGGTCAAAGGGCACTTTCTTTGTCTGAACAGCTGCCCAAACTCTCACCTTTCCACTCAGGCCGCCCTCTTACTTGAAGTGTGTGTGGAACCTGTCCATGCAGTACACCTCGCTGCACAGCTAACCATAGGTCTGGGCATCGTAGCTTCCTGCCAGTTGACTGAAGTTCGCAGGCAGATGGGTCCCTGGGACACACGCGGAGAGACTCCTGCCCGGGCCACAGGCTGCCCACTGCCCCACCCCCAGATCGGGGGCCGCAAAGCAGCCCTGTCTAAGTCCCCTGCCTCTAGAGGGAATATTGGACCAACACTTCTAGAAATAGTTGTCCTACCGGGCAACTAATTGGAGGGACACAAATAAATCTTTGCCGACTTTCTGCTGAAACTTAGGAGCATTCACACCTAAGCCTCTTACAAGGTCAGCTGTTTAGCTAAACATGAGCTCGTGATCGAAATTTACACAATAATTAAGAGATCAGCTACAAGGGGAGACAATCAGCAAAAACAATCAATACCAGAATTAGATTCCCAAGGCCATCCATCAGATGTTGGAATAATCAGGTGCAACGCAGGATATATACATATAACAGGAACTGAATCAAGAAACAAGGATGTTTTCAAAGTTGGTACGATCTCTAAAACATTTTTAAAGTACATGTCATTGATAAAGCTAAATACTCAATGTTTGTGTAATACAAGAGATTAATCATTGAGAAGAGTGTAATTATGCTGTTTTGAAAACTAATTATATAAGAAGATTTATCTAAAACATACACATTCCTTCAAAGACTTATTGGCTGTGTAATAAGTTAAGGGTATTTCAAATGGCTTGTCTGCAATGAAAGGTGCTATGTAGGGAATCACAGAAAGTCGAGGGGAAAATATGTCTATATATACATTGCTATAGGTTAAACTAAGCCTTAGGACAGCAACAATGTAGAGGAGCTGACGCTTAGAAACTTACAAGTAAGCTGGAAACTTCAAAACTTCCAATCTTTATAAGTAAAAAGATTTATTAAAATGAATATCCAAGTGTTTTAATTGACATCAGAAGATCAAACCAATAAACCCTGAGAACATAGATAAAAGATAAATAAAGATATGAGCAGAACTTAATACAACAGCAAACGTATAAAATTGAGGTGATTTAGTAAGTCCAAAGAATATTCTTTGAAAAGATTGAGAAGACACACTTTGATTACGGAAAACAAAAACGTAAGTAAAGAATATCCAGAAAGAGACAGGACAAAGTTATAGCAGAGAATATATGAAATGCCAGTAAATTTGAATATTTCTGTAAAGGGGACCATTTCCTAGCTCCTAAAGTTTACCAAAACTGACACAAGAGGAAATCATTTAAGGTCATCAGGTCTGCCCTTGGCATTCTCGGAACGCCCTGGCCTCAGAATTCAGCATCTGTAGTCCATGGTATCCTGCGGAGAGGGGGCGGGTCTGAGTGTGGTTGGAACACTGCCCTCACTGAGGGTGTGGGTGTGGCCATCTCTGCTGTGACTGAACAATGGCAGGGGAGCAGGGGTCCCAGGGAAGGGCCCTCAGAGCCCAGCAGGCCCAGTGTGGTGTCACAAGCATTTAGGCCCAGACCAAAGGGCGCCTTCTTTTCTGAAGAGCTGCCCAAACTCTCACCTTTCCACTCAGGCCGCCCTCTTACTTGAAGTGTGTTTGGAAGCTGTCCGCGCAGGACACTTCGCTACACAGCTAACCATAGGTCTGGGCATCGTAGCTTCCTGGCAGGTGACCGAAGTTCGCAGGCATATGAGTCCCTGGGACACACGCGGAGAGGCTCCTGCCCGTGCCACAGGCAGCCCACTGCCCCAGCCCCAGATCAGGGGCCGCAAAGCAGCCCTGTCTGAGTCCCCTGCCTCTGTAGGGAGTATTGTACCAACACTTCTAGAAATAGGTGTCGTCGCGGGCAACTCATTGGAGGGACACAAATAAATCTTTGCCGACTTTCTGCTGAAACTTAGGAGCGTTCACACCTAAGCCTCTTACAAGGTCAGCTGTTTAGCTAAACATGAGCTCATGATCTAAATTTACACAATAATGAAGAGATCAGCTACAAGGGGAGACAATCAGCACAAACAATCAATACCAGAATTAGATTCCCAAGGCCATCCATCAGATGTTGGAATAATCAGGTGCAAGGCAGGATATATACATAAAACTGGAACTGAAACAAGAAACAAGGATGTTTTCAAAGTCTGGTACGATCTCTAAAACATTTTTAAAGTACATGTCATTGATAAAGCTAAATACTCAAAGGTTGTGTAATCCAACAGATTAATCATTGAGAAGAGTGAAATTATGCTGTTTTGAAAACTATGGCAGGTCAGATTTTCTGCCTGATTATCTAAGAAGATTTATCTAAAACATACACAATATTTTAAAGACTTATTGGCTGTGAAATAAGTTAAGGGTATTTCAAATGGCTTGTCTGCAATGAAAGGTGTTATGTAGGGAATCACAGAAAGTCGAGGGGAAAATGTGTCAATATATACATTGCTATAGGTGAACTAAGCCTTAGGACAGCAACAATGTAGAGGACCTGACCCTTAGAAGCTTACAAGTAAGCTGGAATCTTCAAAAGTTACAATTTTTATAAGTAAAAATATTTATTAAAATGAATAACCAAGTGTTTTAATTGACATCAGAAGATCAAACCAATAAACCCTGAGAACATAGATAAAAGAAAAATAAAGATATGAGCAGAACTTAATACAACAGCAAACGTATAAAATTGAGGTGATTTAGTAAGTCCAAAGAATATTCTTTGAAAAGATTTAAAAGACACACTTTGATTAAGGAAAACAAAAACATAAGTAAAGAATATACAGAAAGAGTCAGGACAATGTTATAGCAAAGAATATATGAAATGCCAGTAAATTTGAATATTTCTGTAAAGGGGACCATTTCCTAGCTCCTAAAGTTTACCAAAACTGAGACAAGAGGAAATCATTTAAGGTCCTCATGCCTGCCCTTGTCATTCTGAGAACGCCCTGGGCTCAGAATGCAGCATCTGTAGTCCATGGTAACCTGCGGAGGGGGGGCGGGGCTGAGGGAGTTTGGAACACTGCCCTCACTGAGGGAGTGGGTGTGGCCATCTCTGCTGTGACTGAACAAAGTGCAGGGGAGCAGGGGTCCCAGGGAAGGGCACTCAGAGCCCAGCAGGCCCAGTGTGGTTTCACAAGCATTTAGGCCCAGGCCAAAGGGTGCCTTCTTTGCCTGAACAGCTGCCCAAACTCTCACCTTTCCACTCAGGCCACCCTCTTTCTTGAAGTGTGTGTGGAAGCTGTCTGCGCAGTACACCTCGCTGCACAGCTAACCATAGGACTGGGCATCGTAGCTTCCTGCCAGGTGACCGAAGTTCGCAGGAAGATGGGTCCCTGGGACACACACGGAGAGGCTCCTGCCCGGGCCACAGGCCGCCCACTGCCCCAGCCCCAGTTCAGCGGCCGAAAATCAGCCCTGTCTGAGTCTGCTGCCTCTAGAAGGAGTATTGGACCAACACTTCTAGAAAATGGGGTCCTCACTGGCAACTCATTGGAGGGACAGAAATAAATCTTTGCCGACTTTCTGCTGAAACTTAGGAGCGTTCACACCTAAGCCTCTTACAAGGTCAGCTCTTTAGCTAAACATGAGCTCATTATCGAAATTTACACAATAATGAAGTGATCAGCTACAAGGGGAGACAATCAGCAAAAACAATCAATACCAGAATTAGATTCCCAAGGCCATCCATCAGATGTTGGAATAATCAGGTGCAACGCAGGATATATACATAAAACAGGAACTGAATCAAGAAACAAGGATGTTTTCAAAGTTGGTACGATCTCTAAAACATTTTTAAAGTACATGTCATTGATAAAGCTAAATACTCAATGTTTGTGTAATACAAGAGATTAATCATTGAGAAGAGTGTAATTATGCTGTTTTGAAAACTAATTATATAAGAAGATTTATCTAAAACATTCACATTCCTTCAAAGACTTATTGGCTGTGTAATAAGTTAAGGGTATTTCAAATGGCTTGTCTGCAATGAAAGGTGCTATGTAGGGAATCACAGAAAGTCGAGGGGAAAATATGTCTATATATACATTGCTATAGGTTAAACTAAGCCTTAGGACAGCAACAATGTAGAGGAGCTGACGCTTAGAAACTTACAAGTAAGCTGGAAACTTCAAAACTTCCAATCTTTATAAGTAAAAAGATTTATTAAAATGAATATCCAAGTGTTTTAATTGACATCAGAAGATCAAACCAATAAACCCTGAGAACATAGATAAAAGATAAATAAAGATATGAGCAGAACTTAATACAACAGCAAACGTATAAAATTGAGGTGATTTAGTAAGTCCAAAGAATATTCTTTGAAAAGATTGAGAAGACACACTTTGATTACGGAAAACAAAAACGTAAGTAAAGAATATCCAGAAAGAGACAGGACAAAGTTATAGCAGAGAATATATGAAATGCCAGTAAATTTGAATATTTCTGTAAAGGGGACCATTTCCTAGCTCCTAAAGTTTACCAAAACTGACACAAGAGGAAATCATTTAAGGTCATCAGGTCTGCCCTTGGCATTCTCGGAACGCCCTGGCCTCAGAATTCAGCATCTGTAGTCCATGGTATCCTGCGGAGAGGGGGCGGGTCTGAGTGTGGTTGGAACACTGCCCTCACTGAGGGAGTGGGTGTGGCCATCTCTGCTGTGACTGAACAATGGCAGGGGAGCAGGGGTCCCAGGGAAGGGCCCTCAGAGCCCAGCAGGCCCAGTGTGGTGTCACAAGCATTTAGGCCCAGACCAAAGGGCGCCTTCTTTTCTGAAGAGCTGCCCAAACTCTCACCTTTCCACTCAGGCCGCCCTCTTACTTGAAGTGTGTTTGGAAGCTGTCCGCGCAGGACACTTCGCTACACAGCTAACCATAGGTCTGGGCATCGTAGCTTCCTGGCAGGTGACCGAAGTTCGCAGGCATATGAGTCCCTGGGACACACGCGGAGAGGCTCCTGCCCGTGCCACAGGCAGCCCACTGCCCCAGCCCCAGATCAGGGGCCGCAAAGCAGCCCTGTCTGAGTCCCCTGCCTCTGTAGGGAGTATTGTACCAACACTTCTAGAAATAGGTGTCGTCGCGGGCAACTCATTGGAGGGACACAAATAAATCTTTGCCGACTTTCTGCTGAAACTTAGGAGCGTTCACACCTAAGCCTCTTACAAGGTCAGCTGTTTAGCTAAACATGAGCTCATGATCTAAATTTACACAATAATGAAGAGATCAGCTACAAGGGGAGACAATCAGCACAAACAATCAATACCAGAATTAGATTCCCAAGGCCATCCATCAGATGTTGGAATAATCAGGTGCAAGGCAGGATATATACATAAAACTGGAACTGAAACAAGAAACAAGGATGTTTTCAAAGTCTGGTACGATCTCTAAAACATTTTTAAAGTACATGTCATTGATAAAGCTAAATACTCAAAGGTTGTGTAATCCAACAGATTAATCATTGAGAAGAGTGAAATTATGCTGTTTTGAAAACTATGGCAGGTCAGATTTTCTGCCTGATTATCTAAGAAGATTTATCTAAAACATACACAATATTTTAAAGACTTATTGGCTGTGAAATAAGTTAAGGGTATTTCAAATGGCTTGTCTGCAATGAAAGGTGTTATGTAGGGAATCACAGAAAGTCGAGGGGAAAATGTGTCAATATATACATTGCTATAGGTGAACTAAGCCTTAGGACAGCAACAATGTAGAGGACCTGACCCTTAGAAGCTTACAAGTAAGCTGGAATCTTCAAAAGTTACAATTTTTATAAGTAAAAATATTTATTAAAATGAATAACCAAGTGTTTTAATTGACATCAGAAGATCAAACCAATAAACCCTGAGAACATAGATAAAAGAAAAATAAAGATATGAGCAGAACTTAATACAACAGCAAACGTATAAAATTGAGGTGATTTAGTAAGTCCAAAGAATATTCTTTGAAAAGATTTAAAAGACACACTTTGATTAAGGAAAACAAAAACATAAGTAAAGAATATACAGAAAGAGTCAGGACAATGTTATAGCAAAGAATATATGAAATGCCAGTAAATTTGAATATTTCTGTAAAGGGGACCATTTCCTAGCTCCTAAAGTTTACCAAAACTGAGACAAGAGGAAATCATTTAAGGTCCTCATGCCTGCCCTTGTCATTCTGAGAACGCCCTGGGCTCAGAATGCAGCATCTGTAGTCCATGGTAACCTGCGGAGGGGGGGCGGGGCTGAGGGAGTTTGGAACACTGCCCTCACTGAGGGAGTGGGTGTGGCCATCTCTGCTGTGACTGAACAAAGTGCAGGGGAGCAGGGGTCCCAGGGAAGGGCACTCAGAGCCCAGCAGGCCCAGTGTGGTTTCACAAGCATTTAGGCCCAGGCCAAAGGGTGCCTTCTTTGCCTGAACAGCTGCCCAAACTCTCACCTTTCCACTCAGGCCACCCTCTTTCTTGAAGTGTGTGTGGAAGCTGTCTGCGCAGTACACCTCGCTGCACAGCTAACCATAGGACTGGGCATCGTAGCTTCCTGCCAGGTGACCGAAGTTCGCAGGAAGATGGGTCCCTGGGACACACACGGAGAGGCTCCTGCCCGGGCCACAGGCCGCCCACTGCCCCAGCCCCAGTTCAGCGGCCGAAAATCAGCCCTGTCTGAGTCTGCTGCCTCTAGAAGGAGTATTGGACCAACACTTCTAGAAAATGGGGTCCTCACTGGCAACTCATTGGAGGGACAGAAATAAATCTTTGCCGACTTTCTGCTGAAACTTAGGAGCGTTCACACCTAAGCCTCTTACAAGGTCAGCTCTTTAGCTAAACATGAGCTCATTATCGAAATTTACACAATAATGAAGTGATCAGCTACAAGGGGAGACAATCAGCAAAAACAATCAATACCAGAATTAGATTCCCAAGGCCATCCATCAGATGTTGGAATAATCAGGTGCAAGGCAGGATATATACATAACACTGGAACTGAAACAAGAAACAAGGGTGTTTTCAAATTCTGGTACGATCTCTAAAACATTTTTAAAGTACATGTCATTGATAAAGCTAAATACTCAAAGGTTGTGTAATACAACAGATTAATCATTGAGAAGAGTGAAATTATGCTGTTTTGAAAATTATGGCAGGTGAGATTTTCTTCCTAATTATATAAGAAGATTTCTCTAAAACATACACATTATTTCAAAGACTTATTGGCTGTGAAATAAGTTAAGGGTATTTCAAATGGCTTGTCTGCAATGAAAGGTGCTATGTAGGGAATCACAGAAAGTCGAGGGGAAAATATGTCAATATATACATTGCTATACGTAGAACTAAGCATTAGGACAGCAACAATGTAGAGGACCTGACACTTAGAAACTTGCAAGTAAGCTGGAATCTTCAAAAGTTCAAATCTTTATAAGTAAAAAGATTTATTAAAATGAATAACAAAGTGTTTTATTTGACATCAGAAGATCAAACCAATAAACACTGAGAACATAGATAAAAGATAAATAAAGATATGAGCAGAACTTAATACAACAGCAAACGTATAAAATTGAGGTGATTTAGTAAGTCCAAAGAATATTCTTTGAAAAGATTGAAAAGACACACTTTGATTAAGAAAACAAAAACATAACTAAAGAATATACAGAAAGAGTCAGAACAATGTTATAGCAGAGAATATATGAAATGCCAGTAAATTTGAACATTTCTGTAAAGGGGACCATTTCCTAGCTCCTAAAGTTTACCAAAATTGACACAAGAGGAAGTAATTTAAGGTCATCATGTCTGCCCTTGGCATTCTCGGAACGCCCTGGCCTCAGAATGCAGCATCTGTAGTCCATGGTAACCTGCGGAGAGGGGGTGGGGCTGAGGGAGGTTGGAACACTGCCCTCACTGAGGGAGTGGGTGTGGCCATCTCTGCTGTGACTGAACAAAGGCAGTGGAGCAGGGGGCCCAAGGCAGGGCCCTCAGAGCACGGCAGGACCAATGGGTTGTCACAAGCATTTAGGCCCAGGGCAAAGTGTGCCTTCTTTGTCTGAGCTGCTGCCCAATCTCTCACCTTTCCACTCAGGCCGCCCTCTTACTTGAAGAGTGTGTGGAAGCTGTCCGCGCAGTACACCTCGCTGCACAGCTAACCATAGGTATGGGCATCGTAGCTTCCTGCCAGGTGACCGAAGTTCGCAGGTAGATCGGTCCCTGGGACAAACGCGGAGAGGCTCCTGCCCGGGCCACAGGCCGCCCACTGCCCCAGCCGCAGATCGGGGTCTGCAAAACAGCCCTGTCTGAGTCCCCTGCCTCTAGAGGGAGTATTGGACCAACACTCCTAGAAAATGGGGTCCTCGCAGGAAACTCATTTGAGGGACACAAATAAATCTTTGCCGACATTCTGCTGAAACTTAGGAGCGTTCACACCTAACCCTCTTACAAGGTCAGCTGTTTAGCTAAACATGAGCTCATGATCTAAATTTACACAATAATGAAGAGATCAGCTACAAGGGGAGACAATCAGCAAAAACAATCAATACCATAATTAGATTCCCAAAGCCATCCATCAGACGTTGGAATAATCAGGTGCAAGGCAGGATATATTCAGAAAACTGGAACTGAAACAAGAAACAAGGATGTTTTCAAAGTCTGGTAGGATCTCTAAAACATTTTTAAAGTACATGTCATTGATAAAGCTAAATACTCAAAGGTTGTGTAATACAACAGATTAATCATTGAGAAGAGTGAAATTATGCTGTTTCGAAAACTATGGCAGGTCAGATTTTCTGCCTAATTATATAAGAAGATTTCTCTAAAACATACACATTATTTCAAAGAGTTATTGGCTGTGAAATAACTTAAGGGTATTTCAAATGGCTTGTCTGCAATGAAAGGTGCTATGTAGGGAATCACAGAAAGTCGAGGGGAAAATATGTCAATATATACATTACTATAGGTTAAAGTAAGCCTTAGGACAGCAACAATGTAGAGGACCTGACACTTAGAAACTTACAAGTAAGCTGGAATCTTCAAAAGTTCCAATCTTTATAAGTAAAAAGATTTATTAAAATGAATAACCAAGTGTTTTAATTGACATCAGAAGATCAAACAAATAAACCCTGAGAACATAGATAAAAGATAAATAAAGATATGAGCAGAACTTAATACAACAGCAAACGTATAAAATTGGGGTGATTTAGTAAGTCCAAAGAATATTCTTTGAAAAGATTGAAAAGACACACTTTGATTAAGGAAAACAAAAACGTAAGTAAAGAATATACAGAAAGAGTCAGGACAAAGTTATAGCAGAGAATATATGAAATGCCAGTAAATTTGAACATTTCTGTAAAGGGGACCATTTCCTAGCTCCTAAAGTTTACCAAAACTGACACAAGAGGAAATCATTTAAGGTCATCATGTCTGTCTTTGGCATGCTCGGAACGCCCTGGCCTCAGAATGCAGCATCTGTAGTCCATGGTAACCTGCGGAGAGGGGGCGGGGCTCAGAGAGGTTGGAACACTGCCCTCACTGAGGGAGTGGGTGTGGCCAGCTCTGCTGTGACTGAACAAAGGCCAGGGGAGCATGTGGCCGAGGGCAGGGCCCTCAGTGCCCGGCAGGCCCAGTGGGGTGTCACAAGCTTTTACGCCCAGGCCAAAGGGCGCCTTCTTTGTCTGAACAGCTGCCCAAACACTCATCTTACCACTCAGGCCGCCCTCTTACTTGAAGTGTGTGTGGAACCTGTCCACGCAGTACACCTCGCTGCACAGCTAACCATAGGTCAGGGCATCGTAGATTCCTGCCAGGTGACCGAAGTTCGCAGGCAGATGGGTCCCTGGGACACACGCTGAGAGGCTCCTGCCTGGGCCACAGGCCGCCCACTACCCCAGCCCCAGATTGGGGGCCACGCAGCAGCCCTGTCTGAGTCCTCTGCCTGTAGAGGGAGTATTGGACCAACACATCTAGAAAAGGGGGTCCTCGCGGGCAACTCATTGGAGGGACACAAATAAATCTTTGCCGACTTTCTGCTGAAACTTTGGAGCGTTCACACCTAAGCCTCTTACAAGCTCAGCTGTTTAGCTAAACATGATCTCGTGATCGAAATTTACACAATAATGAAGAGATCAGCTACAAGGGGAGAAAATCAGCAAAAACAATCAATACCAGAATTAGATTCCCAAGGCCATCCATCAGATGTTGGAACAATCAGGTGCAAGGCAGGATATATACATAAAACTGGAACTGAAAGAAGAAACAAGGATGTTTTCAAAGTCTAGTACGATCTCTAAAACATTTTTAAAGTACATGTCATTGATAAAGCTAAATACTCAAAGGTTGTGTAATCCAACAGATTAATCATTGAGAAGAGTGAAATTATGCTGTTTTGAAAACTATGTCAGGTCAGATTTTCTGCCTAATTATATAAGAAGATTTATCTAAAACCTACACATTATTTCAAAGACTTATTGGCTGTGAAATAAGTTAAGGGTATTTCAAATGGCTTGTCTGCAATGAAAGGTGCTATGTAGGGAATCACAGAAAGTCGAGGGGAAAATATGTCAATATATACATTGCTATATGTTGAACTAAGCCTTAGGACAGCAACAATGTAGAGCACCTGACACTTAGAAACTTGCAAGTAAGCTAGAATCTTCAAAAGTTCAAATCTTTATAAGTAAAAAGATTTATTAAAATGAATAACCAAGTGTTTTAATTGACATCAGAAGATCAAACAAATAAACCCTGAGAACATAGATAAAAGATAAATAAAGATATGAGCAGAACTTAATACAACAGGAAAAGTATAAAATTGAGGTGAATTGGTAAGTCCAAAGAATATTCTTTGAAAAGATTGAAAAGACACACTTTGATTAAGGAAAACAAAAACATAAGTAAAGAATATACAGAAAGAGTCAGGACAATGTTATAGCAGAGAATATATGAAATGACAGTAAATTTGAACATTTCTGTAAAGGGGACCATTTCCTAGCTCCTAAAGTTTACCAAAACTGACACAAGTGGAAGTCATTTAAGTTCATCATGTCTGCCCTTGGCATTCTCGGAACGCCTGGCCTCAGAATGCAGCAACTGTAGTCCATGGTAACCTGCGGAGAGGGAGCGGGGCTGAGGGAGGTTGGAACACTGCCCTCACTGAGGGAGTGGGTGTGGCCATCTCTGCTGTGACTGAACAAAGGCAGTGGAGCAGGGGGCCCAAGGCAGGGCCCTCAGAGCACGGCAGGCCCAGAGGGTTGTCACCAGCATTTAGGCCCAGGGCAAAGGGTGCCTTCTTTGTCTGAGCTGCTGCCCAATCTCTCACCTTTCCACTCAGGCCGCCCTCTTACTTGAAGAGTGTGTGGAAGCTGTCCGCGCAGTACACCTCGCTGCACAGCTAACCATAGGTATGGGCATCGTAGCTTCCTGCCAGGTGACCGAAGTTCGCAGGTAGATCGGTCCCTGGGACACACGCGGAGAGGCTCCTGCCCGGGCCACAGGCCGCCCACTGCCCCAGCCGCAGATCGGGGTCCGCAAAACAGCCCTGTCTGAGTCCCTTGCCTCTAGAGGGAGTATTGGACCAACACTTCTAGAAAATGGGGTCCTCGCAGGAAACTCATTTGAGGGACACAAATAAATCTTTGCCGACATTCTGCTGAAACTTAGGAGCGTTCACACCTAACCCTCTTACAAGGTCAGCTGTTTAGCTAAACATGAGCTCATGATCTAAATTTACACAATAATGAAGAGATCAGCTACAAGGGGAGACAATCAGCAAAAACAATCAATACCATAATTAGATTCCCAAAGCCATCCATCACATGTTGGAATAATCAGGTGCAAGGCAGGATATATACAGAAAACTGGAACTGAAACAAGAAACAAGGATGTTTTCAAAGTCTGGTAGGATCTCTAAAACATTTTTAAAGTACATGTCATTGATAAAGCTAACTACTCAAAGGTTGTGTAATACAACAGATTAATCATTGAGAAGAGTGAAATTATGCTGTTTCGAAAACTATGGCAGGTCAGATTTTCTGCCTAATTATATAAGAAGATTTCTCTAAAACATACACATTATTTCAAAGAGTTATTGGCTGTGAAATAACTTAAGGGTATTTCAAATGGCTTGTCTGCAATGAAAGGTGCTATGTAGGGAATCACAGAAAGTCGAGGGGAAAATATGTCAATATATAAATTGCTATAGGTTAAAGTAAGCCTTAGGACAGCAACAATGTAGAGGACCTGACACTTAGAAACTTACAAGTAAGCTGGAATCTTCAAAAGTTCCAATCTTTATAAGTAAAAAGATTTATTAAAATGAATAACCAAGTGTTTTAATTGACATCAGAAGATCAAACAAATAAACCCTGAGAACATAGATAAAAGATAAATAAAGATATGAGCAGAACTTAATACAACAGCAAACGTATAAAATTGGGGTGATTTAGTAAGTCCAAAGAATATTCTTTGAAAAGATTGAAAAGACACACTTTGATTAAGGAAAACAAAAACGTAAGTAAAGAATATACAGAAAGAGTCAGGACAAAGTTATAGCAGAGAATATATGAAATGCCAGTAAATTTGAACATTTCTGTAAAGGGGACCATTTCCTAGCTCCTAAAGTTTACCAAAACTGACACAAGAGGAAATCATTTAAGGTCATCATGTCTGTCCTTGGCATGCTCGGAACGCCCTGGCCTCAGAATGCAGCATCTGTAGTCCATGGTAACCTGCGGAGAGGGGGCGGGGATCAGAGAGGTTGGAACACTGCCCTCACTGAGGGAGTGGGTGTGGCCAGCTCTGCTGTGACTGAACAAAGGCCAGGGGAGCATGTGGCCGAGGGCAGGGCCCTCAGTGCCCGGCAGGCCCAGTGGGGTGTCACAAGCTTTTACGCCCAGGCCAAAGGGCGCCTTCTTTGTCTGAACAGCTGCCCAAACACTCATCTTACCACTCAGGCCGCCCTCTTACTTGAAGTGTGTGTGGAACCTGTCCACGCAGTACACCTCGCTGCACAGCTAACCATAGGTCAGGGCATCGTAGATTCCTGCCAGGTGACCGAAGTTCGCAGGCAGATGGGTCCCTGGGACACACGCTGAGAGGCTCCTGCTTGGGCCACAGGCCGCCCACTACCCCAGCCCCAGATTGGGGGCCACGCAGCAGCCCTGTCTGAGTCCTCTGCCTGTAGAGGGAGTATTGGACCAACACATCTAGAAAACGGGGTCCTCGCGGGCAACTCATTGGAGGGACACAAATAAATCTTTGCCGACTTCCTGCTGAAACTTTGGAGCGTTCACACCTAAGCCTCTTACAAGCTCAGCTGTTTAGCTAAACATGATCTCGTGATCGAAATTTACACAATAATGAAGAGATCAGCTACAAGGGGAGAAAATCAGCAAAAACAATCAATACCAGAATTAGATTCCCAAGGCCATCCATCAGATGTTGGAACAATCAGGTGCAAGGCAGGATATATATATAAAACTGGAACTGAAAGAAGAAACAAGGATGTTTTCAAAGTCTAGTACGATCTCTAAAACATTTTTAAAGTACATGTCATTGATAAAGCTAAATACTCAAAGGTTGTGTAATCCAACAGATTAATCATTGAGAAGAGTGAAATTATGCTGTTTTGAAAACTATGTCAGGTCAGATTTTCTGCCTAATTATATAAGAAGATTTATCTAAAACCTACACATTATTTCAAAGACTTATTGGCTGTGAAATAAGTTAAGGGTATTTCAAATGGCTTGTCTGCAATGAAAGGTGCTATGTAGGGAATCACAGAAAGTCGAGGGGAAAATATGTCAATATATACATTGCTATATGTTGAACTAAGCCTTAGGACAGCAACAATGTAGAGCACCTGACACTTAGAAACTTGCAAGTAAGCTAGAATCTTCAAAAGTTCAAATCTTTATAAGTAAAAAGATTTATTAAAATGAATAACCAAGTGTTTTAATTGACATCAGAAGATCAAACAAATAAACCCTGAGAACATAGATAAAAGATAAATAAAGATATGAGCAGAACTTAATACAACAGGAAAAGTATAAAATTGAGGTGAATTGGTAAGTCCAAAGAATATTCTTTGAAAAGATTGAAAAGACACACTTTGATTAAGGAAAACAAAAACATAAGTAAAGAATATACAGAAAGAGTCAGGACAATGTTATAGCAGAGAATATATGAAATGACAGTAAATTTGAACATTTCTGTAAAGGGGACCATTTCCTAGCTCCTAAAGTTTACCAAAACTGACACAAGTGGAAGTCATTTAAGGTCATCATGTCTGCCCTTGGCATTCTCGGAACGCCCTGGCCTCAGAATGCAGCAACTGTAGTCCATGGTAACCTGCGGAGAGGGAGCGGGGCTGAGGGAGGTTGGAACACTGCCCTCACTGAGGGACTGGGTGTGGCCATCTCTGCTGTGACTGAACAAAGGGAAGGGGAGCATGGGGCCGAGGGCAGGGCCCTCAGAGCCCGGCAGGCCCAGTGGGGTGTCACAAGCATTTAGGCCCAGGCCAAAGGGCGCCTTCTTTGTCTGAACAGCTGCCCAAACTCTCACCTTTCCACTCAGGCCGCCCTCTTACTTGAAGTGTGTGTGGAACCAGTCCAAGCAGTACACCTCGATGCACAGCTAACCATAGGTCTGGGCATCGTAGCTTCCTGTCAGGTGACCGAAGTTCGCAGGTAAATGGGTCCCTGGGAAACACGCGGAGAGGCTCCTGCCCGGGCCACAGGCCACCCAATACCCCAGGCCCAGATTGAGGCCACAGAGCAGCCCAGTCTGAGTCCCCTGCCTCAGGAGGGAGTATTGTACCAACACTTCTAGAAATAGGTGTCGTCGCGGGCAACTCATTGGAGGGACACAAATAAATCTTTGCCGACTTTCTGCTGAAACTTAGGAGCGTTCACACCTAAGCCTCTTACAAGGTCAGCTGTTTAGCTAAACATGAGCTCATGATCTAAATTTACACAATAATGAAGAGATCAGCTACAAGGGGAGACAATCAGCACAAACAATCAATACCAGAATTAGATTCCCAAGGCCATCCATCAGATGTTGGAATAATCAGGTGCAAGGCAGGATATATACATAAAACTGGAACTGAAACAAGAAACAAGGATGTTTTCAAAGTCTGGTACGATCTCTAAAACATTTTTAAAGTACATGTCATTGATAAAGCTAAATACTCAAAGGTTGTGTAATCCAACAGATTAATCATTGAGAAGAGTGAAATTATGCTGTTTTGAAAACTATGGCAGGTGTGATTTTCTGCCTAGTTATATAAGAAGATTTATCTAAAACATACACATTCCTTCAAAGACTTATTGGCTGTGAAATAAGTTAAGGGTATTTCAAATGGCTTGTCTGCAATGAAAGGTGCTATGTAGGGAATCACAGAAAGTCGAGGGGAAAATATGTCAATATATACATTGCTATAGGTTAAACTAAGCCTTAGGACAGCAACAATGTAGAGGAGCTGACCCTTAGAAACTTACAAGTAAGCTGGAAACTTCAAAACTTCCAATCTTTATAAGTAAAAAGATTTATTAAAATGAATATCCAAGTGTTTTAATTGACATCAGAAGATCAAACCAATAAACCCTGAGAACATAGATAAAAAATAAATAAAGATATGAGCAGAACTTAATACAACAGCAAACGTATAAAATTGAGGTGATTTAGTAAGTCCAAAGAATATTCTTTGAATAGATTCAGAAGACACACTTTGATTAAGGAAAACAAAAACGTAAGTAACGAATATACAGAAAGAGTCAGTTCAATGTTACAGCAGAGAATATATGAAATGCCAGTAAATTTGAACATTTCTGTAAAGGGGACCATTTCCTAGCTCCTAAAGTTTACCAAAACTGACAAAAGAGGAAATCATTTAAGGTCATCATGTCTGCCCTTGGCATGCACGGAATGCCCTGGCCTCAGAAAGCAGCATCTGTAGTCCATGGTAAACTGTGGAGAGGGGGCGGGGCTGAGCGAGGTTGGAACACTGCCCTCACTGCTTGAGTGGGTGTGGCCATCTCTGCTGTGACTGACCAATGGGCAGGGGAGCAGGGGGCCGAGGGCAGGGCCCTCAGAGCCCGGCAGGCCCAGTGGGGTGTCACAAGCATTTAGGCCCAGGCCAAAGGGCGCCTTCTTTGTCTGAACAGCTGCCCAAACTCTCACCTTTCCACTCAGGCCGCCCTCTTACTTGAAGTGTGTGTGGAACCAGTCCAAGCAGTACACCTCGATGCACAGCTAACCATAGGTCTGGGCATCGTAGCTTCCTGTCAGGTGACCGAAGTTCGCAGGTAGATGGGTCCCTGGGACACACGCGGAGAGGCTCCTGCCCGGGCCACAGGCCGCCCACTACCCCAGCTCCAGATTGGGGGACGCACAGCAGCCCTGTCTGAGTCCCCTCCCTGTAAAGGGAGTATTGGACCAACACTTCTAGAAAACGGGGTCCTCGCGGGCAACTCATTGGAGGGACGCAAATAAATCTTTGCCGACTTTCTGCTGAAACTTAGGAGCATTCACACCTAAGCCTCTTACAAGGTCAGCTGTTTAGCTAAACATGAGCTCGTGATCGAAATTTACACAATAATGAAGAGATCAGCTACAAGGGGAGACAATCAGCAAAAACAATCAATACCAGAATTAGATTCCCAAGGCCATCCATCAGATGTTGGAATAATCAGGTGCAAGGCAGGATATATACAAAAAACTGGAACTGAAACAAGAAACAAGGATGTTTTCAAAGTCTGGTAGGATCTCTCAAACATTTTTAAAGTACATGTCATTGATAAAGCTAAATACTCAAAGGTTGTGTAATACAACAGATTAATCATTGAGAAGAGTGAAATTATGCTGTTTTGAAAACTATGGCAGGTCAGATTTTCTGCCTAATTATATAAGAAGAATTCTCTAAAACATACACATTATTTCAAAGACTTATTGGCTGTGAAATAAGTTAACGGTATTTCAAATGGCTTGTCTGCAATGAAAGGTGCTATGTAGGGAATCACAGAAAGTCGAGGGGAAAATATGTCAATATATACATTGCTATAGGTTAAACTAAGCCTTAGGACAGCAACAATGTAGAGGAGCTGACACTTAGAAACTTAAAAGTAAGCTGGAATCTTCAAAACTTCCAATCTTTATAAGTAAAAAGATTTATTAAAATGAATAACCAAGTGTTTTAATTGACATCAGAAGATCAAACCAATAAACCCTGAGAACATAGAAAAAAGATAAATAAAGATATGAGCAGAACTTAATACAACAGCAAACGTATAAAATTGAGGTGATTTAGTAAGTCCAAAGAATATTCTTTGAATAGATTCAGAAGACACACTTTGATTAAGGAAAACAAAAACGTAAGTAACGAATATACAGAAAGAGTCAGTTCAATGTTATAGCAGAGAATATATGAAATGCCAGTAAATTTGAACATTTCTGTAAAGGGGACCATTTCCTAGCTCCTAAAGTTTACCAAAACTGACAGAAGAGGAAATCATTTAAGGTCATCATGTCTGCCCTTGGCATGCTCGGAACGCCCTGGCCTCAGAAAGCAGCATCTGTAGTCCATGGTAAACTGTGGAGAGGGGGCGGGGCTGAGCGAGGTTGGAACACTGCCCTCACTGCTTGAGTGGGTGTGGCCATCTCTGCTGTGACTGACCAATGGGCAGGGGAGCATGGGGCCGAGGGCAGGGCCCTCAGAACCCGGCAGGCCCAGTGGGGTGTCACAAGCTTTTACGCCCAGGCCAAAGGGCGCCTTCTTTGTCTGAACAGCTGCCCAAACACTCATCTTTCCACTCAGGCAGCCCTCTTACTTGAAGTGTGTGTGGAACCTGTCTGCGCAGTACACCTCACTGCACAGCTATCCATAGGTCTGGGCATCGTAGATTCTTGCCAGTTGACCGAAGTTCGCAGGCAGATAGGTCCCTGGGACACACGCGGAGAGGCTCCTGCCCGGGCCACACGCCGCCCACTACCCCAGCTCCAGATTGGGGGACGCACAGCAGCCCTGTCTGAGTCCCCTCCCTGTAAAGGGAGTATTGGACCAACACTTCTAGAAAACGGGGTCCTCGCGGGCAACTCATTGGAGGGACGCAAATAAATCTTTGCCGACTTTCTGCTGAAACTTAGGAGCATTCACACCTAAGCCTCTTACAAGGTCAGCTGTTTAGCTAAACATGAGCTCATGATCTAAATTTACACAATAATGAAGAGATCAGCTACAAGCGGAGACAATCAGCAAAAACAATCAATACCAGAATTAGATTCCCAAGGCCATCAATCAGATGTGGGAATAATCAGGTGCAACGCAGGATATATACAGAAAACTGGAACTGAAACAAGAAACAAGGATGTTTTCAAAGTCTGGTAGGATCTCTCAAACATTTTTAAAGTACATGTCATTGATAAAGCTAAATACTCAAAGGTTGTGTAATACAACAGATTAATCATTGAGAAGAGTGAAATTATGCTGTTTTGAAAACTATGTCAGGTCAGATTTTCTGCCTAATTATATAAGAAGATTTCTCTAAAACATACACATTATTTCAAAGACTTATTGGCTGTGAAATAAGTTAAGGGTATTTCAAATGGCCTGTCTGCATTGAAATGTGCTTTGTAGGGAATCACAGAAAGTCGAGGGGAAAATATGTCAATATATACATTGCTATAGGTTGAACTAAGCCTTAAGACAGCAACAATGTAGAGGACCTGACACTTAGAAGCTTACATGTAAGCTGGAATCTTCAAAAGTTCAAGTCTTTATATGTAAAAAGTTTTATTAAAATGAATAACCAAGTGTTTTAATTGACATCAGAAGATCAAACCAATATACCCTGAGAACATAGATAAAAGATAAATAAAGATATGAGCAGAACTTAATAAAATAGCAAACGTATAAAATTTAGGTGATTTAGTAAGTCCAAAGAATATTCTTTGAAAAGATTGAAAAGACACACTTTGATTAAGGAAAACAAAAACATAAGTAAAGAATATACAGAAAGAGTCAGGACAATGCTATAGCAGAGAATATATGAAATGCCAGTAAATTTGAACATTTCTGTAAAGGGGACCATTTCCGAGCTCCTAAAGTTTACCAAAACTGACACAAGAGGAAATCATTTAAGGTCATCAGGTCTGCCCTTGGCATTCTCGGAACGCCCTGGCCTCAGAATGCAGCATCTGTAGTATATGGTAACCTGCGGAGAGGTGGCGGGGCTGAGGTAGGTTGGAACACTGCCCTCACAGAGGGAGTGAGTGTGGCCATCTCTGCTGTGATTGAACAAAGGGAAAGGGAGCAGGGGGTCCAGGGCAGGGCCCTCAGGTCCCGGCAGGCCCAGTGGGGTGTCACAAGCATTTAGGCCCAGGCCAAAGGGCGCTTTCTTTGTCTGAACAGCTGCCCAAACTCTCACCTTTCCACTCAGGCCGCCCTCTTACTTGAAGTGTGTGTGGAACCTGTCCATGCAGTACACCTCGCTGCACAGCTAACCATAGGTCTGGGCATCGTAGCTTCCTGCCAGTTGACCGAAGTTCACAGGCAGATGGGTCCCTGGGACACACGCGGAGAGACTCCTGCCCGGGCCACAGGCTGCCCACTGCCCCACCCCCAGATCGGGGACCGCAAAGCATCCCTGTCTAAGTCCCCTGCCTCTAGAGGGAATATTGGACCAACACTTCTAGAAACAGTTGTCCTCCCGGGCAACTAATTGGAGGGACACAAATAAATCTTTGCCGACTTTCTGCTGAAACTTAGGAGCATTCACACCTAAGCCTCTTACAAGGTCAGCTGTTTAGCTAAAAATGAGCTCGTGATCGAAATTTACACAATAATTAAGAGATCAGCTACAAGGGGAGACAATCAGCAAAAACAATCAATACCAGATTTAGATTCCCAAGGCCATCCATCAGATGTTGGAATAATCAGGTGCAACGCAGGATATATACAAAAAACTGGAACTGAAACAAGAAACAAGGATGTTTTCAAAGTTGGTATGATCTCTAAAACATTTTTAAAGTACATGTCATTGATAAAGCTAAATACTCAAAGTTTGTGTAATACAACAGATTAATCATTGAGAAGAGTGTAATTATGCTGTTTTGAAAACTATGGCAGGTCAGATTTTCTGCCTAATTATATAAGAAGATTTATCTAAAACATACACATTATTTCAAAGACTTATTGGCTGTGAAATAAGTTAAGGGTATTTCAAATGGCTTGTCTGCAATGAAAGGTGCTATGTAGGGAATCACAGAAAGTCGAGGGGAAAATATGTCAATATATACATTGATATAGGTTGAACTAAGCCTTTTGACAGCAACAATGTAGAGGACCTGACCCTTAGAAGCTTACAAGTAAGCTGGAATCTTCAAAAGTTCCAATATTTATAAGTAAAAAGATTTATTAAAATGAATAACCAAGTGTTTTCATTGACATCAGAAGATCAAACCAATAAACCCTGAGAACATAGATAAAATATAAATAAAGATATGAGCAGAAATTAATAAAACAGCAAACGTATAAAATTGAGGTGATTTAGTAAGTCCAAAGAATATTCTTTGAAAAGATTGAGAAGACACACTTTGATTAAGGAAAACAAAAACGTAAGTAAAGAATATCCAGAAAGAGACAGGACAAAGTTATAGCAGAGAATATATGAAATGCCAGTAAATTTGAATATTTCTGTAAAGGGGACCATTTCCTAGCTCCTAAAGTTTACCAAAACTGACACAAGAGGAAATCATTTAAGGTCATCAGGTCTGCCCTTGGCATTCTCGGAACGCCCTGGCCTCAGAATTCAGCATCTGTAGTCCATGGTAACCTGCGGAGAGGGGGCGGGTCTGAGTGTGGTTGGAACACTGCCCTCACTGAGGGAGTGGGTGTGGCCATCTCTGCTGTGACTGAACAATGGCAGGGTAGCAGGGGTCCCAGGGAAGGGCCCTCAGAGCCCAGCAGGCCCAGTGTGGTGTCACAAGCATTTAGGCCCAGACCAAAGGGCGCCTTCTTTGTCTGAAGAGCTGCCCAAACTCTCACCTTTCCACTCAGGCCGCCCTCTTACTTGAAGTGTGTTTGGAAGCTGTCCACGCAGTACACTTCGCTACACAGCTAACCATAGGTCTGGGCATCGTAGCTTCCTGCCATGTGACCGAAGTTCGCAGGATGATGGGTCCCTGGGACACACACGGAGAGGCTCCTGCCCGGGCCACAGGCCGCCCACTGCCCCAGCCCCAGTTCAGCGGCCGAAAATCAGCCCTGTCTGAGTCTCCTGCCTCTAGAAGGAGTATTGGACCAACACTTCTAGAAAATGGGGTCCTCACGGGCAACTCATTGGAGGGACAGAAATAAATCTTTGCCGACTTTCTGCTGAAACTTAGGAGCGTTCACACCTAAGCCTCTTACAAGGTCAGCTCTTTAGCTAAACATGAGCTCATTATCGAAATTTACACAATAATGAAGTGATCAGCTACAAGGGGAGACAATCAGCAAAAACAATCAATACCAGAATTAGATTCCCAAGGCCATCCATCAGATGTTGGAATAATCAGGTGCAAGGCAGGATATATACATAACACTGGAACTGAAACAAGAAACAAGGGTGTTTTCAAATTCTGGTACGATCTCTAAAACATTTTTAAAGTACATGTCATTGATAAAGCTAAATACTCAAAGGTTGTGTAATACAACAGATTAATCATTGAGAAGAGTGAAATTATGCTGTTTTGAAAATTATGGCAGGTGAGATTTTCTTCCTAATTATATAAGAAGATTTCTCTAAAACATACACATTATTTCAAAGACTTATTGGCTGTGAAATAAGTTAAGGGTATTTCAAATGGCCTGTCTGCATTGAAATGTGCTTTGTAGGGAATCACAGAAAGTCGAGGGGAAAATATGTCAATATATACATTGCTATAGGTTGAACTAAGCCTTAGGACAGCAACCGTGTAGAGGACCTGACACTTAGAAACTTACAAGTAAGCTGGAATCTTCAAAAGTTCAAGTCTTTATATGTAAAAAGTTTTATTAAAATGAATAACCAAGTGTTTTAATTGACATCAGAAGATCAAACCAATAGACCCTGAGAACATAGATAAAAGATAAATAAAAATATGGGCAGAACTTAATAAAATAGCAAACGTATAAAATTGAGGTGACTTAGTAAGTCCAAAGAATATTCTTTGAAAAGATTGAAAAGACACACTTTGATTAAGGAAAACAAAAACATAAGTAAAGAATATACAGAAAGAGTCAGGACAATGCTATAGCAGAGAATATATGAAATGCCAGTAAATTTGAACATTTCTGTAAAGGGGACCATTTCCTAGCTCCTAAACTTTACCAAAACTGACACAAGAGGAAAACATTTAAGGTCATCAGGTCTGCCCTTGGCATTCTCGCAACGCCCTGGCCTCAGAATGTAGCATCTGTAGTATATGGTAACCTGCGGAGAGGGGGCGGGGCTGAGGTAGGTTGGAACACTGCCCTCACAGAGGGAGTGAGTGTGGCCATCTCTGCTGTGACTGAACAAAGGGAAAGGGAGCAGGGGGTCCAGGGCAGGGCCCTCAGGTCCCGGCAGGCCCAGTGGGGTGTCACAAGCATTTAGGCCCAGGTCAAAGGGCACTTTCTTTGTCTGAACAGCTACCCAAACTCTCACCTTTCCACTCAGGCCGCCCTCTTACTTGAAGTGTGTGTGGAACCTGTCCATGCAGTACACCTCGCTGCACAGCTAACCATAGGTCTGGGCATCGTAGCTTCCTGCCAGTTGACTGAAGTTCGCAGGCAGATGGGTCCCTGGGACACACACGGAGAGACTCCTGCCCGGGCCACAGGCTGCCCACTGCCCCACCCCCAGATCGGGGGCCGCAAAGCAGCCCTGTCTAAGTCCCCTGCCTCTAGAGGGAATATTGGACCAACACTTCTAGAAATAGTTGTCCTACCGGGCAACTAATTGGAGGGACACAAATAAATCTTTGCCGACTTTCTGCTGAAACTTAGGCCCATTCACACCTAAGCCTCTTACAAGGTCAGCTGTTTAGCTAAACATGAGCTCGTGATCGAAATTTACACAATAATTAAGAGATCAGCTACAAGGGGAGACAATCAGCAAAAACAATCAATACCAGAATTAGATTCCCAATGCCATCCATCAGATGTTGGAATAATCAGGTGCAACGCAGGATATATACATAAAACAGGAACTGAATCAAGAAACAAGGATGTTTTCAAAGTTGGTACGATCTCTAAAACATTTTTAAAGTACATGTCATTGATAAAGCTAAATACTCAATGTTTGTGTAATACAACAGATTAATCATTGAGAAGAGTGTAATTATGCTGTTTTGAAAAACTATGGCAGGTCAGATTTTCTGCCTAATTATATAAGAAGATTTATCTAAAACATACACATTATTTCAAAGACTTATTGGCTGTGAAATAAGTTAAGGGTATTTCAAATGGCTTGTCTGCAATGAAAGGTGCTATGTAGGGAATCACAGAAAGTCGAGGGGAAAATATGTCAATATATACATTGATATAGGTTGAACTAAGCCTTAGGACAGCAACAATGTAGAGGACCTGACCCTTAGAAGCTTACAAGTAAGCTGGAATCTTCAAAAGTTCCAATATTTATAAGTAAAAAGATTTATTAAAATGAATAACCAAGTGTTTTAATTGACATCAGAAGATCAAACCAATAAACCCTGAGAACATAGATAAAAGATAAATAAAGATATGAGCAGAACTTAATACAACAGCAAACGTATAAAATTGAGGTGATTTAGTAAGTCCAAAGAATATTCTTTGAAAAGATTGAGAAGACACACTTTGATTACGGAAAACAAAAACGTAAGTAAAGAATATCCAGAAAGAGACAGGACAAAGTTATAGGAGAGAATATATGAAATGCCAGTAAATTTGAATATTTCTGTAAAGGGGACCATTTCCTAGCTCCTAAAGTTTACCAAAACTGACACAAGAGGAAATCATTTAAGGTCATCAGGTCTGCCCTTGGCATTCTCGGAACGCCCTGGCCTCAGAATTCAGCATCTGTAGTCCATGGTAACCTGCGGAGAGGGGGCGGGTCTGAGTGTGGTTGGAACACTGCCCTCACTGAGGGAGTGGGTGTGGCCATCTCTGCTGTGACTGAACAATGGCAGGGGAGCAGGGGTCCCAGGGAAGGGCCCTCAGAGCCCAGCAGGCCCAGTGTGGTGTCACAAGCATTTAGGCCCAGACCAAAGGGCGCCTTCTTTGTCTGAAGAGCTGCCCAAACTCTCACCTTTCCACTCAGGCCGCCCTCTTACTTGAAGTGTGTTTGGAAGCTGTCCGCGCAGTACACTTCGCTACACAGCTAACCATAGGTCTGGGCATCGTAGCTTCCTGGCAGTTGACCGAAGTTCGCAGGCATATGAGTCCCTGGGACACACGCGGAGAGGATCCTGCCCGGGCCACAGGCCGCCCACTGCCACAGCCCCAGATCAGGGGCCGCAAAGCAGCCCTGTCTGAGTCCCCTGCCTCTGGAGGGAGTATTGTACCAACACTTCTAGAAATAGGTGTCGTCGCGGGCAACTCATTGGAGGGACACAAATAAATCTTTGCCGACTTTCTGCTGAAACTTAGGAGCGTTCAAACCTAAGCCTCTTACAAGGTCAGCTGTTTAGCTAAACATGAGCTCATGATCTAAATTTACACAATAATGAAGAGATCAGCTACAAGGGGAGACAATCAGCACAAACAATCAATACCAGAATTAGATTCCCAAGGCCATCCATCAGATGTTGGAATAATCAGGTGCAAGGCAGGATATATACATAAAACTGGAACTGAAACAAGAAACAAGGATGTTTTCAAAGTCTGGTACGATCTCTAAAACATTTTTAAAGTACATGTCATTGATAAAGCTAAATACTCAAAGGTTGTGTAATCCAACAGATTAATCATTGAGAAGAGTGAAATTATGCTGTTTTGAAAACTATGGCAGGTCAGATTTTCTGCCTTATTATCTAAGAAGATTTATCTAAAACATACACAATATTTTAAAGACTTATTGGCTGTGAAATAAGTTAAGGGTATTTCAAATGGCTTGTCTGCAATGAAAGGTGCTATGTAGGGAATCACAGAAAGTCGAGGGGAAAATATGTCAATATATACATTGCTATAGGTGAACTAAGCCTTAGGACAGCAACAATGTAGAGGACCTGACCCTTAGAAGCTTACAAGTAAGATGGAATCTTCAAAAGTTCAAATCTTTATAAGTAAAAAGATTTATTAAAATGAATAACCAAGTGTTTTATTTGACATCAGAAGATCAAACCAATAAACCCTGAGAACATAGATAAAAGATAAATAAAGATATGAGCAGAACTTAATACAACAGCAAACGTATAAAATTGAGGTGATTTAGTAAGTCCAAAGAATATTCTTTGAAAATATTGAAAAGACACACTTTGATTAAGAAAACAAAAACATAACTAAAGAATATACAGAAAGAGTCAGAACAATGTTATAGCAGAGAATATATGAAATGCCAGTAAATTTGAACATTTCTGTAAACGGGACCATTTCCTAGCTCCTAAAGTTTACCAAAATTGACACAAGAGGAAGTAATTTAAGGTCATCATGTCTGCCCTTGGCATTCTCGGAATGCCCTGGCCTCAGAATGCAGCATCTGTAGTCCATGGTAAACTGCGGAGAGGGGGTGGGGCTGAGGGAGGTTGGAACACTGCCCTCACTGAGGGAGTGGGTGTGGCCATCTCTGCTGTGACTGAACAAAGGCAGTGGAGCAGGGGGCCCAAGGCAGGGCCCTCAGAGCACGGCAGGCCCAGTGGGTTGTCACAAGCATTTAGGCCCAGGGCAAAGGGTGCCTTCTTTTTCTGAGCTGCTGCCCAATCTCTCACCTTTCCACTCAGGCCGCCCTCTTACTTGAAGAGTGTGTGGAAGCTGTCCGCGCAGTACACCTCGCTGCACAGCTAACCATAGGAATGGGCATCGTAGCTTCCTGCCAGGTGACCGAAGTTCGCAGGTAGATCGGTCCCTGGGACACACGCGGAGAGGCTCCTGCCCGGGCCACAGGCCGCCCACTGCCCCAGCCGCAGATCGGGGTCCGCAAAACAGCCCTGTCTGAGTCCCCTGCCTCTAGAGGGAGTATTGGACCAACACTTCTAGAAAATGGGGTCCTCGCAGGAAACTCATTTGAGGGACACAAATAAATCTTTGCCGACATTCTGCTGAAACTTAGGAGCGTTCACACCTAACCCTCTTACAAGGTCAGCTGTTTAGCTAAACATGAGCTCATGATCTAAATTTACACAATAATGAAGAGATAAGCTACAAGGGGAGACAATCAGCAAAAACAATCAATACCATAATTAGATTCCCAAAGCCATCCATCAGATGTTGGAATAATCAGGTGCAAGGCAGGATATATACAGAAAACTGGAACTGAAACAAGAAACAAGGATGTTTTCAAAGTCTGGTAGGATCTCTAAAACATTTTTAAAGTACATGTCATTGATAAAGCTAACTACTCAAAGGTTGTGTAGTACAACAGATTAATCATTGAGAAGAGTGAAATTATGCTGTTTCGAAAACTATGGCAGGTCAGATTTTCTGCCTAATTATATAAGAAGATTTCTCTAAAACATACACATTATTTCAAAGAGTTATTGGCTGTGAAATAACTTAAGGGTATTTCAAATGGCTTGTCTGCAATGAAAGGTGCTATGTAGGGAATCACAGAAAGTCGAGGGGAAAATATGTCAATATATACATTGCTATAGGTTAAAGTAAGCCTTAGGACAGCAACAATGTAGAGGACCTGACCCTTAGAAACTTACAAGTAAGCTGGAATCTTCAAAAGTTCCAATCTTTATAAGTAAAAAGATTTATTAAAATGAATAACCAAGTGTTTTAATTGACATCAGAAGATCAAACAAATAAACCCTGAGAACATAGATAAAAGATAAATAAAGATATGAGCAGAACTTAATACAACAGCAAACGTATAAAATTGGGGTGATTTAGTAAGTCCAAAGAATATTCTTTGAAAAGATTGAAAAGACACACTTTGATTAAGGAAAACAAAAACGTAAGTAAAGAATATACAGAAAGAGTCAGGACAAAGTTATGGCAGAGAATATATGAAATGCCAGTAAATTTGAACATTTCTGTAAAGGGGACCATTTCCTAGCTCCTAAAGTTTACCAAAACTGACACAAGAGGAAATCATTTAAGGTCATCATGTCTGTCCTTGGCATGCTCGGAACGCCCTGGCCTCAGAATGCAGCATCTGTAGTCCATGGTAACCTGCGGAGAGGGGGCGGGGCTCAGCGAGGTTGGAACACTGCCCTCACTGAGGGAGTGGGTGTGGCCAGCTCTGCTGTGACTGAACAAAGGCCAGGGGAGCATGTGGCCGAGGGCAGGGCCCTCAGTGCCCGGCAGGCCCAGTGGGGTGTCACAAGCTTTTACGCCCAGGCCAAAGGGCGCCTTCTTTGTCTGAACAGCTGCCCAAACACTCATCTTACCACTCAGGCCGCCCTCTTACTTGAAGTGTGTGTGGAACCTGTCCACACAGTACACCTCGCTGCACAGATAACCATAGGTCTGGGCATCGTAGATTCCTGCCAGGTGACCGAAGTTCGCAGGCAGATGTGTCCCTGGGACACACGCTGAGAGGCTCCTGCCTGGGCCACAGGCCGCCCACTACCCCAGCCCCAGATTGGGGGCCGCGCAGCAGCCCTGTCTGAGTCCTCTGCCTGTAGAGGGAGTATTGGACCAACACATCTAGAAAACGGGGTCCTCGCGGGCAACTCATTGGAGGGACACAAATAAATCTTTGCCGACTTTCTGCTGAAACTTTGGAGCGTTCACACCTAAGCCCCTTACAAGCTCAGCTGTTTAGCTAAACATGATCTCGTGATCGAAATTTACACAATAATGAAGAGATCAGCTACAAGGGGAGAAAATCAGCAAAAACAATCAATACCAGAATTAGATTCCCAAGGCCATCCATCAGATGTTGGAACAATCAGGTGCAAGGCAGGATATATACATAAAACTGGAACTGAAAGAAGAAACCAGGATGTTTTCAAATTCTAGTACGATCTCTAAAACATTTTTAAAGTACATGTCATTGATAAAGCTAAATACTCAAAGGTTGTGTAATACAACAGATTAATCATTGAGAAGAGTGAAATTATGCTGTTTTGAAAACTATGGCAGGTCAGATTTTCTGCCTAATTATATAAGAAGATTTATCTAAAACCTACACATTATTTCAAAGACTTATTGGCTGTGAAATAAGTTAAGGGTATTTCAAATGGCTTGTCTGCAATGAAAGGTGCTATGTAGGGAATCACAGAAAGTCGAGGGGAAAATATGTCAATATATACATTGCTATATGTTGAACTAAGCCTTAGGACAGCAACAATGTAGAGCACCTGACACTTAGAAACTTGCAAGTAAGCTAGAATCTTCAAAAGTTCAAATCTTTATAAGTAAAAAGATTTATTAAAATGAATAACCAAGTGTTTTAATTGACATCAGAAGATCAAACAAATAAACCCTGAGAACATAGATAAAAGATAAATAAAGATATGAGCAGAACTTAATACAACAGGAAAAGTATAAAATTGAGGTGAATTGGTAAGTCCAAAGAATATTCTTTGAAAAGATTGAAAAGACACACTTTGATTAAGGAAAACAAAAACATAAGTAAAGAATATACAGAAAGAGTCAGGACAATGTTATAGCAGAGAATATATGAAATGACAGTAAATTTGAACATTTCTGTAAAGGGGACCATTTCCTAGCTCCTAAAGTTTACCAAAACTGACACAAGTGGAAGTCATTTAAGGTCATCATGTCTGCCCTTGGCATTCTCGGAACGCCCTGGCCTCAGAATGCAGCAACTGTAGTCCATGGTAACCTGCGGAGAGGGGGCGGGGCTGAGGGAGGTTGGAACACTGCCCTCACTGAGGGACTGGGTGTGGCCATCTCTGCTGTGACTGAACAAAGGGAAGGGGAGCATGGGGCCGAGGGCAGGGCCCTCAGAGCCCGGCAGGCCCAGTGGGGTGTCACAAGCATTTAGGCCCAGGCCAAAGGGCGCCTTCTTTGTCTGAACAGCTGCCCAAACTCTCACCTTTCCACTCAGGCCGCCCTCTTACTTGAAGTGTGTGTGGAACCAGTCCAAGCAGTACACCTCGATGCACAGCTAACCATAGGTCTGGGCATCGTAGCTTCCTGTCAGGTGACCGAAGTTCGCAGGTAGATGGGTCCCTGGGAAACACGCGGAGAGGCTCCTGCCCGGTCCACAGGCCACCCACTACCCCAGGCCCAGATTGAGGCCACAGAGCAGCCCAGTCTGAGTCCCCTCCCTCTAGAGGGAGTATTGGACCAACATTTCTAGAAAACGGAGTCCTCGCGGGCAACTCATTGGAGGGACACAAATTAATCTTTGCCGACTTTCTGCTGAAACTTAGGAGCATTCACACCTAAGCCTCTTAAAAGGTCATCTGTTTAGCTAAACATGAGCTCATGATCTAAATTTACACAATAATGAAGAGATCAGCTAAAAGGGGAGACAATCCGCAAAAACAATCAATACCAGAATTAGATTTCCAAGGCCATCCATCAGATGTTGGAATAATCAGGTGCAAGGCAGGATATATACATAAAACTGGAACTGAAATAAGAAACCAGGATGTTTTCAAAGTCTGGTAGGATCTCTAAAACATTTTTAAAGTACATGTCATTGATAAAGCTAAATACTCAAAGTTTGTGTAATAAAACAGATTAATCATTGAGAAGAGTGTAATTATGCTGTTTTGAAAACTATGGCAGGTCAGATTTTCTGCCTAATTATATAAGAAGATTTATCTAAAACATACACATTATTTCAAAGACTTATTGGCTGTGAAATAAGTTAAGGGTATTTCAAATGGCTTGTCTGCAATGAAAGGTGCTATGTAGGGAATCACAGAAAGTCGAGGGGAAAATATGTCAATATATACATTGCTATAGGTTGAACTAAGCCTTAGGACAGCAACAATGTATTGGACCATACCCTTAGAAGCTTACAAGTAAGCTGGAATCTTCAAAAGTTCCAATATTTATAAGTAAAAAGATTTATTAAAATGAATAACCAAGTGTTTTAATTGACATCAGAAGATCAAACCAATAAACCCTGATAACATAGATAAAAGATAAATAAAGATATGAGCAGAACTTAATACAACAGCAAACGTATAAAATTGAGGTGATTTAGTAAGTCCAAAGAATATTCTTTGAAAAGATTGAGAAGACACACTTTGATTAAGGAAAACAAAAACGTAAGTAAAGAATATCCAGAAAGAGACAGGACAAAGTTATAGCAGAGAATATATGAAATGCCAGTAAATTTGAATATTTCTGTAAAGGGGACCATTTCCTAGCTCCTAAAGTTTACCAAAACTGACACAAGAGGAAATCATTTAAGGTCATCAGGTCTGCCCTTGGCATTCTCGGAACGCCCTGGCCTCAGAATTCAGCATCTGTAGTCCATGGTAACCTGCGGAGCGGGAGCGGGGCTGAGTGAGGTTGGAACACTGCCCTCACTGAGGGAGTGGGTGTGGCCATCTCTGCTGTGACTGAACAATGGCAGGGGAGCAGGGGTCCCAGGGAACGGCCCTCAGAGCCCAGCAGGCCCAGTGTGGTGTCACAAGCATTTAGGCCCAAACCAAAGGGCGCCTTCTTTGTCTGAAGAGCTGCCCAAACTCTCACCTTTCCACTCAGGCCGCCCTCTTACTTGAAGTGTGTTTGGAAGCTGTCCGCGCAGTACACTTCGCTACACAGCTAACCATAGGTCTGGGCATCGTAGCTTCCTGGCAGGTGACCGAAGTTCGCAGGCATATGAGTCCCTGGGACCCACGCGGAGAGGCTCCTGCCCGGGCCACAGGCCGCCCACTGCCCCAGCCCCAGATCAGGGGCCGCAAAGCAGCCCTGTCTGAGTCCCCTGCCTCTGGAGGGAGTATTGTACCAACACTTCTAGAAATAGGTGTCGTCGCGGGCAACTCATTGGAGGGACACAAATAAATCTTTGCCGACTTTCTGCTGAAACTTAGGAGCGTTCACACCTAAGCCTCTTACAAGGTCAGCTGTTTAGCTAAACATGAGCTCATGATCTAAATTTACACAATAATGAAGAGATCAGCTACAAGGGGAGACAATCAGCAAAAACAATCAATACCAGAATTAGATTCCCAAGGCCATCCATCAGATGGTGGAATAATCAGGTGCAAGGCAGGATATATACATAAAACTGGAACTGAAACAAGAAACAAGGATGTTTTCAAAGTCTGGTACGATCTCTAAAACATTTTTAAAGTACATGTCATTGATAAAGCTAAATACTCAAAGGTTGTGTAATCCAACAGATTAATCATTGAGAAGAGTGAAATTATGCTGTTTTGAAAACTATGGCAGGTCAGATTTTCTGCCTAATTATATAAGAAGATGTATCTAAAACATACACATTATTTCAAAGACTTATTGGCTGTGAAATAAGTTAACGGTATTTCAAATGGCTTGTCTGCAATGAAAGGTGCTATGTAGGGAATCACAGAAAGTCAAGGGGAAAATATGTCAATATATACATTGCTATACGTAGAACTAAGCCTTAGGACAGCAACAATGTAGAGGACCTGACACTTAGAAACTTGCAAGTAAGCTGGAATCTTCAAAAGTTCAAATATTTATAAGTAAAAAGATTTATTAAAATGAATAACCAAGTGTTTTAATTGACATCAGAAGATCAAACCAATAAACCCTGAGAACATAGATAAAAAATAAATAAAGATATGAGCAGAACTTAATACAACAGCAAACGTATGAAATTGAGGTGATTTAGTAAGTCCAAAGAATATTCTTTGAAAGTTTGAAAAGACACACTTTGATTAAGGCAAACAAAAACATAAGTGAAGAATATACAGAAAGAATCAGGACAATGTTATAGCAGAGAATATATGAAATGCCAGTAAATTTGAACATTTCTGTAAAGGGGACCATTTCCTAGCTCCTAAAGTTTACCAAAACTGACACAAGAGGAAGTCATTTAAGGTCATCATGTCTGCCCTTGGCATTCTCGGAACGCCCTGGCCTCAGAATGCAGCAACTGTAGTCCATGGTAACCTGCGGAGAGGGGGCGGGGCTCAGCGAGGTTGGAACACTGCCCTCACTGAGGGAGTGGGTGTGGCCAGCTCTGCTGTGACTGACAAAGTCCAGGGGAGCATGTGGCCGAGGGCAGGGCCCTCAGTGCCCGGCAGGCCCAGTGGGGTGTCACAAGCTTTTACGCCCAGGCCAAAAGGCGCCTTCTTTGTCTGTACAGCTGCCCAAACACTCATCTTACCACTCAGGCCCCCCTCTTACTTGAAGTGTGTGTGGAACCTGTCCACGCAGTACACCTCGCTGCACAGCTAACCATAGGTCTGGGCATCGTTGATTCCTGCCAGGTGACCGAAGTTCGCAGGCAGATGGTTCCCTGGGACACACGCGGAGAGGCTCCTGCCTGGGCCACAGGCCGCCCACTACCCAAGCCCCAGATTGGGGGCCACACAGCAGCCCTGTCTGAGTCCTCTGACTGTAGAGGGAGTATTGGACCAACACATCTAGAAAACGGGGTCCTCGCGGGCAACTCATTGGAGGGACACAAATAAATCTTTGCCGACTTTCTGCTGAAACTTTGGAGCGTTCACACCTAAGCCTCTTACAAGCTCAGCTGTTTAGCTAAACATGATCTCGTGATCGAAATTTACACAATAATGAAGAGATAAGCTACAAGGGGAGAAAATAAGCAAAAACAATCAATACCAGAATTAGATTCCCAAGGCCATCAATCAGATGTTGGAACAATCAGGTGCAAGGCAGGATATATACATAAAACTGGAACTGAAAGAAGAAACAAGGATGTTTTCAAAGTCTAGTACGATCTCTAAAACATTTTTAAAGTACATGTCATTGATAAAGCTAAATACTCAAAGGTTGTGTAATACAACAGATTAATCATTGAGAAGAGTGAAATTATGCTGTTTTGAAAACTATGGCAGGTCAGATTTTCTGCCTAATTATATAAGAAGATTTATCTAAAACCTACACATTATTTCAAAGACTTATTGGCTGTGAAATAAGTTAAGGGTATTTCAAATGGCTTGTCTGCAATGAAAGGTACTATCTAGGGAATCACAGAAAGTCGAGGGGAAAATATGTCAATATATACATTGCTATATGTTGAACTAAGCCTTAGGACAGCAACAATGTAGAGCACCTGACACTTAGGAACTTGCAAGTAAGCTAGAATCTTCAAAAGTTCAAATCTTTATAAGTAAAAAGATTTATTAAAATGAATAACCAAGTGTTTTAATTGACATCAGAAGATCAAACAAATAAACCCTGAGAACATAGATAAAAGATAAATAAAGATATGAGCAGAACTTAATACAACAGGAAAAGTATAAAATTGAGGTGATTTGGTAAGTCCAAAGAATATTCTTTGAAAAGATTGAAAAGACACACTTTGATTAAGGAAAACAAAAACATAAGTAAAGAATATACAGAAAGAGTCAGGACAATGTTATAGCAGAGAATATATGAAATGACAGTAAATTTGAACATTTCTGTAAAGGGGACCATTTCCTAGCTCCTAAAGTTTACCAAAACTGACACAAGAGGAAGTCATTTAAGGTCATCATGTCTGCCCTTGGCATTCTCGGAACGCCCGGGCCTCAGAATGCAGCAACTGTAGTCCATGGTAACCTGCGGAGAGGGGGCGGGGCTGAGGGAGGTTGGAACACTGCCCTCACTGAGGGACTGGGTGTGGCCATCTATGCTGTGACTGAACAAAGGGCAGGGGAGCTTGGGGCCAAGGGCAGGGCCCTCAGAGCCCGGCAGGCCCAGTGGGGTGTCAAAAGCATTTAGGCCCAGGCCAAAGGGCGCCTTCTTTGTCTGAACAGCTGCCCAAACTCTCACCTTTCCACTCAGGCCGCCCTCTTACTTGAAGTGTGTGTGGAACCAGTCCACGCAGTACACCTCGCTGCACAGCTAACCATAGGTCTGGGCATCGTAGCTTCCTGTCAGGTGACCGAAGTTCGCAGGTAGATGGGTCCCTGGGACACACGCGGAGAGGCTCCTGCCCGGGCCACAGGCCGCCCACTACCCCAGCCCCAGATTGAGGCCACAGAGCAGCCCTGTCTGAGTCCCCTCCCTCTAGAGGGAGTATTGGACCAACATTTCTAGAAAACGGAGTCCTCGCGGGCAACTCATTGGAGGGACACAAATAAATCTTTGCCGACTTTCTGCTGAAACTTAGGAGCATTCACACCTAAGCCTCTTACAAGGTCATCTGTTTAGCTAAAAATGAGCTCATGATCTAAATTTACACAATAATGAAGAGATCAGCTAAAAGGGGAGACAATCCGCAAAAACAATCAATACCAGAATTAGATTTCCAAGGCCATCCATCAGATGTTGGAATAATCAGGTGCAAGGCAGGATATATACATAAAACTGGAACTGAAATAAGAAACCACATGTTTTCAAAGTCTGGTAGGATCTCTAAAACATTTTTAAAGTACATGTCATTGATAAAGCTAAATACTCAAAGTTTGTGTAATACAACAGATTAATCATTGAGAAGAGTGTAATTATGCTGTTTTGAAAACTATGGCAGGTCAGATTTTCTGCCTAATTATATAAGAAGATTTATCTAAAACATACACATTATTTCAAAGACTTATTGGCTGTGAAATAAGTTAAGGGTATTTCAAATGGCTTGTCTGCAATGAAAGGTGCTATGTAGGGAATCACAGAAAGTCGAGGGGAAAATATGTCAATATATACATTGCTATAGGTTGAACTAAGCCTTAGGACAGCAACAATGTAGAGGACCTGACCCTTAGAAGCTTACAAGTAAGCTGGAATCTTCAAAAGTTCCAATATTTATAAGTAAAAAGATTTATTAAAATGAATAACCAAGTGTTTTAATTGACATCAGAAGATCAAACCAATAAACCCTGAGAACATAGATAAAAGATAAATAAAGATATGAGCAGAACTTAATACAACAGCAAACGTATAAAATTGAGTTGATTTAGTAAGTCCAAAGAATATTCTTTGAAAGTTTGAAAAGACACACTTTGATTAAGGCAAACAAAAACATAAGTGAAGAATATACAGAAAGAATCAGGACAATGTTATAGCAGAGAATATATGAAATGCCAGTAAATTTGAACATTTCTGTAAAGGGGACCATTTCCTAGCTCCTAAAGTTTACCAAAACTGACACAAGAGGAAGTCATTTAAGGTCATCATGTCTGCCCTTGGCATTCTCGGAACGCCCTGTCCTCAGAATGCAGCAACTGTAGTCCATGGTAACCTGCGGAGAGGGGGCGGGGCTGAGCGAGGTTGGAACACTGCCCTCACTGAGGGAGTGGGTGTGGCCAGCTCTGCTGTGACTGACAAAGTCCAGGGGAGCATGTGGCCGAGGGCAGGGCCCTCAGTGCCCGGCAGGCCCAGTGGGGTGTCACAAGCTTTTACGCCCAGGCCAAAAGGCGCCTTCTTTATCTGAACAGCTGCCCAAACACTCATCTTACCACTCAGGCCGCCCTCTTACTTGAAGTGTGTGTGGAACCTGTCCACGCAGTACACCTCGCTGCACAGCTAACCATAGGTCTGGGCATCGTAGATTCCTGCCAGGTGACCGAAGTTCGCAGGCAGATGGGTCCCTGGGACACACGCGGAGAGGCTCCTGCCTGGGCCACAGGCCGCCCACTACCCCAGCCCCAGATTGGGGGCCACACAGCAGCCCTGTCTCAGTCCTCTGACTGTAGAGGGAGTATTGGACCAACACATCTAGAAAACGGGGTCCTCGCGGGCAACTCATTGGAGGGACACAAATAAATCTTTGCCGACTTTCTGCTGAAACTTTGGAGCGTTCACACCTAAGCCTCTTAGAAGCTCAGCTGTTTAGCTAAACATGATCTCGTGATCGAAATTTACACAATAATGAAGAGATAAGCTACAAGGGGAGAAAATAAGCAACAACAATCAATACCAGAATTAGATTCCCAAGGCCATCCATCAGATGTTGGAACAATCAGGTGCAAGGCAGGATATATACATAAAACTGGAACTGAAAGAAGAAACAAGGATGTTTTCAAAGTCTAGTACGATCTCTAAAACATTTTTAAAGTACATGTCTTTGATAAAGCTATATACTCAAAGGTTGTGTAATACAACAGATTAATCATTGAGAAGAGTGAAATTATGCTGTTTTGAAAACTATGGCAGGTCAGATTTTCTGCCTAATTATATAAGAAGATTTATCTAAAACCTACACATTATTTCAAAGACTTATTGGCTGTGAAATAAGTTAAGGGTATTTCAAATGGCTTGTCTGCAATGAAAGGTGCTATGTAGGGAATCACAGAAAGTCGAGGGGAAAATATGTCAATATATACATTGCTATAGGTTGAACTAAGCCTTAGGACAGCAACAATGTAGAGGACCTGACACTTAGAAGCTTACAAGTAAGCTGGAATCTTCAAAAGTTCCAATATTTATAAGTAAAAAGATTTATTAAAATGAATAACCAAGTGTTTTAATTGACATCAGAAGATCAAACCAATAAACCCTGAGAACATAGATAAAAGATAAATAAAGATATGAGCAGAACTTAATACAACAGCAAACGTATAAAATTGAGGTGATTTAGTAAGTCCAAAGAATATTCTTTGAAAGTTTGAAAAGACACACTTTGATTAAGGCAAACAAAAACATAAGTGAAGAATATACAGAAAGAATCAGGACAATGTTATAGCAGAGAATATATGAAATGCCAGTAAATTTGAACATTTCTGTAAAGGGGACCATTTCCTAGCTCCTAAAGTTTACCAAAACTGACACAAGAGGAAGTCATTTAAGGTCATCATGTCTGCCCTTGGCATTCTCGGAACGCCCTGGCCTCAGAATGCAGCAACTGTAGTCCATGGTAACCTGCGGAGAGGGGGCGGGGCTCAGCGAGGTTGGAACACTGCCCTCACTGAGGGAGTGGGTGTGGCCAGCTCTGCTGTGACTGACAAAGTCCAGGGGAGCATGTGGCCGAGGGCAGGGCCCTCAGTGCCCGGCAGGCCCAGTGGGGTGTCACAAGCTTTTACGCCCAGGCCAAAAGGCGCCTTCTTTATCTGAACAGCTGCCCAAACACTCATCTTACCACTCAGGCGGCCCTCTTACTTGAAGTGTGTGTGGAACCTGTCCACGCAGTACACCTCGCTGCACAGCTAACCATAGGTCTGGGCATCGTAGATTCCTGCCAGGTGACCGAACTTCGCAGGCAGATGGGTCCCTGGGACACACGCGGAGAGGCTCCTGCCTGGGCCACAGGCCGCCCACTACCCCAGCCCCAGATTGGGGGCCACACAGCAGCCCTGTCTGAGTCCTCTGACTGTAGAGGGAGTATTGGACCAACACATCTAGAAAACGGGGTCCTCGCGGGCAACTCATTGGAGGGACACAAATAAATCTTTGCCGACTTTCTGCTGAAACTTTGGAGCGTTCACACCTAAGCCTCTTAGAAGCTCAGCTGTTTAGCTAAACATGATCTCGTGATCGAAATTTACACAATAATGAAGAGATAAGCTACAAGGGGAGAAAATAAGCAAAAACAATCAATACCAGAATTAGATTCCCAAGGCCATCCATCAGATGTTGGAACAATCAGGTGCAAGGCAGGATATATACATAAAACTGGAACTGAAAGAAGAAACAAGGATGTTTTCAAAGTCTAGTACGATCTCTAAAACATTTTTAAAGTACATGTCATTGATAAAGCTAAATACTCAAAGGTTGTGTAATACAACAGATTAATCATTGAGAAGAGTGAAATTATGCTGTTTTGAAAACTATGGCAGGTCAGATTTTCTGCCTAATTATATAAGAAGATTTATCTAAAACCTACACATTATTTCAAAGACTTATTGGCTGTGAAATAAGTTAAGGGTATTTCAAATGGCTTGTCTGCAATGAAAGGTACTATCTAGGGAATCACAGAAAGTCGAGGGGAAAATATGTCAATATATACATTGCTATATGTTGAACTAAGCCTTAGGACAGCAACAATGTAGAGCACCTGACACTTAGGAACTTGCAAGTAAGCTAGAATCTTCAAAAGTTCAAATCTTTATAAGTAAAAAGATTTATTAAAATGAATAACCAAGTGTTTTAATTGACATCAGAAGATCAAACAAATAAACCCTGAGAACATAGATAAAAGATAAATAAAGATATGAGCAGAACTTAATACAACAGGAAAAGTATAAAATTGAGGTGATTTGGTAAGTCCAAAGAATATTCTTTGAAAAGATTGAAAAGACACACTTTGATTAAGGAAAACAAAAAAATAAATAAAGAATATACAGAAAGAGTCAGGACAATGTTATAGCAGAGAATATATGAAATGACAGTAAATTTGAACATTTCTGTAAAGGGGACCATTTCCTAGCTCCTAAAGTTTACCAAAACTGACACAAGAGGAAGTCATTTAAGGTCATCATGTCTGCCCTTGGCATTCTCGGAACGCCCTGGCCTCAGAATGCAGCAACTGTAGTCCATGGTAACCTGCGGAGAGGGGGCGGGGCTGAGGGAGGTTGGAACACTGCCCTCACTGAGGGACTGGGTGTGGCCATCTATGCTGTGACTGAACAAAGGGCAGGGGAGCTTGGGGCCGAGGGCAGGGCCCTCAGAGCCCGGCAGGCCCAGTGGGGTGTCAAAAGCATTTAGGCCCAGGCCAAAGGGCGCCTTCTTTGTCTGAACAGCTGCCCAAACTCTCACCTTTCCACTCAGGCCGCCCTCTTACTTGAAGTGTGTGTGGAACCAGTCCACGCAGTACACCTCGCTGCACAGCTAACCATAGGTCTGGGCATCGTAGCTTCCTGTCAGGTGACCGAAGTTCGCAGGTAGATGGGTCCCTGGGACACACGCGGAGAGGCTCCTGCCCGGGCCACAGGCCGCCCACTACCCCAGCCCCAGATTGAGGCCACAGAGCAGCCCTGCCTGAGTCCCCTCCCTCTAGAGGGAGTATTGGACCAACATTTCTAGAAAACGGAGTCCTCGCGGGCAACTCATGGGAGGGACACAAATAAATCTTTGCCGACTTTCTGCTGAAACTTAGGAGCATTCACACCTAAGCCTCTTACAAGGTCATCTGTTTAGCTAAACATGAGCTCATGATCTAAATTTACACAATAATGAAGAGATCAGCTAAAAGGGGAGACAATCCGCAAAAACAATCAATACCAGAATTAGATTTCCAAGGCCATCCATCAGATGTTGGAATAATCAGGTGCAAGGCAGGATATATACATAAAACTGGAACTGAAATAAGAAACCACATGTTTTCAAAGTCTGGTAGGATCTCTAAAACATTTTTAAAGTACATGTCATTGATAAAGCTAAATACTCAAAGTTTGTGTAATACAACAGATTAATCATTGAGAAGAGTGTAATTATGCTGTTTTGAAAACTATGGCAGGTCAGATTTTCTGCCTAATTATATAAGAAGATTTATCTAAAACATACACGTTATTTCAAAGACTTATTGGCTGTGAAATAAGTTAAGGGTATTTCAAATGGCTTGTCTGCAATGAAAGGTGCTATGTAGGGAATCACAGAAAGTCGAGGGGAAAATATGTCAATATATACATTGCTATAGGTTGAACTAAGCCTTAGGACAGCAACAATGTAGAGGACCTGACCCTTAGAAGCTTACAAGTAAGCTGGAATCTTCAAAAGTTCAAATCTTTATAAGTAAAAAGATTTATTAAAATGAATAACCAAGTGTTTTAATTGACATCAGAAGATCAAACAAATAAACCCTGAGAACATAGATAAAAGATAAATAAAGATATGAGCAGAACTTAATACAACAGGAAAAGTATAAAATTGAGGTGATTTGGTAAGTCCAAAGAATATTCTTTGAAAAGATTGAAAAGACACACTTTGATTAAGGAAAACAAAAAAATAAGTAAAGAATATACAGAAAGAGTCAGGACAATGTTATAGCAGAGAATATATGAAATGACAGTAAATTTGAACATTTCTGTAAAGGGGACCATTTCCTAGCTCCTAAAGTTTACCAAAACTGACACAAGAGGAAGTCATTTAAGGTCATCATGTCTGCCCTTGGCATTCTCGGAACGCCCTGGCCTCAGAATGCAGCAACTGTAGTCCATGGTAACCTGCGGAGAGTGGGCGGGGCTGAGGGAGGTTGGAACACTGCCCTCACTGAGGGACTGGGTGTGGCCATCTATGCTGTGACTGAACAAAGGGCAGGGGAGCTTGGGGCCGAGGGCAGGGCCCTCAGAGCCCGGCAGGCCCAGTGGGGTGTCAAAAGCATTTAGGCCCAGGCCAAAGGGCGCCTTCTTTGTCTGAACAGCTGCCCAAACTCTCACCTTTCCACTCAGGCCGCCCTCTTACTTGAAGTGTGTGTGGAACCTCTCCACGCAGTACACCTCGCTGCACAGCTAACCATAGGTCTGGGCATCGTAGCTTCCTGTCAGGTGACCGAAGTTCGCAGGTAGATGGGTCCCTGGGACACACGCGGAGAGGCTCCTGCCCGGGCCACAGGCCGCCCACTACCCCAGCCCCAGATTGAGGCCACAGAGCAGCCCTGTCTGAGTCCCCCCCCTCTAGAGGGAGTATTGGACCAACATTTCTAGAAAACGGAGTCCTCGCGGGCAACTCACTGGAGGGACACAAATAAATCTTTGCCGACTTTCTGCTGAAACTTAGGAGCATTCACACCTAAGCCTCTTACAAGGTCATCTGTTTAGCTAAACATGAGCTCATGATCTAAATTTACACAATAATGAAGAGATCAGCTAAAAGGGGAGACAATCCGCAAAAACAATCAATACCAGAATTAGATTTCCAAGGCCATCCATCAGATGTTGGAATAATCAGGTGCAAGGCAGGATATATACATAAAACTGGAACTGAAATAAGAAACCACATGTTTTCAAAGTCTGGTAGGATCTCTAAAACATTTTTAAAGTACATGTCATTGATAAAGCTAAATACTCAAAGTTTGTGTAATACAACAGATTAATCATTGAGAAGAGTGAAATTATGCTGTTTTGAAAACTATGGCAGGTCAGATTTTCTGCCTAATTATATAAGAAGATTTATCTAAAACATACACATTATTTCAAAGACTTATTGGCTGTGAAATAAGTTAAGGGTATTTCAAATGGCTTGTCTGCAATGAAAGGTGCTATGTAGGGAATCACAGAAAGTCGAGGGGAAAATATGTCAATATATACATTGCTATAGGTTGAACTAAGCCTTAGGACAGCAACAATGTAGAGGACCTGACCCTTAGAAGCTTACAAGTAAGCTGGAATCTTCAAAAGTTCCAATATTTATAAGTAAAAAGATTTATTAAAATGAATAACCAAGTGTTTTAATTGACATCAGAAGATCAAACCAATAAACCCTGAGAACATAGATAAAAGATAAATAAAGATATGAGCAGAACTTAATACAACAGCAAACGTATAAAATTGAGGTGATTTAGTAAGTCCAAAGAATATTCTTTGAAAGTTTGAAAAGACACACTTTGATTAAGGCAAACAAAAACATAAGTGAAGAATATACAGAAAGAATCAGGACAATGTTATAGCAGAGAATATATGAAATGCCAGTAAATTTGAACATTTCTGTAAAGGGGACCATTTCCTAGCTCCTAAAGTTTACCAAAACTGACACAAGAGGAAGTCATTTAAGGTCATCATGTCTGCCCTTGGCATTCTCGGAACGCCCTGGCCTCAGAATGCAGCAACTGTAGTCCATGGTAACCTGCGGAGAGGGGGCGGGGCTCAGCGAGGTTGGAACACTGCCCTCACTGAGGGAGTGGGTGTGGCCAGCTCTGCTGTGACTGACAAAGTCCAGGGGAGCATGTGGCCGAGGGCAGGGCCCTCAGTGCCCGGCAGGCCCAGTGGGGTGTCACAAGCTTTTACGCCCAGGCCAAAAGGCGCCTTCTTTATCTGAACAGCTGCCCAAACACTCATCTTACCACTCAGGCCGCCCTCTTACTTGAAGTGTGTGTGGAACCTGTCCACGCAGTACACCTCGCTGCACAGCTAACCATAGGTCTGGGCATCGTAGATTCCTGCCAGGTGACCGAAGTTCGCAGGCAGATGGGTCCCTGGGACACACGCGGAGAGGCTCCTGCCTGGGCCACAGGCCGCCCACTACCCCAGCCCCAGATTGGGGGCCACACAGCAGCCCTGTCTGAGTCCTCTGACTGTAGAGGGAGTATTGGACCAACACATCTAGAAAACGGGGTCCTCGCGGGCAACTCATTGGAGGGACACAAATAAATCTTTGCCGACTTTCTGCTGAAACTTTGGAGCGTTCACACCTAAGCCTCTTAGAAGCTCAGCTGTTTAGCTAAACATGATCTCGTGATCGAAATTTACACAATAATGAAGAGATAAGCTACAAGGGGAGAAAATAAGCAAAAACAATCAATACCAGAATTAGATTCCCAAGGCCATCCATCAGATGTTGGAACAATCAGGTGCAAGGCAGGATATATACATAAAACTGGAACTGAAAGAAGAAACAAGGATGTTTTCAAAGTCTAGTACGATCTCTAAAACATTTTTAAAGTACATGTCTTTGATAAAGCTAAATACTCAAAGGTTGTGTAATACAACAGATTAATCATTGAGAAGAGTGAAATTATGCTGTTTTGAAAACTATGGCAGGTCAGATTTTCTGCCTAATTATATAAGAAGATTTATCTAAAACCTACACATTATTTCAAAGACTTATTGGCTGTGAAATAAGTTAAGGGTATTTCAAATGGCTTGTCTGCAATGAAAGGTACTATCTAGGGAATCACAAAAAGTCGAGGGGAAAATATGTCAATATATACATTGCTATATGTTGAACTAAGCCTTAGGACAGCAACAATGTAGAGCACCTGACACTTAGGAACTTGCAAGTAAGCTAGAATCTTCAAAAGTTCAAATCTTTATAAGTAAAAAGATTTATTAAAATGAATAACCAAGTGTTTTAATTGACATCAGAAGATCAAACAAATAAACCCTGAGAACATAGATAAAAGATAAATAAAGATATGAGCAGAACTTAATACAACAGGAAAAGTATAAAATTGAGGTGATTTGGTAAGTCCAAAGAATATTCTTTGAAAAGATTGAAAAGACACACTTTGATTAAGGAAAACAAAAAAATAAGTAAAGAATATACAGAAAGAGTCAGGACAATGTTATAGCAGAGAATATATGAAATGACAGTAAATTTGAACATTTCTGTAAAGGGGACCATTTCCTAGCTCCTAAAGTTTACCAAAACTGACACAAGAGGAAGTCATTTAAGGTCATCATGTCTGCCCTTGGCATTCTCGGAACGCCCTGGCCTCAGAATGCAGCAACTGTAGTCCATGGTAACCTGCGGAGAGGGGGCGGGGCTGAGGGAGGTTGGAACACTGCCCTCACTGAGGGACTGGGTGTTGCCATCTATGCTGTGACTGAACAAAGGGCAGGGGAGCTTGGGGCCGAGGGCAGGGCCCTCAGAGCCCGGCAGGCCCAGTGGGGTGTCAAAAGCATTTAGGCCCAGGCCAAAGGGCGCCTTCTTTGTCTGAACAGCTGCCCAAACTCTCACCTTTCCACTCAGGCCGCCCTCTTACTTGAAGTGTGTGTGGAACCAGTCCACGCAGTACACCTCGATGCACAGCTAACCATAGGTCTGGGCATCGTAGCTTCCTGTCAGGTGACCAATGTTCGCAGGTAGATGGGTCCCTGGGACACACGCGGAGAGGCTCCTGCCCGGGCCACAGGCCGGCCACTACCCCAGCCCCAGATTGAGGCCACAGAGCAGCCCTGTCTGAGTCCCCTCCCTCTAGAGGGAGTATTGGACCAACATTTCTAGAAAACGGAGTCCTCGCGGGCAACTCATGGGAGGGACACAAATAAATCTTTGCCGACTTTCTGCTGAAACTTAGGAGCATTCACACCTAAGCCTCTTACAAGGTCATCTTTTTAGCTAAACATGAGCTCATGATCTAAATTTACACAATAATGAAGAGATCAGCTAAAAGGGGAGACAATCCGCAAAAACAATCAATACCAGAATTAGATTTCCAAGGCCATCCATCAGATGTTGGAATAATCAGGTGCAAGGCAGGATATATACATAACACTGGAACTGAAACAAGAAACAAGGATGTTTTCAAAGTCTGGTAGGATCTCTAAAACATTTTTAAAGTACATGTCATTGATAAAGCTAAATACTCAAAGTTTGTGTAATACAACAGATTAATCATTGAGAAGAGTGTAATTATGCTGTTTTGAAAACTATGGCAGGTCAGATTTTCTGCCTAATTATATAAGAAGATTTATCTAAAACATACACATTATTTCAAAGACTTATTGGCTGTGAAATAAGTTAAGGGTATTTCAAATGGCTTGTCTGCAATGAAAGGTGCTATGTAGGGAATCACAGAAAGTCGAGGGGAAAATATGTCAATATATACATTGCTATAGGTTAAACTAAGCCTTAGGACAGCAACAATGTAGAGGACCTGACCCTTAGAAGCTTACAAGTAAGCTGGAATCTTCAAAAGTTCCAATATTTATAAGTAAAAAGATTTATTAAAATGAATAACCAAGTGTTTTAATTGACATCAGAAGATCAAACCAATAAACCCTGAGAACATAGATAAAAGATAAATAAAGATATGAGCAGAACTTAATACAACAGCAAACGTATAAAATTGAGGTGATTTAGTAAGTCCAAAGAATATTCTTTGAAATGATTGAGAAGACACACTTTGATTAAGGAAAACAAAAACGTGAGTAAAGAATATCCAGAAAGAGACAGGACAAAGTTATAGCAGAGAATATATGAAATGCCAGTAAATTTGAATATTTCTGTAAAGGGGACCATTTCCTAGCTCCTAAAGTTTACCAAAACTGACACAAGAGGAAATCATTTAAGGTCATCAGGTCTGCCCTTGGCATTCTCGGAACGCCCTGGCCTCAGAATTCAGCATCTGTAGTCCATGGTAACATGCGGAGACGGGGCGGGGCTGAGTGTGGTTGGAACACTGCCCTCACTGAGGGTGTGGGTGTGGCCATCTCTGCTGTGACTGAACAATGGCAGGGGAGCAGGGGTCCCCGGGAACGGCCCTCAGAGCCCAGCAGGCCCAGTGTGGTGTCACAAGCATTTAAGCCCAGACCAAAGGGCGCCTTCTTTGTCTGAAGAGCTGCCCAAACTCTCACCTTTCCACTCAGGCCGCCCTCCTACTTGAAGTGTGTTTGGAAGCTGTCCGCGCAGTACACTTCGCTACACAGCTAACGATAGGTCTGGGCATCGTAGCTTAATGGCAGGTGACCGAAGTTCGCAGGCATATGAGTCCCTGGGACACACGCGGAGAGGCTCCTGCCCGGGCCACAGGCCGCCCACTGCCCCAGCCCCAGATCAGGGGCCGCAAAGCAGCCCTGTCTGAGTCCCCTGCCTCTGGAGGGAGTATTGTACCAACACTTCTAGAAATAGGTGTCGTCGCGGGCAACTCATTGGAGGGACACAAATAAATCTTTGCCGACTTTCTGCTGAAACTTAGGAGCGTTCACACCTAAGCCTCTTACAAGGTCAGCTGTTTAGCTAAACATGAGCTCATGATCTAAATTTACACAATAATGAAGAGATCAGCTACAAGGGGAGACAATCAGCAAAAACAATCAATACCAGAATTAGATTCCCAAGGCCATCCATCAGATGTTGGAATAAACAGGTGCAAGGCAGGATATATACATAAAACTGGAACTGAAACAAGAAACAAGGATGTTTTCAAAGTCTGGTACGATCTCTAAAACATTTTTAAAGTACATGTCATTGATAAAGCTAAATACTCAAAGGTTGTGTAATCCAACAGATTAATCATTGAGAAGAGTGAAATTATGCTGTTTCGAAAACTATGGCTGGTCAGATTTTCTGCCTAATTATATAAGAAGATTTATCTAAAACATACACATTATTTCAAAGAGTTATTGGCTGTGAAATAAGTTAAGGGTATTTCAAATGGCTTGTCTGCAATGAAAGGTGCTATGTAGGGAATCACAGAAAGTCGAGGGGAAAATGTGTCAATATATACATTGCTATAGGTGAACTAAGCCTTAGGACAGCAACAATGTAGAGAACCTGACCCTTAGAAGCTTACAAGTAAGCTGGAATCTTCAAAAGTTACAATTTTTATAAGTAAAAATATTTATTAAAATGAATAACCAAGTGTTTTAATTGACATCAGAAGATCAAACCAATATACCCTGAGAACATAGATAAAAGAAAAATAAAGATATGATCAGAACTTAATACAACAGCAAACGTATAAAATTGAGGTGATTTAGTAAGTCCAAAGAATATTCTTTGAAAAGATTTAAAAGACACACTTTGAGTAAGGAAAACAAAAACATAAGTAAAGAATATATAGAAAGAGTCAGGACAATGTTATAGCAAAGAATATATGAAATGCCAGTAAATTTGAATATTTCTGTAAAGGGGACCATTTCCTAGCTCCTAAAGTTTACCAAAACTGAGACAAGAGGAAATCATTTAAGGTCCTCATGCCTGCCCTTGTCATTCTGAGAACGCCCTGGCCTCAGAATGCAGCATCTGTAGTCCATGGTAACCTGCGGAGGGGGGGCGGGACTGAGGGAGTTTGGAACACTGCCCTCACTGAGGGAGTGGGTGTGGCCATCTCTGCTGTGACTGAACAAAGTGCAGGGGAGCAGGGGTCCCAGGGAAGGGCACTCAGAGCCCAGCAGGCCCAGTGTGGTTTCACAAGCATTTAGGCCCAGGCCAAAGGGTGCCTTCTTTGCCTGAACAGCTACCCAAACTCTCACCTTTCCACTCAGGCCACCCTCTTTCTTGAAGTGTGTGTGGAAGCTGTCCACGCAGTACACCTCCCTGCACAGCTAACCATAGGACTGGGCATCGTAGCTTCCTGCCAGGTGACCGAAGTTCGCAGGAAGATGGGTCCCTGGGACACACACGGAGAGGCTCCTGCCCGGGCCACAGGCCGCCCACTGCCCCAGCCCCAGTTCAGCGGCCGAAAACCAGCCCTGTCTGAGTCTCCTGCCTCTAGAACGAGTATTGGACCAACACTTCTAGAAAATGGGATCCTCACGGGCAACTCATTGGAGGGACAGAAATAAATCTTTGCCGACTTTCTGCTGAAACTTAGGAGCGTTCACACCTAAGCCTCTTACAAGGTCAGCTCTTTAGCTAAACATGAGCTCATTATCGAAATTTACACAATAATGAAGTGATCAGCTACAAGGGGAGACAATCAGCAAAAATAATCAATACCAGAATTAGATTCCCAAGGCCATCCATCAGATGTTGGAATAATCAGGTGCAAGGCAGGATATATACATAACACTGGAACTGAAACAAGAAACAAGGGTGTTTTCAAATTCTGGTACGATCTCTAAAACATTTTTAAAGTACATGTCATTGATAAAGCTAAATACTCAAAAGTTGTGTAATACAACAGATTAATCATTGAGGAGAGTGAAATTATGCTGTTTTGAAAATTATGGCAGTTGAGATTTTCTTCCTAATTATATAAGAGGATTTCTCTAAAACATACACATTATTTCAAAGACTTATTGGCTGTGAAATAAGTTAGGGTATTTCAAATGGCTTGTCTGCAATGAAAGGTGCTATGTAGGGAATCACAGAAAGTCGAGGGGAAAATATGTCAATATATACATTGCTATACGTAGAACTAAGCCTTAGGACAGCAACAATGTAGAGGACCTGACACTTAGAAACTTGCAAGTAAGCTGGAATCTTCAAAAGTTCAAATCTTTATAAGTAAAAAGATTTATTAAAATGAATAACCAAGTGTTTTAATTGACATCAGAAGATCAAACCAATAAACCCTGAGAACATAGATAAAAGATAAATAAAGATATGAGCAGAACTTAATACAACAGCAAACGTATAAAATTGAGGTGATTTAGTAAGTCCAAAGAATAATCTTTGAAAAGATTGAAAAGACACACTTTGATTAAGGAAAACAAAAACATAAGTGAAGAATATACAGAAAGAATCAGGACAATGTTATAGCAGAGAATATATGAAATGCCAGTAAATTTGAACATTTCTGTAAAGGGGACCATTTCCTACCTCCTAAAGTTTACCAAAACTGACACAAGAGGAAGTCATTTAAGGTCATCATGTCTGCCCTTGGCATTCTCGGAACGCCCTGGCCTCAGAATGCAGCAACTGTAGTCCATGGTAACCTGAGGAGAGGGGGCGGGGCTGAGGCTGGTTGGAACACTGCCCTCACTGAGGGAGTGGGTGTGGCCAACTCTTCTGTGACTGAACAAAGGGAAGGGGAGCATGGGGCCGAGGGCAGGGCCGTCAGAGCCCGGCAGGCCCTGTGGGGTGTCACAAGCATTTAGGCCCAGGCCAAAGGGCGCCTTCTTTGTCTGAACAGCTGCCCAAACTCTCACCTTTCCACTCAGGCCGCCCTCTTACTTGAAGTGTGTGTGGAACCTCTCCACGCAGTACACCTCGCTGCACAGCTAACCATAGGTCTGGGCATCGTAGCTTCCTGCCAGGTGACCGATGTTCGCAGGTAGATCGGTCCCTGGGACACACGCGGAGAGGCTCCTGCCCGGGCCACAGGCCGCCCACTACCCCAGCCCCAGATTGGTGCCACACAGCAGCCCTGTCTGAGTCCCCTCCCTCTAGAGGGTGTATTTAAACAACACTTCTAGAAAATGGAGTCCTCGCGCGCAACTCATTGGAGGGACACAAATTAATCTTTGCCGACTTTCTGCTGAAACTTAGGAGCATTCACACCTAAGCCTCTTACACGGTCAGCTGTTTAGCTAAACATGAGCTCATGATCTAAATTTACACAATAATGAAGAGATCAGCTACAAGGGGAGACAATCAGCAAAAACAATCAATACCAGAATTAGATTCCCAAGGCCATCCATCAGAAGTTGGAATAATCAGGTGCAACGCAGGATATATACATAAAACTGGAACTGAAACAAGAAACAAGGATGTTTTCAAAGTCTGGTAGGATCTCTAAAACATTATTAAAGTACATGTCATTGATAAAGCTAAATACTCAAAGGTTGTGTAATACAACAGATTAATCATTGAGAAGAGTGAAATTTTGCTGTTTCGAAAACTATGGCAGGTCAGATTTTCTGCCTAATTATATAAGAAGATTTATCTAAAACATACACATTATTTCAAAGAGTTATTGGCTGTGAAATAACTTAAGGGTATTTCAAATGGCTTGTCTGCAATGAAAGGTGCTATGTAGGGAATCACAGAAAGTCGAGGGGAAAATGTGTCAATATATACATTGCTATAGGTGAACTAAGCCTTAGGACAGCAACAATGTAGAGGACCTGACCCTTAGAAGCTTACAAGTAAGCTGGAATCTTCAAAAGTTACAATTTTTATAAGTAAAAATATTTATTAAAATGAATAACCAAGTGTTTTAATTGACATCAGAAGATCAAACCAATAAACCCTGAGAACATAGATAAAAGAAAAATAAAGATATGAGCAGAACTTAATACAACAGCAAACGTATAAAATTGAGGTGATTTAGTAAGTCCAAAGAATATTCTTTGAAAAGATTTAAAAGACACACTTTGAGTAAGGAAAACAAAAACATAAGTAAAGAATATATAGAAAGAGTCAGGACAATGTTATAGCAAAGAATATATGAAATGCCAGTAAATTTGAATATTTCTGTAAAGGGGACCATTTCCTAGCTCCTAAAGTTTACCAAAACTGAGACAAGAGGAAATCATTTAAGGTCCTCATGCCTGCCCTTGTCATTCTGAGAACGCCCTGGCCTCAGAATGCAGCATCTGTAGTCCATGGTAACCTGCGGAGGGGGGGCGGGGCTGAGGGAGTTTGGAACACTGCCCTCACTGAGGGAGTGGGTGTGGCCATCTCTGCTGTGACTGAACAAAGTGCAGGGGAGCAGGGGTCCCAGGAAAGGGCACTCAGAGCCCAGCAGGCCCAGTGTGGTTTCACAAGCATTTAGGCCCAGGCCAAAGGGTGCCTTCTTTGCCTGAAAAGCTGCCCAAACTCTCACCTTTCCACTCAGGCCACCCTCTTTCTTGAAGTGTGTGTGGAAGCTGTCCGCACAGTACACCTCGCTGCACAGCTAACTATAGGACTGGGCATCATAGCTTCCTGCCAGGTGACCGAAGTTCGCAGGAAGATGGGTCCCTGGGACCCACACGGAGAGGCTCCTGCCCGGGCCACAGGCCCCCCACTGCCCCAGCCCCAGTTCAGTGGCCGAAAACCAGCCCTGTCTGAGTCTCCTGCCTCTAGAAGGAGTATTGGACCAACACTTCTAGAAAATGGGGTCCTCACGGGCAACTCATTGGAGGGACAGAAATAAATCTTTGCCGACTTTCTGCTGAAACTTAGAAGCGGTCACACCTAAGCCTCTTACAAGGTCAGCTCTTTAGCTAAACATGAGCTCATTATCGAAATTTACACAATAATGAAGTGATCAGCTACAAGGGGAGACAATCAGCAAAAACAATCAATACCAGAATTAGATTCCCAAGGCCATCCATCAGATGTTGGAATAATCAGGTGCAAGGCAGGATATATACATAACACTGGAACTGAAACAAGAAACAAGGGTGTTTTCAAATTCTGGTACGATCTCTAAAACATTTTTAAAGTACATGTCATTGATAAAGCTAAATACTCAAAGGTTGTGTAATCCAACAGATTAATCATTGAGAAGAGTGAAATTATGCTGTTTTGAAAATTATGGCAGGTGAGATTTTCTTCCTAATTATATAAGAAGATTTCTCTAAAACATACACATTATTTCAAAGACTTATTGGCTGTGAAATAAGTTAGGGTATTTCAAATGGCTTGTCTGCAATGAAAGGTGCTATGTAGGGTATCACAGAAAGTCGAGGGGAAAATATGTCAATATATACATTGCTATACGTAGAACTAAGCCTTAGGACAGCAACAATGTAGAGGACCTGACACTTAGAAACTTGCAAGTAAGCTGGAATCTTCAAAAGTTCAAATCTTTATAAGTAAAAAGATTTATTAAATGAATAACCAAGTGTTTTAATTGACATCAGAAGATCAAACCAATAAACCCTGAGAACATAGATAAAAGATAAATAAAGATATGAGCAGAACTTAATACAACAGCAAACGTATATAATTGAGGTGATTTAGTAAGTCCAAAGAATATTCTTTGAAAAGATTGAAAAGACACACTTTGATTAAGGAAAACAAAAACATAAGTGAAGAATATACAGAAAGAATCAGGACAATGTTATAGCAGAGAATATATGAAATGCCAGTAAATTTGAACATTTCTGTAAAGGGGACCATTTCCTAGCTCCTAAAGTTTACCAAAACTGACACAAGAGGAAGTCATTTAAGGTCATCATGTCTGCCCTTGGGATTCTCGGAACGCCCTGGCCTCAGAATGCAGCAACTGTAGTCCATGGTAACCTGAGGAGATGGGGCGGGGCTGAGGCTGGTTGGAACACTGCCCTCACTGAGGGAGTGGGTGTGGCCAACTCTGCTGTGACTGAACAAAGGGAAGGGGAGCATGGGGCCGAGGGCAGGTACGTCAGATCCCAGCAGGCCCTGTGGGGTGTCACAAGCATTTAGGCCCAGGCCAAAGGGCGCCTTCTTTGTCTGAACAGCTGCCCAAACTCTCACCTTTCCACTCAGGCCGCCCTCTTACTTGAAGTGTGTGTGGAACCTCTCCACGCAGTACACCTCGCTGCATAGCTAACCATAGGTCTGGGCATCGTAGCTTCCTGCCAGGTGACCGATGTTCGCAGGTAGATCGGTCCCTGGGACACACGCGGAGAGGCTCCTGCCCGGGCCACAGGCCGCCCACTACCCCAGCCCCAGATTGGTGCCGCACAGCAGCCCTGTCTGAGTCCCCTCCCTCTAGAGGGAGTATTTAAACAACACTTCTAGAAAACGGAGTCCTCGCGCGCAACTCATTGGAGGGACACAAATTAATCTTTGCCGACTTTCTGCTGAAACTTAGGAGCATTCACACCTAAGCCTCTTACACGGTCAGCTGTTTAGCTAAACATGAGCTCATGATCTAAATTTACACAATAATGAAGAGATCAGCTACAAGGGGAGACAATCAGCAAAAACAATCAATACCAGAATTAGATTCCCAAGGCCATCCATCAGAAGTTGGAATAATCAGGTGCAACGCAGGATATATACATAAAACTGGAACTGAAACAAGAAACAAGGATGTTTTCAAAGTCTGGTAGGATCTCTAAAACATTATTAAAGTACATGTCATTGATAAAGCTAAATACTCAAAGGTTGTGTAATACAACAGATTAATCATTGAGAAGAGTGAAATTATGCTGTTTTGAAAACTATTGCAGGTCAGATTTGTGCTTAATTATATAAAAAGATTTCTATAAAACATACACATTATTTCAAAGACTTATTGGCTGTGAAATAAGTTAAGGGTATTTCAAATGGCTTGTCTGCATTGAAAGGTGCTTTGTAGGGAATCACAGAAAGTCGAGGGGAAAATATGTCAATATATACATTGCTATAGGTTGAACTAAGCCTTAAGACAGCAACAATATAGAGGACCTGACTTGTAGTAACTTACAAGTAAGATGGAATCTTCAAAAGTTCAAGTATTTATATGTAAAAATATTTATTAAAATGAATAACCAAGTATTTTAATTGACACCAGAAGATCAAACAAATAAACCCTGAGAACATAGATAAAAGATAAATAAAGATATGAGCAGAACTTAATACAACAGCAAACGTATAAAATTGGGGTGATTTAGTAAGTCCAAAGAATATTCTTTGAAAAGATTGAAAAGACACACTTTGATTAAGGAAAACAAAAACGTAAGTAAAGAATATAAAGAAAGAGTCAGGACAAAGTTATAGCAGAGAATATATGAAATGCCAGTAAATTTGAACATTTATGTAAAGGGGACCATTTCCTAGCTCCTAAAGTTTACCAAAACTGACACAAGAGGAAATCATTTAAGGTCATCATGTCTGCCCTTGGCATGCTCGGAACGCCCTGGCCTCAGAATGCAGCATCTGTAGTCCATGGTAACCTGCGGAGAGGGGGCGGGGATGAGCGAGGTTGGAACACTGCCCTCACTGAGGGAGTGGGTGTGGCCAGCTCTGCTGTGACTGAAAAAGGCCAGGGGAGCATGTGGCCGAGGGCAGGGCCCTCAGTGCCCGGCAGGCCCAGTGGGGTGTCACAAGCTTTTACGCCCAGGCCAAAGGGCGCCTTCTTTGTCTGAACAGCTGCCCAAACACTCATCTTACCACTCAGGCCGCCCTCTTACTTGAAGTGTGTGTGGAACCTGTTCACGCAGTACACCTCGCTGCACAGCTAACCATAGGTCTGGGCATCGTAGATTCCTGCCAGGTGACCGAAGTTCGCAGGCAGATGGGTCCCTGGGACACACGTGGAGAGGCTCCTGCCTGGGCCACAGGCCGCCCACTACCCCAGCCCCAGATTGGGGGCCGCACAGCAGCCCTGTCTGAGTCCTCTGCCTGTAGAGGGAGTATTGGACCAACACATCTAGAAAACGGGGTCCTCGCGGGCAACTCATTGGAGGGACACAAATAAATCTTTGCCGACTTTCTGCTGAAACTTTGTAGCGTTCACACCTAAGCCTCTTACAAGCTCAGCTGTTTAGCTAAACATGAGCTCGTGATCGAAATTTACACAATAATGAAGAGATCAGCTAAAAGAGGAGAAAATCAGCAAAAACAATCAATACCAGAATTAGATTCCCAAGGCCATCAATCAGATGTTGGAACAATCAGGTGCAAGGCAGGATATATACATAAAACTGGAACTGAAAGAAGAAACAAGGATGTTTTCAAAGTCTAGTACGATCTCTAAAACATTTTTAAAGTACATGTCATTGATAAAGCTAAATACTCAAAGGTTGTGTAATACAACAGATTAATCATTGAGAAGAGTTAAATTATGCTGTTTTGAAAACTATGGCAGGTCAGATTTTCTGCCTAATTATATAAGAAGATTTATCTAAAACCTACACATTATTTCAAAGACTTATTGGCTGTGAAATAAGTTATGGGTATTTCAAATGGCTTGTCTGCAAAGAAAGGTGCTATGTAGGGAATCACAGAAAGTCGAGGGGAAAATATGTCAATATATACATTGCTATATGTTGAACTAAGCCTTAGGACAGCAACAATGTAGAGCACCTGACACTTAGAAACTTGCAAGTAAGCTAGAATCTTCAAAAGTTCAAATCTTTATAAGTAAAAAGATTTATTAAAATGAATAACCAAGTGTTTTAATTGACATCAGAAGATCAAACCAATAAACCCTGAGAACATAGATAAAAGATAAATAAAGATATGAGCAGAACTTAATACAACAGGAAAAGTATAAAATTAAGGTGATTTGGTAAGTCCAAAGAATATTCTTTGAAAAGATTTAAAAGACACACTTTGATTAAGGAAAACAAAAACATAAGTAAAGAATATACAGAAAGAGTCAGGACAATGTTATAGCAGAGAATATATGAAATGACAGTAAATTTGAACATTTCTGTAAAGGGGACCATTTCCTAGCTCCTAAAGTTTACCAAAACTGACACAAGAGGAAGTCATTTAAGGTCATCATGTCTGCCCTTGGCATTCTCAGAAAGCCCTGGCCTCAGAATGCAGCAACTGTAGTCCATGGTAACCTGCGGAGAGGCGGCGGGGCTGAGGGAGGTTGGAACACTGCCCTCACTGAGGGACTGGGTGTGGCCATCTCTGCTGTGACTGAACAAAGGGCAGGGGAGCTTGGGGCCGAGGGCAGGGCCCTCAGAGCCCGGCAGACCCAGTGGGGTGTCACAAGCATTTAGGCCCAGGCCAAAGGGCGCCTTCTTTGTCTGAACAGCTGCCCAAACTCTCACATTTCCACTCAGGCCGCCCTCTTACTTGAAGTGTGTGTGGAACCAGTCCACGCAGTACACCTCGATGCACAGCTAACCATAGGTCTGGGCATCGTAGCTTCCTGTCAGGTGACCGAAGTTCGCAGGTAGATGGGTCCCTGGGACACATGCGGAGAGGCTCCTGCCCGGGCCACAGGCCGCCCACTACCCCAGCCCCAGATTGAGGCCACAGAGCAGCCCTGTCTGAGTCCCACCCCTCTAGAGGGAGTATTGGACCAACATTTCTAGAAAACGGAGTCCTCGCGGGCAACTCATTGGAGGGACACAAATAAATCTTTGCCGACTTTCTGCTGAAACTTAGGAGCATTCACACCTAAGCCTCTTACAAGGTCATCTGTTTAGCTAAACATGAGCTCATGATCTAAATTTACACAATAATGAAGAGATCAGCTAAAAGGGGAGACAATCCGCAAAAACAATCAATACCAGAATTAGATTTCCAAGGCCATCCATCAGATATTGGAATAATCAGGTGCAAGGCAGGATATATACATAAAACTGGACCTGAAATAAGAAACCAGGATGTTTTCAAAGTCTGGTAGGATCTCTAAAACATTTTTAAAGTACATGTCATTGATAAAGCTAAATACTCAAAGTTTGTGTAATACAACAGATTAATCATTGAGAAGAGTGAAATTATGCTGTTTTGAAAACTATGGCAGGTCAGATTTTCTGCCTAATTATATAAGAAGATTTATCTAAAACATACACATTATTTCAAAGACTTATTGGCTGTGAAATAAGTTAAGGGTATTTCAAATGGCTTGTCTGCAATGAAAGGTGCTATGTAGGGAATCACAGAAAGTCGAGGGGAAAATATGTCAATATATACATTGCTATAGGTTGAACTAAGCCTTAGGACAGCAACAATGTAGAGGACCATACCCTTAGAAGCTTACAAGTAAGCTGGAATCTTCAAAAGTTCCAATATTTATAAGTAAAAAGATTTATTAAAATGAATAACCAAGTGTTTTAATTGACATAAGAAGATCAAACCAATAAACCCTGAGAACATAGATAAAAGATAAATAAAGATATGAGCAGAACTTAATACAACAGCAAACGTATAAAATTGAGGTGATTTATTAAGTCCAAAGAATATTCTTTGAAATGATTGAGAAGACACACTTTGATTAAGGAAAACAAAAACGTAAGTAAAGAATATCCAGAAAGAGACAGGACAAAGTTATAGCAGAGAATATATGAAATGCCAGTAAATTTGAATATTTCTGTAAAGGGGACCATTTCCTAGCTCCTAAAGTTTACCAAAACTGACACAAGAGGAAATCATTTAAGGTCATCAGGTCTGCCCTTGGCATTCTCGGAACGCCCTGGCCTCAGAATTCAGCATCTGTAGTCCATGGTAAACTGCGGAGAAGGGGCGGGGCTGAGTGTGGTTGGAACACTGCCCTCACTGAGGGAGTGGGTGTGGCCATCTCTGCTGTGACTGAACAATGTCAGGGGAGCATGGGTCCCAGGGAAGGGCCCTCAGAGCCCAGCAGGCCCAGTGTGGTGTCACAAGCATTTAGGCCCAGACCAAAGGGCGCCTTCTTTGTCTGAAGAGCTGCCCAAACTCTCACCTTTCCACTCAGGCCGCCCTCTTACTTGAAGTGTGTTTGGAAGCTGTCCGCACAGTACACTTCGCTACACAGCTAACCATAGGTCTGGGCATCGTAGCTTCCTGGCAGGTGACCGAAGTTCGCAGGCATATGAGTCCCTGGGACACACGTGGAGAGGCTCCTGCCCGGGCCACAGGCCGCCCACTGCCCCAGCCCCAGATCAGGGGCCGCAAAGCAGCCCTGTCTGAGTCCCCTGCCTCTGGAGGGAGTATTGTACCAACACTTCTAGAAATAGGTGTCGTCGCGGGCAACTCATTGGAGGGACACAAATAAATCTTTGCCGACTTTCTGCTGAAACTTAGGAGCGTTCACACCTAAGCCTCTTACAAGGTCAGCTGTTTAGCTAAACATGAGCTCATGATCTAAATTTACACAATAATGAAGAGATCAGCTACAAGGGGAGACAATCAGCAAAAACAATCAATACCAGAATTAGATTCCCAAGGCCATCCATCAGATGTTGGAATAATCAGGTGCAAGGCAGGATATATACATAAAACTGGAACTGAAACAAGAAACAAGGATGTTTTCAAAGTCTGGTACGATCTCTAAAACATTTTTAAAGTACATGTCATTGATAAAGCTAAATACTCAAAGGTTGTGTAATCCAACAGATTAATCATTGAGAAGAGTGAAATTATGCTGTTTTGAAAACTATGCCAGGTCAGATTTTCTGCCTAATTATATAAGAAGATTTATCTAAAACATACACATTATTTCAAAGACTTATTGGCTGTGAAATAAGTTAACGGTATTTCAAATGGCTTGTCTGCAATGAAAGGTGCTATGTAGGGAATCACAGAAAGTCGAGGGGAAAATGTGTCAATATATACATTGCTATAGGTGAACTAAGCCTTAGGACAGCAACAATGTAGAGGACCTGACCCTTAGAAGCTTACAAGTAAGCTGGAATCTTCAAAAGTTACAATTTTTATAAGTAAAAATATTTATTAAAATGAATAACCAAGTGTTTTAATTGACATCAGAAGATCAAACCAATATACCCTGAGAACATAGATAAAAGAAAAATAAAGATATGAGCAGAACTTAATACAACAGCAAACATATAAAATTGAGGTGATTTAGTAAGTCCAAAGAATATTCTTTGAAAAGATTTAAAAGACACACTTTGAGTAAGGAAAACAAAAACATAAGTAAAGAATATATAGAAAGAGTCAGGACAATGTTATAGCAAAGAATATATGTAATGCCAGTAAATTTGAATATTTCTGTAAAGGGGACCATTTCCTAGCTCCTAAAGTTTACCAAAACTGAGACAAGAGGAAATCATTTAAGGTCCTCATGCCTGCCCTTGTCATTCTGAGAACGCCCTGGCCTCAGAATGCAGCATCTGTAGTCCATGGTAACCTGCGGAGGTGGGGCGGGGCTGAGGGAGTTTGGAACACTGCCCTCACTGAGGGAGTGGGTGTGGCCATCTCTGCTGTGACTGAACAAAGTGCAGGGGAGCAGGGGTCCCAGGGAAGGGCACTCAGAGCCCAGCAGGCCCAGTGTGGTTTCACAAGCATTTAGGCCCAGGCCAAAGGGCGCCTTCTTTGTCTGAACAGCTGCCCAAACTCTCACCTTTCCACTCAGGCCGCCCTCTTACTTGAAGTGTGTGTGGAACCAGTCCACGCAGTACACCTCGATGCACAGCTAACCATAGGTCTGGGCATCGTAGCTTCCTGTCAGGTGACCGAAGTTCGCAGGTAGATGGGTCCCTGGGACACACGCGGAGAGGCTCCTGCCCGGGCCACAGGCCGCCCACTACCCCAGCCCCAGATTGAGGCCACAGAGCAGCCCTGTCTGAGTCCCCCCCCTCTAGAGGGAGTATTGGACCAACATTTCTAGAAAACGGAGTCCTCGCGGGCAACTCATTGGAGGGACACAAATAAATCTTTGCCGACTTTCTGCTGAAACTTAGGAGCATTCACACCTAAGCCTCTTACAAGGTCATCTGTTTAGCTAAACATGAGCTCATGATCTAAATTTACACAATAATGAAGAGATCAGCTAAAAGGGGAGACAATCCGCAAAAACAATCAACACCAGAATTAGATTTCCAAGGCCATCCATCAGATGTTGGAATAATCAGGTGCAAGGCAGGATATATACATAAAACTGGAACTGAAATAAGAAACCAGGATGTTTTCAAAGTCTGGTAGGATCTCTAAAACCTTTTTAAAGTACATGTCATTGATAAAGCTAAATACTCAAAGTTTGTGTAATACAACAGATTAATCATTGAGAAGAGTGAAATTATGCTGTTTTGAAAACTATGGCAGGTCAGATTTTCTGCCTAATTATATAAGAAGATTTATCTAAAACATACACATTATTTCAAAGACTTATTGGCTGTGAAATAAGTTAAGGGTATTTCAAATGGCTTGTCTGCAATGAAAGGTGCTATGTAGGGAATCACAGAAAGTCGAGGGGAAAATATGTCAATATATACATTGCTATAGGTTGAACTAAGCCTTAGGACAGCAACAATGTAGAGGACCATACCCTTAGAAGCTTACAAGTAAGCTGGAATCTTCAAAAGTTCCAATATTTATAAGTAAAAAGATTTATTAAAATGAATAACCAAGTGTTTTAATTGACATCAGAAGATCAAACCAATAAACCCTGAGAACATAGATAAAAGATAAATAAAGATATGAGCAGAACTTAATACAACAGCAAACGTATAAAATTGAGGTGATTTAGTAAGTCCAAAGAATATTCTTTGAAAAGATTGAGAAGACACACTTTGATTAAGGAAAACAAAAACGTAAGTAAAGAATATCCAGAAAGAGACAGGACAAAGTTATAGCAGAGAATATATGAAATGCCAGTAAATTTGAATATTTCTGTAAAGGGGACCATTTCCTAGCTCCTAAAGTTTACCAAAACTGACACAAGAGGAAATCATTTAAGGTCATCAGGTCTGCCCTTGGCATTCTCGGAACGCCCTGGCCTCAGAATTCAGCATCTGTAGTCCATGGTAACCTGCGGAGAGGGGGCGGGGCTGAGTGTGGTTGGAACACTGCCCTCACTGAGGGAGTGGGTGTGGCCATCTCTGCTGTGACTGAACAATGGCAGGGGAGCATGGGTCCCAGGGAAGGGCCCTCAGAGCCCAGCAGGCCCAGTGTGGTGTCACAAGCATTTAGGCCCAGACCAAAGGGCGCCTTCTTTGTCTGAAGAGCTGCCCAAACTCTCACCTTTCCACTCAGGCCGCCCTCTTACTTGAAGTGTGTTTGGAAGCTGTCCGCGCAGTACACTTCGCTACACAGCTAACCATAGGTCTGGGCATCGTAGCTTCCTGGCAGGTGACCGAAGTTCGCAGGCATATGAGTCCCTGGGACACACGTGGAGAGGCTCCTGCCCGGGCCACAGGCCGCCCACTGCCCCAGCCCCAGATCAGGGGCCGCAAAGCAGCCCTGTCTGAGTCCCCTGCCTCTGGAGGGAGTATTGTACCAACACTTCTAGAAATAGGTGTCGTCGCGGGCAACTCATTGGAGGGACACAAATAAATCTTTGCCGACTTTCTGCTGAAACTTAGGAGCGTTCACACCTAAGCCTCTTACAAGGTCAGCTGTTTAGCTAAACATGAGCTCATGATCTAAATTTACACAATAATGAAGAGATCAGCTACAAGGGGAGACAATCAGCAAAAACAATCAATACCAGAATTAGATTCCCAAGGCCATCCATCAGATGTTGGAATAATCAGGTGCAAGGCAGGATATATACATAAAACTGGAACTGAAACAAGAAACAAGGATGTTTTCAAAGTCTGGTACGATCTCTAAAACATTTTTAAAGTACATGTCATTGATAAAGCTAAATACTCAAAGGTTGTGTAATCCAACAGATTAATCATTGAGAAGAGTGAAATTATGCTGTTTTGAAAACTATGCCAGGTCAGATTTTCTGCCTAATTATATAAGAAGATTTATCTAAAACATACACATTATTTCAAAGACTTATTGGCTGTGAAATAAGTTAACGGTATTTCAAATGGCTTGTCTGCAATGAAAGGTGCTTTGTAGGGAATCACAGAAAGTCGAGGGGAAAATGTGTCAATATATACATTGCTATAGGTGAACTAAGCCTTAGGACAGCAACAATGTAGAGGACCTGACCCTTAGAAGCTTACAAGTAAGCTGGAATCTTCAAAAGTTACAATTTTTATAAGTAAAAATATTTATTAAAATGAATAACCAAGTGTTTTAATTGACATCAGAAGATCAAACCAATAAACCCTGAGAACATAGATAAAAGAAAAATAAAGATATGAGCAGAACTTAATACAACAGCAAACGTATAAAATTGAGGTGATTTAGTAAGTCCAAAGAATATTCTTTGAAAAGATTTAAAAGACACACTTTGAGTAAGGAAAACAAAAACATAAGTAAAGAATATATAGAAAGAGTCAGGACAATGTTATAGCAAAGAATATATGAAATGCCAGTAAATTTGAATATTTCTGTAAAGGGGACCATTTCCTAGCTCCTAAAGTTTACCAAAACTGAGACAAGAGGAAATCATTTAAGGTCCTCATGCCTGCCCTTGTCATTCTGAGAACGCCCTGGCCTCAGAATGCAGCATCTGTAGTCCATGGTAACCTGCGGAGGGGGGGCGGGGCTGAGGGAGTTTGGAACACTGCCCTCACTGAGGGAGTGGGTGTGGCCATCTCTGCTGTGACTGAACAAAGTGCAGGGGAGCAGGGGTCCCAGGAAAGGGCACTCAGAGCCCAGCAGGCCCAGTGTGGTTTCACAAGCATTTAGGCCCAGGCCAAAGGGTGCCTTCTTTGCCTGAAAAGCTGCCCAAACTCTCACCTTTCCACTCAGGCCACCCTCTTTCTTGAAGTGTGTGTGGAAGCTGTCCGCACAGTACACCTCGCTGCACAGCTAACTATAGGACTGGGCATCATAGCTTCCTGCCAGGTGACCGAAGTTCGCAGGAAGATGGGTCCCTGGGACCCACACGGAGAGGCTCCTGCCCGGGCCACAGGCCCCCCACTGCCCCAGCCCCAGTTCAGTGGCCGAAAACCAGCCCTGTCTGAGTCTCCTGCCTCTAGAAGGAGTATTGGACCAACACTTCTAGAAAATGGGGTCCTCACGGGCAACTCATTGGAGGGACAGAAATAAATCTTTGCCGACTTTCTGCTGAAACTTAGAAGCGGTCACACCTAAGCCTCTTACAAGGTCAGCTCTTTAGCTAAACATGAGCTCATTATCGAAATTTACACAATAATGAAGTGATCAGCTACAAGGGGAGACAATCAGCAAAAACAATCAATACCAGAATTAGATTCCCAAGGCCATCCATCAGATGTTGGAATAATCAGGTGCAAGGCAGGATATATACATAACACTGGAACTGAAACAAGAAACAAGGGTGTTTTCAAATTCTGGTACGATCTCTAAAACATTTTTAAAGTACATGTCATTGATAAAGCTAAATACTCAAAGGTTGTGTAATCCAACAGATTAATCATTGAGAAGAGTGAAATTATGCTGTTTTGAAAATTATGGCAGGTGAGATTTTCTTCCTAATTATATAAGAAGATTTCTCTAAAACATACACATTATTTCAAAGACTTATTGGCTGTGAAATAAGTTAGGGTATTTCAAATGGCTTGTCTGCAATGAAAGGTGCTATGTAGGGTATCACAGAAAGTCGAGGGGAAAATATGTCAATATATACATTGCTATACGTAGAACTAAGCCTTAGGACAGCAACAATGTAGAGGACCTGACACTTAGAAACTTGCAAGTAAGCTGGAATCTTCAAAAGTTCAAATCTTTATAAGTAAAAAGATTTATTAAATGAATAACCAAGTGTTTTAATTGACATCAGAAGATCAAACCAATAAACCCTGAGAACATAGATAAAAGATAAATAAAGATATGAGCAGAACTTAATACAACAGCAAACGTATATAATTGAGGTGATTTAGTAAGTCCAAAGAATATTCTTTGAAAAGATTGAAAAGACACACTTTGATTAAGGAAAACAAAAACATAAGTGAAGAATATACAGAAAGAATCAGGACAATGTTATAGCAGAGAATATATGAAATGCCAGTAAATTTGAACATTTCTGTAAAGGGGACCATTTCCTAGCTCCTAAAGTTTACCAAAACTGACACAAGAGGAAGTCATTTAAGGTCATCATGTCTGCCCTTGGGATTCTCGGAACGCCCTGGCCTCAGAATGCAGCAACTGTAGTCCATGGTAACCTGAGGAGATGGGGCGGGGCTGAGGCTGGTTGGAACACTGCCCTCACTGAGGGAGTGGGTGTGGCCAACTCTGCTGTGACTGAACAAAGGGAAGGGGAGCATGGGGCCGAGGGCAGGTCCGTCAGATCCCAGCAGGCCCTGTGGGGTGTCACAAGCATTTAGGCCCAGGCCAAAGGGCGCCTTCTTTGTCTGAACAGCTGCCCAAACTCTCACCTTTCCACTCAGGCCGCCCTCTTACTTGAAGTGTGTGTGGAACCTCTCCACGCAGTACACCTCGCTGCATAGCTAACCATAGGTCTGGGCATCGTAGCTTCCTGCCAGGTGACCGATGTTCGCAGGTAGATCGGTCCCTGGGACACACGCGGAGAGGCTCCTGCCCGGGCCACAGGCCGCCCACTACCCCAGCCCCAGATTGGTGCCGCACAGCAGCCCTGTCTGAGTCCCCTCCCTCTAGAGGGAGTATTTAAACAACACTTCTAGAAAACGGAGTCCTCGCGCGCAACTCATTGGAGGGACACAAATTAATCTTTGCCGACTTTCTGCTGAAACTTAGGAGCATTCACACCTAAGCCTCTTACACGGTCAGCTGTTTAGCTAAACATGAGCTCATGATCTAAATTTACACAATAATGAAGAGATCAGCTACAAGGGGAGACAATCAGCAAAAACAATCAATACCAGAATTAGATTCCCAAGGCCAAACATCAGAAGTTGGAATAATCAGGTGCAACGCAGGATATATACATAAAACTGGAACTGAAACAAGAAACAAGGATGTTTTCAAAGTCTGGTAGGATCTCTAAAACATTATTAAAGTACATGTCATTGATAAAGCTAAATACTCAAAGGTTGTGTAATACAACAGATTAATCATTGAGAAGAGTGAAATTATGCTGTTTTGAAAACTATTGCAGGTCAGATTTGTGCTTAATTATATAAAAAGATTTCTATAAAACATACACATTATTTCAAAGACTTATTGGCTGTGAAATAAGTTAAGGGTATTTCAAATGGCTTGTCTGCATTGAAAGGTGCTTTGTAGGGAATCACAGAAAGTCGAGGGGAAAATATGTCAATATATACATTGCTATAGGTTGAACTAAGCCTTAAGACAGCAACAATATAGAGGACCTGACTTGTAGTAACTTACAAGTAAGATGGAATCTTCAAAAGTTCAAGTATTTATATGTAAAAATATTTATTAAAATGAATAACCAAGTATTTTAATTGACACCAGAAGATCAAACAAATAAACCCTGAGAACATAGATAAAAGATAAATAAAGATATGAGCAGAACTTAATACAACAGCAAACGTATAAAATTGGGGTGATTTAGTAAGTCCAAAGAATATTCTTTGAAAAGATTGAAAAGACACACTTTGATTAAGGAAAACAAAAACGTAAGTAAAGAATATAAAGAAAGAGTCAGGACAAAGTTATAGCAGAGAATATATGAAATGCCAGTAAATTTGAACATTTATGTAAAGGGGACCATTTCCTAGCTCCTAAAGTTTACCAAAACTGACACAAGAGGAAATCATTTAAGGTCATCATGTCTGCCCTTGGCATGCTCGGAACGCCCTGGCCTCAGAATGCAGCATCTGTAGTCCATGGTAACCTGCGGAGAGGGGGCGGGGATGAGCGAGGTTGGAACACTGCCCTCACTGAGGGAGTGGGTGTGGCCAGCTCTGCTGTGACTGAAAAAGGCCAGGGGAGCATGTGGCCGAGGGCAGGGCCCTCAGTGCCCGGCAGGCCCAGTGGGGTGTCACAAGCTTTTACGCCCAGGCCAAAGGGCGCCTTCTTTGTCTGAACAGCTGCCCAAACACTCATCTTACCACTCAGGCCGCCCTCTTACTTGAAGTGTGTGTGGAACCTGTTCACGCAGTACACCTCGCTGCACAGCTAACCATAGGTCTGGGCATCGTAGATTCCTGCCAGGTGACCGAAGTTCGCAGGCAGATGGGTCCCTGGGACACACGTGGAGAGGCTCCTGCCTGGGCCACAGGCCGCCCACTACCCCAGCCCCAGATTGGGGGCCACACAGCAGCCCTGTCTGAGTCCTCTGCCTGTAGAGGGAGTATTGGACCAACACATCTAGAAAACGGGGTCCTCGCGGGCAACTCATTGGAGGGACACAAATAAATCTTTGCCGACTTTCTGCTGAAACTTTGTAGCGTTCACACCTAAGCCTCTTACAAGCTCAGCTGTTTAGCTAAACATGAGCTCGTGATCGAAATTTACACAATAATGAAGAGATCAGCTAAAAGAGGAGAAAATCAGCAAAAACAATCAATACCAGAATTAGATTCCCAAGGCCATCAATCAGATGTTGGAACAATCAGGTGCAAGGCAGGATATATACATAAAACTGGAACTGAAAGAAGAAACAAGGATGTTTTCAAAGTCTAGTACGATCTCTAAAACATTTTTAAAGTACATGTCATTGATAAAGCTAAATACTCAAAGGTTGTGTAATACTACAGATTAATCATTGAGAAGAGTTAAATTATGCTGTTTTGAAAACTATGGCAGGTCAGATTTTCTGCCTAATTATATAAGAAGATTTATCTAAAACCTACACATTATTTCAAAGACTTATTGGCTGTGAAATAAGTTATGGGTATTTCAAATGGCTTGTCTGCAAAGAAAGGTGCTATGTAGGGAATCACAGAAAGTCGAGGGGAAAATATGTCAATATATACATTGCTATATGTTGAACTAAGCCTTAGGACAGCAACAATGTAGAGCACCTGACACTTAGAAACTTGCAAGTAAGCTAGAATCTTCAAAAGTTCAAATCTTTATAAGTAAAAAGATTTATTAAAATGAATAACCAAGTGTTTTAATTGACATCAGAAGATCAAACCAATAAACCCTGAGAACATAGATAAAAGATAAATAAAGATATGAGCAGAACTTAATACAACAGGAAAAGTATAAAATTAAGGTGATTTGGTAAGTCCAAAGAATATTCTTTGAAAAGATTTAAAAGACACACTTTGATTAAGGAAAACAAAAACATAAGTAAAGAATATACAGAAAGAGTCAGGACAATGTTATAGCAGAGAATATATGAAATGACAGTAAATTTGAACATTTCTGTAAAGGGGACCATTTCCTAGCTCCTAAAGTTTACCAAAACTGACACAAGAGGAAGTCATTTAAGGTCATCATGTCTGCCCTTGGCATTCTCAGAAAGCCCTGGCCTCAGAATGCAGCAACTGTAGTCCATGGTAACCTGCGGAGAGGCGGCGGGGCTGAGGGAGGTTGGAACACTGCCCTCACTGAGGGACTGGGTGTGGCCATCTCTGCTGTGACTGAACAAAGGGCAGGGGAGCTTGGGGCCGAGGGCAGGGCCCTCAGAGCCCGGCAGACCCAGTGGGGTGTCACAAGCATTTAGGCCCAGGCCAAAGGGCGCCTTCTTTGTCTGAACAGCTGCCCAAACTCTCACATTTCCACTCAGGCCGCCCTCTTACTTGAAGTGTGTGTGGAACCAGTCCACGCAGTACACCTCGATGCACAGCTAACCATAGGTCTGGGCATCGTAGCTTCCTGTCAGGTGACCGAAGTTCGCAGGTAGATGGGTCCCTGGGACACATGCGGAGAGGCTCCTGCCCGGGCCACAGGCCGCCCACTACACCAGCCCCAGATTGAGGCCACAGAGCAGCCCTGTCTGAGTCCCACCCCTCTAGAGGGAGTATTGGACCAACATTTCTAGAAAACGGAGTCCTCGCGGGCAACTCATTGGAGGGACACAAATAAATCTTTGCCGACTTTCTGCTGAAACTTAGGAGCATTCACACCTAAGCCTCTTACAAGGTCATCTGTTTAGCTAAACATGAGCTCATGATCTAAATTTACACAATAATGAAGAGATCAGCTAAAAGGGGAGAAAATCCGCAAAAACAATCAATACCAGAATTAGATTTCCAAGGCCATCCATCAGATGTTGGAATAATCAGGTGCAAGGCAGGATATATACATAAAACTGGAACTGAAATAAGAAACCAGGATGTTTTCAAAGTCTGGTAGGATCTCTAAAACATTTTTAAAGTACATGTCATTGATAAAGCTAAATACTCAAAGTTTGTGTAATACAACAGATTAATCATTGAGAAGAGTGAAATTATGCTGTTTTGAAAACTATGGCAGGTCAGATTTTCTGCCTAATTATATAAGAAGATTTATCTAAAACATACACATTATTTCAAAGACTTATTGGCTGTGAAATAAGTTAAGGGTATTTCAAATGGCTTGTCTGCAATGAAAGGTGCTATGTAGGGAATCACAGAAAGTCGAGGGGAAAATATGTCAATATATACATTGCTATAGGTTGAACTAAGCCTTAGGACAGCAACAATGTAGAGGACCTGACCCTTAGAAGCTTACAAGTAAGCTGGAATCTTCAAAAGTTCCAATATTTATAAGTAAAAAGATTTATTAAAATGAATAACCAAGTGTTTTAATTGACATCAGAAGATCAAACCAATAAACCCTGAGAACATAGATAAAAGATAAATAAAGATATGAGCAGAACTTAATACAACAGCAAACGTATAAAATTGAGGTGATTTATTAAGTCCAAAGAATATTCTTTGAAATGATTGAGAAGACACACTTTGATTAAGGAAAACAAAAACGTAAGTAAAGAATATCCAGAAAGAGACAGGACAAAGTTATAGCAGAGAATATATGAAATGCCAGTAAATTTGAATATTTCTGTAAAGGGGACCATTTCCTAGCTCCTAAAGTTTACCAAAACTGACACAAGAGGAAATCATTTAAGGTCATCAGGTCTTCCCTTGGCATTCTCGGAACACCCTGGCCTCAGAATTCAGCATCTGTAGTCCATGGTAACCTGCGGAGAAGGGGCGGGGCTGAGTGTGGTTGGAACACTGCCCTCACTGAGGGAGTGGGTGTGGCCATCTCTGCTGTGACTGAACAATGGCAGGGGAGCATGGGTCCCAGGGAAGGGCCCTCAGAGCCCAGCAGGCCCAGTGTGGTGTCACAAGCATTTAGGCCCAGACCAAAGGGCGCCTTCTTTGTCTGAAGAGCTGCCCAAACTCTCACCTTTCCACTCAGGCCGCCCTCTTACTTGAAGTGTGTTTGGAAGCTGTCCGCGCAGTACACTTCGCTACACAGCTAACCATAGGTCTGGGCATCGTAGCTTCCTGGCAGGTGACCGAAGTTCGCAGGCATATGAGTCCCTGGGACACACGTGGAGAGGCTCCTGCCCGGGCCACAGGCCGCCCACTGCCCCAGCCCCAGATCAGGGGCCGCAAAGCAGCCCTGTCTGAGTCCCCTGCCTCTGGAGGGAGTATTGTACCAACACTTCTAGAAATAGGTGTCGTCGCGGGCAACTCATTGGAGGGACACAAATAAATCTTTGCCGACTTTCTGCTGAAACTTAGGAGCGTTCACACCTAAGCCTCTTACAAGGTCAGCTGTTTAGCTAAACATGAGCTCATGATCTAAATTTACACAATAATGAAGAGATCAGCTACAAGGGGAGACAATCAGCAAAAACAATCAATACCAGAATTAGATTCCCAAGGCCATCCATCAGATGTTGGAATAATCAGGTGCAAGGCAGGATATATACATAAAACTGGAACTGAAACAAGAAACAAGGATGTTTTCAAAGTCTGGTACGATCTCTAAAACATTTTTAAAGTACATGTCATTGATAAAGCTAAATACTCAAAGGTTGTGTAATCCAACAGATTAATCATTGAGAAGAGTGAAATTATGCTGTTTTGAAAACTATGCCAGGTCAGATTTTCTGCCTAATTATATAAGAAGATTTATCTAAAACATACACATTATTTCAAAGACTTATTGGCTGTGAAATAAGTTAACGGTATTTCAAATGGCTTGTCTGCAATGAAAGGTGCTATGTAGGGAATCACAGAAAGTCGAGGGGAAAATGTGTCAATATATACATTGCTATAGGTGAACTAAGCCTTAGGACAGCAACAATGTAGAGGACCTGACCCTTAGAAGCTTACAAGTAAGCTGGAATCTTCAAAAGTTACAATTTTTATAAGTAAAAATATTTATTAAAATGAATAACCAAGTGTTTTAATTGACATCAGAAGATCAAACCAATATACCCTGAGAACATAGATAAAAGAAAAATAAAGATATGAGCAGAACTTAATACAACAGCAAACATATAAAATTGAGGTGATTTAGTAAGTCCAAAGAATATTCTTTGAAAAGATTTAAAAGACACACTTTGAGTAAGGAAAACAAAAACATAAGTAAAGAATATATAGAAAGAGTCAGGACAATGTTATAGCAAAGAATATATGTAATGCCAGTAAATTTGAATATTTCTGTAAAGGGGACCATTTCCTAGCTCCTAAAGTTTACCAAAACTGAGACAAGAGGAAATCATTTAAGGTCCTCATGCCTGCCCTTGTCATTCTGAGAACGCCCTGGCCTCAGAATGCAGCATCTGTAGTCCATGGTAACCTGCGGAGGTGGGGCGGGGCTGAGGGAGTTTGGAACACTGCCCTCACTGAGGGAGTGGGTGTGGCCATCTCTGCTGTGACTGAACAAAGTGCAGGGGAGCAGGGGTCCCAGGGAAGGGCACTCAGAGCCCAGCAGGCCCAGTGTGGTTTCACAAGCATTTAGGCCCAGGCCAAAGGGCGCCTTCTTTGTCTGAACAGCTGCCCAAACTCTCACCTTTCCACTCAGGCCGCCCTCTTACTTGAAGTGTGTGTGGAACCAGTCCACGCAGTACACCTCGATGCACAGCTAACCATAGGTCTGGGCATCGTAGCTTCCTGTCAGGTGACCGAAGTTCGCAGGTAGATGGGTCCCTGGGACACACGCGGAGAGGCTCCTGCCCGGGCCACAGGCCGCCCACTACCCCAGCCCCAGATTGAGGCCACAGAGCAGCCCTGTCTGAGTCCCCCCCCTCTAGAGGGAGTATTGGACCAACATTTCTAGAAAACGGAGTCCTCGCGGGCAACTCATTGGAGGGACACAAATAAATCTTTGCCGACTTTCTGCTGAAACTTAGGAGCATTCACACCTAAGCCTCTTACAAGGTCATCTGTTTAGCTAAACATGAGCTCATGATCTAAATTTACACAATAATGAAGAGATCAGCTAAAAGGGGAGACAATCCGCAAAAACAATCAATACCAGAATTAGATTTCCAAGGCCATCCATCAGATGTTGGAATAATCAGGTGCAAGGCAGGATATATACATAAAACTGGAACTGAAATAAGAAACCAGGATGTTTTCAAAGTCTGGTAGGATCTCTAAAACCTTTTTAAAGTACATGTCATTGATAAAGCTAAATACTCAAAGTTTGTGTAATACAACAGATTAATCATTGAGAAGAGTGAAATTATGCTGTTTTGAAAACTATGGCAGGTCAGATTTTCTGCCTAATTATATAAGAAGATTTATCTAAAACATACACATTATTTCAAAGACTTATTGGCTGTGAAATAAGTTAAGGGTATTTCAAATGGCTTGTCTGCAATGAAAGGTGCTATGTAGGGAATCACAGAAAGTCGAGGGGAAAATATGTCAATATATACATTGCTATAGGTTGAACTAAGCCTTAGGACAGCAACAATGTAGAGGACCTGACCCTTAGAATCTTACAAGTAAGCTGGAATCTTCAAAAGTTCCAATATTTATAAGTAAAAAGATTTATTAAAATGAATAACCAAGTGTTTTAATTTACATAAGAAGATCAAACCAATAAACCCTGAGAACATAGATAAAAGATAAATAAAGATATGAGCAGAACTTAATACAACAGCAAACGTATAAAATTGAGGTGATTTAGTAAGTCCAAAGAATATTCTTTGAAAAGATTGAGAAGACACACTTTGATTAAGGAAAACAAAAACGTAAGTAAAGAATATCCAGAAAGAGACAGGACAAAGTTATAGCAGAGAATATATGAAATGCCAGTAAATTTGAATATTTCTGTAAAGGGGACCATTTCCTAGCTCCTAAAGTTTACCAAAACTGACACAAGAGGAAATCATTTAAGGTCATCAGGTCTGCCCTTGGCATTCTCGGAACGCCCTGGCCTCAGAATTCAGCATCTGTAGTCCATGGTAACCTGCGGAGAGGGGGCGGGGCTGAGTGTGGTTGGAACACTGCCCTCACTGAGGGAGTGGGTGTGGCCATCTCTGCTGTGACTGAACAATGGCAGGGGAGCATGGGTCCCAGGGAAGGGCCCTCAGAGCCCAGCAGGCCCAGTGTGGTGTCACAAGCATTTAGGCCCAGACCAAAGGGCGCCTTCTTTGTCTGAAGAGCTGCCCAAACTCTCACCTTTCCACTCAGGCCGCCCTCTTACTTGAAGTGTGTTTGGAAGCTGTCCGCGCAGTACACTTCGCTACACAGCTAACCATAGGTCTGGGCATCGTAGCTTCCTGGCAGGTGACCGAAGTTCGCAGGCATATGAGTCCCTGGGACACACGTGGAGAGGCTCCTGCCCGGGCCACAGGCCGCCCACTGCCCCAGCCCCAGATCAGGGGCCGCAAAGCAGCCCTGTCTGAGTCCCCTGCCTCTGGAGGGAGTATTGTACCAACACTTCTAGAAATAGGTGTCGTCGCGGGCAACTCATTGGAGGGACACAAATAAATCTTTGCCGACTTTCTGCTGAAACTTAGGAGCGTTCACACCTAAGCCTCTTACAAGGTCAGCTGTTTAGCTAAACATGAGCTCATGATCTAAATTTACACAATAATGAAGAGATCAGCTACAAGGGGAGACAATCAGCAAAAACAATCAATACCAGAATTAGATTCCCAAGGCCATCCATCAGATGTTGGAATAATCAGGTGCAAGGCAGGATATATACATAAAACTGGAACTGAAACAAGAAACAAGGATGTTTTCAAAGTCTGGTACGATCTCTAAAACATTTTTAAAGTACATGTCATTGATAAAGCTAAATACTCAAAGGTTGTGTAATCCAACAGATTAATCATTGAGAAGAGTGAAATTATGCTGTTTTGAAAACTATGCCAGGTCAGATTTTCTGCCTAATTATATAAGAAGATTTATCTAAAACATACACATTATTTCAAAGACTTATTGGCTGTGAAATAAGTTAACGGTATTTCAAATGGCTTGTCTGCAATGAAAGGTGCTTTGTAGGGAATCACAGAAAGTCGAGGGGAAAATGTGTCAATATATACATTGCTATAGGTGAACTAAGCCTTAGGACAGCAACAATGTAGAGGACCTGACCCTTAGAAGCTTACAAGTAAGCTGGAATCTTCAAAAGTTACAATTTTTATAAGTAAAAATATTTATTAAAATGAATAACCAAGTGTTTTAATTGACATCAGAAGATCAAACCAATATACCCTGAGAACATAGATAAAAGAAAAATAAAGATATGAGCAGAACTTAATACAACAGCAAACATATAAAATTGAGGTGATTTAGTAAGTCCAAAGAATATTCTTTGAAAAGATTTAAAAGACACACTTTGAGTAAGGAAAACAAAAACATAAGTAAAGAATATATAGAAAGAGTCAGGACAATGTTATAGCAAAGAATATATGTAATGCCAGTAAATTTGAATATTTCTGTAAAGGGGACCATTTCCTAGCTCCTAAAGTTTACCAAAACTGAGACAAGAGGAAATCATTTAAGGTCCTCATGCCTGCCCTTGTCATTCTGAGAACGCCCTGGCCTCAGAATGCAGCATCTGTAGTCCATGGTAACCTGCGGAGGTGGGGCGGGGCTGAGGGAGTTTGGAACACTGCCCTCACTGAGGGAGTGGGTGTGGCCATCTCTGCTGTGACTGAACAAAGTGCAGGGGAGCAGGGGTCCCAGGGAAGGGCACTCAGAGCCCAGCAGGCCCAGTGTGGTTTCACAAGCATTTAGGCCCAGGCCAAAGGGTGCCTTCTTTGCCTGAACAGCTGCCCAAACTCTCACCTTTCCACTCAGGCCACCCTGGTTCTTGAAGTGCGTGTGGAAGCTGTCCGCACAGTACACCTCGCTGCACAGCTAACCATAGGACTGGGCATCGTAGCTTTCTGCCAGGTGACCGAAGTTCGAAGGAATATGGGTCCCTGGGACACACACGGAGAGGCTCCTGCCGGGGCCACAGGCCGCCCACTGCCCCAGCCCCAGTTCAGCGGCCGAAAATCAGCCCTGTCTGAGTCTCCTGCCTCTAGAAGGAGTATTGGACCAACACTTCTAGAAAATGGGGTCCTCACGGGCAACTCATTGGAGGGACAGAAATAAATCTTTGCCGACTTTCTGCTGAAACTTAGGAGCGTTCACACCAAAGCCTCTTACAAGGTCAGCTCTTTAGCTAAACATGAGCTCATTATCGAAATTTACACAATAATGAAGTGATCAGCTACAAGGGGAGACAATCAGCAAAAACAATCAATACCAGAATTAGATTCCAAAGGCCATCCATCAGATGTTGGAATAATCAGGTGCAAGGCAGGATATATACATAACACTGGAACTGAAACAAGAAACAAGGGTGTTTTCAAATTCTGGTACGATCTCTAAAACATTTTTAAAGTACATGTCATTGATAAAGCTAAATACTCAAAGGTTGTGTAATACAACAGATTAATCATTGAGAAGAGTGAAATTATGCTGTTTTGAAAATTATGGCAGGTGAGATTTTCTTCCTAATTATATAAGAAGATTTCTCTAAAACATACACATTATTTCAAAGACTTATTGGCTGTGAAATAAGTTAGGGTATTTCAAATGGCTTGTCTGCAATGAAAGGTGCTATGTAGGGAATCACAGAAAGTCGAGGGGAAAATATGTCAATATATACATTGCTATAGGTTGAACTAAGCCTTAGGACAGCAACAATGTAGAGGACCTGACCCTTAGAAGCTTACAAGTAAGCTGGAATCTTCAAAAGTTCCAATATTTATAAGTAAAAAGATTTATTAAAATGAATAACCAAGTGTTTTAATTGACATCAGAAGATCAAACCAATAAACCCTGAGAACATAGATAAAAGATAAATAAAGATATGAGCAGAACTTAATACAACAGCAAACGTATAAAATTGAGGTGATTTAGTAAGTCCAAAGAATATTCTTTGAAAAGATTGAGAAGACACACTTTGATTAAGGAAAACAAAAACGTAAGTAAAGAATATCCAGAAAGAGACAGGACAAAGTTATAGCAGAGAATATATGAAATGCCAGTAAATTTGAATATTTCTGTAAAGGGGACCATTTCCTAGCTCCTAAAGTTTACCAAAACTGACACAAGAGGAAATCATTTAAGGTCATCAGGTCTGCCCTTGGCATTCTCGGAACGCCCTGGCCTCAGAATTCAGCATCTGTAGTCCATGGTAACCTGCGGAGAGGGGGCGGGGCTGAGTGTGGTTGGAACACTGCCCTCACTGAGGGAGTGGGTGTGGCCATCTCTGCTGTGACTGAACAATGGCAGGGGAGCATGGGTCCCAGGGAAGGGCCCTCAGAGCCCAGCAGGCCCAGTGTGGTGTCACAAGCATTTAGGCCCAGACCAAAGGGCGCCTTCTTTGTCTGAAGAGCTGCCCAAACTCTCACCTTTCCACTCAGGCCGCCCTCTTACTTGAAGTGTGTTTGGAAGCTGTCCGCGCAGTACACTTCGCTACACAGCTAACCATAGGTCTGGGCATCGTAGCTTCCTGGCAGGTGACCGAAGTTCGCAGGCATATGAGTCCCTGGGACACACGTGGAGAGGCTCCTGCCCGGGCCACAGGCCGCCCACTGCCCCAGCCCCAGATCAGGGGCCGCAAAGCAGCCCTGTCTGAGTCCCCTGCCTCTGGAGGGAGTATTGTACCAACACTTCTAGAAATAGGTGTCGTCGCGGGCAACTCATTGGAGGGACACAAATAAATCTTTGCCGACTTTCTGCTGAAACTTAGGAGCGTTCACACCTATGCCTCTTACAAGGTCAGCTGTTTAGCTAAACATGAGCTCATGATCTAAATTTACACAATAATGAAGAGATCAGCTACAAGGGGAGACAATCAGCAAAAACAATCAATACCAGAATTAGATTCCCAAGGCCATCCATCAGATGTTGGAATAATCAGGTGCAAGGCAGGATATATACATAACACTGGAACTGAAACAAGAAACAAGGATGTTTTGAAAGTCTGGTACGATCTCTAAAACATTTTTAAAGTACATGTCATTGATAAAGCTAAATACTCAAAGGTTGTGTAATCCAACAGATTAATCATTGAGAAGAGTGAAATTATGCTGTTTTGAAAACTATGCCAGGTCAGATTTTCTGCCTAATTATATAAGAAGATTTATCTAAAACATACACATTATTTCAAAGACTTATTGGCTGTGAAATAAGTTAACGGTATTTCAAATGGCTTGTCTGCAATGAAAGGTGCTATGTAGGGAATCACAGAAAGTCGAGGGGAAAATGTGTCAATATATACATTGCTATAGGTGAACTAAGCCTTAGGACAGCAACAATGTAGAGGACCTGACCCTTAGAAGCTTACAAGTAAGCTGGAATCTTCAAAAGTTACAATTTTTATAAGTAAAAATATTTATTAAAATGAATAACCAAGTGTTTTAATTGACATCAGAAGATCAAACCAATAAACCCTGAGAACATAGATAAAAGAAAAATAAAGATATGAGCAGAACTTAATACAACAGCAAACGTATAAAATTGAGGTGATTTAGTAAGTCCAAAGAATATTCTTTGAAAAGATTTAAAAGACACACTTTGAGTAAGGAAAACAAAAACATAAGTAAAGAATATATAGAAAGAGTCAGGACAATGTTATAGCAAAGAATATATGTAATGCCAGTAAATTTGAATATTTCTGTAAAGGGGACCATTTCCTAGCTCCTAAAGTTTACCAAAACTGAGACAAGAGGAAATCATTTAAGGTCCTCATGCCTGCCCTTGTCATTCTGAGAACGCCCTGGCCTCAGAATGCAGCATCTGTAGTCCATGGTAACCTGCGGAGGTGGGGCGGGGCTGAGGGAGTTTGGAACACTGCCCTCACTGAGGGAGTGGGTGTGGCCATCTCTGCTGTGACTGAACAAAGTGCAGGGGAGCAGGGGTCCCAGGGAAGGGCACTCAGAGCCCAGCAGGCCCAGTGTGGTTTCACAAGCATTTAGGCCCAGGCCAAAGGGTGCCTTCTTTGCCTGAACAGCTGCCCAAACTCTCACCTTTCCACTCAGGCCACCCTGTTTCTTGAAGTGCGTGTGGAAGCTGTCCGCACAGTACACCTCGCTGCACAGCTAACCATAGGACTGGGCATCGTAGCTTTCTGCCAGGTGACCGAAGTTCGAAGGAATATGGGTCCCTGGGACACACACGGAGAGGCTCCTGCCGGGGCCACAGGCCGCCCACTGCCCCAGCCCCAGTTCAGCGGCCGAAAATCAGCCCTGTCTGAGTCTCCTGCCTCTAGAAGGAGTATTGGACCAACACTTCTAGAAAATGGGGTCCTCACGGGCAACTCATTGGAGGGACAGAAATAAATCTTTGCCGACTTTCTGCTGAAACTTAGGAGCGTTCACACCAAAGCCTCTTACAAGGTCAGCTCTTTAGCTAAACATGAGCTCATTATCGAAATTTACACAATAATGAAGTGATCAGCTACAAGGGGAGACAATCAGCAAAAACAATCAATACCAGAATTAGATTCCAAAGGCCATCCATCAGATGTTGGAATAATCAGGTGCAAGGCAGGATATATACATAACACTGGAACTGAAACAAGAAACAAGGGTGTTTTCAAATTCTGGTACGATCTCTAAAACATTTTTAAAGTACATGTCATTGATAAAGCTAAATACTCAAAGGTTGTGTAATACAACAGATTAATCATTGAGAAGAGTGAAATTATGCTGTTTTGAAAATTATGGCAGGTGAGATTTTCTTCCTAATTATATAAGAAGATTTCTCTAAAACATACACATTATTTCAAAGACTTATTGGCTGTGAAATAAGTTAGGGTATTTCAAATGGCTTGTCTGCAATGAAAGGTGCTATGTAGGGAATCACAGAAAGTCGAGGGGAAAATATGTCAATATATACATTGCTATAGGTTGAACTAAGCCTTAGGACAGCAACAATGTAGAGGACCTGACCCTTAGAAGCTTACAAGTAAGCTGGAATCTTCAAAAGTTCCAATATTTATAAGTAAAAAGATTTATTAAAATGAATAACCAAGTGTTTTAATTGACATCAGAAGATCAAACCAATAAACCCTGAGAACATAGATAAAAGATAAATAAAGATATGAGCAGAACTTAATACAACAGCAAACGTATAAAATTGAGGTGATTTAGTAAGTCCAAAGAATATTCTTTGAAAAGATTGAGAAGACACACTTTGATTAAGGAAAACAAAAACGTAAGTAAAGAATATCCAGAAAGAGACAGGACAAAGTTATAGCAGAGAATATATGAAATGCCAGTAAATTTGAATATTTCTGTAAAGGGGACCATTTCCTAGCTCCTAAAGTTTACCAAAACTGACACAAGAGGAAATCATTTAAGGTCATCAGGTCTGCCCTTGGCATTCTCGGAACGCCCTGGCCTCAGAATTCAGCATCTGTAGTCCATGGTAACCTGCGGAGAGGGGGCGGGGCTGAGTGTGGTTGGAACACTGCCCTCACTGAGGGAGTGGGTGTGGCCATCTCTGCTGTGACTGAACAATGGCAGGGGAGCATGGGTCCCAGGGAAGGGCCCTCAGAGCCCAGCAGGCCCAGTGTGGTGTCACAAGCATTTAGGCCCAGACCAAAGGGCGCCTTCTTTGTCTGAAGAGCTGCCCAAACTCTCACCTTTCCACTCAGGCCGCCCTCTTACTTGAAGTGTGTTTGGAAGCTGTCCGCGCAGTACACTTCGCTACACAGCTAACCATAGGTCTGGGCATCGTAGCTTCCTGGCAGGTGACCGAAGTTCGCAGGCATATGAGTCCCTGGGACACACGTGGAGAGGCTCCTGCCCGGGCCACAGGCCGCCCACTGCCCCAGCCCCAGATCAGGGGCCGCAAAGCAGCCCTGTCTGAGTCCCCTGCCTCTGGAGGGAGTATTGTACCAACACTTCTAGAAATAGGTGTCGTCGCGGGCAACTCATTGGAGGGACACAAATAAATCTTTGCCGACTTTCTGCTGAAACTTAGGAGCGTTCACACCTATGCCTCTTACAAGGTCAGCTGTTTAGCTAAACATGAGCTCATGATCTAAATTTACACAATAATGAAGAGATCAGCTACAAGGGGAGACAATCAGCAAAAACAATCAATACCAGAATTAGATTCCCAAGGCCATCCATCAGATGTTGGAATAATCAGGTGCAAGGCAGGATATATACATAACACTGGAACTGAAACAAGAAACAAGGATGTTTTGAAAGTCTGGTACGATCTCTAAAACATTTTTAAAGTACATGTCATTGATAAAGCTAAATACTCAAAGGTTGTGTAATCCAACAGATTAATCATTGAGAAGAGTGAAATTATGCTGTTTTGAAAACTATGCCAGGTCAGATTTTCTGCCTAATTATATAAGAAGATTTATCTAAAACATACACATTATTTCAAAGACTTATTGGCTGTGAAATAAGTTAACGGTATTTCAAATGGCTTGTCTGCAATGAAAGGTGCTATGTAGGGAATCACAGAAAGTCGAGGGGAAAATGTGTCAATATATACATTGCTATAGGTGAACTAAGCCTTAGGACAGCAACAATGTAGAGGACCTGACCCTTAGAAGCTTACAAGTAAGCTGGAATCTTCAAAAGTTACAATTTTTATAAGTAAAAATATTTATTAAAATGAATAACCAAGTGTTTTAATTGACATCAGAAGATCAAACCAATATACCCTGAGAACATAGATAAAAGAAAAATAAAGATATGAGCAGAACTTAATACAACAGCAAACGTATAAAATTGAGGTGATTTAGTAAGTCCAAAGAATATTCTTTGAAAAGATTTAAAAGACACACTTTGAGTAAGGAAAACAAAAACATAAGTAAAGAATATATAGAAAGAGTCAGGACAATGTTATAGCAAAGAATATATGAAATGCCAGTAAATTTGAATATTTCTGTAAAGGGGACCATTTCCTAGCTCCTAAAGTTTACCAAAACTGAGACAAGAGGAAATCATTTAAGGTCCTCATGCCTGCCCTTGTCATTCTGAGAACAACCTGGCCTCAGAATGCAGCATCTGTAGTCCATGGTAACCTGCGGAGGTGGGGCGGGGCTGAGGGAGTTTGGAACACTCCCCTCACTGAGGGAGTGGGTGTGGCCATCTCTGCTGTGACTGAACAAAGTGCAGGGGAGCAGGGGTCCCAGGGAAGGGCACTCAGAGCCCAGCAGGCCCAGTGTGGTTTCAAACACATTTAGGCCCAGGCCAAAGGGTGCCTTCTTTGCCTGAACAGCTGCCCAAACTCTCACCTTTCCACTCAGGCCACCCTCTTTCTTGAAGTGCGTGTGGAAGCTGTCCCCTCAGTACACCTCGCTGCACAGCTAACCATAGGACTGGGCATCGTAGCTTCCTGCCAGGTGACCGAAGTTCGCAGGAAGATGGGTCCCTGGGACACACACGGAGAGGCTCCTGCCCGGGCCACAGGCCACCCACTGCCCCAGCCCCAGTTCAGCGGCCGAAAATCAGCCCTGTCTGAGTCTCCTGCCTCTAGAAGGAGTATTGGACCAACACTTCTAGAAAATGGGGTCCTCACGGGCAACTCATTGGAGGGACAGAAATAAATCTTTGCCGACTTTCTGCTGAAACTTAGGAGCGTTCACACCAAAGCCTCTTACAAGGTCAGCTCTTTAGCTAAACATGAGCTCATTATCGAAATTTACACAATGATGAAGTGATCAGCTACAAGGGGAGACAATCAGCAAAAACAATCAATACCAGAATTAGATTCCCAAGGCCATCCATCAGATGTTGGAATAATCAGGTGCAAGGCAGGATATATACATAACACTGGAACTGAAACAAGAAACATGGGTGTTTTCAAATTCTGGTACGATCTCTAAAATATTTTTAAAGTACATGTCATTGATAAAGCTAAATACTCAAAGGTTGTGTAATACAACAGATTAATCATTGAGAAGAGTGAAATTATGCTGTTTTGAAAATTATGGCAGATGAGATTTTCTTCCTAATTATATAAGAAGATTTCTCTAAAACATACACACTATTTCAAAGACTTATTGGCTGTGAAATAAGTTAGGGTATTTCAAATGGCTTGTCTGCAATGAAAGGTGCTATGTAGGGAATCACAGAAAGTCGAGGGGAAAATATGTCAATATATACATTGCTATAGGTTGAACTAAGCCTTAGGACAGCAACAATGTAGAGGACCTGACCCTTAGAAGCTTACAAGTAAGCTGGAATCTTCAAAAGTTCAAATCTTTATAAGTAAAAAGATTTATTAAAATGAATAACCAAGTGTTTTAATTGACATCAGAAGATCAAACCAATAAACCCTGAGAACATAGATAAAAGATAAATAAAGATATGAGCAGAACTTAATACAACAGCAAACGTATAAAATTGAGGTGATTTAGTAAGTCCAAAGAATATTCTTTGAAAAGATTGAGAAGACACACTTTGATTAAGGAAAACAAAAACGTAAGTAAAGAATATCCAGAAAGAGACAGGACAAAGTTATAGCAGAGAATATATGAAATGCCAGTAAATTTGAATATTTCTGTAAAGGGGACCATTTCCTAGCTCCTAAAGTTTACCAAAACTGACACAAGAGGAAATCATTTAAGGTCATCAGGTCTTCCCTTGGCATTCTCGGAACGCCCTGGCCTCAGAATTCAGCCTCTGTAGTCCATGGTAACCTGCGGAGAGGGGGCGGGGCTGAGTGTGGTTGGAACACTGCCCTCACTGAGGGAGTGGGTGTGGCCATCTCTGCTGTGACTGAACAATGGCAGGGGAGCATGGGTCCCAGGGAAGGGCCCTCAGAGCCCAGCAGGCCCAGTGTGGTGTCACAAGCATTTAGGCCCAGACCAAAGGGCGCCTTCTTTGTCTGAAGAGCTGCCCAAACTCTCACCTTTCCACTCAGGCCGCCCTCTTACTTGAAGTGTGTTTGGAAGCTGTCCACGCAGTACACTTCGCTACACAGCTAACCATAGGTCTGGGCATCGTAGCTTCGTGGCAGGTGACCGAAGTTCGCAGGCATATGAGTCCCTGGGACACACGAGTAGAGGCTCCTGCCCGGGCCACAGGCCACCCACTGCCCCAGCCCCAGATCAGGGGCCGCAAAGCAGCCCTGTCTGAGTCCCCTGCCTCTGGAGGGAATATTGTACCAACACTTCTAGAAATAGGTGTCGTCGCGGGCAACTCATTGGAGGGACACAAATAAATCTTTGCCGACTTTCTGCTGAAACTTAGGAGCATTCACACCTAAGCCTCTTACAAGGTCAGCTGTTTAGCTAAACATGAGCTCATGATCTAAATTTACACAATAATGAAGAGATCAGCTACAAGGGGAGACAATCAGCAAAAACAATCAATACCAGAATTAGATTCCCAAGGCCATCCATCAGATGTTGGAATAATCAGGTGCAAGGCAGGATATATACATAAAACTGGAACTGAAACAAGAAACAAGGATGTTTTCAAAGTCTGGTACGATCTCTAAAACATTTTTAAAGTACATGTCATTGATAAAGCTAACTACTCAAAGGTTGTGTAATCCAACAGATTAATCATTGAGAAGAGTGAAATTATGCTGTTTCGAAAACTATGGCAGGTCAGATTTTCTGCCTAATTATATAAGAAGATTTCTCTAAAACATACACATTATTTCAAAGACTTATTGGCTGTGAAATAAGTTAACGGTATTTCAAATGGCTTGTCTGCAATGAAAGGTGCTATGTAGGGAATGACAGAAAGTCGAGGGGAAAATGTGTCAATATATACATTGCTATATGTTGAACTAAGCCTTAGGACAGCAACTATGTAGAGCACCTGACACTTAGAAACTTGCAAGTAAGCTGGAATCTTCAAAAGTTACAATTTTTATAAGTAAAAATATTTATTAAAATGAATAACCAAGTGTTTTAATTGACATCAGAAGATCAAACCAATATACCCTGAGAACATAGATAAAAGAAAAATAAAGATATGAGCAGAACTTAATACAACAGCAAACGTATAAAATTGAGGTGATTTAGTAAGTCCAAAGAATATTCTTTGAAAAGATTTAAAAGACACACTTTGAGTAAGGAAAACAAAAGCATAAGTAAAGAATATATAGAAAGAGTCAGGACAATGTTATAGCAAAGAATATATGAAATGCCAGTAAATTTGAATATTTCTGTAAAGGGGACCATTTCCTAGCTCCTAAAGTTTACCAAAACTGAGACAAGAGGAAATCATTTAAGGTCCTTATGCCTGCCCTTGTCATTCTGAGAACGCCCTGGCCTCAGAATGCAGCATCTGTAGTCCATGGTAACCTGCGGAGGGGGGGCGGGGCTGAGGGAGTTTGGAACACTGCCCTCACTGAGGGAGTGGGTGTGGCCATCTCAGCTGTGACTGAACAAAGTGCAGGGGAGCAGGGGTCCCAGGGAAGGGCACTCAGAGCCCAGCAGGCCCAGTGTGGTTTCACAAGCATTTAGGCCCAGGCCAAAGGGTGCCTTCTTTGCCTGAACAGCTGCCCAAACTCTCACCTTTCCACTCAGGCCACCCTCTTTCTTGAAGTGTGTGTGGAAGCTGTCCGCACAGTACACCTCGCTGCACAGATAACCATAGGACTGGGCATCATAGCTTCCTGCCAGGTGACCGAAGTTCGCAGGAAGATGGGTCCCTGGGACACACACGGAGAGGCTCCTGCCCGGGCCACAGGCCGCCCACTGCCCCAGCCCCAGTTCAGCGGCCGAAAACCAGCCCTGTCTGAGTCTCCTGCCTCTAGAAGGAGTATTGGACCAACATTTCTAGAAAATGGGGTCCTCACGGGCAACTCATTGGAGGGACAGAAATAAATCTTTGCCGACTTTCTGCTGAAACTTAGGAGCGTTCACACCTAAGCCTCTTAAAAGGTCAGCTGTTTAGCTAAACATGAGCTCATGATCTAAATTTACACAATAATGAAGAGATCAGCTACAAGGGGAGACAATCAGCAAAAACAATCAATACCAGAATTAGATTCCCAAGGCCATCCATCAGATGGTGGAATAATCAGGTGCAAGGCAGGATATATACATAACACTGGAACTGAAATAAGAAACAAGGATGTTTTGAAAGTCTTGTACGATCTCTAAAACATTTTTAAAGTACATGTCATTGATAAAGCTAAATACTCAAAGGTTGTGTAATCCAACAGATTAATCATTGAGAAGAGTGAAATTATGCTGTTTTGAAAACTATGCCAGGTCAGATTTTCTGCCTAATTATATAAGAAGATTTCTCTAAAACATACACATTATTTCAAAGACTTATTGGCTGTGAAATAAGTTAGGGTATTTCAAATGGCTTGTCTGCAATGAAAGGTGCTATGTAGGGAATCACAGAAAGTCGAGGGGAAAATATTTCAAAATATATACATTGCTATACGTAGAACTAAGCCTTAGGACAGCAACAATGTAGAGGACCTGACCCTTAGAAGCTTACAAGTAAGCTGGAATCTTCAAAAGTTCCAATATTTATAAGTAAAAAGATTTATTAAAATGAATAACCAAGTGTTTTAATTGACATCAGAAGATCAAACCAATAAACCCTGAGAACATAGATAAAAGATAAATAAAGATATGAGCAGAACTTAATACAACAGCAAACGTATAAAATTGAGGTGATTTAGTAAGTCCAAAGAATATTCTTTGAAAAGATTGAGAAGACACACTTTGATTAAGGAAAACAAAAACGTAAGTAAAGAATATCCAGAAAGAGACAGGACAAAGTTATAGCAGAGAATATATGAAATGCCAGTAAATTTGAATATTTCTGTAAAGGGGACCATTTCCTAGCTCCTAAAGTTTACCAAAACTGACACAAGAGGAAATCATTTAAGGTCATCAGGTCTTCCCTTGGCATTCTCGGAACGCCCTGGCCTCAGAATTCAGCATCTGTAGTCCATGGTAACCTGCGGAGAGGGGGCGGGGCTGAGTGTGGTTGGAACACTGCCCTCACTGAGGGAGTGGGTGTGGCCATCTCTGCTGTGACTGAACAATGGCAGGGGAGCATGGGTCCCAGGGAAGGGCCCTCAGAGCCCAGCAGGCCCAGTGTGGTGTCACAAGCATTTAGGCCCAGACCAAAGGGCGCCTTCTTTGTCTGAAGAGCTGCCCAAACTCTCACCTTTCCACTCAGGCCGCCCTCTTACTTGAAGTGTGTTTGGAAGCTGTCCGCGCAGTACACTTCGCTACACAGCTAACCATAGGTCTGGGCATCGTAGCTTCCTGGCAGGTGACCGAAGTTCGCAGGCATATGCGTCCCTGGGACACACGCGGAGAGGCTCCTGCCCGGGCCACAGGCCGCCCACTGCCCCAGCCCCAGATCAGGGGCCGCAAAGCAGCCCTGTCTGAGTCCCCTGCCTCTGGAGGGAGTATTGTACCAACACTTCTAGAAATAGGTGTCATCGCGGGCAACTCATTGGAGGGACACAAATAAATCTTTGCTGACTTTCTGCTGAAACTTAGGAGCGTTCACACCTAAGCCTCTTACAAGGTCAGCTGTTTAGCTAAACATGAGCTCATGATCTAAATTTACACAATAATGAAGAGATCAGCTACAAGTGGAGACAATCAGCAAAAACAATCAATACCAGAATTAGATTCCCAAGGCCATCCATCAGATGTTGGAATAATCAGGTGCAAGGCAGGATATATACATAAAACTGGAACTGAAACAAGAAACAAGGATGTTTTCAAAGTCTGGTACGATCTCTAAAACATTTTTAAAGTACATGTCATTGATAAAGCTAACTACTCAAAGGTTGTGTAATCCAACAGATTAATCATTGAGAAGAGTGAAATTATGCTGTTTCGAAAACTATGGCAGGTCAGATTTTCTGCCTAATTATATAAGAAGATTTCTCTAAAACATACACATTATTTCAAAGACTTATTGGCTGTGAAATAAGTTAACGGTATTTCAAATGGCTTGTCTGCAATGAAAGGTGCTATGTAGGGAATCACAGAAAGTCGAGGGGAAAATGTGTCAATATATACATTGCTATATGTTGAACTAAGCCTTAGGACAGCAACAATGTAGAGCACCTGACACTTAGAAACTTGCAAGTAAGCTGGAATCTTCAAAAGTTACAATTTTTATAAGTAAAAATATTTATTAAAATGAATAACCAAGTGTTTTAATTGACATCAGAAGATCAAACCAATATACCCTGAGAACATAGATAAAAGAAAAATAAAGATATGAGCAGAACTTAATACAACAGCAAACGTATAAAATTGAGGTGATTTAGTAAGTCCAAAGAATATTCTTTGAAAAGATTTAAAAGACACACTTTGAGTAAGGAAAACATAAACATAAGTAAAGAATATATAGAAAGAGTCAGGACAATGTTATAGCAAAGAATATATGAAATGCCAGTAAATTTGAATATTTCTGTAAAGGGGACCATTTCCTAGCTCCTAAAGTTTACCAAAACTGAGACAAGAGGAAATCATTTAAGGTCCTCATGCCTGCCCTTGTCATTCTGAGAACGCCCTGGCCTCAGAATGCAGCATCTGTAGTCCATGGTAACCTGCGGAGGGGGGGCGGGGCTGAGGGAGTTTGGAACACTGCCCTCACTGAGGGAGTGGGTGTGGCCATCTCTGCTGTGACTGAACAAAGTGCAGGGGAGCAGGGGTCCCAGGGAAGGGCACTCAGAGCCCAGCAGGCCCAGTGTGGTTTCACAAGCATTTAGGCCCAGGCCAAAGGGTGCCTTCTTTGCCTGAACAGCTGCCCAAACTCTCACCTTTCCACTCAGGCCACCCTCTTTCTTGAAGTGTGTGTGGAAGCTGTCCGCACAGTACACCTCGCTGCACAGATAACCATAGGACTGGGCATCATAGCTTCCTGCCAGGTGACCGAAGTTCGCAGGAAGATGGGTCCCTGGGACACACACGGAGAGGCTCCTGCCCGGGCCACAGGCCGCCCACTGCCCCAGCCCCAGTTCAGCGGCCGAAAACCAGCCCTGTCTGAGTCTCCTGCCTCTAGAAGGAGTATTGGACCAACACTTCTAGAAAATGGGGTCCTCACGGACAACTCATTGGAGGGACAGAAATAAATCTTTGCCGACTTTCTGCTGAAACTTAGGAGCGTTCACACCTAAGCCTCTTACAAGGTCAGCTCTTTAGCTAAACATGAGCTCATTATCGAAATTTACACAATAATGAAGTGATCAGCTACAAGGGGAGACAATCAGCAAAAACAATCAATACCAGAATTAGATTCCCAAGGCCATCCATCAGATGTTGGAATAATCAGGTGCAAGGCAGGATATATACATAACACTGGAACTGAAACAAGAAACAAGGGTGTTTTCAAATTCTGGTACGATCTCTAAAACATTTTTAAAGTACATGTCATTGATAAAGCTAAATACTCAAAGGTTGTGTAATCCAACAGATTAATCATTGAGAAGAGTGAAATTATGCTGTTTTGAAAATTATGGCAGGTGAGATTTTCTTCCTAATTATATAAGAAGATTTATCTAAAACATACACATTATTTCAAAGACTTATTGGCTGTGAAATAAGTTAGGGTATTTCAAATGGCTTGTCTGCAATGAAAGGTGCTATGTAGGGAATCACAGAAAGTCGAGGGGAAAATATGTCAATATATACATTGCTATACGTAGAACTAAGCCTTAGGACAGCAACAATGTAGAGGACCTGACACTTAGAAACTTGCAAGTAAGCTGGAATCTTCAAAAGTTCAAATCTTTATAAGTAAAAAGATTTATTAAAATGAATAACCAAGTGTTTTAATTGACATCAGAAGATCAAACCAATAAACCCTGAGAACATAGATAAAAGATAAATAAAGATATTAGCAGAACTTAATACAACAGCAAACGTATAAAATTGAGGTGATTTAGTAAGTCCAAAGAATATTCTTTGAAAAGATTGAAAAGACACACTTTGATTAAGGAAAACAAAAACATAAGTGAAGAATATACAGAAAGAATCAGGACAATGTTATAGCAGAGAATATATGAAATGCCAGTAAATTTGAACATTTCTGTAAAGGGGACAATTTCCTAGCTCCTAAAGTTTACCAAAACTGACACAAGAGGAAGTCATTTAAGGTCATCATGTCTGCCCTTGGCATTCTCGGAACGCCCTGGCCTCAGAATGCAGCAACTGTAGTCCATGGTAACCTGAGGAGAGGGGGCGGGGCTGAGGCAGGTTGGAACACTGCCCTCACTGAGGGAGTGGGTGTGGCCATCTCTGCTGTGACTGAACAAAGGGAAGGGGAGCATGGGGCCGAGGGCAGGGCCGTCAGAGCCCGGCAGGCCCAGTGGGGTGTCACAAGCATTTAGTCCCAGGCCAAAGGGCGCCTTCTTTGTCTGAACACCTGCCCAAAATCTCACCTTTCCACTCAGGCCGCCCTCTTACTTGAAGTGTGTGTGGAACCTCTCCACGCAGTACACCTCGCTGCATAGCTAACCATAGGTCTGGGCATCGTAGCTTCCTGCCAGGTGACCGATGTTCGCAGGTAGATCGGTCCCTGGGACACACGCGGAGAGGCTCCTGCCCGGGCCACAGGCCGCCCACTACCCCAGCCCCAGATTGGTGCCGCACAGCAGCCCTGTCTGAGTCCCCTCCCTCTAGAGGGAGTATTTAAACAACACTTCTAGAAAACGGAGTCCTCGCGCGCAACTCATTGGAGGGACACAAATTAATCTTTGCCGACTTTCTGCTGAAACTTAGGAGCATTCACACCTAAGCCTCTTACACGGTCAGCTGTTTAGCTAAACATGAGCTCATGATCTAAATTTACACAATAATGAAGAGATCAGCTACAAGGGGAGACAATCAGCAAAAACAATCAATACCAGAATTAGATTCCCAAGGCCATCCATCAGAAGTTGGAATAATCAGGTGCAACGCAGGATATATACATAAAACTGGAACTGAAACAAGAAACAAGGATGTTTTCAAAGTCTGGTAGGATCTCTAAAACATTATTAAAGTACATGTCATTGATAAAGCTAAATACTCAAAGGTTGTGTAATACAACAGATTAATCATTGAGAAGAGTGAAATTATGCTGTTTTGAAAACTATTGCAGGTCAGATTTGTGCTTAATTATATAAAAAGATTTCTATAAAACATACACATTATTTCAAAGACTTATTGGCTGTGAAATAAGTTAAGGGTATTTCAAATGGCTTGTCTGCATTGAAAGGTGCTTTGTAGGGAATCACAGAAAGTCGAGGGGAAAATATGTCAATATATACATTGCTATAGGTTGAACTAAGCCTTAAGACAGCAACAATATAGAGGACCTGACTTGTAGTAACTTACAAGTAAGATGGAATCTTCAAAAGTTCAAGTATTTATATGTAAAAATATTTATTAAAATGAATAACCAAGTATTTTAATTGACACCAGAAGATCAAACAAATAAACCCTGAGAACATAGATAAAAGATAAATAAAGATATGAGCAGAACTTAATACAACAGCAAACGTATAAAATTGGGGTGATTTAGTAAGTCCAAAGAATATTCTTTGAAAAGATTGAAAAGACACACTTTGATTAAGGAAAACAAAAACGTAAGTAAAGAATATAAAGAAAGAGTCAGGACAAAGTTATAGCAGAGAATATATGAAATGCCAGTAAATTTGAACATTTATGTAAAGGGGACCATTTCCTAGCTCCTAAAGTTTACCAAAACTGACACAAGAGGAAATCATTTAAGGTCATCATGTCTGCCCTTGGCATGCTCGGAACGCCCTGGCCTCAGAATGCAGCATCTGTAGTCCATGGTAACCTGCGGAGAGGGGGCGGGGATGAGCGAGGTTGGAACACTGCCCTCACTGAGGGAGTGGGTGTGGCCAGCTCTGCTGTGACTGAAAAAGGCCAGGGGAGCATGTGGCCGAGGGCAGGGCCCTCAGTGCCCGGCAGGCCCAGTGGGGTGTCACAAGCTTTTACGCCCAGGCCAAAGGGCGCCTTCTTTGTCTGAACAGCTGCCCAAACACTCATCTTACCACTCAGGCCGCCCTCTTACTTGAAGTGTGTGTGGAACCTGTTCACGCAGTACACCTCGCTGCACAGCTAACCATAGGTCTGGGCATCGTAGATTCCTGCCAGGTGACCGAAGTTCGCAGGCAGATGGGTCCCTGGGACACACGTGGAGAGGCTCCTGCCTGGGCCACAGGCCGCCCACTACCCCAGCCCCAGATTGGGGGCCACACAGCAGCCCTGTCTGAGTCCTCTGCCTGTAGAGGGAGTATTGGACCAACACATCTAGAAAACGGGGTCCTCGCGGGCAACTCATTGGAGGGACACAAATAAATCTTTGCCGACTTTCTGCTGAAACTTTGTAGCGTTCACACCTAAGCCTCTTACAAGCTCAGCTGTTTAGCTAAACATGAGCTCGTGATCGAAATTTACACAATAATGAAGAGATCAGCTAAAAGAGGAGAAAATCAGCAAAAACAATCAATACCAGAATTAGATTCCCAAGGCCATCAATCAGATGTTGGAACAATCAGGTGCAAGGCAGGATATATACATAAAACTGGAACTGAAAGAAGAAACAAGGATGTTTTCAAAGTCTAGTACGATCTCTAAAACATTTTTAAAGTACATGTCATTGATAAAGCTAAATACTCAAAGGTTGTGTAATACTACAGATTAATCATTGAGAAGAGTGAAATTATGCTGTTTTGAAAACTATGGCAGGTCAGATTTTCTGCCTAATTATATAAGAAGATTTATCTAAAACCTACACATTATTTCAAAGACTTATTGGCTGTGAAATAAGTTATGGGTATTTCAAATGGCTTGTCTGCAAAGAAAGGTGCTATGTAGGGAATCACAGAAAGTCAAGGGAAAATATGTCAATATATACATTGCTATATGTTGAACTAAGCCTTAGGACAGCAACAATGTAGAGCACCTGACACTTAGAAACTTGCAAGTAAGCTAGAATCTTCAAAAGTTCAAATCTTTATAAGTAAAAAGATTTATTAAAATGAATAACCAAGTGTTTTAATTGACATCAGAAGATCAAACCAATAAACCCTGAGAACATAGATAAAAGATAAATAAAGATATGAGCAGAACTTAATACAACAGGAAAAGTATAAAATTAAGGTGATTTGGTAAGTCCAAAGAATATTCTTTGAAAAGATTTAAAAGACACACTTTGATTAAGGAAAACAAAAACATAAGTAAAGAATATACAGAAAGAGTCAGGACAATGTTATAGCAGAGAATATATGAAATGACAGTAAATTTGAACATTTCTGTAAAGGGGACCATTTCCTAGCTCCTAAAGTTTACCAAAACTGACACAAGAGGAAGTCATTTAAGGTCATCATGTCTGCCCTTGGCATTCTCAGAAAGCCCTGGCCTCAGAATGCAGCAACTGTAGTCCATGGTAACCTGCGGAGAGGCGGCGGGGCTGAGGGAGGTTGGAACACTGCCCTCACTGAGGGACTGGGTGTGGCCATCTCTGCTGTGACTGAACAAAGGGCAGGGGAGCTTGGGGCCGAGGGCAGGGCCCTCAGAGCCCGGCAGACCCAGTGGGGTGTCACAAGCATTTAGGCCCAGGCCAAAGGGCGCCTTCTTTGTCTGAACAGCTGCCCAAACTCTCACATTTCCACTCAGGCCGCCCTCTTACTTGAAGTGTGTGTGGAACCAGTCCACGCAGTACACCTCGATGCACAGCTAACCATAGGTCTGGGCATCGTAGCTTCCTGTCAGGTGACCGAAGTTCGCAGGTAGATGGGTCCCTGGGACACATGCGGAGAGGCTCCTGCCCGGGCCACAGGCCGCCCACTACCCCAGCCCCAGATTGAGGCCACAGAGCAGCCCTGTCTGAGTCCCACCCCTCTAGAGGGAGTATTGGACCAACATTTCTAGAAAACGGAGTCCTCGCGGGCAACTCATTGGAGGGACACAAATAAATCTTTGCCGACTTTCTGCTGAAACTTAGGAGCATTCACACCTAAGCCTCTTACAAGGTCATCTGTTTAGCTAAACATGAGCTCATGATCTAAATTTACACAATAATGAAGAGATCAGCTAAAAGGGGAGAAAATCCGCAAAAACAATCAATACCAGAATTAGATTTCCAAGGCCATCCATCAGATGTTGGAATAATCAGGTGCAAGGCAGGATATATACATAAAACTGGAACTGAAATAAGAAACCAGGATGTTTTCAAAGTCTGGTAGGATCTCTAAAACATTTTTAAAGTACATGTCATTGATAAAGCTAAATACTCAAAGTTTGTGTAATACAACAGATTAATCATTGAGAAGAGTGAAATTATGCTGTTTTGAAAACTATGGCAGGTCAGATTTTCTGCCTAATTATATAAGAAGATTTATCTAAAACATACACATTATTTCAAAGACTTATTGGCTGTGAAATAAGTTAAGGGTATTTCAAATGGCTTGTCTGCAATGAAAGGTGCTATGTAGGGAATCACAGAAAGTCGAGGGGAAAATATGTCAATATATACATTGCTATAGGTTGAACTAAGCCTTAGGACAGCAACAATGTAGAGGACCTGACCCTTAGAAGCTTACAAGTAAGCTGGAATCTTCAAAAGTTCCAATATTTATAAGTAAAAAGATTTATTAAAATGAATAACCAAGTGTTTTAATTGACATCAGAAGATCAAACCAATAAACCCTGAGAACATAGATAAAAGATAAATAAAGATATGAGCAGAACTTAATACAACAGCAAACGTATAAAATTGAGGTGATTTATTAAGTCCAAAGAATATTCTTTGAAATGATTGAGAAGACACACTTTGATTAAGGAAAACAAAAACGTAAGTAAAGAATATCCAGAAAGAGACAGGACAAAGTTATAGCAGAGAATATATGAAATGCCAGTAAATTTGAATATTTCTGTAAAGGGGACCATTTCCTAGCTCCTAAAGTTTACCAAAACTGACACAAGAGGAAATCATTTAAGGTCATCAGGTCTTCCCTTGGCATTCTCGGAACACCCTGGCCTCAGAATTCAGCATCTGTAGTCCATGGTAACCTGCGGAGAAGGGGCGGGGCTGAGTGTGGTTGGAACACTGCCCTCACTGAGGGAGTGGGTGTGGCCATCTCTGCTGTGACTGAACAATGGCAGGGGAGCATGGGTCCCAGGGAAGGGCCCTCAGAGCCCAGCAGGCCCAGTGTGGTGTCACAAGCATTTAGGCCCAGACCAAAGGGCGCCTTCTTTGTCTGAAGAGCTGCCCAAACTCTCACCTTTCCACTCAGGCCGCCCTCTTACTTGAAGTGTGTTTGGAAGCTGTCCGCGCAGTACACTTCGCTACACAGCTAACCATAGGTCTGGGCATCGTAGCTTCCTGGCAGGTGACCGAAGTTCGCAGGCATATGAGTCCCTGGGACACACGTGGAGAGGCTCCTGCCCGGGCCACAGGCCGCCCACTGCCCCAGCCCCAGATCAGGGGCCGCAAAGCAGCCCTGTCTGAGTCCCCTGCCTCTGGAGGGAGTATTGTACCAACACTTCTAGAAATAGGTGTCGTCGCGGGCAACTCATTGGAGGGACACAAATAAATCTTTGCCGACTTTCTGCTGAAACTTAGGAGCGTTCACACCTAAGCCTCTTACAAGGTCAGCTGTTTAGCTAAACATGAGCTCATGATCTAAATTTACACAATAATGAAGAGATCAGCTACAAGGGGAGACAATCAGCAAAAACAATCAATACCAGAATTAGATTCCCAAGGCCATCCATCAGATGTTGGAATAATCAGGTGCAAGGCAGGATATATACATAAAACTGGAACTGAAACAAGAAACAAGGATGTTTTCAAAGTCTGGTACGATCTCTAAAACATTTTTAAAGTACATGTCATTGATAAAGCTAAATACTCAAAGGTTGTGTAATCCAACAGATTAATCATTGAGAAGAGTGAAATTATGCTGTTTTGAAAACTATGCCAGGTCAGATTTTCTGCCTAATTATATAAGAAGATTTATCTAAAACATACACATTATTTCAAAGACTTATTGGCTGTGAAATAAGTTAACGGTATTTCAAATGGCTTGTCTGCAATGAAAGGTGCTATGTAGGGAATCACAGAAAGTCGAGGGGAAAATGTGTCAATATATACATTGCTATAGGTGAACTAAGCCTTAGGACAGCAACAATGTAGAGGACCTGACCCTTAGAAGCTTACAAGTAAGCTGGAATCTTCAAAAGTTACAATTTTTATAAGTAAAAATATTTATTAAAATGAATAACCAAGTGTTTTAATTGACATCAGAAGATCAAACCAATATACCCTGAGAACATAGATAAAAGAAAAATAAAGATATGAGCAGAACTTAATACAACAGCAAACATATAAAATTGAGGTGATTTAGTAAGTCCAAAGAATATTCTTTGAAAAGATTTAAAAGACACACTTTGAGTAAGGAAAACAAAAACATAAGTAAAGAATATATAGAAAGAGTCAGGACAATGTTATAGCAAAGAATATATGTAATGCCAGTAAATTTGAATATTTCTGTAAAGGGGACCATTTCCTAGCTCCTAAAGTTTACCAAAACTGAGACAAGAGGAAATCATTTAAGGTCCTCATGCCTGCCCTTGTCATTCTGAGAACGCCCTGGCCTCAGAATGCAGCATCTGTAGTCCATGGTAACCTGCGGAGGTGGGGCGGGGCTGAGGGAGTTTGGAACACTGCCCTCACTGAGGGAGTGGGTGTGGCCATCTCTGCTGTGACTGAACAAAGTGCAGGGGAGCAGGGGTCCCAGGGAAGGGCACTCAGAGCCCAGCAGGCCCAGTGTGGTTTCACAAGCATTTAGGCCCAGGCCAAAGGGCGCCTTCTTTGTCTGAACAGCTGCCCAAACTCTCACCTTTCCACTCAGGCCGCCCTCTTACTTGAAGTGTGTGTGGAACCAGTCCACGCAGTACACCTCGATGCACAGCTAACCATAGGTCTGGGCATCGTAGCTTCCTGTCAGGTGACCGAAGTTCGCAGGTAGATGGGTCCCTGGGACACACGCGGAGAGGCTCCTGCCCGGGCCACAGGCCGCCCACTACCCCAGCCCCAGATTGAGGCCACAGAGCAGCCCTGTCTGAGTCCCCCCCCTCTAGAGGGAGTATTGGACCAACATTTCTAGAAAACGGAGTCCTCGCGGGCAACTCATTGGAGGGACACAAATAAATCTTTGCCGACTTTCTGCTGAAACTTAGGAGCATTCACACCTAAGCCTCTTACAAGGTCATCTGTTTAGCTAAACATGAGCTCATGATCTAAATTTACACAATAATGAAGAGATCAGCTAAAAGGGGAGACAATCCGCAAAAACAATCAATACCAGAATTAGATTTCCAAGGCCATCCATCAGATGTTGGAATAATCAGGTGCAAGGCAGGATATATACATAAAACTGGAACTGAAATAAGAAACCAGGATGTTTTCAAAGTCTGGTAGGATCTCTAAAACCTTTTTAAAGTACATGTCATTGATAAAGCTAAATACTCAAAGTTTGTGTAATACAACAGATTAATCATTGAGAAGAGTGAAATTATGCTGTTTTGAAAACTATGGCAGGTCAGATTTTCTGCCTAATTATATAAGAAGATTTATCTAAAACATACACATTATTTCAAAGACTTATTGGCTGTGAAATAAGTTAAGGGTATTTCAAATGGCTTGTCTGCAATGAAAGGTGCTATGTAGGGAATCACAGAAAGTCGAGGGGAAAATATGTCAATATATACATTGCTATAGGTTGAACTAAGCCTTAGGACAGCAACAATGTAGAGGACCATACCCTTAGAAGCTTACAAGTAAGCTGGAATCTTCAAAAGTTCCAATATTTATAAGTAAAAAGATTTATTAAAATGAATAACCAAGTGTTTTAATTGACATAAGAAGATCAAACCAATAAACCCTGAGAACATAGATAAAAGATAAATAAAGATATGAGCAGAACTTAATACAACAGCAAACGTATAAAATTGAGGTGATTTAGTAAGTCCAAAGAATATTCTTTGAAAAGATTGAGAAGACACACTTTGATTAAGGAAAACAAAAACGTAAGTAAAGAATATCCAGAAAGAGACAGGACAAAGTTATAGCAGAGAATATATGAAATGCCAGTAAATTTGAATATTTCTGTAAAGGGGACCATTTCCTAGCTCCTAAAGTTTACCAAAACTGACACAAGAGGAAATCATTTAAGGTCATCAGGTCTTCCCTTGGCATTCTCGGAACGCCCTGGCCTCAGAATTCAGCATCTGTAGTCCATGGTAACCTGCGGAGAGGGGGCGGGGCTGAGTGTGGTTGGAACACTGCCCTCACTGAGGGAGTGGGTGTGGCCATCTCTGCTGTGACTGAACAATGGCAGGGGAGCATGGGTCCCAGGGAAGGGCCCTCAGAGCCCAGCAGGCCCAGTGTGGTGTCACAAGCATTTAGGCCCAGACCAAAGGGCGCCTTCTTTGTCTGAAGAGCTGCCCAAACTCTCACCTTTCCACTCAGGCCGCCCTCTTACTTGAAGTGTGTTTGGAAGCTGTCCGCGCAGTACACTTCGCTACACAGCTAACCATAGGTCTGGGCATCGTAGCTTCCTGGCAGGTGACCGAAGTTCGCAGGCATATGAGTCCCTGGGACACACGTGGAGAGGCTCCTGCCCGGGCCACAGGCCGCCCACTGCCCCAGCCCCAGATCAGGGGCCGCAAAGCAGCCCTGTCTGAGTCCCCTGCCTCTGGAGGGAGTATTGTACCAACACTTCTAGAAATAGGTGTCGTCGCGGGCAACTCATTGGAGGGACACAAATAAATCTTTGCCGACTTTCTGCTGAAACTTAGGAGCGTTCACACCTAAGCCTCTTACAAGGTCAGCTGTTTAGCTAAACATGAGCTCATGATCTAAATTTACACAATAATGAAGAGATCAGCTACAAGGGGAGACAATCAGCAAAAACAATCAATACCAGAATTAGATTCCCAAGGCCATCCATCAGATGTTGGAATAATCAGGTGCAAGGCAGGATATATACATAAAACTGGAACTGAAACAAGAAACAAGGATGTTTTCAAAGTCTGGTACGATCTCTAAAACATTTTTAAAGTACATGTCATTGATAAAGCTAAATACTCAAAGGTTGTGTAATCCAACAGATTAATCATTGAGAAGAGTGAAATTATGCTGTTTTGAAAACTATGCCAGGTCAGATTTTCTGCCTAATTATATAAGAAGATTTATCTAAAACATACACATTATTTCAAAGACTTATTGGCTGTGAAATAAGTTAACGGTATTTCAAATGGCTTGTCTGCAATGAAAGGTGCTTTGTAGGGAATCACAGAAAGTCGAGGGGAAAATGTGTCAATATATACATTGCTATAGGTGAACTAAGCCTTAGGACAGCAACAATGTAGAGGACCTGACCCTTAGAAGCTTACAAGTAAGCTGGAATCTTCAAAAGTTACAATTTTTATAAGTAAAAATATTTATTAAAATGAATAACCAAGTGTTTTAATTGACATCAGAAGATCAAACCAATATACCCTGAGAACATAGATAAAAGAAAAATAAAGATATGAGCAGAACTTAATACAACAGCAAACATATAAAATTGAGGTGATTTAGTAAGTCCAAAGAATATTCTTTGAAAAGATTTAAAAGACACACTTTGAGTAAGGAAAACAAAAACATAAGTAAAGAATATATAGAAAGAGTCAGGACAATGTTATAGCAAAGAATATATGTAATGCCAGTAAATTTGAATATTTCTGTAAAGGGGACCATTTCCTAGCTCCTAAAGTTTACCAAAACTGAGACAAGAGGAAATCATTTAAGGTCCTCATGCCTGCCCTTGTCATTCTGAGAACGCCCTGGCCTCAGAATGCAGCATCTGTAGTCCATGGTAACCTGCGGAGGTGGGGCGGGGCTGAGGGAGTTTGGAACACTGCCCTCACTGAGGGAGTGGGTGTGGCCATCTCTGCTGTGACTGAACAAAGTGCAGGGGAGCAGGGGTCCCAGGGAAGGGCACTCAGAGCCCAGCAGGCCCAGTGTGGTTTCACAAGCATTTAGGCCCAGGCCAAAGGGTGCCTTCTTTGCCTGAACAGCTGCCCAAACTCTCACCTTTCCACTCAGGCCACCCTGTTTCTTGAAGTGCGTGTGGAAGCTGTCCGCACAGTACACCTCGCTGCACAGCTAACCATAGGACTGGGCATCGTAGCTTTCTGCCAGGTGACCGAAGTTCGAAGGAATATGGGTCCCTGGGACACACACGGAGAGGCTCCTGCCGGGGCCACAGGCCGCCCACTGCCCCAGCCCCAGTTCAGCGGCCGAAAATCAGCCCTGTCTGAGTCTCCTGCCTCTAGAAGGAGTATTGGACCAACACTTCTAGAAAATGGGGTCCTCACGGGCAACTCATTGGAGGGACAGAAATAAATCTTTGCCGACTTTCTGCTGAAACTTAGGAGCGTTCACACCAAAGCCTCTTACAAGGTCAGCTCTTTAGCTAAACATGAGCTCATTATCGAAATTTACACAATAATGAAGTGATCAGCTACAAGGGGAGACAATCAGCAAAAACAATCAATACCAGAATTAGATTCCAAAGGCCATCCATCAGATGTTGGAATAATCAGGTGCAAGGCAGGATATATACATAACACTGGAACTGAAACAAGAAACAAGGGTGTTTTCAAATTCTGGTACGATCTCTAAAACATTTTTAAAGTACATGTCATTGATAAAGCTAAATACTCAAAGGTTGTGTAATACAACAGATTAATCATTGAGAAGAGTGAAATTATGCTGTTTTGAAAATTATGGCAGGTGAGATTTTCTTCCTAATTATATAAGAAGATTTCTCTAAAACATACACATTATTTCAAAGACTTATTGGCTGTGAAATAAGTTAGGGTATTTCAAATGGCTTGTCTGCAATGAAAGGTGCTATGTAGGGAATCACAGAAAGTCGAGGGGAAAATATGTCAATATATACATTGCTATAGGTTGAACTAAGCCTTAGGACAGCAACAATGTAGAGGACCTGACCCTTAGAAGCTTACAAGTAAGCTGGAATCTTCAAAAGTTCCAATATTTATAAGTAAAAAGATTTATTAAAATGAATAACCAAGTGTTTTAATTGACATCAGAAGATCAAACCAATAAACCCTGAGAACATAGATAAAAGATAAATAAAGATATGAGCAGAACTTAATACAACAGCAAACGTATAAAATTGAGGTGATTTAGTAAGTCCAAAGAATATTCTTTGAAAAGATTGAGAAGACACACTTTGATTAAGGAAAACAAAAACGTAAGTAAAGAATATCCAGAAAGAGACAGGACAAAGTTATAGCAGAGAATATATGAAATGCCAGTAAATTTGAATATTTCTGTAAAGGGGACCATTTCCTAGCTCCTAAAGTTTACCAAAACTGACACAAGAGGAAATCATTTAAGGTCATCAGGTCTGCCCTTGGCATTCTCGGAACGCCCTGGCCTCAGAATTCAGCATCTGTAGTCCATGGTAACCTGCGGAGAGGGGGCGGGGCTGAGTGTGGTTGGAACACTGCCCTCACTGAGGGAGTGGGTGTGGCCATCTCTGCTGTGACTGAACAATGGCAGGGGAGCATGGGTCCCAGGGAAGGGCCCTCAGAGCCCAGCAGGCCCAGTGTGGTGTCACAAGCATTTAGGCCCAGACCAAAGGGCGCCTTCTTTGTCTGAAGAGCTGCCCAAACTCTCACCTTTCCACTCAGGCCGCCCTCTTACTTGAAGTGTGTTTGGAAGCTGTCCGCGCAGTACACTTCGCTACACAGCTAACCATAGGTCTGGGCATCGTAGCTTCCTGGCAGGTGACCGAAGTTCGCAGGCATATGAGTCCCTGGGACACACGTGGAGAGGCTCCTGCCCGGGCCACAGGCCGCCCACTGCCCCAGCCCCAGATCAGGGGCCGCAAAGCAGCCCTGTCTGAGTCCCCTGCCTCTGGAGGGAGTATTGTACCAACACTTCTAGAAATAGGTGTCGTCGCGGGCAACTCATTGGAGGGACACAAATAAATCTTTGCCGACTTTCTGCTGAAACTTAGGAGCGTTCACACCTATGCCTCTTACAAGGTCAGCTGTTTAGCTAAACATGAGCTCATGATCTAAATTTACACAATAATGAAGAGATCAGCTACAAGGGGAGACAATCAGCAAAAACAATCAATACCAGAATTAGATTCCCAAGGCCATCCATCAGATGTTGGAATAATCAGGTGCAAGGCAGGATATATACATAACACTGGAACTGAAACAAGAAACAAGGATGTTTTGAAAGTCTGGTACGATCTCTAAAACATTTTTAAAGTACATGTCATTGATAAAGCTAAATACTCAAAGGTTGTGTAATCCAACAGATTAATCATTGAGAAGAGTGAAATTATGCTGTTTTGAAAACTATGCCAGGTCAGATTTTCTGCCTAATTATATAAGAAGATTTATCTAAAACATACACATTATTTCAAAGACTTATTGGCTGTGAAATAAGTTAACGGTATTTCAAATGGCTTGTCTGCAATGAAAGGTGCTATGTAGGGAATCACAGAAAGTCGAGGGGAAAATGTGTCAATATATACATTGCTATAGGTGAACTAAGCCTTAGGACAGCAACAATGTAGAGGACCTGACCCTTAGAAGCTTACAAGTAAGCTGGAATCTTCAAAAGTTACAATTTTTATAAGTAAAAATATTTATTAAAATGAATAACCAAGTGTTTTAATTGACATCAGAAGATCAAACCAATATACCCTGAGAACATAGATAAAAGAAAAATAAAGATATGAGCAGAACTTAATACAACAGCAAACGTATAAAATTGAGGTGATTTAGTAATTCCAAAGAATATTCTTTGAAAAGATTTAAAAGACACACTTTGAGTAAGGAAAACAAAAACATAAGTAAAGAATATATAGAAAGAGTCAGGACAATGTTATAGCAAAGAATATATGAAATGCCAGTAAATTTGAATATTTCTGTAAAGGGGACCATTTCCTAGCTCCTAAAGTTTACCAAAACTGAGACAAGAGGAAATCATTTAAGGTCCTCATGCCTGCCCTTGTCATTCTGAGAACAGCCTGGCCTCAGAATGCAGCATCTGTAGTCCATGGTAACCTGCGGAGGTGGGGCGGGGCTGAGGGAGTTTGGAACACTCCCCTCACTGAGGGAGTGGGTGTGGCCATCTCTGCTGTGACTGAACAAAGTGCAGGGGAGCAGGGGTCCCAGGGAAGGGCACTCAGAGCCCAGCAGGCCCAGTGTGGTTTCAAACACATTTAGGCCCAGGCCAAAGGGTGCCTTCTTTGCCTGAACAGCTGCCCAAACTCTCACCTTTCCACTCAGGCCACCCTCTTTCTTGAAGTGCGTGTGGAAGCTGTCCCCTCAGTACACCTCGCTGCACAGCTAACCATAGGACTGGGCATCGTAGCTTCCTGCCAGGTGACCGAAGTTCGCAGGAAGATGGGTCCCTGGGACACACACGGAGAGGCTCCTGCCCGGGCCACAGGCCACCCACTGCCCCAGCCCCAGTTCAGCGGCCGAAAATCAGCCCTGTCTGAGTCTCCTGCCTCTAGAAGGAGTATTGGACCAACACTTCTAGAAAATGGGGTCCTCACGGGCAACTCATTGGAGGGACAGAAATAAATCTTTGCCGACTTTCTGCTGAAACTTAGGAGCGTTCACACCAAAGCCTCTTACAAGGTCAGCTCTTTAGCTAAACATGAGCTCATTATCGAAATTTACACAATGATGAAGTGATCAGCTACAAGGGGAGACAATCAGCAAAAACAATCAATACCAAAATTAAATTCCCAAGGCCATCCATCAGATGTTGGAATAATCAGGTGCAAGGCAGGATATATACATAACACTGGAACTGAAACAAGAAACATGGGTGTTTTCAAATTCTGGTACGATCTCTAAAATATTTTTAAAGTACATGTCATTGATAAAGCTAAATACTCAAAGGTTGTGTAATACAACAGATTAATCATTGAGAAGAGTGAAATTATGCTGTTTTGAAAATTATGGCAGATGAGATTTTCTTCCTAATTATATAAGAAGATTTCTCTAAAACATACACACTATTTCAAAGACTTATTGGCTGTGAAATAAGTTAGGGTATTTCAAATGGCTTGTCTGCAATGAAAGGTGCTATGTAGGGAATCACAGAAAGTCGAGGGGAAAATATGTCAATATATACATTGCTATAGGTTGAACTAAGCCTTAGGACAGCAACAATGTAGAGGACCTGACCCTTAGAAGCTTACAAGTAAGCTGGAATCTTCAAAAGTTCAAATCTTTATAAGTAAAAAGATTTATTAAAATGAATAACCAAGTGTTTTAATTGACATCAGAAGATCAAACCAATAAACCCTGAGAACATAGATAAAAGATAAATAAAGATATGAGCAGAACTTAATACAACAGCAAACGTATAAAATTGAGGTGATTTAGTAAGTCCAAAGAATATTCTTTGAAAAGATTGAGAAGACACACTTTGATTAAGGAAAACAAAAACGTAAGTAAAGAATATCCAGAAAGAGACAGGACAAAGTTATAGCAGAGAATATATGAAATGCCAGTAAATTTGAATATTTCTGTAAAGGGGACCATTTCCTAGCTCCTAAAGTTTACCAAAACTGACACAAGAGGAAATCATTTAAGGTCATCAGGTCTTCCCTTGGCATTCTCGGAACGCCCTGGCCTCAGAATTCAGCCTCTGTAGTCCATGGTAACCTGCGGAGAGGGGGCGGGGCTGAGTGTGGTTGGAACACTGCCCTCACTGAGGGAGTGGGTGTGGCCATCTCTGCTGTGACTGAACAATGGCAGGGGAGCATGGGTCCCAGGGAAGGGCCCTCAGAGCCCAGCAGGCCCAGTGTGGTGTCACAAGCATTTAGGCCCAGACCAAAGGGCGCCTTCTTTGTCTGAAGAGCTGCCCAAACTCTCACCTTTCCACTCAGGCCGCCCTCTTACTTGAAGTGTGTTTGGAAGCTGTCCGCGCAGTACACTTCGCTACACAGCTAACCATAGGTCTGGGCATCGTAGCTTCCTGGCAGGTGACCGAAGTTCGCAGGCATATGAGTCCCTGGGACACACGTGGAGAGGCTCCTGCCCGGGCCACAGGCCGCCCACTGCCCCAGCCCCAGATCAGGGGCCGCAAAGCAGCCCTGTCTGAGTCCCCTGCCTCTGGAGGGAGTATTGTACCAACACTTCTAGAAATAGGTGTCGTCGCGGGCAACTCATTGGAGGGACACAAATAAATCTTTGCCGACTTTCTGCTGAAACTTAGGAGCGTTCACACCTATGCCTCTTACAAGGTCAGCTGTTTAGCTAAACATGAGCTCATGATCTAAATTTACACAATAATGAAGAGATCAGCTACAAGGGGAGACAATCAGCAAAAACAATCAATACCAGAATTAGATTCCCAAGGCCATCCATCAGATGTTGGAATAATCAGGTGCAAGGCAGGATATATACATAACACTGGAACTGAAACAAGAAACAAGGATGTTTTGAAAGTCTGGTACGATCTCTAAAACATTTTTAAAGTACATGTCATTGATAAAGCTAAATACTCAAAGGTTGTGTAATCCAACAGATTAATCATTGAGAAGAGTGAAATTATGCTGTTTTGAAAACTATGCCAGGTCAGATTTTCTGCCTAATTATATAAGAAGATTTATCTAAAACATACACATTATTTCAAAGACTTATTGGCTGTGAAATAAGTTAACGGTATTTCAAATGGCTTGTCTGCAATGAAAGGTGCTATGTAGGGAATCACAGAAAGTCGAGGGGAAAATGTGTCAATATATACATTGCTATAGGTGAACTAAGCCTTAGGACAGCAACAATGTAGAGGACCTGACCCTTAGAAGCTTACAAGTAAGCTGGAATCTTCAAAAGTTACAATTTTTATAAGTAAAAATATTTATTAAAATGAATAACCAAGTGTTTTAATTGACATCAGAAGATCAAACCAATATACCCTGAGAACATAGATAAAAGAAAAATAAAGATATGAGCAGAACTTAATACAACAGCAAACGTATAAAATTGAGGTGATTTAGTAAGTCCAAAGAATATTCTTTGAAAAGATTTAAAAGACACACTTTGAGTAAGGAAAACAAAAACATAAGTAAAGAATATATAGAAAGAGTCAGGACAATGTTATAGCAAAGAATATATGAAATGCCAGTAAATTTGAATATTTCTGTAAAGGGGACCATTTCCTAGCTCCTAAAGTTTACCAAAACTGAGACAAGAGGAAATCATTTAAGGTCCTCATGCCTGCCCTTGTCATTCTGAGAACAGCCTGGCCTCAGAATGCAGCATCTGTAGTCCATGGTAACCTGCGGAGGTGGGGCGGGGCTGAGGGAGTTTGGAACACTCCCCTCACTGAGGGAGTGGGTGTGGCCATCTCTGCTGTGACTGAACAAAGTGCAGGGGAGCAGGGGTCCCAGGGAAGGGCACTCAGAGCCCAGCAGGCCCAGTGTGGTTTCAAACACATTTAGGCCCAGGCCAAAGGGTGCCTTCTTTGCCTGAACAGCTGCCCAAACTCTCACCTTTCCACTCAGGCCACCCTCTTTCTTGAAGTGCGTGTGGAAGCTGTCCCCTCAGTACACCTCGCTGCACAGCTAACCATAGGACTGGGCATCGTAGCTTCCTGCCAGGTGACCGAAGTTCGCAGGAAGATGGGTCCCTGGGACACACACGGAGAGGCTCCTGCCCGGGCCACAGGCCACCCACTGCCCCAGCCCCAGTTCAGCGGCCGAAAATCAGCCCTGTCTGAGTCTCCTGCCTCTAGAAGGAGTATTGGACCAACACTTCTAGAAAATGGGGTCCTCACGGGCAACTCATTGGAGGGACAGAAATAAATCTTTGCCGACTTTCTGCTGAAACTTAGGAGCGTTCACACCAAAGCCTCTTACAAGGTCAGCTCTTTAGCTAAACATGAGCTCATTATCGAAATTTACACAATGATGAAGTGATCAGCTACAAGGGGAGACAATCAGCAAAAACAATCAATACCAGAATTAGATTCCCAAGGCCATCCATCAGATGTTGGAATAATCAGGTGCAAGGCAGGATATATACATAACACTGGAACTGAAACAAGAAACATGGGTGTTTTCAAATTCTGGTACGATCTCTAAAATATTTTTAAAGTACATGTCATTGATAAAGCTAAATACTCAAAGGTTGTGTAATACAACAGATTAATCATTGAGAAGAGTGAAATTATGCTGTTTTGAAAATTATGGCAGATGAGATTTTCTTCCTAATTATATAAGAAGATTTCTCTAAAACATACACACTATTTCAAAGACTTATTGGCTGTGAAATAAGTTAGGGTATTTCAAATGGCTTGTCTGCAATGAAAGGTGCTATGTAGGGAATCACAGAAAGTCGAGGGGAAAATATGTCAATATATACATTGCTATAGGTTGAACTAAGCCTTAGGACAGCAACAATGTAGAGGACCTGACCCTTAGAAGCTTACAAGTAAGCTGGAATCTTCAAAAGTTCAAATCTTTATAAGTAAAAAGATTTATTAAAATGAATAACCAAGTGTTTTAATTGACATCAGAAGATCAAACCAATAAACCCTGAGAACATAGATAAAAGATAAATAAAGATATGAGCAGAACTTAATACAACAGCAAACGTATAAAATTGAGGTGATTTAGTAAGTCCAAAGAATATTCTTTGAAAAGATTGAGAAGACACACTTTGATTAAGGAAAACAAAAACGTAAGTAAAGAATATCCAGAAAGAGACAGGACAAAGTTATAGCAGAGAATATATGAAATGCCAGTAAATTTGAATATTTCTGTAAAGGGGACCATTTCCTAGCTCCTAAAGTTTACCAAAACTGACACAAGAGGAAATCATTTAAGGTCATCAGGTCTTCCCTTGGCATTCTCGGAACGCCCTGGCCTCAGAATTCAGCCTCTGTAGTCCATGGTAACCTGCGGAGAGGGGGCGGGGCTGAGTGTGGTTGGAACACTGCCCTCACTGAGGGAGTGGGTGTGGCCATCTCTGCTGTGACTGAACAATGGCAGGGGAGCATGGGTCCCAGGGAAGGGCCCTCAGAGCCCAGCAGGCCCAGTGTGGTGTCACAAGCATTTAGGCCCAGACCAAAGGGCGCCTTCTTTGTCTGAAGAGCTGCCCAAACTCTCACCTTTCCACTCAGGCCGCCCTCTTACTTGAAGTGTGTTTGGAAGCTGTCCACGCAGTACACTTCGCTACACAGCTAACCATAGGTCTGGGCATCGTAGCTTCGTGGCAGGTGACCGAAGTTCGCAGGCATATGAGTCCCTGGGACACACGAGTAGAGGCTCCTGCCCGGGCCACAGGCCACCCACTGCCCCAGCCCCAGATCAGGGGCCGCAAAGCAGCCCTGTCTGAGTCCCCTGCCTCTGGAGGGAATATTGTACCAACACTTCTAGAAATAGGTGTCGTCGCGGGCAACTCATTGGAGGGACACAAATAAATCTTTGCCGACTTTCTGCTGAAACTTAGGAGCATTCACACCTAAGCCTCTTACAAGGTCAGCTGTTTAGCTAAACATGAGCTCATGATCTAAATTTACACAATAATGAAGAGATCAGCTACAAGGGGAGACAATCAGCAAAAACAATCAATACCAGAATTAGATTCCCAAGGCCATCCATCAGATGTTGGAATAATCAGGTGCAAGGCAGGATATATACATAAAACTGGAACTGAAACAAGAAACAAGGATGTTTTCAAAGTCTGGTACGATCTCTAAAACATTTTTAAAGTACATGTCATTGATAAAGCTAACTACTCAAAGGTTGTGTAATCCAACAGATTAATCATTGAGAAGAGTGAAATTATGCTGTTTCGAAAACTATGGCAGGTCAGATTTTCTGCCTAATTATATAAGAAGATTTCTCTAAAACATACACATTATTTCAAAGACTTATTGGCTGTGAAATAAGTTAACGGTATTTCAAATGGCTTGTCTGCAATGAAAGGTGCTATGTAGGGAATGACAGAAAGTCGAGGGGAAAATGTGTCAATATATACATTGCTATATGTTGAACTAAGCCTTAGGACAGCAACAATGTAGAGCACCTGACACTTAGAAACTTGCAAGTAAGCTGGAATCTTCAAAAGTTACAATTTTTATAAGTAAAAATATTTATTAAAATGAATAACCAAGTGTTTTAATTGACATCAGAAGATCAAACCAATATACCCTGAGAACATAGATAAAAGAAAAATAAAGATATGAGCAGAACTTAATACAACAGCAAACGTATAAAATTGAGGTGATTTAGTAAGTCCAAAGAATATTCTTTGAAAAGATTTAAAAGACACACTTTGAGTAAGGAAAACAAAAGCATAAGTAAAGAATATATAGAAAGAGTCAGGACAATGTTATAGCAAAGAATATATGAAATGCCAGTAAATTTGAATATTTCTGTAAAGGGGACCATTTCCTAGCTCCTAAAGTTTACCAAAACTGAGACAAGAGGAAATCATTTAAGGTCCTTATGCCTGCCCTTGTCATTCTGAGAACGCCCTGGCCTCAGAATGCAGCATCTGTAGTCCATGGTAACCTGCGGAGGGGGGGCGGGGCTGAGGGAGTTTGGAACACTGCCCTCACTGAGGGAGTGGGTGTGGCCATCTCAGCTGTGACTGAACAAAGTGCAGGGGAGCAGGGGTCCCAGGGAAGGGCACTCAGAGCCCAGCAGGCCCAGTGTGGTTTCACAAGCATTTAGGCCCAGGCCAAAGGGTGCCTTCTTTGCCTGAACAGCTGCCCAAACTCTCACCTTTCCACTCAGGCCACCCTCTTTCTTGAAGTGTGTGTGGAAGCTGTCCGCACAGTACACCTCGCTGCACAGATAACCATAGGACTGGGCATCATAGCTTCCTGCCAGGTGACCGAAGTTCGCAGGAAGATGGGTCCCTGGGACACACACGGAGAGGCTCCTGCCCGGGCCACAGGCCGCCCACTGCCCCAGCCCCAGTTCAGCGGCCGAAAACCAGCCCTGTCTGAGTCTCCTGCCTCTAGAAGGAGTATTGGACCAACATTTCTAGAAAATGGGGTCCTCACGGGCAACTCATTGGAGGGACAGAAATAAATCTTTGCCGACTTTCTGCTGAAACTTAGGAGCGTTCACACCTAAGCCTCTTAAAAGGTCAGCTGTTTAGCTAAACATGAGCTCATGATCTAAATTTACACAATAATGAAGAGATCAGCTACAAGGGGAGACAATCAGCAAAAACAATCAATACCAGAATTAGATTCCCAAGGCCATCCATCAGATGGTGGAATAATCAGGTGCAAGGCAGGATATATACATAACACTGGAACTGAAACAAGAAACAAGGATGTTTTGAAAGTCTGGTACGATCTCTAAAACATTTTTAAAGTACATGTCATTGATAAAGCTAAATACTCAAAGGTTGTGTAATCCAACAGATTAATCATTGAGAAGAGTGAAATTATGCTGTTTTGAAAACTATGCCAGGTCAGATTTTCTGCCTAATTATATAAGAAGATTTCTCTAAAACATACACATTATTTCAAAGACTTATTGGCTGTGAAATAAGTTAGGGTATTTCAAATGGCTTGTCTGCAATGAAAGGTGCTATGTAGGGAATCACAGAAAGTCGAGGGGAAAATATTTCAAAATATATACATTGCTATACGTAGAACTAAGCCTTAGGACAGCAACAATGTAGAGGACCTGACCCTTAGAAGCTTACAAGTAAGCTGGAATCTTCAAAAGTTCCAATATTTATAAGTAAAAAGATTTATTAAAATGAATAACCAAGTGTTTTAATTGACATCAGAAGATCAAACCAATAAACCCTGAGAACATAGATAAAAGATAAATAAAGATATGAGCAGAACTTAATACAACAGCAAACGTATAAAATTGAGGTGATTTAGTAAGTCCAAAGAATATTCTTTGAAAAGATTGAGAAGACACACTTTGATTAAGGAAAACAAAAACGTAAGTAAAGAATATCCAGAAAGAGACAGGACAAAGTTATAGCAGAGAATATATGAAATGCCAGTAAATTTGAATATTTCTGTAAAGGGGACCATTTCCTAGCTCCTAAAGTTTACCAAAACTGACACAAGAGGAAATCATTTAAGGTCATCAGGTCTTCCCTTGGCATTCTCGGAACGCCCTGGCCTCAGAATTCAGCATCTGTAGTCCATGGTAACCTGCGGAGAGGGGGCGGGGCTGAGTGTGGTTGGAACACTGCCCTCACTGAGGGAGTGGGTGTGGCCATCTCTGCTGTGACTGAACAATGGCAGGGGAGCATGGGTCCCAGGGAAGGGCCCTCAGAGCCCAGCAGGCCCAGTGTGGTGTCACAAGCATTTAGGCCCAGACCAAAGGGCGCCTTCTTTGTCTGAAGAGCTGCCCAAACTCTCACCTTTCCACTCAGGCCGCCCTCTTACTTGAAGTGTGTTTGGAAGCTGTCCGCGCAGTACACTTCGCTACACAGCTAACCATAGGTCTGGGCATCGTAGCTTCCTGGCAGTTGACCGAAGTTCGCAGGCATATGCGTCCCTGGGACACACGCGGAGAGGCTCCTGCCCGGGCCACAGGCCGCCCACTGCCCCAGCCCCAGATCAGGGGCCGCAAAGCAGCCCTGTCTGAGTCCCCTGCCTCTGGAGGGAGTATTGTACCAACACTTCTAGAAATAGGTGTCATCGCGGGCAACTCATTGGAGGGACACAAATAAATCTTTGCTGACTTTCTGCTGAAACTTAGGAGCGTTCACACCTAAGCCTCTTACAAGGTCAGCTGTTTAGCTAAACATGAGCTCATGATCTAAATTTACACAATAATGAAGAGATCAGCTACAAGTGGAGACAATCAGCAAAAACAATCAATACCAGAATTAGATTCCCAAGGCCATCCATCAGATGTTGGAATAATCAGGTGCAAGGCAGGATATATACATAAAACTGGAACTGAAACAAGAAACAAGGATGTTTTCAAAGTCTGGTACGATCTCTAAAACATTTTTAAAGTACATGTCATTGATAAAGCTAACTACTCAAAGGTTGTGTAATCCAACAGATTAATCATTGAGAAGAGTGAAATTATGCTGTTTCGAAAACTATGGCAGGTCAGATTTTCTGCCTAATTATATAAGAAGATTTCTCTAAAACATACACATTATTTCAAAGACTTATTGGCTGTGAAATAAGTTAACGGTATTTCAAATGGCTTGTCTGCAATGAAAGGTGCTATGTAGGGAATCACAGAAAGTCGAGGGGAAAATGTGTCAATATATACATTGCTATATGTTGAACTAAGCCTTAGGACAGCAACAATGTAGAGCACCTGACACTTAGAAACTTGCAAGTAAGCTGGAATCTTCAAAAGTTACAATTTTTATAAGTAAAAATATTTATTAAAATGAATAACCAAGTGTTTTAATTGACATCAGAAGATCAAACCAATATACCCTGAGAACATAGATAAAAGAAAAATAAAGATATGAGCAGAACTTAATACAACAGCAAACGTATAAAATTGAGGTGATTTAGTAAGTCCAAAGAATATTCTTTGAAAAGATTTAAAAGACACACTTTGAGTAAGGAAAACATAAACATAAGTAAAGAATATATAGAAAGAGTCAGGACAATGTTATAGCAAAGAATATATGAAATGCCAGTAAATTTGAATATTTCTGTAAAGGGGACCATTTCCTAGCTCCTAAAGTTTACCAAAACTGAGACAAGAGGAAATCATTTAAGGTCCTCATGCCTGCCCTTGTCATTCTGAGAACGCCCTGGCCTCAGAATGCAGCATCTGTAGTCCATGGTAACCTGCGGAGGGGGGGCGGGGCTGAGGGAGTTTGGAACACTGCCCTCACTGAGGGAGTGGGTGTGGCCATCTCTGCTGTGACTGAACAAAGTGCAGGGGAGCAGGGGTCCCAGGGAAGGGCACTCAGAGCCCAGCAGGCCCAGTGTGGTTTCACAAGCATTTAGGCCCAGGCCAAAGGGTGCCTTCTTTGCCTGAACAGCTGCCCAAACTCTCACCTTTCCACTCAGGCCACCCTCTTTCTTGAAGTGTGTGTGGAAGCTGTCCGCACAGTACACCTCGCTGCACAGATAACCATAGGACTGGGCATCATAGCTTCCTGCCAGGTGACCGAAGTTCGCAGGAAGATGGGTCCCTGGGACACACACGGAGAGGCTCCTGCCCGGGCCACAGGCCGCCCACTGCCCCAGCCCCAGTTCAGCGGCCGAAAACCAGCCCTGTCTGAGTCTCCTGCCTCTAGAAGGAGTATTGGACCAACACTTCTAGAAAATGGGGTCCTCACGGACAACTCATTGGAGGGACAGAAATAAATCTTTGCCGACTTTCTGCTGAAACTTAGGAGCGTTCACACCTAAGCCTCTTACAAGGTCAGCTCTTTAGCTAAACATGAGCTCATTATCGAAATTTACACAATAATGAAGTGATCAGCTACAAGGGGAGACAATCAGCAAAAACAATCAATACCAGAATTAGATTCCCAAGGCCATCCATCAGATGTTGGAATAATCAGGTGCAAGGCAGGATATATACATAACACTGGAACTGAAACAAGAAACAAGGGTGTTTTCAAATTCTGGTACGATCTCTAAAACATTTTTAAAGTACATGTCATTGATAAAGCTAAATACTCAAAGGTTGTGTAATCCAACAGATTAATCATTGAGAAGAGTGAAATTATGCTGTTTTGAAAATTATGGCAGGTGAGATTTTCTTCCTAATTATATAAGAAGATTTATCTAAAACATACACATTATTTCAAAGACTTATTGGCTGTGAAATAAGTTAGGGTATTTCAAATGGCTTGTCTGCAATGAAAGGTGCTATGTAGGGAATCACAGAAAGTCGAGGGGAAAATATGTCAATATATACATTGCTATACGTAGAACTAAGCCTTAGGACAGCAACAATGTAGAGGACCTGACACTTAGAAACTTGCAAGTAAGCTGGAATCTTCAAAAGTTCAAATCTTTATAAGTAAAAAGATTTATTAAAATGAATAACCAAGTGTTTTAATTGACATCAGAAGATCAAACCAATAAACCCTGAGAACATAGATAAAAGATAAATAAAGATATTAGCAGAACTTAATACAACAGCAAACGTATAAAATTGAGGTGATTTAGTAAGTCCAAAGAATATTCTTTGAAAAGATTGAAAAGACACACTTTGATTAAGGAAAACAAAAACATAAGTGAAGAATATACAGAAAGAATCAGGACAATGTTATAGCAGAGAATATATGAAATGCCAGTAAATTTGAACATTTCTGTAAAGGGGACCATTTCCTAGCTCCTAAAGTTTACCAAAACTGACACAAGAGGAAGTCATTTAAGGTCATCATGTCTGCCCTTGGCATTCTCGGAACGCCCTGGCCTCAGAATGCAGCAACTGTAGTCCATGGTAACCTGAGGAGAGGGGGCGGGGCTGAGGCAGGTTGGAACACTGCCCTCACTGAGGGAGTGGGTGTGGCCATCTCTGCTGTGACTGAACAAAGGGAAGGGGAGCATGGGGCCGAGGGCAGGGCCGTCAGAGCCCGGCAGGCCCAGTGGGGTGTCACAAGCATTTAGTCCCAGGCCAAAGGGCGCCTTCTTTGTCTGAACACCTGCCCAAAATCTCACCTTTCCACTCAGGCCGCCCTCTTACTTGAAGTGTGTGTGGAACCTCTCCACGCAGTACACCTCGCTGCACAGCTAACCATAGGTCTGGGCATCGTAGCTTCCTGCCAGGTGACCGATGTTTGCAGGTAGATCGGTCCCTGGGACACACGCGGAGAGGCTCCTGCCCGGGCCACAGGCCGCCCACTACCCCAGCCCCAGATTGGTGCCGCACAGCAGCCCTGTCTGAGTCCCCTCCCTCTAGAGGGAGTATTTAAACAACACTTCTAGTAAACGGAGTCCTCGCGCGCAACTCATTGGAGGGACACAAATTAATCTTTGCCGACTTTCTGCTGAAACTTAGGAGCATTCACACCTAAGCCTCTTACACGGTCAGCTGTTTAGCTAAACATGAGCTCATGATCTAAATTTACACAATAATGAAGAGATCAGCTACAAGGGGAGACAATCAGGAAAAACAATCAATACCATAATTAGATACCCAAAGCCATCCATCAGATGTTGGAATAATCAGGTGCAAGGCAGGATATATACAGAAAACTGGAACTGAAACAAGAAACAAGGATGTTTTCAAAGTCTGGTAGGATCTCTAAAACATTTTTAAAGTACATGTCATTGATAAAGCTAACTACTCAAAGGTTGTGTAATACAACAGATTAATCATTGAGAAGAGTGAAATTATGCTGTTTTGAAAACTATGGCAGGTCAGATTTTCTGCCTAATTATATAAGAAGATTTATCTAAAACCTACACATTATTTCAAAGACTTATTGGCTGTGAAATAAGTTAAGGGTATTTCAAATGGCTTGTCTGCAATGAAAGGTGCTATGTAGGGAATCACAGAAAGTCGAGGGGAAAATATGTCAATATATACATTGCTATAGGTTGAACTAAGCCTTAGGACAGCAACAATGTAGAGGACCATACCCTTAGAAGCTTACAAGTAAGCTGGAATCTTCAAAAGTTCCAATATTTATAAGTAAAAAGATTTATTAAAATGAATAACCAAGTGTTTTAATTGACATCAGAAGATCAATCCAATAAACCCTGAGAACATAGATAAAAGATAAATAAAGATATGAGCAGAACTTAATACAACAGCAAACGTATAAAATTGAGGTGATTTAGTAAGTCCAAAGAATATTCTTTGAAAAGATTGAGAAGACACACTTTGATTAAGGAAAACAAAAATGTAAGTAAAGAATATCCTGAAAGAGACAGGACAAAGTTATAGCAGAGAATATATGAAATGCCAGTAAATTTGAATATTTCTGTAAAGGGGACCATTTCCTAGCTCCTAAAGTTTACCAAAACTGACACAAGAGGAAATCATTTAAGGTCATCAGGTCTTCCCTTGGCATTCTCGGAACGCCCTGGCCTCAGAATTCAGCATCTGTAGTCCATGGTAACCTGCGGAGAGGGGGCGGGGCTGAGTGTGTTTGGAACACTGCCCTCACTGAGGGAGTGGGTGTGGCCATCTCTGCTGTGACTGAACAATGGCAGGGGAGCATGTGTCCCAGGGAAGGGCCCTCAGAGCCCAGCAGGCCCAGTGTGGTGTCACAAGCATTTAGGCCCAGACCAAAGGGCGCCTTCTTTGTCTGAAGAGCTGCCCAAACTCTCACCTTTCCACTCAGGCCGCCCTCTTACTTGAAGTGTGTTTGGAAGCTGTCCGCGCAGTACACTTCGCTACACAGCTAACCATAGGTCTGGGCATCGTAGCTTCGTGGCAGGTGACCGAAGTTCGCAGGCATATGAGTCCCTAGGAAACACGCGGAGAGGCTCCTGCCCGGGCCACAGGCCGCCCACTGCCCCAGCCCCAGATCAGGGGCCGCAAAGCAGCCCTGTCTGAGTCCCCTGCCTCTGGAGGGAGTATTGTACCAACACTTCTAGAAATAGGTGTCGTCGCGGGCAACTCATTGGAGGGACACAAATAAATCTTTGCCGACTTTCTGCTGAAACTTAGGAGCGTTCACACCTAAGCCTCTTACAAGGTCAGCTGTTTAGCTAAACATGAGCTCATGATCTAAATTTACACAATAATGAAGAGATCAGCTACAAGGGGAGACAATCAGCAAAAACAATCAATACCAGAATTAGATTCCCAAGGCCATCCATCAGATGTTGGAATAATCAGGTGCAAGGCAGGATATATACATAAAACTGGAACTGAAACAAGAAACAAGGATGTTTTCAAAGTCTGGTACGATCTCTAAAACATTTTTAAAGTACATGTCATTGATAAAGCTAAATACTCAAAGGTTGTGTAATCCAACAGATTAATCATTGAGAAGAGTGAAATTATGCTGTTTTGAAAACTATGCCAGGTCAGATTTTCTGCCTAATTATATAAGAAGATTTATCTAAAACATACACATTATTTCAAAGACTTATTGGCTGTGAAATAAGTTAACGGTATTTCAAATGGCTTGTCTGCAATGAAAGGTGCTATGTAGGGAATCACAGAAAGTCGAGGGGAAAATGTGTCAATATATACATTGCTATAGGTGAACTAAGCCTTAGGACAGCAACAATGTAGAGGACCTGACCCTTAGAAGCTTACAAGTAAGCTGCAATCTTCAAAAGTTACAATTTTTATAAGTAAAAATATTTATTAAAATGAATAACCAAGTGTTTTAATTGACATCAGAAGATCAAACCAATATACCCTGAGAACATAGATAAAAGAAAAATAAAGATATGAGCAGAACTTAATACAACAGCAAACATATAAAATTGAGGTGATTTAGTAAGTCCAAAGAATATTCTTTGAAAAGATTTAAAAGACACACTTTGAGTAAGGAAAACAAAAACATAAGTAAAGAATATATAGAAAGAGTCAGGACAATGTTATAGCAAAGAATATATGTAATGCCAGTAAATTTGAATATTTCTGTAAAGGGGACCATTTCCTAGCTCCTAAAGTTTACCAAAACTGAGACAAGAGGAAATCATTTAAGGTCCTCATGCCTGCCCTTGTCATTCTGAGAACGCCCTGGCCTCAGAATGCAGCATCTGTAGTCCATGGTAACCTGCGGAGGTGGGGCGGGGCTGAGGGAGTTTGGAACACTGCCCTCACTGAGGGAGTGGGTGTGGCCATCTCTGCTGTGACTGAACAAAGTGCAGGGGAGCAGGGGTCCCAGGGAAGGGCACTCAGAGCCCAGCAGGCCCAGTGTGGTTTCACAAGCATTTAGGCCCAGGCCAAAGGGCGCCTTCTTTGTCTGAACAGCTGCCCAAACTCTCACCTTTCCACTCAGGCCGCCCTCTTACTTGAAGTGTGTGTGGAACCAGTCCACGCAGTACACCTCGATGCACAGCTAACCATAGGTCTGGGCATCGTAGCTTCCTGTCAGGTGACCGAAGTTCGCAGGTAGATGGGTCCCTGGGACACACGCGGAGAGGCTCCTGCCCGGGCCACAGGCCGCCCACTACACCAGCCCCAGATTGAGGCCACAGAGCAGCCCTGTCTGAGTCCCCCCCCTCTAGAGGGAGTATTGGACCAACATTTCTAGAAAACGGAGTCCTCGCGGGCAACTCATTGGAGGGACACAAATAAATCTTTGCCGACTTTCTGCTGAAACTTAGGAGCATTCACACCTAAGCCTCTTACAAGGTCATCTGTTTAGCTAAACATGAGCTCATGATCTAAATTTACACAATAATGAAGAGATCAGCTAAAAGGGGAGACAATCCGCAAAAACAATCAATACCAGAATTAGATTTCCAAGGCCATCCATCAGATGTTGGAATAATCAGGTGCAAGGCAGGATATATACATAAAACTGGAACTGAAATAAGAAACCAGGATGTTTTCAAAGTCTGGTAGGATCTCTAAAACCTTTTTAAAGTACATGTCATTGATAAAGCTAAATACTCAAAGTTTGTGTAATACAACAGATTAATCATTGAGAAGAGTGAAATTATGCTGTTTTGAAAACTATGGCAGGTCAGATTTTCTGCCTAATTATATAAGAAGATTTATCTAAAACATACACATTATTTCAAAGACTTATTGGCTGTGAAATAAGTTAAGGGTATTTCAAATGGCTTGTCTGCAATGAAAGGTGCTATGTAGGGAATCACAGAAAGTCGAGGGGAAAATATGTCAATATATACATTGCTATAGGTTGAACTAAGCCTTAGGACAGCAACAATGTAGAGGACCATACCCTTAGAAGCTTACAAGTAAGCTGGAATCTTCAAAAGTTCCAATATTTATAAGTAAAAAGATTTATTAAAATGAATAACCAAGTGTTTTAATTGACATCAGAAGATCAAACCAATAAACCCTGAGAACATAGATAAAAGATAAATAAAGATATGAGCAGAACTTAATACAACAGCAAACGTATAAAATTGAGGTGATTTAGTAAGTCCAAAGAATATTCTTTGAAAAGATTGAGAAGACACACTTTGATTAAGGAAAACAAAAACGTAAGTAAAGAATATCCAGAAAGAGACAGGACAAAGTTATAGCAGAGAATATATGAAATGCCAGTAAATTTGAATATTTCTGTAAAGGGGACCATTTCCTAGCTCCTAAAGTTTACCAAAACTGACACAAGAGGAAATCATTTAAGGTCATCAGGTCTGCCCTTGGCATTCTCGGAACGCCCTGGCCTCAGAATTCAGCATCTGTAGTCCATGGTAACCTGCGGAGAGGGGGCGGGGCTGAGTGTGGTTGGAACACTGCCCTCACTGAGGGAGTGGGTGTGGCCATCTCTGCTGTGACTGAACAATGGCAGGGGAGCATGGGTCCCAGGGAAGGGCCCTCAGAGCCCAGCAGGCCCAGTGTGGTGTCACAAGCATTTAGGCCCAGACCAAAGGGCGCCTTCTTTGTCTGAAGAGCTGCCCAAACTCTCACCTTTCCACTCAGGCCGCCCTCTTACTTGAAGTGTGTTTGGAAGCTGTCCGCGCAGTACACTTCGCTACACAGCTAACCATAGGTCTGGGCATCGTAGCTTCCTGGCAGGTGACCGAAGTTCGCAGGCATATGAGTCCCTGGGACACACGTGGAGAGGCTCCTGCCCGGGCCACAGGCCGCCCACTGCCCCAGCCCCAGATCAGGGGCCGCAAAGCAGCCCTGTCTGAGTCCCCTGCCTCTGGAGGGAGTATTGTACCAACACTTCTAGAAATAGGTGTCGTCGCGGGCAACTCATTGGAGGGACACAAATAAATCTTTGCCGACTTTCTGCTGAAACTTAGGAGCGTTCACACCTAAGCCTCTTACAAGGTCAGCTGTTTAGCTAAACATGAGCTCATGATCTAAATTTACACAATAATGAAGAGATCAGCTACAAGGGGAGACAATCAGCAAAAACAATCAATACCAGAATTAGATTCCCAAGGCCATCCATCAGATGTTGGAATAATCAGGTGCAAGGCAGGATATATACATAAAACTGGAACTGAAACAAGAAACAAGGATGTTTTCAAAGTCTGGTACGATCTCTAAAACATTTTTAAAGTACATGTCATTGATAAAGCTAAATACTCAAAGGTTGTGTAATCCAACAGATTAATCATTGAGAAGAGTGAAATTATGCTGTTTTGAAAACTATGCCAGGTCAGATTTTCTGCCTAATTATATAAGAAGATTTATCTAAAACATACACATTATTTCAAAGACTTATTGGCTGTGAAATAAGTTAACGGTATTTCAAATGGCTTGTCTGCAATGAAAGGTGCTTTGTAGGGAATCACAGAAAGTCGAGGGGAAAATGTGTCAACATATACATTGCTATAGGTGAACTAAGCCTTAGGACAGCAACAATGTAGAGGACCTGACCCTTAGAAGCTTACAAGTAAGCTGGAATCTTCAAAAGTTACAATTTTTATAAGTAAAAATATTTATTAAAATGAATAACCAAGTGTTTTAATTGACATCAGAAGATCAAACCAATAAACCCTGAGAACATAGATAAAAGAAAAATAAAGATATGAGCAGAACTTAATACAACAGCAAACGTATAAAATTGAGGTGATTTAGTAAGTCCAAAGAATATTCTTTGAAAAGATTTAAAAGACACACTTTGAGTAAGGAAAACAAAAACATAAGTAAAGAATATATAGAAAGAGTCAGGACAATGTTATAGCAAAGAATATATGTAATGCCAGTAAATTTGAATATTTCTGTAAAGGGGACCATTTCCTAGCTCCTAAAGTTTACCAAAACTGAGACAAGAGGAAATCATTTAAGGTCCTCATGCCTGCCCTTGTCATTCTGAGAACGCCCTGGCCTCAGAATGCAGCATCTGTAGTCCATGGTAACCTGCGGAGGTGGGGCGGGGCTGAGGGAGTTTGGAACACTGCCCTCACTGAGGGAGTGGGTGTGGCCATCTCTGCTGTGACTGAACAAAGTGCAGGGGAGCAGGGGTCCCAGGGAAGGGCACTCAGAGCCCAGCAGGCCCAGTGTGGTTTCACAAGCATTTAGGCCCAGGCCAAAGGGTGCCTTCTTTGCCTGAACAGCTGCCCAAACTCTCACCTTTCCACTCAGGCCACCCTCTTTCTTGAAGTGCGTGTGGAAGCTGTCCGCACAGTACACCTCGCTGCACAGCTAACCATAGGACTGGGCATCGTAGCTTTCTGCCAGGTGACCGAAGTTCGAAGGAAGATGGGTCCCTGGGACACACACGGAGAGGCTCCTGCCGGGGCCACAGGCCGCCCACTGCCCCAGCCCCAGTTCAGCGGCCGAAAATCAGCCCTGTCTGAGTCTCCTGCCTCTAGAAGGAGTATTGGACCAACACTTCTAGAAAATGGGGTCCTCACGGGCAACTCATTGGAGGGACAGAAATAAATCTTTGCCGACTTTCTGCTGAAACTTAGGAGCGTTCACACCAAAGCCTCTTACAAGGTCAGCTCTTTAGCTAAACATGAGCTCATTATCGAAATTTACACAATAATGAAGTGATCAGCTACAAGGGGAGACAATCAGCAAAAACAATCAATACCAGAATTAGATTCCAAAGGCCATCCATCAGATGTTGGAATAATCAGGTGCAAGGCAGGATATATACATAACACTGGAACTGAAACAAGAAACAAGGGTGTTTTCAAATTCTGGTACGATCTCTAAAACATTTTTAAAGTACATGTCATTGATAAAGCTAAATACTCAAAGGTTGTGTAATACAACAGATTAATCATTGAGAAGAGTGAAATTATGCTGTTTTGAAAATTATGGCAGGTGAGATTTTCTTCCTAATTATATAAGAAGATTTCTCTAAAACATACACATTATTTCAAAGACTTATTGGCTGTGAAATAAGTTAGGGTATTTCAAATGGCTTGTCTGCAATGAAAGGTGCTATGTAGGGAATCACAGAAAGTCGAGGGGAAAATATGTCAATATATACATTGCTATAGGTTGAACTAAGCCTTAGGACAGCAACAATGTAGAGGACCTGACCCTTAGAAGCTTACAAGTAAGCTGGAATCTTCAAAAGTTCCAATATTTATAAGTAAAAAGATTTATTAAAATGAATAACCAAGTGTTTTAATTGACATCAGAAGATCAAACCAATAAACCCTGAGAACATAGATAAAAGATAAATAAAGATATGAGCAGAACTTAATACAACAGCAAACGTATAAAATTGAGGTGATTTAGTAAGTCCAAAGAATATTCTTTGAAAAGATTGAGAAGACACACTTTGATTAAGGAAAACAAAAACGTAAGTAAAGAATATCCAGAAAGAGACAGGACAAAGTTATAGCAGAGAATATATGAAATGCCAGTAAATTTGAATATTTCTGTAAAGGGGACCATTTCCTAGCTCCTAAAGTTTACCAAAACTGACACAAGAGGAAATCATTTAAGGTCATCAGGTCTGCCCTTGGCATTCTCGGAACGCCCTGGCCTCAGAATTCAGCATCGGTAGTCCATGGTAACCTGCGGAGAGGGGGCGGGGCTGAGTGTGGTTGAAACACTGCCCTCACTGAGGGAGTGGGTGTGGCCATCTCTGCTGTGACTGAACAATGGCAGGGGAGCATGGGTCCCAGGGAAGGGCCCTCAGAGCCCAGCAGGCCCAGTGTGGTGTCACAAGCATTTAGGCCCAGACCAAAGGGCGCCTTCTTTGTCTGAAGAGCTGCCCAAACTCTCACCTTTCCACTCAGGCCGCCCTCTTACTTGAAGTGTGTTTGGAAGCTGTCCGCGCAGTACACTTCGCTACACAGCTAACCATAGGTCTGGGCATCGTAGCTTCCTGGCAGGTGACCGAAGTTCGCAGGCATATGAGTCCCTGGGACACACGTGGAGAGGCTCCTGCCCGGGCCACAGGCCGCCCACTGCCCCAGCCCCAGATCAGGGGCCGCAAAGCAGCCCTGTCTGAGTCCCCTGCCTCTGGAGGGAGTATTGTACCAACACTTCTAGAAATAGGTGTCGTCGCGGGCAACACATTGGAGGGACACAAATAAATCTTTGCCGACTTTCTGCTGAAACTTAGGAGCGTTCACACCTATGCCTCTTACAAGGTCAGCTGTTTAGCTAAACATGAGCTCATGATCTAAATTTACACAATAATGAAGAGATCAGCTACAAGGGGAGACAATCAGCAAAAACAATCAATACCAGAATTAGATTCCCAAGGCCATCCATCAGATGGTGGAATAATCAGGTGCAAGGCAGGATATATACATAACACTGGAACTGAAACAAGAAACAAGGATGTTTTCAAAGTCTGGTACGATCTCTAAAACATTTTTAAAGTACATGTCATTGATAAAGCTAAATACTCAAAGGTTGTGTAATCCAACAGATTAATCATTGAGAAGAGTGAAATTATGCTGTTTTGAAAACTATGCCAGGTCAGATTTTCTGCCTAATTATATAAGAAGATTTATCTAAAACATACACATTATTTCAAAGACTTATTGGCTGTGAAATAAGTTAACGGTATTTCAAATGGCTTGTCTGCAATGAAAGGTGCTATGTAGGGAATCACAGAAAGTCGAGGGGAAAATGTGTCAATATATACATTGCTATAGGTGAACTAAGCCTTAGGACAGCAACAATGTAGAGGACCTGACCCTTAGAAGCTTACAAGTAAGCTGGAATCTTCAAAAGTTACAATTTTTATAAGTAAAAATATTTATTAAAATGAATAACCAAGTGTTTTAATTGACATCAGAAGATCAAACCAATATACCCTGAGAACATAGATAAAAGAAAAATAAAGATATGAGCAGAACTTAATACAACAGCAAACGTATAAAATTGAGGTGATTTAGTAAGTCCAAAGAATATTCTTTGAAAAGATTTAAAAGACACACTTTGAGTAAGGAAAACAAAAACATAAGTAAAGAATATATAGAAAGAGTCAGGACAATGTTATAGCAAAGAATATATGAAATGCCAGTAAATTTGAATATTTCTGTAAAGGGGACCATTTCCTAGCTCCTAAAGTTTACCAAAACTGAGACAAGAGGAAATCATTTAAGGTCCTCATGCCTGCCCTTGTCATTCTGAGAACAACCTGGCCTCAGAATGCAGCATCTGTAGTCCATGGTAACCTGCGGAGGTGGGGCGGGGCTGAGGGAGTTTGGAACACTCCCCTCACTGAGGGAGTGGGTGTGGCCATCTCAGCTGTGACTGAACAAAGTGCAGGGGAGCAGGGGTCCCAGGGAAGGGCACTCAGAGCCCAGCAGGCCCAGTGTGGTTTCACAAGCATTTAGGGCCAGGCCAAAGGGTGCCTTCTTTGCCTGAACAGCTGCCCAAACTCTCACCTTTCCACTCAGGCCACCCTCTTTCTTGAAGTGTGTGTGGAAGCTGTCCGCACAGTACACCTCGCTGCACAGATAACCATAGGACTGGGCATCATAGCTTCCTGCCAGGTGACCGAAGTTCGCAGGAAGATGGGTCCCTGGGACACACACGGAGAGGCTCCTGCCCGGGCCACAGGCCGCCCACTGCCCCAGCCCCAGTTCAGCGGCCGAAAACCAGCCCTGTCTGAGTCTCCTGCCTCTAGAAGGAGTATTGGACCAACACTTCTAGAAAATGGGGTCCTCACGGGCAACTCATTGGAGGGACAGAAATAAATCTTTGCCGACTTTCTGCTGAAACTTAGGAGCGTTCACACCTAAGCCTCTTAAAAGGTCAGCTGTTTAGCTAAACATGAGCTCATGATCTAAATTTACACAATAATGAAGAGATCAGCTACAAGGGGAGACAATCAGCAAAAACAATCAATACCAGAATTAGATTCCCAAGGCCATCCATCAGATGGTGGAATAATCAGGTGCAAGGCAGGATATATACATAACACTGGAACTGAAACAAGAAACAAGGATGTTTTGAAAGTCTGGTACGATCTCTAAAACATTTTTAAAGTACATGTCATTGATAAAGCTAAATACTCAAAGGTTGTGTAATCCAACAGATTAATCATTGAGAAGAGTGAAATTATGCTGTTTTGAAAACTATGCCAGGTCAGATTTTCTGCCTAATTATATAAGAAGATTTATCTAAAACATACACATTATTTCAAAGACTTATTGGCTGTGAAATAAGTTAACGGTATTTCAAATGGCTTGTCTGCAATGAAAGGTGCTATGTAGGGAATCACAGAAAGTCGAGGGGAAAATGTGTCAATATATACATTGCTATAGGTGAACTAAGCCTTAGGACAGCAACAATGTAGAGGACCTGACCCTTAGAAGCTTACAAGTAAGCTGGAATCTTCAAAAGTTACAATTTTTATAAGTAAAAATATTTATTAAAATGAATAACCAAGTGTTTTAATTGACATCAGAAGATCAAACCAATATACCCTGAGAACATAGATAAAAGAAAAATAAAGATATGAGCAGAACTTAATACAACAGCAAACGTATAAAATTGAGGTGATTTAGTAAGTCCAAAGAATATTCTTTGAAAAGATTTAAAAGACACACTTTGAGTAAGGAAAACAAAAGCATAAGTAAAGAATATATAGAAAGAGTCAGGACAATGTTATAGCAAAGAATATATGAAATGCCAGTAAATCTGAATATTTCTGTAAAGGGGACCATTTCCTAGCTCCTAAAGTTTACCAAAACTGAGACAAGAGGAAATCATTTAAGGTCCTCATGCCTGCCCTTGTCATTCTGAGAACAACCTGGCCTCAGAATGCAGCATCTGTAGTCCATGGTAACCTGCGGAGGTGGGGCGGGGCTGAGGGAGTTTGGAACACTGCCCTCACTGAGGGAGTGGGTGTGGCCATCTCTGCTGTGACTGAACAAAGTGCAGGGGAGCAGGTGTCCCAGGGAAGGGCACTCAGAGCCCAGCAGGCCCAGTGTGGTTTCAAAAGCATTTAGGCCCAGGCCAAAGGGTGCCTTCTTTGCCTGAACAGCTGCCCAAACTCTCACCTTTCCACTCAGGCCACCCTCTTTCTTGAAGTGCGTGTGGAAGCTGTCCCCACAGTACACCTCGCTGCACAGCTAACCATAGGACTGGGCATCGTAGCTTCCTGCCAGGTGACCGAAGTTCGCAGGAAGATGGGTCCCTGGGACACACACGGAGAGGCTCCTGCCGGGGCCACAGGCCGCCCACTGCCCCAGCCCCAGTTCAGCGGCCGAAAATCAGCCCTGTCTGAGTCTCCTGCCTCTAGAAGGAGTATTGGACCAACACTTCTAGAAAATGGGGTCCTCACGGGCAACTCATTGGAGGGACAGAAATAAATCTTTGCCGACTTTCTGCTGAAACTTAGGAGCGTTCACACCAAAGCCTCTTACAAGGTCAGCTCTTTAGCTAAACATGAGCTCATTATCGAAATTTACACAATGATGAAGTGATCAGCTACAAGGGGAGACAATCAGCAAAAACAATCAATACCAGAATTAGATTCCCAAGGCCATCCATCAGATGTTGGAATAATCAGGTGCAAGGCAGGATATATACATAACACTGGAACTGAAACAAGAAACAAGGGTGTTTTCAAATTCTGGTACGATCTCTAAAACATTTTTAAAGTACATGTCATTGATAAAGCTAAATACTCAAAGGTTGTGTAATACAACAGATTAATCATTGAGAAGAGTGAAATTATGCTGTTTCGAAAATTATGGCAGGTGAGATTTTCTTCCTAATTATATAAGAAGATTTCTCTAAAACATACACATTATTTCAAAGACTTATTGGCTGTGAAATAAGTTAGGGTATTTCAAATGGCTTGTCTGCAATGAAAGGTGCTATGTAGGGAATCACAGAAAGTCGAGGGGAAAATATGTCAATATATACATTGCTATATGTTGAACTAAGCCTTAGGACAGCAACAATGTAGAGGACCTGACCCTTAGAAGCTTACAAGTAAGCTGGAATCTTCAAAAGTTCCAATATTTATAAGTAAAAAGATTTATTAAAATGAATAACCAAGTGTTTTAATTGACATCAGAAGATCAAACCAATAAACCCTGAGAACATAGATAAAAGATAAATAAAGATATGAGCAGAACTTAATACAACAGCAAACGTATAAAATTGAGGTGATTTAGTAAGTCCAAAGAATATTCTTTGAAAAGATTGAGAAGACACACTTTGATTAAGGAAAACAAAAACGTAAGTAAAGAATATCCAGAAAGAGACAGGACAAAGTTATAGCAGAGAATATATGAAATGCCAGTAAATTTGAATATTTCTGTAAAGGGGACCATTTCCTAGCTCCTAAAGTTTACCAAAACTGACACAAGAGGAAATCATTTAAGGTCATCAGGTCTTCCCTTGGCATTCTCGGAACGCCCTGGCCTCAGAATTCAGCATCTGTAGTCCATGGTAACCTGCGGAGAGGGGGCGGGGCTGAGTGTGGTTGGAACACTGCCCTCACTGAGGGAGTGGGTGTGGCCATCTCTGCTGTGACTGAACAATGGCAGGGGAGCATGGGTCCCAGGGAAGGGCCCTCAGAGCCCAGCAGGCCCAGTGTGGTGTCACAAGCATTTAGGCCCAGACCAAAGGGCGCCTTCTTTGTCTGAAGAGCTGCCCAAACTCTCACCTTTCCACTCAGGCCGCCCTCTTACTTGAAGTGTGTTTGGAAGCTGTCCGCGCAGTACACTTCGCTACACAGCTAACCATAGGTCTGGGCATCGTAGCTTCCTGGCAGGTGACCGAAGTTCGCAGGCATATGCGTCCCTGGGACACACGCGGAGAGGCTCCTGCCCGGGCCACAGGCCGCCCACTGCCCCAGCCCCAGATCAGGGGCCGCAAAGCAGCCCTGTCTGAGTCCCCTGCCTCTGGAGGGAGTATTGTACCAACACTTCTAGAAATAGGTGTCGTCGCGGGCAACTCATTGGAGGGACACAAATAAATCTTTGCTGACTTTCTGCTGAAACTTAGGAGCGTTCACACCTAAGCCTCTTACAAGGTCAGCTGTTTAGCTAAACATGAGCTCATGATCTAAATTTACACAATAATGAAGAGATCAGCTACAAGGGGAGACAATCAGCAAAAACAATCAATACCAGAATTAGATTCCCAAGGCCATCCATCAGATGTTGGAATAATCAGGTGCAAGGCAGGATATATATATAAAACTGGAACTGAAACAAGAAACAAGGATGTTTTCAAAGTCTGGTACGATCTCTAAAACATTTTTAAAGTACATGTCATTGATAAAGCTAACTACTCAAAGGTTGTGTAATCCAACAGATTAATCATTGAGAAGAGTGAAATTATGCTGTTTCGAAAACTATGGCAGGTCAGATTTTCTGCCTAATTATATAAGAAGATTTCTCTAAAACATACACATTATTTCAAAGACTTATTGGCTGTGAAATAAGTTAACGGTATTACAAATGGCTTGTCTGCAATGAAAGGTGCTATGTAGGGAATCACAGAAAGTCGAGGGGAAAATGTGTCAATATATACATTGCTATATGTTGAACTAAGCCTTAGGACAGCAACAATGTAGAGCACCTGACACTTAGAAACTTGCAAGTAAGCTGGAATCTTCAAAAGTTACAATTTTTATAAGTAAAAATATTTATTAAAATGAATAACCAAGTGTTTTAATTGACATCAGAAGATCAAACCAATATACCCTGAGAACATAGATAAAAGAAAAATAAAGATATGAGCAGAACTTAATACAACAGCAAACGTATAAAATTGAGGTGATTTAGTAAGTCCAAAGAATATTCTTTGAAAAGATTTAAAAGACACACTTTGAGTAAGGAAAACAAAAACATAAGTAAAGAATATATAGAAAGAGTCAGGACAATGTTATAGCAAAGAATATATGAAATGCCAGTAAATTTGAATATTTCTGTAAAGGGGACCATTTCCTAGCTCCTAAAGTTTACCAAAACTGAGACAAGTGGAAATCATTTAAGGTCCTCATGCCTGCCCTTGTCATTCTGAGAACGCCCTGGCCTCAGAATGCAGCATCTGTAGTCCATGGTAACCTGCGGAGGGGGGGCGGGGCTGAGGGAGTTTGGAACACTGCCCTCACTGAGGGAGTCGGTGTGGCCATCTCTGCTGTGACTGAACAAAGTGCAGGGGAGCAGGGGTCCCAGGGAAGGGCACTCAGAGCCCAGCAGGCCCAGTGTGGTTTCACAAGCATTTAGGCCCAGGCCAAAGGGTGCCTTCTTTGCCTGAACAGCTGCCCAAACTCTCACCTTTCCACTCAGGCCACCCTCTTTCTTGAAGTGTGTGTGGAAGCTGTCCGCACAGTACACCTCGCTGCACAGATAACCATAGGACTGGGCATCATAGCTTCCTGCCAGGTGACCGAAGTTCGCAGGAAGATGGGTCCCTGGGACACACACGGAGAGGCTCCTGCCCGGGCCACAGGCCACCCACTGCCCCAGCCCCAGTTCAGCGGCCGAAAACCAGCCCTGTCTGAGTCTCCTGCCTCTAGAAGGAGTATTGGACCAACACTTCTAGAAAATGGGGTCCTCACGGACAACTCATTGGAGGGACAGAAATAAATCTTTGCCGACTTTCTGCTGAAACTTAGGAGCGTTCACACCTAAGCCTCTTACAAGGTCAGCTCTTTAGCTAAACATGAGCTCATTATCGAAATTTACACAATAATGAAGTGATCAGCTACAAGGGGAGACAATCAGCAAAAACAATCAATACCAGAATTAGATTCCCAAGGCCATCCATCAGATGTTGGAATAATCAGGTGCAAGGCAGGATATATACATAACACTGGAACTGAAACAAGAAACAAGGGTGTTTTCAAATTCTGGTACGATCTCTAAAACATTTTTAAAGTACATGTCATTGATAAAGCTAAATACTCAAAGGTTGTGTAATCCAACAGATTAATCATTGAGAAGAGTGAAATTATGCTGTTTTGAAAATTATGGCAGGTGAGATTTTCTTCCTAATTATATAAGAAGATTTATCTAAAACATACACATTATTTCAAAGACTTATTGGCTGTGAAATAAGTTAGGGTATTTCAAATGGCTTGTCTGCAATGAAAGGTGCTATGTAGGGAATCACAGAAAGTCGAGGGGAAAATATGTCAATATATACATTGCTATACGTAGAACTAAGCCTTAGGACAGCAACAATGTAGAGGACCTGACACTTAGAAACTTGCAAGTAAGCTGGAATCTTCAAAAGTTCAAATCTTTATAAGTAAAAAGATTTATTAAAATGAATAACCAAGTGTTTTAATTGACATCAGAAGATCAAACCAATAAACCCTGAGAACATAGATAAAAGATAAATAAAGATATTAGCAGAACTTAATACAACAGCAAACGTATAAAATTGAGGTGATTTAGTAAGTCCAAAGAATATTCTTTGAAAAGATTGAAAAGACACACTTTGATTAAGGAAAACAAAAACATAAGTGAAGAATATACAGAAAGAATCAGGACAATGTTATAGCAGAGAATATATGAAATGCCAGTAAATTTGAACATTTCTGTAAAGGGGACCATTTCCTAGCTCCTAAAGTTTACCAAAACTGACACAAGAGGAAGTCATTTAAGGTCATCATGTCTGCCCTTGGCATTCTCGGAACGCCCTGGCCTCAGAATGCAGCAACTGTAGTCCATGGTAACCTGAGGAGAGGGGGCGGGGCTGAGGCAGGTTGGAACACTGCCCTCACTGAGGGAGTGGGTGTGGCCATCTCTGCTGTGACTGAACAAAGGGAAGGGGAGCATGGGGCCGAGGGCAGGGCCGTCAGAGCCCGGCAGGCCCAGTGGGGTGTCACAAGCATTTAGTCCCAGGCCAAAGGGCGCCTTCTTTGTCTGAACAGCTGCCCAAAATCTCACCTTTCCACTCAGGCCGCCCTCTTACTTGAAGTGTGTGTGGAACCTCTCCACGCAGTACACCTCGCTGCACAGCTAACCATAGGTCTGGGCATCGTAGCTTCCTGCCAGGTGACCGATGTTTGCAGGTAGATCGGTCCCTGGGACACACGCGGAGAGGCTCCTGCCCGGGCCACAGGCCGCCCACTACCCCAGCCCCAGATTGGTGCCGCACAGCAGCCCTGTCTGAGTCCCCTCCCTCTAGAGGGAGTATTTAAACAACACTTCTCGTAAACGGAGTCCTCGTGCGCAACTCATTGGAGGGACACAAATTAATCTTTGCCGACTTTCTGCTGAAACTTAGGAGCATTCACACCTAAGCCTCTTACACGGTCAGCTGTTTAGCTAAACATGAGCTCATGATCTAAATTTACACAATAATGAAGAGATCAGCTACAAGGGGAGACAATCAGGAAAAACAATCAATACCATAATTAGATTCCCAAAGCCATCCATCAGATGTTGGAATAATCAGGTGCAAGGCAGGATATATACAGAAAACTGGAACTGAAACAAGAAACAAGGATGTTTTCAAAGTCTGGTAGGATCTCTAAAACATTTTTAAAGTACATGTCATTGATAAAGCTAACTACTCAAAGGTTGTGTAATACAACAGATTAATCATTGAGAAGAGTGAAATTATGCTGTTTTGAAAACTATGGCAGGTCAGATTTTCTGCCTAATTATATAAGAAGATTTATCTAAAACCTACACATTATTTCAAAGACTTATTGGCTGTGAAATAAGTTAAGGGTATTTCAAATGGCTTGTCTGCAATGAAAGGTGCTATGTAGGGAATCACAGAAAGTCGAGGGGAAAATATGTCAATATATACATTGCTATAGGTTGAACTAAGCCTTAGGACAGCAACAATGTAGAGGACCATACCCTTAGAAGCTTACAAGTAAGCTGGAATCTTCAAAAGTTCCAATATTTATAAGTAAAAAGATTTATTAAAATGAATAACCAAGTGTTTTAATTGACATCAGAAGATCAATCCAATAAACCCTGAGAACATAGATAAAAGATAAATAAAGATATGAGCAGAACTTAATACAACAGCAAACGTATAAAATTGAGGTGATTTAGTAAGTCCAAAGAATATTCTTTGAAAAGATTGAGAAGACACACTTTGATTAAGGAAAACAAAAATGTAAGTAAAGAATATCCTGAAAGAGACAGGACAAAGTTATAGCAGAGAATATATGAAATGCCAGTAAATTTGAATATTTCTGTAAAGGGGACCATTTCCTAGCTCCTAAAGTTTACCAAAACTGACACAAGAGGAAATCATTTAAGGTCATCAGGTCTTCCCTTGGCATTCTCGGAACGCCCTGGCCTCAGAATTCAGCATCTGTAGTCCATGGTAACCTGCGGAGAGGGGGCGGGGCTGAGTGTGTTTGGAACACTGCCCTCACTGAGGGAGTGGGTGTGGCCATCTCTGCTGTGACTGAACAATGGCAGGGGAGCATGTGTCCCAGGGAAGGGCCCTCAGAGCCCAGCAGGCCCAGTGTGGTGTCACAAGCATTTAGGCCCAGACCAAAGGGCGCCTTCTTTGTCTGAAGAGCTGCCCAAACTCTCACCTTTCCACTCAGGCCGCCCTCTTACTTGAAGTGTGTTTGGAAGCTATCCGCGCAGTACACTTCGCTACACAGCTAACCATAGGTCTGGGCATCGTAGCTTCGTGGCAGGTGACCGAAGTTCGCAGGCATATGAGTCCCTAGGAAACACGTGGAGAGGCTCCTGCCCGGGCCACAGGCCGCCCACTGCCCCAGCCCCAGATCAGGGGCCGCAAAGCAGCCCTGTCTGAGTCCCCTGCCTCTGGAGGGAGTATTGTACCAACACTTCTAGAAATAGGTGTCGTCGCGGGCAACTCATTGGAGGGACACAAATAAATCTTTGCCGACTTTCTGCTGAAACTTAGGAGCGTTCACACCTAAGCCTCTTACAAGGTCAGCTGTTTAGCTAAACATGAGCTCATGATCTAAATTTACACAATAATGAAGAGATCAGCTACAAGGGGAGACAATCAGCAAAAACAATCAATACCAGAATTAGATTCCCAAGGCCATCCATCAGATGTTGGAATAATCAGGTGCAAGGCAGGATATATACATAAAACTGGAACTGAAACAAGAAACAAGGATGTTTTCAAAGTCTGGTACGATCTCTAAAACATTTTTAAAGTACATGTCATTGATAAAGCTAAATACTCAAAGGTTGTGTAATCCAACAGATTAATCATTGAGAAGAGTGAAATTATGCTGTTTTGAAAACTATGCCAGGTCAGATTTTCTGCCTAATTATATAAGAAGATTTCTCTAAAACATACACATTATTTCAAAGACTTATTGGCTGTGAAATAAGTTAACGGTATTTCAAATGGCTTGTCTGCAATGAAAGGTGCTATGTAGGGAATCACAGAAAGTCGAGGGGAAAATGTGTCAATATATACATTGCTATAGGTGAACTAAGCCTTAGGACAGCAACAATGTAGAGGACCTGACACTTAGAAACTTGCAAGTAAGCTGGAATCTTCAAAAGTTCAAATATTTATAAGTAAAAATATTTATTAAAATGAATAACCAAGTGTTTTAATTGACATCAGAAGATCAAACCAATAAACCCTGAGAACATAGAAAAAAGATAAATAAAAATATGAGCAGAACTTAATACAACAGCAAACGTATAAAATTGAGGTGATTTAGTAAGTCCAAAGAATATTCTTTGAATAGATTCAGAAGACACACTTTGATTAAGGAAAACAAAAACGTAAGTAACGAATATACAGAAAGAGTCAGTTCAATGTTATAGCAGAGAATATATGAAATGCCAGTAAATTTGAACATTTCTGTAAAGGGGACCATTTCCTAGCTCCTAAAGTTTACCAAAACTGACAGAAGAGGAAATCATTTAAGGTCATCATGTCTGCCCTTGGCATGCTCGGAACGCCCTGGCCTCAGAAAGCAGCATCTGTAGTCCATGGTAAACTGTGGAGAGGGGGCGGGGCTGAGCGAGGTTGGAACACTGCCCTCACTGCTTGAGTGGGTGTGGCCATCTCTGCTGTGACTGACCAATGGGCAGGGGAGCATGGGGCCGAGGGCAGGGCCCTCAGAACCCGGCAGGCCCAGTGGGGTGTCACAAGCTTTTACGCCCAGGCCAAAGGGCGCCTTCTTTGTCTGAACAGCTGCCCAAACACTCATCTTTCCACTCAGGCAGCCCTCTTACTTGAAGTGTGTGTGGAACCTGTCTGCGCAGTACACCTCACTGCACAGCTATCCATAGGTCTGGGCATCGTAGATTCTTGCCAGTTGACCGAAGTTCGCAGGCAGATAGGTCCCTGGGACACACGCGGAGAGGCTCCTGCCCGGGCCACACGCCGCCCACAACCCCAGCTCCAGATTGGGGGACGCACAGCAGCCCTGTCTGAGTCCCCTCCCTGTAAAGGGAGTATTGGACCAACACTTCTAGAAAAAGGGGTCCTCGCGGGCAACTCATTGGAGGGACGCAAATAAATCTTTGCCGACTTTCTGCTGAAACTTAGGAGCATTCACACCTAAGCCTCTTAAAAGGTCAGCTGTTTAGCTAAACATTTTCTCGTGATCGAAATTTACACAATAATGAAGAGATCAGCTACAAGCGGAGACAATCAGCAAAAACAATCAATACCAGAATTAGATTCCCAAGGCCATCAATCAGATGTGGGAATAATCAGGTGCAACGCAGGATATATACAGAAAACTGGAACTGAAACAAGAAACAAGGATGTTTTCAAAGTCTGGTAGGATCTCTCAAACATTTTTAAAGTACATGTCATTGATAAAGCTAAATACTCAAAGGTTGTGTAATACAACAGATTAATCATTGAGAAGAGTGAAATTATGCTGTTTTGAAAACTATGTCAGGTCAGATTTTCTGCCTAATTATATAAGAAGATTTCTCTAAAACATACACATTATTTCAAAGACTTATTGGCTGTGAAATAAGTTAAGGGTATTTCAAATGGCCTGTCTGCATTGAAATGTGCTTTGTAGGGAATCACAGAAAGTCGAGGGGAAAATATGTCAATATATACATTGCTATACGTAGAACTAAGCCTTAGGACAGCAACAATGTAGAGGACCTGACACTGAGAAACTTGCAAGTGAGCTGGAATCTTCAAAAGTTCAAATATTTATAAGTAAAAAGATTTATTAAAATGAATAACCAAGTGTTTTAATTGACATCAGAAGATCAAACCAATAAACCCTGAGAACATAGATAAAAGATAAATAAAGATATGAGCAGAACTTAATACAACAGCAAACGTATAAAATTGAGGTGATTTAGTAAGTCCAAAGAATATTCTTTGAAAAGATTGAGAAGACACACTTTGATTAAGGAAAACAAAAACGTAAGTAAAGAATATCCAGAAAGAGACAGGACAAAGTTATAGCAGAGAATATATGAAATGCCAGTAAATTTGAACATTTCTGTAAAGGGGACCATTTCCTAGCTCCTAAAGTTTACCAAAACTGACACAAGAGGAAATCATTTAAGGTCATCAGGTCTTCCCTTGGCATTCTCGGAACGCCCTGGCCTCAGAATTCAGCATCTGTAGTCCATGGTAACCTGCGGAGAGGGGGCCGGGCTGAGTGTGGTTGGAACACTGCCCTCACTGAGGGAGTGGGTGTGGCCATCTCTGCTGTGACTGAACAATGGCAGGGGAGCATGGGTCCCAGGGAAGGGCCCTCAGAGCCCAGCAGGCCCAGTGTGGTGTCACAAGCATTTAGGCCCAGACCAAAGGGCGCCTTCTTTGTCTGAAGAGCTGCCCAAACTCTCACCTTTCCACTCAGGCCGCCCTCTTACTTGAAGTGTGTTTGGAAGCTGTCCGCGCAGTACACTTCGCTACACAGCTAACCATAGGTCTGGGCATCGTAGCTTCCTGGCAGGTGACCGAAGTTCGCAGGCATATGCGTCCCTGGGACACACGCGGAGAGGCTCCTGCCCGGGCCACAGGCCGCCCACTGCCCCAGCCCCAGATCAGGGGCCGCAAAGCAGCCCTGTCTGAGTCCCCTGCCTCTGGAGGGAGTATTGTACCAACACTTCTAGAAATAGGTGTCGTCGCGGGCAACTCATTGGAGGGACACAAATAAATCTTTGCTGACTTTCTGCTGAAACTTAGGAGCGTTCACACCTAAGCCTCTTACAAGGTCAGCTGTTTAGCTAAACATGAGCTCATGATCTAAATTTACACAATAATGAAGAGATCAGCTACAAGGGGAGACAATCAGCAAAAACAATCAATACCAGAATTAGATTCCCAAGGCCATCCATCAGATGTTGGAATAATCAGGTGCAAGGCAGGATATATACATAAAACTGGAACTGAAACAAGAAACAAGGATGTTTTCAAAGTCTGGTACGATCTCTAAAACATTTTTAAAGTACATGTCATTGATAAAGCTAACTACTCAAAGGTTGTGTAATCCAACAGATTAATCATTGAGAAGAGTGAAATTATGCTGTTTTGAAAACTATGGCAGGTCAGATTTTCTGCCTAATTATATAAGAAGATTTCTCTAAAACATACACATTATTTCAAAGACTTATTGGCTGTGAAATAAGTTAACGGTATTTCAAATGGCTTGTCTGCAATGAAAGGTGCTATGTAGGGAATCACAGAAAGTCGAGGGGAAAATGTGTCAATATATACATTGCTATATGTTGAACTAAGCCTTAGGACAGCAACAATGTAGAGCACCTGACACTTAGAAACTTGCAAGTAAGCTGGAATCTTCAAAAGTTACAATTTTTATAAGTAAAAATATTTATTAAAATGAATAACCAAGTGTTTTAATTGACATCAGAAGATCAAACCAATATACCCTGAGAACATAGATAAAAGAAAAATAAAGATATGAGCAGAACTTAATACAACAGCAAACGTATAAAATTGAGGTGATTTAGTAAGTCCAAAGAATATTCTTTGAAAAGATTTAAAAGACACACTTTGAGTAAGGAAAACAAAAACATAAGTAAAGAATATATAGAAAGAGTCAGGACAATGTTATAGCAAAGAATATATGAAATGCCAGTAAATTTGAATATTTCTGTAAAGGGGACCATTTCCTAGCTCCTAAAGTTTACCAAAACTGAGACAAGAGGAAATCATTTAAGGTCCTCATGCCTGCCCTTGTCATTCTGAGAACGCCCTGGCCTCAGAATGCAGCATCTGTAGTCCATGGTAACCTGCGGAGGGGGGGCGGGGCTGAGGGAGTTTGGAACACTGCCCTCACTGAGGGAGTGGGTGTGGCCATCTCTGCTGTGACTGAACAAAGTGCAGGGGAGCAGGGGTCCCAGGGAAGGGCACTCAGAGCCCAGCAGGCCCAGTGTGGTTTCACAAGCATTTAGGCCCAGGCCAAAGGGTGCCTTCTTTGCCTGAACAGCTGCCCAAACTCTCACCTTTCCACTCAGGCCACCCTCTTTCTTGAAGTGTGTGTGGAAGCTGTCCGCACAGTACACCTCGCTGCACAGATAACCATAGGACTGGGCATCATAGCTTCCTGCCAGGTGACCGAAGTTCGCAGGAAGATGGGTCCCTGGGACACACACGGAGAGGCTCCTGCCCGGGCCACAGGCCGCCCACTGCCCCAGCCCCAGTTCAGCGGCCGAAAACCAGCCCTGTCTGAGTCTCCTGCCTCTAGAAGGAGTATTGGACCAACACTTCTAGAAAATGGGGTCCTCACGGACAACTCATTGGAGGGACAGAAATAAATCTTTGCCGACTTTCTGCTGAAACTTAGGAGCGTTCACACCTAAGCCTCTTACAAGGTCAGCTCTTTAGCTAAACATGAGCTCATTATCGAAATTTACACAATAATGAAGTGATCAGCTACAAGGGGAGACAATCAGCAAAAACAATCAATACCAGAATTAGATTCCCAAGGCCATCCATCAGATGTTGGAATAATCAGGTGCAAGGCAGGATATATACATAACACTGGAACTGAAACAAGAAACAAGGGTGTTTTCAAATTCTGGTACGATCTCTAAAACATTTTTAAAGTACATGTCATTGATAAAGCTAAATACTCAAAGGTTGTGTAATCCAACAGATTAATCATTGAGAAGAGTGAAATTATGCTGTTTTGAAAATTATGGCAGGTGAGATTTTCTTCCTAATTATATAAGAAGATTTCTCTAAAACATACACATTATTTCAAAGACTTATTGGCTGTGAAATAAGTTAGGGTATTTCAAATGGCTTGTCTGCAATGAAAGGTGCTATGTAGGGAATCACAGAAAGTCGAGGGGAAAATATGTCAATATATACATTGCTATACGTAGAACTAAGCCTTAGGACAGCAACAATGTAGAGGACCTGACACTTAGAAACTTGCAAGTAAGCTGGAATCTTCAAAAGTTCAAATCTTTATAAGTAAAAAGATTTATTAAAATGAATAACCAAGTGTTTTAATTGACATCAGAAGATCAAACCAATAAACCCTGAGAACATAGATAAAAGATAAATAAAGATATTAGCAGAACTTAATACAACAGCAAACGTATAAAATTGAGGTGATTTAGTAAGTCCAAAGAATATTCTTTGAAAAGATTGAAAAGACACACTTTGATTAAGGAAAACAAAAACATAAGTGAAGAATATACAGAAAGAATCAGGACAATGTTATAGCAGAGAATATATGAAATGCCAGTAAATTTGAACATTTCTGTAAAGGGGACCATTTCCTAGCTCCTAAAGTTTACCAAAACTGACACAAGAGGAAGTCATTTAAGGTCATCATGTCTGCCCTTGGCATTCTCGGAACGCCCTGGCCTCAGAATGCAGCAACTGTAGTCCATGGTAACCTGAGGAGAGGGGGCGGGGCTGAGGCAGGTTGGAACACTGCCCTCACTGAGGGAGTGGGTGTGGCCATCTCTGCTGTGACTGAACAAAGGGAAGGGGAGCATGGGGCCGAGGGCAGGGCCGTCAGAGCCCGGCAGGCCCAGTGGGGTGTCACAAGCATTTAGGCCCAGGCCAAAGGGCGCCTTCTTTGTCTGAACAGCTGCCCAAAATCTCACCTTTCCACTCAGGCCGCCCTCTTACTTGAAGTGTGTGTGGAACCTCTCCACGCAGTACACCTCGCTGCACAGCTAACCATAGGTCTGGGCATCGTAGCTTCCTGCCAGGTGACCGATGTTTGCAGGTAGATCGGTCCCTGGGACACACGCGGAGAGGCTCCTGCCCGGGCCACAGGCCGCCCACTACCCCAGCCCCAGATTGGTGCCGCACAGCAGCCCTGTCTGAGTCCCCTCCCTCTAGAGGGAGTATTTAAACAACACTTCTAGTAAACGGAGTCCTCGTGCGCAACTCATTGGAGGGACACAAATTAATCTTTGCCGACTTTCTGCTGAAACTTAGGAGCATTCACACCTAAGCCTCTTACACGGTCAGCTGTTTAGCTAAACATGAGCTCATGATCTAAATTTACACAATAATGAAGAGATCAGCTACAAGGGGAGACAATCAGGAAAAACAATCAATACCATAATTAGATTCCCAAAGCCATCCATCAGATGTTGGAATAATCAGGTGCAAGGCAGGATATATACAGAAAACTGGAACTGAAACAAGAAACAAGGATGTTTTCAAAGTCTGGTAGGATCTCTAAAACATTTTTAAAGTACATGTCATTGATAAAGCTAACTACTCAAAGGTTGTGTAATACAACAGATTAATCATTGAGAAGAGTGAAATTATGCTGTTTTGAAAACTATGGCAGGTCAGATTTTCTGCCTAATTATATAAGAAGATTTATCTAAAACCTACACATTATTTCAAAGACTTATTGGCTGTGAAATAAGTTAAGGGTATTTCAAATGGCTTGTCTGCAATGAAAGGTGCTATGTAGGGAATCACAGAAAGTCGAGGGGAAAATATGTCAATATATACATTGCTATAGGTTGAACTAAGCCTTAGGACAGCAACAATGTAGAGGACCATACCCTTAGAAGCTTACAAGTAAGCTGGAATCTTCAAAAGTTCCAATATTTATAAGTAAAAAGATTTATTAAAATGAATAACCAAGTGTTTTAATTGACATCAGAAGATCAATCCAATAAACCCTGAAAACATAGATAAAAGATAAATAAAGATATGAGCAGAACTTAATACAACAGCAAACGTATAAAATTGAGGTGATTTAGTAAGTCCAAAGAATATTCTTTGAAAAGATTGAGAAGACACACTTTGATTAAGGAAAACAAAAATGTAAGTAAAGAATATCCTGAAAGAGACAGGACAAAGTTATAGCAGAGAATATATGAAATGCCAGTAAATTTGAATATTTCTGTAAAGGGGACCATTTCCTAGCTCCTAAAGTTTACCAAAACTGACACAAGAGGAAATCATTTAAGGTCATCAGGTCTTCCCTTGGCATTCTCGGAACGCCCTGGCCTCAGAATTCAGCATCTGTAGTCCATGGTAACCTGCGGAGAGGGGGCGGGGCTGAGTGTGTTTGGAACACTGCCCTCACTGAGGGAGTGGGTGTGGCCATCTCTGCTGTGACTGAACAATGGCAGGGGAGCATGTGTCCCAGGGAAGGGCGCTCAGAGCCCAGCAGGCCCAGTGTGGTGTCACAAGCATTTAGGCCCAGACCAAAGGGCGCCTTCTTTGTCTGATGAGCTGCCCAAACTCTCACCTTTCCACTCAGGCCGCCCTCTTACTTGAAGTGTGTTTGGAAGCTGTCCGCGCAGTACACTTCGCTACACAGCTAACCATAGGTCTGGGCATCGTAGCTTCGTGGCAGGTGACCGAAGTTCGCAGGCATATGAGTCCCTAGGAAACACGCGGAGAGGCTCCTGCCCGGGCCACAGGCCGCCCACTGCCCCAGCCCCAGATCAGGGGCCGCAAAGCAGCCCTGTCTGAGTCCCCTGCCTCTGGAGGGAGTATTGTACCAACACTTCTAGAAAGAGGTGTCGTCGCGGGCAACTCATTGGAGGGACACAAATAAATCTTTGCCGACTTTCTGCTGAAACTTAGGAGCGTTCACACCTAAGCCTCTTACAAGGTCAGCTGTTTAGCTAAACATGAGCTCATGATCTAAATTTACACAATAATGAAGAGATCAGCTACAAGGGGAGACAATCAGCAAAAACAATCAATACCAGAATTAGATTCCCAAGGCCATCCATCAGATGGTGGAATAATCAGGTGCAAGGCAGGATATATACATAAAACTGGAACTGAAACAAGAAACAAGGATGTTTTCAAAGTCTGGTACGATCTCTAAAACATTTTTAAAGTACATGTCATTGATAAAGCTAAATACTCAAAGGTTGTGTAATCCAACAGATTAATCATTGAGAAGAGTGAAATTATGCTGTTTTGAAAACTATGCCAGGTCAGATTTTCTGCCTAATTATATAAGAAGATTTATCTAAAACATACACATTATTTCAAAGACTTATTGGCTGTGAAATAAGTTAAGGGTATTTCAAATGGCTTGTCTGCAATGAAAGGTGCTATGTAGGGAATCACAGAAAGTCGAGGGGAAAATGTGTCAATATATACATTGCTATAGGTGAACTAAGCCTTAGGACAGCAACAATGTAGAGGACCTGACACTTAGAAACTTGCAAGTAAGCTGGAATCTTCAAAAGTTCAAATATTTATAAGTAAAAATATTTATTAAAATGAATAACCAAGTGTTTTAATTGACATCAGAAGATCAAACCAATAAACCCTGAGAACATAGAAAAAAGATAAATAAAGATATGAGCAGAACTTAATACAACAGCAAACGTATAAAATTGAGGTGATTTAGTAAGTCCAAAGAATATTCTTTGAATAGATTCAGAAGACACACTTTGATTAAGGAAAACAAAAACGTAAGTAACGAATATACAGAAAGAGTCAGTTCAATGTTATAGCAGAGAATATATGAAATGCCAGTAAATTTGAACATTTCTGTAAAGGGGACCATTTCCTAGCTCCTAAAGTTTACCAAAACTGACAGAAGAGGAAATCATTTAAGGTCATCATGTCTGCCCTTGGCATGCTCGGAACGCCCTGGCCTCAGAAAGCAGCATCTGTAGTCCATGGTAAACTGTGGAGAGGGGGCGGGGCTGAGCGAGGTTGGAACACTGCCCTCACTGCTTGAGTGGGTGTGGCCATCTCTGCTGTGACTGACCAATGGGCAGGGGAGCATGGGGCCGAGGGCAGGGCCCTCAGAACCCGGCAGGCCCAGTGGGGTGTCACAAGCTTTTACGCCCAGGCCAAAGGGCGCCTTCTTTGTCTGAACAGCTGCCCAAACACTCATCTTTCCACTCAGGCAGCCCTCTTACTTGAAGTGTGTGTGGAACCTGTCTGCGCAGTACACCTCACTGCACAGCTATCCATAGGTCTGGGCATCGTAGATTCTTGCCAGTTGACCGAAGTTCGCAGGCAGATAGGTCCCTGGGACACACGCGGAGAGGCTCCTGCCCGGGCCACACGCCGCCCACTACCCCAGCTCCAGATTGGGGGACGCACAGCAGCCCTGTCTGAGTCCCCTCCCTGTAAAGGGAGTATTGGACCAACACTTCTAGAAAACGGGGTCCTCGCGGGCAACTCATTGGAGGGACGCAAATAAATCTTTGCCGACTTTCTGCTGAAACTTAGGAGCATTCACACCTAAGCCTCTTACAAGGTCAGCTGTTTAGCTAAACATGAGCTCGTGATCGAAATTTACACAATAATGAAGAGATCAGCTACAAGCGGAGACAATCAGCAAAAACAATCAATACCAGAATTAGATTCCCAAGGCCATCAATCAGATGTGGGAATAATCAGGTGCAACGCAGGATATATACAGAAAACTGGAACTGAAACAAGAAACAAGGATGTTTTCAAAGTCTGGTAGGATCTCTCAAACATTTTTAAAGTACATGTCATTGATAAAGCTAAATACTCAAAGGTTGTGTAATACAACAGATTAATCATTGAGAAGAGTGAAATTATGCTGTTTTGAAAACTATGTCAGGTCAGATTTTCTGCCTAATTATATAAGAAGATTTCTCTAAAACATACACATTATTTCAAAGACTTATTGGCTGTGAAATAAGTTAAGGGTATTTCAAATGGCCTGTCTGCATTGAAATGTGCTTTGTAGGGAATCACAGAAAGTCGAGGGGAAAATATGTCAATATATACATTGCTATAGGTTGAACTAAGCCTTAAGACAGCAACAATGTAGAGGACCTGACACTTAGAAGCTTACATGTAAGCTGGAATCTTCAAAAGTTCAAGTCTTTATATGTAAAAAGTTTTATTAAAATGAATAACCAAGTGTTTTAATTGACATCAGAAGATAAAACCAATATACCCTGAGAACATAGATAAAAGATAAATAAAGATATGAGCAGAACTTAATAAAATAGCAAACGTATAAAATTGAGGTGATTTAGTAAGTCCAAAGAATATTCTTTGAAAAGATTGAAAAGACACACTTTGATTAAGGACAACAAAAACATAAGTAAAGAATATACAGAAAGAGTCAGAACAATGCTATAGCAGAGAATATATGAAATGCCAGTAAATTTGAACATTTCTGTAAAGGGGACCATTTCCTAGCTCCTAAAGTTTACCAAAACTGACACAAGAGGAAATCATTTAAGGTCATCAGGTCTGCCCTTGGCATTCTCGGAACGACCTGGCCTCAGAATGCAGCATCTGTAGTATATGGTAACCTGCGGAGAGGGGGCGGGGCTGAGGTAGGTTGGAACACTGCCCTCACAGAGGGAGTGAGTGTGGCCATCTCTGCTGTGACTGAACAAAGGGAAAGGGAGCAGGGGGTCCAGGGCAGGGCCCTCAGGTCCCGGCAGGCCCAGTGGGGTGTCACAAGCATTTAGGCCCAGGCCAAAGGGCGCTTTCTTTGTCTGAACAGCTGCCCAAACTCTCACCTTTCCACTCAGGCCGCCCTCTTACTTGAAGTGTGTGTGGAACCTGTCCATGCAGTACACCTCGCTGCACAGCTAACCATAGGTCTGGGCATCGTAGCTTCCTGCCAGTTGACCGAAGTTCACAGGCAGATGGGTCCCTGGGACACACGCGGAGAGACTCCTGCCCGGGCCACAGGCTGCCCACTGCCCCACCCCCAGATCGGGGACCGCAAAGCAGCCCTGTCTAAGTCCCCTGCCTCTAGAGGGAATATTGGACCAACACTTCTAGAAACAGTTGTCCTCCCGGGCAACTAATTGGAGGGACACAAATAAATCTTTGCCGACTTTCTGCTGAAACTTAGGAGCATTCACACCTAAGCCTCTTACAAGGTCAGCTGTTTAGCTAAACATGAGCTCGTGATCGAAATTTACACAATAATGAAGAGATCAGCTACAAGGGGAGACAATCAGCAAAAACAATCAATACCAGAATTAGATTCCCAAGGCCATCCATCAGATGTTGGAATAATCAGGTGCAACGCAGGATATATACATAAAACTGGAACTGAAACAAGAAACAAGGATGTTTTCAAAGTTGGTATGATCTCTAAAACATTTTTAAAGTACATGTCATTGATAAAGCTAAATACTCAAAGTTTGTGTAATACAACAGATTAATCATTGAGAAGAGTGTAATTATGCTGTTTTGAAAACTATGGCAGGTCAGATTTTCTGCCTAATTATATAAGAAGATTTATCTAAAACATACACATTATTTCAAAGACTTATTGGCTGTGAAATAAGTTAAGGGTATTTCAAATGGCTTGTCTGCAATGAAAGGTGCTATGTAGGGAATCACAGAAAGTCGAGGGGAAAATATGTCAATATATACATTGATATAGGTTGAACTAAGCCTTTTGACAGCAACAATGTAGAGGACCTGACCCTTAGAAGCTTACAAGTAAGCTGGAATCTTCAAAAGTTCCAATATTTATAAGTAAAAAGATTTATTAAAATGAATAACCAAGTGTTTTAATTGACATCAGAAGATCAAACCAATAAACCCTGAGAACATAGATAAAATATAAATAAAGATATGAGCAGAATTTAATAAAACAGCAAACGTATAAAATTGAGGTGATTTAGTAAGTCCAAAGAATATTCTTTGAAAAGATTGAGAAGACACACTTTGATTAAGGAAAACAAAAACGTAAGTAAAGAATATCCAGAAAGAGACAGGACAAAGTTATAGCAGAGAATATATGAAATGCCAGTAAATTTGAATATTTCTGTAAAGGGGACCATTTCCTAGCTCCTAAAGTTTACCAAAACTGACACAAGAGGAAATCATTTAAGGTCATCAGGTCTGCCCTTGGCATTCTTGGAACGCCCTGGCCTCAGAATTCAGCATCTGTAGTCCATGGTAACCTGCGGAGAGGGGGCGGGGCTGAGTGTGGTTGGAACACTGCCCTCACTGAGGGAGTGGGTGTGGCCATCTCTGCTGTGACTGAACAATGGCAGGGTAGCAGGGGTCCCAGGGAAGGGCCCTCAGAGCCCAGCAGGCCCAGTGTGGTGTCACAAGCATTTAGGCCCAGACCAAAGGGCGCCTTCTTTGTCTGAAGAGCTGCCCAAACTCTCACCTTTCCACTCAGGCCGCCCTCTTACTTGAAGTGTGTTTGGAAGCTGTCCACGCAGTACACTTCGCTACACAGCTAACCATAGGTCTGGGCATCGTAGCTTCCTGCCATGTGACCGAAGTTCGCAGGATGATGGGTCCCTGGGACACACACGGAGAGGCTCCTGCCCGGGCCACAGGCCGCCCACTGCCCCAGCCCCAGTTCAGCGGCAGAAAATCAGCCCTGTCTGAGTCTCCTGCCTCTAGAAGGAGTATTGGACCAACACTTCTAGAAAATGGGGTCCTCACGGGCAACTCATTGGAGGGACAGAAATAAATCTTTGCCGACTTTCTGCTGAAACTTAGGAGCGTTCACACCTAAGCCTCTTACAAGGTCAGCTCTTTAGCTAAACATGAGCTCATTATCGAAATTTACACAATAATGAAGTGATCAGCTACAAGGGGAGACAATCAGCAAAAACAATCAATACCAGAATTAGATTCCCAAGGCCATCCATCAGATGTTGGAATAATCAGGTGCAAGGCAGGATATATACATAACACTGGAACTGAAACAAGAAACAAGGGTGTTTTCAAATTCTGGTACGATCTCTAAAACATTTTTAAAGTACATGTCATTGATAAAGCTAAATACTCAAAGGTTGTGTAATACAACAGATTAATCATTGAGAAGAGTGAAATTATGCTGTTTTGAAAATTATGGCAGGTGAGATTTTCTTCCTAATTATATAAGAAGATTTCTCTAAAACATACACATTATTTCAAAGACTTATTGGCTGTGAAATAAGTTAAGGGTATTTCAAATGGCTTGTCTCAATGAAAGGTGCTATGTAGGGAATCACAGAAAGTCGAGGGGAAAATATGTCAATATATACATTGCTATACGTAGAACTAAGCCTTAGGACAGCAACAATGTAGAGGACCTGACACTTAGAAACTTGCAAGTAAGCTGGAATCTTCAAAAGTTCAAATATTTATAAGTAAAAAGATTTATTAAAATGAATAACCAAGTGTTTTAATTGACATCAGAAGATCAAACCAATAGACCATGAGAACATAGATAAAAGATAAATAAAAACATGGGCAGAACTTAATAAAATAGCAAACGTATAAAATTGAGGTGACTTAGTAAGTCCAAAGAATATTCTTTGAAAAGATTGAAAAGACACACTTTGATTAAGGAAAACAAAAACATAAGTAAAGAATATACAGAAAGAGTCAGGACAATGCTATAGCAGAGAATATATGAAATGCCAGTAAATTTGAACATTTCTGTAAAGGGGACCATTTCCTAGCTCCTAAACTTTACCAAAACTGACACAAGAGGAAAACATTTAAGGTCATCAGGTCTGCCCTTGGCATTCTCGGAACGCCCTGGCCTCAGAATGTAGCATCTGTAGTATATGGTAACCTGCGGAGAGGGGGCGGGGCTGAGGTAGGTTGGAACACTGCCCTCACAGAGGGAGTGAGTGTGGCCATCTCTGCTGTGACTGAACAAACGGAAAGGGACCAGGGGTTCCAGGGCAGGGCCCTCAGGTCCCGGCAGGCCCATTGGGGTGTCAAAAGCATTTAGGCCAAGGTCAAAGGGCACTTTCTTTGTCTGAACAGCTGCCCAAACTCTCACCTTTCCACTCAGGCCGCCCTCTTACTTGAAGTGTGTGTGGAACCTGTCCATGCAGTACACCTCGCTGCACAGCTAACCATAGGTCTGGGCATCGTAGCTTCCTGCCAGTTGACTGAAGTTCGCAGGCAGATGGGTCCCTGGGACACACGCGGAGAGACTCCTGCCCGGGCCACAGGCTGCCCACTGCCCCACCCCCAGATCGGGGGCCGCAAAGCAGCCCTGTCTAAGTCCCCTGCCTCTAGAGGGAATATTGGACCAACACTTCTAGAAATAGTTGTCCTACCGGGCAACTAATTGGAGGGACACAAATAAATCTTTGCCGACTTTCTGCTGAAACTTAGGCCCATTCACACCTAAGCCTCTTACAAGGTCAGCTGTTTAGCTAAACATGAGCTCGTGATCGAAATTTACACAATAATTAAGAGATCAGCTACAAGGGGAGACAATCAGCAAAAACAATCAATACCAGAATTAGATTCCCAAGGCCATCCATCAGATGTTGGAATAATCAGGTGCAACGCAGGATATATACATAAAACAGGAACTGAATCAAGAAACAAGGATGTTTTCAAAGTTGGTACGATCTCTAAAACATTTTTAAAGTACATGTCATTGATAAAGCTAAATACTCAATGTTTGTGTAATACAACAGATTAATCATTGAGAAGAGTGTAATTATGCTGTTTTGAAAACTATGGCAGGTCAGATTTTCTGCCTAATTATATAAGAAGATTTATCTAAAACATACACATTATTTCAAAGACTTATTGGCTGTGAAATAAGTTAAGGGTATTTCAAATGGCTTGTCTGCAATGAAAGGTGCTATGTAGGGAATCACAGAAAGTCGAGGGGAAAATATGTCAATATATACATTGCTATAGGTTGAACTAAGCCTTAGGACAGCAACAATGTAGAGGACCTGACCCTTAGAAGCTTACAAGTAAGCTGGAATCTTCAAAAGTTCCAATATTTATAAGTAAAAAGATTTATTAAAATGAATAACCAAGTGTTTTAATTGACATCAGAAGATCAAACCAATAAACCCTGAGAACATAGACAAAAGATAAATAAAGATATGAGCAGAACTTAATACAACAGCAAACGTATAAAATTGAGGTGATTTAGTAAGTCCAAAGAATATTCTTTGAAAAGATTGAGAAGACACACTTTGATTACGGAAAACAAAAACGTAAGTAAAGAATATCCAGAAAGAGACAGGACAAAGTTATAGGAGAGAATATATGAAATGCCAGTAAATTTGAATATTTCTGTAAAGGGGACCATTTCCTAGCTCCTAAAGTTTACCAAAACTGACACAAGAGGAAATCATTTAAGGTCATCAGGTCTGCCCTTGGCATTCTCGGAACGCCCTGGCCTCAGAATTCAGCATCTGTAGTCCATGGTAACCTGCGGAGAGGGGGCGGGTCTGAGTGTGGTTGGAACGCTGCCCTCACTGAGGGAGTGGGTGTGGCCATCTCTGCTGTGACTGAACAATGGCAGGGGAGCAGGGGTCCCAGGGAAGGGCCCTCAGAGCCCAGCAGGCCCAGTGTGGTGTCACAAGCATTTAGGCCCAGACAAAAGGGCGCCTTCTTTGTCTGAAGAGCTGCCCAAACTCTCACCTTTCCACTCAGGCCGCCCTCTTACTTGAACTGTGTTTGGAAGCTGTCCGCGCAGTACACTTCGCTACACAGCTAACCATAGGTCTGGGCATCGTAGCTTCCTGGCAGGTGACCGAAGTTCGCAGGCATATGAGTCCCTGGGACACACGCGGAGAGGCTCCTGCCCGGGCCACAGGCCGCCCACTGCCCCAGCCCCAGATCAGGGGCCGCAAAGCAGCCCTGTCTGAGTCCCCTGCCTCTGGAGGGAGTATTGTACCAACACTTCTAGAAAATGGGGTCCTCACGGGCAACTCATTGGAGGGACAGAAATAAATCTTTGCCGAGTTTCTGCTGAAACTTAGGAGCGTTCACACCTAAGCCTCTTACAAGGTCAGCTCTTTAGCTAAACATGAGCTCATTATCGAAATTTACACAATAATGAAGTGATCAGCTACAAGAGGAGACAATCAGCAAAAACAATCAATACCAGAATTAGATTCCCAAGGCCATCCATCAGATGTTGGAATAATCAGGTGCAAGGCAGGATATATACATAACACTGGAACTGAAACAAGAAACAAGGGTGTTTTCAAATTCTGGTACGATCTCTAAAACATTTTTAAAGTACATGTCATTGATAAAGCTAAATACTCAAAGGTTGTGTAATACAACAGATTAATCATTGAGAAGAGTGAAATTATGCTGTTTTGAAAATTATGGCAGGTGAGATTTTCTTCCTAATTATATAAGAAGATTTCTCTAAAACATACACATTATTTCAAAGACTTATTGGCTGTGAAATAAGTTAAGGGTATTTCAAATGGCTTGTCTCAATGAAAGGTGCTATGTAGGGAATCACAGAAAGTCAAGGGGAAAATATGTCAATATATACATTGCTATACGTAGATCTAAGCCTTAGGACAGCAACAATGTAGAGGACCTGACACTGAGAAACTTGCAAGTGAGCTGGAATCTTCAAAAGTTCTAATATTTATAAGTAAAAAGATTTATTAAAATGAATAACCAAGTGTTTTAATTGACATCAGAAGATCAAACAAATAAACCCTGAGAACATAGATAAAAGATAAATAAAGATATGAGCAGAACTTAATACAACAGCAAACGTATAAAATTGAGGTGATTTAGGAAGTCCAAAGAATATTCTTTGAAAGTTTGAAAAGACACACTTTGATTAAGGAAAACAAAAACATAAGTGAAGAATATACAGAAAGAATCAGGACAATGTTATAGCAGAGAATATATGAAATGCCAGTAAATTTGAACATTTCTGTAAAGGGGACCATTTCCTAGCTCCTAAAGTTTACCAAAACTGACACAAGAGGAAGTCATTTAAGGTCATCATGTCTGCCCTTGGCATTCTCGGAACGCCCTGGCCTCAGAATGCAGCAACTGTAGTCCATGGTAACCTGCGGAGAGGGGGCGGGGCTCAGCGAGGTTGGAACACTGCCCTCACTGAGGGAGTGGGTGTGGCCAGCTCTGCTGTGACTGACAAAGTCCAGGGGAGCATGTGGCCGAGGGCAGGGCCCTCAGTGCCCGGCAGGCCCAGTGGGGTGTCACAAGCTTTTACGCCCAGGCCAAAAGGCGCCTTCTTTGTCTGAACAGCTGCCCAAACACTCATCTTACCACTCAGGCCGCCCTCTTACTTGAAGTGTGTGTGGAACCTGTCCACGCAGTACACCTCGCTGCACAGCTAACCATAGGTCTGGGCATCGTAGATTCCTGCCAGGTGACCGAAGTTCGCAGGCAGATGGGTCCCTGGGACACACGCGGAGAGGCTCCTGCCTGGGACACAGGCCGCCCACTACCCCAGCCCCAGATTGGGGGCCACACAGCAGCCCTGTCTGAGTCCTCTGACTGTAGAGGGAGTATTGGACCAACACATCTAGAAAACGGGGTCCTCGCGGGCAACTCATTGGAGGGACACAAATAAATCTTTGCCGACTTTCTGCTGAAACTTTGGAGCGTTCACACCTAAGCCTCTTACAAGCTCAGCTGTTTAGCTAAACATGATCTCGTGATCGAAATTTACACAATAATGAAGAGATCAGCTACAAGGGGAGAAAATAAGCAAAAACAATCAATACCAGAATTAGATTCCCAAGGCCATCCATCAGATGTTGGAACAATCAGGTGCAAGGCAGGATATATACATAAAACTGGAACTGAAAGAAGAAACAAGGATGTTTTCAAAGTCTAGTACGATCTCTAAAACATTATTAAAGTACATGTCATTGATAAAGCTAAATACTCAAAGGTTGTGTAATACAACAGATTAATCATTGAGAAGAGTGAAATTATGCTGTTTTGAAAACTATGGCAGGTCAGATTTTCTGCCTAATTATATAAGAAGATTTATCTAAAACCTACACATTATTTCAAAGACTTATTGGCTGTGAAATAACTTAAGGGTATTTCAAATGGCTTGTCTGCAATGAAAGGTACTATCTAGGGAATCACAGAAAGTCGAGGGGAAAATATGTCAATATATACATTGCTATATGTTGAACTAAGCCTTGGGACAGCAACAATGTAGAGCACCTGACACTTAGGAACTTGCAAGTAAGCTAGAATCTTCAAAAGTTCAAATCTTTATAAGTAAAAAGATTTATTAAAATGAATAACCAAGTGTTTTAATTGACATCAGAAGATCAAACAAATAAACCCTGAGAACATAGATAAAAGATAAATAAAGATATGAGCAGAACTTAATACAACAGGAAAAGTATAAAATTGAGGTGATTTGGTAAGTCCAAAGAATATTCTTTGAAAAGATTGAAAAGACACACTTTGATTAAGGAAAACAAAAACATAAGTAAAGAATATACAGAAAGAGTCAGGACAATGTTATAGCAGAGAATATATGAAATGACAGTAAATTTGAACATTTCTGTAAAGGGGACCATTTCCTAGCTCCTAAAGTTTACCAAAACTGACACAAGAGGAAGTCATTTAAGGTCATCATGTCTGCCCTTGGCATTCTCGGAACGCCCTGGCCTCAGAATGCAGCAACTGTAGTCCATGGTAACCTGCGGAGAGGGGGCGGGGCTGAGGGAGATTGGAACACTGCCCTCACTGAGGGACTGGGTGTGGCCATCTATGCTGTGACTGAACAAAGGGCAGGGGAGCTTGGGGCCGAGGGCAGGGCCCTCAGAGCCCGGCAGGCCCAGTGGGGTGTCAAAAGCATTTAGGCCCAGGCCAAAGGGCGCCTTCTTTGTCTGAACAGCTGCCCAAACTCTCACCTTTCCACTCAGGCCGCCCTCTTACTTGAAGTGTGTGTGGAACCAGTCCACGCAGTACACCTCGCTGCACAGCTAACCATAGGTCTGGGCATCGTAGCTTCCTGTCAGGTGACCGAAGTTCGCGGGTAGATGGGTCCCTGGGACACACGCGGAGAGGCTCCTGCCCGGGCCACAGGCCGCCCACTACCCCAGCCCCAGATTGAGGCCACAGAGCAGCCCTGTCTGAGTCCCCTCCCTCTAGAGGGAGTATTGGACCAACATTTCTAGAAAACGGAGTCCTCGCGGGCAACTCATTGGAGGGACACAAATAAATCTTTGCCGACTTTCTGCTGAAACTTAGGAGCATTCACACCTAAGCCTCTTACAAGGTCATCTGTTTAGCTAAACATGAGCTCATGATCTAAATTTACACAATAATGAAGAGATCAGCTAAAAGGGGAGACAATCCGCAAAAACAATCAATACCAGAATTAGATTTCCAAGGCCATCCATCAGATGTTGGAATAATCAGGTGAAAGGCAGGATATATACATAAAACTGGAACTGAAATAAGAAACCACATGTTTTCAAAGTCTGGTAGGATCTCTAAAACATTTTTAAAGTACATGTCATTGATAAAGCTAAATACTCAAAGTTTGTGTAATACAACAGATTAATCATTGAGAAGAGTGTAATTATGCTGTTTTGAAAACTATGGCAGGTCAGATTTTCTGCCTAATTATATAAGAAGATTTATCTAAAACATACACATTATTTCAAAGACTTATTGGCTGTGAAATAAGTTAAGGGTATTTCAAATGGCTTGTCTGCAATGAAAGGTGCTATGTAGGGAATCACAGAAAGTCGAGGGGAAAATATGTCAATATATACATTGCTATAGGTTGAACTAAGCTTTAGTACAGCAACAATGTAGAGGACCTGACCCTTAGAAGCTTACATGTAAGCTGGAATCTTCAAAAGTTCCAATATTTATAAGTAAAAAGATTTATTAAAATGAATAACCAAGTGTTTTAATTGACATCAGAAGATCAAACCATAAACCCTGAGAACATAGATAAAAGATAAATAAAGATATGAGCAGAACTTAATACAACAGCAAACGTATAAAATTGAGGTGATTTAGTAAGTCCAAAGAATATTCTTTGAAAAGATTGAGAAGACACACTTTGATTAAGGAAAACAAAAACGTAAGTAAAGAATATCCAGAAAGAGACAGGACAAAGTTATAGCAGAGAATATATGAAATGCCAGTAAATTTGAATATTTCTGTAAAGGGGACCATTTCCTAGCTCCTAAAGTTTACCAAAACTGACACAAGAGGAAATCATTTAAGGTCATCAGGTCTGCCCTTGGCATTCTCGGAACGCCCTGGCCTCAGAATTCAGCATCTGTAGTCCATGGTAACCTGCGGAGAGGGGGCGGGGCTGAGTGTGGTTGGAACACTGCCCTCACTGAGGGAGTGGGTGTGGCCATCTCTGCTGTGACTGAACAATGGCAGGGGAGCAGGGGTCCCAGGGAACGGCCCTCAGAGCCCAGCAGGCCCAGTGTGGTGTCACAAGCATTTAGGCCCAGACCAAAGGGCGCCTTCTTTGTCTGAAGAGCTGCCCAAACTCTCACCTTTCCACTCAGGCCGCCCTCCTACTTGAAGTGTGTTCGGAAGCTGTCCGCGCAGTACACTTCGCTACACAGCTAACCATATGTCTGGGCATCGTAGCTTCCTGGCAGGTGACCGAATTTCGCAGGCATATGAGTCCCTGGGACACACGCGGAGAGGCTCCTGCCCGGGCCACAGGCCGCCCACTGCCACAGCCCCAGATCAGGGGCCGCAAAGCAGCCCTGTCTGAGTCCCCTGCCTCTGGAGGGAGTATTGTACCAACACTTCTAGAAATAGGTGTCGTCGCGGGCAACTCATTGGAGGGACACAAATAAATCTTTGCCGACTTTCTGCTGAAACTTAGGAGCGTTCACACCTAAGCCTCTTACAAGGTCAGCTGTTTAGCTAAACATGAGCTCATGATCTAAATTTACACAATAATGAAGAGATCAGCTACAAGGGGAGACAATCAGCAAAAACAATCAATACCAGAATTAGATTCCCAAGGCCATCCATCAGATGTTGGAATAATCAGGTGCAAAGCAGGATATATACATAAAACTGGAACTGAAACAAGAAACAAGGATGTTTTCAAAGTCTGGTACGATCTCTAAAACATTTTTAAAGTACATGTCATTGATAAAGCTAAATACTCAAAGGTTGTGTAATCCAACAGATTAATCATTGAGAAGAGTGAAATTATGCTGTTTCGAAAACTATGGCAGGTCAAATTTTCTGCCTAATTATATAAGAAGATTTATCTAAAACATACACATTATTTCAAAGACTTATTGGCTGTGAAATAAGTTAAGGGTATTTCAAATGGCTTGTCTGCAATGAAAGGTGCTATGTAGGGAATCACAGAAAGTCGAGGGGAAAATGTGTCAATATATACATTGCTATAGGTGAACTAAGCCTTAGGACAGCAACAATGTAGAGGACCTGATCCTTAGAAGCTTACAAGTAAGCTGGAATCTTCAAAAATTACAATTTTTATAAGTAAAAATATTTATTAAAATGAATAACCAAGTGTTTTAATTGACATCAGAAGATCAAACCAATAAACCCTGAGAACATAGATAAAAGATAAATAAAGATATGAGCAGAACTTAATACAACAGCAAACGTATAAAATTGAGGTGATTTAGTAAGTCCAAAGAATATTCTTTGAAAAGATTGAAAAGACACACTTTGATTAACGAAAACAAAAACATAAGTGAAGAATATACAGAAAGAATCAGGACAATGTTATAGCAGAGAATATATGAAATGCCAGTAAATTTGAACATTTCTGTAAAGGGGACCATTTCCTAGCTCCTAAAGTTTACCAAAACTGACACAAGAGGAAGTCATTTAAGGTCATCATGTCTGCCCTTGGCATTCTCGGAATGCCCTGGCCTCAGAATGCAGCAACTGTAGTCCATGGTAACCTGAGGAGATGGGGCGGGGCTGAGGCAGGTTGGAACACTGCCCTCACTGAGGGAGTGGGTGTGGCCAACTGTGCTGTGACTGAACAAATGGAAGGGTAGCATGGGGCGGAGGGCAGGGCCGTCAGATCCCGGCAGGCCCAGTGGGGTGTCACAAGCATTTAGGCCCAGGCCAAAGGGCGCCTTCTTTGTCTGAACAGCTGCCCAAACTCTCACCTTTCCACTCAGGCCGCCCTCTTACTTGAAGTGTGTGTGGAACCTCTCCACGCAGTACACCTCGCTGCACAGCTAACCATAGGTCTGGGCATCGTAGCTTCCTGCCAGGTGACCGATGTTCGCAGGTAGATCGGTCCCTGGGACACACGCGGAGAGGCTCCTGCCCGGGCCACAGGCCGCCCACTACCCCAGCCCCAGATTGGTGCCGCACAGCAGCCCTGTCTGAGTCCCCTCCCTCTAGAGGGAGTATTTAAACAACACTTCTAGAAAACGGAGTCCTCGCGCGCAACTCATTGGAGGGACACAAATTAATCTTTGCCGACTTTCTGCTGAAACTTAGGAGCATTCACACCTAAGCCTCTTACACGGTCAGCTGTTTAGCTAAACATGAGCTCATGATCTAAATTTACACAATAATGAAGAGATCAGCTACAAGGGGAGACAATCAGCAAAAACAATCAATACCAGAATTAGATTCCCAAGGCCATCCATCAGAAGTTGGAATAATCAGGTGCAACGCAGGATATATACATAAAACTGGAACTGAAACAAGAAACAAGGATGTTTTCAAAGTCTGGTAGGATCTCTAAAACACTATTAAAGTACATGTCATTGATAAAGCTAAATACTCAAAGGTTGTGTAATACAACAGATTAATCATTGAGAAGAGTGAAATTATGCTGTTTTGAAAACTATCGCAGGTCAGATTTGTGCTTAATTATATAAGAAGTTTTCTATAAAACATACACATTATTTCAAAGACTTATTGGCTGTGAAATAAGTTAAGGGTATTTCAAATGGCTTGTCTGCATTGAAAGGTGCTTTGTAGGGAATCACAGAAAGTCGAGGGGAAAATATGTCAATATATACATTGCTATAGGTTGAACTAAGCCTTAAGACAGCAACAATATAGAGGACCTGACTTTTAGTAACTTACAAGTAAGCTGGAATCTTCAAAAGTTCAAGTATTTATATGTAAAAATATTTATTAAAATGAATAACCAAGTATTTTAATTGACACCAGAAGATCAAACAAATAAACCCTGAGAACATAGATAAAAGATAAATAAAGATATGAGCAGAACTTAATACAACAGCAAACGTATAAAATTGGGGTGATTTAGTAAGTCCAAAGAATATTCTTTGAAAAGATTGAAAAGACACACTTTGATTAAGGAAAACAAAAACGTAAGTAAAGAATATCCAGAAAGAGACAGGACAAAGTTATAGCAGAGAATATATGAAATGCCAGTAAATTTGAATATTTCTGTAAAGGGGACCATTTCCTAGCTCCTAAAGTTTACCAAAACTGACACAAGAGGAAATCATTTAAGGTCATCAGGTCTGCCCTTGGCATTCTCGGAACGCCCTGGCCTCAGAATTCAGCATCTGTAGTCCATGGTAACCTGCGGAGAGGGAGCGGGGCTGAGTGTGGTTGGAACACTGCCCTCACTGAGGGAGTGGGTGTGGCCATCTCTGCTGTGACTGAACAATGGCAGGGGAGCAGGGGTACCAGGGAACGGCCCTCAGAGCCCAGCAGGCCCAGTGTGGTGTCACAAGCATTTAGGCCCAGACCAAAGGGCGCCTTCTTTGTCTGAAGAGCTGCCCAAACTCTCACCTTTCCACTCAGGCTGCCCTCTTACTTGAAGTGTGTTTGGAAGCTGTCCGCGCAGTACACTTCGCTACACAGCTAACCATAGGTCTGGGCATCGTAGCTTCCTGGCAGGTGACCGAAGTTCGCAGGCATATGAGTCCCTGGGACACACGCGGAGAGGCTCCTGCCCGGGCCACAGGCCGCCCACTGCCCCAGCCCCAGATCAGGGGCCGCAAAGCAGCCCTGTCTGAGTCCCCTGCCTCTGGAGGGAGTATTGTACCAACACTTCTAGAAATAGGTGTCGTCGCGGGCAACTCATTGGAGGGACACATATAAATCTTTGCCGACTTTCTGCTGAAACTTAGGAGCGTTCACACCTAAGCCACTTACAAGGTCAGCTGTTTAGCTAAACATGAGCTCATGATCTAAATTTACACAATAATGAAGAGATCAGCTACAAGGGGAGACAATCAGCAAAAACAATCAATACCAGAATTAGATTCCCAAGGCCATCCATCAGATGTTGGAATAATCAGGTGCAAGGCAGGATATATACATAAAACTGGAACTGAAACAAGAAACAAGGATGTTTTCAAAGTCTGGTACGATCTCTAAAACATTTTTAAAGTACATGTCATTGATAAAGCTAAATACTCAAAGGTTGTGTAATCCAACAGATTAATCATTGAGAAGAGTGAAATTATGCTGTTTTGAAAACTATGGCAGGTCAGATTTTCTGCCTAATTATATAAGAAGATTTATCTAAAACATACACATTATTTCAAAGAATTATTGGCTGTGAAATAAGTTAAGGGTATTTCAAATGGCTTGTCTGCAATGAAAGGTGCTATGTAGGGAATCACAGAAAGTCGAGGGGAAAATATGTCAATATATACATTGCTATAGGTTGAACTAAGCCTTAGGACAGCAACAATGTAGAGGACCTGACCCTTAGAAGCTTACAAGTAAGCTGGAATCTTCAAAAGTTACAATTTTTATAAGTAAAAATATTTATTAAAATGAATAACCAAGTGTTTTAATTGACATCAGAAGATCAAACCAATAAACCCTGAGAACATAGATAAAAGAAAAATAAAGATATGAGGAGAACTTAATACAACAGCAAACGTATAAAATTGAGGTGCTTTAGTAAGTCCAAAGAATATTCTTTGAAAAGATTTAAAAGACACACTTTGAGTAAGGAAAACAAAAACATAAGTAAAGAATATATAGAAAGAGTCAGGACAATGTTATAGCAAAGAATATATGAAATGCCAGTAAATTTGAATATTTCTGTAAAGGGGACCATTTCCTAGCTCCTAAAGTTTACCAAAACTGAGACAAGAGGAAATCATTTAAGGTCCTCAGGCCTGCCCTTGTCATTCTGAGAACAACCTGGCCTCAGAATGCAGCATCTGTAGTCCATGGTAACCTGCGGAGGGGGGGCGGGGCTGAGGGAGTTTGGAACACTGCCCTCACTGAGGGAGTGGGTGTGGCCATCTCTGCTGTGACTGAACAAAGTGCAGGGGAGCAGGGGTCCCAGGGAAGGGCACTCAGAGCCCAGCAGGCCCAGTGTGGTTTCACAAGCATTTAGGCCCAGGCCAAAGGGTGCCTTCTTTGCCTGAACAGCTGCCCAAACTCTCACCTTTCCACTCAGGCCACCCTCTTTCTTGAAGTGTGTGTGGAAGCTGTCCGCGCAGTACACCTCGCTGCACAGCTAACCATAGGACTGGGCATCGTAGCTTCCTGCCAGGTGACCGAAGTTCGCAGGAAGATGGGTCCCTGGGACACACACGGAGAGGCTCCTGCCGGGGCCACAGGCCGCCCACTGCCCCAGCCCCAGTTCAGCGGCCGAAAATCAGCCCTGTCTGAGTCTCCTGCCTCTAGAAGGAGTATTGGACCAACACTTCTAGAAAATGGGGTCCTCACGGGCAACTCATTGGAGGGACAGAAATAAATCTTTGCCGACTTTCTGCTGAAACTTAGGAGCGTTCACACCTAAGCCTCTTACAAGGTCAGCTCTTTAGCTAAACATGAGCTCATTATCGAAATTTACACAATAATGAAGTGATCAGCTACAAGGGGAGACAATCAGCAAAAACAATCAATACCAGAATTAGATTCCCAAGGCCATCCATCAGATGTTGGAATAATCAGGTGCAAGGCAGGATATATACATAACACTGGAACTGAAACAAGAAACAAGGGTGTTTTCAAATTCTGGTACGATCTCTAAAACATTTTTAAAGTACATGTCATTGATAAAGCTAAATACTCAAAGGTTGTGTAATACAACAGATTAATCATTGAGAAGAGTGAAATTATGCTGTTTTGAAAATTATGGCAGGTGAGATTTTCTTCCTAATTATATAAGAAGATTTCTCTAAAACATACACATTATTTCAAAGACTTATTGGCTGTGAAATAAGTTAAGGGTATTTCAAATGGCTTGTCTCAATGAAAGGTGCTATGTAGGGAATCACAGAAAGTCGAGGGGAAAATATGTCAATATATACATTGCTATACGTAGAACTAAGCCTTAGGACAGCAACAATGTAGAGGACCTGACACTTAGAAACTTGCAAGTAAGCTGGAATCTTCAAAAGTTCAAATATTTATAAGTAAAAAGATTTATTAAAATGAATAACCAAGTGTTTTAATTGACATCAGAAGATCAAACAAATAAACCCTGAGAACATAGATAAAAGATAAATAAAGATATGAGCAGAACTTAATACAACAGCAAACGTATAAAATTGAGGTGATTTAGGAAGTCCAAAGAATATTCTTTGAAAGTTAGAAAAGACACACTTTGATTAAGGAAAACAAAAACATAAGTGAAGAATATACAGAAAGAATCAGGACAATGTTATAGCAGAGAATATATGAAATGCCAGTAAATTTGAACATTTCTGTAAAGGGGACCATTTCCTAGCTCCTAAAGTTTACCAAAACTGACACAAGAGGAAGTCATTTAAGGTCATCATGTCTGCCCTTGGCATTCTCGGAACGCCCTGGCCTCAGAATGCAGCAACTGTAGTCCATGGTAACCTGCGGAGAGGGGGCGGGGCTCAGCGAGGTTGGAACACTGCCCTCACTGAGGGAGTGGGTGTGGCCAGCTCTGCTGTGACTGACAAAGTCCAGGGGAGCATGTGGCCGAGGGCAGGGCCCTCAGTGCCCGGCAGGCCCAGTGGGGTGTCACAAGCTTTTACGCCCAGGCCAAAAGGCGCCTTCTTTGTCTGAACAGCTGCCCAAACACTCATCTTACCACTCAGGCCGCCCTCTTACTTGAAGTGTGTGTGGAACCTGTCCACACAGTACACCTCGCTGCACAGCTAACCATAGGTCTGGGCATCGTAGATTCCTGCCAGGTGACCGAAGTTCGCAGGCAGATGGGTCCATGGGACACACGCGGAGAGGCTCCTGCCTGGGCCACAGGCCGCTCACTACCCCAGCCCCAGATTGGGGGCCACACAGCAGCCCTGTCTGAGTCCTCTGACTGTAGAGGGAGTATTGGACCAACACATCTAGAAAACGGGGTCCTCGCGGGCAACTCATTGGAGGGACACAAATAAATCTTTGCCGACTTTCTGCTGAAACTTTGGAGCGTTCACACCTAAGCCTCTTACAAGCTCAGCTGTTTAGCTAAACATGATCTCGTGATCGAAATTTACTCAATAATGAAGAGATCAGCTACAAGGGAAGAAAATAAGCAAAAACAATCAATACCAGAATTAGATTCCCAAGGCCATCCATCAGATGTTGGAACAATCAGGTGCAAGGCAGGATATATACATAAAACTGGAACTGAAAGAAGAAACAAGGATGTTTTCAAAGTCTAGTACGATCTCTAAAACATTTTTAAAGTACATGTCATTGATAAAGCTAACTACTCAAAGGTTGTGTAATACAACAGATTAATCATTGAGAAGAGTGAAATTATGCTGTTTTGAAAACTATGGCAGGTCAGATTTTCTGCCTAATTATATAAGAAGATTTATCTAAAACATACACATTATTTCAAAGACTTATTGGCTGTGAAATAAGTTAAGGGTATTTCAAATGGCTTGTCTGCAATGAAAAGTACTATCTAGGGAATCACAGAAAGTCGAGGGGAAAATATGTCAATATATACATTGCTATATGTTGAACTAAGCCTTAGGACAGCAACAATGTAGAGCACCTGACACTTAGGAACTTGCAAGTAAGCTAGAATCTTCAAAAGTTCAAATCTTTATAAGTAAAAAGATTTATTAAAATGAATAACCAAGTGTTTTAATTGACATCAGAAGATCAAACAAATAAACCCTGAGAACATAGATAAAAGATAAATAAAGATATGAGCAGAACTTAATACAACAGCAAACGTATAAAATTGAGGTGATTTGGTAAGTCCAAAGAATATTCTTTGAAAAGATTGAAAAGACACACTTTGATTAAGGAAAACAAAAACATAAGTAAAGAATATACAGAAAGAGTCAGGACAATGTTATAGCAGAGAATATATGAAATGCCAGTAAATTTGAACATTTCTGTAAAGGGGACCATTTCCTACCTCCTAAAGTTTACCAAAACTGACACAAGAGGAAGTCATTTAAGGTCATCATGTCTGCCCTTGGCATTCTCGGAACGCCCTGGCCTCAGAATGCAGCAACTGTAGTCCATGGTAACCTGAGGAGAGGGGGCGGGGCTGAGGCAGGTTGGAACACTGCCCTCACTGAGGGAGTGGGTGTGGCCAACTCTGCTGTGACTGAACAAAGGGAAGGGGAGCATGGGGCCGAGGGCAGGGCCGTCAGAGCCCGGCAGGCCCTGTGGTGTGTCACAAGCATTTAGGCCCAGGCCAAAGGGCGCCTTCTTTGTCTGAACAGCTGCCCAAACTCTCACCTTTCCACTCAGGCCGCCCTCTTACTTGAAGTGTGTGTGGAACCTCTCCACGCAGTACACCTCGCTGCACAGCTAACCATAGGTCTGGGCATCGTAGCTTCCTGCCAGGTGACCGATGTTCGCAGGTAGATCGGTCCCTGGGACACACGCGGAGAGGCTCCTGCCCGGGCCACAGGCCGCCCACTACCCCAGCCCCAGATTGGTGCCGCACAGCAGCCCTGTCTGAGTCCCCTCCCTCTAGAGGGAGTATTTAAACAACACTTCTAGAAAACGGAGTCCTCGCGCGCAACTCATTGGAGGGACACAAATTAATCTTTGCCGACTTTCTGCTGAAACTTAGGAGCATTCACACCTAAGCCTCTTACACGGTCAGCTGTTTAGCTAAACATGAGCTCATGATCTAAATTTACACAATAATGAAGAGATCAGCTACAAGGGGAGACAATCAGCAAAAACAATCAATACCAGAATTAGATTCCCAAGGCCATCCATCAGAAGTTGGAATAATCAGGTGCAACGCAGGATATATACATAAAACTGGAACTGAAACAAGAAACAAGGATGTTTTCAAAGTCTGGTAGGATCTCTAAAACATTATTAAAGTACATGTCATTGATAAAGCTAAATACTCAAAGGTTGTGTAATACAACAGATTAATCATTGAGAAGAGTGAAATTATGCTGTTTTGAAAACTATGGCAGGTCAGATTTTCTGCCTAATTATATAAGAAGATTTATCTAAAACATACACATTATTTCAAAGACTTATTGGCTGTGAAATAAGTTAAGGGTATTTCAAATGGCTTGTCTGCAATGAAAGGTGCTATGTAGGGAATCACAGAAAGTCGAGGGGAAAATATGTCAATATATACATTGCTATAGGTTAAACTAAGCCTTAGGACAGCAACAATGTAGAGGACCTGACCCTTAGAAGCTTACAAGTAAGCTGGAATCTTCAAAAGTTCCAATATTTATAAGTAAAAAGATTTATTAAAATGAATAACCAAGTGTTTTAATTGACATCAGAAGATCAAACCAATAAACCCTGAGAACATAGATAAAAGATAAATAAAGATTTGAGCAGAACTTAATACAACAGCAAACGTATAAAATTGAGGTGATTTAGTAAGTCCAAAGAATATTCTTTGAAATGATTGAGAAGACACACTTTGATTAAGGAAAACAAAAACGTAAGTAAAGAATATCCAGAAAGAGACAGGACAAAGTTATAGCAGAGAATATATGAAATGCCAGTAAATTTGAATATTTCTGTAAAGGGGACCATTTCCTAGCTCCTAAAGTTTACCAAAACTGACACAAGAGGAAATCATTTAAGGTCATCAGGTCTGCCCTTGGCATTCTCGGAACGCCCTGGCCTCAGAATTCAGCATCTGTAGTCCATGGTAACCTGCGGAGAGGGGGCGGGGCTGAGTGTGGTTGGAACACTGCCCTCACTGAGGGAGTGGGTGTGGCCATCTCTGCTGTGACTGAACAATGGCAGGGGAGCAGGGGTCCCAGGGAACGGCCCTCAGAGCCCAGCAGGCCCAGTGTGGTGTCACAAGCATTTAGGCCCAGACCAAAGGGCGCCTTCTTTGTCTGAAGAGCTGCCCAAACTCTCACCTTTCCACTCAGGCCGCCCTCCTACTTGAAGTGTGTTTGGAAGCTGTCCGCGCAGTACACGTCGCTACACAGCTAACCATAGGTCTGGGCATCGTAGCTTCCTGGCAGGTGACCGAAGTTCGCAGGCATATGAGTCCCTGGGACACACGCGGAGAGGCTCCTGCCCGGGCCACAGGTCGCCCACTGCCCCAGCCCCAGATCAGGGGCCGCAAAGCAGCCCTGTCTGAGTCCCCTGCCTCTGGAGGGAGTATTGTACCAACACTTCTAGAAATAGGTGTCGTCGCGGGCAACTCATTGGAGGGACACAAATAAATCTTTGCCGACTTTCTGCTGAAACTTAGGAGCGTTCACACCTAAGCCTCTTACAAGGTCAGCTGTTTAGCTAAACATGAGCTCATGATCTAAATTTACACAATAATGAAGAGATCAGCTACAAGGGGAGACAATCAGCAAAAACAATCAATACCAGAATTAGATTCCCAAGGCCATCCATCAGATGTTGGAATAATCAGGTGCAAGGCAGGATATATACATAAAACTGGAACTGAAACAAGAAACAAGGATGTTTTCAAAGTCTGGTACGATCTCTAAAACATTTTTAAAGTACATGTCATTGATAAAGCTAAATACTCAAAGGTTGTGTAATCCAACAGATTAATCATTGAGAAGAGTGAAATTATGCTGTTTCTAAAACTATGGCTGGTCAGATTTTCTGCCTAATTATATAAGAAGATTTATCTAAAACATACACATTATTTCAAAGACTTATTGGCTGTGAAATAAGTTAAGGGTATTTCAAATGGCTTGTCTGCAATGAAAGGTGCTATGTAGGGAATCACAGAAAGTCGAGGGGAAAATGTGTCAATATATACATTGCTATAGGTGAACTAAGCCTTAGGACAGCAACAATGTAGAGGACCTGACCCTTAGAAGCTTACAAGTAAGCTGGAATCTTCAAAAGTTACAATTTTTATAAGTAAAAATATTTATTAAAATGAATAACCAAGTGTTTTAATTGACATCAGAAGATCAAACCAATATACCCTGAGAACATAGATAAAAGAAAAATAAAGATATGAGCAGAACTTAATACAACAGCAAACGTATAAAATTGAGGTGATTTAGTAAGTCCAAAGAATATTCTTTGAAAAGATTTAAAAGACACATTTTGAGTAAGGAAAACAAAAACATAAGTAAAGAATATATAGAAAGAGTCAGGACAATGTTATAGCAAAGAATATATGAAATGCCAGTAAATTTGAATATTTCTGTAAAGGGGACCATTTCCTAGCTCCTAAAGTTTACCAAAACTGAGATAAGAGGAAATCATTTAAGGTCCTCATGCCTGCCCTTGTCATTCTGAGAACGCCCTGGCCTCAGAATGCAGCATCTGTAGTCCATGGTAACCTGCGGAGGGGGGGCGGGGCTGAGGGAGTTTGGAACACTACCCTCACTGAGGGAGTGGGTGTGGCCATCTCTGCTGTGACTGAACAATGGCAGGGGAGCAGGGGTCCCAGGGAACGGCCCTCAGAGCCCAGCAGGCCCAGTGTGGTGTCACAAGCATTTAGGCCCAGACCAAAGGGCGCCTTCTTTGTCTGAAGAGCTGCCCAAACTCTCACCTTTCCACTCAGGCCGCCCTCTTACTTGAAGTGTGTTTGGAAGCTGTCCGCGCAGTACACTTCGCTACACAGCTAACCATAGGACTGGGCATCGTAGCTTCCTGCCAGGTGACCGAAGTTCGCAGGAAGATGGGTCCCTGGGACACACACGGAGAGGCTCCTGCCGGGGCCACAGGCCGCCCACTGCCCCAGCCCCAGTTCAGCGGCCGAAAATCAGCCCTGTCTGAGTCTCCTGCCTCTAGAAGGAGTATTGGACCAACACTTCTAGAAAATGGGGTCCTCACGGGCAACTCATTGGAGGGACAGAAATAAATCTTTGCCGACTTTCTGCTGAAACTTAGGAGCGTTCACACCTAAGCCTCTTACAAGGTCAGCTCTTTAGCTAAACATGAGCTCATTATCGAAATTTACACAATAATGAAGTGATCAGCTACAAGGGGAGACAATCAGCAAAAACAATCAATACCAGAATTAGATTCCCAAGGCCATCCATCAGATGTTGGAATAATCAGGTGCAAGGCAGGATATATACATAACACTGGAACTGAAACAAGAAACAAGGGTGTTTTCAAATTCTGGTACGATCTCTAAAACATTTTTAAAGTACATGTCATTGATAAAGCTAAATACTCAAAGGTTGTGTAATACAACAGATTAATCATTGAGAAGAGTGAAATTATGCTGTTTTGAAAATTATGGCAGGTGAGATTTTCTTCCTAATTATATAAGAAGATTTCTCTAAAACATACACATTATTTCAAAGACTTATTGGCTGTGAAATAAGTTAAGGGTATTTCAAATGGCTTGTCTCAATGAAAGGTGCTATGTAGGGAATCACAGAAAGTCGAGGGGAAAATATGTCAATATATACATTGCTATACGTAGAACTAAGCCTTAGGACAGCAACAATGTAGAGGACCTGACACTTAGAAACTTGCAAGTAAGCTGGAATCTTCAAAAGTTCAAATCTTTATAAGTAAAAAGATTTATTAAAATGAATAACCAAGTGTTTTAATTGACATCAGAAGATCAAACAAATAAACCCTGAGAACATAGATAAAAGATAAATAAAGATATGAGCAGAACTTAAAACAACAGCAAACGTATAAAATTGAGGTGATTTAGTAAGTCCAAAGAATATTCTTTGAAAGTTAGAAAAGACACACTTTGATTAAGGAAAACAAAAACATAAGTGAAGAATATACAGAAAGAATCAGGACAATGTTATAGCAGAGAATATATGAAATGCCAGTAAATTTGAACATTTCTGTAAAGGGGACCATTTCCTAGCTCCTAAAGTTTACCAAAACTGACACAAGAGGAAGTCATTTAAGGTCATCATGTCTGCCCTTGGCATTCTCGGAACGCCCTGGCCTCAGAATGCAGCAACTGTAGTCCATGGTAACCTGCGGAGAGGGGGCGGGGCTCAGCGAGGTTGGAACACTGCCCTCACTGAGGGAGTGGGTGTGGCCAGCTCTGCTGTGACTGACAAAGTCCAGGGGAGCATGTGGCCGAGGGCAGGGCCCTCAGTGCCCGGCAGGCCCAGTGGGGTGTCACAAGCTTTTACGCCCAGGCCAAAAGGCGCCTTCTTTGTCTGAACAGCTGCCCAAACACTCATCTTACCACTCAGGCCGCCCTCTTACTTGAAGTGTGTGTGGAACCTGTCCACGCAGTACACCTCGCTGCACAGCTAACCATAGGTCTGGGCATCGTAGATTCCTGCCAGGTGACCGAAGTTCGCAGGCAGATGGGTCCATGGGACACACGCGGAGAGGCTCCTGCCTGGGCCACAGGCCGCTCACTACCCCAGCCCCAGATTGGGGGCCACACAGCAGCCCTGTCTGAGTCCTCTGACTGTAGAGGGAGTATTGGACCAACACATCTAGAAAACGGGGTCCTCGCGGGCAACTCATTGGAGGGACACAAATAAATCTTTGCCGACTTTCTGCTGAAACTTTGGAGCGTTCACACCTAAGCCTCTTACAAGCTCAGCTGTTTAGCTAAACATGATCTCGTGATCGAAATTTACTCAATAATGAAGAGATCAGCTACAAGGGAAGAAAATAAGCAAAAACAATCAATACCAGAATTAGATTCCCAAGGCCATCCATCAGATGTTGGAACAATCAGGTGCAAGGCAGGATATATACATAAAACTGGAACTGAAAGAAGAAACAAGGATGTTTTCAAAGTCTAGTACGATCTCTAAAACATTTTTAAAGTACATGTCATTGATAAAGCTAACTACTCAAAGGTTGTGTAATACAACAGATTAATCATTGAGAAGAGTGAAATTATGCTGTTTTGAAAACTATGGCAGGTCAGATTTTCTGCCTAATTATATAAGAAGATTTATCTAAAACATACACATTATTTCAAAGACTTATTGGCTGTGAAATAAGTTAAGGGTATTTCAAATGGCTTGTCTGCAATGAAAGGTACAATCTAGGGAATCACAGAAAGTCGAGGGGAAAATATGTCAATATATACATTGCTATATGTTGAACTAAGCCTTAGGACAGCAACAATGTAGAGCACCTGACACTTAGGAACTTGCAAGTAAGCTAGAATCTTCAAAAGTTCAAATCTTTATAAGTAAAAAGATTTATTAAAATGAATAACCAAGTGTTTTAATTGACATCAGAAGATCAAACAAATAAACCCTGAGAACATAGATAAAAGATAAATAAAGATATGAGCAGAACTTAATACAACAGCAAACGTATAAAATTGAGGTGATTTGGTAAGTCCAAAGAATATTCTTTGAAAAGATTGAAAAGACACACTTTGATTAAGGAAAACAAAAACATAAGTAAAGAATATACAGAAAGAGTCAGGACAATGTTATAGCAGAGAATATATGAAATGCCAGTAAATTTGAACATTTCTGTAAAGGGGACCATTTCCTACCTCCTAAAGTTTACCAAAACTGACACAAGAGGAAGTCATTTAAGGTCATCATGTCTGCCCTTGGCATTCTCGGAACGCCCTGGCCTCAGAATGCAGCAACTGTAGTCCATGGTAACCTGAGGAGAGGGGGCGGGGCTGAGGCAGGTTGGAACACTGCCCTCACTGAGGGAGTGGGTGTGGCCAACTCTGCTGTGACTGAACAAAGGGAAGGGGAGCATGGGGCCGAGGGCAGGGCCGTCAGAGCCCGGCAGGCCCTGTGGGGTGTCACAAGCATTTAGGCCCAGGCCAAAGGGCGCCTTCTTTGTCTGAACAGCTGCCCAAACTCTCACCTTTCCACTCAGGCCGCCCTCTTACTTGAAGTGTGTGTGGAACCTCTCCACGCAGTACACCTCGCTGCACAGCTAACCATAGGTCTGGGCATCGTAGCTTCCTGCCAGGTGACCGATGTTCGCAGGTAGATCGGTCCCTGGGACACACGCGGAGAGGCTCCTGCCCGGGCCACAGGCCGCCCACTACCCCAGCCCCAGATTGGTGCCGCACAGCAGCCCTGTCTGAGTCCCCTCCCTCTAGAGGGAGTATTTAAACAACACTTCTAGAAAACGGAGTCCTCGCGCGCAACTCATTGGAGGGACACAAATTAATCTTTGCCGACTTTCTGCTGAAACTTAGGAGCATTCACACCTAAGCCTCTTACACGGTCAGCTGTTTAGCTAAACATGAGCTCATGATCTAAATTTACACAATAATGAAGAGATCAGCTACAAGGGGAGACAATCAGCAAAAACAATCAATACCAGAATTAGATTCCCAAGGCCATCCATCAGAAGTTGGAATAATCAGGTGCAACGCAGGATATATACATAAAACTGGAGCTGAAACAAGAAACAAGGATGTTTTCAAAGTCTGGTAGGATCTCTAAAACATTATTAAAGTACATGTCATTGATAAAGCTAAATACTCAAAGGTTGTGTAATACAACAGATTAATCATTGAGAAGAGTGAAATTTTGCTGTTTCGAAAACTATGGCAGGTCAGATTTTCTGCCTAATTATATAAGAAGATTTATCTAAAACATACACATTATTTCAAAGAGTTATTGGCTGTGAAATAACTTAAGGGTATTTCAAATGGCTTGTCTGCAATGAAAGATGCTATGTAGGGAATCACAGAAAGTCGAGGGGAAAATGTGTCAATATATACATTGCTATAGGTGAACTAAGCCTTAGGACAGCAACAATGTAGAGGACCTGACCCTTAGAAGCTTACAAGTAAGCTGGAATCTTCAAAAGTTACAATTTTTATAAGTAAAAATATTTATTAAAATGAATAACCAAGTGTTTTAATTGACATCAGAAGATCAAACCAATAAACCCTGAGAACATAGATAAAAGAAAAATAAAGATATGAGCAGAACTTAATACAACAGCAAACGTATAAAATTGAGGTGATTTAGTAAGTCCAAAGAATATTCTTTGAAAAGATTTAAAAGACACACTTTGAGTAAGGAAAAGAAAAACATAAGTAAAGAATATATAGAAAGAGTCAGGACAATGTTATAGCAAAGAATATATGAAATGCCAGTAAATTTGAATATTTCTGTAAAGGGGACCATTTCCTAGCTCCTAAAGTTTACCAAAACTGAGACAAGAGGAAATCATTTAAGGTCCTCATGCCTGCCCTTGTCATTCTGAGAACGCCCTGGCCTCAGAATGCAGCATCTGTAGTCCATGGTAACCTGCGGAGTGGGGGCGGGGCTGAGGGAGTTTGGAACACTGCCCTCACTGAGGGAGTGGGTGTGGCCATCTCTGCTGTGACTGAACAAAGTGCAGGGGAGCAGGGGTCCCAGGAAAGGGCACTCAGAGCCCAGCAGGCCCAGTGTGGTTTCACAAGCATTTAGGCCCAGGCCAAAGGGTGCCTTCTTTGCCTGAACAGCTGCCCAAACTCTCACCTTTCCACTCAGGCCACCCTCTTTCTTGAAGTGTGTGTGGAAGCTGTCCGCACAGTACACCTCGCTGCACAGCTAACCATAGGACTGGGCATCATAGCTTCCTGCCAGGTGACCGAAGTTCGCAGGAAGATGGGTCCCTGGGACCCACACGGAGAGGCTCCTGCCCGAGCCACAGGCCGCCCACTGCCCCAGCCCCAGTTCAGTGGCCGAAAACCAGCCCTGTCTGAGTCTCCTGCCTCTAGAAGGAGTATTGGACCAACACTTCTAGAAAATGGGGTCCTCACGGGCAACTCATTGGAGGGACAGAAATAAATCTTTGCCGACTTTCTGCTGAAACTTTGAAGCGGTCACACCTAAGCCTCTTACAAGGTCAGCTCTTTAGCTAAACATGAGCTCATTATCGAAATTTACACAATAATGAAGTGATCAGCTACAAGGGGAGACAATCAGCAAAAACAATCAATACCAGAATTAGATTCCCAAGGCCATCCATCAGATGTTGGAATAATCAGGTGCAAGGCAGGATATATACATAACACTGGAACTGAAACAAGAAACAAGGGTGTTTTCAAATTCTGGTACGATCTCTAAAACATTTTTAAAGTACATGTCATTGATAAAGCTAAATACTCAAAGGTTGTGTAATCCAACAGATTAATCATTGAGAAGAGTGAAATTATGCTGTTTTGAAAATTATGGCAGGTCAGATTTTCTGCCTAATTATATAAGAAGATTTCTCTAAAACATACACATTATTTCAAAGACTTATTGGCTGTGAAATAAGTTAGGGTATTTCAAATGGCTTGTCTGCAATGAAAGGTGCTATATAGGGAATCACAGAAAGTCGAGGGGAAAATATGTCAATATATACATTGCTATACGTAGAACTAAGCCTTAGGACAGCAACAATGTAGAGGACCTGACACTTAGAAACTTGCAAGTAAGCTGGAATCTTCAAAAGTTCAAATCTTTATAAGTAAAAAGATTTATTAAATGAATAACCAAGTGTTTTAATTGACATCAGAAGATCAAACCAATAAACCCTGAGAACATAGATAAAAGATAAATAAAGATATGAGCAGAACTTAATACAACAGCAAACGTATAAAATTGAGGTGATTTAGTAAGTCCAAAGAATATTCTTTGAAAAGATTGAAAAGACACACTTTGATTAAGGAAAACAAAAACATAAGTGAAGAATATACAGAAAGAATCAGGACAATGTTATAGCAGAGAATACATGAAATGCCAGTAAATTTGAACATTTCTGTAAAGGGGACCATTTCCTAGCTCCTAAAGTTTACCAAAACTGACACAAGAGGAAGTCATTTAAGGTCATCATGTCTGCCCTTGGTATTCTCGGAACGCCCTGGCCTCAGAATGCAGCAACTGTAGTCCATGGTAACCTGAGGAGATGGGGCGGGGCTGAGGCTGGTTGGAACACTGCCCTCACTGAGGGAGTGGGTGTGGCCCACTCTGCTGTGACTGAACAAAGGGAAGGGGAGCATGGGGCCGAGGGCAGGTCCGTCAGATCCCAGCAGGCCCTGTGGGGTGTCACAAGCATTTAGGCCCAGGCCAAAGGGCGCCTTCTTTGTCTGAACAGCTGCCCAAACTCTCACCTTTCCACTCAGGCCGCCCTCTTACTTGAAGTGTGTGTGGAACCTCTCCACGCAGTACACCTCGCTGCACAGCTAACCATAGGTCTGGGCATCGTAGCTTCCTGCCAGGTGACCGATGTTCGCAGGTAGATCGGTCCCTGGGACACACGCGGAGAGGCTCCTGCCCGGGCCACAGGCCGCCCACTACCCCAGCCCCAGATTGGTGCCGCACAGCAGCCCTGTCTGAGTCCCCTCCCTCTAGAGGGAGTATTTAAACAACACTTCTAGAAAACGGAGTCCTCGCGCGCAACTCATTGGAGGGACACAAATTAATCTTTGCCGACTTTCTGCTGAAACTTAGGAGCATTCACACCTAAGCCTCTTACACGGTCAGCTGTTTAGCTAAACATGAGCTCATGATCTAAATTTACACAATAATGAAGAGATCAGCTACAAGGGGAGACAATCAGCAAAAACAATCAATACCAGAATTAGATTCCCAAGGCCATCCATCAGAAGTTGGAATAATCAGGTGCAACGCAGGATATATACATAAAACTGGAACTGAAACAAGAAACAAGGATGTTTTCAAAGTCTGGTAGGATCTCTAAAACATTATTAAAGTACATGTCATTGATAAAGCTAAATACTCAAAGGTTGTGTAATACAACAGATTAATCATTGAGAAGAGTGAAATTATGCTGTTTTGAAAACTATCGCAGGTCAGATTTGTGCTTAATTATATAAAAAGATTTCTATAAAACATACACATTATTTCAAAGACTTATTGGCTGTGAAATAAGTTAAGGGTATTTCAAATGGCTTGTCTGCATTGAAAGGTGCTTTGTAGGGAATCACAGAAAGTCGAGAGGAAAATATGTCAATATATACATTGCTATAGGTTGAACTAAGCCTTAAGACAGCAACAATATAGAGGACCTGACTTTTAGTAACTTACAAGTAAGATGGAATCTTCAAAAGTTCAAGTATTTATATGTAAAAATATTTATTAAAATGAATAACCAAGTATTTTAATTGACACCAGAAGATCAAACAAATAAACCCTGAGAACATAGATAAAAGATAAATAAAGATATGAGCAGAACTTAATACAACAGCAAACGTATAAAATTGGGGTGATTTAGTAAGTCCAAAGAATATTCTTTGAAAAGATTGAAAAGACACACTTTGATTAAGGAAAACAAAAACGTAAGTAAAGAATATAAAGAAAGAGTCAGGACAAAGTTATAGCAGAGAATATATGAAATGCCAGTAAATTTGAACATTTCTGTAAAGGGGACCATTTCCTAGCTCCTAAAGTTTACCAAAACTGACACAAGAGGAAATCATTTAATGTCATCATGTCTGCCCTTGGCATGCTCGGAACGCCCTGGCCTCAGAATGCAGCATCTGTAGTCCATGGTAACCTGCGGAGAGGGGGCGGGGATGAGCGAGGTTGGAACACTGCCCTCACTGAGGGAGTGGGTGTGGCCAGCTCTGCTGTGACTGAAAAAGGCCAGGGGAGCATGTGGCCGAGGGCAGGGCCCTCAGTGCCCGGCAGGCCCAGTGGGGTGTCACAAGCTTTTACGCCCAGGCCAAAGGGCGCCTTCTTTGTCTGAACAGCTGCCCAAACACTCATCTTACCACTCAGGCCGCCCTCTTACTTGAAGTGTGTGTGGAACCTGTTCACGCAGTACACCTCGCTGCACAGCTAACCATAGGTCTGGGCATCGTAGATTCCTGCCAGGTGACCGAAGTTCGCAGGCAGATGGGTCCCTGGGACACACGTGGAGAGGCTCCTGCCTGGGCCACAGGCCGCCCACTACCCCAGCCCCAGATTGGGGGCCACACAGCAGCCCTGTCTGAGTCCTCTGCCTGTAGAGGGAGTATTGGACCAACACATCTAGAAAACGGGGTCCTCGCGGGCAACTCATTGGAGGGACACAAATAAATCTTTGCCGACTTTCTGCTGAAACTTGGAGCGTTCACACCTAAGCCTCTTACAAGCTCAGCTGTTTAGCTAAACATGAGCTCATGATCTAAATTTACAAAATAATGAAGAGATCAGCTACAAGGGGAGACAATCAGCAAAAACAATCAATACCAGAATTAGATTCCCAAGGCCATCCATCAGATGTTGGAATAATCAGGTGCAAGGCAGGATATATACATAAAACTGGAACTGAAACAAGAAACAAGGATGTTTTCAAAGTCTGGTACGATCTCTAAAACATTTTTAAAGTACATGTCATTGATAAAGCTAACTACTCAAAGGTTGTGTAATACAACAGATTAATCATTGAGAAGAGTGAAATTATGCTGTTTTGAAAACTATGGCAGGTCAGATTTTCTGCCTAATTATATAAGAAGATTTATCTAAAACCTACACATTATTTCAAAGACTTATTGGCTGTGAAATAAGTTATGGGTATTTCAAATGGCTTGTCTGCAAAGAAAGGTGCTATGTAGGGAATCACAGAAAGTCGAGGGGAAAATATGTCAATATATACATTGCTATATGTTGAACTAAGCCTTAGGACAGCAACAATGTAGAGCACCTGACACTTAGAAACTTGCAAGTAAGCTAGAATCTTCAAAAGTTCAAATCTTTATAAGTAAAAAGATTTATTAAAATGAATAACCAAGTGTTTTAATTGACATCAGAAGATCAAACCAATAAACCCTGAGAACATAGATAAAAGATAAATAAAGATATGAGCAGAACTTAATACAACAGGAAAAGTATAAAATTAAGGTGATTTGGTAAGTCCAAAGAATATTCTTTGAAAAGATTGAAAAGACACACTTTGATTAAGGAAAACAAAAACATAAGTAAAGAATATACAGAAAGAGTCAGGACAATGTTATAGCAGAGAATATATGAAATGACAGTAAATTTGAACATTTCTGTAAAGGGGACCATTTCCTAGCTCCTAAAGTTTACCAAAACTGACACAAGAGGAAGTCATTTAAGGTCATCATGTCTGCCCTTGGCATTCTCGGAAAGCCCTGGCCTCAGAATGCTGCAACTGTAGTCCATGGTAACCTGCGGAGAGGGGGCGGGGCTGAGGGAGGTTGGAACACTGCCCTCACTGAGGGACTGGGTGTGGCCATCTCTGCTGTGACTGAACAAAGGGCAGGGGAGCTTGGGGCCGAGTGCAGGGCCCTCAGAGCCCGGCAGGCCCAGTGGGGTGTCACAAGCATTTAGGCACAGGCCAAAGGGTGCCTTCTTTGTCTGAACAGCTGCCCAAACTCTTACCTTTCCACTCAGGCCGCCCTCTTACTTGAAGTGTGTGTGGAACCAGTCCACGCAGTACACCTCGATGCACAGCTAACCATAGGTCTGGGCATCGTAGCTTCCTGTCAGGTGACCGAAGTTCGCAGGTAGATGGGTCCCTGGGACACACGCGGAGAGGCTCCTGCCCGGGCCACAGGCCGCCCACTACCCCAGCCCCAGATTGAGGCCACAGAGCAGCCCTGTCTGAGTCCCCCCCCTCTAGAGGGAGTATTGGACCAACATTTCTAGAAAACGGAGTCCTCGCGGGCAACTCATTGGAGGGACACAAATAAATCTTTGCCGACTTTCTGCTGAAACTTAGGAGCATTCACACCTAAGCCTCTTACAAGGTCATCTGTTTAGCTAAACATGAGCTCATGATCTAAATTTACACAATAATGAAGAGATCAGCTAAAAGGGGAGACAATCCGTAAAAACAATCAATACCAGAATTAGATTTCCAAGGCCATCCATCAGATGTTGGAATAATCAGGTGCAAGGCAGGATATATACATAAAACTGGAACTGAAATAAGAAACCAGGATGTTTTCAAAGTCTGGTAGGATCTCTAAAACATTTTTAAAGTACATGTCATTGATAAAGCTAAATACTCAAAGTTTGTGTAATACAACAGATTAATCATTGAGAAGAGTGAAATTATGCTGTTTTGAAAACTATGGCAGGTCAGATTTTCTGCCTAATTATATAAGAAGATTTATCTAAAACCTACACATTATTTCAAAGACTTATTGGCTGTGAAATAAGTTAAGGGTATTTCAAATGGCTTGTCTGCAATGAAAGGTGCTATGTAGGGAATCACAGAAAGTCGAGGGGAAAATATGTCAATATATACATTGCTATAGGTTGAACTAAGCCTTAGGACAGCAGCAATGTAGAGGACCATACGCTTAGAAGCTTACAAGTAAGCTGGAATCTTCAAAAGTTCCAATATTTATAAGTAAAAAGATTTATTAAAATGAATAACCAAGTGTTTTAATTGACATAAGAAGATCAAACCAATAAACCCTGAGAACATAGATAAAAGATAAATAAAGATATGAGCAGAACTTAATACAACAGCAAACGTATAAAATTGAGGTGATTTAGTAAGTCCAAAGAATATTCTTTGAAAAGATTGAGAAGACACACTTTGATTAAGGAAAACAAAAACGTAAGTAAAGAATATCCAGAAAGAGACAGGACAAAGTTATAGCAGAGAATATATGAAATGCCAGTAAATTTGAATATTTCTGTAAAGGGGACCATTTCCTAGCTCCTAAAGTTTACCAAAACTGACACAAGAGGAAATCATTTAAGGTCATCAGGTCTTCCCTTGGCATTCTCGGAACGCCCTGGCCTCAGAATTCAGCATCTGTAGTCCATGGTAACCTGCGGAGAAGGGGCGGGGCTGAGTGTGGTTGGAACACTGCCCTCACTGAGGGAGTGGGTGTGGCCATCTCTGCTGTGACTGAACAATGGCAGGGGAGCATGGGTCCCAGGGAAGGGCCCTCAGAGCCCAGCAGGCCCAGTGTGGTGTCACAAGCATTTAGGCCCAGACCAAAGGGCGCCTTCTTTGTCTGAAGAGCTGCCCAAACTCTCACCTTTCCACTCAGGCCGCCCTCTTACTTGAAGTGTGTTTGGAAGCTGTCCGCGCAGTACACTTCGCTACACAGCTAACCATAGGTCTGGGCATCGTAGCTTCCTGGCAGGTGACCGAAGTTCGCAGGCATATGAGTCCCTGGGACACACGTGGAGAGGCTCCTGCCTGGGCCACAGGCCGCCCACTGCCCCAGCCCCAGATCAGGGGCCGCAAAGCAGCCCTGTCTGAGTCCCCTGCCTCTGGAGGGAGTATTGTACCAACACTTCTAGAAATAGGTGTCGTCGCGGGCAACTCATTGGAGGGACACAAATAAATCTTTGCCGACTTTCTGCTGAAACTTAGGAGCGTTCACACCTAAGCCTCTTACAAGGTCAGCTGTTTAGCTAAACATGAGCTCATGATCTAAATTTACACAATAATGAAGAGATCAGCTACAAGGGGAGACAATCAGCAAAAACAATCAATACCAGAATTAGATTCCCAAGGCCATCCATCAGATGTTGGAATAATCAGGTGCAAGGCAGGATATATACATAAAACTGGAACTGAAACAAGAAACAAGGATGTTTTCAAAGTCTGGTACGATCTCTAAAACATTTTTAAAGTACATGTCATTGATAAAGCTAAATACTCAAAGGTTGTGTAATCCAACAGATTAATCATTGAGAAGAGTGAAATTATGCTGTTTTGAAAACTATGCCAGGTCAGATTTTCTGCCTAATTATATAAGAAGATTTATCTAAAACATACACATTATTTCAAAGACTTATTGGCTGTGAAATAAGTTAACGGTATTTCAAATGGCCTGTCTGCAATGAAAGGTTCTATGTAGGGAATCACAGAAAGTCGAGGGGAAAATCTGTCAATATATACATTGCTATAGGTGAACTAAGCCTTAGGACAGCAACAATGTAGAGGACCTGACCCTTAGAAGCTTACAAGTAAGCTGGAATCTTCAAAAGTTACAATTTTTATAAGTAAAAATATTTATTAAAATGAATAACCAAGTGTTTTAATTGACATCAGAAGATCAAACCAATATACCCTGAGAACATAGATAAAAGAAAAATAAAGATATGAGCAGAAGTTAATACAACAGCAAACATATAAAATTGAGGTGATTTAGTAAGTCCAAAGAATATTCTTTGAAAAGATTTAAAAGACACACTTTGAGTAAGGAAAACAAAAACATAAGTAAAGAATATATAGAAAGAGTCAGGACAATGTTATAGCAAAGAATATATGAAATGCCAGTAAATTTGAATATTTCTGTAAAGGGGACCATTTCCTAGCTCCTAAAGTTTACCAAAACTGAGACAAGAGGAAATCATTTAAGGTCCTCATACCTGCCCTTGTCATTCTGTGAACGCCCTGGCCTCAGAATGCAGCATCTGTAGTCCATGGTAACCTGCGGAGGTGGGGCGGGGCTGAGGGAGTTTGGAACACTGCCCTCACTGAGGGAGTGGGTGTGGCCATCTCTGCTGTGACTGAACAAAGTGCAGGGGAGCAGGGGTCCCAGGGAAGGGCACTCAGAGCCCAGCAGGCCCAGTGTGGTTTCACAAGCATTTAGGCCCAGGCCAAAGGGTGCCTTCTTTGCCTGAACAGCTGCCCAAACTCTCACCTTTCCACTCAGGCCACCCTCTTTCTTGAAGTGCGTGTGGAAGCTGTCCGCACAGTACACCTCGCTGCACAGCTAACCATAGGACTGGGCATCGTAGCTTCCTGCCAGGTGACCGAAGTTCGCAGGAAGATGGGTCCCTGGGACACACACGGAGAGGCTCCTGACGGGGCCACAGGCCGCCCACTGCCCAAGCCCCAGTTCATCGGCCGAAAATCAGCCCTGTCTGAGTCTCCTGCCTCTAGAAGGAGTATTGGACCAACACTTCTAGAAAATGGAGTCCTCACGGGCAACTCATTGGAGGGACAGAAATAAATCTTTGCCGACTTTCTGCTGAAACTTAGAAGCGGTCACACCTAAGCCTCTTACAAGGTCAGCTCTTTAGCTAAACATGAGCTCATTATCGAAATTTACACAATAATGAAGTGATCAGCTACAAGGGGAGACAATCAGCAAAAACAATCAATACCAGAATTAGATTCCCAAGGCCATCCATCAGATGTTGGAATAATCAGGTGCAAGGCAGGATATATACATAACACTGGAACTGAAACAAGAAACAAGGGTGTTTTCAAATTCTGGTACGATCTCTAAAACATTTTTAAAGTACATGTCATTGATAAAGCTAAATACTCAAAGGTTGTGTAATCCAACAGATTAATCATTGAGAAGAGTGAAATTATGCTGTTTTGAAAATTATGGCAGGTCAGATTTTCTGCCTAATTATATAAGAAGATTTCTCTAAAACATACACATTATTTCAAAGACTTATTGGCTGTGAAATAAGTTAGGGTATTTCAAATGGCTTGTCTGCAATGAAAGGTGCTATGTAGGGAATCACAGAAAGTCGAGGGGAAAATATGTCAATATATACATTGCTATACGTAGAACTAAGCCTTAGGACAGCAACAATGTAGAGGACCTGACACTTAGAAACTTGCAAGTAAGCTGGAATCTTCAAAAGTTCAAATCTTTATAAGTAAAAAGATTTATTAAATGAATAACCAAGTGTTTTAATTGACATCAGAAGATCAAACCAATAAACCCTGAGAACATAGATAAAAGATAAATAAAGATATGAGCAGAACTTAATACAACAGCAAACGTATAAAATTGAGGTGATTTAGTAAGTCCAAAGAATATTCTTTGAAAAGATTGAAAAGACACACTTTGATTAAGGAAAACAAAAACATAAGTGAAGAATATACAGAAAGAATCAGGACAATGTTATAGCAGAGAATATATGAAATGCCAGTAAATTTGAACATTTCTGTAAAGGGGACCATTTCCTAGCTCCTAAAGTTTACCAAAACTGACACAAGAGGAAGTCATTTAAGGTCATCATGTCTGCCCTTGGTATTCTCGGAACGCCCTGGCCTCAGAATGCAGCAACTGTAGTCCATGGTAACCTGAGGAGATGGGGCGGGGCTGAGGCTGGTTGGAACACTGCCCTCACTGAGGGAGTGGGTGTGGCCCACTCTGCTGTGACTGAACAAAGGGAAGGGGAGCATGGGGCCGAGGGCAGGTCCGTCAGATCCCAGCAGGCCCTGTGGGGTGTCACAAGCATTTAGGCCCAGGCCAAAGGGCGCCTTCTTTGTCTGAACAGCAGCCCAAACTCTCACCTTTCCACTCAGGCCGCCCTCTTACTTGAAGTGTGTGTGGAACCTCTCCACGCAGTACACCTCGCTGCACAGCTAACCATAGGTCTGGGCATCGTAGCTTCCTGCCAGGTGACCGATGTTCGCAGGTAGATCGGTCCCTGGGACACACGCGGAGAGGCTCCTGCCCGGGCCACAGGCCGCCCACTACCCCAGCCCCAGATTGGTGCCGCACAGCAGCCCTGTCTGAGTCCCCTCCCTCTAGAGGGAGTATTTAAACAACACTTCTAGAAAACGGAGTCCTCGCGCGCAACTCATTGGAGGGACACAAATTAATCTTTGCCGACTTTCTGCTGAAACTTAGGAGCATTCACACCTAAGCCTCTTACACGGTCAGCTGTTTAGCTAAACATGAGCTCATGATCTAAATTTACACAATAATGAAGAGATCAGCTACAAGGGGAGACAATCAGCAAAAACAATCAATACCAGAATTAGATTCCCAAGGCCATCCATCAGAAGTTGGAATAATCAGGTGCAACGCAGGATATATACATAAAACTGGAACTGAAACAAGAAACAAGGATGTTTTCAAAGTCTGGTAGGATCTCTAAAACATTATTAAAGTACATGTCATTGATAAAGCTAAATACTCAAAGGTTGTGTAATACAACAGATTAATCATTGAGAAGAGTGAAATTATGCTGTTTTGAAAACTATCGCAGGTCAGATTTGTGCTTAATTATATAAAAAGATTTCTATAAAACATACACATTATTTCAAAGACTTATTGGCTGTGAAATAAGTTAAGGGTATTTCAAATGGCTTGTCTGCAATGAAAGGTGCTTTGTAGGGAATCACAGAAAGTCGAGGGGAAAATATGTCAATATATACATTGCTATAGGTTGAACTAAGCCTTAAGACAGCAACAATATAGAGGACCTGACTTTTAGTAACTTACAAGTAAGATGGAATCTTCAAAAGTTCAAGTATTTATATGTAAAAATATTTATTAAAATGAATAACCAAGTATTTTAATTGACACCAGAAGATCAAACAAATAAACCCTGAGAACATAGATAAAAGATAAATAAAGATATGAGCAGAACTTAATACAACAGCAAACGTATAAAATTGGGGTGATTTAGTAAGTCCAAAGGATATTCTTTGAAAAGATTGAAAAGACACACTTTGATTAAGGAAAACAAAAACGTAAGTAAAGAATATAAAGAAAGAGTCAGGAGAAAGTTATAGCAGAGAATATATGAAATGCCAGTAAATTTGAACATTTCTGTAAAGGGGACCATTTCCTAGCTCCTAAAGTTTACCAAAACTGACACAAGAGGAAATCATTTAAGGTCATCATGTCTGCCCTTGTCATGCTCGGAACGCCCTGGCCTCAGAATGCAGCATCTGTAGTCCATGGTAACCTGCGGAGAGGGGGCGGGGATGAGCGAGGTTGGAACACTGCCCTCACTGAGGGAGTGGGTGTGGCCAGCTCTGCTGTGACTGAAAAAGGCCAGGGGAGCATGTGGCCCAGGGCAGGGCCCTCAGTGCCCGGCAGGCCCAGTGGGGTGTCACAAGCTTTTACGCCCAGGCCAAAGGGCGCCTTCTTTGTCTGAACAGCTGCCCAAACACTCATCTTACCACTCAGGCCGCCCTCTTACTTGAAGTGTGTGTGGAACCTGTTCACGCAGTACACCTCGCTGCACAGCTAACCATAGGTCTGGGCATCGTAGATTCCTGCCAGGTGACCGAAGTTCGCAGGCAGATGGGTCCCAGGGACACACGTGGAGAGGCTCCTGCCTGGGCCACAGGCCGCCCACTACCCCAGCCCCAGATTGGGGGCCACACAGCAGCCCTGTCTGAGTCCTCTGCCTGTAGAGGGAGTATTGGACCAACACATCTAGAAAACGGGGTCCTCGCGGGCAACTCATTGGAGGGACACAAATAAATCTTTGCCGACTTTCTGCTGAAACTTTGTAGCGTTCACACCTAAGCCTCTTACAAGCTCAGCTGTTTAGCTAAACATGAGCTCGTGATCGAAATTTACACAATAATGAAGAGATCAGCTAAAAGAGGAGAAAATCAGCAAAAACAATCAATACCAGAATTAGATTCCCAAGGCCATCCATCAGATGTTGGAACAATCAGGTGCAAGGCAGGATATATACATAAAACTGGAACTGAAAGAAGAAACAAGGATGTTTTCAAAGTCTAGTACGATCTCTAAAACATTTTTAAAGTACATGTCATTGATAAAGCTAAATACTCAAAGGTTGTGTAATACAACAGATTAATCATTGAGAAGAGTGAAATTATGCTGTTTTGAAAACTATGGCAGGTCAGATTTTCTGCCTAATTATATAAGAAGATTTATCTAAAACCTACACATTATTTCAAAGACTTATTGGCTGTGAAATAAGTTATGGGTATTTCAAATGGCTTGTCTGCAAAGAAAGGTGCTATGTAGGGAATCACAGAAAGTCGAGGGGAAAATATGTCAATATATACATTGCTATATGTTGAACTAAGCCTTAGGACAGCAACAATGTAGAGCACCTGACACTTAGAAATTTGCAAGTAAGCTAGAATCTTCAAAAGTTCAAATCTTTATAAGTAAAAAGATTTATTAAAATGAATAACCAAGTGTTTTAATTGACATCAGAAGATCAAACCAATAAACCCTGAGAACATAGATAAAAGATAAATAAAGATATGAGCAGAACTTAATACAACAGGAAAAGTATAAAATTAAGGTGATTTGGTAAGTCCAAAGAATATTCTTTGAAAAGATTGAAAAGACACACTTTGATTAAGGAAAACAAAAACATAAGTAAAGAATATACAGAAAGAGTCAGGACAATGTTATAGCAGAGAATATATGAAATGACAGTAAATTTGAACATTTCTGTAAAGGGGACCATTTCCTAGCTCCTAAAGTTTACCAAAACTGACACAAGAGGAAGTCATTTAAGGTCATCATGTCTGCCCTTGGCATTCTCAGAAAGCCCTGGCCTCAGAATGCAACAACTGTAGTCCATGGTAACCTGCGGAGAGGCGGCGGGGCTGAGGGAGGTTGGAACACTGCCCTCACTGAGGGACTGGGTGTGGCCATCTCTGCTGTGACTGAACAAAGGGCAGGGGAGCTTGGGGCCGAGGGCAGGGCCCTCAGAGCCCGGCAGGCCCAGTGGGGTGTCACAAGCATTTAGGCCCAGGCCAAAGGGCGCCTTCTTTGTCTGAACAGCTGCCCAAACTCTCACCTTTCCACTCAGGCCGCCCTCTTACTTGAAGTGTGTGTGGAACCAGTCCACGCAGTACACCTCGATGCACAGCTAACCATAGGTCTGGGCATCGTAGCTTCCTGTCAGGTGACCGAAGTTCGCAGGTAGATGGGTCCCTGGGACACACGCGGAGAGGCTCCTGCCCGGGCCACAGGCCGCCCACTACCCCAGCCCCAGATTGAGGCCACAGAGCAGCCCTGTCTGAGTCCCCCCCCTCTAGAGGGAGTATTGGACCAACATTTCTAGAAAACGGAGTCCTCGCGGGCAACTCATTGGAGGGACACAAATAAATCTTTGCCGACTTTCTGCTGAAACTTAGGAGCATTCACACCTAAGCCTCTTACAAGGTCATCTGTTTAGCTAAACATGAGCTCATGATCTAAATTTACACAATAATGAAGAGATCAGCTACAAGGGGAGACAATCAGCAAAAACAATCAATACCAGAATTAGATTCCCAAGGCCATCCATCAGATGGTGGAATAATCAGGTGCAAGGCAGGATATATACATAACACTGGAACTGAAACAAGAAACAAGGATGTTTTGAAAGTCTGGTACGATCTCTAAAACATTTTTAAAGTACATGTCATTGATAAAGCTAAATACTCAAAGGTTGTGTAATCCAACAGATTAATCATTGAGAAGAGTGAAATTATGCTGTTTTGAAAACTATGCCAGGTCAGATTTTCTGCCTAATTATATAAGAAGATTTATCTAAAACATACACATTATTTCAAAGACTTATTGGCTGTGAAATAAGTTAACGGTATTTCAAATGGCTTGTCTGCAATGAAAGGTTCTATGTAGGGAATCACAGAAAGTCGAGGGGAAAATCTGTCAATATATACATTGCTATAGGTGAACTAAGCCTTAGGACAGCAACAATGTAGAGGACCTGACCCTTAGAAGCTTACAAGTAAGCTGGAATCTTCAAAAGTTACAATTTTTATAAGTAAAAATATTTATTAAAATGAATAACCAAGTGTTTTAATTGACATCAGAAGATCAAACCAATAAACCCTGAGAACATAGATAAAAGATAAATAAAGATATGAGCAGAACTTAATACAACAGGAAAAGTATAAAATTAAGGTGATTTGGTAAGTCCAAAGAATATTCTTTGAAAAGATTGAAAAGACACACTTTGATTAAGGAAAACAAAAACATAAGTAAAGAATATACAGAAAGAGTCAGGACAATGTTATAGCAGAGAATATATGAAATGACAGTAAATTTGAACATTTCTGTAAAGGGGACCATTTCCTAGCTCCTAAAGTTTACCAAAACTGACACAAGAGGAAGTCATTTAAGGTCATCATGTCTGCCCTTGGCATTCTCAGAAAGCCCTGGCCTCAGAATGCAACAACTGTAGTCCATGGTAACCTGCGGAGAGGCGGCGGGGCTGAGGGAGGTTGGAACACTGCCCTCACTGAGGGACTGGGTGTGGCCATCTCTGCTGTGACTGAACAAAGGGCAGGGGAGCTTGGGGCCGAGGGCAGGGCCCTCAGAGCCCGGCAGGCCCAGTGGGGTGTCACAAGCATTTAGGCCCAGGCCAAAGGGCGCCTTCTTTGTCTGAACAGCTGCCCAAACTCTCACCTTTCCACTCAGGCCGCCCTCTTACTTGAAGTGTGTGTGGAACCAGTCCACGCAGTACACCTCGATGCACAGCTAACCATAGGTCTGGGCATCGTAGCTTCCTGTCAGGTGACCGAAGTTCGCAGGTAGATGGGTCCCTGGGACACACGCGGAGAGGCTCCTGCCCGGGCCACAGGCCGCCCACTACCCCAGCCCCAGATTGAGGCCACAGAGCAGCCCTGTCTGAGTCCCCCCCCTCTAGAGGGAGTATTGGACCAACATTTCTAGAAAACGGAGTCCTCGCGGGCAACTCATTGGAGGGACACAAATAAATCTTTGCCGACTTTCTGCTGAAACTTAGGAGCATTCACACCTAAGCCTCTTACAAGGTCATCTGTTTAGCTAAACATGAGCTCATGATCTAAATTTACACAATAATGAAGAGATCAGCTACAAGGGGAGACAATCAGCAAAAACAATCAATACCAGAATTAGATTCCCAAGGCCATCCATCAGATGGTGGAATAATCAGGTGCAAGGCAGGATATATACATAACACTGGAACTGAAACAAGAAACAAGGATGTTTTGAAAGTCTGGTACGATCTCTAAAACATTTTTAAAGTACATGTCATTGATAAAGCTAAATACTCAAAGGTTGTGTAATCCAACAGATTAATCATTGAGAAGAGTGAAATTATGCTGTTTTGAAAACTATGCCAGGTCAGATTTTCTGCCTAATTATATAAGAAGATTTATCTAAAACATACACATTATTTCAAAGACTTATTGGCTGTGAAATAAGTTAACGGTATTTCAAATGGCTTGTCTGCAATGAAAGGTTCTATGTAGGGAATCACAGAAAGTCGAGGGGAAAATCTGTCAATATATACATTGCTATAGGTGAACTAAGCCTTAGGACAGCAACAATGTAGAGGACCTGACCCTTAGAAGCTTACAAGTAAGCTGGAATCTTCAAAAGTTACAATTTTTATAAGTAAAAATATTTATTAAAATGAATAACCAAGTGTTTTAATTGACATCAGAAGATCAAACCAATATACCCTGAGAACATAGATAAAAGAAAAATAAAGATATGAGCAGAACTTAATACAACAGCAAACGTATAAAATTGAGGTGATTTAGTAAGTCCAAAGAATATTCTTTGAAAAGATTTAAAAGACACACTTTGAGTAAGGAAAACAAAAACATAAGTAAAGAATATATAGAAAGAGTCAGGACAATGTTATAGCAAAGAATATATGAAATGCCAGTAAATTTGAATATTTCTGTAAAGGGGACCATTTCCTAGCTCCTAAAGTTTACCAAAACTGAGACAAGAGGAAATCATTTAAGGTCCTCATGCCTGCCCTTGTCATTCTGAGAACAACCTGGCCTCAGAATGCAGCATCTGTAGTCCATGGTAACCTGCGGAGGTGGGGTGGGGCTGAGGGAGTTTGGAACACTCCCCTCACTGAGGGAGTGGGTGTGGCCATCTCTGCTGTGACTGAACAAAGTGCAGGGGAGCAGGGGTCCCAGGGAAGGGCACTGAGAGCCCAGCAGGCCCAGTGTGGTTTCAAACACTTTTAGGCCCAGGCCAAAGGGTGCCTTCTTTGCCTGAACAGCTGCCCAAACTCTCACCTTTCCACTCAGGCCACCCTCTTTCTTGAAGTGCGTGTGGAAGCTGTCCCCTCAGTACACCTCGCTGCACAGCTAACCATAGGACTGGGCATCGTAGCTTCCTGCCAGGTGACCGAAGTTCGCAGGAAGATGTGTCCCTGGGACACACACGGAGAGGCTCCTGCCGGGGCCACAGGCCGCCCACTGCCCCAGCCCCAGTTCAGCGGCCGAAAATCAGCCCTGTCTGAGTCTCCTGCCTCTAGAAGGAGTATTGGACCAACACTTCTAGAAAATGGGGTCCTCACGGGCAACTCATTGGAGGGACAGAAATAAATCTTTGCCGACTTTCTGCTGAAACTTAGGAGCGTTCACACCAAAGCCTCTTACAAGGTCAGCTCTTTAGCTAAACATGAGCTCATTATCGAAATTTACACAATGATGAAGTGATCAGCTACAAGGGGAGACAATCAGCAAAAACAATCAATACCAGAATTAGATTCCCAAGGCCATCCATCAGATGTTGGAATAATCAGGTGCAAGGCAGGATATATACATAACACTGGAACTGAAACAAGAAACATGGGTGTTTTCAAATTCTGGTACGATCTCTAAAACATTTTTAAAGTACATGTCATTGATAAAGCTAAATACTCAAAGGTTGTGTAATACAACAGATTAATCATTGAGAAGAGTGAAATTATGCTGTTTTGAAAATTATGGCAGGTGAGATTTTCTTCCTAATTATATAAGAAGATTTCTCTAAAACATACACACTATTTCAAAGACTTATTGGCTGTGAAATAAGTTAGGGTATTTCAAATGGCTTGTCTGCAATGAAAGGTGCTATGTAGGGAATCACAGAAAGTCGAGGGGAAAATATGTCAATATATACATTGCTATAGGTTGAACTAAGCCTTAGGACAGCAACAATGTAGAGGACCTGACCCTTAGAAGCTTACAAGTAAGCTGGAATCTTCAAAAGTTCCAATATTTATAAGTAAAAAGATTTATTAAAATGAATAACCAAGTGTTTTAATTGACATCAGAAGATCAAACCAATAAACCCTGAGAACATAGATAAAAGATAAATAAAGATATGAGCAGAACTTAATACAACAGCAAACGTATAAAATTGAGGTGATTTAGTAAGTCCAAAGAATATTCTTTGAAAAGATTGAGAAGACACACTTTGATTAAGGAAAACAAAAACGTAAGTAAAGAATATCCAGAAAGAGACAGGACAAAGTTATAGCAGAGAATATATGAAATGCCAGTAAATTTGAATATTTCTTTAAAGGGGACCATTTCCTAGCTCCTAAAGTTTACCAAAACTGACACAAGAGGAAATCATTTAAGGTCATCAGGTCTTCCCTTGGCATTCTCGGAACGCCCTGGCCTCAGAATTCAGCATCTGTAGTCCATGGTAACCTGCGGAGACGGGGCGGGGCTGAGTGTGGTTGGAACACTGCCCTCACTGAGGGAGTGGGTGTGGCCATCTCTGCTGTGACTGAACAATGGCAGGGGAGCATGGGTCCCAGGGAAGGGCCCTCAGAGCCCAGCAGGCCCAGTGTGGTGTCACAAGCATTTAGGCCCAGACCAAAGGGCGCCTTCTTTGTCTGAAGAGCTGCCCAAACTCTCACCTTTCCACTCAGGCCGCCCTCTTACTTGAAGTGTGTTTGGAAGCTGTCCGTGCAGTACACTTCGCTACACAGCTAACCATAGGTCTGGGCATCGTAGCTTCCTGGCAGGTGAACGAAGTTCGCAGGCATATGAGTCCCTGGGACACACGTGGAGAGGCTCCTGCCCGGGCCACAGGCCGCCCACTGCCCCAGCCCCAGATCAGGGGCCGCAAAGCAGCCCTGTCTGAGTCCCCTGCCTCTGGAGGGAGTATTGTACCAACACTTCTAGAAATAGGTGTCGTCGCGGGCAACTCATTGGAGGGACACAAATAAATCTTTGCCGACTTTCTGCTGAAACTTAGGAGTGTTCACACCTAAGCCTCTTACAAGGTCAGCTGTTTAGCTAAACATGAGCTCATGATCTAAATTTACACAATAATGAAGAGATCAGCTACAAGGGGAGACAATCAGCAAAAACAATCAATACCAGAATTAGATTCCCAAGGCCATCCATCAGATGGTGGAATAATCAGGTGCAAGGCAGGATATATACATAACACTGGAACTGAAACAAGAAACAAGGATGTTTTGAAAGTCTGGTACGATCTCTAAAACATTTTTAAAGTACATGTCATTGATAAAGCTAAATACTCAAAGGTTGTGTAATCCAACAGATTAATCATTGAGAAGAGTGAAATTATGCTGTTTTGAAAACTATGCCAGGTCAGATTTTCTGCCTAATTATATAAGAAGATTTATCTAAAACATACACATTATTTCAAAGACTTATTGGCTGTGAAATAAGTTAACGGTATTTCAAATGGCTTGTCTGCAATGAAAGGTGCTATGTAGGGAATCACAGAAAGTCGAGGGGAAAATGTGTCAATATATACATTGCTATAGGTGAACTAAGCCTTAGGACAGCAACAATGTAGAGGACCTGACCCTTAGAAGCTTACAAGTAAGCTGGAATCTTCAAAAGTTACAATTTTTATAAGTAAAAATATTTATTAAAATGAATAACCAAGTGTTTTAATTGACATCAGAAGATCAAACCAATATACCCTGAGAACATAGATAAAAGAAAAATAAAGATATGAGCAGAACTTAATACAACAGCAAACGTATAAAATTGAGGTGATTTAGTAAGTCCAAAGAATATTCTTTGAAAAGATTTAAAAGACACACTTTGAGTAAGGAAAACAAAAACATAAGTAAAGAATATATAGAAAGAGTCAGGACAATGTTATAGCAAAGAATATATGAAATGCCAGTAAATTTGAATATTTCTGTAAAGGGGACCATTTCCTAGCTCCTAAAGTTTACCAAAACTGAGACAAGAGGAAATCATTTAAGGTCCTCATGCCTGCCCTTGTCATTCTGAGAACAACCTGGCCTCAGAATGCAGCATCTGTAGTCCATGGTAACCTGCGGAGGTGGGGCGGGGCTGAGGGAGTTTGGAACACTCCCCTCACTGAGGGAGTGGGTGTGGCCATCTCTGCTGTGACTGAACAAAGTGCAGGGGAGCAGGGGTCCCAGGGAAGGGCACTCAGAGCCCAGCAGGCCCAGTGTGGTTTTAAACACATTTAGGCCCAGGCCAAAGGGTGCCTTCTTTGCCTGAACAGCTGCCCAAACTCTCACCTTTCCACTCAGGCCACCCTCTTTCTTGAAGTGCGTGTGGAAGCTGTCCCCTCAGTACACCTCGCTGCACAGCTAACCATAGGACTGGGCATCGTAGCTTCCTGCCAGGTGACCGAAGTTCGCAGGAAGATGGGTCCCTGGGACACACACGGAGAGGCTCCTGCCGGGGCCACAGGCCGCCCACTGCCCCAGCCCCAGTTCAGCGGCCGAAAATCAGCCCTGTCTGAGTCTCCTGCCTCTAGAAGGAGTATTGGACCAACACTTCTAGAAAATGGGGTCCTCACGGGCAACTCATTGGAGGGACAGAAATAAATCTTTGCCGACTTTCTGCTGAAACTTAGGAGCGTTCACACCAAAGCCTCTTACAAGGTCAGCTCTTTAGCTAAACATGAGCTCATTATCGAAATTTACACAATGATGAAGTGATCAGCTACAAGGGGAGACAATCAGCAAAAACAATCAATACCAGAATTAGATTCCCAAGGCCATCCATCAGATGTTGGAATAATCAGGTGCAAGGCAGGATATATACATAACACTGGAACTGAAACAAGAAACATGGGTGTTTTCAAATTCTGGTACGATCTCTAAAACATTTTTAAAGTACATGTCATTGATAAAGCTAAATACTCAAAGGTTGTGTAATACAACAGATTAATCATTGAGAAGAGTGAAATTATGCTGTTTTGAAAATTATGGCAGGTGAGATTTTCTTCCTAATTATATAAGAAGATTTCTCTAAAACATACACACTATTTCAAAGACTTATTGGCTGTGAAATAAGTTAGGGTATTTCAAATGGCTTGTCTGCAATGAAAGGTGCTATGTAGGGAATCACAGAAAGTCGAGGGGAAAATATGTCAATATATACATTGCTATAGGTTGAACTAAGCCTTAGGACAGCAACAATGTAGAGGACCTGACCCTTAGAAGCTTACAAGTAAGCTGGAATCTTCAAAAGTTCCAATATTTATAAGTAAAAAGATTTATTAAAATGAATAACCAAGTGTTTTAATTGACATCAGAAGATCAAACCAATAAACCCTGAGAACATAGATAAAAGATAAATAAAGATATGAGCAGAACTTAATACAACAGCAAACGTATAAAATTGAGGTGATTTAGTAAGTCCAAAGAATATTCTTTGAAAAGATTGAGAAGACACACTTTGATTAAGGAAAACAAAAACGTAAGTAAAGAATATCCAGAAAGAGACAGGACAAAGTTATAGCAGAGAATATATGAAATGCCAGTAAATTTGAATATTTCTGTAAAGGGGACCATTTCCTAGCTCCTAAAGTTTACCAAAACTGACACAAGAGGAAATCATTTAAGGTCATCAGGTCTTCCCTTGGCATTCTCCGAACGCCCTGGCCTCAGAATTCAGCATCTGTAGTCCATGGTAACCTGCGGAGAGGGGGCGGGGCTGAGTGTGGTTGGAACACTGCCCTCACTGAGGGAGTGGGTGTGGCCATCTCTGCTGTGACTGAACAATGGCAGGGGAGCATGGGTCCCAGGGAAGGGCCCTCAGAGCCCAGCAGGCCCAGTGTGGTGTCACAAGCATTTAGGCCCAGACCAAAGGGCGCCTTCTTTGTCTGAAGCGCTGCCCAAACTCTCACCTTTCCACTCAGGCCGCCCTCTTACTTGAAGTGTGTTTGGAAGCTGTCCGCGCAGTACACTTCGCTACACAGCTAACCATAGGTCTGGGCATCGTAGCTTCCTGGCAGGTGACCGAAGTTCGCAGGCATATGAGTCCCTGGGACACACGCGGAGAGGCTCCTGCCCGGGCCACAGGCCGCCCACTGCCCCAGCCCCAGATCAGGGGCCGCAAAGCAGCCCTGTCTGAGTCCCCTGCCTCTGGAGGGAGTATTGTACCAACACTTCTAGAAATAGGTGTCGTCGCGGGCAACTCATTGGAGGGACACAAATAAATCTTTGCTGACTTTCTGCTGAAACTTAGGAGCGTTCACACCTAAGCCTCTTACAAGGTCAGCTGTTTAGCTAAACATGAGCTCATGATCTAAATTTACACAATAATGAAGAGATCAGCTACAAGGGGAGACAATCAGCAAAAACAATCAATACCAGAATTAGATTCCCAAGGCCATCCATCAGATGTTGGAATAATCAGGTGCAAGGCAGGATATATACATAACACTGGAACTGAAACAAGAAACAAGGATGTTTTGAAAGTCTGGTACGATCTCTAAAACATTTTTAAAGTACATGTCATTGATAAAGCTAAATACTCAAAGGTTGTGTAATCCAACAGATTAATCATTGAGAAGAGTGAAATTATGCTGTTTTGAAAACTATGGCAGGTGAGATTTTCTTCCTAATTATATAAGAAGATTTCTCTAAAACATACACATTATTTCAAAGACTTATTGGCTGTGAAATAAGTTAACGGTATTTCAAATGGCTTGTCTGCAATGAAAGGTGCTATGTAGGGAATCACAGAAAGTCGAGGGGAAAATGTGTCAATATATACATTGCTATAGGTGAACTAAGCCTTAGGACAGCAACAATGTAGAGGACCTGACCCTTAGAAGCTTACAAGTAAGCTGGAATCTTCAAAAGTTACAATTTTTATAAGTAAAAATATTTATTAAAATGAATAACCAAGTGTTTTAATTGACATCAGAAGATCAAACCAATATACCCTGAGAACATAGATAAAAGAAAAATAAAGATATGAGCAGAACTTAATACAACAGCAAACGTATAAAATTGAGGTGATTTAGTAAGTCCAAAGAATATTCTTTGAAAAGATTTAAAAGACACACTTTGAGTAAGGAAAACAAAAACATAAGTAAAGAATATATAGAAAGAGTCAGGACAATGTTATAGCAAAGAATATATGAAATGCCAGTAAATTTGAATATTTCTGTAAAGGGGACCATTTCCTAGCTCCTAAAGTTTACCAAAACTGAGACAAGAGGAAATCATTTAAGGTCCTCATGCCTGCCCTTGTCATTCTGAGAACAACCTGGCCTCAGAATGCAGCATCTGTAGTCCATGGTAACCTGCGGAGGTGGGGCGGGGCTGAGGGAGTTTGGAACACTCCCCTCACTGAGGGAGTGGGTGTGGCCATCTCTGCTGTGACTGAACAAAGTGCAGGGGAGCAGGGGTCCCAGGGAAGGGCACTCAGAGCCCAGCAGGCCCAGTGTGGTTTCAAACACATTTAGGCCCAGGCCAAAGGGTGCCTTCTTTGCCTGAACAGCTGCCCAAACTCTCACCTTTCCACTCAGGACACCCTCTTTCTTGAAGTGCGTGTGGAAGCTGTCCCCTCAGTACACCTCGCTGCACAGCTAACCATAGGACTGGGCATCGTAGCTTCCTGCCAGGTGACCGAAGTTCGCAGGAAGATGGGTCCCTGGGACACACACGGAGAGGCTCCTGCCGGGGCCACAGGCCCCCCACTGCCCCAGCCCCAGTTCAGCGGCCGAAAATCAGCCCTGTCTGAGTCTCCTGCCTCTAGAAGGAGTATTGGACCAACACTTCTAGAAAATGGGGTCCTCACGGGCAACTCATTGGAGGGACAGAAATAAATCTTTGCCGACTTTCTGCTGAAACTTAGGAGCGTTCACACCAAAGCCTCTTACAAGGTCAGCTCTTTAGCTAAACATGAGCTCATTATCGAAATTTACACAATGATGAAGTGATCAGCTACAAGGGGAGACAATCAGCAAAAACAATCAATACCAGAATTAGATTCCCAAGGCCATCCATCAGATGTTGGAATAATCAGGTGCAAGGCAGGATATATACATAACACTGGAACTGAAACAAGAAACATGGGTGTTTTCAAATTCTGGTACGATCTCTAAAACATTTTTAAAGTACATGTCATTGATAAAGCTAAATACTCAAAGGTTGTGTAATACAACAGATTAATCATTGAGAAGAGTGAAATTATGCTGTTTTGAAAATTATGGCAGGTGAGATTTTCTTCCTAATTATATAAGAAGATTTCTCTAAAACATACACACTATTTCAAAGACTTATTGGCTGTGAAATAAGTTAGGGTATTTCAAATGGCTTGTCTGCAATGAAAGGTGCTATGTAGGGAATCACAGAAAGTCGAGGGGAAAATATGTCAATATATACATTGCTATAGGTTGAACTAAGCCTTAGGACAGCAACAATGTAGAGGACCTGACCCTTAGAAGCTTACAAGTAAGCTGGAATCTTCAAAAGTTCCAATATTTATAAGTAAAAAGATTTATTAAAATGAATAACCAAGTGTTTTAATTGACATCAGAAGATCAAACCAATAAACCCTGAGAACATAGATAAAAGATAAATAAAGATATGAGCAGAACTTAATACAACAGCAAACGTATAAAATTGAGGTGATTTAGTAAGTCCAAAGAATATTCTTTGAAAAGATTGAGAAGACACACTTTGATTAAGGAAAACAAAAACGTAAGTAAAGAATATCCAGAAAGAGACAGGACAAAGTTATAGCAGAGAATATATGAAATGCCAGTAAATTTGAATATTTCTGTAAAGGGGACCATTTCCTAGCTCCTAAAGTTTACCAAAACTGACACAAGAGGAAATCATTTAAGGTCATCAGGTCTTCCCTTGGCATTCTCGGAACGCCCTGGCCTCAGAATTCAGCATCTGTAGTCCATGGTAACCTGCGGAGAGGGGGCGGGGCTGAGTGTGGTTGGAACACTGCCCTCACTGAGGGAGTGGGTGTGGCCATCTCTGCTGTGACTGAACAATGGCAGGGGAGCATGAGTCCCAGGGAAGGGCCCTCAGAGCCCAGCAGGCCCAGTGTGGTGTCACAAGCATTTAGGCCCAGACCAAAGGGCGCCTTCTTTGTCTGAAGAGCTGCCCAAACTCTCACCTTTCCACTCAGGCCGCCCTCTTACTTGAAGTGTGTTTGGAAGCTGTCCGTGCAGTACACTTCGCTACACAGCTAACCATACGTCTGGGCATCGTAGCTTCCTGGCAGGTGACCGAAGTTCGCAGGCATATGAGTCCCTGGGACACACGTGGAGAGGCTCCTGCCCGGGCCACAGGCCGCCCACTGCCCCAGCCCCAGATCAGGGGCCGCAAAGCAGCCCTGTCTGAGTCCCCTGCCTCTGGAGGGAGTATTGTACCAACACTTCTAGAAATAGGTGTCGTCGCGGGCAACTCATTGGAGGGACACAAATAAATCTTTGCCGACTTTCTGCTGAAACTTAGGAGCGTTCACACCTAAGCCTCTTACAAGGTCAGCTGTTTAGCTAAACATGAGCTCATGATCTAAATTTACACAATAATGAAGAGATCAGCTACAAGGGGAGACAATCAGCAAAAACAATCAATACCAGAATTAGATTCCCAAGGCCATCCATCAGATGGTGGAATAATCAGGTGCAAGGCAGGATATATACATAACACTGGAACTGAAACAAGAAACAAGGATGTTTTGAAAGTCTGGTACGATCTCTAAAACATTTTTAAAGTACATGTCATTGATAAAGCTAAATACTCAAAGGTTGTGTAATCCAACAGATTAATCATTGAGAAGAGTGAAATTATGCTGTTTTGAAAACTATGCCAGGTCAGATTTTCTGCCTAATTATATAAGAAGATTTATCTAAAACATACACATTATTTCAAAGACTTATTGGCTGTGAAATAAGTTAACGGTATTTCAAATGGCTTGTCTGCAATGAAAGGTGCTATGTAGGGAATCACAGAAAGTCGAGGGGAAAATGTGTCAATATATACATTGCTATAGGTGAACTAAGCCTTAGGACAGCAACAATGTAGAGGACCTGACCCTTAGAAGCTTACAAGTAAGCTGGAATCTTCAAAAGTTACAATTTTTATAAGTAAAAATATTTATTAAAATGAATAACCAAGTGTTTTAATTGACATCAGAAGATCAAACCAATATACCCTGAGAACATAGATAAAAGAAAAATAAAGATATGAGCAGAACTTAATACAACAGCAAACGTATAAAATTGAGGTGATTTAGTAAGTCCAAAGAATATTCTTTGAAAAGATTTAAAAGACACACTTTGAGTAAGGAAAACAAAAACATAAGTAAAGAATATATAGAAAGAGTCAGGACAATGTTATAGCAAAGAATATATGAAATGCCAGTAAATTTGAATATTTCTGTAAAGGGGACCATTTCCTAGCTCCTAAAGTTTACCAAAACTGAGACAAGAGGAAATCATTTAAGGTCCTCATGCCTGCCCTTGTCATTCTGAGAACGCCCTGGCCTCAGAATGCAGCATCTGTAGTCCATGGTAACCTGCGGAGGTGGGGCGGGGCTGAGGGAGTTTGGAACACTCCCCTCACTGAGGGAGTGGGTGTGGCCATCTCTGCTGTGACTGAACAAAGTGCAGGGGAGCAGGGGTCCCAGGGAAGGGCACTCAGAGCCCAGCAGGCCCAGTGTGGTTTCACAAGCATTTAGGGCCAGGCCAAAGGGTGCCTTCTTTGCCTGAACAGCTGCCCAAACTCTCACCTTTCCACTCAGGCCACCCTCTTTCTTGAAGTGTGTGTGGAAGCTGTCCGCACAGTACACCTCGCTGCACAGATAACCATAGGACTGGGCATCATAGCTTCCTGCCAGGTGACCGAAGTTCGCAGGAAGATGGGTCCCTGGGACACACACGGAGAGGCTCCTGCCCGGGCCACAGGCCGCCCACTGCCCCAGCCACAGTTCAGCGGCCGAAAACCAGCCCTGTCTGAGTCTCCTGCCTCTAGAAGGAGTATTGGACCAACACTTCTAGAAAATGGGGTCCTCACGGGCAACTCATTGGAGGGACAGAAATAAATCTTTGCCGACTTTCTGCTGAAACTTAGGAGCGTTCACACCAAAGCCTCTTACAAGGTCAGCTGTTTAGCTAAACATGAGCTCATGATCTAAATTTACACAATAATGAAGAGATCAGCTACAAGGGGAGACAATCAGCAAAAACAATCAATACCAGAATTAGATTCCCAAGGCCATCCATCAGATGGTGGAATAATCAGGTGCAAGGCAGGATATATACATAACACTGGAACTGAAACAAGAAACAAGGATGTTTTGAAAGTCTGGTACGATCTCTAAAACATTTTTAAAGTACATGTCATTGATAAAGCTAAATACTCAAAGGTTGTGTAATCCAACAGATTAGTCATTGAGAAGAGTGAAATTATGCTGTTTTGAAAACTATGCCAGGTCAGATTTTCTGCCTAATTATATAAGAAGATTTATCTAAAACATACACATTATTTCAAAGACTTATTGGCTGTGAAATAAGTTAACGGTATTTCAAATGGCTTGTCTGCAATGAAAGGTGCTATGTAGGGAATCACAGAAAGTCGAGGGGAAAATGTGTCAATATATACATTGCTATAGGTGAACTAAGCCTTAGGACAGCAACAATGTAGAGGACCTGACCCTTAGAAGCTTACAAGTAAGCTGGAATCTTCAAAAGTTACAATTTTTATAAGTAAAAATATTTATTAAAATGAATAACCAAGTGTTTTAATTGACATCAGAAGATCAAACCAATATACCCTGAGAACATAGATAAAAGAAAAATAAAGATATGAGCAGAACTTAATACAACAGCAAACGTATAAAATTGAGGTGATTTAGTAAGTCCAAAGAATATTCTTTGAAAAGATTTAAAAGACACACTTTGAGTAAGGAAAACAAAAACATAAGTAAAGAATATATAGAAAGAGTCAGGACAATGTTATAGCAAAGAATATATGAAATGCCAGTAAATTTGAATATTTCTGTAAAGGGGACCATTTCCTAGCTCCTAAAGTTTACCAAAACTGAGACAAGAGGAAATCATTTAAGGTCCTCATGCCTGCCCTTGTCATTCTGAGAACAACCTGGCCTCAGAATGCAGCATCTGTAGTCCATGGTAACCTGCGGAGGTGGGGCGGGGCTGAGGGAGTTTGGAACACTGCCCTCACTGAGGGAGTGGGTGTGGCCATCTCTGCTGTGACTGAACAAAGTGCAGGGGAGCAGGTGTCCCAGGGAAGGGCACTCAGAGCCCAGCAGGCCCAGTGTGGTTTCAAAAGCATTTAGGCCCAGGCCAAAGGGTGCCTTCTTTGCCTGAACAGCTGCCCAAACTCTCACCTTTCCACTCAGGCCACCCTCTTTCTTGAAGTGCGTGTGGAAGCTGTCCCCACAGTACACCTCGCTGCACAGCTAACCATAGGACTGGGCATCGTAGCTTCCTGCCAGGTGACCGAAGTTCGCAGGAAGATGGGTCCCTGGGACACACACGGAGAGGCTCCTGCCGGGGCCACAGGCCGCCCACTGCCCCAGCCCCAGTTCAGCGGCCGAAAATCAGCCCTGTCTGAGTCTCCTGCCTCTAGAAGGAGTATTGGACCAACACTTCTAGAAAATGGGGTCCTCACGGGCAACTCATTGGAGGGACAGAAATAAATCTTTGCCGACTTTCTGCTGAAACTTAGGAGCGTTCACACCAAAGCCTCTTACAAGGTCAGCTCTTTAGCTAAACATGAGCTCATTATCGAAATTTACACAATGATGAAGTGATCAGCTACAAGGGGAGACAATCAGCAAAAACAATCAATACCAGAATTAGATTCCCAAGGCCATCCATCAGATGTTGGAATAATCAGGTGCAAGGCAGGATATATACATAACACTGGAACTGAAACAAGAAACATGGGTGTTTTCAAATTCTGGTACGATCTCTAAAACATTTTTAAAGTACATGTCATTGATAAAGCTAAATACTCAAAGGTTGTGTAATACAACAGATTAATCATTGAGAAGAGTGAAATTATGCTGTTTTGAAAATTATGGCAGGTGAGATTTTCTTCCTAATTATATAAGAAGATTTCTCTAAAACATACACACTATTTCAAAGACTTATTGGCTGTGAAATAAGTTAGGGTATTTCAAATGGCTTGTCTGCAATGAAAGGTGCTATGTAGGGAATCACAGAAAGTCGAGGGGAAAATATGTCAATATATACATTGCTATAGGTTGAACTAAGCCTTAGGACAGCAACAATGTAGAGGACCTGACCCTTAGAAGCTTACAAGTAAGCTGGAATCTTCAAAAGTTCCAATATTTATAAGTAAAAAGATTTATTAAAATGAATAACCAAGTGTTTTAATTGACATCAGAAGATCAAACCAATAAACCCTGAGAACATAGATAAAAGATAAATAAAGATATGAGCAGAACTTAATACAACAGCAAACGTATAAAATTGAGGTGATTTAGTAAGTCCAAAGAATATTCTTTGAAAAGATTGAGAAGACACACTTTGATTAAGGAAAACAAAAACGTAAGTAAAGAATATCCAGAAAGAGACAGGACAAAGTTATAGCAGAGAATATATGAAATGCCAGTAAATTTGAATATTTCTGTAAAGGGGACCATTTCCTAGCTCCTAAAGTTTACCAAAACTGACACAAGAGGAAATCATTTAAGGTCATCAGGTCTTCCCTTGGCATTCTCGGAACGCCCTGGCCTCAGAATTCAGCATCTGTAGTCCATGGTAACCTGCGGAGAGGGGGCGGGGCTGAGTGTGGTTGGAACACTGCCCTCACTGAGGGAGTGGGTGTGGCCATCTCTGCTGTGACTGAACAATGGCAGGGGAGCATGGGTCCCAGGGAAGGGCCCTCAGAGCCCAGCAGGCCCAGTGTGGTGTCACAAGCATTTAGGCCCAGACCAAAGGGCGCCTTCTTTGTCTGAAGAGCTGCCCAAACTCTCACCTTTCCACTCAGGCCGCCCTCTTACTTGAAGTGTGTTTGGAAGCTGTCCGCGCAGTACACTTCGCTACACAGCTAACCATAGGTCTGGGCATCGTAGCTTCCTGGCTGGTGACCGAAGTTCGCAGGCATATGAGTCCCTGGGACACACGCGGAGAGGCTCCTGCCCGGGCCACAGGCCACCCACTGCCCCAGCCCCAGATCAGGGGCCGCAAAGCAGCCCTGTCTGAGTCCCCTGCCTCTGGAGGGAGTATTGTACCAACACTTCTAGAAATAGGTGTCGTCGCGGGCAACTCATTGGAGGGACACAATTAAATCTTTGCCGACTTTCTGCTGAAACTTAGGAGCGTTCACACCTAAGCCTCTTACAAGTTCAGCTGTTTAGCTAAACATGAGCTCATGATCTAAATTTACACAATAATGAAGAGATCAGCTACAAGGGGAGACAATCAGCAAAAACAATCAATACCAGAATTAGATTCCCAAGGCCATCCATCAGATGTTGGAATAATCAGGTGCAAGGCAGGATATATACATAAAACTGGAACTGAAACAAGAAACAAGGATGTTTTCAAAGTCTGGTACGATCTCTAAAACATTTTTAAAGTACATGTCATTGATAAAGCTAACTACTCAAAGGTTGTGTAATCCAACAGATTAATCATTGAGAAGAGTGAAATTATGCTGTTTCGAAAACTATGGCAGGTCAGATTTTCTGCCTAATTATATAAGAAGATTTCTCTAAAACATACACATTATTTCAAAGACTTATTGGCTGTGAAATAAGTTAACGGTATTTCAAATGGCTTGTCTGCAATGAAAGGTGCTATGTAGGGAATCACAGAAAGTCGAGGGGAAAATGTGTCAATATATACATTGCTATATGTTGAACTAAGCCTTAGGACAGCAACAATGTAGAGCACCTGACACTTAGAAACTTGCAAGTAAGCTGGAATCTTCAAAAGTTACAATTTTTATAAGTAAAAATATTTATTAAAATGAATAACCAAGTGTTTTAATTGACATCAGAAGATCAAACCAATATACCCTGAGAACATAGATAAAAGAAAAATAAAGATATGAGCAGAACTTAATACAACAGCAAACGTATAAAATTGAGGTGATTTAGTAAGTCCAAAGAATATTCTTTGAAAAGATTTAAAAGACACACTTTGAGTAAGGAAAACAAAAGCATAAGTAAAGAATATATAGAAAGAGTCAGGACAATGTTATAGCAAAGAATATATGAAATGCCAGTAAATTTGAATATTTCTGTAAAGGGGACCATTTCCTAGCTCCTAAAGTTTACCAAAACTGAGACAAGAGGAAATCATTTAAGGTCCTCATGCCTGCCCTTGTCATTCTGAGAACGCCCTGGCCTCAGAATGCAGCATCTGTAGTCCATGGTAACCTGCGGAGGGGGGGCGGGGCTGAGGGAGTTTGGAACACTGCCCTCACTGAGGGAGTGGGTGTGGCCATCTCGGCTGTGACTGAACAAAGTGCAGGGGAGCAGGGGTCCCAGGGAAGGGCACTCAGAGCCCAGCAGGCCCAGTGTGGTTTCACAAGCATTTAGGGCCAGGCCAAAGGGTGCCTTCTTTGCCTGAACAGCTGCCCAAACTCTCACCTTTCCACTCAGGCCACCCTCTTTCTTGAAGTGTGTGTGGAAGCTGTCCGCACAGTACACCTCGCTGCACAGATAACCATAGGACTGGGCATCATAGCTTCCTGCCAGGTGACCGAAGTTCGCAGGAAGATGGGTCCCTGGGACACACACGGAGAGGCTCCTGCCCGGGCCACAGGCCGCCCACTGCCCCAGCCACAGTTCAGCGGCCGAAAACCAGCCCTGTCTGAGTCTCCTGCCTCTAGAAGGAGTATTGGACCAACACTTCTAGAAAATGGGGTCCTCACGGGCAACTCATTGGAGGGACAGAAATAAATCTTTGCCGACTTTCTGCTGAAACTTAGGAGCGTTCACACCTAAGCCTCTTACAAGGTCAGCTGTTTAGCTAAACATGAGCTCATGATCTAAATTTACACAATAATGAAGAGATCAGCTACAAGGGGAGACAATCAGCAAAAACAATCAATACCAGAATTAGATTCCCAAGGCCATCCATCAGATGGTGGAATAATCAGGTGCAAGGCAGGATATATACATAACACTGGAACTGAAACAAGAAACAAGGATGTTTTGAAAGTCTGGTACGATCTCTAAAACATTTTTAAAGTACATGTCATTGATAAAGCTAAATACTCAAAGGTTGTGTAATCCAACAGATTAGTCATTGAGAAGAGTGAAATTATGCTGTTTTGAAAACTATGCCAGGTCAGATTTTCTGCCTAATTATATAAGAAGATTTATCTAAAACATACACATTATTTCAAAGACTTATTGGCTGTGAAATAAGTTAACGGTATTTCAAATGGCTTGTCTGCAATGAAAGGTGCTATGTAGGGAATCACAGAAAGTCGAGGGGAAAATGTGTCAATATATACATTGCTATAGGTGAACTAAGCCTTAGGACAGCAACAATGTAGAGGACCTGACCCTTAGAAGCTTACAAGTAAGCTGGAATCTTCAAAAGTTACAATTTTTATAAGTAAAAATATTTATTAAAATGAATAACCAAGTGTTTTAATTGACATCAGAAGATCAAACCAATATACCCTGAGAACATAGATAAAAGAAAAATAAAGATATGAGCAGAACTTAATACAACAGCAAACGTATAAAATTGAGGTGATTTAGTAAGTCCAAAGAATATTCTTTGAAAAGATTTAAAAGACACACTTTGAGTAAGGAAAACAAAAACATAAGTAAAGAATATATAGAAAGAGTCAGGACAATGTTATAGCAAAGAATATATGAAATGCCAGTAAATTTGAATATTTCTGTAAAGGGGACCATTTCCTAGCTCCTAAAGTTTACCAAAACTGAGACAAGAGGAAATCATTTAAGGTCCTCATGCCTGCCCTTGTCATTCTGAGAACAACCGGGCCTCAGAATGCAGCATCTGTAGTCCATGGTAACCTGCGGAGGTGGGGCGGGGCTGAGGGAGTTTGGAACACTGCCCTCACTGAGGGAGTGGGTGTGGCCATCTCTGCTGTGACTGAACAAAGTGCAGGGGAGCAGGTGTCCCAGGGAAGGGCACTCAGAGCCCAGCAGGCCCAGTGTGGTTTCAAAAGCATTTAGGCCCAGGCCAAAGGGTGCCTTCTTTGCCTGAACAGCTGCCCAAACTCTCACCTTTCCACTCAGGCCACCCTCTTTCTTGAAGTTCGTTTGGAAGCTGTCCCCACAGTACACCTCGCTGCACAGCTAACCATAGGACTGGGCATCGTAGCTTCCTGCCAGGTGACCGAAGTTCGCAGGAAGATGGGTCCCTGGGACACACACGGAGAGGCTCCTGCCGGGGCCACAGGCCGCCCACTGCCCCAGCCCCAGTTCAGCGGCCGAAAATCAGCCCTGTCTGAGTCTCCTGCCTCTAGAAGGAGTATTGGACCAACACTTCTAGAAAATGGGGTCCTCACGGGCAACTCATTGGAGGGACAGAAATAAATCTTTGCCGACTTTCTGCTGAAACGTAGGAGCGTTCACACCAAAGCCTCTTACAAAGTCAGCTCTTTAGCTAAACATGAGCTCATTATCGAAATTTACACAATGATGAAGTGATCAGCTACAAGGGGAGACAATCAGCAAAAACAATCAATACCAGAATTAGATTCCCAAGGCCATCCATCAGATGTTGGAATAATCAGGTGCAAGGCAGGATATATACATAACACTGGAACTGAAACAAGAAACAAGGGTGTTTTCAAATTCTGGTACGATCTCTAAAACATTTTTAAAGTACATGTCATTGATAAAGCTAAATACTCAAAGGTTGTGTAATCCAACAGATTAATCATTGAGAAGAGTGAAATTATACTGTTTTGAAAATTATGGCAGGTGAGATTTTCTTCCTAATTATATAAGAAGATTTCTCTAAAACATACACATTATTTCAAAGACTTATTGGCTGTGAAATAAGTTAGGGTATTTCAAATGGCTTGTCTGCAATGAAAGGTGCTATGTAGGGAATCACAGAAAGTCGAGGGGAAAATATGTCAATATATACATTGTTATATGTTGAACTAAGCCTTAGGACAGCAACAATGTAGAGGACCTGACCCTTAGAAGCTTACAAGTAAGCTGGAATCTTCAAAAGTTCCAATATTTATAAGTAAAAAGATTTATTAAAATGAATAACCAAGTGTTTTAATTGACATCAGAAGATCAAACCAATAAACCCTGAGAACATAGATAAAAGATAAATAAAGATATGAGCAGAACTTAATACAACAGCAAACGTATAAAATTGAGGTGATTTAGTAAGTCCAAAGAATATTCTTTGAAAAGATTGAGAAGACACACTTTGATTAAGGAAAACAAAAACGTAAGTAAAGAATATCCAGAAAGAGACAGGACAAAGTTATAGCAGAGAATATATGAAATGCCAGTAAATTTGAATATTTCTGTAAAGGGGACCATTTCCTAGCTCCTAAAGTTTACCAAAACTGACACAAGAGGAAATCATTTAAGGTCATCAGGTCTTCCCTTGGCATTCTCCGAACGCCCTGGCCTCAGAATTCAGCATCTGTAGTCCATGGTAACCTGCGGAGAGGGGGCGGGGCTGAGTGTGGTTGGAACACTGCCCTCACTGAGGGAGTGGGTGTGGCCATCTCTGCTGTGACTGAACAATGGCAGGGGAGCATGGGTCCCAGGGAAGGGCCCTCAGAGCCCAGCAGGCCCAGTGTGGTGTCACAAGCATTTAGGCCCAGACCAAAGGGCGCCTTCTTTGTCTGAAGAGCTGCCCAAACTCTCACCTTTCCACTCAGGCCGCCCTCTTACTTGAAGTGTGTTTGGAAGCTGTCCGCGCAGTACACTTCGCTACACAGCTAACCATAGGTCTGGGCATCGTAGCTTCCTGGCAGGTGACCGAAGTTCGCAGGCATATGAGTCCCTGGGACACACGCGGAGAGGCTCCTGCCCGGGCCACAGGCCGCCCACTGCCCCAGCCCCAGATCAGGGGCCGCAAAGCAGCCCTGTCTGAGTCCCCTGCCTCTGGAGGGAGTATTGTACCAACACTTCTAGAAATAGGTGTCGTCGCGGGCAACTCATTGGAGGGACACAAATAAATCTTTGCTGACTTTCTGCTGAAACTTAGGAGCGTTCACACCTAAGCCTCTTACAAGGTCAGCTGTTTAGCTAAACATGAGCTCATGATCTAAATTTACACAATAATGAAGAGATCAGCTACAAGGGGAGACAATCAGCAAAAACAATCAATACCAGAATTAGATTCCCAAGGCCATCCATCAGATGTTGGAATAATCAGGTGCAAGGCAGGATATATACATAAAACTGGAACTGAAACAAGAAACAAGGATGTTTTCAAAGTCTGGTACGATCTCTAAAACATTTTTAAAGTACATGTCATTGATAAAGCTAACTACTCAAAGGTTGTGTAATCCAACAGATTAATCATTGAGAAGAGTGAAATTATGCTGTTTCGAAAACTATGGCAGGTGAGATTTTCTTCCTAATTATATAAGAAGATTTCTCTAAAACATACACATTATTTCAAAGAGTTATTGGCTGTGAAATAAGTTAACGGTATTTCAAATGGCTTGTCTGCAATGAAAGGTGCTATGTAGGGAATCACAGAAAGTCGAGGGGAAAATGTGTCAATATATACATTGCTATATGTTGAACTAAGCCTTAGGACAGCAACAATGTAGAGCACCTGACACTTAGAAACTTGCAAGTAAGCTGGAATCTTCAAAAGTTACAATTTTTATAAGTAAAAATATTTATTAAAATGAATAACCAAGTGTTTTAATTGACATCAGAAGATCAAACCAATATACCCTGAGAACATAGATAAAAGAAAAATAAAGATATGAGCAGAACTTAATACAACAGCAAACGTATAAAATTGAGGTGATTTAGTAAGTCCAAAGAATATTCTTTGAAAAGATTTAAAAGACACACTTTGAGTAAGGAAAACAAAAACATAAGTAAAGAATATATAGAAAGAGTCAGGACAATGTTATAGCAAAGAATATATGAAATGCCAGTAAATTTGAATATTTCTGTAAAGGGGACCATTTCCTAGCTCCTAAAGTTTACCAAAACTGAGACAAGAGGAAATCATTTAAGGTCCTCATGCCTGCCCTTGTCATTCTGAGAACAACCTGGCCTCAGAATGCAGCATCTGTAGTCCATGGTAACCTGCGGAGGTGGGGCGGGGCTGAGGGAGTTTGGAACACTGCCCTCACTGAGGGAGTGGGTGTGGCCATCTCTGCTGTGACTGAACAAAGTGCAGGGGAGCAGGTGTCCCAGGGAAGGGCACTCAGAGCCCAGCAGGCCCAGTGTGGTTTCAAAAGCATTTAGGCCCAGGCCAAAGGGTGCCTTCTTTGCCTGAACAGCTGCCCAAACTCTCACCTTTCCACTCAGGCCACCCTCTTTCTTGAAGTGCGTGTGGAAGCTGTCCCCTCAGTACACCTCGCTGCACAGCTAACCATAGGACTGGGCATCGTAGCTTCCTGCCAGGTGACCGAAGTTCGCAGGAAGATGGGTCCCTGGGACACACACGGAGAGGCTCCTGCCGGGGCCACAGGCCGCCCACTGCCCCAGCCCCAGTTCAGCGGCCGAAAATCAGCCCTGTATGAGTCTCCTGCCTCTAGAAGGAGTATTGGACCAACACTTCTAGAAAATGGGGTCCTCACGGGCAACTCATTGGAGGGACAGAAATAAATCTTTGCCGACTTTCTGCTGAAACTTAGGAGCGTTCACACCAAAGCCTCTTACAAGGTCAGCTCTTTAGCTAAACATGAGCTCATTATCGAAATTTACACAATGATGAAGTGATCAGCTACAAGGGGAGACAATCAGCAAAAACAATCAATACCAGAATTAGATTCCCAAGGCCATCCATCAGATGTTGGAATAATCAGGTGCAAGGCAGGATATATACATAACACTGGAACTGAAACAAGAAACAAGGGTGTTTTCAAATTCTGGTACGATCTCTAAAACATTTTTAAAGTACATGTCATTGATAAAGCTAAATACTCAAAGGTTGTGTAATCCAACAGATTAATCATTGAGAAGAGTGAAATTATGCTGTTTTGAAAATTATGGCAGGTGAGATTTTCTTCCTAATTATATAAGAAGATTTCTCTAAAACATAAACATTATTTCAAAGACTTATTGGCTGTGAAATAAGTTAGGGTATTTCAAATGGCTTGTCTGCAATGAAAGGTGCTATGTAGGGAATCACAGAAAGTCGAGGGGAAAATATGTCAATATATACATTGCTATATGTTGAACTAAGCCTTAGGACAGCAACAATGTAGAGGACCTGACCCTTAGAAGCTTACAAGTAAGCTGGAATCTTCAAAAGTTCCAATATTTATAAGTAAAAAGATTTATTAAAATGAATAACCAAGTGTTTTAATTGACATCAGAAGATCAAACCAATAAACCCTGAGAACATAGATAAAAGATAAATAAAGATATGAGCAGAACTTAATACAACAGCAAACGTATAAAATTGAGGTGATTTAGTAAGTCCAAAGAATATTCTTTGAAAAGATTGAGAAGACACACTTTGATTAAGGAAAACAAAAACGTAAGTAAAGAATATCCAGAAAGAGACAGGACAAAGTTATAGCAGAGAATATATGAAATGCCAGTAAATTTGAATATTTCTGTAAAGGGGACCATTTCCTAGCTCCTAAAGTTTACCAAAACTGACACAAGAGGAAATCATTTAAGGTCATCAGGTCTTCCCTTGGCATTCTCCGAACGCCCTGGCCTCAGAATTCAGCACCTGTAGTCCATGGTAACCTGCGGAGAGGGGGCGGGGCTGAGTGTGGTTGGAACACTGCCCTCACTGAGGGAGTGGGTGTGGCCATCTCTGCTGTGACTGAACAATGGCAGGGGAGCATGGGTCCCAGGGAAGGGCCCTCAGAGCCCAGCAGGCCCAGTGTGGTGTCACAAGCATTTAGGCCCAGACCAAAGGGCGCCTTCTTTGTCTGAAGAGCTGCCCAAACTCTCACCTTTCCACTCAGGCCGCCCTCTTACTTGAAGTGTGTTTGGAAGCTGTCCGCGCAGTACACTTCGCTACACAGCTAACCATAGGTCTGGGCATCGTAGCTTCCTGGCAGGTGACCGAAGTTCGCAGGCATATGAGTCCCTGGGACACACGCGGAGAGGCTCCTGCCCGGGCCACAGGCCGCCCACTGCCCCAGCCCCAGATCAGGGGCCGCAAAGTAGCCCTGTCTGAGTCCCCTGCCTCTGGAGGGAGTATTGTACCAACACTTCTAGAAATAGGTGTCGTCGCGGGCAACTCATTGGAGGGACACAAATAAATCTTTGCTGACTTTCTGCTGAAACTTAGGAGCGTTCACACCTAAGCCTCTTACAAGGTCAGCTGTTTAGCTAAACATGAGCTCATGATCTAAATTTACACAATAATGAAGAGATCAGCTACAAGGGGAGACAATCAGCAAAAACAATCAATACCAGAATTAGATTCCCAAGGCCATCCATCAGATGTTGGAATAATCAGGTGCAAGGCAGGATATATACATAAAACTGGAACTGAAACAAGAAACAAGGATGTTTTCAAAGTCTGGTACGATCTCTAAAACATTTTTAAAGTACATGTCATTGATAAAGCTAACTACTCAAAGGTTGTGTAATCCAACAGATTAATCATTGAGAAGAGTGAAATTATGCTGTTTCGAAAACTATGGCAGGTGAGATTTTCTTCCTAATTATATAAGAAGATTTCTCTAAAACATACACATTATTTCAAAGAGTTATTGGCTGTGAAATAAGTTAACGGTATTTCAAATGGCTTGTCTGCAATGAAAGGTGCTATGTAGGGAATCACAGAAAGTCGAGGGGAAAATGTGTCAATATATACATTGCTATATGTTGAACTAAGCCTTAGGACAGCAACAATGTAGAGCACCTGACACTTAGAAACTTGCAAGTAAGCTGGAATCTTCAAAAGTTACAATTTTTATAAGTAAAAATATTTATTAAAATGAATAACCAAGTGTTTTAATTGACATCAGAAGATCAAACCAATATACCCTGAGAACATAGATAAAAGAAAAATAAAGATATGAGCAGAACTTAATACAACAGCAAACGTATAAAATTGAGGTGATTTAGTAAGTCCAAAGAATATTCTTTGAAAAGATTTAAAAGACACACTTTGAGTAAGGAAAACAAAAACATAAGTAAAGAATATATAGAAAGAGTCAGGACAATGTTATAGCAAAGAATATATGAAATGCCAGTAAATTTGAATATTTCTGTAAAGGGGACCATTTCCTAGCTCCTAAAGTTTACCAAAACTGAGACAAGAGGAAATCATTTAAGGTCCTCATGCCTGCCCTTGTCATTCTGAGAACGCCCTGGCCTCAGAATGCAGCATCTGTAGTCCATGGTAACCTGCGGAGGTGGGGCGGGGCTGAGGGAGTTTGGAACACTGCCCTCACTGAGGGAGTGGGTGTGGCCATCTCTGCTGTGACTGAACAAAGTGCAGGGGAGCAGGGGTCCCAGGGAAGGGCACTCAGAGCCCAGCAGGCCCAGTGTGGTTTCACAAGCATTTAGGGCCAGGCCAAAGGGTGCCTTCTTTGCCTGAACAGCTGCCCAAACTCTCACCTTTCCACTCAGGCCACCCTCTTTCTTGAAGTGTGTGTGGAAGCTGTCCGCACAGTACACCTCGCTGCACAGATAACCATAGGACTGGGCATCATAGCTTCCTGCCAGGTGACCGAAGTTCGCAGGAAGATGGGTCCCTGGGACACACACGGAGAGGCTCCTGCCCGGGCCACAGGCCGCCCACTGCCCCAGCCCCAGTTCAGCGGCCGAAAACCAGCCCTGTCTGAGTCTCCTGCCTCTAGAAGGAGTATTGGACCAACACTTCTAGAAAATGGGGTCCTCACGGACAACTCATTGGAGGGACAGAAATAAATCTTTGCCGACTTTCTGCTGAAACTTAGGAGCGTTCACACCTAAGCCTCTTACAAGGTCAGCTCTTTAGCTAAACATGAGCTCATTATCGAAATTTACACAATAATGAAGTGATCAGCTACAAGGGGAGACAATCAGCAAAAACAATCAATACCAGAATTAGATTCCCAAGGCCATCCATCAGATGTTGGAATAATCAGGTGCAAGGCAGGATATATACATAACACTGGAACTGAAACAAGAAACAAGGGTGTTTTCAAATTCTGGTACGATCTCTAAAACATTTTTAAAGTACATGTCATTGATAAAGCTAAATACTCAAAGGTTGTGTAATCCAACAGATTAATCATTGAGAAGAGTGAAATTATGCTGTTTTGAAAATTATGGCAGGTGAGATTTTCTTCCTAATTATATAAGAAGATTTCTCTAAAACATACACATTATTTCAAAGATTTATTGGCTGTGAAATAAGTTAGGGTATTTCAAATGGCTTGTCTGCAATGAAAGGTGCTATGTAGGGAATCACAGAAAGTCGAGGGGAAAATATGTCAATATATACATTGCTATACGTAGAACTAAGCCTTAGGACAGCAACAATGTAGAGGACCTGACACTTAGAAACTTGCAAGTAAGCTGGAATCTTCAAAAGTTCAAATCTTTATAAGTAAAAAGATTTATTAAAATGAATAACCAAGTGTTTTAATTGACATCAGAAGATCAAACCAATAAACCCTGAGAACATAGATAAAAGATAAATAAAGATATGAGCAGAACTTAATACAACAGCAAACGTATAAAATTGAGGTGATTTAGTAAGTCCAAAGAATATTCTTTGAAAAGATTGAAAAGACACACTTTGATTAAGGAAAACAAAAACATAAGTGAAGAATATACAGAAAGAATCAGGACAATGTTATAGCAGAGAATATATGAAATGCCAGTAAATTTGAACATTTCTGTAAAGGGGACCATTTCCTAGCTCCTAAAGTTTACCAAAACTGACACAAGAGGAAGTCATTTAAGGTCATCATGTCTGCCCTTGGCATTCTCGGAACGCCCTGGCCTCAGAATGCAGCAACTGTAGTCCATGGTAACCTGAGGAGAGGGGGCGGGGCTGAGGCAGGTTGGAACACTGCCCTCACTGAGGGAGTGGGTGTGGCCATCTCTGCTGTGACTGAACAAAGGGAAGGGGAGCATGGGGCCGAGGGCAGGGCCCTCAGAGCCCGGCAGGCCCAGTGGGGTGTCACAAGCATTTAGGCCCAGGCCAAAGGGCGCCTTCTTTGTCTGAACAGCTGCCCAAACTCTCACCTTTCCACTCAGGCCGCCCTCTTACTTGAAGTGTGTGTGGAACCTCTCCACGCAGTACACCTCGCTGCACAGCTAACCATAGGTCTGGGCATCGTAGCTTCCTGCCAGGTGACCGATGTTTGCAGGTAGATCGGTCCCTGGGACACACGCGGAGAGGCTCCTGCCCGGGCCACAGGCCGCCCACTACCCCAGCCCCAGATTGGTGCCGCACAGCAGCCCTGTCTGAGTCCCCTCCCTCTAGAGGGAGTATTTAAACAACACTTCTAGTAAACGGAGTCCTCGCGCGCAACTCATTGGAGGGACACAAATTAATCTTTGCCGACTTTCTGCTGAAACTCAGGAGCATTCACACCTAAGCCTCTTACACGGTCAGCTGTTTAGCTAAACATGAGCTCATGATCTAAATTTACACAATAATGAAGAGATCAGCTACAAGGGGAGACAATCAGGAAAAACAATCAATACCATAATTAGATTCCCAAAGCCATCCATCAGATGTTGGAATAATCAGGTGCAAGGCAGGATATATACAGAAAACTGGAACTGAAACAAGAAACAAGGATGTTTTCAAAGTCTGGTAGGATCTCTAAAACATTTTTAAAGTACATGTCATTGATAAAGCTAACTACTCAAAGGTTGTGTAATACAACAGATTAATCATTGAGAAGAGTGAAATTATGCTGTTTTGAAAACTATGGCAGGTCAGATTTTCTGCCTAATTATATAAGAAGATTTATCTAAAACCTACACATTATTTCAAAGACTTATTGGCTGTGAAATAAGTTAAGGGTATTTCAAATGGCTTGTCTGCAATGAAAGGTGCTATGTAGGGAATCACAGAAAGTCGAGGGGAAAATATGTCAATATATACATTGCTATAGGTTGAACTAAGCCTTAGGACAGCAACAATGTAGAGGACCTGACCCTTAGAATCTTACAAGTAAGCTGGAATCTTCAAAAGTTCCAATATTTATAAGTAAAAAGATTTATTAAAATGAATAACCAAGTGTTTTAATTGACATCAGAAGATCAATCCAATAAACCCTGAGAACATAGATAAAAGATAAATAAAGATATGAGCAGAACTTAATACAACAGCAAACGTATAAAATTGAGGTGATTTAGTAAGTCCAAAGAATATTCTTTGAAAAGATTTAAAAGACACACTTTGAGTAAGGAAAACAAAAACATAAGTAAAGAATATATAGAAAGAGTCAGGACAATGTTATAGCAAAGAATATATGAAATGCCAGTAAATTTGAATATTTCTGTAAAGAGGACCATTTCCTAGCTCCTAAAGTTTACCAAAACTGAGACAAGAGGAAATCATTTAACGTCCTCATGCCTGCCCTTGTCATTCTGAGAACGAACTGACCTCAGAATGCAGCATCTGTAGTCCATGGTAACCTGCGGAGGTGGGGCGGGGCTGAGGGAGTTTGGAACACTGCCCTCACTGAGGGAGTGGGTGTGGCCATCTCTGCTGTGACTGAACAAAGTGCAGGGGAGCAGGGGTCCCAGGGAAGGGCACTCAGAGCCCAGCAGGCCCAGTGTGGTTTCACAAGCATTTAGGCCCAGGCCAAAGGGTGCCTTCTTTGCCTGAACAGCTGCCCAAACTCTCACCTTTCCACTCAGGCTACCCTCTTTCTTGAAGTGCGTGTGGAAGCTGTCCGCGCAGTACACCTCGCTGCACAGCTAACCATAGGACTGGGCATCGTAGCTTCCTGCCAGGTGACCGAAGTTCGCAGGAAGATGGGTCCCTGGGACACACAAGGAGAGGTTCCTGCCGGGGCCACAGGCCGCCCACTGCCCCAGCCCCAGTTCAGCGGCCGAAAATCAGCCCTGTCTGAGTCTCCTGCCTCTAGAAGGAGTATTAGACCAACACTTCTAGAAAATGGGGTCCTCACGGGCAACTCATTGGAGGGACAGAAATAAATCTTGGCCGACTTTCTGCTGAAACTTAGGAGCGTTCACACCAAAGCCTCTTACAAGGTCAGCTGTTTAGCTAAACATGAGCTCATGATCTAAATTTACACAATAATGAAGAGATCAGCTACAAGGGGAGACAATCAGGAAAAACAATCAATACCATAATTAGATTCCCAAAGCCATCCATCAGATGTTGGAATAATCAGGTGCAAGGCAGGATATATACAGAAAACTGGAACTGAAACAAGAAACAAGGATGTTTTCAAAGTCTGGTAGGATCTCTAAAACATTTTTAAAGTACATGTCATTGATAAAGCTAACTACTCAAAGGTTGTGTAATACAACAGATTAATCATTGAGAAGAGTGAAATTATGCTGTTTTGAAAACTATGGCAGGTCAGATTTTCTGCCTAATTATATAAGAAGATTTATCTAAAACCTACACATTATTTCAAAGACTTATTGGCTGTGAAATAAGTTAAGGGTATTTCAAATGGCTTGTCTGCAATGAAAGGTGCTATGTAGGGAATCACAGAAAGTCGAGGGGAAAATATGTCAATATATACATTGCTATAGGTTGAACTAAGCCTTAGGACAGCAACAATGTAGAGGACCATACCCTTAGAAGCTTACAAGTAAGCTGGAATCTTCAAAAGTTCCAATATTTATAAGTAAAAAGATTTATTAAAATGAATAACCAAGTGTTTTAATTGACATCAGAAGATCAATCCAATAAACCCTGAGAACATAGATAAAAGATAAATAAAGATATGAGCAGAACTTAATACAACAGCAAACGTATAAAATTGAGGTGATTTAGTAAGTCCAAAGAATATTCTTTGAAAAGATTGAGAAGACACACTTTGATTAAGGAAAACAAAAATGTAAGTAAAGAATATCCTGAAAGAGCCAGGACAAAGTAATAGCAGAGAATATATGAAATGCCAGTAAATTTGAATATTTCTGTAAAGGGGACCATTTCCTAGCTCCTAAAGTTTACCAAAACTGACACAAGAGGAAATCATTTAAGGTCATCAGGTCTTCCCTTGGCATTCTCGGAACGACCTGGCCTCAGAATTCAGCATCTGTAGTCCATGGTAACCTGCGGAGAGGGGGCGGGCCTGAGTGTGGTTGGAACACTGCCCTCACTGAGGGAGTGGGTGTGGCCATCTCTGCTGTGACTGAACAATGGCAGGGGAGCATGGGTCCCAGGGAAGGGCCCTCAGAGCCCAGCAGGCCCAGTGTGGTGTCACAAGCATTTAGGCCTAGACCAAAGGGCGCCTTCTTTGTCTGAAGAGCTGCCCAAACTCTCACCTTTCCACTCAGGCCGCCCTCTTACTTGAAGTGTGTTTGGAAGCTGTCCGCGCAGTACACTTCGCTACACAGCTAACCATAGGTCTGGGCATCGTAGCTTCCTGGCAGGTGACCGAAGTTCGCAGGCATATGAGTCCCTGGGACACACGCGGAGAGGCTCCTGCCCGGGCCACAGGCCACCCACTGCCCCAGCCCCAGATCAGGGGCCGCAAAGCAGCCCTGTCTGAGTCCCCTGCCTCTGGAGGGAGTATTGTACCAACACTTCTAGAAATAGGTGTCGTCGCGGGCAACTCATTGGAGGGACACAAATAAATCTTTGCCGACTTTCTGCTGAAACTTAGGAGCGTTCACACCTAAGCCTCTTACAAGGTCAGCTGTTTAGCTAAACATGAGCTCATGATCTAAATTTACACAATAATGAAGAGATCAGCTACAAGGGGAGACAATCAGCAAAAACAATCAATACCAGAATTAGATTCCCAAGGCCATCCATCAGATGTTGGAATAATCAGGTGCAAGGCAGGATATATACATAAAACTGGAACTGAAACAAGAAACAAGGATGTTTTCAAAGTCTGGTAGGATCTCTAAAACATTTTTAAAGTACATGTCATTGATAAAGCTAACTACTCAAAGGTTGTGTAATCCAACAGATTAATCCTTGAGAAGAGTGAAATTATGCTGTTTCGAAAACTATGGCAGGTCAGATTTTCTGCCTAATTATATAAGAAGATTTATCTAAAACCTACACATTATTTCAAAGACTTATTGGCTGTGAAATAAGTTAAGGGTATGTCAAATGGCTTGTCTGCAATGAAAGGTGCTATGTAGGGAATCACAGAAAGTCGAGGGGAAAATGTGTCAATATATACATTGCTATATGTTGAACTAAGCCTTAGGACAGCAACAATGTAGAGCACCTGACACTTAGAAACTTGCAAGTAAGCTGGAATCTTCAAAAGTTACAATTTTTATAAGTAAAAATATTTATTAAAATGAATAACCAAGTGTTTTAATTGACATCAGAAGATCAAACCAATATACCCTGAGAACATAGATAAAAGAAAAATAAAGATATGAGCAGAACTTAATACAACAGCAAACGTATAAAATTGAGGTGATTTAGTAAGTCCAAAGAATATTCTTTGAAAAGATTTAAAAGACACACTTTGAGTAAGGAAAACAAAAGCATAAGTAAAGAATATATAGAAAGAGTCAGGACAATGTTATAGCAAAGAATATATGAAATGCCAGTAAATTTGAATATTTCTGTAAAGGGGACCATTTCCTAGCTCCTAAAGTTTACCAAAACTGAGACAAGAGGAAATCATTTAAGGTCCTCATGCCTGCCCTTGTCATTCTGAGAACGCCCTGGCCTCAAAATGCAGCATCTGTAGTCCATGGTAACCTGCGGAGTGGGGGCGGGGCTGAGGGAGTTTGGAACACTGCCCTCACTGAGGGAGTGGGTGTGGCCATCTCTGCTGTGACTGAACAAAGTGCAGGGGAGCAGGGGTCCCAGGGAAGGGCACTCAGAGCCCAGCAGGTCCAGTGTGGTTTCACAAGCATTTAGGCCCAGGCCAAAGGGTGCTTTCTTTGCCTGAACAGCTGCCCAAACTCTCACCTTTCCACTCAGGCCACCCTCTTTCTTGAAGTGTGTGTGGAAGCTGTCCGCACAGTACACCTCGCTGAACAGATAACCATAGGACTGGGCATCATAGCTTCCTGCCAGGTGACCGAAGTTCGCAGGAAGATGGGTCCCTGGGACACACACGGAGAGGCTCCTGCCCGGGCCACAGGCCGCCCACTGCCCCAGCCCCAGTTCAGCGGCCGAAAACCAGCCCTGTCTGAGTCTCCTGCCTCTAGAAGGAGTATTGGACCAACACTTCTAGAAAATGGGGTCCTCACGGGCAACTCATTGGAGGGACAGAAGTAAATCTTTGCCGACTTTCTGCTGAAACTTAGGAGCGTTCACACCTAAGCCTCTTACAAGGTCAGCTGTTTAGCTAAACATGAGCTCATGATCTAAATTTACACAATAATGAAGAGATCAGCTACAAGGGGAGACAATCAGCAAAAACAATCAATACCAGAATTAGATTCCCAAGGCCATCCATCAGATGGTGGAATAATCAGGTGCAAGGCAGGATATATACATAACACTGGAACTGAAACAAGAAACAAGGATGTTTTGAAAGTCTGGTACGATCTCTAAAACATTTTTAAAGTACATGTCATTGATAAAGCTAAATACTCAAAGGTTGTGTAATCCAACAGATTAATCATTGAGAAGAGTGAAATTATGCTGTTTTGAAAACTATGGCAGGTGAGATTTTCTTCCTAATTATATAAGAAGATTTCTCTAAAACATACACATTATTTCAAAGACTTATTGGCTGTGAAATAAGTTAACGGTATTTCAAATGGCTTGTCTGCAATGAAAGGTGCTATGTAGGGAATCACAGAAAGTCGAGGGGAAAATGTGTCAATATATACATTGCTATAGGTGAACTAAGCCTTAGGACAGCAACAATGTAGAGGACCTGACCCTTAGAAGCTTACAAGTAAGCTGGAATCTTCAAAAGTTACAATTTTTATAAGTAAAAATATTTATTAAAATGAATAACCAAGTGTTTTAATTGACATCAGAAGATCAAACCAATATACCCTGAGAACATAGATAAAAGAAAAATAAAGATATGAGCAGAACTTAATACAACAGCAAACGTATAAAATTGAGGTGATTTAGTAAGTCCAAAGAATATTCTTTGAAAAGATTTAAAAGACACACTTTGAGTAAGGAAAACAAAAACATAAGTAAAGAATATATAGAAAGAGTCAGGACAATGTTATAGCAAAGAATATATGAAATGCCAGTAAATTTGAATATTTCTGTAAAGGGGACCATTTCCTAGCTCCTAAAGTTTACCAAAACTGAGACAAGAGGAAATCATTTAAGGTCCTCATGCCTGCCCTTGTCATTCTGAGAACAACCTGGCCTCAGAATGCAGCATCTGTAGTCCATGGTAACCTGCGGAGGTGGGGCGGGGCTGAGGGAGTTTGGAACACTGCCCTCACTGAGGGAGTGGGTGTGGCCATCTCTGCTGTGACTGAACAAAGTGCAGGGGAGCAGGTGTCCCAGGGAAGGGCACTCAGAGCCCAGCAGGCCCAGTGTGGTTTCAAAAGCATTTAGGCCCAGGCCAAAGGGTGCCTTCTTTGCCTGAACAGCTGCCCAAACTCTCACCTTTCCACTCAGGCCACCCTCTTTCTTGAAGTGCGTGTGGAAGCTGTCCCCACAGTACACCTCGCTGCACAGCTAACCATAGGACTGGGCATCGTAGCTTCCTGCCAGGTGACCGAAGTTCGCAGGAAGATGGGTCCCTGGGACACACACGGAGAGGCTCCTGCCGGGGCCACAGGCCGCCCACTGCCCCAGCCCCAGTTCAGCGGCCGAAAATCAGCCCTGTCTGAGTCTCCTGCCTCTAGAAGGTGTATTGGACCAACACTTCTAGAAAATGGGGTCCTCACGGGCAACTCATTGGAGGGACAGAAATAAATCTTTGCCGACTTTCTGCTGAAACTTAGGAGCGTTCACACCAAAGCCTCTTACAAGGTCAGCTCTTTAGCTAAACATGAGCTCATTATCGAAATTTACACAATGATGAAGTGATCAGCTACAAGGGGAGACAATCAGCAAAAACAATCAATACCAGAATTAGATTCCCAAGGCCATCCATCAGATGTTGGAATAATCAGGTGCAAAGCAGGATATATACATAACACTGGAACTGAAACAAGAAACAAGGGTGTTTTCAAATTCTGGTACGATCTCTAAAACATTTTTAAAGTACATGTCATTGATAAAGCTAAATACTCAAAGGTTGTGTAATACAACAGATTAATCATTGAGAAGAGTGAAATTATGCTGTTTTGAAAATTATGGCAGGTGAGATTTTCTTCCTAATTATATAAGAAGATTTGTCTAAAACATACACATTATTTCAAAGACTTATTGGCTGTGAAATAAGTTAGGGTATTTCAAATGGCTTGTCTGCAATGAAAGGTGCTATGTAGGGAATCACAGAAAGTCGAGGGGAAAATATGTCAATATATACATTGCTATACGTAGAACTAAGCCTTAGGACAGCAACAATGTAGAGGACCTGACACTTAGAAACTTGCAAGTAAGCTGGAATCTTCAAAAGTTCAAATCTTTATAAGTAAAAAGATTTATTAAAATGAATAACCAAGTGTTTTAATTGACATCAGAAGATCAAACCAATAAACCCTGAGAACATAGATAAAAGATAAATAAAGATATGAGCAGAACTTAATACAACAGCAAACGTATAAAATTGAGGTGATTTAGTAAGTCCAAAGAATATTCTTTGAAAAGATTGAAAAGACACACTTTGATTAAGGAAAACAAAAACATAAGTGAAGAATATACAGAAAGAATCAGGACAATGTTATAGCAGAGAATATATGAAATGCCAGTAAATTTGAACATTTCTGTAAAGGGGACCATTTCCTAGCTCCTAAAGTTTACCAAAACTGACACAAGAGGAAGTCATTTAAGGTCATCATGTCTGCCCTTGGCATTCTCGGAACGCCCTGGCCTCAGAATGCAGCAACTGTAGTCCATGGTAACCTGAGGAGAGGGGGCGGGGCTGAGGCAGGTTGGAACACTGCCCTCACTGAGGGAGTGGGTGTGGCCATCTCTGCTGTGACTGAACAAAGGGAAGGGGAGCATGGGGCCGAGGGCAGGGCCGTCAGAGCCCGGCAGGCCCAGTGGGGTGTCACAAGCATTTAGGCCCAGGCCAAAGGGCGCCTTCTTTGTCTGAACAGCTGCCCAAACTCTCACCTTTCCACTCAGGCCGCCCTCTTACTTGAAGTGTGTGTGGAACCTCTCCACGCAGTACACCTCGCTGCACAGCTAACCATAGGTCTGGGCATCGTAGCTTCCTGCCAGGTGACCGATGTTTGCAGGTAGATCGGTCCCTGGGACACACGCGGAGAGGCTCCTGCCCGGGCCACAGGCCGCCCACTACCCCAGCCCCAGATTGGTGCCGCACAGCAGCCCTGTCTGAGTCCCCTCCCTCTAGAGGGAGTATTTAAACAACACTTCTAGTAAACGGAGTCCTCGCGCGCAACTCATTGGAGGGACACAAATTAATCTTTGCCGACTTTCTGCTGAAACTCAGGAGCATTCACACCTAAGCCTCTTACACGGTCAGCTGTTTAGCTAAACATGAGCTCATGATCTAAATTTACACAATAATGAAGAGATCAGCTACAAGGGGAGACAATCAGGAAAAACAATCAATACCATAATTAGATTCCCAAAGCCATCCATCAGATGTTGGAATAATCAGGTGCAAGGCAGGATATATACAGAAAACTGGAACTGAAACAAGAAACAAGGATGTTTTCAAAGTCTGGTAGGATCTCTAAAGCATTTTTAAAGTACATGTCATTGATAAAGCTAACTACTCAAAGGTTGTGTAATACAACAGATTAATCATTGAGAAGAGTGAAATTATGCTGTTTTGAAAACTATGGCAGGTCAGATTTTCTGCCTAATTATATAAGAAGATTTATCTAAAACCTACACATTATTTCAAAGACTTATTGGCTGTGAAATAAGTTAAGGGTATTTCAAATGGCTTGTCTGCAATGAAAGGTGCTATGTAGGGAATCACAGAAAGTCGAGGGGAAAATATGTCAATATATACATTGCTATAGGTTGAACTAAGCCTTAGGACAGCAACAATGTAGAGGACCTGACCCTTAGAATCTTACAAGTAAGCTGGAATCTTCAAAAGTTCCAATATTTATAAGTAAAAAGATTTATTAAAATGAATAACCAAGTGTTTTAATTGACATCAGAAGATCAATCCAATAAACCCTGAGAACATAGATAAAAGATAAATAAAGATATGAGCAGAACTTAATACAACAGCAAACGTATAAAATTGAGGTGATTTAGTAAGTCCAAAGAATATTCTTTGAAAAGATTTAAAAGACACACTTTGAGTAAGGAAAACAAAAACATAAGTAAAGAATATATAGAAAGAGTCAGGACAATGTTATAGCAAAGAATATATGAAATGCCAGTAAATTTGAATATTTCTGTAAAGAGGACCATTTCCTAGCTCCTAAAGTTTACCAAAACTGAGACAAGAGGAAATCATTTAACGTCCTCATGCCTGCCCTTGTCATTCTGAGAACGAACTGACCTCAGAATGCAGCATCTGTAGTCCATGGTAACCTGCGGAGGTGGGGCGGGGCTGAGGGAGTTTGGAACACTGCCCTCACTGAGGGAGTGGGTGTGGCCATCTCTGCTGTGACTGAACAAAGTGCAGGGGAGCAGGGGTCCCAGGGAAGGGCACTCAGAGCCCAGCAGGCCCAGTGTGGTTTCACAAGCATTTAGGCCCAGGCCAAAGGGTGCCTTCTTTGCCTGAACAGCTGCCCAAACTCTCACCTTTCCACTCAGGCTACCCTCTTTCTTGAAGTGCGTGTGGAAGCTGTCCGCGCAGTACACCTCGCTGCACAGCTAACCATAGGACTGGGCATCGTAGCTTCCTGCCAGGTGACCGAAGTTCGCAGGAAGATGGGTCCCTGGGACACACAAGGAGAGGTTCCTGCCGGGGCCACAGGCCGCCCACTGCCCCAGCCCCAGTTCAGCGGCCGAAAATCAGCCCTGTCTGAGTCTCCTGCCTCTAGAAGGAGTATTAGACCAACACTTCTAGAAAATGGGGTCCTCACGGGCAACTCATTGGAGGGACAGAAATAAATCTTGGCCGACTTTCTGCTGAAACTTAGGAGCGTTCACACCAAAGCCTCTTACAAGGTCAGCTGTTTAGCTAAACATGAGCTCATGATCTAAATTTACACAATAATGAAGAGATCAGCTACAAGGGGAGACAATCAGGAAAAACAATCAATACCATAATTAGATTCCCAAAGCCATCCATCAGATGTTGGAATAATCAGGTGCAAGGCAGGATATATACAGAAAACTGGAACTGAAACAAGAAACAAGGATGTTTTCAAAGTCTGGTAGGATCTCTAAAACATTTTTAAAGTACATGTCATTGATAAAGCTAACTACACAAAGGTTGTGTAATCCAACAGATTAATCATTGAGAAGAGTGAAATTATGCTGTTTTGAAAACTATGGCAGGTCAGATTTTCTGCCTAATTATATAAGAAGATTTATCTAAAACCTACACATTATTTCAAAGACTTATTGGCTGTGAAATAAGTTAAGGGTATTTCAAATGGCTTGTCTGCAATGAAAGGTGCTATGTAGGGAATCACAGAAAGTCGAGGGGAAAATATGTCAATATATACATTGCTATAGGTTGAACTAAGCCTTAGGACAGCAACAATGTAGAGGACCTGACCCTTAGAATCTTACAAGTAAGCTGGAATCTTCAAAAGTTCCAATATTTATAAGTAAAAAGATTTATTAAAATGAATAACCAAATGTTTTAATTGACATCAGAAGATCAATCCAATAAACCCTGAGAACATAGATAAAAGATAAATAAAGATATGAGCAGAACTTAATACAACAGCAAACGTATAAAATTGAGGTGATTTAGTAAGTCCAAAGAATATTCTTTGAAAAGATTGAGAAGACACACTTTGATTAAGGAAAACAAAAATGTAAGTAAAGAATATCCTGAAAGAGACAGGACAAAGTAATAGCAGAGAATATATGAAATGCCAGTAAATTTGAATATTTCTGTAAAGGGGACCATTTCCTAGCTCCTAAAGTTTACCAAAACTGACACAAGAGGAAATCATTTAAGGTCATCAGGTCTTCCCTTGGCATTCTCGGAACGACCTGGCCTCAGAATTCAGCATCTGTAGTCCATGGTAACCTGCGGAGAGGGGGCGGGGCTGAGTGTGGTTGGAACACTGCCCTCACTGAGGGAGTGGGTGTGGCCATCTCTGCTGTGACTGAACAATGGCAGGGGAGCATGGGTCCCAGGGAAGGGCCCTCAGAGCCCAGCAGGCCCAGTGTGGTGTCACAAGCATTTAGGCCTAGACCAAAGGGCGCCTTCTTTGTCTGAAGAGCTGCCCAAACTCTCACCTTTCCACTCAGGCCGCCCTCTTACTTGAAGTGTGTTTGGAAGCTGTCCGCGCAGTACACTTCGCTACACAGCTAACCATAGGTCTGGGCATCGTAGCTTCCTGGCAGGTGACCGAAGTTCGCAGGCATATGAGTCCCTGGGACACACGCGGAGAGGCTCCTGCCCGGGCCACAGGCCACCCACTGCCCCAGCCCCAGATCAGGGGCCGCAAAGCAGCCCTGTCTGAGTCCCCTGCCTCTGGAGGGAGTATTGTACCAACACTTCTAGAAATAGGTGTCGTCGCGGGCAACTCATTGGAGGGACACAAATAAATCTTTGCCGACTTTCTGCTGAAACTTAGGAGCGTTCACACCTAAGCCTCTTACAAGGTCAGCTGTTTAGCTAAACATGAGCTCATGATCTAAATTTACACAATAATGAAGAGATCAGCTACAAGGGGAGACAATCAGCAAAAACAATCAATACCAGAATTAGATTCCCAAGGCCATCCATCAGATGTTGGAATAATCAGGTGCAAGGCAGGATATATACATAAAACTGGAACTGAAACAAGAAACAAGGATGTTTTCAAAGTCTGGTAGGATCTCTAAAACATTTTTAAAGTACATGTCATTGATAAAGCTAACTACTCAAAGGTTGTGTAATCCAACAGATTAATCCTTGAGAAGAGTGAAATTATGCTGTTTCGAAAACTATGGCAGGTCAGATTTTCTGCCTAATTATATAAGAAGATTTATCTAAAACCTACACATTATTTCAAAGACTTATTGGCTGTGAAATAAGTTAAGGGTATTTCAAATGGCTTGTCTGCAATGAAAGGTGCTATGTAGGGAATCACAGAAAGTCGAGGGGAAAATGTGTCAATATATACATTGCTATATGTTGAACTAAGCCTTAGGACAGCAACAATGTAGAGCACCTGACACTTAGAAACTTGCAAGTAAGCTGGAATCTTCAAAAGTTACAATTTTTATAAGTAAAAATATTTATTAAAATGAATAACCAAGTGTTTTAATTGACATCAGAAGATCAAACCAATATACCCTGAGAACATAGATAAAAGAAAAATAAAGATATGAGCAGAACTTAATACAACAGCAAACGTATAAAATTGAGGTGATTTAGTAAGTCCAAAGAATATTCTTTGAAAAGATTTAAAAGACACACTTTGAGTAAGGAAAACAAAAGCATAAGTAAAGAATATATAGAAAGAGTCAGGACAATGTTATAGCAAAGAATATATGAAATGCCAGTAAATTTGAATATTTCTGTAAAGGGGACCATTTCCTAGCTCCTAAAGTTTACCAAAACTGAGACAAGAGGAAATCATTTAAGGTCCTCATGCCTGCCCTTGTCATTCTGAGAACGCCCTGGCCTCAAAATGCAGCATCTGTAGTCCATGGTAACCTGCGGAGTGGGGGCGGGGCTGAGGGAGTTTGGAACACTGCCCTCACTGAGGGAGTGGGTGTGGCCATCTCTGCTGTGACTGAACAAAGTGCAGGGGAGCAGGGGTCCCAGGGAAGGGCACTCAGAGCCCAGCAGGTCCAGTGTGGTTTCACAAGCATTTAGGCCCAGGCCAAAGGGTGCCTTCTTTGCCTGAACAGCTGCCCAAACTCTCACCTTTCCACTCAGGCCACCCTCTTTCTTGAAGTGTGTGTGGAAGCTGTCCGCACAGTACACCTCGCTGAACAGATAACCATAGGACTGGGCATCATAGCTTCCTGCCAGGTGACCGAAGTTCGCAGGAAGATGGGTCCCTGGGACACACACGGAGAGGCTCCTGCCCGGGCCACAGGCCGCCCACTGCCCCAGCCCCAGTTCAGCGGCCGAAAACCAGCCCTGTCTGAGTCTCCTGCCTCTAGAAGGAGTATTGGACCAACACTTCTAGAAAATGGGGTCCTCACGGGCAACTCATTGGAGGGACAGAAGTAAATCTTTGCCGACTTTCTGCTGAAACTTAGGAGCGTTCACACCTAAGCCTCTTACAAGGTCAGCTGTTTAGCTAAACATGAGCTCATGATCTAAATTTACACAATAATGAAGAGATCAGCTACAAGGGGAGACAATCAGCAAAAACAATCAATACCAGAATTAGATTCCCAAGGCCATCCATCAGATGGTGGAATAATCAGGTGCAAGGCAGGATATATACATAACACTGGAACTGAAACAAGAAACAAGGATGTTTTGAAAGTCTGGTACGATCTCTAAAACATTTTTAAAGTACATGTCATTGATAAAGCTAAATACTCAAAGGTTGTGTAATCCAACAGATTAATCATTGAGAAGAGTGAAATTATGCTGTTTTGAAAACTATGGCAGGTGAGATTTTCTTCCTAATTATATAAGAAGATTTCTCTAAAACATACACATTATTTCAAAGACTTATTGGCTGTGAAATAAGTTAACGGTATTTCAAATGGCTTGTCTGCAATGAAAGGTGCTATGTAGGGAATCACAGAAAGTCGAGGGGAAAATGTGTCAATATATACATTGCTATAGGTGAACTAAGCCTTAGGACAGCAACAATGTAGAGGACCTGACCCTTAGAAGCTTACAAGTAAGCTGGAATCTTCAAAAGTTACAATTTTTATAAGTAAAAATATTTATTAAAATGAATAACCAAGTGTTTTAATTGACATCAGAAGATCAAACCAATATACCCTGAGAACATAGATAAAAGAAAAATAAAGATATGAGCAGAACTTAATACAACAGCAAACGTATAAAATTGAGGTGATTTAGTAAGTCCAAAGAATATTCTTTGAAAAGATTTAAAAGACACACTTTGAGTAAGGAAAACAAAAACATAAGTAAAGAATATATAGAAAGAGTCAGGACAATGTTATAGCAAAGAATATATGAAATGCCAGTAAATTTGAATATTTCTGTAAAGGGGACCATTTCCTAGCTCCTAAAGTTTACCAAAACTGAGACAAGAGGAAATCATTTAAGGTCCTCATGCCTGCCCTTGTCATTCTGAGAACAACCTGGCCTCAGAATGCAGCATCTGTAGTCCATGGTAACCTGCGGAGGTGGGGCGGGGCTGAGGGAGTTTGGAACACTGCCCTCACTGAGGGAGTGGGTGTGGCCATCTCTGCTGTGACTGAACAAAGTGCAGGGGAGCAGGTGTCCCAGGGAAGGGCACTCAGAGCCCAGCAGGCCCAGTGTGGTTTCAAAAGCATTTAGGCCCAGGCCAAAGGGTGCCTTCTTTGCCTGAACAGCTGCCCAAACTCTCACCTTTCCACTCAGGCCACCCTCTTTCTTGAAGTGCGTGTGGAAGCTGTCCCCACAGTACACCTCGCTGCACAGCTAACCATAGGACTGGGCATCGTAGCTTCCTGCCAGGTGACCGAAGTTCGCAGGAAGATGGGTCCCTGGGACACACACGGAAAGGCTCCTGCCGGGGCCACAGGCCGCCCACTGCCCCAGCCCCAGTTCAGCGGCCGAAAATCAGCCCTGTCTGAGTCTCCTGCCTCTAGAAGGTGTATTGGACCAACACTTCTAGAAAATGGGGTCCTCACGGGCAACTCATTGGAGGGACAGAAATAAATCTTTGCCGACTTTCTGCTGAAACTTAGGAGCGTTCACACCAAAGCCTCTTACAAGGTCAGCTCTTTAGCTAAACATGAGCTCATTATCGAAATTTACACAATGATGAAGTGATCAGCTACAAGGGGAGACAATCAGCAAAAACAATCAATACCAGAATTAGATTCCCAAGGCCATCCATCAGATGTTGGAATAATCAGGTGCAAGGCAGGATATATACATAACACTGGAACTGAAACAAGAAACAAGGGTGTTTTCAAATTCTGGTACGATCTCTAAAACATTTTTAAAGTACATGTCATTGATAAAGCTAAATACTCAAAGGTTGTGTAATACAACAGATTAATCATTGAGAAGAGTGAAATTATGCTGTTTTGAAAATTATGGCAGGTGAGATTTTCTTCCTAATTATATAAGAAGATTTCTCTAAAACATACACATTATTTCAAAGACTTATTGGCTGTGAAATAAGTTAGGGTATTTCAAATGGCTTGTCTGCAATGAAAGGTGCTATGTAGGGAATCACAGAAAGTCGAGGGGAAAATATGTCAATATATACATTGCTATACGTAGAACTAAGCCTTAGGACAGCAACAATGTAGAGGACCTGACACTTAGAAACTTGCAAGTAAGCTGGAATCTTCAAAAGTTCAAATCTTTATAAGTAAAAAGATTTATTAAAATGAATAACCAAGTGTTTTAATTGACATCAGAAGATCAAACCAATAAACCCTGAGAACATAGATAAAAGATAAATAAAGATATGAGCAGAACTTAATACAACAGCAAACGTATAAAATTGAGGTGATTTAGTAAGTCCAAAGAATATTCTTTGAAAAGATTGAAAAGACACACTTTGATTAAGGAAAACAAAAACATAAGTGAAGAATATACAGAAAGAATCAGGACAATGTTATAGCAGAGAATATATGAAATGCCAGTAAATTTGAACATTTCTGTAAAGGGGACCATTTCCTAGCTCCTAAAGTTTACCAAAACTGACACAAGAGGAAGTCATTTAAGGTCATCATGTCTGCCCTTGGCATTCTCGGAACGCCCTGGCCTCAGAATGCAGCAACTGTAGTCCATGGTAACCTGAGGAGAGGGGGCGGGGCTGAGGCAGGTTGGAACACTGCCCTCACTGAGGGAGTGGGTGTGGCCATCTCTGCTGTGACTGAACAAAGGGAAGGGGAGCATGGGGCCGAGGGCAGGGCCCTCAGAGCCCGGCAGGCCCAGTGGGGTGTCACAAGCATTTAGGCCCAGGCCAAAGGGCGCCTTCTTTGTCTGAACAGCTGCCCAAACTCTCACCTTTCCACTCAGGCCGCCCTCTTACTTGAAGTGTGTGTGGAACCTCTCCACGCAGTACACCTCGCTGCACAGCTAACCATAGGTCTGGGCATCGTAGCTTCCTGCCAGGTGACCGATGTTTGCAGGTAGATCGGTCCGTGGGACACACGCGGAGAGGCTCCTGCCCGGGCCACAGGCCGCCCACTACCCCAGCCCCAGATTGGTGCCGCACAGCAGCCCTGTCTGAGTCCCCTCCCTCTAGAGGGAGTATTTAAACAACACTTCTAGTAAACGGAGTCCTCGCGCGCAACTCATTGGAGGGACACAAATTAATCTTTGCCGACTTTCTGCTGAAACTTAGGAGCATTCACACCTAAGCCTCTTACACGGTCAGCTGTTTAGCTAAACATGAGCTCATGATCTAAATTTACACAATAATGAAGAGATCAGCTACAAGGGGAGACAATCAGGAAAAACAATCAATACCATAATTAGATTCCCAAAGCCATCCATCAGATGTTGGAATAATCAGGTGCAAGGCAGGATATATACAGAAAACTGGAACTGAAACAAGAAACAAGGATGTTTTCAAAGTCTGGTAGGATCTCTAAAACATTTTTAAAGTACATGTCATTGATAAAGCTAAATACTCAAAGGTTGTGTAATACAACAGATTAATCATTGAGAAGAGTGAAATTATGCTGTTTTGAAAATTATGGCAGGTGAGATTTTCTTCCTAATTATATAAGAAGATTTGTCTAAAACATACACATTATTTCAAAGACTTATTGGCTGTGAAATAAGTTAGGGTATTTCAAATGGCTTGTCTGCAATGAAAGGTGCTATGTAGGGAATCACAGAAAGTCGAGGGGAAAATATGTCAATATATACATTGCTATACGTAGAACTAAGCCTTAGGACAGCAACAATGTAGAGGACCTGACACTTAGAAACTTGCAAGTAAGCTGGAATCTTCAAAAGTTCAAATCTTTATAAGTAAAAAGATTTATTAAAATGAATAACCAAGTGTTTTAATTGACATCAGAAGATCAAACCAATAAACCCTGAGAACATAGATAAAAGATAAATAAAGATATGAGCAGAACTTAATACAACAGCAAACGTATAAAATTGAGGTGATTTAGTAAGTCCAAAGAATATTCTTTGAAAAGATTGAAAAGACACACTTTGATTAAGGAAAACAAAAACATAAGTGAAGAATATACAGAAAGAATCAGGACAATGTTATAGCAGAGAATATATGAAATGCCAGTAAATTTGAACATTTCTGTAAAGGGGACCATTTCCTAGCTCCTAAAGTTTACCAAAACTGACACAAGAGGAAGTCATTTAAGGTCATCATGTCTGCCCTTGGCATTCTCGGAACGCCCTGGCCTCAGAATGCAGCAACTGTAGTCCATGGTAACCTGAGGAGAGGGGGCGGGGCTGAGGCAGGTTGGAACACTGCCCTCACTGAGGGAGTGGGTGTGGCCATCTCTGCTGTGACTGAACAAAGGGAAGGGGAGCATGGGGCCGAGGGCAGGGCCGTCAGAGCCCGGCAGGCCCAGTGGGGTGTCACAAGCATTTAGGCCCAGGCCAAAGGGCGCCTTCTTTGTCTGAACAGCTGCCCAAACTCTCACCTTTCCACTCAGGCCGCCCTCTTACTTGAAGTGTGTGTGGAACCTCTCCACGCAGTACACCTCGCTGCACAGCTAACCATAGGTCTGGGCATCGTAGCTTCCTGCCAGGTGACCGATGTTTGCAGGTAGATCGGTCCCTGGGACACACGCGGAGAGGCTCCTGCCCGGGCCACAGGCCGCCCACTACCCCAGCCCCAGATTGGTGCCGCACAGCAGCCCTGTCTGAGTCCCCTCCCTCTAGAGGGAGTATTTAAACAACACTTCTAGTAAACGGAGTCCTCGCGCGCAACTCATTGGAGGGACACAAATTAATCTTTGCCGACTTTCTGCTGAAACTTAGGAGCATTCACACCTAAGCCTCTTACACGGTCAGCTGTTTAGCTAAACATGAGCTCATGATCTAAATTTACACAATAATGAAGAGATCAGCTACAAGGGGAGACAATCAGGAAAAACAATCAATACCATAATTAGATTCCCAAAGCCATCCATCAGATGTTGGAATAATCAGGTGCAAGGCAGGATATATACAGAAAACTGGAACTGAAACAAGAAACAAGGATGTTTTCAAAGTCTGGTAGGATCTCTAAAACATTTTTAAAGTACATGTCATTGATAAAGCTAACTACTCAAAGGTTGTGTAATACAACAGATTAATCATTGAGAAGAGTGAAATTATGCTGTTTTGAAAACTATGGCAGGTCAGATTTTCTGCCTAATTATATAAGAAGATTTATCTAAAACCTACACATTATTTCAAAGACTTATTGGCTGTGAAATAAGTTAAGGGTATTTCAAATGGCTTGTCTGCAATGAAAGGTGCTATGTAGGGAATCACAGAAAGTCGAGGGGAAAATATGTCAATATATACATTGCTATAGGTTGAACTAAGCCTTAGGACAGCAACAATGTAGAGGACCTGACCCTTAGAATCTTACAAGTAAGCTGGAATCTTCAAAAGTTCCAATATTTATAAGTAAAAAGATTTATTAAAATGAATAACCAAGTGTTTTAATTGACATCAGAAGATCAATCCAATAAACCCTGAGAACATAGATAAAAGATAAATAAAGATATGAGCAGAACTTAATACAACAGCAAACGTATAAAATTGAGGTGATTTAGTAAGTCCAAAGAATATTCTTTGAAAAGATTTAAAAGACACACTTTGAGTAAGGAAAACAAAAACATAAGTAAAGAATATATAGAAAGAGTCAGGACAATGTTATAGCAAAGAATATATGAAATGCCAGTAAATTTGAATATTTCTGTAAAGAGGACCATTTCCTAGCTCCTAAAGTTTACCAAAACTGAGACAAGAGGAAATCATTTAACGTCCTCATGCCTGCCCTTGTCATTCTGAGAACGAACTGACCTCAGAATGCAGCATCTGTAGTCCATGGTAACCTGCGGAGGTGGGGCGGGGCTGAGGGAGTTTGGAACACTGCCCTCACTGAGGGAGTGGGTGTGGCCATCTCTGCTGTGACTGAACAAAGTGCAGGGGAGCAGGGGTCCCAGGGAAGGGCACTCAGAGCCCAGCAGGCCCAGTGTGGTTTCACAAGCATTTAGGCCCAGGCCAAAGGGTGCCTTCTTTGCCTGAACAGCTGCCCAAACTCTCACCTTTCCACTCAGGCTACCCTCTTTCTTGAAGTGCGTGTGGAAGCTGTCCGCGCAGTACACCTCGCTGCACAGCTAACCATAGGACTGGGCATCGTAGCTTCCTGCCAGGTGACCGAAGTTCGCAGGAAGATGGGTCCCTGGGACACACAAGGAGAGGTTCCTGCCGGGGCCACAGGCCGCCCACTGCCCCAGCCCCAGTTCAGCGGCCGAAAATCAGCCCTGTCTGAGTCTCCTGCCTCTAGAAGGAGTATTAGACCAACACTTCTAGAAAATGGGGTCCTCACGGGCAACTCATTGGAGGGACAGAAATAAATCTTTGCCGACTTTCTGCTGAAACTTAGGAGCGTTCACACCAAAGCCTCTTACAAGGTCAGCTGTTTAGCTAAACATGAGCTCATGATCTAAATTTACACAATAATGAAGAGATCAGCTACAAGGGGAGACAATCAAGAAAAACAATCAATACCATAATTAGATTCCCAAAGCCATCCATCAGATGTTGGAATAATCAGGTGCAAGGCAGGATATATACAGAAAACTGGAACTGAAACAAGAAACAAGGATGTTTTCAAAGTCTGGTAGGATCTCTAAAACATTTTTAAAGTACATGTCATTGATAAAGCTAACTACACAAAGGTTGTGTAATCCAACAGATTAATCATTGAGAAGAGTGAAATTATGCTGTTTTGAAAACTATGGCAGGTCAGATTTTCTGCCTAATTATATAAGAAGATTTATCTAAAACCTACACATTATTTCAAAGATTTATTGGCTGTGAAATAAGTTAAGGGTATTTCAAATGGCTTGTCTGCAATGAAAGGTGCTATGTAGGGAATCACAGAAAGTCGAGGGGAAAATATGTCAATATATACATTGCTATAGGTTGAACTAAGCCTTAGGACAGCAACAATGTAGAGGACCTGACCCTTAGAATCTTACAAGTAAGCTGGAATCTTCAAAAGTTCCAATATTTATAAGTAAAAAGATTTATTAAAATGAATAACCAAGTGTTTTAATTGACATCAGAAGATCAATCCAATAAACCCTGAGAACATAGATAAAAGATAAATAAAGATATGAGCAGAACTTAATACAACAGCAAACGTATAAAATTGAGGTGATTTAGTAAGTCCAAAGAATATTCTTTGAAAAGATTGAGAAGACACACTTTGATTAAGGAAAACAAAAATGTAAGTAAAGAATATCCTGAAAGAGACAGGACAAAGTAATAGCAGAGAATATATGAAATGCCAGTAAATTTGAATATTTCTGTAAAGGGGACCATTTCCTAGCTCCTAAAGTTTACCAAAACTGACACAAGAGGAAATCATTTAAGGTCATCAGGTCTTCCCTTGGCATTCTCGGAACGACCTGGCCTCAGAATTCAGCATCTGTAGTCCATGGTAACCTGCGGAGAGGGGGCGGGGCTGAGTGTGGTTGGAACACTGCCCTCACTGAGGGAGTGGGTGTGGCCATCTCTGCTGTGACTGAACAATGGCAGGGGAGCATGGGTCCCAGGGAAGGGCCCTCAGAGCCCAGCAGGCCCAGTGTGGTGTCACAAGCATTTAGGCCCAGACCAAAGGGCGCCTTCTTTGTCTGAAGAGCTGCCCAAACTCTCACCTTTCCACTCAGGCCGCCCTCTTACTTGAAGTGTGTTTGGAAGCTGTCCGCGCAGTACACTTCGCTACACAGCTAACCATAGGTCTGGGCATCGTAGCTTCCTGGCAGGTGACCGAAGTTCGCAGGCATATGAGTCCCTGGGACACACGCGGAGAGGCTCCTGCCCGGGCCACAGGCCACCCACTGCCCCAGCCCCAGATCAGGGGCCGCAAAGCAGCCCTGTCTGAGTCCCCTGCCTCTGGAGGGAGTATTGTACCAACACTTCTAGAAATAGGTGTCGTCGCGGGCAACTCATTGGAGGGACACAAATAAATCTTTGCCGACTTTCTGCTGAAACTTAGGAGCGTTCACACCTAAGCCTCTTACAAGGTCAGCTGTTTAGCTAAACATGAGCTCATGATCTAAATTTACACAATAATGAAGAGATCAGCTACAAGGGGAGACAATCAGCAAAAACAATCAATACCAGAATTAGATTCCCAAGGCCATCCATCAGATGTTGGAATAATCAGGTGCAAGGCAGGATATATACATAAAACTGGAACTGAAACAAGAAACAAGGATGTTTTCAAAGTCTGGTACGATCTCTAAAACATTTTTAAAGTACATGTCATTGATAAAGCTAACTACTCAAAGGTTGTGTAATCCAACAGATTAATCATTGAGAAGAGTGAAATTATGCTGTTTCGAAAACTATGGCAGGTCAGATTTTCTGCCTAATTATATAAGAAGATTTCTCTAAAACATACACATTATTTCAAAGACTTATTGGCTGTGAAATAAGTTAACGGTATTTCAAATGGCTTGTCTGCAATGAAAGGTGCTATGTAGGGAATCACAGAAAGTCGAGGGGAAAATGTGTCAATATATACATTGCTATATGTTGAACTAAGCCTTAGGACAGCAACAATGTAGAGCACCTGACACTTAGAAACTTGCAAGTAAGCTGGAATCTTCAAAAGTTACAATTTTTATAAGTAAAAATATTTATTAAAATGAATAACCAAGTGTTTTAATTGACATCAGAAGATCAAACCAATATACCCTGAGAACATAGATAAAAGAAAAATAAAGATATGAGCAGAACTTAATACAACAGCAAACGTATAAAATTGAGGTGATTTAGTAAGTCCAAAGAATATTCTTTGAAAAGATTTAAAAGACACACTTTGAGTAAGGAAAACAAAAGCATAAGTAAAGAATATATAGAAAGAGTCAGGACAATGTTATAGCAAAGAATATATGAAATGCCAGTAAATTTGAATATTTCTGTAAAGGGGACCATTTCCTAGCTCCTAAAGTTTACCAAAACTGAGACAAGAGGAAATCATTTAAGGTCCTCATGCCTGCCCTTGTCATTCTGAGAACGCCCTGGCCTCAGAATGCAGCATCTGTAGTCCATGGTAACCTGCGGAGGGGGGGCGGGGCTGAGGGAGTTTGGAACACTGCCCTCACTGAGGGAGTGGGTGTGGCCATCTCTGCTGTGACTGAACAAAGTGCAGGGGAGCAGGGGTCCCAGGGAAGGGCACTCAGAGCCCAGCAGGCCCAGTGTGGTTTCACAAGCATTTAGGGCCAGGCCAAAGGGTGCCTTCTTTGCCTGAACAGCTGCCCAAACTCTCACTTTTCCACTCAGGCCACCCTCTTTCTTGAAGTGTGTGTGGAAGCTGTCCGCACAGTACACCTCGCTGAACAGATAACCATAGGACTGGGCATCATAGCTTCCTGCCAGGTGACCGAAGTTCGCAGGAAGATGGGTCCCTGGGACACACACGGAGAGGCTCCTGCCCGGGCCACAGGCCGCCCACTGCCCCAGCCCCAGTTCAGCGGCCGAAAACCAGCCCTGTCTGAGTCTCCTGCCTCTAGAAGGAGTATTGGACCAACACTTCTAGAAAATGGGGTCCTCACGGGCAACTCATTGGAGGGACAGAAATAAATCTTTGCCGACTTTCTGCTGAAACTTAGGAGCGTTCACACCTAAGCCTCTTACAAGGTCAGCTCTTTAGCTAAACATGAGCTCATGATCGAAATTTACACAATAATGAAGTGATCAGCTACAAGGGGAGACAATCAGCAAAAACAATCAATACCAGAATTAGATTCCCAAGGCCATCCATCAGATGGTGGAATAATCAGGTGCAAGGCAGGATATATACATAACACTGGAACTGAAACAAGAAACAAGGATGTTTTGAAAGTCTGGTACGATCTCTAAAACATTTTTAAAGTACATGTCATTGATAAAGCTAAATACTCAAAGGTTGTGTAATCCAACAGATTAATCATTGAGAAGAGTGAAATTATGCTGTTTTGAAAACTATGCCAGGTCAGATTTTCTTCCTAATTATATAAGAAGATTTCTCTAAAACATACACATTATTTCAAAGACTTATTGGCTGTGAAATAAGTTAACGGTATTTCAAATGGCTTGTCTGCAATGAAAGGTGCTATGTAGGGAATCACAGAAAGTCGAGGGGAAAATGTGTCAATATATACATTGCTATAGGTGAACTAAGCCTTAGGACAGCAACAATGTAGAGGACCTGACCCTTAGAAGCTTACAAGTAAGCTGGAATCTTCAAAAGTTACAATTTTTATAAGTAAAAATATTTATTAAAATGAATAACCAAGTGTTTTAATTGACATCAGAAGATCAAACCAATATACCCTGAGAACATAGATAAAAGAAAAATAAAGATATGAGCAGAACTTAATACAACAGCAAACGTATAAAATTGAGGTGATTTAGTAAGTCCAAAGAATATTCTTTGAAAAGATTTAAAAGACACACTTTGAGTAAGGAAAACAAAAACATAAGTAAAGAATATATAGAAAGAGTCAGGACAATGTTATAGCAAAGAATATATGAAATGCCAGTAAATTTGAATATTTCTGTAAAGGGGACCATTTCCTAGCTCCTAAAGTTTACCAAAACTGAGACAAGAGGAAATCATTTAAGGTCCTCATGCCTGCCCTTGTCATTCTGAGAACAACCTGGCCTCAGAATGCAGCATCTGTAGTCCATGGTAACCTGCGGAGGTGGGGCGGGGCTGAGGGAGTTTGGAACACTGCCCTCACTGAGGGAGTGGGTGTGGCCATCTCTGCTGTGACTGAACAAAGTGCAGGGGAGCAGGTGTCCCAGAGAAGGGCACTCAGAGCCCAGCAGGCCCAGTGTGGTTTCAAAAGCATTTAGGCCCAGGCCAAAGGGTGCCTTCTTTGCCTGAACAGCTGCCCAAACTCTCACCTTTCCACTCAGGCCACCCTCTTTCTTGAAGTGCGTGTGGAAGCTGTCCCCACAGTACACCTCGCTGCACAGCTAACCATAGGACTGGGCATCGTAGCTTCCTGCCAGGTGACCGAAGTTCGCAGGAAGATGGGTCCCTGGGACACACACGGAGAGGCTCCTGCCGGGGCCACAGGCCGCCCACTGCCCCAGCCCCAGTTCAGCGGCCGAAAATCAGCCCTGTCTGAGTCTCCTGCCTCTAGAAGGTGTATTGGACCAACACTTCTAGAAAATGGGGTCCTCACGGGCAACTCATTGGAGGGACAGAAATAAATCTTTGCCGACTTTCTGCTGAAACTTAGGAGCGTTCACACCAAAGCCTCTTACAAGGTCAGCTCTTTAGCTAAACATGAGCTCATTATCGAAATTTACACAATGATGAAGTGATCAGCTACAAGGGGAGACAATCAGCAAAAACAATCAATACCAGAATTAGATTCCCAAGGCCATCCATCAGATGTTGGAATAATCAGGTGCAAGGCAGGATATATACATAACACTGGAACTGAAACAAGAAACAAGGGTGTTTTCAAATTCTGGTACGATCTCTAAAACATTTTTAAAGTACATGTCATTGATAAAGCTAAATACTCAAAGGTTGTGTAATACAACAGATTAATCATTGAGAAGAGTGAAATTATGCTGTTTTGAAAATTATGGCAGGTGAGATTTTCTTCCTAATTATATAAGAAGATTTGTCTAAAACATACACATTATTTCAAAGACTTATTGGCTGTGAAATAAGTTAGGGTATTTCAAATGGCTTGTCTGCAATGAAAGGTGCTATGTAGGGAATCACAGAAAGTCGAGGGGAAAATATGTCAATATATACATTGCTATACGTAGAACTAAGCCTTAGGACAGCAACAATGTAGAGGACCTGACACTTAGAAACTTGCAAGTAAGCTGGAATCTTCAAAAGTTCAAATCTTTATAAGTAAAAAGATTTATTAAAATGAATAACCAAGTGTTTTAATTGACATCAGAAGATCAAACCAATAAACCCTGAGAACATAGATAAAAGATAAATAAAGATATGAGCAGAACTTAATACAACAGCAAACGTATAAAATTGAGGTGATTTAGTAAGTCCAAAGAATATTCTTTGAAAAGATTGAAAAGACACACTTTGATTAAGGAAAACAAAAACATAAGTGAAGAATATACAGAAAGAATCAGGACAATGTTATAGCAGAGAATATATGAAATGCCAGTAAATTTGAACATTTCTGTAAAGGGGACCATTTCCTAGCTCCTAAAGTTTACCAAAACTGACACAAGAGGAAGTCATTTAAGGTCATCATGTCTGCCCTTGGCATTCTCGGAACGCCCTGGCCTCAGAATGCAGCAACTGTAGTCCATGGTAACCTGAGGAGAGGGGGCGGGGCTGAGGCAGGTTGGAACACTGCCCTCACTGAGGGAGTGGGTGTGGCCATCTCTGCTGTGACTGAACAAAGGGAAGGGGAGCATGGGGCCGAGGGCAGGGCCGTCAGAGCCCGGCAGGCCCAGTGGGGTGTCACAAGCATTTAGGCCCAGGCCAAAGGGCGCCTTCTTTGTCTGAACAGCTGCCCAAACTCTCACCTTTCCACTCAGGCCGCCCTCTTACTTGAAGTGTGTGTGGAACCTCTCCACGCAGTACACCTCGCTGCACAGCTAACCATAGGTCTGGGCATCGTAGCTTCCTGCCAGGTGACCGATGTTTGCAGGTAGATCGGTCCCTGGGACACACGCGGAGAGGCTCCTGCCCGGGCCACAGGCCGCCCACTACCCCAGCCCCAGATTGGTGCCGCACAGCAGCCCTGTCTGAGTCCCCTCCCTCTAGAGGGAGTATTTAAACAACACTTCTAGTAAACGGAGTCCTCGCGCGCAACTCATTGGAGGGACACAAATTAATCTTTGCCGACTTTCTGCTGAAACTTAGGAGCATTCACACCTAAGCCTCTTACACGGTCAGCTGTTTAGCTAAACATGAGCTCATGATCTAAATTTACACAATAATGAAGAGATCAGCTACAAGGGGAGACAATCAGGAAAAACAATCAATACCATAATTAGATTCCCAAAGCCATCCATCAGATGTTGGAATAATCAGGTGCAAGGCAGGATATATACAGAAAACTGGAACTGAAACAAGAAACAAGGATGTTTTCAAAGTCTGGTAGGATCTCTAAAACATTTTTAAAGTACATGTCATTGATAAAGCTAACTACTCAAAGGTTGTGTAATACAACAGATTAATCATTGAGAAGAGTGAAATTATGCTGTTTTGAAAACTATGGCAGGTCAGATTTTCTGCCTAATTATATAAGAAGATTTATCTAAAACCTACACATTATTTCAAAGACTTATTGGCTGTGAAATAAGTTAAGGGTATTTCAAATGGCTTGTCTGCAATGAAAGGTGCTATGTAGGGAATCACAGAAAGTCGAGGGGAAAATATGTCAATATATACATTGCTATAGGTTGAACTAAGCCTTAGGACAGCAACAATGTAGAGGACCTGACCCTTAGAATCTTACAAGTAAGCTGGAATCTTCAAAAGTTCCAATATTTATAAGTAAAAAGATTTATTAAAATGAATAACCAAGTGTTTTAATTGACATCAGAAGATCAATCCAATAAACCCTGAGAACATAGATAAAAGATAAATAAAGATATGAGCAGAACTTAATACAACAGCAAACGTATAAAATTGAGGTGATTTAGTAAGTCCAAAGAATATTCTTTGAAAAGATTTAAAAGACACACTTTGAGTAAGGAAAACAAAAACATAAGTAAAGAATATATAGAAAGAGTCAGGACAATGTTATAGCAAAGAATATATGAAATGCCAGTAAATTTGAATATTTCTGTAAAGAGGACCATTTCCTAGCTCCTAAAGTTTACCAAAACTGAGACAAGAGGAAATCATTTAACGTCCTCATGCCTGCCCTTGTCATTCTGAGAACGAACTGACCTCAGAATGCAGCATCTGTAGTCCATGGTAACCTGCGGAGGTGGGGCGGGGCTGAGGGAGTTTGGAACACTGCCCTCACTGAGGGAGTGGGTGTGGCCATCTCTGCTGTGACTGAACAAAGTGCAGGGGAGCAGGGGTCCCAGGGAAGGGCACTCAGAGCCCAGCAGGCCCAGTGTGGTTTCACAAGCATTTAGGCCCAGGCCAAAGGGTGCCTTCTTTGCCTGAACAGCTGCCCAAACTCTCACCTTTCCACTCAGGCTACCCTCTTTCTTGAAGTGCGTGTGGAAGCTGTCCGCGCAGTACACCTCGCTGCACAGCTAACCATAGGACTGGGCATCGTAGCTTCCTGCCAGGTGACCGAAGTTCGCAGGAAGATGGGTCCCTGGGACACACAAGGAGAGGTTCCTGCCGGGGCCACAGGCCGCCCACTGCCCCAGCCCCAGTTCAGCGGCCGAAAATCAGCCCTGTCTGAGTCTCCTGCCTCTAGAAGGAGTATTAGACCAACACTTCTAGAAAATGGGGTCCTCACGGGCAACTCATTGGAGGGACAGAAATAAATCTTTGCCGACTTTCTGCTGAAACTTAGGAGCGTTCACACCAAAGCCTCTTACAAGGTCAGCTGTTTAGCTAAACATGAGCTCATGATCTAAATTTACACAATAATGAAGAGATCAGCTACAAGGGGAGACAATCAAGAAAAACAATCAATACCATAATTAGATTCCCAAAGCCATCCATCAGATGTTGGAATAATCAGGTGCAAGGCAGGATATATACAGAAAACTGGAACTGAAACAAGAAACAAGGATGTTTTCAAAGTCTGGTAGGATCTCTAAAACATTTTTAAAGTACATGTCATTGATAAAGCTAACTACACAAAGGTTGTGTAATCCAACAGATTAATCATTGAGAAGAGTGAAATTATGCTGTTTTGAAAACTATGGCAGGTCAGATTTTCTGCCTAATTATATAAGAAGATTTATCTAAAACCTACACATTATTTCAAAGATTTATTGGCTGTGAAATAAGTTAAGGGTATTTCAAATGGCTTGTCTGCAATGAAAGGTGCTATGTAGGGAATCACAGAAAGTCGAGGGGAAAATATGTCAATATATACATTGCTATAGGTTGAACTAAGCCTTAGGACAGCAACAATGTAGAGGACCTGACCCTTAGAATCTTACAAGTAAGCTGGAATCTTCAAAAGTTCCAATATTTATAAGTAAAAAGATTTATTAAAATGAATAACCAAGTGTTTTAATTGACATCAGAAGATCAATCCAATAAACCCTGAGAACATAGATAAAAGATAAATAAAGATATGAGCAGAACTTAATACAACAGCAAACGTATAAAATTGAGGTGATTTAGTAAGTCCAAAGAATATTCTTTGAAAAGATTGAGAAGACACACTTTGATTAAGGAAAACAAAAATGTAAGTAAAGAATATCCTGAAAGAGACAGGACAAAGTAATAGCAGAGAATATATGAAATGCCAGTAAATTTGAATATTTCTGTAAAGGGGACCATTTCCTAGCTCCTAAAGTTTACCAAAACTGACACAAGAGGAAATCATTTAAGGTCATCAGGTCTTCCCTTGGCATTCTCGGAACGACCTGGCCTCAGAATTCAGCATCTGTAGTCCATGGTAACCTGCGGAGAGGGGGCGGGGCTGAGTGTGGTTGGAACACTGCCCTCACTGAGGGAGTGGGTGTGGCCATCTCTGCTGTGACTGAACAATGGCAGGGGAGCATGGGTCCCAGGGAAGGGCCCTCAGAGCCCAGCAGGCCCAGTGTGGTGTCACAAGCATTTAGGCCCAGACCAAAGGGCGCCTTCTTTGTCTGAAGAGCTGCCCAAACTCTCACCTTTCCACTCAGGCCGCCCTCTTACTTGAAGTGTGTTTGGAAGCTGTCCGCGCAGTACACTTCGCTACACAGCTAACCATAGGTCTGGGCATCGTAGCTTCCTGGCAGGTGACCGAAGTTCGCAGGCATATGAGTCCCTGGGACACACGCGGAGAGGCTCCTGCCCGGGCCACAGGCCACCCACTGCCCCAGCCCCAGATCAGGGGCCGCAAAGCAGCCCTGTCTGAGTCCCCTGCCTCTGGAGGGAGTATTGTACCAACACTTCTAGAAATAGGTGTCGTCGCGGGCAACTCATTGGAGGGACACAAATAAATCTTTGCCGACTTTCTGCTGAAACTTAGGAGCGTTCACACCTAAGCCTCTTACAAGGTCAGCTGTTTAGCTAAACATGAGCTCATGATCTAAATTTACACAATAATGAAGAGATCAGCTACAAGGGGAGACAATCAGCAAAAACAATCAATACCAGAATTAGATTCCCAAGGCCATCCATCAGATGTTGGAATAATCAGGTGCAAGGCAGGATATATACATAAAACTGGAACTGAAACAAGAAACAAGGATGTTTTCAAAGTCTGGTACGATCTCTAAAACATTTTTAAAGTACATGTCATTGATAAAGCTAACTACTCAAAGGTTGTGTAATCCAACAGATTAATCATTGAGAAGAGTGAAATTATGCTGTTTCGAAAACTATGGCAGGTCAGATTTTCTGCCTAATTATATAAGAAGATTTCTCTAAAACATACACATTATTTCAAAGACTTATTGGCTGTGAAATAAGTTAACGGTATTTCAAATGGCTTGTCTGCAATGAAAGGTGCTATGTAGGGAATCACAGAAAGTCGAGGGGAAAATGTGTCAATATATACATTGCTATATGTTGAACTAAGCCTTAGGACAGCAACAATGTAGAGCACCTGACACTTAGAAACTTGCAAGTAAGCTGGAATCTTCAAAAGTTACAATTTTTATAAGTAAAAATATTTATTAAAATGAATAACCAAGTGTTTTAATTGACATCAGAAGATCAAACCAATATACCCTGAGAACATAGATAAAAGAAAAATAAAGATATGAGCAGAACTTAATACAACAGCAAACGTATAAAATTGAGGTGATTTAGTAAGTCCAAAGAATATTCTTTGAAAAGATTTAAAAGACACACTTTGAGTAAGGAAAACAAAAGCATAAGTAAAGAATATATAGAAAGAGTCAGGACAATGTTATAGCAAAGAATATATGAAATGCCAGTAAATTTGAATATTTCTGTAAAGGGGACCATTTCCTAGCTCCTAAAGTTTACCAAAACTGAGACAAGAGGAAATCATTTAAGGTCCTCATGCCTGCCCTTGTCATTCTGAGAACGCCCTGGCCTCAGAATGCAGCATCTGTAGTCCATGGTAACCTGCGGAGGGGGGGCGGGGCTGAGGGAGTTTGGAACACTGCCCTCACTGAGGGAGTGGGTGTGGCCATCTCTGCTGTGACTGAACAAAGTGCAGGGGAGCAGGGGTCCCAGGGAAGGGCACTCAGAGCCCAGCAGGCCCAGTGTGGTTTCACAAGCATTTAGGGCCAGGCCAAAGGGTGCCTTCTTTGCCTGAACAGCTGCCCAAACTCTCACTTTTCCACTCAGGCCACCCTCTTTCTTGAAGTGTGTGTGGAAGCTGTCCGCACAGTACACCTCGCTGAACAGATAACCATAGGACTGGGCATCATAGCTTCCTGCCAGGTGACCGAAGTTCGCAGGAAGATGGGTCCCTGGGACACACACGGAGAGGCTCCTGCCCGGGCCACAGGCCGCCCACTGCCCCAGCCCCAGTTCAGCGGCCGAAAACCAGCCCTGTCTGAGTCTCCTGCCTCTAGAAGGAGTATTGGACCAACACTTCTAGAAAATGGGGTCCTCACGGGCAACTCATTGGAGGGACAGAAATAAATCTTTGCCGACTTTCTGCTGAAACTTAGGAGCGTTCACACCTAAGCCTCTTACAAGGTCAGCTCTTTAGCTAAACATGAGCTCATGATCGAAATTTACACAATAATGAAGTGATCAGCTACAAGGGGAGACAATCAGCAAAAACAATCAATACCAGAATTAGATTCCCAAGGCCATCCATCAGATGGTGGAATAATCAGGTGCAAGGCAGGATATATACATAACACTGGAACTGAAACAAGAAACAAGGATGTTTTGAAAGTCTGGTACGATCTCTAAAACATTTTTAAAGTACATGTCATTGATAAAGCTAAATACTCAAAGGTTGTGTAATCCAACAGATTAATCATTGAGAAGAGTGAAATTATGCTGTTTTGAAAACTATGCCAGGTCAGATTTTCTTCCTAATTATATAAGAAGATTTCTCTAAAACATACACATTATTTCAAAGACTTATTGGCTGTGAAATAAGTTAACGGTATTTCAAATGGCTTGTCTGCAATGAAAGGTGCTATGTAGGGAATCACAGAAAGTCGAGGGGAAAATGTGTCAATATATACATTGCTATAGGTGAACTAAGCCTTAGGACAGCAACAATGTAGAGGACCTGACCCTTAGAAGCTTACAAGTAAGCTGGAATCTTCAAAAGTTACAATTTTTATAAGTAAAAATATTTATTAAAATGAATAACCAAGTGTTTTAATTGACATCAGAAGATCAAACCAATATACCCTGAGAACATAGATAAAAGAAAAATAAAGATATGAGCAGAACTTAATACAACAGCAAACGTATAAAATTGAGGTGATTTAGTAAGTCCAAAGAATATTCTTTGAAAAGATTTAAAAGACACACTTTGAGTAAGGAAAACAAAAACATAAGTAAAGAATATATAGAAAGAGTCAGGACAATGTTATAGCAAAGAATATATGAAATGCCAGTAAATTTGAATATTTCTGTAAAGGGGACCATTTCCTAGCTCCTAAAGTTTACCAAAACTGAGACAAGAGGAAATCATTTAAGGTCCTCATGCCTGCCCTTGTCATTCTGAGAACAACCTGGCCTCAGAATGCAGCATCTGTAGTCCATGGTAACCTGCGGAGGTGGGGCGGGGCTGAGGGAGTTTGGAACACTGCCCTCACTGAGGGAGTGGGTGTGGCCATCTCTGCTGTGACTGAACAAAGTGCAGGGGAGCAGGTGTCCCAGAGAAGGGCACTCAGAGCCCAGCAGGCCCAGTGTGGTTTCAAAAGCATTTAGGCCCAGGCCAAAGGGTGCCTTCTTTGCCTGAACAGCTGCCCAAACTCTCACCTTTCCACTCAGGCCACCCTCTTTCTTGAAGTGCGTGTGGAAGCTGTCCCCACAGTACACCTCGCTGCACAGCTAACCATAGGACTGGGCATCGTAGCTTCCTGCCAGGTGACCGAAGTTCGCAGGAAGATGGGTCCCTGGGACACACACGGAGAGGCTCCTGCCGGGGCCACAGGCCGCCCACTGCCCCAGCCCCAGTTCAGCGGCCGAAAATCAGCCCTGTCTGAGTCTCCTGCCTCTAGAAGGTGTATTGGACCAACACTTCTAGAAAATGGGGTCCTCACGGGCAACTCATTGGAGGGACAGAAATAAATCTTTGCCGACTTTCTGCTGAAACTTAGGAGCGTTCACACCAAAGCCTCTTACAAGGTCAGCTCTTTAGCTAAACATGAGCTCATTATCGAAATTTACACAATGATGAAGTGATCAGCTACAAGGGGAGACAATCAGCAAAAACAATCAATACCAGAATTAGATTCCCAAGGCCATCCATCAGATGTTGGAATAATCAGGTGCAAGGCAGGATATATACATAACACTGGAACTGAAACAAGAAACAAGGGTGTTTTCAAATTCTGGTACGATCTCTAAAACATTTTTAAAGTACATGTCATTGATAAAGCTAAATACTCAAAGGTTGTGTAATACAACAGATTAATCATTGAGAAGAGTGAAATTATGCTGTTTTGAAAATTATGGCAGGTGAGATTTTCTTCCTAATTATATAAGAAGATTTCTCTAAAACATACACATTATTTCAAAGACTTATTGGCTGTGAAATAAGTTAGGGTATTTCAAATGGCTTGTCTGCAATGAAAGGTGCTATGTAGGGAATCACAGAAAGTCGAGGGGAAAATATGTCAATATATACATTGCTATACGTAGAACTAAGCCTTAGGACAGCAACAATGTAGAGGACCTGACACTTAGAAACTTGCAAGTAAGCTGGAATCTTCAAAAGTTCAAATCTTTATAAGTAAAAAGATTTATTAAAATGAATAACCAAGTGTTTTAATTGACATCAGAAGATCAAACCAATAAACCCTGAGAACATAGATAAAAGATAAATAAAGATATGAGCAGAACTTAATACAACAGCAAACGTATAAAATTGAGGTGATTTAGTAAGTCCAAAGAATATTCTTTGAAAAGATTGAAAAGACACACTTTGATTAAGGAAAACAAAAACATAAGTGAAGAATATACAGAAAGAATCAGGACAATGTTATAGCAGAGAATATATGAAATGCCAGTAAATTTGAACATTTCTGTAAAGGGGACCATTTCCTAGCTCCTAAAGTTTACCAAAACTGACACAAGAGGAAGTCATTTAAGGTCATCATGTCTGCCCTTGGCATTCTCGGAACGCCCTGGCCTCAGAATGCAGCAACTGTAGTCCATGGTAACCTGAGGAGAGGGGGCGGGGCTGAGGCAGGTTGGAACACTGCCCTCACTGAGGGAGTGGGTGTGGCCATCTCTGCTGTGACTGAACAAAGGGAAGGGGAGCATGGGGCCGAGGGCAGGGCCCTCAGAGCCCGGCAGGCCCAGTGGGGTGTCACAAGCATTTAGGCCCAGGCCAAAGGGCGCCTTCTTTGTCTGAACAGCTGCCCAAACTCTCACCTTTCCACTCAGGCCGCCCTCTTACTTGAAGTGTGTGTGGAACCTCTCCACGCAGTACACCTCGCTGCACAGCTAACCATAGGTCTGGGCATCGTAGCTTCCTGCCAGGTGACCGATGTTTGCAGGTAGATCGGTCCGTGGGACACACGCGGAGAGGCTCCTGCCCGGGCCACAGGCCGCCCACTACCCCAGCCCCAGATTGGTGCCGCACAGCAGCCCTGTCTGAGTCCCCTCCCTCTAGAGGGAGTATTTAAACAACACTTCTAGTAAACGGAGTCCTCGCGCGCAACTCATTGGAGGGACACAAATTAATCTTTGCCGACTTTCTGCTGAAACTTAGGAGCATTCACACCTAAGCCTCTTACACGGTCAGCTGTTTAGCTAAACATGAGCTCATGATCTAAATTTACACAATAATGAAGAGATCAGCTACAAGGGGAGACAATCAGGAAAAACAATCAATACCATAATTAGATTCCCAAAGCCATCCATCAGATGTTGGAATAATCAGGTGCAAGGCAGGATATATACAGAAAACTGGAACTGAAACAAGAAACAAGGATGTTTTCAAAGTCTGGTAGGATCTCTAAAACATTTTTAAAGTACATGTCATTGATAAAGCTAACTACTCAAAGGTTGTGTAATACAACAGATTAATCATTGAGAAGAGTGAAATTATGCTGTTTTGAAAACTATGGCAGGTCAGATTTTCTGCCTAATTATATAAGAAGATTTATCTAAAACCTACACATTATTTCAAAGACTTATTGGCTGTGAAATAAGTTAAGGGTATTTCAAATGGCTTGTCTGCAATGAAAGGTGCTATGTAGGGAATCACAGAAAGTCGAGGGGAAAATATGTCAATATATACATTGCTATAGGTTGAACTAAGCCTTAGGACAGCAACAATGTAGAGGACCTGACCCTTAGAATCTTACAAGTAAGCTGGAATCTTCAAAAGTTCCAATATTTATAAGTAAAAAGATTTATTAAAATGAATAACCAAGTGTTTTAATTGACATCAGAAGATCAATCCAATAAACCCTGAGAACATAGATAAAAGATAAATAAAGATATGAGCAGAACTTAATACAACAGCAAACGTATAAAATTGAGGTGATTTAGTAAGTCCAAAGAATATTCTTTGAAAAGATTTAAAAGACACACTTTGAGTAAGGAAAACAAAAACATAAGTAAAGAATATATAGAAAGAGTCAGGACAATGTTATAGCAAAGAATATATGAAATGCCAGTAAATTTGAATATTTCTGTAAAGAGGACCATTTCCTAGCTCCTAAAGTTTACCAAAACTGAGACAAGAGGAAATCATTTAACGTCCTCATGCCTGCCCTTGTCATTCTGAGAACGAACTGACCTCAGAATGCAGCATCTGTAGTCCATGGTAACCTGCGGAGGTGGGGCGGGGCTGAGGGAGTTTGGAACACTGCCCTCACTGAGGGAGTGGGTGTGGCCATCTCTGCTGTGACTGAACAAAGTGCAGGGGAGCAGGGGTCCAGGGAAGGGCACTCAGAGCCCAGCAGGCCCAGTGTGGTTTCACAAGCATTTAGGCCCAGGCCAAAGGGTGCCTTCTTTGCCTGAACAGCTGCCCAAACTCTCACCTTTCCACTCAGGCTACCCTCTTTCTTGAAGTGCGTGTGGAAGCTGTCCGCGCAGTACACCTCGCTGCACAGCTAACCATAGGACTGGGCATCGTAGCTTCCTGCCAGGTGACCGAAGTTCGCAGGAAGATGGGTCCCTGGGACACACAAGGAGAGGTTCCTGCCGGGGCCACAGGCCGCCCACTGCCCCAGCCCCAGTTCAGCGGCCGAAAATCAGCCCTGTCTGAGTCTCCTGCCTCTAGAAGGAGTATTAGACCAACACTTCTAGAAAATGGGGTCCTCACGGGCAACTCATTGGAGGGACAGAAATAAATCTTTGCCGACTTTCTGCTGAAACTTAGGAGCGTTCACACCAAAGCCTCTTACAAGGTCAGCTGTTTAGCTAAACATGAGCTCATGATCTAAATTTACACAATAATGAAGAGATCAGCTACAAGGGGAGACAATCAGGAAAAACAATCAATACCATAATTAGATTCCCAAAGCCATCCATCAGATGTTGGAATAATCAGGTGCAAGGCAGGATATATACAGAAAACTGGAACTGAAACAAGAAACAAGGATGTTTTCAAAGTCTGGTAGGATCTCTAAAACATTTTTAAAGTACATGTCATTGATAAAGCTAACTACTCAAATGTTGTGTAATACAACAGATTAATCATTGAGAAGAGTGAAATTATGCTGTTTTGAAAACTATGGCAGGTCAGATTTTCTGCCTAATTATATAAGAAGATTTATCTAAAACCTACACATTATTTCAAAGACTTATTGGCTGTGAAATAAGTTAAGGGTATTTCAAATGGCTTGTCTGCAATGAAAGGTGCTATGTAGGGAATCACAGAAAGTCGAGGGGAAAATATGTCAATATATACATTGCTATAGGTTGAACTAAGCCTTAGGACAGCAACAATGTAGAGGACCATACCCTTAGAAGCTTACAAGTAAGCTGGAATCTTCAAAAGTTCCAATATTTATAAGTAAAAAGATTTATTAAAATGAATAACCAAGTGTTTTAATTGACATCAGAAGATCAATCCAATAAACCCTGAGAACATAGATAAAAGATAAATAAAGATATGAGCAGAACTTAATACAACAGCAAACGTATAAAATTGAGGTGATTTAGTAAGTCCAAAGAATATTCTTTGAAAAGATTGAGAAGACACACTTTGATTAAGGAAAACAAAAATGTAAGTAAAGAATATCCTGAAAGAGACAGGACAAAGTAATAGCAGAGAATATATGAAATGCCAGTAAATTTGAATATTTCTGTAAAGGGGACCATTTCCTAGCTCCTAAAGTTTACCAAAACTGACACAAGAGGAAATCATTTAAGGTCATCAGGTCTTCCCTTGGCATTCTCGGAACGACCTGGCCTCAGAATTCAGCATCTGTAGTCCATGGTAACCTGCGGAGAGGGGGCGGGGCTGAGTGTGGTTGGAACACTGCCCTCACTGAGGGAGTGGGTGTGGCCATCTCTGCTGTGACTGAACAATGGCAGGGGAGCATGGGTCCCAGGGAAGGGCCCTCAGAGCCCAGCAGGCCCAGTGTGGTGTCACAAGCATTTAGGCCCAGACCAAAGGGCGCCTTCTTTGTCTGAAGAGCTGCCCAAACTCTCACCTTTCCACTCAGGCCGCCCTCTTACTTGAAGTGTGTTTGGAAGCTGTCCGCGCAGTACACTTCGCTACACAGCTAACCATAGGTCTGGGCATCGTAGCTTCCTGGCAGGTGACCGAAGTTCGCAGGCATATGAGTCCCTGGGACACACGCGGAGAGGCTCCTGCCCGGGCCACAGGCCACCCACTGCCCCAGCCCCAGATCAGGGGCCGCAAAGCAGCCCTGTCTGAGTCCCCTGCCTCTGGAGGGAGTATTGTACCAACACTTCTAGAAATAGGTGTCGTCGCGGGCAACTCATTGGAGGGACACAAATAAATCTTTGCCGACTTTCTGCTGAAACTTAGGAGCGTTCACACCTAAGCCTCTTACAAGGTCAGCTGTTTAGCTAAACATGAGCTCATGATCTAAATTTACACAATAATGAAGAGATCAGCTACAAGGGGAGACAATCAGCAAAAACAATCAATACCAGAATTAGATTCCCAAGGCCATCCATCAGATGTTGGAATAATCAGGTGCAAGGCAGGATATATACATAAAACTGGAACTGAAACAAGAAACAAGGATGTTTTCAAAGTCTGGTACGATCTCTAAAACATTTTTAAAGTACATGTCATTGATAAAGCTAACTACTCAAAGGTTGTGTAATCCAACAGATTAATCATTGAGAAGAGTGAAATTATGCTGTTTCGAAAACTATGGCAGGTCAGATTTTCTGCCTAATTATATAAGAAGATTTCTCTAAAACATACACATTATTTCAAAGACTTATTGGCTGTGAAATAAGTTAACGGTATTTCAAATGGCTTGTCTGCAATGAAAGGTGCTATGTAGGGAATCACAGAAAGTCGAGGGGAAAATGTGTCAATATATACATTGCTATATGTTGAACTAAGCCTTAGGACAGCAACAATGTAGAGCACCTGACACTTAGAAACTTGCAAGTAAGCTGGAATCTTCAAAAGTTACAATTTTTATAAGTAAAAATATTTATTAAAATGAATAACCAAGTGTTTTAATTGACATCAGAAGATCAAACCAATATACCCTGAGAACATAGATAAAAGAAAAATAAAGATATGAGCAGAACTTAATACAACAGCAAACGTATAAAATTGAGGTGATTTAGTAAGTCCAATGAATATTCTTTGAAAAGATTTAAAAGACACACTTTGAGTAAGGAAAACAAAAGCATAAGTAAAGAATATATAGAAAGAGTCAGGACAATGTTATAGCAAAGAATATATGAAATGCCAGTAAATTTGAATATTTCTGTAAAGGGGACCATTTCCTAGCTCCTAAAGTTTACCAAAACTGAGACAAGAGGAAATCATTTAAGGTCCTCATGCCTGCCCTTGTCATTCTGAGAACGCCCTGGCCTCAGAATGCAGCATCTGTAGTCCATGGTAACCTGCGGAGGGGGGGCGGGGCTGAGGGAGTTTGGAACACTGCCCTCACTGAGGGAGTGGGTGTGGCCATCTCTGCTGTGACTGAACAAAGTGCAGGGGAGCAGGGGTCCCAGGGAAGGGCACTCAGAGCCCAGCAGGCCCAGTGTGGTTTCACAAGCATTTAGGGCCAGGCCAAAGGGTGCCTTCTTTGCCTGAACAGCTGCCCAAACTCTCACCTTTCCACTCAGGCCACCCTCTTTCTTGAAGTGTGTGTGGAAGCTGTCGGCACAGTACACCTCGCTGAACAGATAACCATAGGACTGGGCATCATAGCTTCCTGCCAGGTGACCGAAGTTCGCAGGATGATGGGTCCCTGGGACACACACGGAGAGGCTCCTGCCCGGGCCACAGCCGCCCACTGCCCCAGCCCCAGTTCAGCGGCCGAAAACCAGCCCTGTCTGAGTCTCCTGCCTCTAGAAGGAGTATTGGACCAACACTTCTAGAAAATGGGGTCCTCACGGGCAACTCATTGGAGGGACAGAAATAAATCTTTGCCGACTTTCTGCTGAAACTTAGGAGCGTTCACACCTAAGCCTCTTACAAGGTCAGCTGTTTAGCTAAACATGAGCTCATGATCTAAATTTACACAATAATGAAGAGATCAGCTACAAGGGGAGACAATCAGCAAAAACAATCAATACCAGAATTAGATTCCCAAGGCCATCCATCAGATGGTGGAATAATCAGGTGCAAGGCAGGATATATACATAACACTGGAACTGAAACAAGAAACAAGGATGTTTTGAAAGTCTGGTACGATCTCTAAAACATTTTTAAAGTACATGTCATTGATAAAGCTAAATACTCAAAGGTTGTGTAATCCAACAGATTAATCATTGAGAAGAGTGAAATTATGCTGTTTTGAAAACTATGCCAGGTCAGATTTTCTTCCTAATTATATAAGAAATTTCTCTAAAACATACACATTATTTCAAAGACTTATTGGCTGTGAAATAAGTTAACGGTATTTCAAATGGCTTGTCTGCAATGAAAGGTGCTATGTAGGGAATCACAGAAAGTCGAGGGGAAAATGTGTCAATATATACATTGCTATAGGTGAACTAAGCCTTAGGACAGCAACAATGTAGAGGACCTGACCCTTAGAAGCTTACAAGTAAGCTGGAATCTTCAAAAGTTACAATTTTTATAAGTAAAAATATTTATTAAAATGAATAACCAAGTGTTTTAATTGACATCAGAAGATCAAACCAATATACCCTGAGAACATAGATAAAAGAAAAATAAAGATATGAGCAGAACTTAATACAACAGCAAACGTATAAAATTGAGGTGATTTAGTAAGTCCAAAGAATATTCTTTGAAAAGATTTAAAAGACACACTTTGAGTAAGGAAAACAAAAACATAAGTAAAGAATATATAGAAAGAGTCAGGACAATGTTATAGCAAAGAATATATGAAATGCCAGTAAATTTGAATATTTCTGTAAAGGGGACCATTTCCTAGCTCCTAAAGTTTACCAAAACTGAGACAAGAGGAAATCATTTAAGGTCCTCATGCCTGCCCTTGTCATTCTGAGAACAACCTGGCCTCAGAATGCAGCATCTGTAGTCCATGGTAACCTGCGGAGGTGGGGCGGGGCTGAGGGAGTTTGGAACACTGCCCTCACTGAGGGAGTGGGTGTGGCCATCTCTGCTGTGACTGAACAAAGTGCAGGGGAGCAGGTGTCCCAGGGAAGGGCACTCAGAGCCCAGCAGGCCCAGTGTGGTTTCAAAAGCATTTAGGCCCAGGCCAAAGGGTGCCTTCTTTGCCTGAACAGCTGCCCAAACTCTCACCTTTCCACTCAGGCCACCCTCTTTCTTGAAGTGCGTGTGGAAGCTGTCCCCACAGTACACCTCGCTGCACAGCTAACCATAGGACTGGGCATCGTAGCTTCCTGCCAGGTGACCGAAGTTCGCAGGAAGATGGGTCCCTGGGACACACACGGAGAGGCTCCTGCCGGGGCCACAGGCCGCCCACTGCCCCAGCCCCAGTTCAGCGGCCGAAAATCAGCCCTGTCTGAGTCTCCTGCCTCTAGAAGGTGTATTGGACCAACACTTCTAGAAAATGGGGTCCTCACGGGCAACTCATTGGAGGGACAGAAATAAATCTTTGCCGACTTTCTGCTGAAACTTAGGAGCGTTCACACCAAAGCCTCTTACAAGGTCAGCTCTTTAGCTAAACATGAGCTCATTATCGAAATTTACACAATGATGAAGTGATCAGCTACAAGGGGAGACAATCAGCAAAAACAATCAATACCAGAATTAGATTCCCAAGGCCATCCATCAGATGTTGGAATAATCAGGTGCAAGGCAGGATATATACATAACACTGGAACTGAAACAAGAAACAAGGGTGTTTTCAAATTCTGGTACGATCTCTAAAACATTTTTAAAGTACATGTCATTGATAAAGCTAAATACTCAAAGGTTGTGTAATACAACAGATTAATCATTGAGAAGAGTGAAATTATGCTGTTTTGAAAATTATGGCAGGTGAGATTTTCTTCCTAATTATATAAGAAGATTTCTCTAAAACATACACATTATTTCAAAGACTTATTGGCTGTGAAATAAGTTAGGGTATTTCAAATGGCTTGTCTGCAATGAAAGGTGCTATGTAGGGAATCACAGAAAGTCGAGGGGAAAATATGTCAATATATACATTGCTATATGTTGAACTAAGCCTTAGGACAGCAACAATGTAGAGGACCTGACCCTTAGAAGCTTACAAGTAAGCTGGAATCTTCAAAAGTTCCAATATTTATAAGTAAAAAGATTTATTAAAATGAATAACCAAGTGTTTTAATTGACATCAGAAGATCAAACCAATAAACCCTGAGAACATAGATAAAAGATAAATAAAGATATGAGCAGAACTTAATACAACAGCAAACGTATAAAATTGAGGTGATTTAGTAAGTCCAAAGAATATTCTTTGAAAAGATTGAGAAGACACACTTTGATTAAGGAAAACAAAAACGTAAGTAAAGAATATCCAGAAAGAGACAGGACAAAGTTATAGCAGAGAATATATGAAATGCCAGTAAATTTGAATATTTCTGTAAAGGGGACCATTTCCTAGCTCCTAAAGTTTACCAAAACTGACACAAGAGGAAATCATTTAAGGTCATCAGGTCTTCCCTTGGCATTCTCCGAACGCCCTGGCCTCAGAATTCAGCATCTGTAGTCCATGGTAACCTGCGGAGAGGTGGCGGGGCTGAGTGTGGTTGGAACACTGCCCTCACTGAGGGAGTGGGTGTGGCCATCTCTGCTGTGACTGAACAATGGCAGGGGAGCATGGGTCCCAGGGAAGGGCCCTCAGAGCCCAGCAGGCCCAGTGTGGTGTCACAAGCATTTAGGCCCAGACCAAAGGGCGCCTTCTTTGTCTGAAGAGCTGCCCAAACTCTCACCTTTCCACTCAGGCCGCCCTCTTACTTGAAATGTGTTTGGAAGCTGTCCGCGCAGTACACTTCGCTACACAGCTAACCATAGGTCTGGGCATCGTAGCTTCCTGGCAGGTGACCGAAGTTCGCAGGCATATGAGTCCCTGGGACACACGCGGAGAGGCTCCTGCCCGGGCCACAGGCCGCCCACTGCCCCAGCCCCAGATCAGGGGCCGCAAAGCAGCCCTGTCTGAGTCCCCTGCCTCTGGAGGGAGTATTGTACCAACACTTCTAGAAATAGGTGTCGTCGCGGGCAACTCATTGGAGGGACACAAATAAATCTTTGCTGACTTTCTGCTGAAACTTAGGAGCGTTCACACCTAAGCCTCTTACAAGGTCAGCTGTTTAGCTAAACATGAGCTCATGATCTAAATTTACACAATAATGAAGAGATCAGCTACAAGGGGAGACAATCAGCAAAAACAATCAATACCAGAATTAGATTCCCAAGGCCATCCATCAGATGTTGGAATAATCAGGTGCAAGGCAGGATATATACATAAAACTGGAACTGAAACAAGAAACAAGGATGTTTTCAAAGTCTGGTACGATCTCTAAAACATTTTTAAAGTACATGTCATTGATAAAGCTAACTACTCAAAGGTTGTGTAATCCAACAGATTAATCATTGAGAAGAGTGAAATTATGCTGTTTCGAAAACTATGGCAGGTCAGATTTTCTGCCTAATTATATAAGAAGATTTCTCTAAAACATACACATTATTTCAAAGACTTATTGGCTGTGAAATAAGTTAACGGTATTTCAAATGGCTTGTCTGCAATGAAAGGTGCTATGTAGGGAATCACAGAAAGTCGAGGGGAAAATGTGTCAATATATACATTGCTATATGTTGAACTAAGCCTTAGGACAGCAACAATGTAGAGCACCTGACACTTAGAAACTTGCAAGTAAGCTGGAATCTTCAAAAGTTACAATTTTTATAAGTAAAAATATTTATTAAAATGAATAACCATGTGTTTTAATTGACATCAGAAGATCAAACCAATATACCCTGAGAACATAGATAAAAGAAAAATAAAGATATGAGCAGAACTTAATACAACAGCAAACGTATAAAATTGAGGTGATTTAGTAAGTCCAAAGAATATTCTTTGAAAAGATTTAAAAGACACACTTTGAGTAAGGAAAACAAAAACATAAGTAAAGAATATATAGAAAGAGTCAGGACAATGTTATAGCAAAGAATATATGAAATGCCAGTAAATTTGAATATTTCTGTAAAGGGGACCATTTCCTAGCTCCTAAAGTTTACCAAAACTGAGACAAGAGGAAATCATTTAAGGTCCTCATGCCTGCCCTTGGCATTTTGAGAACGCCCTGGCCTCAGAATGCAGCATCTGTAGTCCATGGTAACCTGCGGAGGGGGGGCGGGGCTGAGGGAGTTTGGAACACTGCCCTCACTGAGGGAGTGGGTGTGGCCATCTCTGCTGTGACTGAACAAAGTGCAGGGGAGCAGGGGTCCCAGGGAAGAGCACTCAGAGCCCAGCAGGCACAGTGTGGTTTCACAAGCATTTAGGGCCAGGCCAAAGGGTGCCTTCTTTGCCTGAACAGCTGCCCAAACTCTCACCTTTCCACTCAGGCCACCCTCTTTCTTGAAGTGTGTGTGGAAGCTGTCCGCACAGTACACCTCGCTGCACAGATAACCATAGGACTGGGCATCATAGCTTCCTGCCAGGTGACCGAAGTTCGCAGGAAGATGGGTCCCTGGGACACACACAGAGAGGCTCCTGCCCGGGCCACAGGCCGCCCACTGCCCCAGCCCCAGTTCAGCGGCCGAAAACCAGCCCTGTCTGAGTCTCCTGCCTCTAGAAGGAGTATTGGACCAACACTTCTAGAAAATGGGGTCCTCACGGACAACTCATTGGAGGGACAGAAATAAATCTTTGCCGACTTTCTGCTGAAACTTAGGAGCGTTCACACCTAAGCCTCTTACAAGGTCAGCTCTTTAGCTAAACATGAGCTCATTATCGAAATTTACACAATAATGAAGTGATCAGCTACAAGGGGAGACAATCAGCAAAAACAATCAATACCAGAATTAGATTCCCAAGGCCATCCATCAGATGTTGGAATAATCAGGTGCAAGGCAGGATATATACATAACACTGGAACTGAAACAAGAAACAAGGGTGTTTTCAAATTCTGGTACGATCTCTAAAACATTTTTAAAGTACATGTCATTGATAAAGCTAAATACTCAAAGGTTGTGTAATACAACAGATTAATCATTGAGAAGAGTGAAATTATGCTGTTTTGAAAATTATGGCAGGTGAGATTTTCTTCCTAATTATATAAGAAGATTTCTCTAAAACATACACATTATTTCAAAGACTTATTGGCTGTGAAATAAGTTAGGGTATTTCAAATGGCTTGTCTGCAATGAAAGGTGCTATGTAGGGAATCACAGAAAGTCGAGGGGAAAATATGTCAATATATACATTGCTATACGTAGAACTAAGCCTTAGGACAGCAACAATGTAGAGGACCTGACACTTAGAAACTTGCAAGTAAGCTGGAATCTTCAAAAGTTCAAATCTTTATAAGTAAAAAGATTTATTAAAATGAATAACCAAGTGTTTTAATTGACATCAGAAGATCAAACCAATAAACCCTGAGAACATAGATAAAAGATAAATAAAGATATGAGCAGAACTTAATACAACAGCAAACGTATAAAATTGAGGTGATTTAGTAAGTCCAAAGAATATTCTTTGAAAAGATTGAAAAGACACACTTTGATTAAGGAAAACAAAAACATAAGTGAAGAATATACAGAAAGAATCAGGACAATGTTATAGCAGAGAATATATGAAATGCCAGTAAATTTGAACATTTCTGTAAAGGGGACCATTTCCTAGCTCCTAAAGCTTACCAAAACTGACACAAGAGGAAGTCATTTAAGGTCATCATGTCTGCCCTTGGCATTCTCGGAACGCCCTGGCCTCAGAATGCAGCAACTGTAGTCCATGGTAACCTGAGGAGAGGGGGCGGGGCTGAGGCAGGTTGGAACACTGCCCTCACTGAGGGAGTGGGTGTGGCCATCTCTGCTGTGACTGAACAAAGGGAAGGGGAGCATGGGGCCGAGGGCAGGGCCGTCAGAGCCCGGCAGGCCCAGTGGGGTGTCACAAGCATTTAGGCCCAGGCCAAAGGGCGCCTTCTTTGTCTGAAGAGCTGCCCAAACTCTCACCTTTCCACTCAGGCCGCCGTCTTACTTGAAGTGTGTGTGGAACCTCTCCACGCAGTACACCTCGCTGCACAGCTAACCATAGGTCTGGGCATCGTAGCTTCCTGCCAGGTGACCGATGTTTGCAGGTAGATCGGTCCCTGGGACACACGCGGAGAGGCTCCTGCCCGGGCCACAGGCCGCCCACTACCCCAGGCCCAGATTGGTGCCGCACAGCAGCCCTGTCTGAGTCCCCTCCCTCTAGAGGGAGTATTTAAACAACACTTCTAGTAAACGGAGTCCTCGCGCGCAACTCATTGGAGGGACACAAATTAATCTTTGCCGACTTTCTGCTGAAACTTAGGAGCATTCACACCTAAGCCTCTTACACGGTCAGCTGTTTAGCTAAACATGAGCTCATGATCTAAATTTACACAATAATGAAGAGATCAGCTACAAGGGGAGACAATCAGGAAAAACAATCAATACCATAATTAGATTCCCAAAGCCATCCATCAGATGTTGGAATAATCAGGTGCAAGGCAGGATATATACAGAAAACTGGAACTGAAACAAGAAACAAGGATGTTTTCAAAGTCTGGTAGGATCTCTAAAACATTTTTAAAGTACATGTCATTGATAAAGCTAACTACTCAAAGGTTGTGTAATACAACAGATTAATCATTGAGAAGAGTGAAATTATGCTGTTTTGAAAACTATGGCAGGTCAGATTTTCTGCCTAATTATATAAGAAGATTTATCTAAAACCTACACATTATTTCAAAGACTTATTGGCTGTGAAATAAGTTAAGGGTATTTCAAATGGCTTGTCTGCAATGAAAGGTGCTATGTAGGGAATCACAGAAAGTCGAGGGGAAAATATGTCAATATATACATTGCTATAGGTTGAACTAAGCCTTAGGACAGCAACAATGTAGAGGACCTGACCCTTAGAATCTTACAAGTAAGCTGGAATCTTCAAAAGTTCCAATATTTATAAGTAAAAAGATTTATTAAAATGAATAACCAAGTGTTTTAATTGACATCAGAAGATCAATCCAATAAACCCTGAGAACATAGATAAAAGATAAATAAAGATATGAGCAGAACTTAATACAACAGCAAACGTATAAAATTGAGGTGATTTAGTAAGTCCAAAGAATATTCTTTGAAAAGATTTAAAAGACACACTTTGAGTAAGGAAAACAAAAACATAAGTAAAGAATATATAGAAAGAGTCAGGACAATGTTATAGCAAAGAATATATGAAATGCCAGTAAATTTGAATATTTCTGTAAAGAGGACCATTTCCTAGCTCCTAAAGTTTACCAAAACTGAGACAAGAGGAAATCATTTAACGTCCTCATGCCTGCCCTTGTCATTCTGAGAACGAACTGACCTCAGAATGCAGCATCTGTAGTCCATGGTAACCTGCGGAGGTGGGGCGGGGCTGAGGGACTTTGGAACACTGCCCTCACTGAGGGAGTGGGTGTGGCCATCTCTGCTGTGACTGAACAAAGTGCAGGGGAGCAGGGGTCCCAGGGAAGGGCACTCAGAGCCCAGCAGGCCCAGTGTGGTTTCACAAGCATTTAGGCCCAGGCCAAAGGGTGCCTTCTTTGCCTGAACAGCTGCCCAAACTCTCACCTTTCCACTCAGGCTACCCTCTTTCTTGAAGTGCGTGTGGAAGCTGTCCGCGCAGTACACCTCGCTGCACAGCTAACCATAGGACTGGGCATCGTAGCTTCCTGCCAGGTGACCGAAGTTCGCAGGAAGATGGGTCCCTGGGACACACAAGGAGAGGTTCCTGCCGGGGCCACAGGCCGCCCACTGCCCCAGCCCCAGTTCAGCGGCCGAAAATCAGCCCTGTCTGAGTCTCCTGCCTCTAGAAGGAGTATTAGACAAACACTTCTAGAAAATGGGGTCCTCACGGGCAACTCATTGGAGGGACAGAAATAAATCTTTGCCGACTTTCTGCTGAAACTTAGGAGCGTTCACACCAAAGCCTCTTACAAGGTCAGCTCTTTAGCTAAACATGAGCTCATTATCGAAATTTACACAATAATGAAGTGATCAGCTACAAGGGGAGACAATCAGCAAAAACAATCAATACCAGAATTAGATTCCCAAGGCCATCCATCAGATGTTGGAATAATCAGGTGCAAGGCAGGATATATACATAACACTGGAACTGAAACAAGAAACAAGGGTGTTTTCAAATTCTGGTATGATCTCTAAAACATTTTTAAAGTACATGTCATTGATAAAGCTAAATACTCAAAGGTTGTGTAATCCAACAGATTAATCATTGAGAAGAGTGAAATTATGCTGTTTTGAAAATTATGGCAGGTGAGATTTTCTTCCTAATTATATAAGAAGATTTCTCTAAAACATACACATTATTTCAAAGACTTATTGGCTGTGAAATAAGTTAGGGTATTTCAAATGGCTTGTCTGCAATGAAAGGTGCTATGTAGGGAATCACAGAAAGTCGAGGGGAAAATATGTCAATATATACATTGCTATAGGTTGAACTAAGCCTTAGGACAGCAACAATGTAGAGGACCTGACCCTTAGAAGCTTACAAGTAAGCTGGAATCTTCAAAAGTTCCAATATTTATAAGTAAAAAGATTTATTAAAATGAATAACCAAGTGTTTGAATTGACATCAGAAGATCAAACCAATAAACCCTGAGAACATAGATAAAAGATAAATAAAGATATGAGCAGAACTTAATACAACAGCAAACGTATAAAATTGAGGTGATTTAGTAAGTCCAAAGAATATTCTTTGAAAAGATTGAGAAGACAAACTTTGATTAAGGAAAACAAAAACGTAAGTAAAGAATATCCAGAAAGAGACAGGACAAAGTTATAGCAGAGAATATATGAAATGCCAGTAAATTTGAATATTTCTGTAAAGGGGACCATTTCCTAGCTCCTAAAGTTTACCAAAACTGACACAAGAGGAAATCATTTAAGGTCATCAGGTCTTCCCTTGGCATTCTCGGAATGCCCTGGCCTCAGAATGCAGCAACTGTAGTCCATGGTAACCTGAGGAGAGGGGGCTGGGCTGTGGCAGGTTGGAACACTGCCCTCACTGAGGGAGTGGGTGTGGCCATCTCTGCTGTGACTGAACAAAGGAAAGGGGAGCATGGGGCCGAGGGCAGGGCCGTCAGAGCCCTGCAGGCCCAGTGGGGTGTCACAAGAATTTAGGCCCAGGCCAAAGGGCGCCTTCTTTGTCTGAACAGCTGCCCAAACTCTCACCTTTCCACTCAGGCCGCCCTCTTACTTGAAGTGTGTGTGGAACCTCTCCACGCAGTACACCTCGCTGCACAGCTAACCATAGGTCTGGGCATCGTAGCTTCCTGCCAGGTGACCGATGTTCGCAGGTAGATCGGTCCCTGGGACACACGCGGAGAGGGTCCTGCCCGGGCCACAGGCCGCCCACTGCCCCAGCCCCAGATCAGGGGCCGCAAAGCAGCCCTGTCTGAGTCCCCTGCCTCTGGAGGGAGTATTGTACCAACACTTCTAGAAATAGGTGTCGTCGCGGGCAACTCATTGGAGGGACACAAATAAATCTTTGCCGACTTTCTGCTGAAACTTAGGAGCGTTCACACCTAAGCCTCTTACAAGGTCAGCTGTTTAGCTAAACATGAGCTCATGATCTAAATTTACACAATAATGAAGAGATCAGCTACAAGGGGAGACAATCAGCAAAAACAATCAATACCAGAATTAGATTCCCAAGGCCATCCATCAGATGTTGGAATAATCAGGTGCAAGGCAGGATATATACATAAAACTGGAACTGAAACAAGAAACAAGGATGTTTTCAAAGTCTGGTACGATCTCTAAAACATTTTTAAAGTACATGTCATTGATAAAGCTAAATTCTCAAAGGTTGTGTAATCCAACAGATTAATCATTGAGAAGAGTGAAATTATGCTGTTTCGAAAACTATGGCAGGTCAGATTTTCTGCCTAATTATATAAGAAGATTTATCTAAAACATACACATTATTTCAAAGACTTATTGGCTGTGAAATAAGTTAGGGTATTTCAAATGGCTTGTCTGCAATGAAAGGTGCTATGTAGGGAATCACAGAAAGTCGAGGGGAAAATATGTCAATATATACATTGCTATAGTTTGAACTAAGCCTTAGGACAGCAACAATGTAGAGGACCTACCCTTAGAAGCTTACAAGTAAGCTGGAATCTTCAAAAGTTCCAATATTTATAAGTAAAAAGATTTATTAAAATGAATAACCAAGTGTTTTAATTGACATCAGAAGATCAAACCAATAAACCCTGAGAACATAGATAAAAGATAAATACAGATATGAGCAGAACTTAATACAACAGCAAACGTATAAAATTGAGGTGATTTAGTAAGTCCAAAGAATATTCTTTGAAAAGATTGAAAAGACACACTTTGATTAAGGAAAACAAAAACATAAGTGAAGAATATACAGAAAGAATCAGGACAATGTTATAGCAGAGAATATATGAAATGCCAGTAAATTTGAACATTTCTGTAAAGGGGACCATTTCCTAGCTCCTAAAGTTTACCAAAACTGACACAAGAGGAAGTCATTTAAGGTCATCATGTCTGCCCTTGGCATTCTCGGAACGCCCCGGACTCAGAATGCAGCAACTGTAGTCCATGGTAACCTGCGGAGAGGGGGCGGGGCTGAGGCAGGTTGGAACACTGTCCTCACTGAGGGAGTGTGTGTGGCCAACTCTGCTGTGACTGAACAAAGGGAAGGGGAGCATGGGGCCGAGGGCAGGGCCGTCAGAGCCCGGCAGGTCCAGTGGGGTGTCACAAGCATTTAGGCCCAGGCCAAAGGGCGCCTTCTTTGTCTGAACAGCTGCCCAAACTCTCACCTTTCCACTCAGGCCGCCCTCTTACTTGAAGTGTGTGTGGAACCTCTCCACGCAGTACACCTCGCTGCACAGCTAACCATAGGTCTGGGCATCGTAGCTTCCTGCCAGGTGACCGATGTTCGCAGGTAGATCGGTCCCTGGGACACACGTGGAGAGGCTCCTGCCCGGGCCACACGCAGCCCACTACCCCAGCCCCAGATTGGTGCCGCACAGCAGCCCTGTCTGAGTCCCCTCCCTCTAGAGGGTGTATTTAACCAACACTTCTAGAAAACGGAGTCCTCGCGTGCAACTCATTGGAGGGACACAAATTAATCTTTGCCGACTTTCTGCTGAAACTTAGGAGCATTCACACCTAAGCCTCTTACACGGTCAGCTGTTTAGCTAAACATGAGCTCATGATCTAAATTTACACAATAATGAAGAGATCAGCTACAAGGGGAGACAATCAGCAAAAACAATCAATACCAGAATTAGATTCCCAAGGCCATCCATCAGAAGTTGGAATAATCAGGTGCAACGCAGGATATATACATAAAACTGGAACTGAAACAAGAAACAAGGATGTTTTCAAAGTCTGGTAGGATCTCTAAAACATTATTAAAGTACATGTCATTGATAAAGCTAAATACTCAAAGGTTGTGTAATACAACAGATTAATCATTGAGAAGAGTGAAATTATGCTGTTTCGAAAACTATGGCAGGTCAGATTTTCTGCCTAATTATATAAGAAGATTTCTCTAAAACATACACATGATTTCAAAGAGTTATTGGCTGTGAAATAAGTTAAGGGTATTTCAAATGGCTTGTCTGCAATGAAAGGTGCTATGTAGGGAATCACAGAAAGTCGAGGGGAAAATATGTCAATATATACATTGCTATAGGTTAAAGTAAGCCTTAGGACAGCAACAATGTAGAGGACCTGACCCTTAGAAACTTACAAGTAAGCAGGAATCTTCAAAAGTTCCAATATTTATAAGTAAAAAGATTTATTAAAATGAATAACCAAGTGTTTTAATTGACATCAGAAGATCAAACAAATAAACCCTGAGAACATAGATAAAAGATAAATAAAGATATGAGCAGAACTTAATACAACAGCAAACGTATAAAATTGGGGTGATTTAGTAAGTCCAAAGAATATTCTTTGAAAAGATTGAAAAGACACACTTTGATTAAGGAAAACAAAAATGTAAGTAAAGAATATACAGAAAGAGTCAGGACAAAGTTATAGCAGAGAATATATGAAATGCCAGTAAATTTGAACATTTCTGTAAAGGGGACCATTTCCTAGCTCCTAAAGTTTACCAAAACTGACACAAGAGGAAATCATTTAAGGTCATCATGTCTGCCCTTGGCATGCTCGGAATGCCCTGGCCTCAGAATGCAGCATCAGTAGTCCATGGTAACCTGCGGAGAGGGGGCGGGGCTGAGCGAGTTTGGAACACTGCCCTCACTGAGGGAGTGGGTGTGGCCAGCTCTGCTGTGACTGACAAAGTCCAGGGGAGCATGTGGCCGAGGGCAGGGCCCTCAGTGCCCGGCAGGCCCAGTGGGGTGTCACAAGCTTTTACGCCCAGGCCAAAAGGCGCCTTCTTTGTCTGAACAGCTGCCCAAACACTCATCTTACCACTCAGGCCGCCCTCTTACTTGAAGTGTGTGTGGAACCTGTCCACGCAGTACACCTCGCTGCACAGCTAACCATAGGTCTGGGCATCGTAGATTCCTGCCAGGTGACCGAAGTTCGCAGGCAGATGGGTCCCTGGGACACACGCGGAGAGGCTCCTGCCTGGGCCACAGGCCGCCCACTACCCCAGCCCCAGATTGGGGGCCACACAGCAGCCCTGTCTGAGTCCTCTGCCTGTAGAGGGAGTATTGGACCAACACATCTAGAAAACGGGGTCCTCGCGGGCAACTCATTGGAGGGACACAAATAAATCTTTGCCGACTGTCTGCTGAAACTTTGGAGCGTTCACACCTAAGCCTCTTACAAGCTCAGCTGTTTAGCTAAACATGATCTCGTGATCGAAATTTACACAATAATGAAGAGATCAGCTACAAGGGGAGAAAATCAGCAAAAACAATCAATACCAGAATTAGATTCCCAAGTCCATCCATCAGATGTTGGAACAATCAGGTGCAAGGCAGGAGATATACATAAAACTGGAACTGAAAGAAGAAACAAGGATGTTTTCAAAGTCTAGTACGATCTCTAAAACATTTTTAAAGTACATGTCATTGATAAAGCTAAATACTCAAAGGTTGTGTAATACAACAGATTAATCATTGAGAAGAGTGAAATTATGCTGTTTTGAAAACTATGGCAGGTCAGATTTTCTGCCTAATTATATAAGAAGATTTATCTAAAACCTACACATTATTTCAAAGACTTATTGGCTGTGAAATAAGTTAAGGGTATTTCAAATGGCTTGTCTGCAATGAAAGGTGCTATGTAGGGAATCACAGAAAGTCGAGGGGAAAATATGTCAATATATACATTGCTATAGGTTAAAGTAAGCCTTAGGACAGCAACAATGTAGAGGACCTGACCCTTAGAAACTTACAAGTAAGCAGGAATCTTCAAAAGTTCCAATCTTTATAATTAAAAAGATTTATTAAAATGAATAACCAACTGTTTTAATTGACATCAGAAGATCAAACAAATAAACCCTGAGAACATAGATAAAAGATAAATAAAGATATGAGCAGAACTTAATACAACAGCAAACGTATAAAATTGGGGTGATTTAGTAAGTCCAAAGAATATTCTTTGAAAAGATAGAAAAGACACACTTTGTTTAAGGAAAACAAAAATGTAAGTAAAGAATATACAGAAAGAGTCAGGACAAAGTTATAGCAGAGAATATATGAAATGACAGTAAATTTGAACATTTCTGTAAAGGGGACAATTTCCTAGCTCCTAAAGTTTACCAAAACTGACACAAGATGAAGTCATTTAAGGTCATCATGTCTGCCCTTGGCATTCTCGGAACGCCCTGGCCTCAGAATGCAGCAACAGTAGTCCATGGTAACCTTCGGAGAGGGTTCGGGGCTGAGGGAGGTTGGAACACTGCCCTCACTGAGGGACTGGGTGTGGCCATCTCTGCTGTGACTGAACAAAGGGCAGGGGAGCTTGGGGCCGAGGGCAGGGCCCTCAGAGCCCCGCAGGCCCAGTGGGGTGTCACAAGCATTTAGGCCCAGGCCAAAGGGCGCCTTCTTTGTCTGAACAGCTGCCCAAACTCTCACCTTTCCACTCAGGCCGCCCTCTTACTTGAAGTGTGTGTGGAACCAGTCCACACAGTACACCTCGATGCACAGCTAACCATAGGTCTGGGCATCGTAGCTTCCTGTCAGGTGACCGAAGTTCGCAGGTAGATGGGTCCCTGGGACACACGCGGAGAGGCTCCTGCCCGGGCCACAGGCCGCCCACTACCCCAGCCCCAGATTGAGGCCACAGAGCAGCCCTGTCTGAGTCCCCTCCCTCTAGAGGGAGTATTGGACCAACATTTCTAGAAAACGGAGTCCTCGCGGGCAACTCATTGGAGGGACACAAATAAATCTTTGCCGACTTTCTGCTGAAACTTAGGAGCATTCACACCTAAGCCTCTTACAAGGTCATCTGTTTAGCTAAACATGAGCTCATGATCTAAATTTACACAATAATGAAGAGATCAGCTAAAAGGGGAGACAATCCGCAAAAACAATCAATACCAGAATTAGATTTCCAAGGCCATCCATCAGATGTTGGAATAATCAGGTGCAAGGCAGGATATATACATAAAACTGGAACTGAAAGAAGAAACAAGGATGTTTTCAAAGTCTGGTAGGATCTCTAAAACATTTTTAAAGTACATGTCATTGATAAAGCTAAATACTCAAAGTTTGTGTAATACAACAGATTAATCATTGAGAAGAGTGTAATTATGCTGTTTTGAAAACTATGGCAGGTCAGATTTTCTGCCTAATTATATAAGAAGATTTATCTAAAACATACACATTATTTCAAAGACTTATTGGCTGTGAAATAAGTTAAGGGTATTTCAAATGGCTTGTCTGCAATGAAAGGTGCTATGTAGGGAATCACAGAAAGTCGAGGGGAAAATATGTCAATATATACATTGCTATAGGTTGAACTAAGCCTTAGGACAGCAACAATGTAGAGGACCTGACCCTTAGAAGCTTACAAGTAAGCTGGAATCTTCAAAAGTTCCAATATTTATAAGTAAAAAGATTTATTAAAATGAATAACCAAGTGTTTTAATTGACATCAGAAGATCAAACCAATAAACCCTGAGAACATAGATAAAAGATAAATAAAGATATGAGCAGAACTTAATACAACAGCAAACGTATAAAATTGAGGTGATTTAGTAAGTCCAAAGAATATTCTTTGAAAAGATTGAGAAGACACACTTTGATTAAGGAAAACAAAAACGTAAGTAAAGAATATCCAGAAAGAGACAGGATAAAGTTATAGCAGAGAATATATGAAATGATAGTAAATTTGAATATTTCTGTAAAGGGGACCATTTCCTAGCTCGTAAAGTTTACCAAAACTGACACAAGAGGAAATCATTTAAGATCATCAGGTCTGCCCTTGGCATTCTCGGAACGCCCTGGCCTCAGAATTCAGCATCTGTAGTCCATGGTAACCTGCGGAGAGGGGGCGGGGCTGAGTGTGGTTGGAACACTGCCCTCACTGAGGGAGTGGGTGTGGCCATCTCTGCTGTGACTGAACAATGGCAGGGGAGCAGGGGTCCCAGGGAACGGCCCTCAGAGCCCAGCAGGCCCAGTGTGGTGTCACAAGCATTTAGGCCCAGACCAAAGGGCGCCTTCTTTGTCTGAAGAGCTGCCCAAACTCTCACCTTTCCACTCAGGCCGCCCTCTTACTTAAAGTGTGTTTGGAAGCTGTCCGCGCAGTACACTTCGCTACACAGGTAACCATAGGTCTGGGCATCGTAGCTTCCTGGCAGGTGACCAAAGTTCGCAGGCATATGAGTCCCTGGGACACACGCGGAGAGGCTCCTGCCCGGGCCACAGGCCGCCCACTGCCCCAGCCCCAGATCAGGGGCCGCAAAGCAGCCCTGTCTGAGTCCCCTGCCTCTGGAGGGAGTATTGTACCAACACTTCTAGAAATAGGTGTCGTCGCGGGCAACTCATTGGAGGGACACAAATAAATCTTTGCCGACTTTCTGCTGAAACTTAGGAGCGTTCACACCTAAGCCTCTTACAAGGTCAGCTGTTTAGCTAAACATGAGCTCATGATCTAAATTTACACAATAATGAAGAGATCAGCTACAAGGGGAGACAATCAGCAAAAACAATCAATACCAGAATTAGATTCCCAAGGCCATCCATCAGATGTTGGAATAATCAGGTGCAAGGCAGGATATATACATAAAACTGGAACTGAAACAAGAAACAAGGATGTTTTCAAAGTCTGGTACGATCTCTGAAACATTTTTAAAGTACATGTCATTGATAAAGCTAAATACTCAAAGGTTGTGTAATCCAACAGATTAATCATTGAGAAGAGTGAAATTATGCTGTTTCGAAAACTATGCCAGGTCAGATTTTCTGCCTAATTATATAAGAAGATTTATCTAAAACATACACATTATTTCAAAGACTTATTGGCTGTGAAATAAGTTAAGGGTATTTCAAATGGCTTGTCTGCAATGAAAGGTGCTATGTAGGGAATCACAGAAAGTCGAGGGGAAAATGTGTCAATATATACATTGCTATAGGTGAACTAAGCCTTAGGACAGCAACAATGTAGAGGACCTGAACCTTAGAAGCTTACAAGTAAGCTGGAATCTTCAAAATTTACAATTTTTATAAGTAAAAATATTTATTAAAATGAATAACCAAGTGTTTTAATTGACATCAGAAGATCAAACCAATATACCCTGAGAACATAGATAAAAGAAAAATAAAGATATGAGCAGAACTTAATACAACAGCAAACGTATAAAATTGAGGTGATTTAGTAAGTCCAAAGAATATTCTTTGAAAAGATTTAAAAGACACAGTTTGAGTAAGGAAAACAAAAACATAAGTAAAGAATATATAGAAAGAGTCAGGACAATGTTATAGCAAAGAATATATGAAATACCAGTAAATTTGAATATTTCTGTAAAGGGGACCATTTCCTAGCTCCTAAAGTTTACCAAAACTGAGACAAGAGGAAATCATTTAAGGTCCTCATGCCTGCCCTTGTCATTCTGAGAAGAACCTGGCCTCAGAATGCAGCATCTGTAGTCCATGGTAACCTGCGGAGGTGGGGCGGGGCTGAGGGAGTTTGGAACACTGCCCTCACTGAGGGAGTGGGTGTGGCCATCTCTGCTGTTACTGAACAAAGGGCAGGGGAGCAGGGGTCCCAGGGAAGGGCACTCAGAGCCCAGCAGGCCCAGTGTGGTTTCACAAGCATTTAGGCCCAGGCCAAAGGGTGCCTTCTTTGCCTGAACAGCTGCCCAAACTCTCACCTTTCCACTCAGGCCACCCTCTTTCTTGAAGTGCGTGTGGAAGCTGTCCGCACAGTACACCTCGCTGCACAGCTAACCATAGGACTGGGCATCGTAGCTTCCTGCCAGGTGACCGAAGTTCGCAGGAAGATGGGTCCCTGGGACACACACGGAGAGGCTCCTCCCGGGGCCACAGGCCGCCCACTGCCCCAGCCCCAGTTCAGCGGCCGAAAATCAGCCCTGTCTGAGTCTCCTGCCTCTAGAAGGAGTATTGGACCAACACTTCTAGAAAATGGGGTCCTCACGGGCAACTCATTGGAGGGACAGAAATAAATCTTTGCCGACTTTCTGCTGAAACTTAGGAGCGTTCACACCAAAGCCTCTTACAAGGTCAGCTCTTTAGCTAAACATGAGCTCATTATCGAAATTTACACAATAATGAAGTGATCAGCTACAAGGGGAGACAATCAGCAAAAACAATCAATACCAGAATTAGATTCCCAAGGCCATCCATCAGATGTTGGAATAATCAGGTGCAAGGCAGGATATATACATAACACTGGAACTGAAACAAGAAACAAGGGTGTTTTCAAATTCTGGTACGATCTCTAAAACATTTTTAAAGTACATGTCATTGATAAAGCTAAATACTCAAAGGTTGTGTAATCCAACAGATTAATCATTGAGAAGAGTGAAATTATGCTGTTTTGAAAATTATGGCAGGTGAGATTTTCTTCCTAATTATATAAGAAGATTTCTCTAAAACATACACATTATTTCAAAGACTTATTGGCTGTGAAATAAGTTAGGGTATTTCAAATGGCTTGTCTGCAATGAAAGGTGCTATGTAGGGAATCACAGAAAGTCGAGGGGAAAATATGTCAATATATACATTGCTATAGGTTGAACTAAGCCTTAGGACAGCAACAATGTAGAGGACCTGACCCTTAGAAGCTTACAAGTAAGCTGGAATCTTCAAAAGTTACAATATTTATAAGTAAAAAGATTTATTAAAATGAATAACCAAGTGTTTTAATTGACATCAGAAGATCAAACCAATAAACCCTGAGAACATAGATAAAAGAAAAATAAAGATATGAGCAGAACTTAATACAACAGCAAACGTATAAAATTGAGGTGAATTAGTAAGTCCAAAGAATATTCTTTGAAAAGATTTAAAAGACACACTTTGAGTAAGGAAAACAAAAACATAAGTAAAGAATATATAGAAAGAGTCAGGACAATGTTATAGCAAAGAATATATGAAATGCCAGTAAATTTGAATATTTCTGTAAAGGGGACCATTTCCTAGCTCCTAAAGTTTACCAAAACTGAGACAAGGGAAAATCATTTAAGGTCCTCATGCCTGCCCTTGTCATTCTGAGAATGAACTGGCCTCAGAATGCAGCATCTGTAGTCCATAGTAACCTGCGGAGGTGGGGCGGGGCTGAGGGAGTTTGGAACACTGCCCTCACTGAGGGAGTGGGTGTGGCCATCTCTGCTGTGACTGAACAAAGTGCAGGGGAGCAGGGGTCCCAGGCAAGGGCACTCAGAGCCCAGCAGGCCCAGTGTGGTTTCACAAGCATTTAGGCCCAGGCCAAAGGGTGCCTTCTTTGCCTGAACAGCTGCCCAAACTCTCACCTTTCCACTCAGGCCACCCTCTTTCTTGAAGTGCGTGTGGAAGCTGTCCGCACAGTACACTTCGCTACACAGCTAACCATAGGTCTGGGCATCGTAGCTTCCTGGCAGGTGACCGAAGTTCGCAGGCATATGAGTCCCTGGGACACACGCGGAGAGGCTCCTGCCCGGGCCACAGGCCGCCCACTGCCCCAGCCCCAGATCAGGGGCTGCAAAGCAGCCCTGTCTGAGTCCCCTGCCTCTGGAGGGAGTATTGTACCAACACTTCTAGAAATAGGTGTCGTCGCGGGCAACTCATTGGAGGGACACAAATAAATCTTTGCCGACTTTCTGCTGAAACTTAGGAGCGTTAACACCTAAGCCTCTTACAAGGTCAGCTGTTTAGCTAAACATGAGCTCATGATCTAAATTTACATAATAATGAAGAGATCAGCTACAAGGGGAGAAAATCAGCAAAAACAATCAATACCAGAATTAGATTCCCAAGGCCATCCATCAGATGTTGGAATAATCAGGTGCAAGGCAGGATATATACATAAAACTGGAACTGAAACAAGAAAAAAGGATGTTTTCAAAGTCTGGTAGGATCTCTAAAACATTTTTAAAGTACATGTCATTGATAAAGCTAAATACTCAAAGGTTGTGTAATCCAACAGATTAATCATTGAGAAGAGTGAAATTATGCTGTTTTGAAAACTATGCCAGGTCAGATTTTCTGCCTAATTATATAAGAAGATTTCTCTAAAACATACACATTATTTCAAAGACTTATTGGCTGTGAAATAAGTTAGGGTATTTCAAATGGCTTGTCTGCAATGAAAGGTGCTATGTAGGGAATCACAGAAAGTCGAGGGGAAAATATGTCAATATATACATTGCTATAGGTTGAACTAAGCCTTAGGACAGCAACAATGTAGAGGACCTGACCCTTAGAAGCTTACAAGTAAGCTGGAATCTTCAAAAGTTACAATTTTTATAAGTAAAAAGATTTATTAAAATGAATAACCAAGTGTTTTAATTGACATCAGAAGATCAAACCAATATACCCTGAGAACATAGATAAAAGAAAAATAAAGATATGAGCAGAACTTAATACAACAGCAAACGTATAAAATTGAGGTGATTTAGTAAGTCCAAAGAATATTCTTTGAAAAGATTTAAAAGACACACTTTGAGTAAGGAAAACAAAAACATAAGTAAAGAATATATAGAAAGAGTCAGGACAATGTTATAGCAAAGAATATATGAAATGCCAGTAAATTTGAATATTTCTGTAAAGGGGACCATTTCCTAGCTCCTAAAGTTTACCAAAACTGAGACAAGAGGAAATCATTTAAGGTCCTCATGCCTGCCCTTGTCATTCTGAGAACAACCTGGCCTCAGAATGCAGCATCTGTAGTCCATGGTAACCTGCGGAGGTGGGGCGGGGCTGAGGGAGTTTGGAACACAGCCCTCACTGAGGGAGTGGGTGTGGCCATCTCTGCTGTGACTGAACAAAGTGCAGGGGAGCAGGGGTCCCAGGGAAGGGCACTCAGAGCCCAGCAGGCCCAGTGTGGTTTCACAAGCATTTAGGCCCAGGCCAAAGGGTGTCTTCTTTGCCTGAACAGCTGCCCAAACTCTCACCTTTCCACTCAGGCCACCCTCTTTCTTGAAGTGCGTGTGGAAGCTGTCCGCACAGTACACCTCGCTGCACAGCTAACCATAGGACTGGGCATCGTAGCTTCCTGCCAGGTGACCGAAGTTCGCAGGAAGATGGGTCCCTGGGACACACACGGAGAGGCTCCTGCCGGGGCCACAGGCCGCCCACTGCCCCAGCCCCAGTTCAGCGGCCGAAAATCAGCCCTGTCTGAGTCTCCTGCCTCTAGAAGGAGTATTAGACCAACACTTCTAAAAAATGGGGTCCTCACGGGCAACTCATTGGAGGGACAGAAATAAATCTTTGCCGACTTTCTGCTGAAACTTAGGAGCGTTCACACCAAAGCCTCTTACAAGGTCAGCTCTTTAGCTAAACATGAGCTCATTATCGAAATTTACACAATAATGAAGTGATCAGCTACAAGGGGAGACAATCAGCAAAAACAATCAATACCAGAATTAGATTCCCAAGGCCATCCATCAGATGTTGGAATAATCAGGTGCAAGGCAGGATATATACATAACACTGGAACTGAAACAAGAAACAAGGGTGTTTTCAAATTCTGGTACGATTTCTAAAACATTTTTAAAGTACATGTCATTGATAAAGCTAAATACTCAAAGGTTGTGTAATCCAACAGATTAATCATTGAGAAGAGTGAAATTATGCTGTTTTGAAAATTATGGCAGGTGAGATTTTCTTCCTAATTATATAAGAAGATTTCTCTAAAACATACACATTATTTCAAAGACTTATTGGCTGTGAAATAAGTTAGGGTATTTCAAATGGCTTGTCTGCAATGAAAGGTGCTATGTAGGGAATCACAGAAAGTCGAGGGGAAAATATGTCAATATATACATTGCTATAGGTTGAACTAAGCCTTAGGACAGCAACAATGTAGAGGACCTGACCCTTAGAAGCTTACAAGTAAGCTGGAATCTTCAAAAGTTACAATATTTATAAGTAAAAAGATTTATTAAAATGAATAACCAAGTGTTTTAATTGACATCAGAAGATCAAACCAATAAACCCTGAGAACATAGATAAAAGATAAATAAAGATATGAGCAGAACTTAATACAACAGCAAACGTATAAAATTGAGGTGATTTAGTAAGTCCAAAGAATATTCTTTGAAAAGATTGAAAAGACACACTTTGATTAAGGAAAACAAAAACATAAGTGAAGAATATACAGAAAGAATCAGGACAATGTTATAGCAGAGAATATATGAAATGCCAGTAAATTTGAACATTTCTGTAAAGGGGACCATTTCCTAGCTCCTAAAGTTTACCAAAACTGACACAAGAGGAAGTCATTTAAGGTCATCATGTCTGCCCTTGGCATTCTCGGAACGCCCTGGCCTCAGAATGCAGCAACTGTAGTCCATGGTAACCTGAGGAGAGGGGGCGGGGCTGAGGCAGGTTGGAACACTGCCCTCACTGAGGGAGTGGGTGTGGCCATCTCTGCTGTGACTGAACAAAGGGAAGGGGAGCATGGGGCCGAGGGCAGGGCCCTCAGAGCCCGGCAGGCCCAGTGGGGTGTCACAAGCATTTAGGCCCAGGCCAAAGGGCGCCTTCTTTGTCTGAACAGCTGCCCAAACTCTCACCTTTCCACTCAGGCCGCCCTCTTACTTGAAGTGTGTGTGGAACCTCTCCACGCAGTACACCTCGCTGCACAGCTAACCATAGGTCTGGGCATCGTAGCTTCCTGCCAGGTGACCGATGTTCGCAGGTAGATCGGTCCCTGGGACACACGCGGAGAGGCTCCTGCCCGGGCCACAGGCCGCCCACTACCCCAGCCCCAGAATGGTGCCGCACAGCAGCCCTGTCTGAGTCCCCTCCCTCTAGAGGGAGTATTTAAACAACACTTCTAGAAAACGGAGTCCTCGCACGCAACTCATTGGAGGGACACAAATTAATCTTTGCCGACTTTCTGCTGAAACTTAGGAGCATTCACACCTAAGCCTCTTACACGGTCAGCTGTTTAGCTAAACATGAGCTCATGATCTAAATTTACACAATAATGAAGAGATCAGCTACAAGGGGAGACAATCAGCAAAAACAATCAATACCATAATTAGATTCCCAAAGCCATCCATCAGATGTTGGAATAATCAGGTGCAAGGCAGGATATATACAGAAAACTGGAACTGAAACAAGAAACAAGGATGTTTTCAAAGTCTGGTAGGATCTCTAAAACATTTTTAAAGTACATGTCATTGATAAAGCTAACTACTCAAAGGTTGTGTAATACAACAGATTAATCATTGAGAAGAGTGAAATTATGCTGTTTTGAAAACTATGGCAGGTAAGATTTTCTGCCTAATTATATAAGAAGATTTATCTAAAACCTACACATTATTTCAAAGACTTATTGGCTGTGAAATAAGTTAAGGGTATTTCAAATGGCTTGTCTGCAATGAAAGGTGCTATGTACGGAATCACAGAAAGTCGAGGGGAAAATATGTCAATATATACATTGCTATAGGTTGAACTAAGCCTTAGGACAGCAACAATGTAGAGGACCTTACCCTTAGAAGCTTACAAGTAAGCTGGAATCTTCAAAAGTTCCAATATTTATAAGTAAAAAGATTTATTAAAATGAATAACCAAGTGTTTTAATTGACATCAGAAGATCAAACCAATAAACCCTGAGAACATAGATAAAAGATAAATAAAGATATGAGCAGAACTTAATACAACAGCAAACGTATAAAATTGAGGTGATTTAGTAAGTCCAAAGAATATTCTTTGAAAAGATTGAGAAGACACACTTTGATTAAGGAAAACAAAAACGTAAGTAAAGAATATCCAGAAAGAGACAGGACAAAGTTATAGCAGAGAATATATGAAATGCCAGTAAATTTGAATATTTCTGTAAAGGGGACCATTTCCTAGCTCCTAAAGTTTACCAAAACTGACACAAGAGGAAATCATTTAAGGTCATCAGGTCTTCCCTTGGCATTCTCGGAACGCCCTGGCCTCAGAATTCAGCATCTGTAGTCCAGGGTAACCTGCGGAGAGGGGGCGGGGCTGAGTGTGGTTGGAACACTGCCCTCACTGAGGGAGTGGGTGTGGCCATCTCTGCTGTGACCGAACAATGGCAGGGGAGCATGGGTCCCAGGGAAGGGCCCTCAGAGCCCAGCACGCCCTGTGTGGTGTCACAAGCATTTAGGCCCAGACTAAAGGGCGCCTTCTTTGTCTGAAGAGCTGCCCAAACTCTCACCTTTCCACTCAGGCCGCCCTCTTACTTGAAGTGTGTTTGGAAGCTGTCCGCGCAGTACACTTCGCTACACAGCTAACCATAGGTCTGGGCATCGTAGCTTCCTGGCAGGTGACCGAAGTTCGCAGGCATATGAGTCCCTGGGACACACGCGGAGAGGCTCCTGCCCGGGCCACAGGCCACCCACTGCCCCAGCCCCAGATCAGGGGCCGCAAAGCAGCCCTGTCTGAGTCCCCTGCCTCTGGAGGTAGTATTGTACCAACACTTCTAGAAATAGGTGTCGTCGCGGGCAACTCATTGGAGGGACACAAATAAATCTTTGCCGACTTTCTGCTGAAACTTAGGAGCGTTCACACCTAAGCCTCTTACAAGGTCAGCTGTTTAGCTAAACATGAGCTCATGATCTAAATTTACACAATAATGAAGAGATCAGCTACAAGGGGAGACAATCAGCAAAAACAATCAATACCAGAATTAGATTCCCAAGGCCATCCATCAGATGTTGGAATAATCAGGTGCAAGGCAGGATATATACATAAAACTGGAACTGAAACAAGAAACAAGGATGTTTTCAAAGTCTGGTACGATCTCTAAAACATTTTTAAAGTACATGTCATTGATAAAGCTAAATACTCAAAGGTTGTGTAATCCAACAGATTAATCATTGAGAAGAGTGAAATTATGCTGTTTTGAAAACTATGCCAGGTCAGATTTTCTGCCTAATTATATAAGAAGATTTATCTAAAACATACACATTATTTCAAAGACTTATTGGCTGTGAAATAAGTTAACGGTATTTCAAATGGCTTGTCTGCAATGAAAGGTGCTATGTAGGGAATCACAGAAAGTCGAGGGGAAAATGTGTCAATATATACATTGCTATAGGTGAACTAAGCCTTAGGACAGCAACAATGTAGAGGACCTGACCCTTAGAAGCTTACAAGTAAGCTGGAATCTTCAAAAGTTACAATATTTATAAGTAAAAAGATTTATTAAAATGAATAACCAAGTGTTTTAATTGACATCAGAAGATCAAACCAATAAACCCTGAGAACATAGATAAAAGATAAATAAAGATATGAGCAGAACTTAATACAACAGCAAACGTATAAAATTGAGGTGATTTAGTAAGTCCAAAGAATATTCTTTGAAAAGATTGAAAAGACACACTTTGATTAAGGAAAACAAAAACATAAGTGAAGAATATACAGAAAGAATCAGGACAATGTTATAGCAGAGAATATATGAAATGCCAGTAAATTTGAACATTTCTGTAAAGGGGACCATTTCCTAGCTCCTAAAGCTTACCAAAACTGACACAAGAGGAAGTCATTTAAGGTCATCATGTCTGCCCTTGGCATTCTCGGAACGCCCTGGCCTCAGAATGCAGCAACTGTAGTCCATGGTAACCTGAGGAGAGGGGGCGGGGCTGAGGCAGGTTGGAACACTGCCCTCACTGAGGGAGTGGGTGTGGCCATCTCTGCTGTGACTGAACAAAGGGAAGGGGAGCATGGGGCCGAGGGCAGGGCCGTCAGAGCCCGGCAGGCCCTGTGGGGTGTCACAAGCATTTAGGCCCATGCCAAAGGGCGCCTTCTTTGTCTGAACAGCTGCCCAAACTCTCAACTTTCCACTCAGGCCGCCCTCTTACTTGAAGTGTGTGTGGAACCTCTCCACGCAGTACACCTCGCTGCACAGCTAACCATAGGTCTGGGCATCGTAGCTTCCTGCCAGGTGACCGATGTTCGCAGGTAGATCGGTCCCTGGGACACACGCGGAGAGGCTCCTGCCCGGGCCACAGGCCGCCCACTACCCCAGCCCCAGATTGGTGCCGCACAGCAGCCCTGTCTGAGACCCCTCCCTCTAGAGGGAGTATTTAAACAACACTTCTAGAAAACGGAGTCCTCGCGCGCAACTCATTGGAGGGACACAAATTAATCTTTGCCGACTTTCTGCTGAAACTTAGGAGCATTCACACCTAAGCCTCTTACACGGTCAGCTGTTTAGCTAAACATGAGCTCATGATCTAAATTTACACAATAATGAAGAGATCAGCTACAAGGGGAGACAATCAGCAAAAACAATCAATACCATAATTAGATTCCCAAAGCCATCCATCAGATGTTGGAATAATCAGGTGCAAGGCAGGATATATACAGAAAACTGGAACTGAAACAAGAAACAAGGATGTTTTCAAAGTCTGGTAGGATCTCTAAAACATTTTTAAAGTACATGTCATTGATAAAGCTAACTACTCAAAGGTTGTGTAATACAACAGATTAATCATTGAGAAGAGTGAAATTATGCTGTTTTGAAAACTATGGCAGGTAAGATTTTCTGCCTAATTATATAAGAAGATTTATCTAAAACATACACATTATTTCAAAGACTTATTGGCTGTGAAATAAGTTAAGGGTATTTCAAATGGCTTGTCTGCAATGAAAGGTGCTATGTACGGAATCACAGAAAGTCGAGGGGAAAATATGTCAATATATACATTGCTATAGGTTGAACTAAGCCTTAGGACAGCAACAATGTAGAGGACCATACCCTTAGAAGCTTACAAGTAAGCTGGAATCTTCAAAAGTTCCAATATTTATAAGTAAAAAGATTTATTAAAATGAATAACCAAGTGTTTTAATTGACATCAGAAGATCAAACCAATAAACCCTGAGAACATAGATAAAAGATAAATAAAGATATGAGCAGAACTTAATACAACAGCAAACGTATAAAATTGAGGTGATTTAGTAAGTCCAAAGAATATTCTTTGAAAAGATTGAGAAGACACACTTTGATTAAGGAAAACAAAAACGTAAGTAAAGAATATCCAGAAAGAGACAGGACAAAGTTATAGCAGAGAATATATGAAATGCCAGTAAATTTGAATATTTCTGTAAAGGGGACCATTTCCTAGCTCCTAAAGTTTACCAAAACTGACACAAGAGGAAATCATTTAAGGTCATCAGGTCTTCCCTTGGCATTCTCGGAACGCCCTGGCCTCAGAATTCAGCATCTGTAGTCCAGGGTAACCTGCGGAGAGGGGGCGGGGCTGAGTGTGGTTGGAACACTGCCCTCACTGAGGGAGTGGGTGTGGCCATCTCTGCTGTGACCGAACAATGGCAGGGGAGCATGGGTCCCAGGGAAGGGCCCTCAGAGCCCAGCAGGCCCTGTGTGGTGTCACAAGCATTTAGGCCCAGACTAAAGGGCGCCTTCTTTGTCTGAAGAGCTGCCCAAACTCTCACCTTTCCACTCAGGCCGCCCTCTTACTTGAAGTGTGTTTGGAAGCTGTCCGCGCAGTACACTTCGCTACACAGCTAACCATAGGTCTGGGCATCGTAGCTTCCTGGCAGGTGACCGAAGTTCGCAGGCATATGAGTCCCTGGGACACACGCGGAGAGGCTCCTGCCCGGGCCACAGGCCGCCCACTGCCCCAGCCCCAGATCAGGGGCCGCAAAGCAGCCCTGTCTGAGTCCCCTGCCTCTGGAGGTAGTATTGTACCAACACTTCTAGAAATAGGTGTCGTCGCGGGCAACTCATTGGAGGGACACAAATAAATCTTTGCCGACTTTCTGCTGAAACTTAGGAGCGTTCACACCTAAGCCTCTTACAAGGTCAGCTGTTTAGCTAAACATGAGCTCATGATCTAAATTTACACAATAATGAAGAGATCAGCTACAAGGGGAGACAATCAGCAGAAACAATCAATACCAGAATTAGATTCCCAAGGCCATCCATCAGATGTTGGAATAATCAGGTGCAAGGCAGGATGTATACATAAAACTGGAACTGAAACAAGAAATAAGGATGTTTTCAAAGTCTGGTACGATCTCTAAAACATTTTTAAAGTACATGTCATTGATAAAGCTAAATACTCAAAGGTTGTGTAATCCAACAGATTAATCATTGAGAAGTGTGAAATTATGCTGTTTTGAAAACTATGCCAGGTCAGATTTTCTGCCTAATTATATAAGAAGATTTATCTAAAACATACACATTATTTCAAAGACTTATTGGCTGTGAAATAAGTTAACGGTATTTCAAATGGCTTGTCTGCAATGAAAGGTGCTATGTAGGGAATCACAGAAAGTCGAGGGGAAAATATGTCAATATATACATTGCTATAGGTTGAACTAAGCCTTAGGACAGCAACAATGTAGAGGACCTGACCCTTAGAAGCTTACAAGTAAGCTGGAATCTTCAAAAGTTATAATTTTTATAAGTAAAAATATTTATTAAAATGAATAACCAAGTGTTTTAATTGACATCAGAAGATCAAACCAATAAACCCTGAGAACATAGATAAAAGAAAAATAAAGATATGAGCAGAACTTAATACAACAGCAAACGTATAAAATTGAGGTGATTTAGTAAGTCCAAAGAATATTCTTTGAAAAGATTTAAAAGACACACTTTGAGTAAGGAAAACAAAAACATAAGTAAAGAATATATAGAAAGAGTCAGGACAATGTTATAGCAAAGAATATATGAAATGCCAGTAAATTTGAATATTTCTGTAAAGGGGACCATTTCCTAGCTCCTAAAGTTTACCAAAACTGAGACAAGAGGAAATCATTTAAGGTCCTCATGCCTGCCCTTGTCATTCTGAGAACGAACTGGCCTCAGAATGCAGCATCTGTAGTCCATGGTAACCTGCGGAGGTGGGGCGGGGCTGAGGGAGTTTAGAACACTGCCCTCACTGAGGGAGTGGGTGTGGCCATCTCTGCTGTGACTGAACAAAGTGCAGGGGAGCAGGGGTCCCAGGCAAGGGCACTCAGAGCCCAGCAGGCCCAGTGTGGTTTCACAAGCATTTAGGCCCAGGCCAAAGGGTGCCTTCTTTGCCTGAACAGCTGCCCAAACTCTCACCTTTCCACTCAGGCCACCCTCTTTCTTGAAGTGTGTGTGGAAGCTGTCCGCGCAGTACACCTCGCTGCACAGCTAACCATAGGACTGGGCATCGTAGCTTCCTGCCAGGTGACCGAAGTTCGCAGGAAGATGGGTCCCTGGGACACACACGGAGAGGCTCCTGCCCGGGCCACAGGCCGCCCACTGCCCCAGCCCCAGTTCAGCGGCCGAAAATCAGCCCTGTCTGAGTCTCCTGCCTCTAGAAGGAGTATTGGACCAACACTTCTAGAAAATGGGGTCCTCACGGGCAACTCATTGGAGGGACAGAAATAAATCTTTGCCGACTTTCTGCTGAAACTTAGGAGCGTTCACACCAAAGCCTCTTACAAGGTCAGCTCTTTAGCTAAACATGAGCTCATTATCGAAATTTACACAATAATGAAGTGATCAGCTACAAGGGGAGACAATCAGCAAAAACAATCAATACCAGAATTAGATTCCCAAGGCCATCCATCAGATGTTGGAATAATCAGGTGCAAGGCAGGATATATACATAACACTGGAACTGAAACAAGAAACAAGGGTGTTTTCAAATTCTGGTACGATCTCTAAAACATTTTTAAAGTACATGTCATTGATAAAGCTAAATACTCAAAGGTTGTGTAATCCAACAGATTAATCATTGAGAAGAGTGAAATTATGCTGTTTTGAAAATTATGGCAGGTGAGATTTTCTTCCTAATTATATAAGAAGATTTCTCTAAAACATACACATTATTTCAAAGACTTATTGGCTGTGAAATAAGTTAGGGTATTTCAAATGGCTTGTCTGCAATGAAAGGTGCTATGTAGGGAATCACAGAAAGTCGAGGGGAAAATATGTCAATATATACATTGCTATAGGTTGAACTAAGCCTTAGGACAGCAACAATGTAGAGGACCTGACCCTTAGAAGCTTACAAGTAAGCTGGAATCTTCAAAAGTTCCAATATTTATAAGTAAAAAGATTTATTAAAATGAATAACCAAGTGTTTGAATTGACATCAGAAGATCAAACCAATAAACCCTGAGAACATAGATAAAAGATAAATAAAGATATGAGCAGAACTTAATACAACAGCAAACGTATAAAATTGAGGTGATTTAGTAAGTCCAAAGAATATTCTTTGAAAAGATTGAAAAGACACACTTTGATTAAGGAAAACAAAAACATAAGTGAAGAATATACAGAAAGAATCAGGACAATGTTATAGCAGAGAATATATGAAATGCCAGTAAATTTGAACATTTCTGTAAAGGGGACCATTTCCTAGCTCCTAAAGCTTACCAAAACTGACACAAGAGGAAGTCATTTAAGGTCATCATGTCTGCCCTTGGCATTCTCGGAACGCCCTGGCCTCAGAATGCAGCAACTGTAGTCCATGGTAACCTGAGGAGAGGGGGCGGGGCTGAGGCAGGTTGGAACACTGCCCTCACTGAGGGAGTGGGTGTGGCCATCTCTGCTGTGACTGAACAAAGGGAAGGGGAGCATGGGGCCGAGGGCAGGGCCGTCAGAGCCCGGCAGGCCCAGTGGGGTGTCACAAGCATTTAGGCCCAGGCCAAAGGGCGCCTTCTTTGTCTGAACAGCTGCCCAAACTCTCACCTTTCCACTCAGGCCGCCCTCTTACTTGAAGTGTGTGTGGAACCTCTCCACGCAGTACACCTCGCTGCACAGCTAACCATAGGTCTGGGCATCGTAGCTTCCTGCCAGGTGACCGATGTTCGCAGGTAGATCGGACCCTGGGACACACGCGGAGAGGCTCCTGCCCGGGCCACAGGCCGCCCACTACCCCAGCCCCAGATTGGTGCCGCACAGCAGCCCTGTCTGAGTCCCCTCCCTCTAGAGGGAGTATTTAAACAACACTTCTAGAAAACGGAGTCCTCGCGCGCAACTCATTGGAGGGACACAAATTAATCTTTGCCGACTTTCTGCTGAAACTTAGGAGCATTCACACCTAAGCCTCTTACACGGTCAGCTGTTTAGCTAAACATGAGCTCATGATCTAAATTTACACAATAATGAAGAGATCAGCTACAAGGGGAGACAATCAGCAAAAACAATCAATACCATAATTAGATTCCCAAATCCATCCATCAGATGTTGGAATAATCAGGTGCAAGGCAGGATATATACAGAAAACTGGAACTGAAACAAGAAACAAGGATGTTTTCAAAGTCTGGTCGGATCTCTAAAACATTTTTAAAGTACATGTCATTGATAAAGCTAACTACTCAAAGGTTGTGTAATACAACAGATTAATCATTGAGAAGAGTGAAATTATGCTGTTTTGAAAACTATGGCAGGTAAGATTTTCTGCCTAATTATATAAGAAGATTTATCTAAAACATACACATTATTTCAAAGACTTATTGGCTGTGAAATAAGTTAAGGGTATTTCAAATGGCATGTCTGCAATGAAAGGTGCTATGTACGGAATCACAGAAAGTCGAGGGGAAAATATGTCAATATATACATTGCTATAGGTTGAACTAAGCCTTAGGACAGCAACAATGTAGAGGACCATACCCTTAGAAGCTTACAAGTAAGCTGGAATCTTCAAAAGTTCCAATATTTATAAGTAAAAAGATTTATTAAAATGAATAACCAAGTGTTTTAATTGACATCAGAAGATCAAACCAATAAACCCTGAGAACATAGATAAAAGATAAATAAAGATATGAGCAGAACTTAATACAACAGCAAACGTATAAAATTGAGGTGATTTAGTAAGTCCAAAGAATATTCTTTGAAAAGATTGAGAAGACACACTTTGATTAAGGAAAACAAAAACGTAAGTAAAGAATATCCAGAAAGAGACAGGACAAAGTTATAGCAGAGAATATATGAAATGCCAGTAAATTTGAATATTTCTGTAAAGGGGACCATTTCCTAGCTCCTAAAGTTTACCAAAACTGACACAAGAGGAAATCATTTAAGGTCATCAGGTCTTCGCTTGGCATTCTCGGAACGCCCTGGCCTCAGAATTCAGCATCTGTAGTCCAGGGTAACCTGCGGAGAGGGGGCGGGGCTGAGTGTGGTTGGAACACTGCCCTCACTGAGGGAGTGGGTGTGGCCATCTCTGCTGTGACCGAACAATGGCAGGGGAGCATGGGTCCCAGGGAAGGGCCCTCAGAGCCCAGCAGGCCCTGTGTGGTGTCACAAGCATTTAGGCCCAGACTAAAGGGCGCCTTCTTTGTCTGAAGAGCTGCCCAAACTCTCACCTTTCCACTCAGGCCGCCCTCTTACTTGAAGTGTGTGTGGAACCTGTCCACGCAGTACACCTCGCTGCACAGCTAACCATAGGTCTGGGCATCGTAGATTCCTGTCAGGTGACCAAAGTTCGCAGGCAGATTGGTCCCTGGGACACACGCGGAGAGGCTCCTGCCTGGGCCACAGGCCGCCCACTACCCCAGACCCAGATTGGGGGCCACACAGCAGCCCTGTCTGAGTCCTCTGCCTGTAGAGGGAGTATTGGACCAACACATCTAGAAAACGGGGTCCTCGCGGGCAACTCATTGGAGGGACACAAATAAATCTTTGCCGACTTTCTGCTGAAACTTTGGAGCGTTCACACCTAAGCCTCTTACAAGCTCAGCTGTTTAGCTAAACATGATCTCGTGATCGAAATTTACACAATAATGAAGAGATCAGCTACAAGGGGAGAAAATCAGCAAAAACAATCAATACCAGAATTAGATTCCCAAGGCCATCCATCAGATGTTGGAACAATCAGGTGCAAGGCAGGATATATACATAAAACTGGAACTGAAAGAAGAAACAAGGATGTTTTCAAAGTCTAGTACGATCTCTAAAACATTTTTAAAGTACATGTCATTGATAAAGCTAAATACTCAAAGGTTGTGTAATACAACAGATTAATCATTGAGAAGAGTGAAATTATGCTGTTTTGAAAACTATGGCAGGTCAGATTTTCTGCCTAATTATATAAGAAGATTTATCTAAAACATACACATTATTTCAAAGACTTATTGGCTGTGAAATAAGTTAAGGGTATTTCAAATGGCTTGTCTGCAATGAAAGGTACTATCTAGGGAATCACAGAAAGTCGAGGGGAAAATATGTCAATATATACATTGCTATATGTTGAACTAAGCCTTAGGACAGCAACAATGTAGAGCACCTGACACTTAGAAACTTGCAAGTAAGCTAGAATCTTCAAAAGTTCAAATCTTTATAAGTAAAAAGATTTATTAAAATGAATAACCAAGTGTTTTAATTGACGTCAGAATATCAAACAAATAAACGCTGAGAACATAGATAAAAGATAAATAAAGATATGAGCAGAACTTAATACAACAGGAAAAGTATAAAATTGAGGTGATTTGGTAAGTCCAAAGAATATTCTTTGAAAAGATTGAAAAGACACACTTTGATTAAGGAAAACAAAAACATAAGTAAAGAATATACAGAAAGAGTCAGGACAATGTTATAGAAGAGAATATATGAAATGACAGTAAATTTGAACATTTCTGTAAAGGGGACCATTTCCTAGCTCCTAAAGTTTACCAAAACTGACACAAGAGGAAGTCATTTAAGGTAATCATGTCTGCCCTTGGCATTCTCGGAACGCCCTGGCCTCAGAATGCAGCAACTGTAGTCCATGGTAACCTGCGGAGAGGGGGCGGGGCTGAGGGAGGTTGGAACACTGCCCTCACTGAGGGACTGGGTGTGGCCATCTCTGCTGTGACTGAAAAAAGGGCAGGGGAGCTTGGGGCCGAGGGCAGGGCCCTCAGAGCCCCGCAGGCCCAGTGGGGTGTCACAAGCATTTAGGCCCAGGCCAAAGGGCGCCTTCTTTGTCTGAACAGCTGCCCAAACTCTCACCTTTCCACTAAGGCCGCCCTCTTACTTGAAGTGTGTGTGGAACCAGTCCACGCAGTACACCTCGATGCACAGCTAACCATAGGTCTGGGCATCGTAGCTTCCTGTCAGGTGACCGAAGTTCGCAGGTAGATGGGTCCCTGGGACACACGCGGAGAGGCTCCTGCCCGGGCCACAGGCCGCCCACTACCCCAGCCCCAGATTGAGGCCACAGAGCAGCCCTGTCTGAGTCCCCTCCCTCTAGAGGGAGTATTGGACCAACATTTCTAGAAAACTGAGTCCTCGCGGGCAACTCATTGGAGGGACACAAATAAATCTTTGCCGACTTTCTGCTGAAACTTAGGAGCATTCACACCTAAGCCTCTTACAAGGTCATCTGTTTAGCTAAACATGAGCTCATGATCTAAATTTACACAATAATGAAGAGATCACCTAAAAGGGGAGACAATCCGCAAAAATAATCAATACCAGAATTAGATTTCCAAGGCCATCCATCAGATGTTGGAATAATCAGGTGCAAGGCAGGATATATACATAAAACTGGAACTGAATTAAGAAACCACATGTTTTCAAAGTCTGGTAGGATCTCTAAAACATTTTTAAAGTACATGTCATTGATAAAGCTAAATACTCAAAGTTTGTGTAATACAACAGATTAATCATTGAGAAGAGTGTAATTATGCTGTTTTGAAAACTATGGCAGGTCAGATTTTCTGCCTAATTATATAAGAAGATTTCTCTAAAACATACACATGATTTCAAAGAGTTATTGGCTGTGAAATAACTTAAGGGTATTTCAAATGGCTTGTCTGCCATGAAAGGTGCTATGTAGGGTATCACAGAAACTCGAGGGGAAAATATGTCAATATATACATTGCTATAGGTTAAAGTGTCTTAGGACAGCAACAATGTAGAGGACCTGACCCTTAGAAACTTACAAGTAAGCTGGAATCTTCAAAAGTTCCAATCTTTATAAGTAAAAAGATTTATTAAAATGAATAACCAAGTGTTTTAATTGACATCAGAAGATCAAACCAATAAACCCTGAGAACATAGATAAAAGATAAATAAAGATATGAGCAGAACTTAATACAACAGCAAACGTATAAAATTGGGGTGATTTAGTAAGTCCAAAGAATATTCTTTGAAAAGATTGAAAAGACACACTTTGATTAAGGAAAACAAAAATGTAAGTAAAGAATATACAGAAAGAGTCAGGACAAAGTTATAGCAGAGAATATATGAAATGCCAGTAAATTTGAACATTTCTGTAAAGGGGACCATTTCCTAGCTCCTAAAGTTTACCAAAACTGACACAAGAGGAAATTATTTAAGGTCATCATGTCTGCCCTTGGCATGCTCGGAACGCCCTGGCCTCAGAATGCAGCATCTGTAGTCCATGGTAACCTGCGGAGAGTGGGCGGGGATGAGCGAGGTTGGAACACTGCCCTCACTGAGGGAGTGGGTGTGGCCAGCTCTGCTGTGACTGACAAAGGCCAGGGGAGCATGTGGCCGAGGGCAGGGCCCTCAGTGCCCGGCAGGCCCAGTGGGGTGTCACAAGCTTTTACGCCCAGGCCAAAAGGCGCCTTCTTTGTCTGAACAGCTGCCCAAACACTCATCTTACCACTCAGGCCGCCCTCTTACTTGAAGTGTGTGTGGAACCTGTCCACGCAGTACACCTCGCTGCACAGCTAACCATAGGTCTGGGCATCGTAGATTCCTGTCAGGTGACCAAAGTTCGCAGGCAGATTGGTCCCTGGGACACACGCAGAGAGGCTCCTGCCTGGGCCACAGGCCGCCCACTACCCCAGCCCCAGATTGGGGGCCACACAGCAGCCCTGTCTGAGTCCTCTGCCTGTAGAGGGAGTATTGGACCAACACATCTAGAAAACGGGGTCCTCGCGGGCAACTCATTGCAGGGACACAAATAAATCTTTGCCGACTTTCTGCTGAAACTTTGGAGCGTTCACACCTAAGCCTCTTACAAGCTCAGCTGTTTAGCTAAACATGATCTCGTGATCGAAATTTACACAATAATGAAGAGATCAGCTACAAGGGGAGAAAATCAGCAAAAACAATCAATACCAGAATTAGATTCCCAAGGCCATCCATCAGATGTTGGAACAATCAGGTGCAAGTCAGGATATATACATAAAACTGGAACTGAAAGAAGAAACAAGGATGTTTTCAAAGTCTAGTACGATCTCTAAAACATTTTTAAAGTACATGTCATTGATAAAGCTAAATACTCAAAGGTTGTGTAATACAACAGATTAATCATTGAGAAGAGTGAAATTATGCTGTTTTGAAAACTATGGCAGGTCAGATTTTCTGCCTAATTATATAAGAAGATTTATCTAAAACCTACACATTATTTCAAAGACTTATTGGCTGTGAAATAAGTTAAGGGTATTTCAAATGGCTTGTCTGCAATGAAAGGTACTATCTAGGGAATCACAGAAAGTCGAGGGGAAAATATGTCAATATATACATTGCTATATGTTGAACTAAGCCTTAGGACAGCAACAATGTAGAGCACCTGACACTTAGAAACTTGCAAGTAAGCTAGAATCTTCAAAAGTTCAAATCTTTATAAGTAAAAAGATTTATTAAAATGAATAACCAAGTGTTTTAATTGACGTCAGAATATCAAACAAATAAACGCTGAGAACATAGATAAAAGATAAATAAAGATATGAGCAGAACTTAATGCAACAGGAAAAGTATAAAATTGAGGTGATTTGGTAAGTCCAAAGAATATTCTTTGAAAAGATTGAAAAGACACACTTTGATTAAGGAAAACAAAAACATAAGTAAAGAATATACAGAAAGAGTCAGGACAATGTTATAGCAGAGAATATATGAAATGACAGTAAATTTGAACATTTCTGTAAAGGGGACCATTTCCTAGCTCCTAAAGTTTACCAAAACTGACACAAGAGGAAGTCATTTAAGGTAATCATGTCTGCCCTTGGCATTCTCGGAACGCCCTGGCCTCAGAATGCAGCAACTGTAGTCCATGGTAACCTGCGGAGAGGGGGCGGGGCTGAGGGAGGTTGGAACACTGCCCTCACTGAGGGACTGGGTGTGGCCATCTCTGCTGTGACTGAACAAAGGGCAGGGGAGCTTGGGGCCGAGGGCAGGGCCCTCAGAGCCCCGCAGGCCCAGTGGGGTGTCACAAGCATTTAGGCCCAGGCCAAAGGGTGCCTTCTTTGTCTGAACAGCTGCCCAAACTCTCACCTTTCCACTCAGGCCGCCCTCTTACTTGAAGTGTGTGTGGAACCAGTCCACGCAGTACACCTCGATGCACAGCTAACCATAGGTCTGGGCATCGTAGCTTCCTGTCAGGTGACCGAAGTTCGCAGGTAGATGGGTCCCTGGGACACACGCGGAGAGGCTCCTGCCCGGGCCACAGGCCGCCCACTACCCCAGCCCCAGATTGAGGCCACAGAGCAGCCCTGTCTGAGTCCCCTCCCTCTAGAGGGAGTATTGGACCAACATTTCTAGAAAACGGAGTCCTCGCGGGCAACTCATTGGAGGGACACAAATAAATCTTTGCCGACTTTCTGCTGAAACTTAGGAGCATTCACACCTAAGCCTCTTACAAGGTCATCTGTTTAGCTAAACATGAGCTCATGATCTAAATTTACACAATAATGAAGAGATCACCTAAAAGGGGAGACAATCCGCAAAAATAATCAATACCAGAATTAGATTTCCAAGGCCATCCATCAGATGTTGGAATAATCAGGTGCAAGGCAGGATATATACATAAAACTGGAACTGAATTAAGAAACCACATGTTTTCAAAGTCTGGTAGGATCTCTAAAACATTTTTAAAGTACATGTCATTGATAAAGCTAAATACTCAAAGTTTGTGTAATACAACAGATTAATCATTGAGAAGAGTGTAATTATGCTGTTTTGAAAACTATGGCAGGTCACATTTTCTGCCTAATTATATAAGAAGAATTATCTAAAACATACACATTATTTCAAAGACTTATTGGCTGTGAAATAAGTTAAGGGTATTTCAAATGGCTTGTCTGCAATGAAAGGTGCTATGTAGGGAATCACAGAAAGTCGAGGGGAAAATATGTCAATATATACATTGCTATAGGTTGAACTAAGCCTTAGGACAGCAACAATGTAGAGGACCTGATCCTTAGAAGCTTACAAGTAAGCTGGAATCTTCAAAAGTTCCAATATTTATAAGTAAAAAGATTTATTAAAATGAATAACAAAGTGTTTTAATTAACATCAGAAGATCAAACCAATAAACCCTGAGAACATAGATAAAAGAAAAATAAAGATATGAGCAGAACTTAATACAACAGCAAACGTATAAAATTGAGGTGATTTAGTAAGTCCAAAGAATATTCTTTGAAAAGTTTGAAAAGACACACTTTGAATAAGGAACACAAAAACATAAGTAAAGAATATATAGAAAGAGTCAGGACAATGTTATAGCAAAGAATATATGAAATGCCAGTAAATTTGAATATTTCTGTAAAGGGGACCATTTCCTAGCTCCTAAAGTTTACCAAAACTGAGACAAGAGGAAATCATTTAAGGTCCTCATGCCTGCCCTTGGCATTCTGAGAACGCCCTGGCCTCAGAATGCAGCATCTGTAGTCCATGGTAACCTGCGGAGGGGGGCGGGGCTGAGGGAGTTTGGAACACTGCCCTCACTGAGGGAGTGGGTGTGGCCATCTCTGCTGTGACTGAACAAAGTGCAGGGGAGCAGGGGTCCCAGGCAAGGGCACTCAGAGCCCAGCAGGCCCAGTGTGGTTTCACAAGCATTTAGGCCCAGGCCAAAGTGTGCCTTCTTTGCCTGAACAGCTGCCCAAACTCTCACCTTTCCACTCAGGCCACCCTCTTTCTTGAAGTGTGTGTGGAAGCTGTCCGCGCAGTACACCTCGCTGCACAGCTAACCATAGGACTGGGCATCGTAGCTTCCTGCCAGGTGACCGAAGTTCGCAGGAAGATGGGTCCCTGGGACACACACGGAGAGGATCCTGCCCGGGCCACAGGCCGCCCACTGCCCCAGCCCCAGTTCAGCGGCAGAAAATCAGCCCTGTCTGAGTCTCCTGCCTCTAGAAGGAGTATTGGACCAACACTTCTAGAAAATGGGGTCCTCACGGGCAACTCATTGGAGGGACAGAAATAAATCTTTGCCGACTTTCTGCTGAAACTTAGGAGCGTTCACACCAAAGCCTCTTACAAGGTCAGCTCTTTAGCTAAACATGAGCTCATTATCGAAATTTACACAATAATGAAGTGATCAGGTACAAGGGGAGACAATCAGCAAAAACAATCAATACCAGAATTAGATTCCCAAGGCCATCCATCAGATGTTGGAATAATCAGGTGCAAGGCAGGATATATACATAACACTGGAACTGAAACAAGAAACAAGGGTGTTTTCAAATTCTGGTACGATCTCTAAAACATTTTTAAAGTACATGTCATTGATAAAGCTAAATACTCAAAGGTTGTGTAATACAACAGATTAATCATTGAGAAGAGTGAAATTATGCTGTTTTGAAAATTATGGCAGGTGAGATTTTCTTCCTAATTATATAAGAAGATTTCTCTAAAACATACACATTATTTCAAAGACTTATTGGCTGTGAAATAAGTTAGGGTATTTCAAATGGCTTGTCTGCAATGAAAGGTGCTATGTAGGGAATCACAGAAAGTCGAGGGGAAAATATGTCAATATATACATTGCTATAGGTTGAACTAAGCCTTAGGACAGCAACAATGTAGAGGACCTGACCCTTAGAAGCTTACAAGTAAGCTGGAATCTTCAAAAGTTACAATATTTATAAGTAAAAAGATTTATTAAAATGAATAACCAAGTGTTTTAATTGACATCAGAAGATCAAACCAATAAACCCTGAGAACATAGATAAAAGATAAATAAAGATATGAGCAGAACTTAATACAACAGCAAACGTATAAAATTGAGGTGATTTAGTAAGTCCAAAGAATATTCTTTGAAAAGATTGAAAAGACACACTTTGATTAAGGAAAACAAAAACATAAGTGAAGAATATACAGAAAGAATCAGGACAATGTTATAGCAGAGAATATATGAAATGCCAGTAAATTTGAACATTTCTGTAAAGGGGACCATTTCCTAGCTCCTAAAGTTTACCAAAACTGAGACAAGAGGAAATCATTTAAGGTCCTCATGCCTGCCCTTGGCATTCTGAGAACGCCCTGGCCTCAGAATGCAGCATCTGTAGTCCATGGTAACCTGCGGAGGGGGGGCGGGGCTGAGGGAGTTTGGAACACTGCCCTCACTGAGGGAGTGGGTGTGGCCATCTCTGCTGTGACTGAACAAAGTGCAGGGGAGCAGGGGTCCCAAGGAAGGGCACTCAGAGCCCAGCAGGCCCAGTGTGGTTTCACAAGCATTTAGGCCCAGGCCAAAGGGTGCCTTCTTTGCCTGAACAGCTGCCCAAACTCTTACCTTTCCACTCAGGCCACCCTCTTTCTTGAAGTGTGTGTGGAACCTCTCCACGCAGTACACCTCGCTGCACAGCTAACCATAGGTCTGGGCATCGTAGCTTCCTGCCAGGTGACCGATGTTCGCAGGTAGATCGGTCCCTGGGACACACGCGGAGAGGCTCCTGCCCGGGCCACAGGCCGCCCACTACCTCAGCCCCAGATTGGTGCCGCACAGCAGCCCTGTCTGAGTTCCCTCCCTCTAGAGGGAGTATTTAACCAACACTTCTAGAAAACGGAGTCCTCGCACACAACTCATTGGAGGGACACAAATTAATCTTTGCCGACTTTCTGCTGAAACTTAGGAGCATTCACACCTAAGCCTCTTACACGGTCAGCTGTTTAGCTAAACATGAGCTCATGATCTAAATTTACAGAATAATGAAGAAATCAGCTACAAGGGGAGACAATCAGCAAAAACAATCAATACCATAATTAGATTCCCAAAGCCATCCATCAGATGTTGGAATAATCAGGTGCAAGGCAGGATATATACAGAAAACTGGAACTGAAACAAGAAACAAGGATGTTTTCAAAGTCTGGTAGGATCTCTAAAACATTTTTAAAGTACATGTCATTGATAAAGCTAACTACTCAAAGGTTGTGTAATACAACAGATTAATCATTGAGAAGAGTGAAATTATGCTGTTTCGAAAACTATGGAAGGTCAGATTTTCTGCCTAATTATATAAGAAGATTTCTCTAAAACATACACATTATTTCAAAGAGTTATTGGCTGTGAAATAACTTAAGGGTATTTCAAATGGCTTGTCTGCAATGAAAGGTGCTATGTAGGGAATCACAGAAAGTCGAGGGGAAAATATGTCAATATATACATTGCTATAGGTTAAAGTAAGCCTTAGGACAGCAACAATGTAGAGGACCTGACCCTTAGAAACTTACAATTAAGCTGGAATCTTCAAAAGTTCCAATCTTTATAAGTAAAAAGATTTATTAAAATGAATAACCAAGTGTTTTAATTGACATCAGAAGATCAAACAAATAAACCCTGAGAACATAGATAAAAGATAAATAAACATATGAGCAGAACTTAATACAACAGCAAACGTATGAAATTGGGGTGATTTAGTAAGTCCAAAGAATATTCTTTGAAAAGATTGAAAAGACACACTTTGATTAAGGAAAACAAAAACATAAGTAAAGAATATACAGAAAGAGTCAGGACAATGTTATAGCAGAGAATATATGAAATGCCAGTAAATTTGAACATTTCTGTAAAGGGGACCATTTCCTAGCTCCTAAAGTTTACCAAAACTGACACAAGAGGAAATCATTTAAGGTCATCATGTCTGCCCTTGTCATGCTCGGAACGCCGTGGCCTCAGAATGCAGCATCTGTAGTCCATGGTAACCTGCGGAGAGGGGGCGGGGCTCAGCGACGTTGGAACACTGCCCTCACTGAGGGAGTGGGTGTGGCCAGCTCTGCTGTGACTGAACAAAGGCCAGGGGAGCATGTGGCCGAGGGCAGGGCCCTCAGTGCCCGGCAGGCCCAGTGGTGTGTCACAAGCTTTTACGCCCAGGCCAAAGGGCGCCTTCTTTGTCTGAACAGCTGCCCAAACACTCATCTTACCACTCAGGCCTCCCTCTTACTTGAAGTGTGTGTGGATCCTGTCCACGCAGTACACCTCGCTGCACAGCTAACCATAGGTCTGGGCATCGTAGATTCCTGCCAGGTGACCGAAGTTCGCAGGCAGATGGGTCCCTGGGACACACGCGGAGAGGCTCCTGCCTGGGCCACAGGCCGCCCACTACCCCAGCCCCAGATTGGGGCCACACAGCAGCCCTGTCTGAGTCCTCTGCCTGTAGAGGGAGTATTGGACCAACACATCTAGAAAACGGGGTCCTCGCGGGCAACTCATTGGAGGGACACAAATAAATCTTTGCCGACTTTCTGCTGAAACTTTGGAGCGTTCACACCTAAGCCTCTTACAAGCTCAGCTGTTTAGCTAAACATGATCTCGTGATCGAAATTTACACAATAATGAAGAGATCAGCTACAAGGGGAGAAAATCAGCAAAAACAATCAATACCAGAATTAGATTCCCAAGGCCATCCATCAGATGTTGGAACAATCAGGTGCAAGGCAGGATATATACATAAAACTGGAACTGAAAGAAGAAACAAGGATGTTTTCAAAGTCTAGTACGATCTCTAAAACATTTTTAAAGTACATGTCATTGATAAAGCTAAATACTCAAAGGTTGTGTAATACAACAGATTAATCATTGAGAAGAGTGAAATTATGCTGTTTTGAAAACTATGGCAGGTCAGATTTTCTGCCTAATTATATAAGAAGATTTATCTAAAACCTACACATTATTTCAAAGACTTATTGGCTGTGAAATAAGTTAAGGGTATTTCAAATGGCTTGTCTGCAATGAAAGGTGCTATGTAGGGAATCACAGAAAGTCGAGGGGAAAATATGTCAATATATACATTGCTATATGTTGAACTAAGCCTTAGGACAGCAACAATGTAGAGCACCTGACACTTAGAAACTTGCAAGTAAGCTAGATTCTTCAAAAGTTCAAATCTTTATAAGTAAAAAGATTTATTAAAATGAATAACCAAGTGTTTTAATTGACATCAGAAGATCAAACAAATAAACCCTGAGAACATAGATAAAAGATAAATAAAGATATGAGCAGAACTTAATACAACAGCAAACGTATAAAATTGAGGTGATTTAGTAAGTCCAAATAATATTCTTTGAAAAGATTGAGAAGACACACTTTGATTAAGGAAAACAAAAACGTAAGTAAAGAATATCCGGAAAGAGACAGGACAAAGTTATAGCAGAGAATATATGAAATGACAGTAAATTTGAACATTTCTGTAAAGGGGACCATTTCCTAGCTCCTAAAGTTTACCAAAACTGACACAAGAGGAAGTCATTTAAGGTCATCATGTCTGCCCTTGGCATTCTCGGAACGCCCTGGCCTCAGAATGCAGCAACTGTAGTCCATGGTAACCTGCGGAGAGGGGGCGGGGCTGAGGGAGGTTGGAACACTGCCCTCACTGAGGGACTGGGTGTGGCCATCTCTGCTGTGACTGAACAAAGGGCAGGGGAGCTTGGGGCCGAGGGCAGGGCCCTCAGAGCCCGGCAGGCCCAGTGGGGTGTCACAAGCATTTAGGCCCAGGCCAAAGGGCGCCTTCTTTGTCTGAACAGCTGCCCAAACTCTCACCTTTCCACTCAGGCCGCCCTCTTACTTGAAGTGTGTGTGGAACCAGTCCACGCAGTACACCTCGATGCACAGCTAACCATAGGTCTGGGCATCGTAGCTTCCTATCAGGTGACCGAAGTTCGCAGGTAGATGGGTCCCTGGGACACACGCGGAGAGGCTCCTGCCCGGGCCACAGGCCGCCCACTACCCCAGCCCCAGATTGAGGCCACAGAGCAGCCCTGTCTGAGTCACCTCCCTCTAGAGGGAGTATTGGACCAACATTTCTAGAAAACGGAGTCCTCGCGGGCAACTCATTGGAGGGACACAAATAAATCTTTGCCGACTTTCTGCTGAAACTTAGGAGCATTCACACCTAAGCCTCTTACAAGGTCATCTGTTTAGCTAAACATGAGCTCATGATCTAAATTTACACAATAATGAAGAGATCACCTAAAAGGGGAGACAATCCGCAAAAACAATCAATACCAGAATTAGATTTCCAAGGCCATCCATCAGATGTTGGAATAATCAGGTGCAAGGCAGGATATATACATAAAACTGGAACTGAAATAAGAAACCAGGATGTTTTCAAAGTCTGGTAGGATCTCTAAAACATTTTTAAAGTACATGTCATTGATAAAGCTAAATACTCAAAGTTTGTGTAATACAACAGATTAATCATTGAGAAGAGTGTAATTATGCTGTTTTGAAAACTATGGCAGGTCAGATTTTCTGCCTAATTATATAAGAAGATTTATCTAAAACATACACATTATTTCAAAGACTTATTGGCTGTGAAATAAGTTAAGGGTATTTCAAATGGCTTGTCTGCAATGAAAGGTGCTATGTAGGGAATCACAGAAAGTCGAGGGGAAAATATGTCAATATATACATTGCTATAGGTTGAACTAAGCCTTAGGACAGCAACAATGTAGAGGACCATACCCTTAGAAGCTTACAAGTAAGCTGGAATCTTCAAAAGTTCCAATATTTATAAGTAAAAAGATTTATTAAAATGAATAACCAAGTGTTTGAATTGACATCAGAAGATCAAACCAATAAACCCTGAGAACATAGATAAAAGATAAATAAAGATATGAGCAGAACTTAATACAACAGCAAACGTATAAAATTGAGGTGATTTAGTAAGTCCAAAGAATATTCTTTGAAAAGATTGAGAAGACACACTTTGATTAAGGAAAACAAAAACGTAAGTAAAGAATATCCAGAAAGAGACAGGACAAAGTTATAGCAGAGAATATTTGAAATGCCAGTAAATTTGAATATTTCTGTAAAGGGGACCATTTCCTAGCTCCTAAAGTTTACCAAAACTGACACAAGAGGAAATCATTTAAGGTCATCAGGTCTGCCCTTGGCATTCTCGGAACGCCCTGGCCTCAGAATTCAGCATCTGTAGTCCATGGTAACCTGCGGAGAGGGGGCGGGGCTGAGTGTGGTTGGAACACTGCCCTCACTGAGGGAGTGGGTGTGGCCATCTCTGCTGTGACTGAACAATGGCAGGGGAGCAGGGGTCCCAGGGAAGGGCCCTCAGAGCCCTGCAGGCCCAGTGTGGTGTCACAAGCATTTAGGCCCAGACCAAAGGGCGCCTTCTTTGTCTGAAGAGCTGCCCAAACTCTCACCTTTCCACTCAGGCCGCCCTCTTACTTGAAGTGTGTTTGGAAGCTGTCCGCGCAGTACACTTCGCTACACAGCTAACCATAGGTCTGGGCATCGTAGCTTCCTGGCAGGTGACCGAAGTTCGCAGGCATATGAGTCCCTGGGACACACGCGGAGAGGCTCCTGCCCGGGCCAAAGGCCGCCCACTGCCCCAGCCCCAGATCAGGGGCCGCAAAGCAGCCCTGTCTGAGTCCCCTGCCTCTGGAGGGAGTATTGTACCAAGACTTCTAGAAATAGGTGTCGTCGCGGGCAACCCATTGGAGGGACACAAATAAATCTTTGCCGACTTTCTGCTGAAACTTAGGAGCGTTCACACCTAAGCCTCTTACAAGGTCAGCTGTTTAGCTAAACATGAGCTCATGATCTAAATTTACACAATAATGAAGAGATCAGCTACAAGGGGAGACAATCCGCAAAAACAATCAATACCAGAATTAGATTCTCAAGGCCATCCATCAGATGTTGGAATAATCAGGTGCAAGGCAGGATATATACAGAAAACTGGAACTGAAACAAGAAACAAGGATGTTTTCAAAGTCTGGTAGGATCTCTAAAACATTTTTAAAGTACATGTCATTGATAAAGCTAAATACTCAAAGGTTGTGTAATCCAACAGATTAATCATTGAGAAGAGTGAAATTATGCTGTTTTGAAAACTATGGCAGGTCAGATTTTCTGCCTAATTATATAAGAAGATTTCTCTAAAACATACACATTATTTCAAAGACTTATTGGCTGTGAAATAAGTTAACGGTATTTCAAATGGCTTGTCTGCAATGAAAGGTGCTATGTAGGGAATCACAGGAAGTCGAGGAGAAAATGTGTCAATATATACATTGCTATAGGTGAACTAAGCCTTAAGACAGCAACAATGTAGAGGACCTGACCCTTAGAAGCTTACAAGTAAGCTGGAATCTTCAAAAGTTACAATTTTTATAAGTAAAAATATTTATTAAAATGAATAACCAAGTGTTTTAATTGACATCAGAAGATCAAACCAATAAACCCTGAGAACATAGATAAAAGAAAAATAAAGATATGAGCAGAACTTAATACAACAGCAAACGTATAAAATTGAGGTGATTTAGTAAGTCCAAAGAATATTCTTTGAAAAGATTTAAAAGACACACTTTGAGTAAGGAAAACAAAAACATAAGTAAAGAATATATAGAAAGAGTCAGGACAATGTTATAGCAAAGAATATATGAAATGCCAGTAAATTTGAATATTTCTGTAAAGGGGACCATTTCCTAGCTCCTAAAGTTTACCAAAACTGAGACAAGAGGAAATCATTTAAGGTCCTCATGCCTGCCCTTGTCATTCTGAGAACGCCCTGGCCTCAGAATGCAGCATCTGTAGTCCATGGTAACCTGTGGAGGGGGGGCGGGGCTGAGGGAGTTTGGAACACTGCCCTCACTGAGGGAGTGGGTGTGGCCATCTCTGCTGTGACTGAACAAAGTGCAGGGGAGCAGGGGTCCCAGGGAAGGGCACTCAGAGCCCAGCAGGCCCAGTGTGGTTTCACAAGCATTTAGGCCCAGGCCAAAGGGTGCCTTCTTTGCCTGAACAGCTGCCCAAACTCTCACCTTTCCACTCAGGCCACCCTCTTTCTTGAAGTGTGTGTGGAAGCTGTCCGCGCAGTACACCTCGCTGCACAGCTAACCATAGGACTGGGCATCGTAGCTTCCTGCCATGTGACCGAAGTTCGCAGGAAGATGGGTCCCTGGGACACACACGGAGAGGCTCCTGCCCGGGCCACAGGCCGCCCACTGCCCCAGCCCCAGTTCAGCGGCCGAAAATCAGCCCTGTCTGAGTCTCCTGCCTCTAGAAGGAGTATTGGACCAACACTTCTAGAAAATAGGGTCCTCACGGGCAACTCATTGGAGGGACAGAAATAAATCTTTGCCGACTTTCTGCTGAAACTTAGGAGCGTTCACACCTAAGCCTCTTACAAGGTCAGCTCTTTAGCTAAACATGAGCTCATTATCGAAATTTACACAATAATGAAGAGATCAGCTACAAGGGGAGACAATCAGCAAAAACAATCAATACCAGAATTAGATTCCCAAGGCCAACCATCAGATGTTGGAATAATCAGGTGCAAGGCAGGATATATACATAACACTGGAACTGAAACAAGAAACAAGGGTGTTTTCAAATTCTGGTACGATCTCTAAAACATTTTTAAAGTACATGTCATTGATAAAGCTAAATACTCAAAGGTTGTGTAATACAACAGATTAATCATTGAGAAGAGTGAAATTATGCTGTTTTGAAAATTATGGCAGGTGAGATTTTCTTCCTAATTATATAAGAAGATTTCTCTAAAACATACACATTATTTCAAAGACTTATTGGCTGTGAAATAAGTTAGGGTATTTCAAATGGCTTGTCTGCAATGAAAGGTGCTATGTAGGGAATCACAGAAAGTCGAGGGGAAAATATGTCAATATATACATTGCTATAGGTTGAACTAAGCCTTAGGACAGCAACAATGTAGAGGACCTGACCCTTAGAAGCTTACAAGTAAGCTGGAATCTTCAAAAGTTCCAATATTTATAAGTAAAAAGATTTATTAAAATGAATAACCAAGTGTTTTAATTGACATCAGAAGATCAAACCAATAAACCCTGAGAACATAGATAAAAGATAAATAAAGATATGAGCAGAACTTAATACAACAGCAAACGTATAAAATTGAGGTGATTTAGTAAGTCCAAAGAATATTCTTTGAAAAGATTGAAAAGACACACTTTGATTAAGAAAAACAAAAACATAAGTGAAGAATATACAGAAAGAATCAGGACAATGTTATAGCAGAGAATATATGAAATGCCAGTAAATTTGAACATTTCTGTAAAGGGGTCCATTTCCTAGCTCCTAAAGTTTACCAAAACTGACACAAGAGGAAGTCATTTAAGGTCATCATGTCTGCCCTTGGCATTCTCGGAACGCCCTGGACTCAGAATGCAGCAACTGTAGTCCATGGTAACCTGCGGAGAGGGGGCGGGGCTGAGGCAGGTTGGAACACTGCCCTCACTGAGGGAGTGGGTGTGGCCATCTCTGCTGTGACTGAACAAAGGGAAGGGGAGCATGGGGCCGAGGGCAGGGCCGTCAGAGCCCGGCAGGCCCAGTGGGGTGTCACAAGCATTTAGGCCCAGGCCAAAGGGCGCCTTCTTTGTCTGAACAGCTGCCCAAACTCTCACCCTTCCACTCAGGCCGCCCTCTTACTTGAAGTGTGTGTGGAACCTCTCCACGCAGTACACCTCGCTGCACAGCTAACCATAGGTCTGGGCATCGTAGCTTCCTGCCAGGTGACTGATGTTCGCAGGTAGATCGGTCCCTGGGATACACGTGGAGAGGCTCCTGCCCGGGCCACAGGCCGCCCACTACCCCAGCCCCAGATTGGTGCCGCACAGCAGCCCTGTCTGAGTCCCCTCCCTCTAGAGGGAGTATTTAACCAACACTTCTAGAAAACGGAGTCCTCGCGTGCAACTCATTGGAGGGACACAAATTAATCTTTGCCGACTTTCTGCTGAAACTTAGGAGCATTCACACCTAAGCCTCTTACACGGTCAGCTGTTTAGCTAAACATGAGCTCATGATCTAAATTTACACAATAATGAAGAGATCAGCTACAAGGGGAGACAATCAGCAAAAACAATCAATACCAGAATTAGATTCCCAAGGCCATCCATCAGAAGTTGGAATAATCAGGTGCAACGCAGGATATATACATAAAACTGGAACTGAAACAAGAAACAAGGATGTTTTCAAAGTCTGGTAGGATCTCTAAAACATTATTAAAGTACATGTCATTGATAAAGCTAAATACTCAAAGGTTGTGTAATACAACAGATTAATCATTGAGAAGAGTGAAATTATGCTGTTTCGAAAACTATGGCAGGTCAGATTTTCTGCCTAATTATATAAGAAGATTTCTCTAAAACATACACACGATTTCAAAGAGTTATTGGCTGTGAAATAACTTAAGGGTATTTCAAATGGCTTGTCTGCAATGAAAGGTGCTATGTAGGGAATCACAGAAAGTCGAGGGGAAAATATGTCAATATATACATTGCTATAGGTTAAAGTAAGCCTTAGGACAGCAACAATGTAGAGGACCTGACCCTTAGAAACTTACAAGTAAGCAGGAATCTTCAAAAGTTCCAATCTTTATAAGTAAAAAGATTTATTAAAATTAATAACCAAGTGTTTTAATTGACATCAGAAGATCAAACAAATAAACCCTGAGAACATAGATAAAAGATAAATAAAGATATGAGCAGAACTTAATACAACAGCAAACGTATAAAATTGGGGTGATTTAGTAAGTCCAAAGAATATTCTTTGAAAAGATTGAAAAGACACACTTTGATTAAGGAAAACAAAAATGTAAGTAAAGAATATACAGAAAGAGTCAGGACAAAGTTATAGCAGAGAATATATGAAATGCCAGTAAATTTGAACATTTCTGTAAAGGGGACCATTTCCTAGCTCCTAAAGTTTACCAAAACTGACACAAGAGGAAATCATTTAAGGTCATCATGTCTGCCCTTGGCATGCTCGGAACGCCCTGGCCTCAGAATGCAGCATCAGTAGTCCATGGTAACCTGCGGAGAGGGGGCGGGGCTGAGCGAGGTTGGAACACTGCCCTCACTGAGGGAGTGGGTGTGGCCAGCTCTGCTGTGACTGACAAAGGCCAGGGGAGCATGTGGCCGAGGGCAGGGCCCTCAGTGCCCGGCAGGCCCAGTGGGGTGTCACAAGCTTTTACGCCCAGGCCAAAAGGCGCCTTCTTTGTCTGAACAGCTGCCCAAACACTCATCTTACCACTCAGGCCGCCCTCTTACTTGAAGTGTGTGTGGAACCTGTCCACGCAGTACACCTCGCTGCACAGCTAACCATAGGTCTGGGCATCGTAGATTCCTGCCAGGTGACCGAAGTTCGCAGGCAGATGGGTCCCTGGGACACACGCGGAGAGGCTCCTGCCTGGGCCACAGGCCGCCCACTACCCCAGCCCCAGATTGGGGGCCACACAGCAGCCCTGTCTGAGTCCTCTGCCTGTAGAGGGAGTATTGGACCAACACATCTAGAAAACGGGGTCCTCGCGGGCAACTCATTGGAGGGACACAAATAAATCTTTGCCGACTTTCTGCTGAAACTTTGGAGCGTTCACACCTAAGCCTCTTACAAGCTCAGCTGTTTAGCTAAACATGATCTCGTGATCGAAATTTACACAATAATGAAGAGATCAGCTACAAGGGGAGAAAATCAGCAAAAACAATCAATACCAGAATTAGATTCCCAAGGCCATCCATCAGATGTTGGAACAATCAGGTGCAAGGCAGGATATATACATAAAACTGGAACTGAAAGAAGAAACAAGGATGTTTTCAAAGTCTAGTACGATCTCTAAAACATTTTTAAAGTACATGTCATTGATAAAGCTAAATACTCAAAGGTTGTGTAATACAACAGATTAATCATTGAGAAGAGTGTAATTATGCTGTTTTGAAAACTATGGCAGGTCAGATTTTCTGCCTAATTATATAAGAAGATTTATCTAAAACATACACATTATTTCAAAGACTTATTGGCTGTGAAATAAGTTAAGGGTATTTCAAATGGCTTGTCTGCAATGAAAGGTGCTATGTAGGGAATCACAGAAAGGCGAGGGGAAAATATGTCAATATATACATTGCTATAGGTTGAACTAAGCCTTAGGACAGCAACAATGTAGAGGACCTGACCCTTAGAAGCTTACAAGTAAGCTGGAATCTTCAAAAGTTCCAATATTTATAAGTAAAAAGATTTATTAAAATGAATAACCAAGTGTTTTAATTGACATCAGAAGATCAAACCAATAAACCCTGAGAACATAGATAAAAGATAAATAAAGATATGAGCAGAACTTAATACAACAGCAAACGTATAAAATTGAGGTGATTTAGTAAGTCCAAAGAATATTCTTTGAAAAGATTTAGAAGACACACTTTGATTAAGGAAAACAAAAACGTAAGTAAACAATATCCAGAAAGAGACAGGACAAAGTTATAGCAGAGAATATATGAAATGATTGTAAATTTGAATATTTCTGTAAAGGGGACCATTTCCTAGCTCCTAAAGTTTACCAAAACTGACACAAGAGGAAATCATTTAAGATCATCAGGTCTGCCCTTGGCATTCTCGGAACGCCCTGGCCTCAGTATTCAGCATCTGTAGTCCATGGTAACCTGCGGAGAGGGGGCGGGGCTGAGTGTGGTTGGAACACTGCCCTCACTGAGGGAGTGGGTGCGGCCATGTCTGCTGTGACTGAACAATGGCAGGGGAGCAGGGGTCCAAGGGAAGGGCCCTCAGAGCCCAGCAGGCCCAGTGTGGTGTCACAAGCATTTAGGCCCAGACCAAAGGGCGCCTTCTTTGTCTGAAGAGCTGCCCAAACTCTCACCTTTCCACTCAGGCCGCCCTCTTACTTGAAGTGTGTTTGGAAGCTGTCCGCGCAGTACACTTCGCTACACAGCTAACCATAGGTCTGGGCATCGTAGCTTCCTGGCAGGTGACCAAAGTTCACAGGCATATGAGTCCCTGGGACACACGCGGAGAGGCTCCTGCCCGGGCCACAGGCCGCCCACTGCCCCAGCCCCAGATCAGGGGCCGCAAAGCAGCCCTGTCTGAGTCCCCTGCCTCTGGAGGGAGTATTGTACCAACACTTCTAGAAATAGGTGTCGTCGCCGGCAACTCATTGGAGGGACACAAATAAATCTTTGCCGACTTTCTGCTGAAACTTAGGAGCGTTCACACCTAAGCCTCTTACAAGGTCAGCTGTTTAGCTAAACATGAGCTCATGATCTAAATTTACACAATAATGAAGAGATCAGCTACAAGGGGAGACAATCAGCAAAAACAATCAATACCAGAATTAGATTCCCAAGGCCATCCATCAGATGTTGGAATAATCAGGTGCAAGGCAGGATATATACATAAAACTGGAACTGAAACAAGAAACAAGGATGTTTTCAAAGTCTGGTACGATCTCTAAAACATTTTTAAAGTACATGTCATTGATAAAGCTAAATACTCAAAGGTTGTGTAATCCAACAGATTAATCATTGAGAAGAGTGAAATTATGCTGTTTCGAAAACTATGGCAGGTCAGATTTTCTGCCTAATTATATAAGAAGATTTATCTAAAACATACACATTATTTCAAAGACTTATTGGCTGTGAAATAAGTTAAGGGTATTTCAAATGGCTTGTCTGCAATGAAAGGTGCTATGTAGGGAATCACAGAAAGTCGAGGGGAAAATGTGTCAATATATACATTGCTATAGGTGAACTAAGCCTTAGGACAGCAACAATGTAGAGGACCTGACCCTTAGAAGCTTACAAGTAAGCTGGAATCTTCAAAAGTTACAATTTTTATAAGTAAAAATATTTATTAAAATGAATAACCAAGTGTTTTAATTGACATCAGAAGATCAAACCAATAAACCCTGAGTACATAGATAAAAGAAAAATAAAGATATGAGCAGAACTTAATACAACAGCAAACGTATAAAATTGAGGTGATTTAGTAAGTCCAAAGAATATTCTTTGAAAAGATTTAAAAGACACACTTTGAGTAAGGAAAACAAAAACATAAGTAAAGAATATATAGAAAGAGTCAGGACAATGTTATAGCAAAGAATATATGAAATGCCAGTAAATTTGAATATTTCTGTAAAGGGGACCATTTCCTAGCTCCTAAAGTTTACCAAAACTGAGACAAGAGGAAATCATTTAAGGTCCTCATGCCTGCCCTTGGCATTCTGAGAACGCCCTGGCCTCAGAATGCAGCATCTGTAGTCCATGGTAACCTGCGGAGGCGGGGCGGGGCTGAGGGAGTTTGGAACACTGCCCTCACTGAGGGAGTGGGTGTGGCCATCTCTGCTGTGACTGAACAAAGTGCAGGGGAGCAGGGGTCCCAGGGAAGGGCACTCAGAGCCCAGCAGGCCCAGTGTGGTTTCACAAGCATTTAGGCCCAGGCCAAAGGGTGCCTTCTTTGCCTGAACAGCTGCCCAAACTCTCACCTTTCCACTCAGGCCACCCTCTTTCTTGAAGTGTGTGTGGAAGCTGTCCGCGCAGTACACCTCGCTGCACAGCTAACCATAGGACTGGGCATCGTAGCTTCCTGCCAGGTGACCGAAGTTCGCAGGAAGATGGGTCCCTGGGACACACACGGAGAGGCTCCTGCCCGGGCCACAGGCCGCCCACTGCCCCAGCCCCAGTTCAGCGGCCGAAAATCAGCCCTGTCTGAGTCTCCTGCCTCTAGAAGGAGTATTGGACCAACACTTCTAGAAATGGGGTCCTCACGGGCAACTCATTGGAGGGACAGAAATAAATCTTTGCCGACTTTCTGCTGAAACTTAGGAGCGTTCACACCTAAGCCTCTTACAAGGTCAGCTCTTTAGCTAAACATGAGCTCATTATCGAAATTTACACAATAATGAAGTGATCAGCTACAAGGGGAGACAATCAGCAAAAACAATCAATACCAGAATTAGATTCCCAAGGCCATCCATCAGATGTTGGAATAATCAGGTGCAAGGCAGGATATATACATAACACTGGAACTGAAACAAGAAACAAGGGTGTTTTCAAATTCTGGTACGATCTCTAAAACATTTTTAAAGTACATGTCATTGATAAAGCTAAATACTCAAAGGTTGTGTAATCCAACAGATTAATCATTGAGAAGAGTGAAATTATGCTGTTTTGAAAATTATGGCAGGTGAGATTTTCTTCCTAATTATATAAGAAGATTTCTCTAAAACATACACATTATTTCAAAGACTTATTGGCTGTGAAATAAGTTAGGGTATTTCAAATGGCTTGTCTGCAATGAAAGGTGCTATGTAGGGAATCACAGAAAGTCGAGGGGAAAATATGTCAATATATACATTGCTATAGGTTGAACTAAGCCTTAGGACAGCAACAATGTAGAGGACCTGACCCTTAGAAGCTTACAAGTAAGCTGGAATCTTCAAAAGTTCCAATATATATAAGTAAAAAGATTTATTAAAATGAATAACCAAGTGTTTGAATTGACATCAGAAGATCAAACCAATAAACCCTGAGAACATAGATAAAAGATAAATAAAGATATGAGCAGAACTTAATACAACAGCAAACGTATAAAATTGAGGTGATTTAGTAAGTCCAAAGAATATTCATTGAAAAGATTGAAAAGACACACTTTGATTAAGGAAAACAAAAACATAAGTGAAGAATATACAGAAAGAATCAGGACAATGTTATAGCAGAGAATATATGAAATGCCAGTAAATTTGAACATTTCTGTAAAGGGGACCATTTCCTAGCTCCTAAAGTTTACCAAAACTGACACAAGAGGAAGTCATTTAAGGTCATCATGTCTGCCCTTGGCATTCTCGGAACGCCCTGGACTCAGAATGCAGCAACTGTAGTCCATGGTAACCTGAGGAGAGGGGGCGGGGCTGAGGCAGGTTGGAACACTGCCCTCACTGAGGGAGTGGGTGTGGCCATCTCTGCTGTGACTGAACAAAGGGAAGGGGAGCATGGGGCCGAGGGCAGGGCCGTCAGAGCCCGGCAGGCCCAGTGGGGTGTCACAAGCATTTAGGCCCAGGCCAAAGGGCGCCTTCTTTGTCTGAACAGCTGCCCAAACTCTCACCTTTCCACTCAGGCCGCCCTCTTACTTGAAGTGTGTGTGGAACCTCTCCACGCAGTACACCTCGCTGCACAGCTAACCATAGGTCTGGGCATCGTAGCTTCCTGCCAGGTGACCGATGTTCGCAGGTAGATCGGTCCCTGGGACACACGCGGAGAGGCTCCTGCCCGGGCCACAGGCCGCCCACTACCCCAGCCCCAGATTGGTGCCACACAGCAGCCCTGTCTGAGTCCCCTCCCTCTAGAGGGAGTATTTAAACAACACTTCTAGAAAATGGAGTCCTCGCGCGCAACTCATTGGAGGGACACAAATTAATCTTTGCCGACTTTCTGCTGAAACTTAGGAGCATTCACACCTAAGCCTCTTACACGGTCAGCTGTTTAGCTAAACATGAGCTCATGATCTAAATTTACACAATAATGAAGAGATCAGCTACAAGGGGAGACAATCAGGAAAAACAATCAATACCATAATTAGATTCCCAAAGCCATCCATCAGATGTTGGAATAATCAGGTGCAAGGCAGTATATATACAGAAAACTGGAACTGAAACAAGAAACAAGGATGTTTTCAAAGTCTGGTAGGATCTCTAAAACATTTTTAAAGTACATGTCATTGATAAAGCTAACTACTCAAAGGTTGTGTAATACAACAGATTAATCATTGAGAAGAGTGAAATTATGTTGTTTCGAAAACTATGGCAGGTCAGATTTTCTGCCTAATTATATAAGAAGATTTCTCTAAAACATACACATTATTTCAAAGAGTTATTGGCTGTGAAATAACTTAAGGGTATTTCAAATGGCTTGTCTGCAATGAAAGGTGCTATGTAGGGAATCACAGAAACTCGAGGGGAAAATATGTCAATATATACATTGCTATAGGTTAAAGTAAGCCTTAGGACAGCAACAATGTAGAGGACCTGACCCTTAGAAACTTACAAGTAAGCTGGAATCTTCAAAAGTTCCAATCTGTATAAGTAAAAAGATTTATTAAAATGAATAACCAAGTGTTTTAATTGACATCAGAAGATCAAACAAATAAACCCTGAGAACATAGATAAAAGATAAATAAAGATATGAGCAGAACTTAATACAACAGCAAACGTATAAAATTGGGGTGATTTAGTAAGTCCAAAGAATATTCTTTGAAAAGATTGAAAAGACACACTTTGATTAAGGAAAACAAAAACGTAAGTAAAGAATATACAGAAAGAGTCAGGACAAAGATATAGCAGAGAATATATGAAATGCCAGTAAATTTGAATATTTCTGTAAAGGGGACCATTTCCTAGCTCCTAAAGTTTCCCAAAACTGACACAAGAGGAAATCATTTAAGGTCATCATGTCTGCCCTTGGCATGCTCGGAACGCCCTGGCCTCAGAATGCAGCATCTGTAGTCCATGGTAACCTGCGGAGAGGGGGCGGGGATGAGCGAGGTTGGAACACTGCCCTCACTGAGGGAGTGGGTGTGGCCAGCTCTGCTGTGACTGAACAAAGGCCAGGGGAGCATGTGGCCGAGGGCAGGGCCCTCAGTGCCCGGCAGGCCCAGTGGGGTATCACAAGCTTTTACGCCCAGGCCAAAGGGCGCCTTCTTTGTCTGAACAGCTGCCCAAACACTCATCTTACCACTCAGGCCGCCCTCTTACTTGAAGTGTGTGTGGAACCTGTCCACGCAGTACACCTCGCTGCACAGCTAACCATAGGTCTGGGCATCGTAGATTCCTGCCAGGTGACTGAAGTTCGCAGGCAGATGGGTCCCTGGGACACACGCGGAGAGGCTCCTGCCTGGGCCACATGTCGCCCACTACCCCAGCCCCAGATTGGAGGCCACACAGCAGCTCTGTCTGAGTCCTCTGCCTGTAGAGGGAGTATTGGACCAACACATCTAGAAAACGGGGTCCTCGTGGGCAACTCATTGGAGGGACACAAATAAATCTTTGCCGACTTTCTGCTGAAACTTTGGAGCGTTCACACCTAAGCCTCTTACAAGCTCAGCTGTTTAGCTAAACATGATCTCGTGATCGAAATTTACACAATAATGAAGAGATCAGCTACAAGGGGAGAAAATCAGCAAAAACAATCAATACCAGAATTAGATTCCCAAGGCCATCCATCAGATGTTGGAACAATTAGGTTCAAGGCAGGATATATACATAAAACTGGAACTGAAAGAAGAAACAAGGATGTTTTCAAAGTCTAGTACGATCTCTAAAACATTTTTAAATTACATGTCATTGATAAACCTAAATACTCAAAGGTTGTGTAATACAACAGATTAATCATTGAGAAGAGTGAAATTATGCTGTTTTGAAAACTATGGCAGGTCAGATTTTCTGCCTAATTATATAAGAAGTTTTATCTAAAACCTACACATTATTTCAAAGACTTATTGGCTGTGAAATAAGTTAAGGGTATTTCAAATGGCTTGTCTGCAATGAAAGGTACTATCTAGGGAATCACAGAAAGTCGAGGGGAAAATATGTCAATATATACATTGCTATATGTTGAACTAAGCCTTAGGACAGCAACAATGTAGAGCACCTGACACTTAGAAACTTGCAAGTAAGCTAGAATCTTCAAAAGTTCAAATCTTTATAAGTAAAAAGATTTATTAAAATGAATAACCAAGTGTTTTAATTGACATCAGAAGATCAAACCAATAAACCCTGAGAACATAGATAAAATATAAATAAAGATATGAGCAGAACTTAATACAACAGGAAAAGTATAAAATTGAGGTGATTTGGTAAGTCCAAAGAATATTCTTTGAAAAGATTGAAAAGACACACTTTGATTAAGGAAAACAAAAACATAAGTAAAGAATATATAGAAAGAGTCAGGACAATGTTATAGCAGAGAATATATGAAATGACAGTAAATTTGAACATTTCTGTAAAGGGGACCATTTCCTAGCTCCTAAAGTTTACCAAAACTGACACAAGAGGAAGTCATTTAAGATCATCATGTCTGCCGTTGGCATTCTCGGAAAGCCCTGGCCTCAGAATGCAGCAACTGTAGTCCATGGTAACCTGCGGAGAGGGGGCGGGGATGAGCGAGGTTGGAACACTGCCCTCACTGAGGGAGTGGGTGTGGCCAGCTCTGCTGTGACTGAACAAAGGCCAGGGGAGCATGTGGCCGAGGGCAGGGCCCTCAGTGCCCGGCAGGCCCAGTGGGGTATCACAAGCTTTTACGCCCAGGCCAAAGGGCGCCTTCTTTGTCTGAACAGCTGCCCAAACACTCATCTTACCACTCAGGCCGCCCTCTTACTTGAAGTGTGTGTGGAACCTGTCCACGCAGTACACCTCGCTGCACAGCTAACCATAGGTCTGGGCATCGTAGATTCCTGCCAGGTGACTGAAGTTCGCAGGCAGATGGGTCCCTGGGACACACGCGGAGAGGCTCCTGCCTGGGCCACATGTCGCCCACTACCCCAGCCCCAGATTGGAGGCCACACAGCAGCTCTGTCTGAGTCCTCTGCCTGTAGAGGGAGTATTGGACCAACACATCTAGAAAACGGGGTCCTCGTGGGCAACTCATTGGAGGGACACAAATAAATCTTTGCCGACTTTCTGCTGAAACTTTGGAGCGTTCACACCTAAGCCTCTTACAAGCTCAGCTGTTTAGCTAAACATGATCTCGTGATCGAAATTTACACAATAATGAAGAGATCAGCTACAAGGGGAGAAAATCAGCAAAAACAATCAATACCAGAATTAGATTCCCAAGGCCATCCATCAGATGTTGGAACAATTAGGTTCAAGGCAGGATATATACATAAAACTGGAACTGAAAGAAGAAACAAGGATGTTTTCAAAGTCTAGTACGATCTCTAAAACATTTTTAAATTACATGTCATTGATAAACCTAAATACTCAAAGGTTGTGTAATACAACAGATTAATCATTGAGAAGAGTGAAATTATGCTGTTTTGAAAACTATGGCAGGTCAGATTTTCTGCCTAATTATATAAGAAGATTTATCTAAAACCTACACATTATTTCAAAGACTTATTGGCTGTGAAATAAGTTAAGGGTATTTCAAATGGCTTGTCTGCAATGAAAGGTACTATCTAGGGAATCACAGAAAGTCGAGGGGAAAATATGTCAATATATACATTGCTATATGTTGAACTAAGCCTTAGGACAGCAACAATGTAGAGCACCTGACACTTAGAAACTTGCAAGTAAGCTAGAATCTTCAAAAGTTCAAATCTTTATAAGTAAAAAGATTTATTAAAATGAATAACCAAGTGTTTTAATTGACATCAGAAGATCAAACCAATAAACCCTGAGAACATAGATAAAATATAAATAAAGATATGAGCAGAACTTAATACAACAGGAAAAGTATAAAATTGAGGTGATTTGGTAAGTCCAAAGAATATTCTTTGAAAAGATTGAAAAGACACACTTTGATTAAGGAAAACAAAAACATAAGTAAAGAATATATAGAAAGAGTCAGGACAATGTTATAGCAGAGAATATATGAAATGACAGTAAATTTGAACATTTCTGTAAAGGGGACCATTTCCTAGCTCCTAAAGTTTACCAAAACTGACACAAGAGGAAGTCATTTAAGATCATCATGTCTGCCGTTGGCATTCTCGGAACGCCCTGGCCTCAGAATGCAGCAACTGTAGTCCATGGTAACCTGCGGAGATGGGGCGGGGCTGAGGGAGGTTGGAACACTGCCCTCACTGAGGGACTGGGTGTGGCCATCTCTGCTGTGACTGAACAAAGGGCAGGGGAGCTTGGGGCCGAGGGCAGGGCCCTCAGAGCCCGGCAGGCCCAGTGGGGTGTCACAAGCATTTAGGCCCAGGCCAAAGGGCGCCTTCTTTGTCTGAACAGCTGCCCAAACTCTCACCTTTCCACTCAGGCCGCCCTCTTACTTGAAGTGTGTGTGGAACCTGTCCACGCAGTACACCTCGATGCACAGCTAACCATAGGTCTGGGCGTCGTAGCTTCCTGTCAGGTGACCGAAGTTCGCAGGTAGATGGGTCCCTGGGACACACGCGGAGAGGCTCCTGCCCGGGCCACAGGCCGCCCACTACCACAGCCCCAGATTGAGGCCACAGAGCAGCCCTGTCTGAGTCACCTCCCTCTAGAGGGAGTATTGGACCAACATTTCTAGAAAACGGAGTCCTCGCGGGCAACTCATTGGAGGGACACAAATAAATCTTTGCCGACTTTCTGCTGAAACTTAGGAGCATTCACACCTAAGCATCTTACAAGGTCATCTCTTTAGCTAAACATGAGATCATGATCTAAATTTACACAATAATGAAGAGATCAGCTAAAAGGGGAGACAATCCGCAAAAACAATCAATACCAGAATGAGATTTCCAAGGCCATCCATCAGATGTTGTAATAATCAGGTGCAAGGCAGGATATATACATAAAACTGGAACTGAAATAAGAAACCAGGATGTTTTCAAAGTCTGGTAGGATCTCTAAAACATTTTTAAAGTACATGTCATTGATAAAGCTAAATACTCAAAGTTTGTGTAATACAACAGATTAATCATTGAGAAGAGTGTAATTATGCTGTTTTGAAAACTATGGCAGGTCAGATTTTCTGCCTAATTATATAAGAAGATTTATCTAAAACATACACATTATTTCAAAGACTTATTGGCTGTGAAATAAGTTAAGGGTATTTCAAATGGCTTGTCTGCAATGAAAGGTGCTATGTAGGGAATCACAGAAAGTCGAGGGGAAAATATGTCAATATATACATTGCTATAGGTTGAACTAAGCCTTAGGACAGCAACAATGTAGAGGACCATACTCTTAGAAGCTTACAAGTAAGCTGGAATCTTCAAAAGTTCCAATATTTATAAGTAAAAAGATTTATTAAAATGAATAACTAAGTGTTTGAATTGACATCAGAAGATCAAACCAATAAACCCTGAGAACATAGATAAAAAATAAATAAAGATATGAGCAGAACTTAATACAACAGCAAACGTATAAAATTGAGGTGATTTAGTAAGTCCAAAGAATATTCTTTGAAAAGATTGAAAAGACACACTTTGATTAAGGAAAACAAAAACGTAAGTAAAGAATATCCAGAAAGAGACAGGACAAAGTTATAGCAGAGAATATATGAAATGCCAGTAAATTTGAATATTTCTGTAAAGGGGACCATTTCCTAGCTCCTAAAGTTTACCAAAACTGACACAAGAGGAAGTCATTTAAGGACATCAGGTCTGCCCTTGGCATTCTCGGAAAGCCCTGGCCTCAGAATTCAGCATCTGTAGTCCATGGTAACCTGCGGAGAGGGGGCGGGCTGAGTGTGGTTGGAACACTGCCCTTACTGAGGGAGTGGGTGTGGCCCTCTCTGCTGTGACTGAACAATGGCAAGGGAGCATGGGTCCCAGGGAAGGGCCCTCAGAGCCCAGCAGGCCCAGTGTGGTGTCACAAGCATTTAGGCCCAGACCAAAGGGCGCCTTCTTTGTCTGAAGAGCTGCCCAAACTCTCACCTTTCCACTCAGGCCGACCTCTTACTTGAAGTGTGTTTGGAAGCTGTCTGCGCAGTACACTTCGCTACACAGCTAACCATAGGTCTGGGCATCGTAGCTTCCTGGCAGGTGACCGAAGTTCGCAGGCATATGAGTCCCTGGGGCACACATGGAGAAGCTCCTGCCCGGGTCACAGGCAGCCCACTGCCCCAGCCCCAGATCAGGGGCCGCAAAGCAGCCCTGTCTGAGTCCCCTGCCTCTGGAGGGAGTATTGTACCAACACTTCTAGAAATAGGTGTCGTCGCGGGCAACTCATTGGAGGGACACAAATAAATCTTTGCCGACTTTCTGCTGAAACTTAGGAGCGTTCACACCTAAGCCTCTTACAAGGTCAGCTGTTTAGCTAAACATGAGCTCATGATCTAAATTTACACAATAATGAAGAGATCAGCTACAAGGGGAGACAATCAGCAAAAACAATCAATACCAGAATTAGATTCCCAAGGCCATCCATCAGATGTTGGAATAATCAGGTGCAAGGCAGGATATATACATAAAACTGGAACTGAATCAAGAAACAAGGATGTTTTCAAAGTCTGGTACGATCTCTAAAACATTTTTAAAGTACATGTCATTGATAAAGCTAAATACTCAAAGTTGTGTAATCCAACAGATTAATCATTGAGAACAGTGAAATTATGCTGTTTCGAAAACTATGGCAGGTCAGATTTTCTGCCTAATTATATAAGAAGATTTATCTAAAACATACACATTATTTCAAAGATTTATTGGCTGTGAAATATGTTAAGGGTATTTCAAATGGCTTGTCTGCAATGAAAGGTGCTATGTAGGGAATCACAGAAAGTCGAGGGGAAAATGTGTCAACATATACATTGCTATAGGTGAACTAAGCCTTAGGACAGCAACAATGTAGAGGACCTGACCCTTAGAAGCTTACAAGTAAGCTGGAATCTTCAAAAGTTACAATTTTTATAAGTAAAAATATTTATTAAAATGAATAACCAAGTGTTTTAATTGACATCAGAAGATCAAACCAATAAACCCTGAGAACATAGATAAAAGAAAAATAAAGATATGAGCAGAACTTAATACAACAGCAAACGTATAAAATTGAGGTGATTTAGTAAGTCCAAAGAATATTCTTTGAAAAGATTTAAAACACACACTTTGAGTAAGGAAAACAAAAACATAAGTAAAGAATATACAGAAAGAGTCAGGACAATGTTATAGCAGAGAATATATGAAATGCCAGTAAATTTGAACATTTCTGTGAAGGGGACCATTTCCTAGCTCCTAAAGTTTACCAAAAATGACACAAGAGGAAATCATTTATGGTCATCATGTCTGCCCTTGGCATGCTCGGAATGCCCTGGCCTCAGAATGCAGCATCTGTAGTCCATGGTAACCTGCGGAGAGGGGGCGGGGCTCAGCGAGGTTGGAACACTGCCCTCAGTGAGGGAGTGGGTGTGGCCAGCTCTGCTGTGACTGAACAAAGGCCAGGGGAGCATGTGGCCGAGGGCAGGGCCCTCAGTGCCCGACAGGCCCAGTGGGGTGTCACAAGCTTTTACGCCCAGGCCAAAGGGCGCCTTCTTTGTCTGAACAGCTGCCCAAACACTCATCTTACCACTCAGGCCGCCCTCTTACTTGAAGTGTGTGTGGAACCTGTCCACGCAGTACACCTCGCTGCACAGCTAACCATAGGTCTGGGCATCGTAGATTCCTGCCAGGTGACCGAAGTTCGCAGGCAGATGGGTCCCTGGGACACACGCGGAGAGGCTCCTGCCTGGGCCACAGGCCGCCCACTACCCCAGCCCCAGATTGGGGGCCACACAGCAGCCCTGTCTGAGTCCTCTGCCTGTAGAGGGAGTATTGGACCAACACATCTAGAAAACGGGGTCCTCGCGGGCAACTCATTGGAGGGACACAAATAAATCTTTGCCGACTTTCTGCTGAAACTTTGGAGCGTTCACACCTAAGCCTCTTACAAGCTCAGCTGTTTAGCTAAACATGATCTCGTGATCGAAATTTACACAATAATGAAGAGATCAGCTACAAGGGGAGAAAATCAGCAAAAACAATCAATACCAGAATTAGATTCCCAAGGCCATCCATCAGATGTTGGAACAATCAGGTGCTAGGCAGGATATATACATAAAACTGGAACTGAAAGAAGAAACAAGGATGTTTTCAAAGTCTAGTACGATCTCTAAAATATTTTTAAAGTACATGTCATTGATAAAGCTAAATACTCAATTGTTGTGTAATACAACAGATTAATCATTGAGAAGAGTGAAATTATGCTGTTTTGAAAACTATGGCAGGTCAGATTTTCTGCCTAATTATATAAGAAGATTTATCTAAAACATACACATTATTTCAAAGACTTATTGGCTGTGAAATAAGTTAGGGGTATTTCAAATGGCTTGTCTGCAATGAAAGGTGCTATGTAGGGAATCACAGAAAGTCGAGGGGAAAATATGTCAATATATACATTGCTATAGGTTGAACTAAGCCTTAGGACAGCAACAATGTAGAGGACCTGACCCTTAGAAGCTTACAAGTAAGCTGGAATCTTCAAAAGTTCCAATATTTATAAGTAAAAAGATTTATTAAAATGAATAACCAAGTGTTTTAATTGACATCAGAAGATCAAACCAATAAACCCTGAGAACATAGATAAAAGATAAATAAAGATATGAGCAGAACTTAATACAACAGCAAACGTATAAAATTGAGGTGATTTAGTAAGTCCAAAGAATATTCTTTGAAAAGATTGAGAAGACACACTTTGATTAAGGAAAACAAAAACGTAAGTAAAGAATATCCAGAAAGAGACAGGACAAAGTTATAGCAGAGAATATATGAAATGCCAGTAAATTTGAATATTTCTGTAAAGGGGACCATTTCCTAGCTCCTAAAGTTTACCAAAACTGACACAAGAGGAAATCATTTAAGGTCATCAGGTCTTCCCTTGGCATTCTCGGAACGCCCTGGCCTCAGAATTCAGCATCTGTAGTCCATGGTAACCTGCGGAGAGGGGGCGGGGCTGAGTGTGGTTGGAACACTGCCCTCACTGAGGGAGTGGGTGTGGCCATCTCTGCTGTGACTGAACAATGGCAGGGGAGCATGGGTCCCAGGGAAGGGCCCTCAGAGCCCAGCAGGCCCAGTGTGGTGTCACAAGCATTTAGGCCCAGACCAAAGGGCGCCTTCTTTGTCTGAAGACCTGCCCAAACTCTCACCTTTCCACTCAGGCCGCCCTCTTACTTGAAGTGTGTTTGGAAGCTGTCCGCGCAGTACACTTCGCTACACAGCTAACCATAGGTCTGGGCATCGTATCTTCCTGGCAGGTGACCGAAGTTTGCAGGCTTATGAGTCCCTGGGACACACGCAGAGAGGCTCCTGCCCGGGCCACAGGCCGCCCACTGCCCCAGCCCCAGATCAGGGGCCGCAAAGCAGCCCTGTCTGAGTCCCCTGCCTCTGGAGGGAGTATTGTACCAACACTTCTAGAAATAGGTGTCGTCGCGGGCAACTCATTGGAGGGACACAAATAAATCTTTGCCGACTTTCTGCTGAAACTTAGGAGCGTTCACACCTAAGCCTCTTACAAGGTCAGCTGTTTAGCTAAACATGAGCTCATGATCTAAATTTACACAATAATGAAGAGATCAGCTACAAGGGGAGACAATCAGCAAAAACAATCAATACCAGAATTAGATTCCCAAGGCCATCCATCAGATGTTGGAATAATCAGGTTCAAGGCAGGATATATACAGAAAACTGGAACGGAAACAAGAAACAAGGATGTTTTCAAAGTCTGGTACGATCTCTAAAACATTTTTAAAGTACATGTCATTGATAAAGCTAAATACTCAAAGGTTGTGTAATCCAACAGATTAATCATTGAGAAGAGTGAAATTATGCTGTTTTGAAAACTATGGCAGGTCAGATTTTCTGCCTAATTATATAAGAAGATTTCTCTAAAACATACACATTATTTCAAAGAGTTATTGGCTGTGAAATAACTTAAGGGTATTTCAAATGGCTTGTCTGCAATGAAAGGTGCTATGTAGGGAATCACAGAAAGTCGAGGGGAAAATGTGTCAATATATACATTGCTATAGGTGAACTAAGCCTTAGGACTGCAACAATGTAGAGGACCTGACGCTTAGAAGCTTACAAGTAAGCTGGAATCTTCAAAAGTTACAATTTTTATAAGTAAAAATATTTATTAAAATGAATAACCAAGTGTTTTAATTGACATCAGAAGATCAAACCAATAAACCCTGAGAACATAGATAAAAGAAAAATAAAGATATGAGCAGAACTTAATACAACAGCAAACGTATAAAATTGAGGTGATTTAGTAAGTCCAAAGAATATTCTTTGAAAAGATTTAAAAGACACACTTTGAGTAAGGAAAACAAAAACATAAGTAAAGAATATATAGAAAGAGTCAGGACAATGTTATAGCAAAGAATATATGAAAGGCCAGTAAATTTGAATATTTCTGTAAAGGGGACCATTTCCTAGCTCCTAAAGTTTACCAAAACTGAGACAAGAGGAAATCATTTAAGGTCCTCATGCCTGCCCTTGGCATTCTGAGAACGCCCTGGCCTCAGAATGCAGCATCTGTAGTCCATGGTAACCTGCGGAAGGGGGGCGGGGCTGAGGGAGTTTGGAACACTGCCCTCACTGAGGGAGTGGGTGTGGCCATCTCTGCTGTGACTGAACAAAGTGCAGGGGAGCAGGGGTCCCAGGGAAGGGCACTCAGAGCCCAGCAGGCCCAGTGTGGTTTCACAAGCATTTAGGCCCAGGCCAAAGGGTGCCTTCTTTGCCTGAACAGCTGCCCAAACTCTCACCTTTCCACTCAGGCCACCCTCTTTCTTGAAGTGTGTGTGGAAGCTGTCCGCGCAGGACACCTCGCTGCACAGCTAACCATAGGACTGGGCATCGTAGCTTCCTGCCAGGTGACCGAAGTTCGCAGGAAGATGGGTCCCTGGGACACACACGGAGAGGCTCCTGCCCGGGCCACAGGCCGCCCACTGCCCCAGCCCCAGTTCAGCGGCCGAAAATCAGCCCTGTCTGAGTCTCCTGCCTCTAGAAGGAGTATTGGACCAACACTTCTAGAAAATGGGGTCCTCACGGGCAACTCATTGGAGGGACAGAAATAAATCTTTGCCGACTTTCTGCTGAAACTTAGGAGCGTTCACACCTAAGCCTCTTACAAGGTCAGCTCTTTAGCTAAACATGAGCTCATTATCGAAATTTACACAATAATGAAGTGATCAGCTACAAGGGGAGACAATCAGCAAAAACAATCAATACCAGAATTAGATTCCCAAGGCCATCCATCAGATGTTGGAATAATCAGGTGCAAGGCAGGATATATACATAACACTGGAACTGAAACAAGAAACAAGGATGTTTTCAAAGTCTGGTACGATCTCGAAAACATTTTTAAAGTACATGTCATTGATAAAGCTAAATACTCAAAGGTTGTGTAATACAACAGATTAATCATTGAGAAGAGTGAAATTATGCTGTTTTGAAAATTATGGCAGGTGAGATTTTCTTCCTAATTATATAAGAAGATTTCTCTAAAACCTACACATTATTTCAAAGACTTATTGGCTGTGAAATAAGTTAAGGGTATTTCAAATGGCTTGTCTGCAATGAAAGGTGCTATGTAGGGAATCACAGAAAGTCGAGGGGAAAATATGTCAATATATACATTGCTATATGTTGAACTAAGCCTTAGGACAGCAACAATGTAGAGCACCTGACACTTAGAAACTTGCAAGTAAGCTAGAATCTTCAAAAGTTCAAATCTTTATAAGTAAAAATATTTATTAAAATGAATAACCAAGTGTTTTAATTGACATCAGAAGATCAAACAAATAAACCCTGAGAACATAGATAAAAGATAAATAAAGATATGAGCAGAACTTAATACAACAGGAAAAGTATAAAATTGAGGTGATTTGGTAAGTCCAAAGAATATTCTTTGAAAAGATTGAAAAGACACACTTTGATTAAGGAAAACAAAAACATAAGTAAAGAATATACAGAAAGAGTGAGGACAATGTTATAGCAGAGAATATATGAAATGACAGTAAATTTGAACATTTCTGTAAAGGGGACCATTTCCTAGCTCCTAAAGTTTACCAAAACTGACACAAGAAGAAGTCATTTAAGGTCATCATGTCTGCCCTTGGCATTCTCGGAACGCCCTGGCCTCAGAATGCAGCAACTGTAGTCCATGGTAACCTGCGGAGAGGGGGCGGGGCTGAGGGAGGTTGGAACACTGCCCTCACTGAGGGACTGGGTGTGGCCATCTCTGCTGTGACTGAACAAAGGGCAGGGGAGCTTGGGGCCGAGGGCAGGGCCCTCAGAGCCCGGCAGGCCCAGTGGGGAGTCACAAGCATTTAGGCCCAGGCCAAAGGGCGCCTTCTTTGTCTGAACAGCTGCCCAAACTCTCACCTTTCCACTCAGGCCGCCCTCTTACTTGAAGTGTGTGTGGAACCAGTCCACGCAGTACACCTCGATGCACAGCTAACCATAGGTCTGGGCATCGTAGCTTCCTGCCAGGTGACCGATGTTCGCAGGTAGATCGGTCCCTGGGACACACGCGGAGAGGCTCCTGCCCGGGCCACAGGCCGCCCACTACCCCAGCCCCAGATTGGTGCCGCACAGCAGCCCTGTCTGAGTCCCCTCCCTCTAGAGGGAGTATTTAACCAACACTTCTAGAAAACGTAGTCCTCACGCGCAACTCATTGGATGGACACAAATTAATCTTTGCCGACTTTCTGCTGAAACTTAGGAGCATTCACACCTAAGCCTCTTACACGGTCAGCTGTTTAGCTAAACATGAGCTCATGATCTAAATTTACAGAATAATGAAGAGATCAGCTACAAGGGGAGACAATCAGCAAAAACAATCAATACCATAATTAGATTCCCAAAGCCATCCATCAGATGTTGGAATAATCAGGTGCAAGGCAGGATATATACAGAAAACTGGAACAGAAACAAGAAACAAGGATGTTTTCAAAGTCTGGTAGGATCTCTAAAACATTTTTAAAGTACATGTCATTGATAAAGCTAACTACTCAAAGGTTGTGTAATACAACAGATTAATCATTGAGAAGAGTGAAATTATGCTGTTTCGAAAACTATGGCAGGTCAGATTTTCTGCCTAATTATATAAGAAGATTTCTCTAAAACATACACATTATTTCAAAGAGTTATTGGCTGTGAAATAACTTAAGGGTATTTCAAATGGCTTGTCTGCAATGAAAGGTGCTATGTAGGGAATCACAGAAAGTCGAGGGGAAAATATGTCAATATATACATTGCTATAGGTTAAAGTAAGCCTTAGGACAGCAACAATGTAGAGGACCTGACCCTTAGAAACTTACAAGTAAGCTGGAATCTTCAAAAGTTCCAATCTTTATAAGTAAAAAGATTTATTAAAATGAATAACCAAGTGTTTTAATTGACATCAGAAGATCAAACAAATAAACCCTGAGAACATAGATAAAAGATAAATAAAGATATGAGCAGAACTTAATACAACAGCAAACGTATAAAATTGGGGTGATTTAGTAAGTCCAAAGAATATTCTTTGAAAAGATTGAAAAGACACACTTTGATTAAGGAAAACAAAAACGTTAGTAAAGAATATACAGAAAGAGTCAGGACAAAGTTATAGCAGAGAATATATGAAATGCCAGTAAATTTGAACATTTCTGTAAAGGGGACCATTTCCTAGCTCCTAAAGTTTACCAAAACTGACACAAGAGGAAATCATTTAAGGTCATCATGTCTGCCCTTGGCATTCTCGGAACGCCCTGGCCTCAGAATGCAGCATCTGTAGTCCATGGTAACCTGCGGAGAGGGGGCGGGGCTGAGTGTGGTTGGAACACTGCCCTCACTGAGGGAGTGGGTGTGGCCATCTCTGCTGTGACTGAACAATGGCAGGGGAGCATGGGTCCCAGGGAATGGCCCTCAGAGCCCAGCAGGCCCAGTGTGGTGTCACAAGCATTTAGGCACAGACCAAAGGGCGCCTTCTTTGTCTGAAGAGCTGCCCAAACTCTCACCTTTCCACTCAGGCCGCCCTCTTACTTGAAGTGTGTTTGGAAGCTGTCCGCGCAGTACACTTCGCTACACAGCTAACCATAGGTCTGGGCATCGTATCTTCCTGGCAGGTGACCGAAGTTTGCAGGCTTATGAGTCCCTGGGACACACGCAGAGAGGCTCCTGCCCGGGCCACAGGCCGCCCACTGCCCCAGCCCCAGATCAGGGGCCGCAAAGCAGCCCTGTCTGAGTCCCCTGCCTCTGGAGGGAGTATTGTACCAACACTTCTAGAAATAGGTGTCGTCGCGGGCAACTCATTGGAGGGACACAAATAAATCTTTGCCGACTTTCTGCTGAAACTTAGGAGCGTTCACACCTAAGCCTCTTACAAGGTCAGCTGTTTAGCTAAACATGAGCTCATGATCTAAATTTACACAATAATGAAGAGATCAGCTACAAGGGGAGACAATCAGCAAAAACAATCAATACCAGAATTAGATTCCCAAGGCCATCCATCAGATGTTGGAATAATCAGGTTCAAGGCAGGATATATACAGAAAACTGGAACGGAAACAAGAAACAAGGATGTTTTCAAAGTCTGGTACGATCTCTAAAACATTTTTAAAGTACATGTCATTGATAAAGCTAAATACTCAAAGGTTGTGTAATCCAACAGATTAATCATTGAGAAGAGTGAAATTATGCTGTTTTGAAAACTATGGCAGGTCAGATTTTCTGCCTAATTATATAAGAAGATTTCTCTAAAACATACACATTATTTCAAAGAGTTATTGGCTGTGAAATAACTTAAGGGTATTTCAAATGGCTTGTCTGCAATAAAAGGTGCTATGTAGGGAATCACAGAAAGTCGAGGGGAAAATGTGTCAATATATACATTGCTATAGGTGAACTAAGCCTTAGGACTGCAACAATGTAGAGGACCTGACGCTTAGAAGCTTACAAGTAAGCTGGAATCTTCAAAAGTTACAATTTTTATAAGTAAAAATATTTATTAAAATGAATAACCAAGTGTTTTAATTGACATCAGAAGATCAAACCAATAAACCCTGAGAACATAGATAAAAGAAAAATAAAGATATGAGCAGAACTTAATACAACAGCAAACGTATAAAATTGAGGTGATTTAGTAAGTCCAAAGAATATTCTTTGAAAAGATTTAAAAGACACACTTTGAGTAAGGAAAACAAAAACATAAGTAAAGAATATATAGAAAGAGTCAGGACAATGTTATAGCAAAGAATATATGAAAGGCCAGTAAATTTGAATATTTCTGTAAAGGGGACCATTTCCTAGCTCCTAAAGTTTACCAAAACTGAGACAAGAGGAAATCATTTAAGGTCCTCATGCCTGCCCTTGGCATTCTGAGAACGCCCTGGCCTCAGAATGCAGCATCTGTAGTCCATGGTAACCTGCGGAAGGGGGGCGGGGCTGAGGGAGTTTGGAACACTGCCCTCACTGAGGGAGTGGGTGTGGCCATCTCTGCTGTGACTGAACAAAGTGAAGGGGAGCAGGGGTCCCAGGGAAGGGCACTCAGAGCCCAGCAGGCCCAGTGTGGTTTCACAAGCATTTAGGCCCAGGCCAAAGGGTGCCTTCTTTGCCTGAACAGCTGCCCAAACTCTCACCTTTCCACTCAGGCCACCCTCTTTCTTGAAGTGTGTGTGGAAGCTGTCCGCGCAGGACACCTCGCTGCACAGCTAACCATAGGACTGGGCATCGTAGCTTCCTGCCAGGTGACCGAAGTTCGCAGGAAGATGGGTCCCTGGGACACACACGGAGAGGCTCCTGCCCGGGCCACAGGCCGCCCACTGCCCCAGCCCCAGTTCAGCGGCCGAAAATCAGCCCTGTCTGAGTCTCCTGCCTCTAGAAGGAGTATTGGACCAACACTTCTAGAAAATGGGGTCCTCACGGGCAACTCATTGGAGGGACAGAAATAAATCTTTGCCGACTTTCTGCTGAAACTTAGGAGCGTTCACACCTAAGCCTCTTACAAGGTCAGCTCTTTAGCTAAACATGAGCTCATTATCGAAATTTACACAATAATGAAGTGATCAGCTACAAGGGGAGACAATCAGCAAAAACAATCAATACCAGAATTAGATTCCCAAGGCCATCCATCAGATGTTGGAATAATCAGGTGCAAGGCAGGATATATACATAACACTGGAACTGAAACAAGAAACAAGGATGTTTTCAAAGTCTGGTACGATCTCGAAAACATTTTTAAAGTACATGTCATTGATAAAGCTAAATACTCAAAGGTTGTGTAATACAACAGATTAATCATTGAGAAGAGTGAAATTATGCTGTTTTGAAAATTATGGCAGGTGAGATTTTCTTCCTAATTATATAAGAAGATTTCTCTAAAACCTACACATTATTTCAAAGACTTATTGGCTGTGAAATAAGTTAAGGGTATTTCAAATGGCTTGTCTGCAATGAAAGGTGCTATGTAGGGAATCACAGAAAGTCGAGGGGAAAATATGTCAATATATACATTGCTATATGTTGAACTAAGCCTTAGGACAGCAACAATGTAGAGCACCTGACACTTAGAAACTTGCAAGTAAGCTAGAATCTTCAAAAGTTCAAATCTTTATAAGTAAAAATATTTATTAAAATGAATAACCAAGTGTTTTAATTGACATCAGAAGATCAAACAAATAAACCCTGAGAACATAGATAAAAGATAAATAAAGATATGAGCAGAACTTAATACAACAGGAAAAGTATAAAATTGAGGTGATTTGGTAAGTCCAAAGAATATTCTTTGAAAAGATTGAAAAGACACACTTTGATTAAGGAAAACAAAAACATAAGTAAAGAATATACAGAAAGAGTGAGGACAATGTTATAGCAGAGAATATATGAAATGACAGTAAATTTGAACATTTCTGTAAAGGGGACCATTTCCTAGCTCCTAAAGTTTACCAAAACTGACACAAGAAGAAGTCATTTAAGGTCATCATGTCTGCCCTTGGCATTCTCGGAACGCCCTGGCCTCAGAATGCAGCAACTGTAGTCCATGGTAACCTGCGGAGAGGGGGCGGGGCTGAGGGAGGTTGGAACACTGCCCTCACTGAGGGACTGGGTGTGGCCATCTCTGCTGTGACTGAACAAAGGGCAGGGGAGCTTGGGGCCGAGGGCAGGGCCCTCAGAGCCCGGCAGGCCCAGTGGGGAGTCACAAGCATTTAGGCCCAGGCCAAAGGGCGCCTTCTTTGTCTGAACAGCTGCCCAAACTCTCACCTTTCCACTCAGGCCGCCCTCTTACTTGAAGTGTGTGTGGAACCAGTCCACGCAGTACACCTCGATGCACAGCTAACCATAGGTCTGGGCATCGTAGCTTCCTGCCAGGTGACCGATGTTCGCAGGTAGATCGGTCCCTGGGACACACGCGGAGAGGCTCCTGCCCGGGCCACAGGCCGCCCACTACCCCAGCCCCAGATTGGTGCCGCACAGCAGCCCTGTCTGAGTCCCCTCCCTCTAGAGGGAGTATTTAACCAACACTTCTAGAAAACGTAGTCCTCACGCGCAACTCATTGGATGGACACAAATTAATCTTTGCCGACTTTCTGCTGAAACTTAGGAGCATTCACACCTAAGCCTCTTACACGGTCAGCTGTTTAGCTAAACATGAGCTCATGATCTAAATTTACAGAATAATGAAGAGATCAGCTACAAGGGGAGACAATCAGCAAAAACAATCAATACCATAATTAGATTCCCAAAGCCATCCATCAGATGTTGGAATAATCAGGTGCAAGGCAGGATATATACAGAAAACTGGAACTGAAACAAGAAACAAGGATGTTTTCAAAGTCTGGTAGGATCTCTAAAACATTTTTAAAGTACATGTCATTGATAAAGCTAACTACTCAAAGGTTGTGTAATACAACAGATTAATCATTGAGAAGAGTGAAATTATGCTGTTTCGAAAACTATGGCAGGTCAGATTTTCTGCCTAATTATATAAGAAGATTTCTCTAAAACATACACATTATTTCAAAGAGTTATTGGCTGTGAAATAACTTAAGGGTATTTCAAATGGCTTGTCTGCAATGAAAGGTGCTATGTAGGGAATCACAGAAAGTCGAGGGGAAAATATGTCAATATATACATTGCTATAGGTTAAAGTAAGCCTTAGGACAGCAACAATGTAGAGGACCTGACCCTTAGAAACTTACAAGTAAGCTGGAATCTTCAAAAGTTCCAATCTTTATAAGTAAAAAGATTTATTAAAATGAATAACCAAGTGTTTTAATTGACATCAGAAGATCAAACAAATAAACCCTGAGAACATAGATAAAAGATAAATAAAGATATGAGCAGAACTTAATACAACAGCAAACGTATAAAATTGGGGTGATTTAGTAAGTCCAAAGAATATTCTTTGAAAAGATTGAAAAGACACACTTTGATTAAGGAAAACAAAAACGTTAGTAAAGAATATACAGAAAGAGTCAGGACAAAGTTATAGCAGAGAATATATGAAATGCCAGTAAATTTGAACATTTCTGTAAAGGGGACCATTTCCTAGCTCCTAAAGTTTACCAAAACTGACACAAGAGGAAATCATTTAAGGTCATCATGTCTGGCCTTGGCATTCTCGGAACGCCCTGGCCTCAGAATGCAGCATCTGTAGTCCATGGTAACCTGCGGAGAGGGGGCGGGGCTCAGCGAGGTTGGAACACTGCCCTCACTGAGGGAGTGGGTGTGGCCAGCTCTGCTGTGACTGAACAAAGGCCAGGGGAGCATGTGGCCGAGGGCAGGGCCCTCAGTGCCCGGCAGGCCCAGTGGGGTGTCACAAGCTTTTACGCACAGGCCAAAGGGCGCCTTCTTTGTCTGAACAGCTGCCCAAACACTCATCTTACCACTCAGGCCGCCCTCTTACTTGAAGTGTGTGTGGAACCTGTCCACGCAGTACACCTCGCTGCACAGCTAACCATAGGTCTGGGCATCGTAGATTCCTGCCAGGTGACCGAAGTTCGCAGGCAGATGGGTCCCTGGGACACACGTGGAGAGGCTCCTGCCTGGGCCACATGCCGCCCACTACCCCAGCCCCAGATTGGGGGCCACACAGCAGCCCTGTCTGAGTCCTCTGCCTGTAGAGGGAGTATTGGACCAACACATCTAGAAAATGGGGTCCTCGCGGGCAACTCATTGGAGGGACACAAATAAATCTTTGCCGACTTTCTGCTGAAACTTTGGAGCGTTCACACCTAAGCCTCTTACAAGCTCAGCTGTTTAGCTAAACATGATCTCGTGATCGAAATTTACACAATAATGAAGAGATCAGCTACAAGGGGAGAAAATCAGCAAAAACAATCAATACCAGAATTAGATTCCCAAGGCCATCCATCAGATGTTGGAACAATCAGGTGCAAGGCAGGATATATACATAAAACTGGAACTGAAAGAAGAAACAAGGATGTTTTCAAAGTCTAGTACGATCTCTAAAACATTTTTAAAGTACATGTCATTGATAAAGCTAAATACTCAAAGGTTGTGTAATACAACAGATTAATCATTGAGAAGAGTGAAATTATGCTGTTTTGAAAACTATGGCAGGTCAGATTTTCTGCCTAATTATATAAGAAGATTTATCTAAAACCTACACATTATTTCAAAGACTTATTGGCTGTGAAATAAGTTAAGGGTATTTCAAATGGCTTGTCTGCAATGAAAGGTGCTATGTAGGGAATCACAGAAAGTCGAGGGGAAAATATGTCAATATATACATTGCTATATGTTGAACTAAGCCTTAGGACAGCAACAATGTAGAGCACCTGACACTTAGAAACTTGCAAGTAAGCTAGAATCCTCAAAAGTTCAAATCTTTATAAGTAAAAAGATTTATTAAAATGAATAACCAAGTGTTTTAATTGACATCAGAAGATCAAACAAATAAACCCTGAGAACATAGATAAAAGATAAATAAAGATATGAGCAGAACTTAATACAACAGGAAAAGTATAAAATTGAGGTGATTTGGTAAGTCCAAAGAATATTCTTTGAAAAGATTGAAAAGACACACTTTGATTAAGGAAAACAAAAACATAAGTAAAGAATATACAGAAAGAGTCAGGACAATGTTATAGCAGAGAATATATGAAATGCCAGTAAATTTGAACATTTCTGTAAAGGGGACCATTTCCTAGCTCCTAAAGTTTACCAAAACTGACACAAGAGGAAGTCATTTAAGGTCATCATGTCTGCCCTTGGCATTCTCGGAACGCCCTGGCCTCAGAATGCAGCAACTGTAGTCGATGGTAACCTGCGGATAGGCGGCGGGGCTGAGGGAGGTTGGAACACTGCCCTCACTGAGGGAGTGGGTGTGGCCATCTCTGCTGTGACTGAACAAAGGGCAGGGGAGCTTGGGGCCGAGGGCAGGGCCCTCAGAGCCCGGCAGGCCCAGTGGGGTGTCACAAGCATTTAGGCCCAGGCCAAAGGGCGCCTTCTTTGTCTGAACAGCTGCCCAAACTCTCACCTTTCCACTCAGGCCGCCCTCTTACTTGAAGTGTGTGTGGAACCAGTCCACGCAGTACACCTCGATGCACAGCTAACCATAGGTCTGGGCATCGTAGCTTCCTGCCAGGTGACCGATGTTCGCAGGTAGATCGGTCCCTGGGACACACGCGGAGAGGCTCCTGCCCGGGCCACAGGCCGCCCACTACCCCAGCCCCAGATTGGTGCCGCACAGCAGCCCTGTCTGAGTCCCCTCCCTCTAGAGGGAGTATTTAACCAACACTTCTGGAAAACGGAGTCCTCACGCGCAACTCATTGGAGGGACACATATTAATCTTTGCCGACTTTCTGCTGAAACTTAGGAGCATTCACACCTAAGCCTCTTACACGGTCAGCTGTTTAGCTAAACATGAGCTCATGATCTAAATTTACACAATAATGAAGTGATCAGCTACAAGGGGAGACAATCAGCAAAAACAATCAATACCAGAATTAGATTCCCAAGGCCATCCATCAGATGTTGGAATAATCAGGTGCAAGGCAGGATATATACATAACACTGGAACTGAAACAAGAAACAAGGGTGTTTTCAAATTCTGGTACGATCTCTAAAACATTTTTAAAGTACATGTCATTGATAAAGCTAAATACTCAAAGGTTGTGTAATACAACAGATTAATCATTGAGAAGAGTGAAATTATGCTGTTTTGAAAATTATGGCAGGTGAGATTTTCTTCCTAATTATATAAGAAGATTTCTCTAAAACATACACATTATTTCAAAGACTTATTGGCTGTGAAATAAGTTAAGGGTATTTCAAATGGCTTGTCTGCAATGAAAGGTGCTATGTAGGGAATCACAGAAAGTCGAGGGGAAAATATGTCAATATATACATTGCTATAGGTTAAAGTAAGCCTTAGGACAGCAACAATGTAGAGGCCCTGACACTTAGAAACTTACAAGTAAGCAGGAATCTTCAAAAGTTCCAATCTTTATAAGTAAAAAGATTTATTAAAATGAATAACCAAGTGTTTTAATTGACATCAGAAGATCAAACAAATAAACCCTGAGAACATAGATAAAAGATAAATAAAGATATGAGCAGAACTTAATACAACAGCAAACGTATAAAATTGGGGTGATTTAGTAAGTCCAAAGAATAATCTTTGAAAAGATTGAAAAGACACACTTTGATTAAGGAAAACAAAAACGTAAGTAAAGAATATACAGAAAGAGTCAGGACAAAGTTATAGCAGAGAATATATGAAATGCCAGTAAATTTGAACATTTCTGTAAAGGGGACCATTTCCTAGCTCCTAAAGTTTACCAAAACTGACACAAGAGGAAATCATTTAAGGTCATCATGTCTGCCCTTGGCATGCTTGGAACGCCCTGGCCTCAGAATGCAGCATCTGTAGTCCATGGTAACCTGCGGAGAGGGGGCGGGGCTGAGCGAGGTTGGAACACTGCCCTCACTGAGGGAGTGGGTGTGGCCAGCTCTGCTGTGACTGAACAAAGGCCAGGGGAGCATGTGGCCGAGGGCAGGGCCCTCAGTGCCCGGCAGGCCCAGTGGGGTGTCACAAGCTTTTACGCCCAGGCCAAAAGGCGCCTTCTTTGTCTGAACAGCTGCCCAAACACTCATCTTACCACTCAGGCCGCCCTCTTACTTGAAGTGTGTGTGGAACCTGTCCACGCAGTACACCTCGCTGCACAGCTAACCATAGGTCTGGGCATCGTAGATTCCTGCCAGGTGACCGAAGTTCGCAGGCAGATGGGTCCCTGGGACACACGCGGAGAGGCTCCTGCCTGGGCCACAGGCCGCCCACTACCCCAGCCCCAGATTGGGGGCCACACAGCAGCCCTGTCTGAATCCTCTGCCTGTAGAGGGAGTATTGGACCAACACATCTAGAAAACGGGGTCCTCGCGGGCAACTCATTGGAGGGACACAAATAAATCTTTGCCGACTTTCTGCTGAAACTTTGGAGCGTTCACACCTAAGCCTCTTACAAGCTCAGCTGTTTAGCTAAGCATGATCTCGTGATCGAAATTTACACAATAATGAAGAGATCAGCTACAAGGGGAGAAAATCAGCAAAAACAATCAATACCAGAATTAGATTCCCAAGGCCATCCATCAGATGTTGGAATAATCAGGTGCAAGGCAGGATATATACATAAAACTGGAACTGAAAGAAGAAACAAGGATGTTTTCAAAGTCTAGTATGATCTCTAAAACATTTTTAAAGTACATGTCATTGATAAAGCTAAATACTCAAAGGTTGTGTAATACAACAGATTAATCATTGAGAAGAGTGAAATTATGCTGTTTTGAAAACTATGGCAGGTCAGATTTTCTGCCTAATTATATAAGAAGATTTATCTAAAACCTACACATTATTTCAAAGACTTATTGGCTGTGAAATAAGTTAAGGGTATTTCAAATGGCTTGTCTGCAATGAAAGGTGCTATGTAGGGAATCACAGAAAGTCGAGGGGAAAATATGTCAATATATACATTGCTATATGTTGAACTAAGCCTTAGGACAGCAACAATGTAGAGCACCTGACACTTAGAAACTTGCAAGTAAGCTAGAATCTTCAAAAGTTCAAATCTTTATAAGTAAAAAGATTTATTAAAATGAATAACCAAGTGTTTTAATTGACATCAGAAGATCAAACAAATAAACCCTGAGAACATAGATAAAAGATAAATAAAGATATGAGCAGAACTTAATACAACAGGAAAAGTATAAAATTGAGGTGATTTGGGAAGTCCAAAGAATATTCTTTGAAAAGATTTAAAAGACACACTTTGATTAAGGAAAACAAAAACATAAGTAAAGGATATACAGAAAGAGTCAGGACAATGTTATAGCAGAGAATATATGAAATGACAGTAAATTTGAACATTTCTGTAAAGGGGACCATTTCCTAGCTCCTAAAGTTTACCAAAACTGACACAAGAGGAAGTCATTTAAGATCATCATGTCTGCCCTTGGCATTCTCGGAACGCCCTGGCCTCAGAATGCAGCAACTGTAGTCCATGGTAACCTGCGGAGAGGGGGCGGGGCTGAGGGAGGTTGGAACACTGCCCTCACTGAGGGACTGGGTGTGGCCATCTATGCTGTGACTGAACAAAGTGCAGGGGAGCTTGGGGCCGAGGGCAGGGCCCTCAGAGCCCGGCAGGCCCAGTGGGGTGTCACAAGCATTTAGGCCCAGGCCAAAGGGCGCCTTCTTTGTCTGAACAGCTGCCCAAACTCTCACCTTTCCACTCAGGCCGCCCTCTTACTTGAAGTGTGTGTGGAACCAGTCCACGCAGTACACCTCGATGCACAGCTAACCATAAGTCTGGGCATCGTAGCTTCCTGTCAGGTGACCGAAGTTCGCAGGTAGATGGGTCCCTGGGACACACGCGGAGAGGCTCCTGCCCGGGCCACAGGCCGCCCACTACCCCAGCCCCAGATTGAGGCCACAGAGCAGCCCTGTCTGAGTCCCCTCCCTCTAGAGGGAGTATTGGACCAACATTTCTAGAAAACGGAGTCCTCGCGGGCAACTCATTGGAGGGACACAAATAAATCTTTCCCGACTTTCTGCTGAAACTTAGGAGCATTCACACCTAAGCCTCTTACAAGGTCATCTGTTTAGCTAAACATGAGCTCATGATCTAAATTTACACAATAATGAAGAGATCAGCTAAAAGGGGAGACAATCCGCAAAAACAATCAATACCAGAATTAGATTTCCAAGGCCATCCATCAGATGTTGGAATAATCAGGTGCAAGGCAAGATATATACATAAAACTGGAACTGAAATAAGAAACCAGGATGTTTTCAAAGTCTGGTAGGATCTCTAAAACATTTTTAAAGTACATGTCATTGATAAAGCTAAATACTCAAAGTTTGTGTAATACAACAGATTAATCATTGAGAAGAGTGTAATTATGCTGTTTTGAAAACTATGGCAGGTCAGATTTTCTGCCTAATTGTATAAGAAGATTTATCTAAAACATACACATTATTTCAAAGACTTATTGGCTGTGAAATAAGTTAAGGGTATTTCAAATGGCTTGTCTGCAATGAAAGGTGCTATGTAGGGAATCACAGAAAGTCAAGGGGAAAATATGTCAATATATACATTGCTATACGTAGAACTAAGCCTTAGGACAGCAACAATGTAGAGGACCTGACACTTAGAAACTTGCAAGTAAGCTGGAATCTTCAAAAGTTCAAATATTTATAAGTAAAAATATTTATTAAAATGAATAACCAAGTGTTTTAATTGACATCAGAAGATCAAACCAATAAACCCTGAGAACATAGATAAAAGAAAAATAAAGATATGAGCAGAACTTAATACAACAGCAAACGTATAAAATTGAGGTGATTTAGTAAGTCCAAAGAATATTCTTTGAAAAGATTTAAAAGACACACTTTGAGTAAGGAAAACAAAAACATAAGTAAAGAATATATAGAAAGAGTCAGGACAGTGTTATAGCAAAGAATATATGAAATGCCAGTAAATTTGAATATTTCTGTAAAGGGGACCATTTCCTAGCTCCTAAAGTTTACCAAAACTGAGACAAGAGGAAATCATTTAAGGTCCTCATGCCTGCCCTTGTCATTCTGAGAACGCCCTGGCCTCAGAATGCAGCATCTGTAGTCCATGGTAACCTGCGGAGGGGGGGCGGGGCTGAGGGAGTTTGGAACACTGCCCTCACTGAGGGAGTGGGTGTGGCCATCTCTGCAGTGACTGAACAAAGTGCAGGGGAGCAGCGGTCCAAGGGAAGGGCACTCAGAGCCCAGCAGGCCCAGTGTGGTTTCACAAGCATTTAGGCCCAGGCCAAAGGGTGCCTTTTTTGCCTGAACAGCTGCCCAAACTCTCACCTTTCCACTCAGGCCACCCTCTTTCTTGAAGTGTGTGTGGAAGCTGTCCGCGCAGTACACCTCGCTGCACAGCTAACCATAGGACTGGGCATCGTAGCTTCCTGCCAGGTGACCGAAGTTCGCAGGAAGATGGGTCCCTGGGACACACACGGAGAGGCTCCTGCCCGGGCCACAGGCCGCCCACTGCCCCAGCCCCAGTTCAGCGGCCGAAAATCAGCCCTGTCTGAGTCTCCTGCCTCTAGAAGGAGTATTGGACCAACACTTCTAGAAAATGGGGTCCTCACGGGCAACTCATTGGAGGGACAGAAATAAATCTTTGCCGACTTTCTGCTGAAACTTAGAAGCGTTCACACCTAAGCCTCTTACAAGGTCAGCTCTTTAGCTAAACATGAGCTCATTATCGAAATTTACACAATAATGAAGTGATCAGCTACAAGGGGAGACAATCAGCAAAAACAATCAATACCAGAATTAGATTCCCAAGGCCATCCATCAGATGTTGGAATAATCAGGTGCAAGGCAGGATATATACATAACACTGGAACTGAAACAAGAAACAAGGGTGTTTTCAAATTCTGGTACGATCTCTAAAACATTTTTAAAGTACATGTCATTGATAAAGCTAAATACTCAAAGGTTGTGTAATACAACAGATTAATCATTGAGAAGAGTGAAATTATGCTGTTTTGAAAATTATGGCAGGTGAGATTTTCTTCCTAATTATATAAGAAGATTTCTCTAAAACATACACATTATTTCAAAGACTTATTGGCTGTGAAATAAGTTAAGGGTATTTCAAATGGCTTGTCTGCAATGAAAGGTGCTATGTAGGGAATCACAGAAAGTCAAGGGGAAAATATGTCAATATATACATTGCTATACGTAGAACTAAGCCTTAGGACAGCAACAATGTAGAGGACCTGACACTTAGAAACTTGCAAGTAAGCTGGAATCTTCAAAAGTTCAAATATTTATAAGTAAAAAGATTTATTAAAATGAATAACCAAGTGTTTGAATTGACATCAGAAGATCAAACCAATAAACCCTGAGAACATAGATAAAAGATAAATAAAGATATGAGCAGAACTTAATACAACAGCAAACGTATAAAATTGAGGTGATTTAGTAAGTCCAAAGAATATTCTTTGAAAAGATTGAGAAGACACACTTTGATTAAGGAAAACAAAAACGTAAGTAAAGAATATCCAGAAAGAGACAGGACAAAGTTATAGCAGAGAATATATGAAATGCCAGTAAATTTGAATATTTCTGTAAAGGGGACCATTTCCTAGCTCCTAAAGTTTACCAAAACTGACACAAGACGAAGTCATTTAAGGTCATCAGGTCTGCCCTTGGCATTCTCGGAACGCCCTGGCCTCAGAATTCAGCATCTGTAGTCCATGGTAACCTGCGGAGAGGGGGCGGGGCTGAGTGTGGTTGGAACACTGCCCTCACTGAGGGAGTGGGTGTGGCCATCTCTGCTGTGACTGAACAATGGCAGGGGAGCATGGGTCCCAGGGAAGGGCCCTCAGAGCCCAGCAGGCCCAGTGTGGTGTCACAAGCATTTAGGCCCAGACCAAAGGGCGCCTTCTTTGTCTGAAGAGCTGCCCAAACTCTCACCTTTCCACTCAGGCCGCCCTCTTACTTGAAGTGTGTTTGGAAGCTGTCCGCGCAGTACACTTCGCTACACAGCTAACCATCGGTCTGGGCATCGTAGCTTCCTGACAGGTGACCGAAGTTCGCAGGCATATGAGTCCCTGGGACACACGCGGAGAGGCTCCTGCCCGGGCCACAGGCCGCCCACTGCCCCAGCCCCAGATCAGGGGCCGCAAAGCAGCCCTGTCTGAGTCCCCTGCCTCTGGAGGGAGTATTGTACCAACACTTCTAGAAATAGGTGTCGTCGCGGGCAACTCATTGGAGGGACACAAATAAATCTTTGCCGACTTTCTGCTGAAACTTAGGAGTGTTCACACCTAAGCCTCTTACAAGGTCAGCTGTTTAGCTAAACATGAGCTCATGATCTAAATTTACGCAATAATGAAGAGATCAGCTACAAGGGGAGACAATCAGCAAAAACAATCAATACCAGAATTAGATTCCCAAGGCCATCCATCAGATGTTGGAATAATCAGGTGCAAGGCAGGATATATACATAAAACTGGAACTGAAACAAGAAACCAGGATGTTTTCAAAGTCTGGTAGGATCTCTAAAACATTTTTAAAGTACATGTCATTGATAAAGCTAAATACTCAAAGGTTGTGTAATCCAACAGATTAATCATTGAGAAGAGTGAAATTATTCTGTTTTGAAAACTATGGCAGGTCAGATTTTCTGCCTAATTATATAAGAAGATTTCTCTAAAACATACACATTATTTCAAAGAGTTATTGGCTGTGAAATAACTTAAGGGTATTTCAAATGGCTTGTCTGCAATGAAAGGTGCTAGGTAGGGAATCACAGAAAGTCGAGGGGAAAATGTGTCAATATATACATTGCTATAGGTGAAATAAGCCTTAGGACAGCAACAATGTAGAGGACCTGACCCTTAGAAGCTTACAAGTAAGCTGGAATCTTCAAAAGTTACAATTTTTATAAGTAAAAATATTTATTAAAATGAATAACCAAGTGTTTTAATTGACATCAGAAGATCAAACCAATAAACCCTGAGAACATAGATAAAAGAAAAATAAAGATATGAGCAGAACTTAATACAACAGCAAACGTATAAAATTGAGGTGATTTAGTAAGTCCAAAGAATATTCTTTGAAAAGATTTAAAAGACACACTTTGAGTAAGGAAAACAAAAACATAAGTAAAGAATATATAGAAAGAGTCAGGACAATGTTATAGCAAAGAATATATGAAATGCCAGTAAATTTGAATATTTCTGTAAAGGGGACCATTTCCTAGCTCCTAAAGTTTACCAAAACTGAGACAAGAGGAAATCATTTAAGGTCCTCATGCCTGCCCTTGTCATTCTGAGAACGCCCTGGCCTCAGAATGCAGCATCTGTAGTCCATGGTAACCTGCGGAGGGGGGGCGGGGCTGAGGGAGTTTGGAACACTGCCCTCACTGAGGGAGTGGGTGTGGCCATCTCTGCTGTGACTGAACAAAGTGCAGGGGAGCAGCGGTCCAAGGGAAGGGCACTCAGAGACCAGCAGGCCCAGTGTGGTTTCACAAGCATTTAGGCCCAGGCCAAAGGGTGCCTTCTTTGCCTGAACAGCTGCCCAAACTCTCACCTTTCCACTCAGGCCACCCTCTTTCTTGAAGTGTGTGTGGAAGCTGTCCGCGCAGTACACCTCGCTGCACAGCTAACCATAGGACTGGGCATCGTAACTTCCTGCCAGGTGACCGAAGTTCGCAGGAAGATGGGTCCCTGGGACACACACGGAGAGGATCCTGCCCGGGCCACAGGCCGCCCACTGCCCCAACCCCAGTTCAGCGGCCGAAAATCAGCCCTGTCTGAGTCTCCTGCCTCTAGAAGGAGTATTGGACCAACACTTCTAGAAAATGGGGTCCTCACGGGCAACTCATTGGAGGGACAGAAATAAATCTTTGCCGACTTTCTGCTGAAACTTAGGAGCGTTCACACCTAAGCCTAATACAAGGTCAGCTCTTTAGCTAAACATGAGCTCATTATCGAAATTTACACAATAATGAAGTGATCAGCTACAAGGGGAGACAATCAGCAAAAACAATCAATACCAGAATTAGATTCCCAAGGCCATCCATCAGATGTTGGAATAATCAGGTGCAAGGCAGGATATATACATAACACTGGAACTGAAACAAGAAACAAGGGTGTTTTCAAATTCTGGTACGATCTCTAAAACATTTTTAAAGTACATGTCATTGATAAAGCTAAATACTCAAAGGTTGTGTAATACAACAGATTAATCATTGAGAAGAGTGAAATTATGCTGTTTTGAAAATTATGGCAGGTGAGATTTTCTTCCTAATTATATAAGAAGATTTCTCTAAAACATACACATTATTTCAAAGACTTATTGGCTGTGAAATAAGTTAAGGGTATTTCAAATGGCTTGTCTGCAATGAAAGGTGCTATGTAGGGAATCACAGAAAGTCGAGGGGAAAATATGTCAATATATACATTGCTATAGGTTAAAGTAAGCCTTAGGACAGCAACAATGTAGAGGACCTGACACTTAGAAACTTACAAGTAAGCAGGAATCTTCAAAAGTTCCAATCTTTATAAGTAAAAAGATTTATTAAAATGAATAACCAAGTGTTTTAATTGACATCAGAAGATCAAACAAATAAACCCTGAGAACATAGATAAAAGATAAATAAAGATATGAGCAGAACTTAATACAACAGCAAACGTATAAAATTGGGGTGATTTAGTAAGTCCAAAGAATATTCTTTGAAAAGATTGAAAAGACACACTTTGATTAAGGAAAACAAAAACGTAAGTAAAGAATATACAGAAAGAGTCAGGACAAAGTTATAGCAGAGAATATATGAAATGCCAGTAAATTTGAACATTTCTGTAAAGGGGACCATTTCCTAGCTCCTAAAGTTTACCAAAACTGACACAAGAGGAAATCATTTAAGGTCATCATGTCTGCCCTTGGCATGCTCGGAACGCCCTGGCCTCAGAATTCAGCATCTGTAGTCCATGGTAACCTGCGGAGAGGGGGCGGGGCTGAGCGAGGTTGGAACACTGCCCTCACTGAGGGAGTGGGTGTGGCCAGCTCTGCTGTGACTGACAAAGGCCAGGGGAGCATGTGGCCGAGGGCAGGGCCCTCAGTGCCCGGCAGGCCCAGTGGGGTGTCACAAGCTTTTACGCCCAGGCCAAAAGGCGCCTTCTTTGTCTGAACAGCTGCCCAAACACTCATCTTACCACTCAGGCCGCCCTCTTACTTGAAGTGTGTGTGGAACCTGTCCACGCAGTACACCTCGCTGCACAGCTAACCATAGGTCTGGGCATCGTAGATTCCTGCCAGGTGACCGAAGTTCGCAGGCAGATGGGTCCCTGGGACACACGCGGAGAGGCTCCTGCCTGGGCCACAGGCCGCCCACTACCCCAGCCCCAGATTGGGGGCCACACAGCAGCCCTGTCTGAGTCCTCTGCCTGTAGAGGGAGTATTGGACCAACACATCTAGAAAACGGGGTCCTCGCGGGCAACTCATTGGAGGGACACAAATAAATCTTTGCCGACTTTCTGCTGAAACTTTGGAGCGTTCACACCTAAGCCTCTTACAAGCTCAGCTGTTTAGCTAAACATGATCTCGTGATCGAAATTTACACAATAATGAAGAGATCAGCTACAAGGGGAGAAAATCAGCAAAAACAATCAATACCAGAATTAGATTCCCAAGGCCATCCATCAGATGTTGGAATAATCAGGTGCAAGGCAGGATATATACATAAAACTGGAACTGAAAGAAGAAACAAGGATGTTTTCAAAGTCTAGTATGATCTCTAAAACATTTTTAAAGTACATGTCATTGATAAAGCTAAATACTCAAAGGTTGTGTAATACAACAGATTAATCATTGAGAAGAGTGAAATTATGCTGTTTTGAAAACTATGGCAGGTCAGATTTTCTGCCTAATTATATAAGAAGATTTATCTAAAACCTACACATTATTTCAAAGACTTATTGGCTGTGAAATAAGTTAAGGGTATTTCAAATGGCTTGTCTGCAATGAAAGGTGCTATGTAGGGAATCACAGAAAGTCGAGGGGAAAATATGTCAATATATACATTGCTATATGTTGAACTAAGCCTTAGGACAGCAACAATGTAGAGCACCTGACACTTAGAAACTTGCAAGTAAGCTAGAATCTTCAAAAGTTCAAATCTTTATAAGTAAAAAGATTTATTAAAATGAATAACCAAGTGTTTTAATTGACATCAGAAGATCAAACAAATAAACCCTGAGAACATAGATAAAAGATAAATAAAGATATGAGCAGAACTTAATACAACAGGAAAAGTATAAAATTGAGGTGATTTGGGAAGTCCAAAGAATATTCTTTGAAAAGATTTAAAAGACACACTTTGATTAAGGAAAACAAAAACATAAGTAAAGGATATACAGAAAGAGTCAGGACAATGTTATAGCAGAGAATATATGAAATGACAGTAAATTTGAACATTTCTGTAAAGGGGACCATTTCCTAGCTCCTAAAGTTTACCAAAACTGACACAAGAGGAAGTCATTTAAGATCATCATGTCTGCCCTTGGCATTCTCGGAACGCCCTGGCCTCAGAATGCAGCAACTGTAGTCCATGGTAACCTGCGGAGAGGGGGCGGGGCTGAGGGAGGTTGGAACACTGCCCTCACTGAGGGACTGGGTGTGGCCATCTATGCTGTGACTGAACAAAGTGCAGGGGAGCTTGGGGCCGAGGGCAGGGCCCTCAGAGCCCGGCAGGCCCAGTGGGGTGTCACAAGCATTTAGGCCCAGGCCAAAGGGCGCCTTCTTTGTCTGAACAGCTGCCCAAACTCTCACCTTTCCACTCAGGCCGCCCTCTTACTTGAAGTGTGTGTGGAACCAGTCCACGCAGTACACCTCGATGCACAGCTAACCATAAGTCTGGGCATCGTAGCTTCCTGTCAGGTGACCGAAGTTCGCAGGTAGATGGGTCCCTGGGACACACGCGGAGAGGCTCCTGCCCGGGCCACAGGCCGCCCACTACCCCAGCCCCAGATTGAGGCCACAGAGCAGCCCTGTCTGAGTCCCCTCCCTCTAGAGGGAGTATTGGACCAACATTTCTAGAAAACGGAGTCCTCGCGGGCAACTCATTGGAGGGACACAAATAAATCTTTCCCGACTTTCTGCTGAAACTTAGGAGCATTCACACCTAAGCCTCTTACAAGGTCATCTGTTTAGCTAAACATGAGCTCATGATCTAAATTTACACAATAATGAAGAGATCAGCTAAAAGGGGAGACAATCCGCAAAAACAATCAATACCAGAATTAGATTTCCAAGGCCATCCATCAGATGTTGGAATAATCAGGTGCAAGGCAAGATATATACATAAAACTGGAACTGAAATAAGAAACCAGGATGTTTTCAAAGTCTGGTAGGATCTCTAAAACATTTTTAAAGTACATGTCATTGATAAAGCTAAATACTCAAAGTTTGTGTAATACAACAGATTAATCATTGAGAAGAGTGTAATTATGCTGTTTTGAAAACTATGGCAGGTCAGATTTTCTGCCTAATTGTATAAGAAGATTTATCTAAAATATACACATTATTTCAAAGACTTATTGGCTGTGAAATAAGTTAAGGGTATTTCAAATGGCTTGTCTGCAATGAAAGGTGCTATGTAGGGAATCACAGAAAGTCAAGGGGAAAATATGTCAATATATACATTGCTATACGTAGAACTAAGCCTTAGGACAGCAACAATGTAGAGGACCTGACACTTAGAAACTTGCAAGTAAGCTGGAATCTTCAAAAGTTCAAATATTTATAAGTAAAAAGATTTATTAAAATGAATAACCAAGTGTTTTAATTGACATCAGAAGATCAAACCAATAAACCCTGAGAACATAGATAAAAGAAAAATAAAGATATGAGCAGAACTTAATACAACAGCAAACGTATAAAATTGAGGTGATTTAGTAAGTCCAAAGAATATTCTTTGAAAAGATTTAAAAGACACACTTTGAGTAAGGAAAACAAAAACATAAGTAAAGAATATATAGAAAGAGTCAGGACAGTGTTATAGCAAAGAATATATGAAATGCCAGTAAATTTGAATATTTCTGTAAAGGGGACCATTTCCTAGCTCCTAAAGTTTACCAAAACTGAGACAAGAGGAAATCATTTAAGGTCCTCATGCCTGCCCTTGTCATTCTGAGAACGCCCTGGCCTCAGAATGCAGCATCTGTAGTCCATGGTAACCTGCGGAGGGGGGGCGGGGCTGAGGGAGTTTGGAACACTGCCCTCACTGAGGGAGTGGGTGTGGCCATCTCTGCAGTGACTGAACAAAGTGCAGGGGAGCAGCGGTCCAAGGGAAGGGCACTCAGAGCCCAGCAGGCCCAGTGTGGTTTCACAAGCATTTAGGCCCAGGCCAAAGGGTGCCTTCTTTGCCTGAACAGCTGCCCAAACTCTCACCTTTCCACTCAGGCCACCCTCTTTCTTGAAGTGTGTGTGGAAGCTGTCCGCGCAGTACACCTCGCTGCACAGCTAACCATAGGACTGGGCATCGTAGCTTCCTGCCAGGTGACCGAAGTTCGCAGGAAGATGGGTCCCTGGGACACACACGGAGAGGCTCCTGCCCGGGCCACAGGCCGCCCACTGCCCCAGCCCCAGTTCAGCGGCCGAAAATCAGCCCTGTCTGAGTCTCCTGCCTCTAGAAGGAGTATTGGACCAACACTTCTAGAAAATGGGGTCCTCACGGGCAACTCATTGGAGGGACAGAAATAAATCTTTGCCGACTTTCTGCTGAAACTTAGAAGCGTTCACACCTAAGCCTCTTACAAGGTCAGCTCTTTAGCTAAACATGAGCTCATTATCGAAATTTACACAATAATGAAGTGATCAGCTACAAGGGGAGACAATCAGCAAAAACAATCAATACCAGAATTAGATTCCCAAGGCCATCCATCAGATGTTGGAATAATCAGGTGCAAGGCAGGATATATACATAACACTGGAACTGAAACAAGAAACAAGGGTGTTTTCAAATTCTGGTACGATCTCTAAAACATTTTTAAAGTACATGTCATTGATAAAGCTAAATACTCAAAGGTTGTGTAATACAACAGATTAATCATTGAGAAGAGTGAAATTATGCTGTTTTGAAAATTATGGCAGGTGAGATTTTCTTCCTAATTATATAAGAAGATTTCTCTAAAACATACACATTATTTCAAAGACTTATTGGCTGTGAAATAAGTTAAGGGTATTTCAAATGGCTTGTCTGCAATGAAAGGTGCTATGTAGGGAATCACAGAAAGTCAAGGGGAAAATATGTCAATATATACATTGCTATACGTAGAACTAAGCCTTAGGACAGCAACAATGTAGAGGACCTGACACTTAGAAACTTGCAAGTAAGCTGGAATCTTCAAAAGTTCAAATATTTATAAGTAAAAAGATTTATTAAAATGAATAACCAAGTGTTTGAATTGACATCAGAAGATCAAACCAATAAACCCTGAGAACATAGATAAAAGATAAATAAAGATATGAGCAGAACTTAATACAACAGCAAACGTATAAAATTGAGGTGATTTAGTAAGTCCAAAGAATATTCTTTGAAAAGATTGAGAAGACACACTTTGATTAAGGAAAACAAAAACGTAAGTAAGGAATATCCAGAAAGAGACAGGACAAAGTTATAGCAGAGAATATATGAAATGCCAGTAAATTTGAATATTTCTGTAAAGGGGACCATTTCCTAGCTCCTAAAGTTTACCAAAACTGACACAAGACGAAGTCATTTAAGGTCATCAGGTCTGCCCTTGGCATTCTCGGAACGCCCTGGCCTCAGAATTCAGCATCTGTAGTCCATGGTAACCTGCGGAGAGGGGGCGGGGCTGAGTGTGGTTGGAACACTGCCCTCACTGAGGGAGTGGGTGTGGCCATCTCTGCTGTGACTGAACAATGGCAGGGGAGCATGGGTCCCAGGGAAGGGCCCTCAGAGCCCAGCAGGCCCAGTGTGGTGTCACAAGCATTTAGGCCCAGACCAAAGGGCGCCTTCTTTGTCTGAAGAGCTGCCCAAACTCTCACCTTTCCACTCAGGCCGCCCTCTTACTTGAAGTGTGTTTGGAAGCTGTCCGCGCAGTACACTTCGCTACACAGCTAACCATCGGTCTGGGCATCGTAGCTTCCTGACAGGTGACCGAAGTTCGCAGGCATATGAGTCCCTGGGACACACGCGGAGAGGCTCCTGCCCGGGCCACAGGCCGCCCACTGCCCCAGCCCCAGATCAGGGGCCGCAAAGCAGCCCTGTCTGAGTCCCCTGCCTCTGGAGGGAGTATTGTACCAACACTTCTAGAAATAGGTGTCGTCGCGGGCAACTCATTGGAGGGACACAAATAAATCTTTGCCGACTTTCTGCTGAAACTTAGGAGCGTTCACACCTAAGCCTCTTACAAGGTCAGCTGTTTAGCTAAACATGAGCTCATGATCTAAATTTACGCAATAATGAAGAGATCAGCTACAAGGGGAGACAATCAGCAAAAACAATCAATACCAGAATTAGATTCCCAAGGCCATCCATCAGATGTTGGAATAATCAGGTGCAAGGCAGGATATATACATAAAACTGGAACTGAAACAAGAAACCAGGATGTTTTCAAAGTCTGGTAGGATCTCTAAAACATTTTTAAAGTACATGTCATTGATAAAGATAAATACTCAAAGGTTGTGTAATCCAACAGATTAATCATTGAGAAGAGTGAAATTATTCTGTTTTGAAAACTATGGCAGGTCAGATTTTCTGCCTAATTATATAAGAAGATTTCTCTAAAACATACACATTATTTCAAAGAGTTATTGGCTGTGAAATAACTTAAGGGTATTTCAAATGGCTTGTCTGCAATGAAAGGTGCTAGGTAGGGAATCACAGAAAGTCGAGGGGAAAATGTGTCAATATATACATTGCTATAGGTGAAATAAGCCTTAGGACAGCAACAATGTAGAGGACCTGACCCTTAGAAGCTTACAAGTAAGCTGGAATCTTCAAAAGTTACAATTTTTATAAGTAAAAATATTTATTAAAATGAATAACCAAGTGTTTTAATTGACATCAGAAGATCAAACCAATAAACCCTGAGAACATAGATAAAAGAAAAATAAAGATATAAGCAGAACTTAATACAACAGCAAACGTATAAAATTGAGGTGATTTAGTAAGTCCAAAGTATATTCTTTGAAAAGATTTAAAAGACACACTTTGAGTAAGGAAAACAAAAACATAAGTAAAGAATATATAGAAAGAGTCAGGACAATGTTATAGCAAAGAATATATGAAATGCCAGTAAATTTGAATATTTCTGTAAAGGGGACCATTTCCTAGCTCCTAAAGTTTACCAAAACTGAGACAAGAGGAAATCATTTAAGGTCCTCATGCCTGCCCTTGTCATTCTGAGAACGCCCTGGCCTCAGAATGCAGCATCTGTAGTCCATGGTAACCTGCGGAGGGGGGGCGGGGCTGAGGGAGTTTGGAACACTGCCCTCACTGAGGGAGTGGGTGTGGCCATCTCTGCTGTGACTGAACAAAGTGCAGGGGAGCAGCGGTCCAAGGGAAGGGCACTCAGAGACCAGCAGGCCCAGTGTGGTTTCACAAGCATTTAGGCCCAGGCCAAAGGGTGCCTTCTTTGCCTGAACAGCTGCCCAAACTCTCACCTTTCCACTCAGGCCACCCTCTTTCTTGAAGTGTGTGTGGAAGCTGTCCGCGCAGTACACCTCGCTGCACAGCTAACCATAGGACTGGGCATCGTAACTTCCTGCCAGGTGACCGAAGTTCGCAGGAAGATGGGTCCCTGGGACACACACGGAGAGGATCCTGCCCGGGCCACAGGCCGCCCACTGCCCCAGCCCCAGTTCAGCGGCCGAAAATCAGCCCTGTCTGAGTCTCCTGCCTCTAGAAGGAGTATTGGACCAACACTTCTAGAAAATGGGGTCCTCACGGGCAACTCATTGGAGGGACAGAAATAAATCTTTGCCGACTTTCTGCTGAAACTTAGGAGCGTTCACACCTAAGCCTAATACAAGGTCAGCTCTTTAGCTAAACATGAGCTCATTATCGAGATTTACACAATAATGAAGTGATCAGCTACAAGGGGAGACAATCAGCAAAAACAATCAATACCAGAATTAGATTCCCAAGGCCATCCATCAGATGTTGGAATAATCAGGTGCAAGGCAGGATATATACATAACACTGGAACTGAAACAAGAAACAAGGGTGTTTTCAAATTCTGGTACGATCTCTAAAACATTTTTAAAGTACATGTCATTGATAAAGCTAAATACTCAAAGGTTGTGTAATACAACAGATTAATCATTGAGAAGAGTGAAATTATGCTGTTTTGAAAATTATGGCAGGTGAGATTTTCTTCCTAATTATATAAGAAGATTTCTCTAAAACATACACATTATTTCAAAGACTTATTGGCTGTGAAATAAGTTAAGGGTATTTCAAATGGCTTGTCTGCAATGAAAGGTGCTATGTAGGGAATCACAGAAAGTCAAGGGGAAAATATGTCAATATATACATTGCTATACGTAGAACTAAGCCTTAGGACAGCAACAATGTAGAGGACCTGACACTTAGAAACTTGCAAGTAAGCTGGAATCTTCAAAAGTTCAAATATTTATAAGTAAAAAGATTTATTAAAATGAATAACCAAGTGTTTTAATTGACATCAGAAGATCAAACCAATAAACCCTGAGAACATAGATAAAAGAAAAATAAAGATATGAGCAGAACTTAATACAACAGCAAACGTATAAAATTGAGGTGATTTAGTAAGTCCAAAGAATATTCTTTGAAAAGTTTGAAAAGACACACTTTGATTAAGGAAAACAAAAACATAAGTGAAGAATATACAGAAAGAATCAGGACAATGTTATAGCAGAGAATATATGAAATGCCAGTAAATTTGAACATTTCTGTAAAGGGGACCATTTCCTAGCTCCTAAAGTTTACCAAAACTGACACAAGAGGAAGTCATTTAAGGTCATCATGTCTGCCCTTGGCATTCTCGGAACGCCCTGGCCTCAGAATGCAGCAACTGTAGTCCATGGTAACCTGAGGAGAGGGGGCGGGGCTGAGTGTGGTTGGAACACTGCCCTCACTGAGGGAGTGGGTGTGGCCATCTCTGCTGTGACTGAACAAAGGGCAGGGGAGCATGGGGCCGAGGGCAGGGCCGTCAGAGCCCGGCAGGCCCAGTGGGGTGTCACAAGCATTTAGGCCCAGGCCAAAGGGCGCCTTCTTTGTCTGAACAGCTGCCCAAACTCTCACCTTTCCACTCAGGCCGCCCTCTTACTTGAAGTGTGTGTGGAACCTCTCCACGCAGTACACCTCGCTGCACAGCTAACCATAGGTCTGGGCATCGTAGCTTCCTGCCAGGTGACCGATGTTCGCAGGTAGATCGGTCCCTGGGACACACGCGGAGAGGCTCCTGCCCGGGCCACAGGCCGCCCACTACCCCAGCCCCAGATTGGTGCCACACAGCAGCCCTGTCTGAGTCCCCTCCCTCTAGAGGGAGTATTTAACCAACACTTCTAGAAAACGGAGTCCTCGCGCGCAACTCATTGGAGGGAAACAAATTAATCTTTGCCGACTTTCTGCTGAAACTTAGGAGCATTCACACCTAAGCCTCTTACACGGTCAGCTGTTTAGCTAAACATGAGCTCATGATCTAAATTTACACAATAATGAAGAGATCAGCTACAAGGGGAGACAATCAGCAAAAACAATCAATACCAGAATTAGATTCCCAAAGCCATCCATCAGATGTTGGAATAATCAGGTGCAAGGCAGGATATATACAGAAAACTGGAACTGAAACAAGAAACAAGGATGTTTTCAAAGTCTGGTAGGATCTCTAAAACATTTTTAAAGTACATGTCATTGATAAAGCTAACTACTCAAAGGTTGTGTAATACAACAGATTAATCATTGAGAAGAGTGAAATTATGCTGTTTCGAAAACTATGGCAGGTCAGATTTTCTGCCTAATTATATAAGAAGATTTCTCTAAAACATACACATTATTTCAAAGAGTTATTGGCTGTGAAATAACTTAAGGGTATTTCAAATGGCTTGTCTGCAATGAAAGGTGCTATGTAGGGAATCACAGAAAGTCGAGGGGAAAATATGTCAATATATACATTGCTATAGGTTAAAGTAAGCCTTAGGACAGCAACAATGTAGAGGCCCTGACACTTAGAAACTTACAAGTAAGCAGGAATCTTCAAAAGTTCCAATCTTTATAAGTAAAAAGATTTATTAAAATGAATAACCAAGTGTTTTAATTGACATCAGAAGATCAAACAAATAAACCCTGAGAACATAGATAAAAGATAAATAAAGATATGAGCAGAACTTAATACAACAGCAAACGTATAAAATTGGGGTGATTTAGTAAGTCCAAAGAATATTCTTTGAAAAGATTGAAAAGACACACTTTGATTAAGGAAAACAAAAACGTAAGTAAAGAATATACAGAAAGAGTCAGGACAAAGTTATAGCAGAGAATATATGAAATGCCAGTAAATTTGAACATTTCTGTAAAGGGGACCATTTCCTAGCTCCTAAAGTTTACCAAAACTGACACAAGAGGAAATCATTTAAGGTCATCATGTCTGCCCTTGGCATGCTCGGAACGCCCTGGCCTCAGAATGCAGCATCTGTAGTCCATGGTAACCTGCAGAGAGGGGGCGGGGCTGAGCGAGGTTGGAACACTGCCCTCACTGAGGGAGTGGGTGTGGCCAGCTCTGCTGTGACTGACAAAGGCCAGGGGAGCATGTGGCCGAGGGCAGGGCCCTCAGTGCCCGGCAGGCCCAGTGGGGTGTCACAAGCTTTTACGCCCAGGCCAAAAGGCGCCTTCTTTGTCTGAACAGCTGCCCAAACACTCATCTTACCACTCAGGCCGCCCTCTTACTTGAAGTGTGTGTGGAACCTGTCCACGCAGTACACCTCGCTGCACAGCTAACCATAGGTCTGGGCATCGTAGATTCCTGCCAGGTGACCGAAGTTCGCAGGCAGATGGGTCCCTGGGACACACGCGGAGAGGCTCCTGCCTGGGCCACAGGCCGCCCACTACCCCAGCCCCAGATTGGGGGCCACACAGCAGCCCTGTCTGAGTCCTCTGCCTGTAGAGGGAGTATTGGACCAACACATCTAGAAAACGGGGTCCTCGCGGGCAACTCATTGGAGGGACACAAATAAATCTTTGCCGACTTTCTGCTGAAACTTTGGAGCGTTCACACCTAAGCCTCTTACAAGCTCAGCTGTTTAGCTAAACATGATCTCGTGATCGAAATTTACACAATAATGAAGAGATCAGCTACAAGGGGAGAAAATCAGCAAAAACAATCAATACCAGAATTAGATTCCCAAGGCCATCCATCAGATGTTGGAACAATCAGGTGCAAGGCAGGATATATACATAAAACTGGAACTGAAAGAAGAAACAAGGATGTTTTCAAAGTCTAGTACGATCTCTAAAACATTTTTAAAGTACATGTCATTGATAAAGCTAAATACTCAAAGGTTGTGTAATACAACAGATTAATCATTGAGAAGAGTGAAATTATGCTGTTTTGAAAACTATGGCAGGTCAGATTTTCTGCCTAATTATATAAGAAGATTTATCTAAAACCTACACATTATTTCAAAGAATTATTGGCTGTGAAATAAGTTAAGGGTATTTCAAATGGCTTGTCTGCAATGAAAGGTGCTATGTAGGGAATCACAGAAAGTCGAGGGGAAAATATGTCAATATATACATTGCTATATGTTGAACTAAGCCTTAGGACAGCAACAATGTAGAGCACCTGACACTTAGAAACTTGCAAGTAAGCTAGAATCTTCAAAAGTTCAAATCTTTATAAGTAAAAAGATTTATTAAAATGAATAACCAAGTGTTTTAATTGACATCAGAAGATCAAACCAATAAACCCTGAGAACATAGATAAAAGATAAATAAAGATATGAGCAGAACTTAATACAACAGGAAAAGTATAAAATTGAGGTGATTTGGTAAGTCCAAAGAATATTCTTTGAAAAGATTGAAAAGACACACTTTGATTAAGGAAAACAAAAACATAAGTAAAGAATATACAGAAAGAGACAGGACAATGTTATAGCAGAGAATATATGAAATGACAGTAAATTTGAACATTTCTGTAAAGGGGACCATTTCCTAGCTCCTAAAGTTTACCAAAACTGACACAAGAGGAAGTCATTTAAGGTCATCATGTCTGCCCTTGGCATTCTCGGAACGCCCGGGCCTCAGAATGCAGCAACTGTAGTCCATGGTAACCTGCGGAGAGGGGGCGGGGCTGAGGGAGGTTGGAACACTGCCCTCACTGAGGGACTGGGTGTGGCCATCTCTGCTGTGACTGAACAAAGGGCAGGGGAGCTTGGGGCCGAGGGCAGGGCCCTCAGAGCCCGGCAGGCCCAGTGGGGTGTCACAAGCATTTAGGCCCAGGCCAAAGGGCGCCTTCTTTGTCTGAACAGCTGCCCAAACTCTCACCTTTCCACTCAGGCCGCCCTCTTACTTGAAGTGTGTGTGGAACCAGTCCACGCAGTACACCTCGATGCACAGCTAACCATAGGTCTGGGCGTCGTAGCTTCCTGTCAGGTGACCGAAGTTCGCAGGTAGATGGGTCCCTGGGACACACGCGGAGAGGCTCCTGCCCGGGCCACAGGCCGCCCACTACCCCAGCCCCAGATAGAGGCCACAGAGCAGCCCTGTCTGAGTCCCCTCCCTCTAGAGGGAGTATTGGACCAACATTTCTAGAAAACGGAGTCCTCGCGGGCAACTCATTGGAGGGACACAAATAAATCTTTGCCGACTTTCTGCTGAAACTTAGGAGCATTCACACCTAAGCCTCTTACAAGGTCATCTGTTTAGCTAAACATGAGCTCATGATCTAAATTTACACAATAATGAAGAGATCAGCTAAAAGGGGAGACAATCCGCAAAAACAATCAATACCAGAATTAGATTTCCAAGGCCATCCATCAGATGTTGGAATAATCAGGTGCAAGGCAGGATATATACATAAAACTGGAACTGAAATAAGAAACCAGGATGTTTTCAAAGTCTGGTAGGATCTCTAAAACATTTTTAAAGTACATGTCATTGATAAAGCTAACTACTCAAAGGTTGTGTAATACAACAGATTAATCATTGAGAAGAGTGAAATTATGCTGTTTTGAAAACTATGGCAGGTCAGATTTTCTGCCTAATTATATAAGAAGATTTCTCTAAAACATACACATTATTTCAAAGAGTTATTGGCTGTGAAATAACTTAAGGGTATTTCAAATGGCTTGTCTGCAATGAAAGGTGCTATGTAGGGAATCACAGAAAGTCGAGGGGAAAATATGTCAATATATACATTGCTATAGGTTAAAGTAAGCCTTAGGACAGCAACAATGTAGAGGACCTGACCCTTAGAAACTTACAAGTAAGCTGGAATCTTCAAAAGTTCCAATCTTTATAAGTAAAAAGATTTATTAAAATGAATAACCAAGTGTTTTAATTGACATCAGAAGATCAAACAAATAAACCCTGAGAACATAGATAAAAGATAAATAAAGATATGAGCAGAACTTAATACAACAGCAAACGTATAAAATTGGGGTGATTTAGTAAGTCCAAAGAATATTCTTTGAAAAGATTGAAAAGACACACTTTGATTAAGGAAAACAAAAACGTTAGTAAAGAATATACAGAAAGAGTCAGGACAAAGTTATAGCAGAGAATATATGAAATGCCAGTAAATTTGAACATTTCTGTAAAGGGGAACATTTCCTAGCTCCTAAAGTTTACCAAAACTGACACAAGAGGAAATCATTTAAGGTCATCATGTCTGCCCTTGGCATTCTCGGAACGCCCTGGCCTCAGAATGCAGCATCTGTAGTCCATGGTAACCTGCGGAGAGGGGGCGGGGCTCAGCGAGGTTGGAACCCTGCCCTCACTGAGGGAGTGGGTGTGGCCAGCTCTGCTGTGACTGAACAAAGGCCAGGGGAGCATGTGGCCGAGGGCAGGGCCCTCAGTGCCCGGCAGGCCCAGTGGGGTGTCACAAGCTTTTACGCACAGGCCAAAGGGCGCCTTCTTTGTCTGAACAGCTGCCCAAACACTCATCTTACCACTCAGGCCGCCCTCTTACTTGAAGTGTGTGTGGAACCTGTCCACGCAGTACACCTCGCTGCACAGCTAACCATAGGTCTGGGCATCGTAGATTCCTGCCAGGTGACCGAAGTTCGCAGGCAGATGGGTCCCTGGGACACACGTGGAGAGGCTCCTGCCTGGGCCACATGCCGCCCACTACCCCAGCCCCAGATTGGGGGCCACACAGCAGCCCTGTCTGAGTCCTCTGCCTGTAGAGGGAGTATTGGACCAACACATCTAGAAAATGGGGTCCTCGCGGGCAACTCATTGGAGGGACACAAATAAATCTTTGCCGACTTTCTGCTGAAACTTTGGAGCGTTCACACCTAAGCCTCTTACAAGCTCAGCTGTTTAGCTAAACATGATCTCGTGATCGAAATTTACACAATAATGAAGAGATCAGCTACAAGGGGAGAAAATCAGCAAAAACAATCAATACCAGAATTAGATTCCCAAGGCCATCCATCAGATGTTGGAACAATCAGGTGCAAGGCAGGATATATACATAAAACTGGAACTGAAAGAAGAAACAAGGATGTTTTCAAAGTCTAGTACGATCTCTAAAACATTTTTAAAGTACATGTCATTGATAAAGCTAAATACTCAAAGGTTGTGTAATACAACAGATTAATCATTGAGAAGAGTGAAATTATGCTGTTTTGAAAACTATGGCAGGTCAGATTTTCTGCCTAATTATATAAGAAGATTTATCTAAAACCTACACATTATTTCAAAGACTTATTGGCTGTGAAATAAGTTAAGGGTATTTCAAATGGCTTGTCTGCAATGAAAGGTGCTATGTAGGGAATCACAGAAAGTCGAGGGGAAAATATGTCAATATATACATTGCTATATGTTGAACTAAGCCTTAGGACAGCAACAATGTAGAGCACCTGACACTTAGAAACTTGCAAGTAAGCTAGAATCTTCAAAAGTTCAAATCTTTATAAGTAAAAAGATTTATTAAAATGAATAAACAAGTGTTTTAATTGACATCAGAAGATCAAACAAATAAACCCTGAGAACATAGATAAAAGATAAATAAAGATATGAGCAGAACTTAATACAACAGGAAAAGTATAAAATTGAGGTGATTTGGTAAGTCCAAAGAATATTCTTTGAAAAGATTGAAAAGACACACTTTGATTAAGGAAAACAAAAACATAAGTAAAGAATATACAGAAAGAGTCAGGACAATGTTATAGCAGAGAATATATGAAATGACAGTAAATTTGAACATTTCTGTAAAGGGGACCATTTCCTAGCTCCTAAAGTTTACCAAAACTGACACAAGAGGAAGTCATTTAAGGTCATCATGTCTTCCCTTGGCATTCTCGGAACGCCCTGGCCTCAGAATGCAGCAACTGTAGTCCATGGTAACCTGCGGAGAGGCGGCGGGGCTGAGGGAGGTTGGAACACTGCCCTCACTGAGGGACTGGGTGTGGCCATCTCTGCTGTGACTGAACAAAGGGCAGGGGAGCTTGGGGCCGAGGGCAGGGCCCTCAGAGCCCGGCAGGCCCAGTGGGGTGTCACAAGCATTTAGGCCCAGGCCAAAGGGCGCCTTCTTTGTCTGAACAGCTGCCCAAACTCTCACCTTTCCACTCAGGCCGCCCTCTTACTTGAAGTGTGTGTGGAACCAGTCCACGCAGTACACCTCGATGCACAGCTAACCATAGGTCTGGGCATCGTAGCTTCCTGCCAGGTGACCGATGTTCGCAGGTAGATCGGTCCCTGGGACACACGCGGAGAGGCTCCTGCCCAGGCCACAGGCCGCCCACTACCCCAGCCCCAGATTGGTGCCGCACAGCAGCCCTGTCTGAGTCCCCTCCCTCTAGAGGGAGTATTTAACCAACACTTCTGGAAAACGGAGTCCTCACGCGCAACTCATTGGAGGGACACAAATTAATCTTTGCCGACTTTCTGCTGAAACTTAGGAGCATTCACACCTAAGCCTCTTACACGGTCAGCTGTTTAGCTAAACATGAGCTCATGATCTAAATTTACACAATAATGAAGTGATCAGCTACAAGGGGAGACAATCAGCAAAAACAATCAATACCAGAATTAGATTCCCAAGGCCATCCATCAGATGTTGGAATAATCAGGTGCAAGGCAGGATATATACATAACACTGGAACTGAAACAAGAAACAAGGGTGTTTTCAAATTCTGGTACGATCTCTAAAACATTTTTAAAGTACATGTCATTGATAAAGCTAAATACTCAAAGGTTGTGTAATACAACAGATTAATCATTGAGAAGAGTGAAATTATGCTGTTTTGAAAATTATGGCAGGTGAGATTTTCTTCCTAATTATATAAGAAGATTTCTCTAAAACATACACATTATTTCAAAGACTTATTGGCTGTGAAATAAGTTAAGGGTATTTCAAATGGCTTGTCTGCAATGAAAGGTGCTATGTAGGGAATCACAGAAAGTCGAGGGGAAAATATGTCAATATATACATTGCTATAGGTTAAAGTAAGCCTTAGGACAGCAACAATGTAGAGGCCCTGACACTTAGAAACTTACAAGTAAGCAGGAATCTTCAAAAGTTCCAATCTTTATAAGTAAAAAGATTTATTAAAATGAATAACCAAGTGTTTTAATTGACATCAGAAGATCAAACAAATAAACCCTGAGAACATAGATAAAAGATAAATAAAGATATGAGCAGAACTTAATACAACAGCAAACGTATAAAATTGGGGTGATTTAGTAAGTCCAAAGAATATTCTTTGAAAAGATTGAAAAGACACACTTTGATTAAGGAAAACAAAAACGTAAGTAAAGAATATACAGAAAGAGTCAGGACAAAGTTATAGCAGAGAATATATGAAATGCCAGTAAATTTGAACATTTCTGTAAAGGGGACCATTTCCTAGCTCCTAAAGTTTACCAAAACTGACACAAGAGGAAATCATTTAAGGTCATCATGTCTGCCCTTGGCATGCTCGGAACGCCCTGGCCTCAGAATGCAGCATCTGTAGTCCATGGTAACCTGCGGAGAGGGGGCGGGGCTGAGCGAGGTTGGAACACTGCCCTCACTGAGGGAGTGGGTGTGGCCAGCTCTGCTGTGACTGAACAAAGGCCAGGGGAGCATGTGGCCGAGGGCAGGGCCCTCAGTGCCCGGCAGGCCCAGTGGGGTGTCACAAGCTTTTACGCCCAGGCCAAAAGGCGCCTTCTTTGTCTGAACAGCTGCCCAAACACTCATCTTACCACTCAGGCCGCCCTCTTACTTGAAGTGTGTGTGGAACCTGTCCACGCAGTACACCTCGCTGCACAGCTAACCATAGGTCTGGGCATCGTAGATTCCTGCCAGGTGACCGAAGTTCGCAGGCAGATGGGTCCCTGGGACACACGCGGAGAGGCTCCTGCCTGGGCCACAGGCCGCCCACTACCCCAGCCCCAGATTGGGGGCCACACAGCAGCCCTGTCTGAGTCCTCTGCCTGTAGAGGGAGTATTGGACCAACACATCTAGAAAACGGGGTCCTCGCGGGCAACTCATTGGAGGGACACAAATAAATCTTTGCCGACTTTCTGCTGAAACTTTGGAGCGTTCACACCTAAGCCTCTTACAAGCTCAGCTGTTTAGCTAAACATGATCTCGTGATCGAAATTTACACAATAATGAAGAGATCAGCTACAAGGGGAGAAAATCAGCAAAAACAATCAATACCAGAATTAGATTCCCAAGGCCATCCATCAGATGTTGGAACAATCAGGTGCAAGGCAGGATATATACATAAAACTGGAACTGAAATAAGAAACCAGGATGTTTTCAAAGTCTGGTAGGATCTCTAAAACATTTTTAAAGTACATGTCATTGATAAAGCTAACTACTCAAAGGTTGTGTAATACAACAGATTAATCATTGAGAAGAGTGAAATTATGCTGTTTCGAAAACTATGGCAGGTCAGATTTTCTGCCTAATTATATAAGAAGATTTCTCTAAAACATACACATTATTTCAAAGAGTTATTGGCTGTGAAATAACTTAAGGGTATTTCAAATGGCTTGTCTGCAATGAAAGGTGCTATGTAGGGAATCACAGAAAGTCGAGGGGAAAATATGTCAATATATACATTGCTATAGGTTAAAGTAAGCCTTAGGACAGCAACAATGTAGAGGACCTGACCCTTAGAAACTTACAAGTAAGCTGGAATCTTCAAAAGTTCCAATCTTTATAAGTAAAAAGATTTATTAAAATGAATAACCAAGTGTTTTAATTGACATCAGAAGATCAAACCAATAAACCCTGAGAACATAGATAAAAGATAAATAAAGATATGAGCAGAACTTAATACAACAGCAAACGTATAAAATTGGGGTGATTTAGTAAGTCCAAAGAATATTCTTTGAAAAGATTGAAAAGACACACTTTGATTAAGGAAAACAAAAACGTTAGTAAAGAATATACAGAAAGAGTCAGGACAAAGTTATAGCAGAGAATATATGAAATGCCAGTAAATTTGAACATTTCTGTAAAGGGGAACATTTCCTAGCTCCTAAAGTTTACCAAAACTGACACAAGAGGAAATCATTTAAGGTCATCATGTCTGCCCTTGGCATTCTCGGAACGCCCTGGCCTCAGAATGCAGCATCTGTAGTCCATGGTAACCTGCGGAGAGGGGGCGGGGCTCAGCGAGGTTGGAACCCTGCCCTCACTGAGGGAGTGGGTGTGGCCAGCTCTGCTGTGACTGAACAAAGGCCAGGGGAGCATGTGGCCGAGGGCAGGGCCCTCAGTGCCCGGCAGGCCCAGTGGGGTGTCACAAGCTTTTACGCACAGGCCAAAGGGCGCCTTCTTTGTCTGAACAGCTGCCCAAACACTCATCTTACCACTCAGGCCGCCCTCTTACTTGAAGTGTGTGTGGAACCTGTCCACGCAGTACACCTCGCTGCACAGCTAACCATAGGTCTGGGCATCGTAGATTCCTGCCAGGTGACCGAAGTTCGCAGGCAGATGGGTCCCTGGGACACACGTGGAGAGGCTCCTGCCTGGGCCACATGCCGCCCACTACCCCAGCCCCAGATTGGGGGCCACACAGCAGCCCTGTCTGAGTCCTCTGCCTGTAGAGGGAGTATTGGACCAACACATCTAGAAAATGGGGTCCTCGCGGGCAACTCATTGGAGGGACACAAATAAATCTTTGCCGACTTTCTGCTGAAACTTTGGAGCGTTCACACCTAAGCCTCTTACAAGCTCAGCTGTTTAGCTAAACATGATCTCGTGATCGAAATTTACACAATAATGAAGAGATCAGCTACAAGGGGAGAAAATCAGCAAAAACAATCAATACCAGAATTAGATTCCCAAGGCCATCCATCAGATGTTGGAACAATCAGGTGCAAGGCAGGATATATACATAAAACTGGAACTGAAAGAAGAAACAAGGATGTTTTCAAAGTCTAGTACGATCTCTAAAACATTTTTAAAGTACATGTCATTGATAAAGCTAAATACTCAAAGGTTGTGTAATACAACAGATTAATCATTGAGAAGAGTGAAATTATGCTGTTTTGAAAACTATGGCAGGTCAGATTTTCTGCCTAATTATATAAGAAGATTTATCTAAAACCTACACATTATTTCAAAGACTTATTGGCTGTGAAATAAGTTAAGGGTATTTCAAATGGCTTGTCTGCAATGAAAGGTGCTATGTAGGGAATCACAGAAAGTCGAGGGGAAAATATGTCAATATATACATTGCTATATGTTGAACTAAGCCTTAGGACAGCAACAATGTAGAGCACCTGACACTTAGAAACTTGCAAGTAAGCTAGAATCTTCAAAAGTTCAAATCTTTATAAGTAAAAAGATTTATTAAAATGAATAACCAAGTGTTTTAATTGACATCAGAAGATCAAACAAATAAACCCTGAGAACATAGATAAAAGATAAATAAAGATATGAGCAGAACTTAATACAACAGGAAAAGTATAAAATTGAGGTGATTTGGTAAGTCCAAAGAATATTCTTTGAAAAGATTGAAAAGACACACTTTGATTAAGGAAAACAAAAACATAAGTAAAGAATATACAGAAAGAGTCAGGACAATGTTATAGCAGAGAATATATGAAATGACAGTAAATTTGAACATTTCTGTAAAGGGGACCATTTCCTAGCTCCTAAAGTTTACCAAAACTGACACAAGAGGAAGTCATTTAAGGTCATCATGTCTTCCCTTGGCATTCTCGGAACGCCCTGGCCTCAGAATGCAGCAACTGTAGTCCATGGTAACCTGCGGAGAGGCGGCGGGGCTGAGGGAGGTTGGAACACTGCCCTCACTGAGGGACTGGGTGTGGCCATCTCTGCTGTGACTGAACAAAGGGCAGGGGAGCTTGGGGCCGAGGGCAGGGCCCTCAGAGCCCGGCAGGCCCAGTGGGGTGTCACAAGCATTTAGGCCCAGGCCAAAGGGCGCCTTCTTTGTCTGAACAGCTGCCCAAACTCTCACCTTTCCACTCAGGCCGCCCTCTTACTTGAAGTGTGTGTGGAACCAGTCCACGCAGTACACCTCGATGCACAGCTAACCATAGGTCTGGGCATCGTAGCTTCCTGCCAGGTGACCGATGTTCGCAGGTAGATCGGTCCCTGGGACACACGCGGAGAGGCTCCTGCCCAGGCCACAGGCCGCCCACTACCCCAGCCCCAGATTGGTGCCGCACAGCAGCCCTGTCTGAGTCCCCTCCCTCTAGAGGGAGTATTTAACCAACACTTCTGGAAAACGGAGTCCTCACGCGCAACTCATTGGAGGGACACAAATTAATCTTTGCCGACTTTCTGCTGAAACTTAGGAGCATTCACACCTAAGCCTCTTACACGGTCAGCTGTTTAGCTAAACATGAGCTCATGATCTAAATTTACACAATAATGAAGTGATCAGCTACAAGGGGAGACAATCAGCAAAAACAATCAATACCAGAATTAGATTCCCAAGGCCATCCATCAGATGTTGGAATAATCAGGTGCAAGGCAGGATATATACATAACACTGGAACTGAAACAAGAAACAAGGGTGTTTTCAAATTCTGGTACGATCTCTAAAACATTTTTAAAGTACATGTCATTGATAAAGCTAAATACTCAAAGGTTGTGTAATACAACAGATTAATCATTGAGAAGAGTGAAATTATGCTGTTTTGAAAATTATGGCAGGTGAGATTTTCTTCCTAATTATATAAGAAGATTTCTCTAAAACATACACATTATTTCAAAGACTTATTGGCTGTGAAATAAGTTAAGGGTATTTCAAATGGCTTGTCTGCAATGAAAGGTGCTATGTAGGGAATCACAGAAAGTCGAGGGGAAAATATGTCAATATATACATTGCTATAGGTTAAAGTAAGCCTTAGGACAGCAACAATGTAGAGGCCCTGACACTTAGAAACTTACAAGTAAGCAGGAATCTTCAAAAGTTCCAATCTTTATAAGTAAAAAGATTTATTAAAATGAATAACCAAGTGTTTTAATTGACATCAGAAGATCAAACAAATAAACCCTGAGAACATAGATAAAAGATAAATAAAGATATGAGCAGAACTTAATACAACAGCAAACGTATAAAATTGGGGTGATTTAGTAAGTCCAAAGAATATTCTTTGAAAAGATTGAAAAGACACACTTTGATTAAGGAAAACAAAAACGTAAGTAAAGAATATACAGAAAGAGTCAGGACAAAGTTATAGCAGAGAATATATGAAATGCCAGTAAATTTGAACATTTCTGTAAAGGGGACCATTTCCTAGCTCCTAAAGTTTACCAAAACTGACACAAGAGGAAATCATTTAAGGTCATCATGTCTGCCCTTGGCATGCTCGGAACGCCCTGGCCTCAGAATGCAGCATCTGTAGTCCATGGTAACCTGCGGAGAGGGGGCGGGGCTGAGCGAGGTTGGAACACTGCCCTCACTGAGGGAGTGGGTGTGGCCAGCTCTGCTGTGACTGAACAAAGGCCAGGGGAGCATGTGGCCGAGGGCAGGGCCCTCAGTGCCCGGCAGGCCCAGTGGGGTGTCACAAGCTTTTACGCCCAGGCCAAAAGGCGCCTTCTTTGTCTGAACAGCTGCCCAAACACTCATCTTACCACTCAGGCCGCCCTCTTACTTGAAGTGTGTGTGGAACCTGTCCACGCAGTACACCTCGCTGCACAGCTAACCATAGGTCTGGGCATCGTAGATTCCTGCCAGGTGACCGAAGTTCGCAGGCAGATGGGTCCCTGGGACACACGCGGAGAGGCTCCTGCCTGGGCCACAGGCCGCCCACTACCCCAGCCCCAGATTGGGGGCCACACAGCAGCCCTGTCTGAGTCCTCTGCCTGTAGAGGGAGTATTGGACCAACACATCTAGAAAACGGGGTCCTCGCGGGCAACTCATTGGAGGGACACAAATAAATCTTTGCCGACTTTCTGCTGAAACTTTGGAGCGTTCACACCTAAGCCTCTTACAAGCTCAGCTGTTTAGCTAAACATGATCTCGTGATCGAAATTTACACAATAATGAAGAGATCAGCTACAAGGGGAGAAAATCAGCAAAAACAATCAATACCAGAATTAGATTCCCAAGGCCATCCATCAGATGTTGGAACAATCAGGTGCAAGGCAGGATATATACATAAAACTGGAACTGAAAGAAGAAACAAGGATGTTTTCAAAGTCTAGTATGATCTCTAAAACATTTTTAAAGTACATGTCATTGATAAAGCTAAATACTCAAAGGTTGTGTAATACAACAGATTAATCATTGAGAAGAGTGAAATTATGCTGTTTTGAAAACTATGGCAGGTCAGATTTTCTGCCTAATTATATAAGAAGATTTATCTAAAACCTACACATTATTTCAAAGACTTATTGGCTGTGAAATAAGTTAAGGGTATTTCAAATGGCTTGTCTGCAATGAAAGGTGCTATGTAGGGAATCACAGAAAGTCGAGGGGAAAATATGTCAATATATACATTGCTATATGTTGAACTAAGCCTTAGGACAGCAACAATGTAGAGCACCTGACACTTAGAAACTTGCAAGTAAGCTAGAATCTTCAAAAGTTCAAATCTTTATAAGTAAAAAGATTTATTAAAATGAATAACCAAGTGTTTTAATTGACATCAGAAGATCAAACAAATAAACCCTGAGAACATAGATAAAAGATAAATAAAGATATGAGCAGAACTTAATACAACAGGAAAAGTATAAAATTGAGGTGATTTGGTAAGTCCAAAGAATATTCTTTGAAAAGATTTAAAAGACACACTTTGATTAAGGAAAACAAAAACATAAGTAAAGGATATACAGAAAGAGTCAGGACAATGTTATAGCAGAGAATATATGAAATGACAGTAAATTTGAACATTTCTGTAAAGGGGACCATTTCCTAGCTCCTAAAGTTTACCAAAACTGACACAAGAGGAAGTCATTTAAGATCATCATGTCTGCCCTTGGCATTCTCGGAACGCCCTGGCCTCAGAATGCAGCAACTGTAGTCCATGGTAACCTGCGGAGAGGGGGCGGGGCTGAGGGAGGTTGGAACACTGCCCTCACTGAGGGACTGGGTGTGGCCATCTCTGCTGTGACTGAACAAAGTGCAGGGGAGCTTGGGGCCGAGGGCAGGGCCCTCAGAGCCCGGCAGGCCCAGTGGGGTGTCACAAGCATTTAGGCCCAGGCCAAAGGGCGCCTTCTTTGTCTGAACAGCTGCCCAAACTCTCACCTTTCCACTCAGGCCGCCCTCTTACTTGAAGTGTGTGTGGAACCAGTCCACGCAGTACACCTCGATGCACAGCTAACCATAAGTCTGGGCATCGTAGCTTCCTGTCAGGTGACCAAAGTTCGCAGGTAGATGGGTCCCTGGGACACACGCGGAGAGGCTCCTGCCCGGGCCACAGGCCGCCCACTACCCCAGCCCCAGATTGAGGCCACAGAGCAGCCCTGTCTGAGTCCCCTCCCTCTAGAGGGAGTATTGGACCAACATTTCTAGAAAACGGAGTCCTCGCGGGCAACTCATTGGAGGGACACAAATAAATCTTTGCCGACTTTCTGCTGAAACTTAGGAGCATTCACACCTAAGCCTCTTACAAGGTCATCTGTTTAGCTAAACATGAGCTCATGATCTAAATTTACACAATAATGAAGAGATCAGCTAAAAGGGGAGACAATCCACAAAAACAATCAATACCAGAATTAGATTTCCAAGGCCATCCATCAGATGTTGGAATAATCAGGTGCAAGGCAAGATATATACATAAAACTGGAACTGAAATAAGAAACCAGGATGTTTTCAAAGTCTGGTAGGATCTCTAAAACATTTTTAAAGTACATGTCATTGATAAAGCTAAATACTCAAAGTTTGTGTAATACAACAGATTAATCATTGAGAAGAGTGTAATTATGCTGTTTTGAAAACTATGGCAGGTCAGATTTTCTGCCTAATTGTATAAGAAGATTTATCTAAAACATACACATTATTTCAAAGACTTATTGGCTGTGAAATAAGTTAAGGGTATTTCAAATGGCTTGTCTGCAATGAAAGGTGCTATGTAGGGAATCACAGAAAGTCAAGGGGAAAATATGTCAATATATACATTGCTATACGTAGAACTAAGCCTTAGGACAGCAACAATGTAGAGGACCTGACACTTAGAAACTTGCAAGTAAGCTGGAATCTTCAAAAGTTCAAATATTTATAAGTAAAAAGATTTATTAAAATGAATAACCAAGTGTTTTAATTGACATCAGAAGATCAAACCAATAAACCCTGAGAACATAGATAAAAGAAAAATAAAGATATGAGCAGAACTTAATACAACAGCAAACGTATAAAATTGAGGTGATTTAGTAAGTCCAAAGAATATTCTTTGAAAAGATTTAAAAGACACACTTTGAGTAAGGAAAACAAAAACATAAGTAAAGAATATATAGAAAGAGTCAGGACAGTGTTATAGCAAAGAATATATGAAATGCCAGTAAATTTGAATATTTCTGTAAAGGGGACCATTTCCTAGCTCCTAAAGTTTACCAAAACTGAGACAAGAGGAAATCATTTAAGGTCCTCATGCCTGCCCTTGTCATTCTGAGAACGCCCTGGCCTCAGAATGCAGCATCTGTAGTCCATGGTAACCTGCGGAGGGGGGGCGGGGCTGAGGGAGTTTGGAACACTGCCCTCACTGAGGGAGTGGGTGTGGCCATCTCTGCTGTGACTGAACAAAGTGCAGGGGAGCAGCGGTCCAAAGGAAGGGCACTCAGAGCCCAGCAGGCCCAGTGTGGTTTCACAAGCATTTAGGCCCAGGCCAAAGGGTGCCTTCTTTGCCTGAACAGCTGCCCAAACTCTCACCTTTCCACTCAGGCCACCCTCTTTCTTGAAGTGTGTGTGGAAGCTGTCCGCGCAGTACACCTCGCTGCACAGCTAACCATAGGACTGGGCATCGTAGCTTCCTGCCAGGTGACCGAAGTTCGCACGAAGATGGGTCCCTGGGACACACACGGAGAGGCTCCTGCCCGGGCCACAGGCCGCCCACTGCCCCAGCCCCAGTCCAGCGGCCGAAAATCAGCCCTGTCTGAGTCTCCTGCCTCTAGAAGGAGTATTGGACCAACACTTCTAGAAAATGGGGTCCTCACGGGCAACTCATTGGAGGGACAGAAATAAATCTTTGCCGACTTTCTGCTGAAACTTAGAAGCGTTCACACCTAAGCCTCTTACAAGGTCAGGTCTTTAGCTAAACATGAGCTCATTATCGAAATTTACACAATAATGAAGTGATCAGCTACAAGGGGAGACAATCAGCAAAAACAATCAATACCAGAATTAGATTCCCAAGGCCATCCATCAGATGTTGGAATAATCAGGTGCAAGGCAGGATATATACATAACACTGGAACTGAAACAAGAAACAAGGGTGTTTTCAAATTCTGGTACGATCTCTAAAACATTTTTAAAGTACATGTCATTGATAAAGCTAAATACTCAAAGGTTGTGTAATACAACAGATTAATCATTGAGAAGAGTGAAATTATGCTGTTTTGAAAATTATGGCAGGTGAGATTTTCTTCCTAATTATATAAGAAGATTTCTCTAAAACATACACATTATTTCAAAGACTTATTGGCTGTGAAATAAGTTAAGGGTATTTCAAATGGCTTGTCTGCAATGAAAGGTGCTATGTAGGGAATCACAGAAAGTCAAGGGGAAAATATGTCAATATATACATTGCTATACGTAGAACTAAGCCTTAGGACAGCAACAATGTAGAGGACCTGACACTTAGAAACTTGCAAGTAAGCTGGAATCTTCAAAAGTTCAAATATTTATAAGTAAAAAGATTTATTAAAATGAATAACCAAGTGTTTGAATTGACATCAGAAGATCAAACCAATAAACCCTGAGAACATAGATAAAAGATAAATAAAGATATGAGCAGAACTTAATACAACAGCAAACGTATAAAATTGAGGTGATTTAGTAAGTCCAAAGAATATTCTTTGAAAAGATTTAAAACACACACTTTGAGTAAGGAAAACAAAAACATAAGTAAAGAATATACAGAAAGAGTCAGGACAATGTTATAGCAGAGAATATATGAAATGCCAGTAAATTTGAACATTTCTGTGAAGGGGACCATTTCCTAGCTCCTAAAGTTTACCAAAAATGACACAAGAGGAAATCATTTATGGTCATCATGTCTGCCCTTGGCATGCTCGGAATGCCCTGGCCTCAGAATGCAGCATCTGTAGTCCATGGTAACCTGCGGAGAGGGGGCGGGGCTCAGCGAGGTTGGAACACTGCCCTCAGTGAGGGAGTGGGTGTGGCCAGCTCTGCTGTGACTGAACAAAGGCCAGGGGAGCATGTGGCCGAGGGCAGGGCCCTCAGTGCCCGGCAGGCCCAGTGGGGTGTCACAAGCTTTTACGCCCAGGCCAAAGGGCGCCTTCTTTGTCTGAACAGCTGCCCAAACACTCATCTTACCACTCAGGCCGCCCTCTTACTTGAAGTGTGTGTGGAACCTGTCCACGCAGTACACCTCGCTGCACAGCTAACCATAGGTCTGGGCATCGTAGATTCCTGCCAGGTGACCGAAGTTCGCAGGCAGATGGGTCCCTGGGACACACGCGGAGAGGCTCCTGCCTGGGCCACAGGCCGCCCACTACCCCAGCCCCAGATTGGGGGCCACACAGCAGCCCTGTCTGAGTCCTCTGCCTGTAGAGGGAGTATTGGACCAACACATCTAGAAAACGGGGTCCTCGCGGGCAACTCATTGGAGGGACACAAATAAATCTTTGCCGACTTTCTGCTGAAACTTTGGAGCGTTCACACCTAAGCCTCTTACAAGCTCAGCTGTTTAGCTAAACATGATCTCGTGATCGAAATTTACACAATAATGAAGAGATCAGCTACAAGGGGAGAAAATCAGCAAAAACAATCAATACCAGAATTAGATTCCCAAGGCCATCCATCAGATGTTGGAACAATCAGGTGCTAGGCAGGATATATACATAAAACTGGAACTGAAAGAAGAAACAAGGATGTTTTCAAAGTCTAGTACGATCTCTAAAATATTTTTAAAGTACATGTCATTGATAAAGCTAAATACTCAATTGTTGTGTAATACAACAGATTAATCATTGAGAAGAGTGAAATTATGCTGTTTTGAAAACTATGGCAGGTCAGATTTTCTGCCTAATTATATAAGAAGATTTATCTAAAACATACACATTATTTCAAAGACTTATTGGCTGTGAAATAAGTTAGGGGTATTTCAAATGGCTTGTCTGCAATGAAAGGTGCTATGTAGGGAATCACAGAAAGTCGAGGGGAAAATATGTCAATATATACATTGCTATAGGTTGAACTAAGCCTTAGGACAGCAACAATGTAGAGGACCTGACCCTTAGAAGCTTACAAGTAAGCTGGAATCTTCAAAAGTTCCAATATTTATAAGTAAAAAGATTTATTAAAATGAATAACCAAGTGTTTTAATTGACATCAGAAGATCAAACCAATAAACCCTGAGAACATAGATAAAAGATAAATAAAGATATGAGCAGAACTTAATACAACAGCAAACGTATAAAATTGAGGTGATTTAGTAAGTCCAAAGAATATTCTTTGAAAAGATTGAGAAGACACACTTTGATTAAGGAAAACAAAAACGTAAGTAAAGAATATCCAGAAAGAGACAGGACAAAGTTATAGCAGAGAATATATGAAATGCCAGTAAATTTGAATATTTCTGTAAAGGGGACCATTTCCTAGCTCCTAAAGTTTACCAAAACTGACACAAGACGAAGTCATTTAAGGTCATCAGGTCTGCCCTTGGCATTCTCGGAACGCCCTGGCCTCAGAATTCAGCATCTGTAGTCCATGGTAACCTGCGGAGAGGGGGCGGGGCTGAGTGTGGTTGGAACACTGCCCTCACTGAGGGAGTGGGTGTGGCCATCTCTGCTGTGACTGAACAATGGCAGGGGAGCATGGGTCCCAGGGAAGGGCCCTCAGAGCCCAGCAGGCCCAGTGTGGTGTCACAAGCATTTAGGCCCAGAACAAAGGGCGCCTTCTTTGTCTGAAGAGCTGCCCAAACTCTCACCTTTCCACTCAGGCCGCCCTCTTACTTGAAGTGTGTTTGGAAGCTGTCCGCGCAGTACACTTCGCTACACAGCTAACCATCGGTCTGGGCATCGTAGCTTCCTGGCAGGTGACCGAAGTTCGCAGGCATATGAGTCCCTGGGACACACGCGGAGAGGCTCCTGCCCGGGCCACAGGCCGCCCACTGCCCCAGCCCCAGATCAGGGGCCGCAAAGCAGCCCTGTCTGAGTCCCCTGCCTCTGGAGGGAGTATTGTACCAACACTTCTAGAAATAGGTGTCGTCGCGGGCAACTCATTGGAGGGACACAAATAAATCTTTGCCGACTTTCTGCTGAAACTTAGGAGCGTTCACACCTAAGCCTCTTACAAGGTCAGCTGTTTAGCTAAACATGAGCTCATGATCTAAATTTACGCAATAATGAAGAGATCAGCTACAAGGGGAGACAATCAGCAAAAACAATCAATACCAGAATTAGATTCCCAAGGCCATCCATCAGATGTTGGAATAATCAGGTGCAAGGCAGGATATATACATAAAACTGGAACTGAAACAAGAAACAAGGATGTTTTCAAAGTCTGGTACGATCTCTAAAACATTTTTAAAGTACATGTCATTGATAAAGCTAAATACTCAAAGGTTGTGTAATCCAACAGATTAATCATTGAGAAGAGTGAAATTATTCTGTTTTGAAAACTATGGCAGGTCAGATTTTCTGCCTAATTATATAAGAAGATTTCTCTAAAACATACACATTATTTCAAAGAGTTATTGGCTGTGAAATAACTTAAGGGTATTTCAAATGGCTTGTCTGCAATGAAAGGTGCTAGGTAGGGAATCACAGAAAGTCGAGGGGAAAATGTGTCAATATATACATTGCTATAGGTGAAATAAGCCTTAGGACAGCAACAATGTAGAGGACCTGACCCTTAGAAGCTTACAAGTAAGCTGGAATCTTCAAAAGTTACAATTTTTATAAGTAAAAATATTTATTAAAATGAATAACCAAGTGTTTTAATTGACATCAGAAGATCAAACCAATAAACCCTGAGAACATAGATAAAAGAAAAATAAAGATATGAGCAGAACTTAATACAACAGCAAACGTATAAAATTGAGGTGATTTAGTAAGTCCAAAGAATATTCTTTGAAAAGATTTAAAAGACACACTTTGAGTAAGGAAAACAAAAACATAAGTAAAGAATATATAGAAAGAGTCAGGACAGTGTTATAGCAAAGAATATATGAAATGCCAGTAAATTTGAATATTTCTGTAAAGGGGACCATTTCCTAGCTCCTAAAGTTTACCAAAACTGAGACAAGAGGAAATCATTTAAGGTCCTCATGCCTGCCCTTGTCATTCTGAGAACGCCCTGGCCTCAGAATGCAGCATCTGTAGTCCATGGTAACCTGCGGAGGGGGGGCGGGGCTGAGGGAGTTTGGAACACTGCCCTCACTGAGGGAGTGGGTGTGGCCATCTCTGCTGTGACTGAACAAAGTGCAGGGGAGCAGCGGTCCAAGGGAAGGGCACTCAGAGCCCAGCAGGCCCAGTGTGGTTTCACAAGCATTTAGGCCCAGGCCAAAGGGTGCCTTCTTTGCCTGAACAGCTGCCCAAACTCTCACCTTTCCACTCAGGCCACCCTCTTTCTTGAAGTGTGTGTGGAAGCTGTCCGCGCAGTACACCTCGCTGCACAGCTAACCATAGGACTGGGCATCGTAACTTCCTGCCAGGTGACCGAAGTTCGCAGGAAGATGGGTCCCTGGGACACACACGGAGAGGATCCTGCCCGGGCCACAGGCCGCCCACTGCCCCAACCCCAGTTCAGCGGCCGAAAATCAGCCCTGTCTGAGTCTCCTGCCTCTAGAAGGAGTATTGGACCAACACTTCTAGAAAATGGGGTCCTCACGGGCAACTCATTGGAGGGACAGAAATAAATCTTTGCCGACTTTCTGCTGAAACTTAGGAGCGTTCACACCTAAGCCTAATACAAGGTCAGCTCTTTAGCTAAACATGAGCTCATTATCGAAATTTACACAATAATGAAGTGATCAGCTACAAGGGGAGACAATCAGCAAAAACAATCAATACCAGAATTAGATTCCCAAGGCCATCCATCAGATGTTGGAATAATCAGGTGCAAGGCAGGATATATACATAACACTGGAAATGAAACAAGAAACAAGGGTGTTTTCAAATTCTGGTACGATCTCTAAAACATTTTTAAAGTACATGTCATTGATAAAGCTAAATACTCAAAGGTTGTGTAATACAACAGATTAATCATTGAGAAGAGTGAAATTATGCTGTTTTGAAAATTATGGCAGGTGAGATTTTCTTCCTAATTATATAAGAAGATTTCTCTAAAACATACACATTATTTCAAAGACTTATTGGCTGTGAAATAAGTTAAGGGTATTTCAAATGGCTTGTCTGCAATGAAAGGTGCTATGTAGGGAATCACAGAAAGTCGAGGGGAAAATATGTCAATATATACATTGCTATAGGTTAAAGTAAGCCTTAGGACAGCAACAATGTAGAGGACCTGACACTTAGAAACTTACAAGTAAGCAGGAATCTTCAAAAGTTCCAATCTTTATAAGTAAAAAGATTTATTAAAATGAATAACCAAGTGTTTTAATTGACATCAGAAGATCAAACAAATAAACCCTGAGAACATAGATAAAAGATAAATAAAGATATGAGCAGAACTTAATACAACAGCAAACGTATAAAATTGGGGTGATTTAGTAAGTCCAAAGAATATTCTTTGAAAAGATTGAAAAGACACACTTTGATTAAGGAAAACAAAAACGTAAGTAAAGAATATACAGAAAGAGTCAGGACAAAGTTATAGCAGAGAATATATGAAATGCCAGTAAATTTGAACATTTCTGTAAAGGGGACCATTTCCTAGCTCCTAAAGTTTACCAAAACTGACACAAGAGGAAATCATTTAAGGTCATCATGTCTGCCCTTGGCATGCTCGGAACGCCCTGGCCTCAGAATGCAGCATCTGTAGTCCATGGTAACCTGCGGAGAGGGGGCGGGGCTGAGCGAGGTTGGAACACTGCCCTCACTGAGGGAGTGGGTGTGGCCAGCTCTGCTGTGACTGACAAAGGCCAGGGGAGCATGTGGCCGAGGGCAGGGCCCTCAGTGCCCGGCAGGCCCAGTGGGGTGTCACAAGCTTTTACGCCCAGGCCAAAAGGCGCCTTCTTTGTCTGAACAGCTGCCCAAACACTCATCTTACCACTCAGGCCGCCCTCTTACTTGAAGTGTGTGTGGAACCTGTCCACGCAGTACACCTCGCTGCACAGCTAACCATAGGTCTGGGCATCGTAGATTCCTGCCAGGTGACCGAAGTTCGCAGGCAGATGGGTCCCTGGGACACACGCGGAGAGGCTCCTGCCTGGGCCACAGGCCGCCCACTACCCCAGCCCCAGATTGGGGGCCACACAGCAGCCCTGTCTGAGTCCTCTGCCTGTAGAGGGAGTATTGGACCAACACATCTAGAAAACGGGGTCCTCGCGGGCAACTCATTGGAGGGACACAAATAAATCTTTGCCGACTGTCTGCTGAAACTTTGGAGCGTTCACACCTAAGCCTCTTACAAGCTCAGCTGTTTAGCTAAACATGATCTCGTGATCGAAATTTACACAATAATGAAGAGATCAGCTACAAGGGGAGAAAATCAGCAAAAACAATCAATACCAGAATTAGATTCCCAAGGCCATCCATCAGATGTTGGAACAATCAGGTGCAAGGCAGGATATATACATAAAACTGGAACTGAAAGAAGAAACCAGGATGTTTTCAAAGTCTAGTATGATCTCTAAAACATTTTTAAAGTACATGTCATTGATAAAGCTAAATACTCAAAGGTTGTGTAATACAACAGATTAATCATTGAGAAGAGTGAAATTATGCTGTTTTGAAAACTATGGCAGGTCAGATTTTCTGCCTAATTATATAAGAAGATTTATCTAAAACCTACACATTATTTCAAAGACTTATTGGCTGTGAAATAAGTTAAGGGTATTTCAAATGGCTTGTCTGCAATGAAAGGTGCTATGTAGGGAATCACAGAAAGTCGAGGGGAAAATATGTCAATATATACATTGCTATATGTTGAACTAAGCCTTAGGACAGCAACAATGTAGAGCACCTGACACTTAGAAACTTGCAAGTAAGCTAGAATCTTCAAAAGTTCAAATCTTTATAAGTAAAAAGATTTATTAAAATGAATAACCAAGTGTTTTAATTGACATCAGAAGATCAAACAAATAAACCCTGAGAACATAGATAAAAGATAAATAAAGATATGAGCAGAACTTAATACAACAGGAAAAGTATAAAATTGAGGTGATTTGGTAAGTCCAAAGAATATTCTTTGAAAAGATTTAAAAGACACACTTTGATTAAGGAAAACAAAAACATAAGTAAAGGATATACAGAAAGAGTCAGGACAATGTTATAGCAGAGAATATATGAAATGACAGTAAATTTGAACATTTCTGTAAAGGGGACCATTTCCTAGCTCCTAAAGTTTACCAAAACTGACACAAGAGGAAGTCATTTAAGATCATCATGTCTGCCCTTGGCATTCTCGGAACGCCCTGGCCTCAGAATGCAGCAACTGTAGTCCATGGTAACCTGCGGAGAGGGGGCGGGGCTGAGGGAGGTTGGAACACTGCCCTCACTGAGGGACTGGGTGTGGCCATCTCTGCTGTGACTGAACAAAGTGCAGGGGAGCTTGGGGCCGAGGGCAGGGCCCTCAGAGCCCGGCAGGCCCAGTGGGGTGTCACAAGCATTTAGGCCCAGGCCAAAGGGCGCCTTCTTTGTCTGAACAGCTGCCCAAACTCTCACCTTTCCACTCAGGCCGCCCTCTTACTTGAAGTGTGTGTGGAACCAGTCCACGCAGTACACCTCGATGCACAGCTAACCATAAGTCTGGGCATCGTAGCTTCCTGTCAGGTGACCGAAGTTCGCAGGTAGATGGGTCCCTGGGACACACGCGGAGAGGCTCCTGCCCGGGCCACAGGCCGCCCACTACCCCAGCCCCAGATTGAGGCCACAGAGCAGCCCTGTCTGAGTCCCCTCCCTCTAGAGGGAGTATTGGACCAACATTTCTAGAAAACGGAGTCCTCGCGGGCAACTCATTGGAGGGACACAAATAAATCTTTGCCGACTTTCTGCTGAAACTTAGGAGCATTCACACCTAAGCCTCTTACAAGGTCATCTGTTTAGCTAAACATGAGCTCATGATCTAAATTTACACAATAATGAAGAGATCAGCTAAAAGGGGAGACAATCCGCAAAAACAATCAATACCAGAATTAGATTTCCAAGGCCATCCATCAGATGTTGGAATAATCAGGTGCAAGGCAGGATATATACATAAAACTGGAACTGAAATAAGAAACCAGGATGTTTTCAAAGTCTGGTAGGATCTCTAAAACATTTTTAAAGTACATGTCATTGATAAAGCTAAATACTCAAAGTTTGTGTAATACAACAGATTAATCATTGAGAAGAGTGTAATTATGCTGTTTTGAAAACTATGGCAGGTCAGATTTTCTGCCTAATTGTATAAGAAGATTTATCTAAAACATACACATTATTTCAAAGACTTATTGGCTGTGAAATAAGTTAAGGGTATTTCAAATGGCTTGTCTGCAATGAAAGGTGCTATGTAGGGAATCACAGAAAGTCAAGGGGAAAATATGTCAATATATACATTGCTATACGTAGAACTAAGCCTTAGGACAGCAACAATGTAGAGGACCTGACACTTAGAAACTTGCAAGTAAGCTGGAATCTTCAAAAGTTCAAATATTTATAAGTAAAAAGATTTATTAAAATGAATAACCAAGTGTTTTAATTGACATCAGAAGATCAAACCAATAAACCCTGAGAACATAGATAAAAGAAAAATAAAGATATGAGCAGAACTTAATACAACAGCAAACGTATAAAATTGAGGTGATTTAGTAAGTCCAAAGAATATTCTTTGAAAAGATTTAAAAGACACACTTTGAGTAAGGAAAACAAAAACATAAGTAAAGAATATATAGAAAGAGTCAGGACAATGTTATAGCAAAGAATATATGCAATGCCAGTAAATTTGAATATTTCTGTAAAGGGGACCATTTCCTAGCTCCTAAAGTTTACCAAAACTGAGACAAGACGAAATCATTTAAGGTCCTCATGCCTGCCCTTGTCATTCTGAGAACGCCCTGGCCTCAGAATGCAGCATCTGTAGTCCATGGTAACCTGCGGAGGGGGGGCGGGGCTGAGGGAGTTTGGAACACTGCCCTCACTGAGGGAGTGGGTGTGGCCATCTCTGCTGTGACTGAACAAAGTGCAGGGGAGCAGGGGTCCCAGGGAAGGGCACTCAGAGCCCAGCAGGCCCAGTGTGGTTTCACAAGCATTTAGGCCCAGGCCAAAGGGTGCCTTCTTTGCCTGAACAGCTGCCCAAACTCTCACCTTTCCACTCAGGCCACCCTCTTTCTTGAAGTGTGTGTGGAAGCTGTCCGCGCAGTACACCTCGCTGCACAGCTAACCATAGGACTGGGCATCGTAGCTTCCTGCCAGGTGACCGAAGTTCGCAGGAAGATGGGTCCCTGGGACACACACAGAGAGGCTCCTGCCCGGGCCACAGGCCGCCCACTGCCCCAGCCCCAGTTCAGCGGCCAAAAATCAGCCCTGTCTGAGTCTCCTGCCTCTAGAAGGAGTATTGGACCAACACTTCTAGAAAATGGGGTCCTCACGGGCAACTCATTGGAGGGACAGAAATAAATCTTTGCCGACTTTCTGCTGAAACTTAGAAGCGTTCACACCTAAGCCTCTTACAAGGTCAGCTCTTTAGCTAAACATGAGCTCATTATCGAAATTTACACAATAATGAAGTGATCAGCTACAAGGGGAGACAATCAGCAAAAACAATCAATACCAGAATTAGATTCCCAAGGCCATCCATCAGATGTTGGAATAATCAGGTGCAAGGCAGGATATATACATAACACTGGAACTGAAACAAGAAACAAGGGTGTTTTCAAATTCTGGTACGATCTCTAAAACATTTTTAAAGTACATGTCATTGATAAAGCTAAATACTCAAAGGTTGTGTAATACAACAGATTAATCATTGAGAAGAGTGAAATTATGCTGTTTTGAAAATTATGGCAGGTGAGATTTTCTTCCTAATTATATAAGAAGATTTCTCTAAAACATACACATTATTTCAAAGACTTATTGGCTGTGAAATAAGTTAAGGGTATTTCAAATGGCTTGTCTGCAATGAAAGGTGCTATGTAGGGAATCACAGAAAGTCAAGGGGAAAATATGTCAATATATACATTGCTATACGTAGAACTAAGCTTTAGGACAGCAACAATGTAGAGGACCTGACACTTAGAAACTTGCAAGTAAGCTGGAATCTTCAAAAGTTCAAATATTTATAAGTAAAAAGATTTATTAAAATGAATAACCAAGTGTTTTAATTGACATCAGAAGATCAAACCAATAAACCCTGAGAACATAGATAAAAGATAAATAAAGATATGAGCAGAACTTAATACAACAGCAAACGTATAAAATTGAGGTGATTTAGTAAGTCCAAAGAATATTCTTTGAAAAGTTTGAAAAGACACACTTTGATTAAGGAAAACAAAAACATAAGTGAAGAATATACAGAAAGAATCAGGACAATGTTATAGCAGAGAATATATGAAATGCCAGTAAATTTGAACATTTCTGTAAAGGGGACCATTTCCTAGCTCCTAAAGTTTACCAAAACTGACACAAGAGGAAGTCATTTAAGGTCATCATGTCTGCCCTTGGCATTCTCGGAACGCCCTGGCCTCAGAATGCAGCAACTGTAGTCCATGGTAACCTGAGGAGAGGGGGCGGGGCTGAGGCAGGTTGGAACACTGCCCTCACTGAGGGAGTGCGTGTGGCCATCTCTGCTGTGACTGAACAAAGGGCAGGGGAGCATGGGCCCGAGGGCAGGGCCGTCAGAGCCCGGCAGGCCCAGTGGGGTGTCACAAGCATTTAGGCCCAGGCAAAAGGGCGCCTTCTTTGTCTGAACAGCTGCCCAAACTCTCACCTTTCCACTCAGGCCGCCCTCTTACTTGAAGTGTGTGTGGAACCTCTCCACGCAGTACACCTCGCTGCACAGCTAACCATAGGTCTGGGCATCGTAGCTTCCTGCCAGGTGACCGATGTTCGCAGGTAGATGGGTCCCTGGGACACACGCGGAGAGGCTCCTGCCCGGGCCACAGGCCGCCCACTACCCCAGCCCCAGATTGAGGCCACAGAGCAGCCCTGTCTGAGTCCCCTCCCTCTAGAGGGAGTATTGGACCAACATTTCTAGAAAACGGAGTCCTCGCGGGCAACTCATTGGAGGGACACAAATAAATCTTTGCCGACTTTCTGCTGAAACTTAGGAGCATTCACACCTAAGCCTCTTACAAGGTCATCTGTTTAGCTAAACATGAGCTCATGATCTAAATTTACACAATAATGAAGAGATCAGCTAAAAGGGGAGACAATCCGCAAAAACAATCAATACCAGAATTAGATTTCCAAGGCCATCCATCAGATGTTGGAATAATCAGGTGCAAGGCAGGATATATACATAAAACTGGAACTGAAATAAGAAACCAGGATGTTTTCAAAGTCTGGTAGGATCTGTAAAACATTTTTAAAGTACATGTCATTGATAAAGCTAAATACTCAAAGTTTCTGTAATACAACAGATTAATCATTGAGAAGAGTGTAATTATGCTGTTTTGAAAACTATGGCAGGTCAGATTTTCTGCCTAATTATATAAGAAGATTTATCTAAAACATACACATTATTTCAAAGACTTATTGGCTGTGAAATAAGTTAAGGGTATTTCAAATGGCTTGTCTGCAATGAAAGGTGCTATGTAGGGAATCACAGAAAGTCGAGGGGAAAATATGTCAATATATACATTGCTATAGGTTGAACTAAGCCTTAGGACAGCAACAATGTAGAGGACCTGACCCTTAGAAGCTTACAAGTAAGCTGGAATCTTCAAAAGTTCCAATATTTATAAGTAAAAAGATTTATTAAAATGAATAACCAAGTGTTTTAATTGACATCAGAAGATCAAACCAATAAACCCTGAGAACATAGATAAAAGATAAATAAAGATATGAGCAGAACTTAATACAACAGCAAACGTATAAAATTGAGGTGATTTAGTAAGTCCAAAGAATATTCTTTGAAAAGATTGAGAAGACACACTTTGATTAAGGAAAACAAAAACGTAAGTAAAGAATATCCAGAAAGAGACAGGACAAAGTTATAGCAGAGAATATATGAAATGCCAGTAAATTTGAATATTTCTGTAAAGGGGACCATTTCCTAGCTCCTAAAGTTTACCAAAACTGACACAAGAGGAAATCATTTAAGGTCATCAGGTCTGCCCTTGGCATTCTCGGAACGCCCTGGCCTCAGAATTCAGCATCTGTAGTCCATGGTAACCTGCGGAGAGGGGGCGGGGCTGAGTGTGGTTGGAACACTGCCCTCACTGAGGGAGTGGGTGTGGCCAGCTCTGCTGTGACTGAACAATGGCAGGGAAGCAGGGGTCCCAGGGAAGGGCCCTCAGAGCCCAGCAGGCCCAGTGTGGTGTCACAAGCATTTAGGCCCAGACCAAAGGGCGCCTTCTTTGTCTGAAGAGCTGCCCAAACTCTAACCTTTCCACTCAGGCCGCCCTCTTACTTGAAGTGTGTTTGGAAGCTGTCCGCGCAGTACACTTCGCTACACAGCTAACCATAGGTCTGGGCATCGTAGCTTCCTGGCAGGTGACCAAAGTTCGCAGGCATATGAGTCCCTGGGACACACGCGGAGAGGCTCCTGCCCGGGCCAAAGGCCGCCCACTGCCCCAGCCCCAGATCAGGGGCCGCAAAGCAGCCCTGTCTGAGTCCCCTGCCTCTGGAGGGAGTATTGTACCAACACTTCTAGAAATAGGTGTCGTCGCGGGCAACTCATTGGAGGGACACAAATAAATCTTTGCCGACTTTCTGCTGAAACTTAGGAGCGTTCACACCTAAGCCTCTTACAAGGTCAGCTGTTTAGCTAAACATGAGCTCATGATCTAAATTTACACAATAATGAAGAGATCAGTTACAAGGGGAGACAATCAGCAAAAACAATCAATACCAGAATTAGATTCCCAAGGCCATCCATCAGATGTTGGAATAATCAGGTGCAAGGCAGGATATATACATAACACTGGAACTGAAACAAGAAACAAGGATGTTTTCAAAGTCTGGTACGATCTCTAAAACTTTTTTAAAGTACATGTCATTGATAAAGCTAAATACTCAAAGGTTGTGTAATCCAACAGATTAATCATTGAGAAGAATGAAATTATGCTGTTTCGAAAACTATGCCAGGTCAGATTTTCTGCCTAATTATATAAGAAGATTTCTCTAAAACATACACATTATTTCAAAGAGTTATTGGCTGTGAAATAACTTAAGGGTATTTCAAATGGCTTGTCTGCAATGAAAGGTGCTATGTAGGGAATCACAGAAACTCGAGGGGAAAATATGTCAATATATACATTGCTATAGGTTAAAGTAAGCCTTAGGACAGCAACAATGTAGAGGACCTGACCCTTAGAAACTTATAATTAAGCTGGAATCTTCAAAAGTTCCAATCTTTATAAGTAAAAAGATTTATTAAAATGAATAACCAAGTGTTTTAATTGACATCAGAAGATCAAACCAATAAACCCTGAGAACATAGATAAAAGATAAATAAAGATATGAGCAGAACTTAATACAACAGCAAACGTATAAAATTGGGGTGATTTAGTAAGTCCAAAGAATATTCTTTGAAAAGATTGAAAAGACACACTTTGATTAAGGAAAACAAAAACGTAAGTAAAGAATATACAGAAAGAGTCAGGACAAAGTTATAGCAGAGAATATATGAAATGCCAGTAAATTTGAACATTTCTGTAAAGGGGACCATTCCCTATCTCCTAAAGTTTACGAAAACTGACACAAGAGGAAATCATTTAAGGTCATCATGTCTGCCCTTGGCATGCTCAGAACGCCCTGGCCTCAGAATGCAGCATCTGTAGTCCATGGTAACCTACGGAGAGGGGGCGGGGCTGAGCGAGGTTGGAACACTGCCCTCACTGAGGGAGTGGGTGTGGCCAGCTCTGCTGTGACTGACAAAGGCCAGGGGAGCATGTGGCCGAGGGCAGGGCCCTCAGTGCCCGGCAGGCCCAGTGGGGTGTCACAAGCTTTTACGCCCAGGTCAAAAGGCGCCTTCTTTATTTGAACATCTGCCCAAACACTCATCTTACCACTCAGGCCGCCCTCTTACTTGAAATGTGTGTGGAACCTGTCCACGCAGTACACCTCGCTGCACAGCTAACCATAGGTCTGGGCATCGTAGATTCCTGCCAGGTGACCGAAGTTCACAGGCAGATGGGTCCCTGGGACACACGCGGAGAGGCTCCTGCCTGGGCCACAGGCCGCCCACTACCCCAACCCCAGATTGGGGGCCACACAGCAGCCCTGTCTGAGTCCTCTGCCTGTAGAGGGAGTATTGGACCAACACATCTAGAAAACGGGGTCCTCGCGGGCAACTCATTGGAGGGACACAAATAAATCTTTGCCGACTTTCTGCCGAAACTTTGGAGCGTTCACACCTAAGCCTCTTACAAGCTCAGCTGTTTAGCTAAACATGATCTCGTGATCGAAATTTACACAATAATGAAGAGATCAGCTACAAGGGGAGAAAATCAGCAAAAACAATCAATACCAGAATTAGATTCCCAAGGCCATCCATCAGATGTTGGAACAATCAGGTGCAAGGCAGGATATATACATAAAACTGGAACTGAAAGAAGAAACAAGGATGTTTTCAAAGTCTAGTACGATCTCTAAAACATTTTTAAAGTACATGTCATTGATAAAGCTAAATACTCAAAGGTTGTGTAATACAACAGATTAATCATTGAGAAGAGTGAAATTATGCTGTTTTGAAAACTATGGCAGGTCAGATTTTCTGCCTAATTATATAAGAAGATTTATCTAAAACCTACACATTATTTCAAAGACTTATTGGCTGTGAAATAAGTTAAGGGTATTTCAAATGGCTTGTCTGCAATGAAAGGTGCTATGTAGGGAATCACAGAAAGTCGAGGGGAAAATATGTCAATATATACATTGCTATATGTTGAACTAAGCCTTAGGAGAGCAACAATGTAGAGCACCTGACACTTAGAAACTTGCAAGTAAGCTAGAATCTTCAAAAGTTCAAATCTTTATAAGTAAAAAGATTTATTAAAATGAATAACCAAGTGTTTTAATTGACATCAGAAGATCAAACAAATAAACCCTGAGAACATAGATAAAAGATAAATAAAGATATGAGCAGAACTTAATACAACAGGAAAAGTATAAAATTGAGGTGATTTGGTAAGTCCAAAGAATATTCTTTGAAAAGATTGAAAAGACACACTTTGATTAAGGAAAACAAAAACATAAGTAAAGAATATACAGAAAGAGTCAGGACAATGTTATAGCAGAGAATATATGAAATGACAGTAAATTTGAACATTTCTGTAAAGGGGACCATTTCCTTGCTCCTAAAGTTTACCAAAACTGACACAAGAGGAAGTCATTTAAGATCATCATGTCTGCCCTTGGCATTCTCGGAACGCCCTGGCCTCAGAATGCAGCAACTGTAGTCCATGTTAACCTGCGGAGAGGGGGCGGGGCTTAGGGAGGTTGGAACACTTCCCTCACAGAGGGAGTGGGTGTGGCCAGCTCTGCTGTGACTGACAAAGGCCAGGGGAGCATGTGGCCTAGGGCAGGGCCCTCAGTGCCCGGCAGGCCCAGTGGGGTGTCACAAGCTTTTACGCCCAGGCCAAAAGGCGCCTTCTTTGTCTGAACAGCTGCCCAAACACTCATCTTACCACTCAGGCCGCCCTCTTACTTGAAGTGTCTGTGGATCCTGTCCACGCAGTACACCTCGCTGCACAGCTAACCATAGGTCTGGGCATCGTAGATTCCTGCCAGGTGACCGAAGTTCGCAGGCAGATGGGTCCCTGGGACACACGCGGAGAGGCTCCTGCCTGGGCCACAGGCCGCCCACTACCCCAGCCCCAGATTGGGGGCCACACAGCAGCCCTGTCTGAGTCCTCTGCCTGTAGAGGGAGTATTGGACCAACACATCTAGAAAACGGGGTCCTCGCGGGCAACTCATTGGAGGGACACAAATAAATCTTTGCCGACTTTCTGCTGAAACTTTGGAGCGTTCACACCTAAGCCTCTTACAAGCTCAGCTGTTTAGCTAAACATGATCTCGTGATCGAAATTTACACAATAATGAAGAGATCAGCTACAAGGGGAGAAAATCAGCAAAAACAATCAATACCAGAATTAGATTCCCAAGGCCATCCATCAGATGTTGGAACAATCAGGTGCAAGGCAGGATATATACATAAAACTGGAACTGAAAGAAGAAACAAGGATGTTTTCAAAGTCTAGTACGATCTCTAAAACATTTTTAAAGTACATGTCATTGATAAAGCTAAATACTCAAAGGTTGTGTAATACAACAGATTAATCATTGAGAAGAGTGAAATTATGCTGTTTTGAAAACTATGGCAGGTCAGATTTTCTGCCTAATTATATAAGAAGATTTATCTAAAACCTACACATTATTTCAAAGACTTATTGGCTGTGAAATAAGTTAAGGGTATTTCAAATTGCTTGTCTGCAATGAAAGGTGCTATGTAGGGAATCACAGAAAGTCTAGGGGAAAATATGTCAATATATACATTGCTATATGTTGAACTAAGCCTTAGGACAGCAACAATGTAGAGCACCTGACACTTAGAAACTTGCATGTAAGCTAGAATCTTCAAAAGTTCAAATCTTTATAAGTAAAAAGATTTATTAAAATGAATAACCAAGTGTTTTAATTGACATCAGAAGATCAAACAAATAAACCTTGAGAACATAGATAAAAGATAAATAAAGATATGAGCAGAACTTAATACAACAGGAAAAGTATAAAATTGAGGTGATTTGGTAAGTCCAAAGAATATTCTTTGAAAAGATTGAAAAGACACACTTTGATTAAGGAAAACAAAAACATAAGTAAAGAATATACAGAAAGAGTCAGGACAATGTTATAGCAGAGAATATATGAAATGACAGTAAATTTGAACATTTCTGTAAAGGGGACCATTTCCTAGCTCCTAAAGTTTACCAAAACTGACACAAGAGGAAGTCATTTAAGATCATCATGTCTGCCCTTGGCATTCTCGGAACGCCCTGGCCTCAGAATGCAGCAACTGTAGTCCATGGTAACCTGCGGAGAGGGGGCGGGGCTGAGGGAGGTTGGAACACTGCCCTCACTGAGGGACTGGGTGTGGCCATCTCTGCTGTGACTGAACAAAGTGCAGGGGAGCTTGGGGCCGAGGGCAGGGCCCTCAGAGCCCGGCAGGCCCAGTGGGGTGTCACAAGCATTTAGGCCCAGGCCAAAGGGCGCCTTCTTTGTCTGAACAGCTGCCCAAACTCTCACCTTTCCACTCAGGCCGCCCTCTTACTTGAAGTGTGTGTGGAACCAGTCCACGCAGTACACCTCGATGCACAGCTAACCATAAGTCTGGGCATCGTAGCTTCCTGTCAGGTGACCGAAGTTCGCAGGTAGATGGGTCCCTGGGACACACGCGGAGAGGCTCCTGCCCGGGCCACAGGCCGCCCACTACCCCAGCCCCAGATTGAGGCCACAGAGCAGCCCTGTCTGAGTCCCCTCCCTCTAGAGGGAGTATTGGACCAACATTTCTAGAAAACGGAGTCCTCGCGGGCAACTCATTGGAAGGACACAAATAAATCTTTGCCGACTTTCTGCTGAAACTTAGGAGCATTCACACCTAAGCCTCTTACAAGGTCATCTGTTTAGCTAAACATGAGCTCATGATCTAAATTTACACAATAATGAAGAGATCAGCTAAAAGGGGAGACAATCCGCAAAAACAATCAATACCAGAATTAGATTTCCAAGGCCATCCATCAGATGTTGGAATAATCAGGTGCAAGGCAGGATATATACATAAAACTGGAACTGAAATAAGAAACCAGGATGTTTTCAAAGTCTGGTAGGATCTCTAAAACATTTTTAAAGTACATGTCATTGATAAAGCTAAATACTCAAAGTTTGTGTAATACAACAGATTAATCATTGAGAAGAGTGTAATTATGCTGTTTTGAAAACTATGGCGGGTCAGATTTTCTGCCTAATTGTATAAGAAGATTTATCTAAAACATACACATTATTTCAAAGACTTATTGGCTGTGAAATAAGTTAAGGGTATTTCAAATGGCTTGTCTGCAATGAAAGGTGCTATGTAGGGAATCACAGAAAGTCAAGGGGAAAATATGTCAATATATACATTGCTATATGTTGAACTAAGCCTTAGGAGAGCAACAATGTAGAGCACCTGACACTTAGAAACTTGCAAGTAAGCTGGAATCTTCAAAAGTTCAAATATTTATAAGTAAAAAGATTTATTAAAATGAATAACCAAGTATTTTAATTGACATCAGAAGACCAAACCAATAAACCCTGAGAACATAGATAAAAGAAAAATAAAGATATGAGCAGAACTTAATACAACAGCAAACGTATAAAATTGAGGTGATTTAGTAAGTCCAAAGAATATTCTTTGAAAAGTTTGAAAAGACACACTTTGAGTAAGGAACACAAAAACATAAGTAAAGAATATATAGAAAGAGTCAGGACAATGTTATAGCAAAGAATATATGAAATGCCAGTAAATTTGAATATTTCTGTAAAGGGGACCATTTCCTAGCTCCTAAAGTTTACCAAAACTGAGACAAGAGGAAATCATTTAAGGTCCTCATGCCTGCCCTTGGCATTCTGAGAACGCCCTGGCCTCAGAATGCAGCATCTGTAGTCCATGGTAACCTGCGGAGGGGGGGCGGGGCTGAGGGAGTTTGGAACACTGCCTTCACTGAGGGAGTGGGTGTGGCCATCTCTGCTGTGACTGAACAAAGTGCAGGGGAGCAGCGGTCCCAGGGAAGGGCACTCAGAGCCCAGCAGGCCCAGTGTGGTTTCACAAGCATTTAGGCCCAGGCCAAAGGGTGCCTTCTTTGCCTGAACAGCTGCCCAAACTCTTACCTTTCCACTCAGGCCACCCTCTTTCTTGAAGTGTGTGTGGAAGCTGTCCGCGCAGTACACCTCGCTGCACAGCTAACCATAGGACTGGACATCGTAGCTTCCTGCCAGGTGACCGAAGTTCGCAGGAAGATGGGTCCCTGGGACACACACGGAGAGGCTCCTGCCCGGGCCACAGGCCGCCCACTGCCCCAGCCCCAGTTCAGCGGCCGAAAATCAGCCCTGTCTGAGTCTCCTGCCTCTAGAAGGTGTATGGGACCAACACTTCTAGAAAATGGGGTCCTCACGGGCAACTCATTGGAGGGACAGAAATAAATCTTTGCCGACTTTCTGCTGAAACTTAGGAGCGTTCACACCTAAGCCTCTTACAAGGTCAGCTCTTTAGCTAAACATGAGCTCATTATCGAAATTTACACAATAATGAAGTGATCAGCTACAAGGGGAGACAATCAGCAAAAACAATCAATACCAGAATTAGATTCCCAAGGCCATCCATCAGATGTTGGAATAATCAGGTGCAAGGCAGGATATATACATAACACTGGAACTGAAACAAGAAACAAGGGTGTTTTCAAATTCTGGTACGATCTCTAAAACATTTTTAAAGTACATGTCATTGATAAAGCTAAATACTCAAAGATTGTGTAATCCAACAGATTAATCATTGAGAAGAGTGAAATTATGCTGTTTTGAAAATTATGGCAGGTGAGATTTTCTTCCTAATTATATAAGAAGATTTCTCTAAAACATACACATTATTTCAAAGACTTATTGGCTGTGAAATAAGTTAGGGTATTTCAAATGGCTTGTCTGCAATGAAAGGTGCTATGTAGGGAATCACAGAAAGTCGAGGGGAAAATATGTCAATATATACATTGCTATATGTAGAACTAAGCCTTAGGACAGCAACAATGTAGAGGACCTGACACTTAGAAACTTGCAAGTAAGCTGGAATCTTCAAAAGTTCAAATCTTTATAAGTAAAAAGATTTATTAAAATGAATAACCAAGTGTTTTAATTGACATCAGAAGATCAAACCAATAAACCCTGAGAACATAGATAAAAGATAAATAAAGATATGAGCAGAACTTAATACAACAGCAAACGTATAAAGTTGAGGTGATTTAGTAAGTCCAAAGAATATTCTTTGAAAAGATTGAAAAGACACACTTTGAGTAAGGAAAACAAAAACATAAGTGAAGAATATACAGAAAGAATCAGGACAATGTTATAGCAGAGAATATATGAAATGCCAGTAAATTTGAACATTTCTGTAAAGGGGACCATTTCCTAGCTCCTAAAGTTTACCAAAACTGACACAAGAGGAAGTCATTTAAGGTCATCATGTCTGCCCTTGGCATTCTCGGAACGCCCTGGCCTCAGAATGCAGCAACTGTAGTCCATGGTAACCTGCGGAGAGGGGGCGGGGCTGAGGGAGGTTGGAACACTGCCCTCACTGAGGGACTGGGTGTTGCCATCTCTGCTGTGACTGAACAAAGGGCAGGGGAGCTTGGGGCCGAGGGCAGGGCCCTCAGAGCCCGGCAGGCCCAGTGGGGTGTCACAAGCATTTAGGCCCAGGCCAAAGGGCGCCTTCTTTGTCTGAACAGCTGCCCAAACTCTCACCTTTCCACTCAGGCCGCCCTCTTACTTGAAGTGTGTGTGGAACCTCTCCACGCAGTACACCTCGCTGCACAGCTAACCATAGGTCTGGGCATCGTAGCTTCCTGCCAGGTGACCGATGTTCGCAGGTAGATCGGTCCCTGGGACACACGCGGAGAGGCTCCTGCCCGGGCCACAGGCCGCCCACTACCCCAGCCCCAGATTGGTGCCGCACAGCAGCCCTGTCTGAGTTCCCTCCCTCTAGAGGGAGTATTTAACCAACACTTCTAGAAAACGGACTCCTCGCGCGCAACTCATTGGAGGGACACAAATTAATCTTTGCCGACTTTCTGCTGAAACTTAGGAGCATTCACACCTAAGCCTCTTACACGGTCAGCTGTTTAGCTAAACATGAGCTCATGATCTAAATTTACAGAATAATGAAGAGATCAGCTACAAGGGGAGACAATCAGCAAAAACAATCAGTACCATAATTAGATTCCCAAAGCCATCCATCAGATGTTGGAATAATCAGGTGCAAGGCAGGATATATACAGAAAACTGGAACTGAAACATGAAACAAGGATGTTTTCAAAGTCTGGTAGGATCTCTAAAACATTTTTAAAGTACATGTCATTGATAAAGCTAACTACTCAAAGGTTGTGTAATACAACAGATTAATCATTGAGAAGAGTGAAATTATGCTGTTTCGAAAACTATGGCAGGTCAGATTTTCTGCCTAATTATATAAGAAGATTTCTCTAAAACATACACATTATTTCAAAGAGTTATTGGCTGTGAAATAACTTAAGGGTATTTCAAATGGCTTGTCTGCAATGAAAGGTGCTATGTAGGGAATCACAGAAAGTCGAGGGGAAAATATGTCAATATATACATTGCTATAGGTTAAAGTAAGCCTTAGGACAGCAACAATGTAGAGGACCTGACCCTTAGAAACTTACAATTAAGCTGGAATCTTCAAAAGTTCCAATCTTTATAAGTAAAAAGATTTATTAAAATGAATAACCAAGTGTTTTAATTGACATCAGAAGATCAAACAAATAAACCCTGAGAACATAGATAAAAGATAAATAAAGATATGAGCAGAACTTAATACAACAGCAAACGTATAAAATTGGGGTGATTTAGTAAGTCCAAAGAATATTCTTTGAAAAGATTGAAAAGACACACTTTGATTAAGGAAAACAAAAACGTAAGTAAAGAATATACAGAAAGAGTCAGGACAAAGTTATAGCAGAGAATATATGAAATGCCAGTAAATTTGAACATTTCTGTAAAGGGGACCATTTCCTAGCTCCTAAAGTTTACCAAAACTGACACAAGAGGAAATCATTTAAGGTCATCATGTCTGCCCTTGGCATGCTCGGAACGCCCTGGCCTCAGAATGCAGCATCTGTAGTCCATGGTAACCTGCGGAGAGGGGGCGGGGCTGAGCGAGGTTGGAACACTGCCCTCACTGAGGGAGTGGGTGTGGCCAGCTCTGCTGTGACTGAACAAAGGCCAGGGGAGCATGTGGCCGAGGGCAGGGCCCTCAGTGCCCGGCAGGCCCAGTGGGGTGTCACAAGCTTTTACGCCCAGGCCAAAAGGCGCCTTCTTTGTCTGAACAGCTGCCCAAACACTCATCTTACCACTCAGGCCGCCCTCTTACTTGAAGTGTGTGTGGAACCTGTCCACGCAGTACACCTCGCTGCACAGCTAACCATAGGTCTGGGCATCGTAGATTCCTGCCAGGTGACCGAAGTTCGCAGGCAGATGGGTCCCTGGGACACACGCGGAGAGGCTCCTGCCTGGGCCACAGGCCGCCCACTACCCCAGCCCCAGATTGGGGGCCACACAGCAGCCCTGTCTGAGTCCTCTGCCTGTAGAGGGAGTATTGGACCAACACATCTAGAAAACGGGGTCCTCGCGGGCAACTCATTGGAGGGACACAAATAAATCTTTGCCGACTGTCTGCTGAAACTTTGGAGCGTTCACACCTAAGCCTCTTACAAGCTCAGCTGTTTAGCTAAACATGATCTCGTGATCGAAATTTACACAATAATGAAGAGATCAGCTACAAGGGGAGAAAATCAGCAAAAACAATCAATACCAGAATTAGATTCCCAAGGCCATCCATCAGATGTTGGAACAATCAGGTGCAAGGCAGGATATATACATAAAACTGGAACTGAAAGAAGAAACAAGGATGTTTTCAAAGTCTAGTATGATCTCTAAAACATTTTTAAAGTACATGTCATTGATAAAGCTAAATACTCAAAGGTTGTGTAATACAACAGATTAATCATTGAGAAGAGTGAAATTATGCTGTTTTGAAAACTATGGCAGGTCAGATTTTCTGCCTAATTATATAAGAAGATTTATCTAAAACCTACACATTATTTCAAAGACTTATTGGCTGTGAAATAAGTTAAGGGTATTTCAAATGGCTTGTCTGCAATGAAAGGTGCTATGTAGGGAATCACAGAAAGTCGAGGGGAAAATATGTCAATATATACATTGCTATATGTTGAACTAAGCCTTAGGACAGCAACAATGTAGAGCACCTGACACTTAGAAACTTGCAAGTAAGCTAGAATCTTCAAAAGTTCAAATCTTTATAAGTAAAAAGATTTATTAAAATGAATAACCAAGTGTTTTAATTGACATCAGAAGATCAAACAAATAAACCCTGAGAACATAGATAAAAGATAAATAAAGATATGAGCAGAACTTAATACAACAGGAAAAGTATAAAATTGAGGTGATTTGGTAAGTCCAAAGAATATTCTTTGAAAAGATTTAAAAGACACACTTTGATTAAGGAAAACAAAAACATAAGTAAAGGATATACAGAAAGAGTCAGGACAATGTTATAGCAGAGAATATATGAAATGACAGTAAATTTGAACATTTCTGTAAAGGGGACCATTTCCTAGCTCCTAAAGTTTACCAAAACTGACACAAGAGGAAGTCATTTAAGATCATCATGTCTGCCCTTGGCATTCTCGGAACGCCCTGGCCTCAGAATGCAGCAACTGTAGTCCATGGTAACCTGCGGAGAGGGGGCGGGGCTGAGGGAGGTTGGAACACTGCCCTCACTGAGGGACTGGGTGTGGCCATCTCTGCTGTGACTGAACAAAGTGCAGGGGAGCTTGGGGCCGAGGGCAGGGCCCTCAGAGCCCGGCAGGCCCAGTGGGGTGTCACAAGCATTTAGGCCCAGGCCAAAGGGCGCCTTCTTTGTCTGAACAGCTGCCCAAACTCTCACCTTTCCACTCAGGCCGCCCTCTTACTTGAAGTGTGTGTGGAACCAGTCCACGCAGTACACCTCGATGCACAGCTAACCATAAGTCTGGGCATCGTAGCTTCCTGTCAGGTGACCGAAGTTCGCAGGTAGATGGGTCCCTGGGACACACGCGGAGAGGCTCCTGCCCGGGCCACAGGCCGCCCACTACCCCAGCCCCAGATTGAGGCCACAGAGCAGCCCTGTCTGAGTCCCCTCCCTCTAGAGGGAGTATTGGACCAACATTTCTAGAAAACGGAGTCCTCGCGGGCAACTCATTGGAGGGACACAAATAAATCTTTGCCGACTTTCTGCTGAAACTTAGGAGCATTCACACCTAAGCCTCTTACAAGGTCATCTGTTTAGCTAAACATGAGCTCATGATCTAAATTTACACAATAATGAAGAGATCAGCTAAAAGGGGAGACAATCCACAAAAACAATCAATACCAGAATTAGATTTCCAAGGCCATCCATCAGATGTTGGAATAATCAGGTGCAAGGCAAGATATATACATAAAACTGGAACTGAAATAAGAAACCAGGATGTTTTCAAAGTCTGGTAGGATCTCTAAAACATTTTTAAAGTACATGTCATTGATAAAGCTAAATACTCAAAGTTTGTGTAATACAACAGATTAATCATTGAGAAGAGTGTAATTATGCTGTTTTGAAAACTATGGCAGGTCAGATTTTCTGCCTAATTGTATAAGAAGATTTATCTAAAACATACACATTATTTCAAAGACTTATTGGCTGTGAAATAAGTTAAGGGTATTTCAAATGGCTTGTCTGCAATGAAAGGTGCTATGTAGGGAATCACAGAAAGTCAAGGGGAAAATATGTCAATATATACATTGCTATACGTAGAACTAAGCCTTAGGACAGCAACAATGTAGAGGACCTGACACTTAGAAACTTGCAAGTAAGCTGGAATCTTCAAAAGTTCAAATATTTATAAGTAAAAAGATTTATTAAAATGAATAACCAAGTGTTTTAATTGACATCAGAAGATCAAACCAATAAACCCTGAGAACATAGATAAAAGAAAAATAAAGATATGAGCAGAACTTAATACAACAGCAAACGTATAAAATTGAGGTGATTTAGTAAGTCCAAAGAATATTCTTTGAAAAGATTTAAAAGACACACTTTGAGTAAGGAAAACAAAAACATAAGTAAAGAATATATAGAAAGAGTCAGGACAGTGTTATAGCAAAGAATATATGAAATGCCAGTAAATTTGAATATTTCTGTAAAGGGGACCATTTCCTAGCTCTTAAAGTTTACCAAAACTGAGACAAGAGGAAATCATTTAAGGTCCTCATGCCTGCCCTTGTCATTCTGAGAACGCCCTGGCCTCAGAATGCAGCATCTGTAGTCCATGGTAACCTGCGGAGGGGGGGCGGGGCTGAGGGAGTTTGGAACACTGCCCTCACTGAGGGAGTGGGTGTGGCCATCTCTGCTGTGACTGAACAAAGTGCAGGGGAGCAGCGGTCCAAGGGAAGGGCACTCAGAGCCCAGCAGGCCCAGTGTGGTTTCACAAGCATTTAGGCCCAGGCCAAAGGGTGCCTTCTTTGCCTGAACAGCTGCCCAAACTCTCACCTTTCCACTCAGGCCACCCTCTTTCTTGAAGTGTGTGTGGAAGCTGTCCGCGCAGTACACCTCGCTGCACAGCTAACCATAGGACTGGGCATCGTAGCTTCCTGCCAGGTGACCGAAGTTCGCACGAAGATGGGTCCCTGGGACACACACGGAGAGGCTCCTGCCCGGGCCACAGGCCGCCCACTGCCCCAGCCCCAGTTCAGCGGCCGAAAATCAGCCCTGTCTGAGTCTCCTGCCTCTAGAAGGAGTATTGGACCAACACTTCTAGAAAATGGGGTCCTCACGGGCAACTCATTGGAGGGACAGAAATAAATCTTTGCTGACTTTCTGCTGAAACTTAGAAGCGTTCACACCTAAGCCTCTTACAAGGTCAGGTCTTTAGCTAAACATGAGCTCATTATCGAAATTTACACAATAATGAAGTGATCAGCTACAAGGGGAGACAATCAGCAAAAACAATCAATACCAGAATTAGATTCCCAAGGCCATCCATCAGATGTTGGAATAATCAGGTGCAAGGCAGGATATATACATAACACTGGAACTGAAACAAGAAACAAGGGTGTTTTCAAATTCTGGTACGATCTCTAAAACATTTTTAAAGTACATGTCATTGATAAAGCTAAATACTCAAAGGTTGTGTAATACAACAGATTAATCATTGAGAAGAGTGAAATTATGCTGTTTTGAAAATTATGGCAGGTGAGATTTTCTTCCTAATTATATAAGAAGATTTCTCTAAAACATACACATTATTTCAAAGACTTATTGGCTGTGAAATAAGTTAAGGGTATTTCAAATGGCTTGTCTGCAATGAAAGGTGCTATGTAGGGAATCACAGAAAGTCAAGGGGAAAATATGTCAATATATACATTGCTATACGTAGAACTAAGCCTTAGGACAGCAACAATGTAGAGGACCTGACACTTAGAAACTTGCAAGTAAGCTGGAATCTTCAAAAGTTCAAATATTTATAAGTAAAAAGATTTATTAAAATGAATAACCAAGTGTTTGAATTGACATCAGAAGATCAAACCAATAAACCCTGAGAACATAGATAAAAGATAAATAAAGATATGAGCAGAACTTAATACAACAGCAAACGTATAAAATTGAGGTGATTTAGTAAGTCCAAAGAATATTCTTTGAAAAGATTTAAAACACACACTTTGAGTAAGGAAAACAAAAACATAAGTAAAGAATATACAGAAAGAGTCAGGACAATGTTATAGCAGAGAATATATGAAATGCCAGTAAATTTGAACATTTCTGTGAAGGGGACCATTTCCTAGCTCCTAAAGTTTACCAAAAATGACACAAGAGGAAATCATTTATGGTCATCATGTCTGCCCTTGGCATGCTCGGAATGCCCTGGCCTCAGAATGCAGCATCTGTAGTCCATGGTAACCTGCGGAGAGGGGGCGGGGCTCAGCGAGGTTGGAACACTGCCCTCAGTGAGGGAGTGGGTGTGGCCAGCTCTGCTGTGACTGAACAAAGGCCAGGGGAGCATGTGGCCGAGGGCAGGGCCCTCAGTGCCCGGCAGGCCCAGTGGGGTGTCACAAGCTTTTACGCCCAGGCCAAAGGGCGCCTTCTTTGTCTGAACAGCTGCCCAAACACTCATCTTACCACTCAGGCCGCCCTCTTACTTGAAGTGTGTGTGGAACCTGTCCACGCAGTACACCTCGCTGCACAGCTAACCATAGGTCTGGGCATCGTAGATTCCTGCCAGGTGACCGAAGTTCGCAGGCAGATGGGTCCCTGGGACACACGCGGAGAGGCTCCTGCCTGGGCCACAGGCCGCCCACTACCCCAGCCCCAGATTGGGGGCCACACAGCAGCCCTGTCTGAGTCCTCTGCCTGTAGAGGGAGTATTGGACCAACACATCTAGAAAACGGGGTCCTCGCGGGCAACTCATTGGAGGGACACAAATAAATCTTTGCCGACTTTCTGCTGAAACTTTGGAGCGTTCACACCTAAGCCTCTTACAAGCTCAGCTGTTTAGCTAAACATGATCTCGTGATCGAAATTTACACAATAATGAAGAGATCAGCTACAAGGGGAGAAAATCAGCAAAAACAATCAATACCAGAATTAGATTCCCAAGGCCATCCATCAGATGTTGGAACAATCAGGTGCTAGGCAGGATATATACATAAAACTGGAACTGAAAGAAGAAACAAGGATGTTTTCAAAGTCTAGTACGATCTCTAAAATATTTTTAAAGTACATGTCATTGATAAAGCTAAATACTCAATTGTTGTGTAATACAACAGATTAATCATTGAGAAGAGTGAAATTATGCTGTTTTGAAAACTATGGCAGGTCAGATTTTCTGCCTAATTATATAAGAAGATTTATCTAAAACATACACATTATTTCAAAGACTTATTGGCTGTGAAATAAGTTAGGGGTATTTCAAATGGCTTGTCTGCAATGAAAGGTGCTATGTAGGGAATCACAGAAAGTCGAGGGGAAAATATGTCAATATATACATTGCTATAGGTTGAACTAAGCCTTAGGACAGCAACAATGTAGAGGACCTGACCCTTAGAAGCTTACAAGTAAGCTGGAATCTTCAAAAGTTCCAATATTTATAAGTAAAAAGATTTATTAAAATGAATAACCAAGTGTTTTAATTGACATCAGAAGATCAAACCAATAAACCCTGAGAACATAGATAAAAGATAAATAAAGATATGAGCAGAACTTAATACAACAGCAAACGTATAAAATTGAGGTGATTTCGTAAGTCCAAAGAATATTCTTTGAAAAGATTGAGAAGACACACTTTGATTAAGGAAAACAAAAACGTAAGTAAAGAATATCCAGAAAGAGACAGGACAAAGTTATAGCAGAGAATATATGAAATGCCAGTAAATTTGAATATTTCTGTAAAGGGGACCATTTCCTAGCTCCTAAAGTTTACCAAAACTGACACAAGACGAAGTCATTTAAGGTCATCAGGTCTGCCCTTGGCATTCTCGGAACGCCCTGGCCTCAGAATTCAGCATCTGTAGTCCATGGTAACCTGCGGAGAGGGGGCGGGGCTGAGTGTGGTTGGAACACTGCCCTCACTGAGGGAGTGGGTGTGGCCATCTCTGCTGTGACTGAACAATGGCAGGGGAGCATGGGTCCCAGGGAAGGGCCCTCAGAGGCCAGCAGACCCAGTGTGGTGTCACAAGCATTTAGGCCCAGACCAAAGGGCGCCTTCTTTGTCTGAAGAGCTGCCCAAACTCTCACCTTTCCACTCAGGCCGCCCTCTTACTTGAAGTGTGTTTGGAAGCTGTCCGCGCAGTACACTTCGCTACACAGCTAACCATCGGTCTGGGCATCGTAGCTTCCTGGCAGGTGACCGAAGTTCGCAGGCATATGAGTCCCTGGGACACACGCGGAGAGGCTCCTGCCCGGGCCACAGGCCGCCCACTGCCCCAGCCCCAGATCAGGGGCCGCAAAGCAGCCCTGTCTGAGTCCCCTGCCTCTGGAGGGAGTATTGTACCAACACTTCTAGAAATAGGTGTCGTCGCGGGCAACTCATTGGAGGGACACAAATAAATCTTTGCCGACTTTCTGCTGAAACTTAGGAGCGTTCACACCTAAGCCTCTTACAAGGTCAGCTGTTTAGCTAAACATGAGCTCATGATCTAAATTTACGCAATAATGAAGAGATCAGCTACAAGGGGAGACAATCAGCAAAAACAATCAATACCAGAATTAGATTCCCAAGGCCATCCATCAGATGTTGGAATAATCAGGTGCAAGGCAGGATATATACATAAAACTGGAACTGAAACAAGAAACAAGGATGTTTTCAAAGTCTGGTACGATCTCTAAAACATTTTTAAAGTACATGTCATTGATAAAGCTAAATACTCAAAGGTTGTGTAATCCAACAGATTAATCATTGAGAAGAGTGAAATTATTCTGTTTTGAAAACTATGGCAGGTCAGATTTTCTGCCTAATTATATAAGAAGATTTCTCTAAAACATACACATTATTTCAAAGAGTTATTGGCTGTGAAATAACTTAAGGGTATTTCAAATGGCTTGTCTGCAATGAAAGGTGCTAGGTAGGGAATCACAGAAAGTCGAGGGGAAAATGTGTCAATATATACATTGCTATAGGTGAAATAAGCCTTAGGACAGCAACAATGTAGAGGACCTGACCCTTAGAAGCTTACAAGTAAGCTGGAATCTTCAAAAGTTACAATTTTTATAAGTAAAAATATTTATTAAAATGAATAACCAAGTGTTTTAATTGACATCAGAAGATCAAACCAATAAACCCTGAGAACATAGATAAAAGAAAAATAAAGATATGAGCAGAACTTAATACAACAGCAAACGTATAAAATTGAGGTGATTTAGTAAGTCCAAAGAATATTCTTTGAAAAGATTTAAAAGACACACTTTGAGTAAGGAAAACAAAAACATAAGTAAAGAATATATAGAAAGAGTCAGGACAATGTTATAGCAAAGAATATATGAAATGCCAGTAAATTTGAATATTTCTGTAAAGGGGACCATTTCCTAGCTCCTAAAGTTTACCAAAACTGAGACAAGAGGAAATCATTTAAGGTCCTCATGCCTGCCCTTGTCATTCTGAGAACGCCCTGGCCTCAGAATGCAGCATCTGTAGTCCATGGTAACCTGCGGAGGGGGGGCGGGGCTGAGGGAGTTTGGAACACTGCCCTCACTGAGGGAGTGGGTGTGGCCATCTCTGCTGTGACTGAACAAAGTGCAGGGGAGCAGCGGTCCAAGGGAAGGGCACTCAGAGCTCAGCAGGCCCAGTGTGGTGTCACAAGCATTTAGGCCCAGACCAAAGGGCGCCTTCTTTGTCTGAAGAGCTGCCCAAACTCTCACCTTTCCACTCAGGCCGCCCTCTTACTTGAAGTGTGTTTGGAAGCTGTCCGCGCAGTACACTTCGCTACACAGCTAACCATCGGTCTGGGCATCGTAGCTTCCTGGCAGGTGACCGAAGTTCGCAGGCATATGAGTCCCTGGGACACACGCGGAGAGGCTCCTGCCCGGGCCACAGGCCGCCCACTGCCCCAGCCCCACATCAGGGGCCGCAAAGCAGCCCTGTCTGAGTCCCCTGCCTCTGGAGGGAGTATTGTACCAACACTTCTAGAAATAGGTGTCGTCGCGGGCAACTCATTGGAGGGACACAAATAAATCTTTGCCGACTTTCTGCTGAAACTTAGGAGCGTTCACACCTAAGCCTCTTACAAGGTCAGCTGTTTAGCTAAACATGAGCTCATTATCGAAATTTACACAATAAAGAAGTGATCAGCTACAAGGGGAGACAATCAGCAAAAACAATCAATACCAGAATTAGATTCCCAAGGCCATCCATCAGATGTTGGAATAATCAGGTGCAAGGCAGGATATATACATAACACTGGAACTGAAACAAGAAACAAGGGTGTTTTCAAATTCTGGTACGATCTCTAAAACATTTTTAAAGTACATGTCATTGATAAAGCTAAATACTCAAAGGTTGTGTAATACAACAGATTAATCATTGAGAAGAGTGAAATTATGCTGTTTTGAAAATTATGGCAGGTGAGATTTTCTTCCTAATTATATAAGAAGATTTCTCTAAAACATACACATTATTTCAAAGACTTATTGGCTGTGAAATAAGTTAAGGGTATTTCAAATGGCTTGTCTGCAATGAAAGGTGCTATGTAGGGAATCACAGAAAGTCGAGGGGAAAATATGTCAATATATACATTGCTATAGGTTAAAGTAAGCCTTAGGACAGCAACAATGTAGAGGACCTGACACTTAGAAACTTACAAGTAAGCAGGAATCTTCAAAAGTTCCAATCTTTATAAGTAAAAAGATTTATTAAAATGAATAACCAAGTGTTTTAATTGACATCAGAAGATCAAACAAATAAACCCTGAGAACATAGATAAAAGATAAATAAAGATATGAGCAGAACTTAATACAACAGCAAACGTATAAAATTGGGGTGATTTAGTAAGTCCAAAGAATATTCTTTGAAAAGATTGAAAAGACACACTTTGATTAAGGAAAACAAAAACGTAAGTAAAGAATATACAGAAAGAGTCAGGACAAAGTTATAGCAGAGAATATATGAAATGCCAGTAAATTTGAACATTTCTGTAAAGGGGACCATTTCCTAGCTCCTAAAGTTTACCAAAACTGACACAAGAGGAAATCATTTAAGGTCATCATGTCTGCCCTTGGCATGCTCGGAACGCCCTGGCCTCAGAATGCAGCATCTGTAGTCCATGGTAACCTGCGGAGAGGGGGCGGGGCTGAGCGAGGTTGGAACACTGCCCTCACTGAGGGAGTGGGTGTGGCCAGCTCTGCTGTGACTGACAAAGGCCAGGGGAGCATGTGGCCGAGGGCAGGGCCCTCAGTGCCCGGCAGGCCCAGTGGGGTGTCACAAGCTTTTACGCCCAGGCCAAAAGGCGCCTTCTTTGTCTGAACAGCTGCCCAAACACTCATCTTACCACTCAGGCCGCCCTCTTACTTGAAGTGTGTGTGGAACCTGTCCACGCAGTACACCTCGCTGCACAGCTAACCATAGGTCTGGGCATCGTAGATTCCTGCCAGGTGACCGAAGTTCGCAGGCAGATGGGTCCCTGGGACACATGCGGAGAGGCTCCTGCCTGGGCCACAGGCCGCCCACTACCCCAGCCCCAGATTGGGGGCCACACAGCAGCCCTGTCTGAGTCCTCTGCCTGTAGAGGGAGTATTGGACCAACACATCTAGAAAACGGGGTCCTCGCGGGCAACTCATTGGAGGGACACAAATAAATCTTTGCCGACTGTCTGCTGAAACTTTGGAGCGTTCACACCTAAGCCTCTTACAAGCTCAGCTGTTTAGCTAAACATGATCTCGTGATCGAAATTTACACAATAATGAAGAGATCAGCTACAAGGGGAGAAAATCAGCAAAAACAATCAATACCAGAATTAGATTCCCAAGGCCATCCATCAGATGTTGGAACAATCAGGTGCAAGGCAGGATATATACATAAAACTGGAACTGAAAGAAGAAACCAGGATGTTTTCAAAGTCTAGTATGATCTCTAAAACATTTTTAAAGTACATGTCATTGATAAAGCTAAATACTCAAAGGTTGTGTAATACAACAGATTAATCATTGAGAAGAGTGAAATTATGCTGTTTTGAAAACTATGGCAGGTCAGATTTTCTGCCTAATTATATAAGAAGATTTATCTAAAACCTACACATTATTTCAAAGACTTATTGGCTGTGAAATAAGTTAAGGGTATTTCAAATGGCTTGTCTGCAATGAAAGGTGCTATGTAGGGAATCACAGAAAGTCGAGGGGAAAATATGTCAATATATACATTGCTATATGTTGAACTAAGCCTTAGGACAGCAACAATGTAGAGCACCTGACACTTAGAAACTTGCAAGTAAGCTAGAATCTTCAAAAGTTCAAATCTTTATAAGTAAAAAGATTTATTAAAATGAATAACCAAGTGTTTTAATTGACATCAGAAGATCAAACAAATAAACCCTGAGAACATAGATAAAAGATAAATAAAGATATGAGCAGAACTTAATACAACAGGAAAAGTATAAAATTGAGGTGATTTGGTAAGTCCAAAGAATATTCTTTGAAAAGATTTAAAAGACACACTTTGATTAAGGAAAACAAAAACATAAGTAAAGGATATACAGAAAGAATCAGGACAATGTTATAGCAGAGAATATATGAAATGACAGTAAATTTGAACATTTCTGTAAAGGGGACCATTTCCTAGCTCCTAAAGTTTACCAAAACTGACACAAGAGGAAGTCATTTAAGATCATCATGTCTGCCCTTGGCATTCTCGGAACGCCCTGGCCTCAGAATGCAGCAACTGTAGTCCATGGTAACCTGCGGAGAGGGGGCGGGGCTGAGGGAGGTTGGAACACTGCCCTCACTGAGGGACTGGGTGTGGCCATCTCTGCTGTGACTGAACAAAGTGCAGGGGAGCTTGGGGCCGAGGGCAGGGCCCTCAGAGCCCGGCAGGCCCAGTGGGGTGTCACAAGCATTTAGGCCCAGGCCAAAGGGCGCCTTCTTTGTCTGAACAGCTGCCCAAACTCTCACCTTTCCACTCAGGCCGCCCTCTTACTTGAAGTGTGTGTGGAACCAGTCCACGCAGTACACCTCGATGCACAGCTAACCATAAGTCTGGGCATCGTAGCTTCCTGTCAGGTGACCGAAGTTCGCAGGTAGATGGGTCCCTGGGACACACGCGGAGAGGCTCCTGCCCGGGCCACAGGCCGCCCACTACCCCAGCCCCAGATTGAGGCCACAGAGCAGCCCTGTCTGAGTCCCCTCCCTCTAGAGGGAGTATTGGACCAACATTTCTAGAAAACGGAGTCCTCGCGGGCAACTCATTGGAGGGACACAAATAAATCTTTGCCGACTTTCTGCTGAAACTTAGGAGCATTCACACCTAAGCCTCTTACAAGGTCATCTGTTTAGCTAAACATGAGCTCATGATCTAAATTTACACAATAATGAAGAGATCAGCTAAAAGGGGAGACAATCCGCAAAAACAATCAATACCAGAATTAGATTTCCAAGGCCATCCATCAGATGTTGGAATAATCAGGTGCAAGGCAGGATATATACATAAAACTGGAACTGAAATAAGAAACCAGGATGTTTTCAAAGTCTGGTAGGATCTCTAAAACATTTTTAAAGTACATGTCATTGATAAAGCTAAATACTCAAAGTTTGTGTAATACAACAGATTAATCATTGAGAAGAGTGTAATTATGCTGTTTTGAAAACTATGGCAGGTCAGATTTTCTGCCTAATTGTATAAGAAGATTTATCTAAAACATACACATTATTTCAAAGACTTATTGGCTGTGAAATAAGTTAAGGGTATTTCAAATGGCTTGTCTGCAATGAAAGGTGCTATGTAGGGAATCACAGAAAGTCAAGGGGAAAATATGTCAATATATACATTGCTATACGTAGAACTAAGCCTTAGGACAGCAACAATGTAGAGGACCTGACACTTAGAAACTTGCAAGTAAGCTGGAATCTTCAAAAGTTCAAATATTTATAAGTAAAAAGATTTATTAAAATGAATAACCAAGTGTTTTAATTGACATCAGAAGATCAAACCAATAAACCCTGAGAACATAGATAAAAGAAAAATAAAGATATGAGCAGAACTTAATACAACAGCAAACGTATAAAATTGAGGTGATTTAGTAAGTCCAAAGAATATTCTTTGAAAAGATTTAAAAGACACACTTTGAGTAAGGAAAACAAAAACATAAGTAAAGAATATATAGAAAGAGTCAGGACAATGTTATAGCAAAGAATATATGCAATGCCAGTAAATTTGAATATTTCTGTAAAGGGGACCATTTCCTAGTTCCTAAAGTTTACCAAAACTGAGACAAGACGAAATCATTTAAGGTCCTCATGCCTGCCCTTGTCATTCTGAGAACGCCCTGGCCTCAGAATGCAGCATCTGTAGTCCATGGTAACCTGCGGAGGGGGGGCGGGGCTGAGGGAGTTTGGAACACTGCCCTCACTGAGGGAGTGGGTGTGGCCATCTCTGCTGTGACTGAACAAAGTGCAGGGGAGCAGGGGTCCCAGGGAAGGGCACTCAGAGCCCAGCAGGCCCAGTGTGGTTTCACAAGCATTTAGGCCCAGGCCAAAGGGTGCCTTCTTTGCCTGAACAGCTGCCCAAACTCTCACCTTTCCACTCAGGCCACCCTCTTTCTTGAAGTGTGTGTGGAAGCTGTCCGCGCAGTACACCTCGCTGCACAGCTAACCATAGGACTGGGCATCGTAGCTTCCTGCCAGGTGACCGAAGTTCGCAGGAAGATGGGTCCCTGGGACACACACGGAGAGGCTCCTGCCCGGGCCACAGGCCGCCCACTGCAACAGCCCCAGTTCAGCGGCCAAAAATCAGCCCTGTCTGAGTCTCCTGCCTCTAGAAGGAGTATTGGACCAACACTTCTAGAAAATGGGGTCCTCACGGGCAACTCATTGGAGGGACAGAAATAAATCTTTGCCGACTTTCTGCTGAAACTTAGAAGCGTTCACACCTAAGCCTCTTACAAGGTCAGCTCTTTAGCTAAACATGAGCTCATTATCGAAATTTACACAATAATGAAGTGATCAGCTACAAGGGGAGACAATCAGCAAAAACAATCAATACCAGAATTAGATTCCCAAGGCCATCCATCAGATGTTGGAATAATCAGGTGCAAGGCAGGATATATACATAACACTGGAACTGAAACAAGAAACAAGGGTGTTTTCAAATTCTGGTACGATCTCTAAAACATTTTTAAAGTACATGTCATTGATAAAGCTAAATACTCAAAGGTTGTGTAATACAACAGATTAATCATTGAGAAGAGTGAAATTATGCTGTTTTGAAAATTATGGCAGGTGAGATTTTCTTCCTAATTATATAAGAAGATTTCTCTAAAACATACACATTATTTCAAAGACTTATTGGCTGTGAAATAAGTTAAGGGTATTTCAAATGGCTTGTCTGCAATGAAAGGTGCTATGTAGGGAATCACAGAAAGTCAAGGGGAAAATATGTCAATATATACATTGCTATACGTAGAACTAAGCCTTAGGACAGCAACAATGTAGAGGACCTGACACTTAGAAACTTGCAAGTAAGCTGGAATCTTCAAAAGTTCAAATATTTATAAGTAAAAAGATTTATTAAAATGAATAACCAAGTGTTTTAATTGACATCAGAAGATCAAACCAATAAACCCTGAGAACATAGATAAAAGATAAATAAAGATATGAGCAGAACTTAATACAACAGCAAACGTATAAAATTGAGGTGATTTAGTAAGTCCAAAGAATATTCTTTGAAAAGTTTGAAAAGACACACTTTGATTAAGGAAAACAAAAACATAAGTGAAGAATATACAGAAAGAATCAGGACAATGTTATAGCAGAGAATATATGAAATGCCAGTAAATTTGAACATTTCTGTAAAGGGGACCATTTCCTAGCTCCTAAAGTTTACCAAAACTGACACAAGAGGAAGTCATTTAAGGTCATCATGTCTGCCCTTGGCATTCTCGGAACGCCCTGGCCTCAGAATGCAGCAACTGTAGTCCATGGTAACCTGAGGAGAGGGGGCGGGGCTGAGGCAGGTTGGAACACTGCCCTCACTGAGGGAGTGCGTGTGGCCATCTCTGCTGTGACTGAACAAAGGGCAGGGGAGCATGGGGCCGAGGGCAGGGCCGTCAGAGCCCGGCAGGCCCAGTGGGGTGTCACAAGCATTTAGGCCCAGGCCAAAGGGCGCCTTCTTTGTCTGAACAGCTGCCCAAACTCTCACCTTTCCACTCAGGCCGCCCTCTTACTTGAAGTGTGTGTGGAACCTCTCCACGCAGTACACCTCGCTGCACAGCTAACCATAAGTCTGGGCATCGTAGCTTCCTGTCAGGTGACCGAAGTTCGCAGGTAGATGGGTCCCTGGGACACACGCGGAGAGGCTCCTGCCCGGGCCACAGGCCGCCCACTACCCCAGCCCCAGATTGAGGCCACAGAGCAGCCCTGTCTGAGTCCCCTCCCTCTAGAGGGAGTATTGGACCAACATTTCTAGAAAACGGAGTCCTCGCGGGCAACTCATTGGAGGGACACAAATAAATCTTTGCCGACTTTCTGCTGAAACTTAGGAGCATTCACACCTAAGCCTCTTACAAGGTCATCTGTTTAGCTAAACATGAGCTCATGATCTAAATTTACACAATAATGAAGAGATCAGCTAAAAGGGGAGACAATCCGCAAAAACAATCAATACCAGAATTAGATTTCCAAGGCCATCCATCAGATGTTGGAATAATCAGGTGCAAGGCAGGATATATACATAAAACTGGAACTGAAATAAGAAACCAGGATGTTTTCAAAGTCTGGTAGGATCTCTAAAACATTTTTAAAGTACATGTCATTGATAAAGCTAAATACTCAAAGTTTGTGTAATACAACAGATTAATCATTGAGAAGAGTGTAATTATGCTGTTTTGAAAACTATGGCAGGTCAGATTTTCTGCCTAATTGTATAAGAAGATTTATCTAAAACATACACATTATTTCAAAGACTTATTGGCTGTGAAATAAGTTAAGGGTATTTCAAATGGCTTGTCTGCAATGAAAGGTGCTATGTAGGGAATCACAGAAAGTCAAGGGGAAAATATGTCAATATATACATTGCTATACGTAGAACTAAGCCTTAGGACAGCAACAATGTAGAGGACCTGACACTTAGAAACTTGCAAGTAAGCTGGAATCTTCAAAAGTTCAAATATTTATAAGTAAAAAGATTTATTAAAATGAATAACCAAGTGTTTTAATTGACATCAGAAGATCAAACCAATAAACCCTGAGAACATAGATAAAAGAAAAATAAAGATATGAGCAGAACTTAATACAACAGCAAACGTATAAAATTGAGGTGATTTAGTAAGTCCAAAGAATATTCTTTGAAAAGATTTAAAAGACACACTTTGAGTAAGGAAAACAAAAACATAAGTAAAGAATATATAGAAAGAGTCAGGACAATGTTATAGCAAAGAATATATGCAATGCCAGTAAATTTGAATATTTCTGTAAAGGGGACCATTTCCTAGTTCCTAAAGTTTACCAAAACTGAGACAAGACGAAATCATTTAAGGTCCTCATGCCTGCCCTTGTCATTCTGAGAACGCCCTGGCCTCAGAATGCAGCATCTGTAGTCCATGGTAACCTGCGGAGGGGGGGCGGGGCTGAGGGAGTTTGGAACACTGCCCTCACTGAGGGAGTGGGTGTGGCCATCTCTGCTGTGACTGAACAAAGTGCAGGGGAGCAGGGGTCCCAGGGAAGGGCACTCAGAGCCCAGCAGGCCCAGTGTGGTTTCACAAGCATTTAGGCCCAGGCCAAAGGGTGCCTTCTTTGCCTGAACAGCTGCCCAAACTCTCACCTTTCCACTCAGGCCACCCTCTTTCTTGAAGTGTGTGTGGAAGCTGTCCGCGCAGTACACCTCGCTGCACAGCTAACCATAGGACTGGGCATCGTAGCTTCCTGCCAGGTGACCGAAGTTCGCAGGAAGATGGGTCCCTGGGACACACACGGAGAGGCTCCTGCCCGGGCCACAGGCCGCCCACTGCCCCAGCCCCAGTTCAGCGGCCAAAAATCAGCCCTGTCTGAGTCTCCTGCCTCTAGAAGGAGTATTGGACCAACACTTCTAGAAAATGGGGTCCTCACGGGCAACTCATTGGAGGGACAGAAATAAATCTTTGCCGACTTTCTGCTGAAACTTAGAAGCGTTCACACCTAAGCCTCTTACAAGGTCAGCTCTTTAGCTAAACATGAGCTCATTATCGAAATTTACACAATAATGAAGTGATCAGCTACAAGGGGAGACAATCAGCAAAAACAATCAATACCAGAATTAGATTCCCAAGGCCATCCATCAGATGTTGGAATAATCAGGTGCAAGGCAGGATATATACATAACACTGGAACTGAAACAAGAAACAAGGGTGTTTTCAAATTCTGGTACGATCTCTAAAACATTTTTAAAGTACATGTCATTGATAAAGCTAAATACTCAAAGGTTGTGTAATACAACAGATTAATCATTGAGAAGAGTGAAATTATGCTGTTTTGAAAATTATGGCAGGTGAGATTTTCTTCCTAATTATATAAGAAGATTTATCTAAAACATACACATTATTTCAAAGACTTATTGGCTGTGAAATAAGTTAAGGGTATTTCAAATGGCTTGTCTGCAATGAAAGGTGCTATGTAGGGAATCACAGAAAGTCAAGGGGAAAATATGTCAATATATACATTGCTATACGTAGAACTAAGCCTTAGGACAGCAACAATGTAGAGGACCTGACACTTAGAAACTTGCAAGTAAGCTGGAATCTTCAAAAGTTCAAATATTTATAAGTAAAAAGATTTATTAAAATGAATAACCAAGTGTTTTAATTGACATCAGAAGATCAAACCAATAAACCCTGAGAACATAGATAAAAGATAAATAAAGATATGAGCAGAACTTAATACAACAGCAAACGTATAAAATTGAGGTGATTTAGTAAGTCCAAAGAATATTCTTTGAAAAGTTTGAAAAGACACACTTTGATTAAGGAAAACAAAAACATAAGTGAAGAATATACAGAAAGAATCAGGACAATGTTATAGCAGAGAATATATGAAATGCCAGTAAATTTGAACATTTCTGTAAAGGGGACCATTTCCTAGCTCCTAAAGTTTACCAAAACTGACACAAGAGGAAGTCATTTAAGGTCATCATGTCTGCCCTTGGCATTCTCGGAACGCCCTGGCCTCAGAATGCAGCAACTGTAGTCCATGGTAACCTGAGGAGAGGGGGCGGGGCTGAGGCAGGTTGGAACACTGCCCTCACTGAGGGAGTGCGTGTGGCCATCTCTGCTGTGACTGAACAAAGGGCAGGGGAGCATGGGGCCGAGGGCAGGGCCGTCAGAGCCCGGCAGGCCCAGTGGGGTGTCACAAGCATTTAGGCCCAGGCCAAAGGGCGCCTTCTTTGTCTGAACAGCTGCCCAAACTCTCACCTTTCCACTCAGGCCGCCCTCTTACTTGAAGTGTGTGTGGAACCTCTCCACGCAGTACACCTCGCTGCACAGCTAACCATAGGTCTGGGCATCGTAGCTTCCTGCCAGGTGACCGATGTTCGCAGGTAGATGGGTCCCTGGGACACACGCGGAGAGGCTCCTGCCCGGGCCACATGCCGCCCACTACCCCAGCCCCAGATTGAGGCCACAGAGCAGCCCTGTCTGAGTCCCCTCCCTCTAGAGGGAGTATTGGACCAACATTTCTAGAAAACGGAGTCCTCGCGGGCAACTCATTGGAGGGACACAAATAAATCTTTGCCGACTTTCTGCTGAAACTTAGGAGCATTCACACCTAAGCCTCTTACAAGGTCATCTGTTTAGCTAAACATGAGCTCATGATCTAAATTTACACAATAATAAAGAGATCAGCTAAAAGGGGAGACAATCCGCAAAAACAATCAATACCAGAATTAGATTTCCAAGGCCATCCATCAGATGTTGGAATAATCAGGTGCAAGGCAGGATATATACATAAAACTGGAACTGAAATAAGAAACCAGGATGTTTTCAAAGTCTGGTAGGATCTCTAAAACATTTTTAAAGTACATGTCATTGATAAAGCTAAATACTCAAAGTTTCTGTAATACAACAGATTAATCATTGAGAAGAGTGTAATTATGCTGTTTTGAAAACTATGGCAGGTCAGATTTTCTGCCTAATTATATAAGAAGATTTATCTAAAACATACACATTATTTCAAAGACTTATTGGCTGTGAAATAAGTTAAGGGTATTTCAAATGGCTTGTCTGCAATGAAAGGTGCTATGTAGGGAATCACAGAAAGTCGAGGGGAAAATATGTCAATATATACATTGCTATAGGTTGAACTAAGCCTTAGGACAGCAACAATGTAGAGGACCTGACCCTTAGAAGCTTACAAGTAAGCTGGAATCTTCAAAAGTTCCAATATTTATAAGTAAAAAGATTTATTAAAATGAATAACCAAGTGTTTTAATTGACATCAGAAGATCAAACCAATAAACCCTGAGAACATAGATAAAAGATAAATAAAGATATGAGCAGAACTTAATACAACAGCAAACGTATAAAATTGAGGTGATTTAGTAAGTCCAAAGAATATTCTTTGAAAAGATTGAGAAGACACACTTTGATTAAGGAAAACAAAAACGTAAGTAAAGAATATCCAGAAAGAGACAGGACAAAGTTATAGCAGAGAATATATGAAATGCCAGTAAATTTGAATATTTCTGTAAAGGGGACCATTTCCTAGCTCCTAAAGTTTACCAAAACTGACACAAGAGGAAATCATTTAAGGTCATCAGGTCTGCCCTTGGCATTCTCGGAACGCCCTGGCCTCAGAATTCAGCATCTGTAGTCCATGGTAACCTGCGGAGAGGGGGCGGGGCTGAGTGTGGTTGGAACACTGCCCTCACTGAGGGAGTGGGTGTGGCCAGCTCTGCTGTGACTGAACAATGGCAGGGAAGCAGGGGTCCCAGGGAAGGGCCCTCAGAGCCCAGCAGGCCCAGTGTGGTGTCACAAGCATTTAGGCCCAGACCAAAGGGCACCTTCTTTGTCTGAAGAGCTGCCCAAACTCTAACCTTTCCACTCAGGCCGCCCTCTTACTTGAAGTGTGTTTGGAAGCTGTCCGCGCAGTACACTTCGCTACACAGCTAACCATAGGTCTGGGCATCGTAGCTTCCTGGCAGGTGACCAAAGTTCGCAGGCATATGAGTCCCTGGGACACACGCGGAGAGGCTCCTGCCCGGGCCAAAGGCCGCCCACTGCCCCAGCCCCAGATCAGGGGCCGCAAAGCAGCCCTGTCTGAGTCCCCTGCCTCTGGAGGGAGTATTGTACCAACACTTCTAGAAATAGGTGTCGTCGCGGGCAACTCATTGGAGGGACACAAATAAATCTTTGCCGACTTTCTGCTGAAACTTAGGAGCGTTCACACCTAAGCCTCTTACAAGGTCAGCTGTTTAGCTAAACATGAGCTCATGATCTAAATTTACACAATAATGAAGAGATCAGTTACAAGGGGAGACAATCAGCAAAAACAATCAATACCAGAATTAGATTCCCAAGGCCATCCATCAGATGTTGGAATAATCAGGTGCAAGGCAGGATATATACATAACACTGGAACTGAAACAAGAAACAAGGTTGTTTTCAAAGTCTGGTACGATCTCTAAAACATTTTTAAAGTACATGTCATTGATAAAGCTAAATACTCAAAGGTTGTGTAATCCAACAGATTAATCATTGAGAAGAATGAAATTATGCTGTTTCGAAAACTATGCCAGGTCAGATTTTCTGCCTAATTATATAAGAAGATTTCTCTAAAACATACACATTATTTCAAAGAGTTATTGGCTGTGAAATAACTTAAGGGTATTTCAAATGGCTTGTCTGCAATGAAAGGTGCTATGTAGGGAATCACAGAAACTCGAGGGGAAAATATGTCAATATATACATTGCTATAGGTTAAAGTAAGCCTTAGGACAGCAACAATGTAGAGGACCTGACCCTTAGAAACTTATAATTAAGCTGGAATCTTCAAAAGTTCCAATCTTTATAAGTAAAAAGATTTATTAAAATGAATAACCAAGTGTTTTAATTGACATCAGAAGATCAAACCAATAAACCCTGAGAACATAGATAAAAGATAAATAAAGATATGAGCAGAACTTAATACAACAGCAAACGTATAAAATTGGGGTGATTTAGTAAGTCCAAAGAATATTCTTTGAAAAGATTGAAAAGACACACTTTGATTAAGGAAAACAAAAACGTAAGTAAAGAATATACAGAAAGAGTCAGGACAAAGTTATAGCAGAGAATATATGAAATGCCAGTAAATTTGAACATTTCTGTAAAGGGGACCATTCCCTATCTCCTAAAGTTTACGAAAACTGACACAAGAGGAAATCATTTAAGGTCATCATGTCTGCCCTTGGCATGCTCAGAACGCCCTGGCCTCAGAATGCAGCATCTGTAGTCCATGGTAACCTACGGAGAGGGGGCGGGGCTGAGCGAGGTTGGAACACTGCCCTCACTGAGGGAGTGGGTGTGGCCAGCTCTGCTGTGACTGACAAAGGCCAGGGGAGCATGTGGCCGAGGGCAGGGCCCTCAGTGCCCGGCAGGCCCAGTGGGGTGTCACAAGCTTTTACGCCCAGGTCAAAAGGCGCCTTCTTTATTTGAACATCTGCCCAAACACTCATCTTACCACTCAGGCCGCCCTCTTACTTGAAATGTGTGTGGAACCTGTCCACGCAGTACACCTCGCTGCACAGCTAACCATAGGTCTGGGCATCGTAGATTCCTGCCAGGTGACCGAAGTTCACAGGCAGATGGGTCCCTGGGACACACGCGGAGAGGCTCCTGCCTGGGCCACAGGCCGCCCACTACCCCAACCCCAGATTGGGGGCCACACAGCAGCCCTGTCTGAGTCCTCTGCCTGTAGAGGGAGTATTGGACCAACACATCTAGAAAACGGGGTCCTCGCGGGCAACTCATTGGAGGGACACAAATAAATCTTTGCCGACTTTCTGCCGAAACTTTGGAGCGTTCACACCTAAGCCTCTTACAAGCTCAGCTGTTTAGCTAAACATGATCTCGTGATCGAAATTTACACAATAATGAAGAGATCAGCTACAAGGGGAGAAAATCAGCAAAAACAATCAATACCAGAATTAGATTCCCAAGGCCATCCATCAGATGTTGGAATAATCAGGTGCAACGCAGGATATATACATAAAACTGCAACTGAAAGAAGAAACAAGGATGTTTTCAAAGTCTAGTACGATCTCTAAAACATTTTTAAAGTACATGTCATTGATAAAGCTAAATACTCAAAGGTTGTGTAATACAACAGATTAATCATTGAGAAGAGTGAAATTATGCTGTTTTGAAAACTATGGCAGGTCAGATTTTCTGCCTAATTATATAAGAAGATTTATCTAAAACCTACACATTATTTCAAAGACTTATTGGCTGTGAAATAAGTTAAGGGTATTTCAAATGGCTTGTCTGCAATGAAAGGTGCTATGTAGGGAATCACAGAAAGTCGAGGGGAAAATATGTCAATATATACATTGCTATATGTTGAACTAAGCCTTAGGAGAGCAACAATGTAGAGCACCTGACACTTAGAAACTTGCAAGTAAGCTAGAATCTTCAAAAGTTCAAATCTTTATAAGTAAAAAGATTTATTAAAATGAATAACCAAGTGTTTTAATTGACATCAGAAGATCAAACAAATAAACCCTGAGAACATAGATAAAAGATAAATAAAGATATGAGCAGAACTTAATACAACAGGAAAAGTATAAAATTGAGGTGATTTGGTAAGTCCAAAGAATATTCTTTGAAAAGATTGAAAAGACACACTTTGATTAAGGAAAACAAAAACATAAGTAAAGAATATACAGAAAGAGTCAGGACAATGTTATAGCAGAGAATATATGAAATGACAGTAAATTTGAACATTTCTGTAAAGGGGACCATTTCCTTGCTCCTAAAGTTTACCAAAACTGACACAAGAGGAAGTCATTTAAGATCATCATGTCTGCCCTTGGCATTCTCGGAACGCCCTGGCCTCAGAATGCAGCAACTGTAGTCCATGTTAACCTGCGGAGAGGGGGCGGGGCTTAGGGAGGTTGGAACACTTCCCTCACAGAGGGAGTGGGTGTGGCCAGCTCTGCTGTGACTGACAAAGGCCAGGGGAGCATGTGGCCTAGGGCAGGGCCCTCAGTGCCCGGCAGGCCCAGTGGGGTGTCACAAGCTTTTACGCCCAGGCCAAAAGGCGCCTTCTTTGTCTGAACAGCTGCCCAAACACTCATCTTACCACTCAGGCCGCCCTCTTACTTGAAGTGTCTGTGGATCCTGTCCACGCAGTACACCTCGCTGCACAGCTAACCATAGGTCTGGGCATCGTAGATTCCTGCCAGGTGACCGAAGTTCGCAGGCAGATGGGTCCCTGGGACACACGCGGAGAGGCTCCTGCCTGGGCCACAGGCCGCCCACTACCCCAGCCCCAGATTGGGGGCCACACAGCAGCCCTGTCTGAGTCCTCTGCCTGTAGAGGGAGTATTGGACCAACACATCTAGAAAACGGGGTCCTCGCGGGCAACTCATTGGAGGGACACAAATAAATCTTTGCCGACTTTCTGCTGAAACTTTGGAGCGTTCACACCTAAGCCTCTTACAAGCTCAGCTGTTTAGCTAAACATGATCTCGTGATCGAAATTTACACAATAATGAAGAGATCAGCTACAAGGGGAGAAAATAAGCAAAAACAATCAATACCAGAATTAGATTCCCAAGGCCATCCATCAGATGTTGGAACAATCAGGTGCAAGGCAGGATATATACATAAAACTGGAACTGAAAGAAGAAACAAGGATGTTTTCAAAGTCTAGTACGATCTCTAAAACATTTTTAAAGTACATGTCATTGATAAAGCTAAATACTCAAAGGTTGTGTAATACAACAGATTAATCATTGAGAAGAGTGAAATTATGCTGTTTTGAAAACTATGGCAGGTCAGATTTTCTGCCTAATTATATAAGAAGATTTATCTAAAACCTACACATTATTTCAAAGACTTATTGGCTGTGAAATAAGTTAAGGGTATTTCAAATTGCTTGTCTGCAATGAAAGGTGCTATGTAGGGAATCACAGAAAGTCGAGGGGAAAATATGTCAATATATACATTGCTATATGTTGAACTAAGCCTTAGGACAGCAACAATGTAGAGCACCTGACACTTAGAAACTTGCATGTAAGCTAGAATCTTCAAAAGTTCAAATCTTTATAAGTAAAAAGATTTATTAAAATGAATAACCAAGTGTTTTAATTGACATCAGAAGATCAAACAAATAAACCTTGAGAACATAGATAAAAGATAAATAAAGATATGAGCAGAACTTAATACAACAGGAAAAGTATAAAATTGAGGTGATTTGGTAAGTCCAAAGAATATTCTTTGAAAAGATTGAAAAGACACACTTTGATTAAGGAAAACAAAAACATAAGTAAAGAATATACAGAAAGAGTCAGGACAATGTTATAGCAGAGAATATATGAAATGACAGTAAATTTGAACATTTCTGTGAAGGGGACCATTTCCTAGCTCCTAAAGTTTACCAAAACTGACACAAGAGGAAGTCATTTAAGATCATCATGTCTGCCCTTGGCATTCTCGGAACGCCCTGGCCTCAGAATGCAGCAACTGTAGTCCATGGTAACCTGCGGAGAGGGGGCGGGGCTGAGGGAGGTTGGAACACTGCCCTCACTGAGGGACTGGGTGTGGCCATCTCTGCTGTGACTGAACAAAGTGCAGGGGAGCTTGGGGCCGAGGGCAGGGCCCTCAGAGCCCGGCAGGCCCAGTGGGGTGTCACAAGCATTTAGGCCCAGGCCAAAGGGCGCCTTCTTTGTCTGAACAGCTGCCCAAACTCTCACCTTTCCACTCAGGCCGCCCTCTTACTTGAAGTGTGTGTGGAACCAGTCCACGCAGTACACCTCGATGCACAGCTAACCATAAGTCTGGGCATCGTAGCTTCCTGCCAGGTGACCGAAGTTCGCAGGTAGATGGGTCCCTGGGACACACGCGGAGAGGCTCCTGCCCGGGCCACAGGCCGCCCACTACCCCAGCCCCAGATTGAGGCCACAGAGCAGCCCTGTCTGAGTCCCCTCCCTCTAGAGGGAGTATTGGACCAACATTTCTAGAAAACGGAGTCCTCGCGGGCAACTCATTGGAAGGACACAAATAAATCTTTCCCGACTTTCTGCTGAAACTTAGGAGCATTCACACCTAAGCCTCTTACAAGGTCATCTGTTTAGCTAAACATGAGCTCATGATCTAAATTTACACAATAATGAAGAGATCAGCTAAAAGGGGAGACAATCCGCAAAAACAATCAATACCAGAATTAGATTTCCAAGGCCATCCATCAGATGTTGGAATAATCAGGTGCAAGGCAGGATATATACATAAAACTGGAACTGAAATAAGAAACCAGGATGTTTTCAAAGTCTGGTAGGATCTCTAAAACATTTTTAAAGTACATGTCATTGATAAAGCTAAATACTCAAAGTTTGTGTAATACAACAGATTAATCATTGAGAAGAGTGTAATTATGCTGTTTTGAAAACTATGGCGGGTCAGATTTTCTGCCTAATTGTATAAGAAGATTTATCTAAAACATACACATTATTTCAAAGACTTATTGGCTGTGAAATAAGTTAAGGGTATTTCAAATGGCTTGTCTGCAATGAAAGGTGCTATGTAGGGAATCACAGAAAGTCAAGGGGAAAATATGTCAATATATACATTGCTATACGTAGAACTAAGCCTTAGGACAGCAACAATGTAGAGGACCTGACACTTAGAAACTTGCAAGTAAGCTGGAATCTTCAAAAGTTCAAATATTTATAAGTAAAAAGATTTATTAAAATGAATAACCAAGTATTTTAATTGACATCAGAAGACCAAACCAATAAACCCTGAGAACATAGATAAAAGAAAAATAAAGATATGAGCAGAACTTAATACAACAGCAAACGTATAAAATTGAGGTGATTTAGTAAGTCCAAAGAATATTCTTTGAAAAGTTTGAAAAGACACACTTTGAGTAAGGAACACAAAAACATAAGTAAAGAATATATAGAAAGAGTCAGGACAATGTTATAGCAAAGAATATATGAAATGCCAGTAAATTTGAATATTTCTGTAAAAGGGACCATTTCCTAGCTCCTAAAGTTTACCAAAACTGAGACAAGAGGAAATCATTTAAGGTCCTCATGCCTGGCCTTGGCATTCTGAGAACGCCCTGGCCTCAGAATGCAGCATCTGTAGTCCATGGTAACCTGCGGAGGGGGGGCGGGGCTGAGGGAGTTTGGAACACTGCCTTCACTGAGGGAGTGGGTGTGGCCATCTCTGCTGTGACTGAACAAAGTGCAGGGGAGCAGCGGTCCCAGGGAAGGGCACTCAGAGCCCAGCAGGCCCAGTGTGGTTTCACAAGCATTTAGGCCCAGGCCAAAGGGTGCCTTCTTTGCCTGAACAGCTGCCCAAACTCTTACCTTTCCACTCAGGCCACCCTCTTTCTTGAAGTGTGTGTGGAAGCTGTCCGCGCAGTACACCTCGCTGCACAGCTAACCATAGGACTGGACATCGTAGCTTCCTGCCAGGTGACCGAAGTTCGCAGGAAGATGGGTCCCTGGGACACACACGGAGAGGCTCCTGCCCGGGCCACAGGCCTCCCACTGCCCCAGCCCCAGTTCAGCGGCCGAAAATCAGCCCTGTCTGAGTCTCCTGCCTCTAGAAGGTGTATGGGACCAACACTTCTAGAAAATGGGGTCCTCACGGGCAACTCATTGGAGGGACAGAAATAAATCTTTGCCGACTTTCTGCTGAAACTTAGGAGCGTTCACACCTAAGCCTCTTACAAGGTCAGCTCTTTAGCTAAACATGAGCTCATTATCGAAATTTACACAATAATGAAGTGATCAGCTACAAGGGGAGACAATCAGCAAAAACAATCAATACCAGAATTAGATTCCCAAGGCCATCCATCAGATGTTGGAATAATCAGGTGCAAGGCAGGATATATACATAACACTGGAACTGAAACAAGAAACAAGGGTGTTTTCAAATTCCGGTACGATCTCTAAAACATTTTTAAAGTACATGTCATTGATAAAGCTAAATACTCAAAGATTGTGTAATCCAACAGATTAATCATTGAGAAGAGTGAAATTATGCTGTTTTGAAAATTATGGCAGGTGAGATTTTCTTCCTAATTATATAAGAAGATTTCTCTAAAACATACACATTATTTCAAAGACTTATTGGCTGTGAAATAAGTTAGGGTATTTCAAATGGCTTGTCTGCAATGAAAGGTGCTATGTAGGGAATCACAGAAAGTCGAGGGGAAAATATGTCAATATATACATTGCTATATGTAGAACTAAGCCTTAGGACAGCAACAATGTAGAGGACCTGACACTTAGAAACTTGCAAGTAAGCTGGAATCTTCAAAAGTTCAAATCTTTATAAGTAAAAAGATTTATTAAAATGAATAACCAAGTGTTTTAATTGACATCAGAAGATCAAACCAATAAACCCTGAGAACATAGATAAAAGATAAATAAAGATATGAGCAGAACTTAATACAACAGCAAACGTATAAAGTTGAGGTGATTTAGTAAGTCCAAAGAATATTCTTTGAAAAGATTGAAAAGACACACTTTGAGTAAGGAAAACAAAAACATAAGTGAAGAATATACAGAAAGAATCAGGACAATGTTATAGCAGAGAATATATGAAATGCCAGTAAATTTGAATATTTCTGTAAAGGGGACCATTTCCTAGCTCCTAAAGTTTACCAAAACTGACACAAGAGGAAGTCATTTAAGGTCATCATGTCTGCCCTTGGCATTCTCGGAACGCCCTGGCCTCAGAATGCAGCAACTGTAGTCCATGGTAACCTGCGGAGAGGGGGCGGGGCTGAGGGAGGTTGGAACACTGCCCTCACTGAGGGACTGGGTGTTGCCATCTCTGCTGTGACTGAACAAAGTGCAGGGGAGCTTGGGGCCGAGGGCAGGGCCCTCAGAGCCCGGCAGGCCCAGTGGGGTGTCACAAGCATTTAGGCCCAGGCCAAAGGGCGCCTTCTTTGTCTGAACAGCTGCCCAAACTCTCACCTTTCCACTCAGGCCGCCCTCTTACTTGAAGTGTGTGTGGAACCTCTCCACGCAGTACACCTCGCTGCACAGCTAACCATAGGTCTGGGCATCGTAGCTTCCTGCCAGGTGACCGATGTTCGCAGGTAGATCGGTCCCTGGGACACACGCGGAGAGGCTCCTGCCCGGGCCACAGGCCGCCCACTACCCCAGCCCCAGATTGGTGCCGCACAGCAGCCCTGTCTGAGTTCCCTCCCTCTAGAGGGAGTATTTAACCAACACTTCTAGAAAACGGACTCCTCGCGCGCAACTCATTGGAGGGACACAAATTAATCTTTGCCGACTTTCTGCTGAAACTTAGGAGCATTCACACCTAAGCCTCTTACACGGTCAGCTGTTTAGCTAAACATGAGCTCATGATCTAAATTTACAGAATAATGAAGAGATCAGCTACAAGGGGAGACAATCAGCAAAAACAATCAGTACCATAATTAGATTCCCAAAGCCATCCATCAGATGTTGGAATAATCAGGTGCAAGGCAGGATATATACAGAAAACTGGAACTGAAACATGAAACAAGGATGTTTTCAAAGTCTGGTAGGATCTCTAAAACATTTTTAAAGTACATGTCATTGATAAAGCTAACTACTCAAAGGTTGTGTAATACAACAGATTAATCATTGAGAAGAGTGAAATTATGCTGTTTCGAAAACTATGGCAGGTCAGATTTTCTGCCTAATTATATAAGAAGATTTCTCTAAAACATACACATTATTTCAAAGAGTTATTGGCTGTGAAATAACTTAAGGGTATTTCAAATGGCTTGTCTGCAATGAAAGGTGCTATGTAGGGAATCACAGAAAGTCGAGGGGAAAATATGTCAATATATACATTGCTATAGGTTAAAGTAAGCCTTAGGACAGCAACAATGTAGAGGACCTGACCCTTAGAAACTTACAATTAAGCTGGAATCTTCAAAAGTTCCAATCTTTATAAGTAAAAAGATTTATTAAAATGAATAACCAAGTGTTTTAATTGACATCAGAAGATCAAACAAATAAACCCTGAGAACATAGATAAAAGATAAATAAAGATATGAGCAGAACTTAATACAACAGCAAACGTATAAAATTGGGGTGATTTAGTAAGTCCAAAGAATATTCTTTGAAAAGATTGAAAAGACACACTTTGATTAAGGAAAACAAAAACGTAAGTAAAGAATATACAGAAAGAGTCAGGACAAAGTTATAGCAGAGAATATATGAAATGCCAGTAAATTTGAACATTTCTGTAAAGGGGACCATTTCCTAGCTCCTAAAGTTTACCAAAACTGACACAAGAGGAAATCATTTAAGGTCATCATGTCTGCCCTTGGCATGCTCGGAACGCCCTGGCCTCAGAATGCAGCATCTGTAGTCCATGGTAACCTGCGGAGAGGGGGCGGGGCTGAGCGAGGTTGGAACACTGCCCTCACTGAGGGAGTGGGTGTGGCCAGCTCTGCTGTGACTGAACAAAGGCCAGGGGAGCATGTGGCCGAGGGCAGGGCCCTCATTGCCCGGCAGGCCCAGTGGGGTGTCACAAGCTTTTACGCCCAGGCCAAAAGGCGCCTTCTTTGTCTGAACAGCTGCCCAAACACTCATCTTACCACTCAGGCCGCCCTCTTACTTGAAGTGTGTGTGGAACCTGTCCACGCAGTACACCTCGCTGCACAGCTAACCATAGGTCTGGGCATCGTAGATTCCTGCCAGGTGACCGAAGTTCGCAGGCAGATGGGTCCCTGGGACACACGCGGAGAGGCTCCTGCCTGGGCCACAGGCCGCCCACTACCCCAGCCCCAGATTGGGGGCCACACAGCAGCCCTGTCTGAGTCCTCTGCCTGTAGAGGGAGTATTGGACCAACACATCTAGAAAACGGGGTCCTCGCGGGCAACTCATTGGAGGGACACAAATAAATCTTTGCCGACTTTCTGCTGAAACTTTGGAGCGTTCACACCTAAGCCTCTTACAAGCTCAGCTGTTTAGCTAAACATGATCTCGTGATCGAAATTTACACAATAATGAAGAGATCAGCTACAAGGGGAGAAAATCAGCAAAAACAATCAATACCAGAATTAGATTCCCAAGGCCATCCATCAGATGTTGGAACAATCAGGTGCAAGGCAGGATATATACATAAAACTGGAACTGAAAGAAGAAACAAGGATGTTTTCAAAGTCTAGTATGATCTCTAAAACATTTTTAAAGTACATGTCATTGATAAAGCTAAATACTCAAAGGTTGTGTAATACAACAGATTAATCATTGAGAAGAGTGAAATTATGCTGTTTTGAAAACTATGGCAGGTCAGATTTTCTGCCTAATTATATAAGAAGATTTATCTAAAACCTACACATTATTTCAAAGACTTATTGGCTGTGAAATAAGTTAAGGGTATTTCAAATGGCTTGTCTGCAATGAAAGGTGCTATGTAGGGAATCACAGAAAGTCGAGGGGAAAATATGTCAATATATACATTGCTATATGTTGAACTAAGCCTTAGGACAGCAACAATGTAGAGCACCTGACACTTAGAAACTTGCAAGTAAGCTAGAATCTTCAAAAGTTCAAATCTTTATAAGTAAAAAGATTTATTAAAATGAATAACCAAGTGTTTTAATTGACATCAGAAGATCAAACAAATAAACCCTGAGAACATAGATAAAAGATAAATAAAGATATGAGCAGAACTTAATACAACAGGAAAAGTATAAAATTGAGGTGATTTGGTAATTCCAAAGAATATTCTTTGAAAAGATTTAAAAGACACACTTTGATTAAGGAAAACAAAAACATAAGTAAAGGATATACAGAAAGAGTCAGGACAATGTTATAGCAGAGAATATATGAAATGACAGTAAATTTGAACATTTCTGTAAAGGGGACCATTTCCTAGCTCCTAAAGTTTACCAAAACTGACACAAGAGGAAGTCATTTAAGATCATCATGTCTGCCCTTGGCATTCTCGGAACGCCCTGGCCTCAGAATGCAGCAACTGTAGTCCATGGTAACCTGCGGAGAGGGGGCGGGGCTGAGGGAGGTTGGAACACTGCCCTCACTGAGGGACTGGGTGTGGCCATCTCTGCTGTGACTGAACAAAGTGCAGGGGAGCTTGGGGCCGAGGGCAGGGCCCTCAGAGCCCGGCAGGCCCAGTGGGGTGTCACAAGCATTTAGGCCCAGGCCAAAGGGCGCCTTCTTTGTCTGAACAGCTGCCCAAACTCTCACCTTTCCACTCAGGCCGCCCTCTTACTTGAAGTGTGTGTGGAACCAGTCCACGCAGTACACCTCGATGCACAGCTAACCATAAGTCTGGGCATCGTAGCTTCCTGTCAGGTGACCAAAGTTCGCAGGTAGATGGGTCCCTGGGACACACGCGGAGAGGCTCCTGCCAGGGCCACAGGCCGCCCACTACCCCAGCCCCAGATTGAGGCCACAGAGCAGCCCTGTCTGAGTCCCCTCCCTCTAGAGGGAGTATTGGACCAACATTTCTAGAAAACGGAGTCCTCGCGGGCAACTCATTGGAGGGACACAAATAAATCTTTGCCGACTTTCTGCTGAAACTTAGGAGCATTCACACCTAAGCCTCTTACAAGGTCATCTGTTTAGCTAAACATGAGCTCATGATCTAAATTTACACAATAATGAAGAGATCAGCTAAAAGGGGAGACAATCCACAAAAACAATCAATACCAGAATTAGATTTCCAAGGCCATCCATCAGATGTTGGAATAATCAGGTGCAAGGCAAGATATATACATAAAACTGGAACTGAAATAAGAAACCAGGATGTTTTCAAAGTCTGGTAGGATCTCTAAAACATTTTTAAAGTACATGTCATTGATAAAGCTAAATACTCAAAGTTTGTGTAATACAACAGATTAATCATTGAGAAGAGTGTAATTATGCTGTTTTGAAAACTATGGCAGGTCAGATTTTCTGCCTAATTGTATAAGAAGATTTATCTAAAACATACACATTATTTCAAAGACTTATTGGCTGTGAAATAAGTTAAGGGTATTTCAAATGGCTTGTCTGCAATGAAAGGTGCTATGTAGGGAATCACAGAAAGTCAAGGGGAAAATATGTCAATATATACATTGCTATACGTAGAACTAAGCCTTAGGACAGCAACAATGTAGAGGACCTGACACTTAGAAACTTGCAAGTAAGCTGGAATCTTCAAAAGTTCAAATATTTATAAGTAAAAAGATTTATTAAAATGAATAACCAAGTGTTTTAATTGACATCAGAAGATCAAACCAATAAACCCTGAGAACATAGATAAAAGAAAAATAAAGATATGAGCAGAACTTAATACAACAGCAAACGTATAAAATTGAGGTGATTTAGTAAGTCCAAATAATATTCTTTGAAAAGATTTAAAAGACACACTTTGAGTAAGGAAAACAAAAACATAAGTAAAGAATATATAGAAAGAGTCAGGACAGTGTTATAGCAAAGAATATATGAAATGCCAGTAAATTTGAATATTTCTGTAAAGGGGACCATTTCCTAGCTCCTAAAGTTTACCAAAACTGAGACAAGAGGAAATCATTTAAGGTTCTCATGCCTGCCCTTGTCATTCTGAGAACGCCCTGGCCTCAGAATGCAGCATCTGTAGTCCATGGTAACCTGCGGAGGGGGGGCGGGGCTGAGGGAGTTTGGAACACTGCCCTCACTGAGGGAGTGGGTGTGGCCATCTCTGCTGTGACTGAACAAAGTGCAGGGGAGCAGCGGTCCAAGGGAAGGGCACTCAGAGCCCAGCAGGCCCAGTGTGGTTTCACAAGCATTTAGGCCCAGGCCAAAGGGTGCCTTCTTTGCCTGAACAGCTGCCCAAACTCTCACCTTTCCACTCAGGCCACCCTCTTTCTTGAAGTGTGTGTGGAAGCTGTCCGCGCAGTACACCTCGCTGCACAGCTAACCATAGGACTGGGCATCGTAGCTTCCTGCCAGGTGACCGAAGTTCGCACGAAGATGGGTCCCTGGGACACACACGGAGAGGCTCCTGCCCGGGCCACAGGCCGCCCACTGCCCCAGCCCCAGTTCAGCGGCCGAAAATCAGCCCTGTCTGAGTCTCCTGCCTCTAGAAGGAGTATTGGACCAACACTTCTAGAAAATGGGGTCCTCACGGGCAACTCATTGGAGGGACAGAAATAAATCTTTGCCGACTTTCTGCTGAAACTTAGAAGCGTTCACACCTAAGCCTCTTACAAGGTCAGGTCTTTAGCTAAACATGAGCTCATTATCGAAATTTACACAATAATGAAGTGATCAGCTACAAGGGGAGACAATCAGCAAAAACAATCAATACCAGAATTAGATTCCCAAGGCCATCCATCAGATGTTGGAATAATCAGGTGCAAGGCAGGATATATACATAACACTGGAACTGAAACAAGAAACAAGGGTGTTTTCAAATTCTGGTACGATCTCTAAAACATTTTTAAAGTACATGTCATTGATAAAGCTAAATACTCAAAGGTTGTGTAATACAACAGATTAATCATTGAGAAGAGTGAAATTATGCTGTTTTGAAAATTATGGCAGGTGAGATTTTCTTCCTAATTATATAAGAAGATTTCTCTAAAACATACACATTATTTCAAAGACTTATTGGCTGTGAAATAAGTTAAGGGTATTTCAAATGGCTTGTCTGCAATGAAAGGTGCTATGTAGGGAATCACAGAAAGTCAAGGGGAAAATATGTCAATATATACATTGCTATACGTAGAACTAAGCCTTAGGACAGCAACAATGTAGAGGACCTGACACTTAGAAACTTGCAAGTAAGCTGGAATCTTCAAAAGTTCAAATATTTATAAGTAAAAAGATTTATTAAAATGAATAACCAAGTGTTTGAATTGACATCAGAAGATCAAACCAATAAACCCTGAGAACACAGATAAAAGATAAATAAAGATATGAGCAGAACTTAATACAACAGCAAACGTATAAAATTGAGGTGATTTAGTAAGTCCAAAGAATATTCTTTGAAAAGATTTAAAACACACACTTTGAGTAAGGAAAACAAAAACATAAGTAAAGAATATACAGAAAGAGTCAGGACAATGTTATAGCAGAGAATATATGAAATGCCAGTAAATTTGAACATTTCTGTGAAGGGGACCATTTCCTAGCTCCTAAAGTTTACCAAAAATGACACAAGAGGAAATCATTTATGGTCATCATGTCTGCCCTTGGCATGCTCGGAATGCCCTGGCCTCAGAATGCAGCATCTGTAGTCCATGGTAACCTGCGGAGAGGGGGCGGGGCTCAGCGAGGTTGGAACACTGCCCTCAGTGAGGGAGTGGGTGTGGCCAGCTCTGCTGTGACTGAACAAAGGCCAGGGGAGCATGTGGCCGAGGGCAGGGCCCTCAGTGCCCGGCAGGCCCAGTGGGGTGTCACAAGCTTTTACGCCCAGGCCAAAGGGCGCCTTCTTTGTCTGAACAGCTGCCCAAACACTCATCTTACCACTCAGGCCGCCCTCTTACTTGAAGTGTGTGTGGAACCTGTCCACGCAGTACACCTCGCTGCACAGCTAACCATAGGTCTGGGCATCGTAGATTCCTGCCAGGTGACCGAAGTTCGCAGGCAGATGGGTCCCTGGGACACACGCGGAGAGGCTCCTGCCTGGGCCACAGGCCGCCCACTACCCCAGCCCCAGATTGGGGGCCACACAGCAGCCCTGTCTGAGTCCTCTGCCTGTAGAGGGAGTATTGGACCAACACATCTAGAAAACGGGGTCCTCGCGGGCAACTCATTGGAGGGACACAAATAAATCTTTGCCGACTTTCTGCTGAAACTTTGGAGCGTTCACACCTAAGCCTCTTACAAGCTCAGCTGTTTAGCTAAACATGATCTCGTGATCGAAATTTACACAATAATGAAGAGTTCAGCTACAAGGGGAGAAAATCAGCAAAAACAATCAATACCAGAATTAGATTCCCAAGGCCATCCATCAGATGTTGGAACAATCAGGTGCTAGGCAGGATATATACATAAAACTGGAACTGAAAGAAGAAACAAGGATGTTTTCAAAGTCTAGTACGATCTCTAAAATATTTTTAAAGTACATGTCATTGATAAAGCTAAATACTCAATTGTTGTGTAATACAACAGATTAATCATTGAGAAGAGTGAAATTATGCTGTTTTGAAAACTATGGCAGGTCAGATTTTCTGCCTAATTATATAAGAAGATTTATCTAAAACATACACATTATTTCAAAGACTTATTGGCTGTGAAATAAGTTAGGGGTATTTCAAATGGCTTGTCTGCAATGAAAGGTGCTATGTAGGGAATCACAGAAAGTCGAGGGGAAAATATGTCAATATATACATTGCTATAGGTTGAACTAAGCCTTAGGACAGCAACAATGTAGAGGACCTGACCCTTAGAAGCTTACAAGTAAGCTGGAATCTTCAAAAGTTCCAATATTTATAAGTAAAAAGATTTATTAAAATGAATAACCAAGTGTTTTAATTGACATCAGAAGATCAAACCAATAAACCCTGAGAACATAGATAAAAGATAAATAAAGATATGAGCAGAACTTAATACAACAGCAAACGTATAAAATTGAGGTGATTTAGTAAGTCCAAAGAATATTCTTTGAAAAGATTGAGAAGACACACTTTGATTAAGGAAAACAAAAACGTAAGTAAAGAATATCCAGAAAGAGACAGGACAAAGTTATAGCAGAGAATATATGAAATGCCAGTAAATTTGAATATTTCTGTAAAGGGGACCATTTCCTAGCTCCTAAAGTTTACCAAAACTGACACAAGACGAAGTCATTTAAGGTCATCAGGTCTGCCCTTGGCATTCTCGGAACGCCCTGGCCTCAGAATTCAGCATCTGTAGTCCATGGTAACCTGCGGAGAGGGGGCGGGGCTGAGTGTGGTTGGAACACTGCCCTCACTGAGGGAGTGGGTGTGGCCATCTCTGCTGTGACTGAACAATGGCAGGGGAGCATGGGTCCCAGGGAAGGGCCCTCAGAGCCCAGCAGGCCCAGTGTGGTGTCACAAGCATTTAGGCCCAGACCAAAGGGCGCCTTCTTTGTCTGAAGAGCTGCCCAAACTCTCATCTTTCCACTCAGGCCGCCCTCTTACTTGAAGTGTGTTTGGAAGCTGTCCGCGCAGTACACTTCGCTACACAGCTAACCATCGCTCTGGGCATCGTAGCTTCCTGGCAGGTGACCGAAGTTCGCAGGCATATGAGTCCCTGGGACACACGCGGAGAGGCTCCTGCCCGGGCCACAGGCCGCCCACTGCCCCAGCCCCAGATCAGGGGCCGCAAAGCAGCCCTGTCTGAGTCCCCTGCCTCTGGAGGGAGTATTGTACCAACACTTCTAGAAATAGGTGTCGTCGCGGGCAACTCATTGGAGGGACACAAATAAATCTTTGCCGACTTTCTGCTGAAACTTAGGAGCGTTCACACCTAAGCCTCTTACAAGGTCAGCTGTTTAGCTAAACATGAGCTCATGATCTAAATTTACGCAATAATGAAGAGATCAGCTACAAGGGGAGACAATCAGCAAAAACAATCAATACCAGAATTAGATTCCCAAGGCCATCCATCAGATGTTGGAATAATCAGGTGCAAGGCAGGATATATACATAAAACTGGAACTGAAACAAGAAACAAGGATGTTTTCAAAGTCTGGTACGATCTCTAAAACATTTTTAAAGTACATGTCATTGATAAAGCTAAATACTCAAAGGTTGTGTAATCCAACAGATTAATCATTGAGAAGAGTGAAATTATTCTGTTTTGAAAACTATGGCAGGTCAGATTTTCTGCCTAATTATATAAGAAGATTTCTCTAAAACATACACATTATTTCAAAGAGTTATTGGCTGTGAAATAACTTAAGGGTATTTCAAATGGCTTGTCTGCAATGAAAGGTGCTAGGTAGGGAATCACAGAAAGTCGAGGGGAAAATGTGTCAATATATACATTGCTATAGGTGAAATAAGCCTTAGGACAGCAACAATGTAGAGGACCTGACCCTTAGAAGCTTACAAGTAAGCTGGAATCTTCAAAAGTTACAATTTTTATAAGTAAAAATATTTATTAAAATGAATAACCAAGTGTTTTAATTGACATCAGAAGATCAAACCAATAAACCCTGAGAACATAGATAAAAGAAAAATAAAGATATGAGCAGAACTTAATACAACAGCAAACGTATAAAATTGAGGTGATTTAGTAAGTCCAAAGAATATTCTTTGAAAAGATTTAAAAGACACACTTTGAGTAAGGAAAACAAAAACATAAGTAAAGAATATATAGAAAGAGTCAGGACAATGTTATAGCAAAGAATATATGAAATGCCAGTAAATTTGAATATTTCTGTAAAGGGGACCATTTCCTAGCTCCTAAAGTTTACCAAAACTGAGACAAGAGGAAATCATTTAAGGTCCTCATGCCTGCCCTTGTCATTCTGAGAACGCCCTGGCCTCAGAATGCAGCATCTGTAGTCCATGGTAACCTGCGGAGGGGGGGCGGGGCTGAGGGAGTTTGGAACACTGCCCTCACTGAGGGAGTGGGTGTGGCCATCTCTGCTGTGACTGAACAAAGTGCAGGGGAGCAGCGGTCCAAGGGAAGGGCACTCAGAGCTCAGCAGGCCCAGTGTGGTGTCACAAGCATTTAGGCCCAGACCAAAGGGCGCCTTCTTTGTCTGAAGAGCTGCCCAAACTCTCACCTTTCCACTCAGGCCGCCCTCTTACTTGAAGTGTGTTTGGAAGCTGTCCGCGCAGTACACTTCGCTACACAGCTAACCATCGGTCTGGGCATCGTAGCTTCCTGGCAGGTGACCGAAGTTCGCAGGCATATGAGTCCCTGGGACACACGCGGAGAGGCTCCTGCCCGGGCCACAGGCCGCCCACTGCCCCAGCCCCAGATCAGGGGCCGCAAAGCAGCCCTGTCTGAGTCCCCTGCCTCTGGAGGGAGTATTGTACCAACACTTCTAGAAATAGGTGTCGTCGCGGGCAACTCATTGGAGGGACACAAATAAATCTTTGCCGACTTTCTGCTGAAACTTAGGAGCGTTCACACCTAAGCCTCTTACAAGGTCAGCTGTTTAGCTAAACATGAGCTCATGATCTAAATTTACGCAATAATGAAGAGATCAGCTACAAGGGGAGACAATCAGCAAAAACAATCAATACCAGAATTAGATTCCCAAGGCCATCCATCAGATGTTGGAATAATCAGGTGCAAGGCAGGATATATACATAAAACTGGAACTGAAACAAGAAACAAGGATGTTTTCAAAGTCTGGTACGATCTCTAAAACATTTTTAAAGTACATGTCATTGATAAAGCTAAATACTCAAAGGTTGTGTAATCCAACAGATTAATCATTGAGAAGAGTGAAATTATTCTGTTTTGAAAACTATGGCAGGTCAGATTTTCTGCCTAATTATATAAGAAGATTTCTCTAAAACATACACATTATTTCAAAGAGTTATTGGCTGTGAAATAACTTAAGGGTATTTCAAATGGCTTGTCTGCAATGAAAGGTGCTAGGTAGGGAATCACAGAAAGTCGAGGGGAAAATGTGTCAATATATACATTGCTATAGGTGAAATAAGCCTTAGGACAGCAACAATGTAGAGGACCTGACCCTTAGAAGCTTACAAGTAAGCTGGAATCTTCAAAAGTTACAATTTTTATAAGTAAAAATATTTATTAAAATGAATAACCAAGTGTTTTAATTGACATCAGAAGATCAAACCAATAAACCCTGAGAACATAGATAAAAGAAAAATAAAGATATGAGCAGAACTTAATACAACAGCAAACGTATAAAATTGAGGTGATTTAGTAAGTCCAAAGAATATTCTTTGAAAAGATTTAAAAGACACACTTTGAGTAAGGAAAACAAAAACATAAGTAAAGAATATATAGAAAGAGTCAGGACAGTGTTATAGCAAAGAATATATGAAATGCCAGTAAATTTGAATATTTCTGTAAAGGGGACCATTTCCTAGCTCCTAAAGTTTACCAAAACTGAGACAAGAGGAAATCATTTAAGGTCCTCATGCCTGCCCTTGTCATTCTGAGAACGCCCTGGCCTCAGAATGCAGCATCTGTAGTCCATGGTAACCTGCGGAGGGGGGGCGGGGCTGAGGGAGTTTGGAACACTGCCCTCACTGAGGGAGTGGGTGTGGCCATCTCTGCTGTGACTGAACAAAGTGCAGGGGAGCAGCGGTCCAAGGGAAGGGCACTCAGAGCCCAGCAGGCCCAGTGTGGTTTCACAAGCATTTAGGCCCAGGCCAAAGGGTGCCTTCTTTGCCTGAACAGCTGCCCAAACTCTCACCTTTCCACTCAGGCCACCCTCTTTCTTGAAGTGTGTGTGGAAGCTGTCCGCGCAGTACACCTCGCTGCACAGCTAACCATAGGACTGGGCATCGTAACTTCCTGCCAGGTGACCGAAGTTCGCAGGAAGATGGGTCCCTGGGACACACACGGAGAGGATCCTGCCCGGGCCACAGGCCGCCCACTGCCCCAACCCCAGTTCAGCGGCCGAAAATCAGCCCTGTCTGAGTCTCCTGCCTCTAGAAGGAGTATTGGACCAACACTTCTAGAAAATGGGGTCCTCACGGGCAACTCATTGGAGGGACAGAAATAAATCTTTGCCGACTTTCTGCTGAAACTTAGGAGCGTTCACACCTAAGCCTAATACAAGGTCAGCTCTTTAGCTAAACATGAGCTCATTATCGAAATTTACACAATAATGAAGTGATCAGCTACAAGGGGAGACAATCAGCAAAAACAATCAATACCAGAATTAGATTCCCAAGGCCATCCATCAGATGTTGGAATAATCAGGTGCAAGGCAGGATATATACATAACACTGGAACTGAAACAAGAAACAAGGGTGTTTTCAAATTCTGGTACGATCTCTAAAACATTTTTAAAGTACATGTCATTGATAAAGCTAAATACTCAAAGGTTGTGTAATACAACAGATTAATCATTGAGAAGAGTGAAATTATGCTGTTTTGAAAATTATGGCAGGTGAGATTTTCTTCCTAATTATATAAGAAGATTTCTCTAAAACATACACATTATTTCAAAGACTTATTGGCTGTGAAATAAGTTAAGGGTATTTCAAATGGCTTGTCTGCAATGAAAGGTGCTATGTAGGGAATCACAGAAAGTCGAGGGGAAAATATGTCAATATATACATTGCTATAGGTTAAAGTAAGCCTTAGGACAGCAACAATGTAGAGGACCTGACACTTAGAAACTTACAAGTAAGCAGGAATCTTCAAAAGTTCCAATCTTTATAAGTAAAAAGATTTATTAAAATGAATAACCAAGTGTTTTAATTGACATCAGAAGATCAAACAAATAAACCCTGAGAACATAGATAAAAGATAAATAAAGATATGAGCAGAACTTAATACAACAGCAAACGTATAAAATTGGGGTGATTTAGTAAGTCCAAAGAATATTCTTTGAAAAGATTGAAAAGACACACTTTGATTAAGGAAAACAAAAACGTAAGTAAAGAATATACAGAAAGAGTCAGGACAAAGTTATAGCAGAGAATATATGAAATGCCAGTAAATTTGAACATTTCTGTAAAGGGGACCATTTCCTAGCTCCTAAAGTTTACCAAAACTGACACAAGAGGAAATCATTTAAGGTCATCATGTCTGCCCTTGGCATGCTCGGAACGCCCTGGCCTCAGAATGCAGCATCTGTAGTCCATGGTAACCTGCGGAGAGGGGGCGGGGCTGAGCGAGGTTGGAACACTGCCCTCACTGAGGGAGTGGGTGTGGCCAGCTCTGCTGTGACTGACAAAGGCCAGGGGAGCATGTGGCCGAGGGCAGGGCCCTCAGTGCCCGGCAGGCCCAGTGGGGTGTCACAAGCTTTTACGCCCAGGCCAAAAGGCGCCTTCTTTGTCTGAACAGCTGCCCAAACACTCATCTTACCACTCAGGCCGCCCTCTTACTTGAAGTGTGTGTGGAACCTGTCCACGCAGTACACCTCGCTGCACAGCTAACCATAGGTCTGGGCATCGTAGATTCCTGCCAGGTGACCGAAGTTCGCAGGCAGATGGGTCCCTGGGACACACGCGGAGAGGCTCCTGCCTGGGCCACAGGCCGCCCACTACCCCAGCCCCAGATTGGGGGCCACACAGCAGCCCTGTCTGAGTCCTCTGCCTGTAGAGGGAGTATTGGACCAACACATCTAGAAAACGGGGTCCTCGCGGGCAACTCATTGGAGGGACACAAATAAATCTTTGCCGACTGTCTGCTGAAACTTTGGAGCGTTCACACCTAAGCCTCTTACAAGCTCAGCTGTTTAGCTAAACATGATCTCGTGATCGAAATTTACACAATAATGAAGAGATCAGCTACAAGGGGAGAAAATCAGCAAAAACAATCAATACCAGAATTAGATTCCCAAGGCCATCCATCAGATGTTGGAACAATCAGGTGCAAGGCAGGATATATACATAAAACTGGAACTGAAAGAAGAAACCAGGATGTTTTCAAAGTCTAGTATGATCTCTAAAACATTTTTAAAGTACATGTCATTGATAAAGCTAAATACTCAAAGGTTGTGTAATACAACAGATTAATCATTGAGAAGAGTGAAATTATGCTGTTTTGAAAACTATGGCAGGTCAGATTTTCTGCCTAATTATATAAGAAGATTTATCTAAAACCTACACATTATTTCAAAGACTTATTGGCTGTGAAATAAGTTAAGGGTATTTCAAATGGCTTGTCTGCAATGAAAGGTGCTATGTAGGGAATCACAGAAAGTCGAGGGGAAAATATGTCAATATATACATTGCTATATGTTGAACTAAGCCTTAGGACAGCAACAATGTAGAGCACCTGACACTTAGAAACTTGCAAGTAAGCTAGAATCTTCAAAAGTTCAAATCTTTATAAGTAAAAAGATTTATTAAAATGAATAACCAAGTGTTTTAATTGACATCAGAAGATCAAACAAATAAACCCTGAGAACATAGATAAAAGATAAATAAAGATATGAGCAGAACTTAATACAACAGGAAAAGTATAAAATTGAGGTGATTTGGTAAGTCCAAAGAATATTCTTTGAAAAGATTTAAAAGACACACTTTGATTAAGGAAAACAAAAACATAAGTAAAGGATATACAGAAAGAGTCAGGACAATGTTATAGCAGAGAATATATGAAATGACAGTAAATTTGAACATTTCTGTAAAGGGGACCATTTCCTAGCTCCTAAAGTTTACCAAAACTGACACAAGAGGAAGTCATTTAAGATCATCATGTCTGCCCTTGGCATTCTCGGAACGCCCTGGCCTCAGAATGCAGCAACTGTAGTCCATGGTAACCTGCGGAGAGGGGGCGGGGCTGAGGGAGGTTGGAACACTGCCCTCACTGAGGGACTGGGTGTGGCCATCTCTGCTGTGACTGAACAAAGTGCAGGGGAGCTTGGGGCCGAGGGCAGGGCCCTCAGAGCCCGGCAGGCCCAGTGGGGTGTCACAAGCATTTAGGCCCAGGCCAAAGGGCGCCTTCTTTGTCTGAACAGCTGCCCAAACTCTCACCTTTCCACTCAGGCCGCCCTCTTACTTGAAGTGTGTGTGGAACCAGTCCACGCAGTACACCTCGATGCACAGCTAACCATAAGTCTGGGCATCGTAGCTTCCTGTCAGGTGACCGAAGTTCGCAGGTAGATGGGTCCCTGGGACACACGCGGAGAGGCTCCTGCCCGGGCCACAGGCCGCCCACTACCCCAGCCCCAGATTGAGGCCACAGAGCAGCCCTGTCTGAGTCCCCTCCCTCTAGAGGGAGTATTGGACCAACATTTCTAGAAAACGGAGTCCTCGCGGGCAACTCATTGGAGGGACACAAATAAATCTTTCCCGACTTTCTGCTGAAACTTAGGAGCATTCACACCTAAGCCTCTTACAAGGTCATCTGTTTAGCTAAACATGAGCTCATGATCTAAATTTACACAATAATGAAGAGATCAGCTAAAAGGGGAGACAATCCGCAAAAACAATCAATACCAGAATTAGATTTCCAAGGCCATCCATCAGATGTTGGAATAATCAGGTGCAAGGCAGGATATATACATAAAACTGGAACTGAAATAAGAAACCAGGATGTTTTCAAAGTCTGGTAGGATCTCTAAAACATTTTTAAAGTACATGTCATTGATAAAGCTAAATACTCAAAGTTTGTGTAATACAACAGATTAATCATTGAGAAGAGTGTAATTATGCTGTTTTGAAAACTATGGCAGGTCAGATTTTCTGCCTAATTGTATAAGAAGATTTATCTAAAACATACACATTATTTCAAAGACTTATTGGCTGTGAAATAAGTTAAGGGTATTTCAAATGGCTTGTCTGCAATGAAAGGTGCTATGTAGGGAATCACAGAAAGTCAAGGGGAAAATATGTCAATATATACATTGCTATACGTAGAACTAAGCCTTAGGACAGCAACAATGTAGAGGACCTGACACTTAGAAACTTGCAAGTAAGCTGGAATCTTCAAAAGTTCAAATATTTATAAGTAAAAAGATTTATTAAAATGAATAACCAAGTGTTTTAATTGACATCAGAAGATCAAACCAATAAACCCTGAGAACATAGATAAAAGAAAAATAAAGATATGAGCAGAACTTAATACAACAGCAAACGTATAAAATTGAGGTGATTTAGTAAGTCCAAAGAATATTCTTTGAAAAGATTTAAAAGACACACTTTGAGTAAGGAAAACAAAAACATAAGTAAAGAATATATAGAAAGAGTCAGGACAATGTTATAGCAAAGAATATATGCAATGCCAGTAAATTTGAATATTTCTGTAAAGGGGACCATTTCCTAGCTCCTAAAGTTTACCAAAACTGAGACAAGACGAAATCATTTAAGGTCCTCATGCCTGCCCTTGTCATTCTGAGAACGCCCTGGCCTCAGAATGCAGCATCTGTAGTCCATGGTAACCTGCGGAGGGGGGGCGGGGCTGAGGGAGTTTGGAACACTGCCCTCACTGAGGGAGTGGGTGTGGCCATCTCTGCTGTGACTGAACAAAGTGCAGGGGAGCAGGGGTCCCAGGGAAGGGCACTCAGAGCCCAGCAGGCCCAGTGTGGTTTCACAAGCATTTAGGCCCAGGCCAAAGGGTGCCTTCTTTGCCTGAACAGCTGCCCAAACTCTCACCTTTCCACTCAGGCCACCCTCTTTCTTGAAGTGTGTGTGGAAGCTGTCCGCGCAGTACACCTCGCTGCACAGCTAACCATAGGACTGGGCATCGTAGCTTCCTGCCAGGTGACCGAAGTTCGCAGGAAGATGGGTCCCTGGGACACACACGGAGAGGCTCCTGCCCGGGCCACAGGCCGCCCACTGCCCCAGCCCCAGTTCAGCGGCCAAAAATCAGCCCTGTCTGAGTCTCCTGCCTCTAGAAGGAGTATTGGACCAACACTTCTAGAAAATGGGGTCCTCACGGGCAACTCATTGGAGGGACAGAAATAAATCTTTGCCGACTTTCTGCTGAAACTTAGAAGCGTTCACACCTAAGCCTCTTACAAGGTCAGCTCTTTAGCTAAACATGAGCTCATTATCGAAATTTACACAATAATGAAGTGATCAGCTACAAGGGGAGACAATCAGCAAAAACAATCAATACCAGAATTAGATTCCCAAGGCCATCCATCAGATGTTGGAATAATCAGGTGCAAGGCAGGATATATACATAACACTGGAACTGAAACAAGAAACAAGGGTGTTTTCAAATTCTGGTACGATCTCTAAAACATTTTTAAAGTACATGTCATTGATAAAGCTAAATACTCAAAGGTTGTGTAATACAACAGATTAATCATTGAGAAGAGTGAAATTATGCTGTTTTGAAAATTATGGCAGGTGAGATTTTCTTCCTAATTATATAAGAAGATTTCTCTAAAACATACACATTATTTCAAAGACTTATTGGCTGTGAAATAAGTTAAGGGTATTTCAAATGGCTTGTCTGCAATGAAAGGTGCTATGTAGGGAATCACAGAAAGTCAAGGGGAAAATATGTCAATATATACATTGCTATACGTAGAACTAAGCCTTAGGACAGCAACAATGTAGAGGACCTGACACTTAGAAACTTGCAAGTAAGCTGGAATCTTCAAAAGTTCAAATATTTATAAGTAAAAAGATTTATTAAAATGAATAACCAAGTGTTTTAATTGACATCAGAAGATCAAACCAATAAACCCTGAGAACATAGATAAAAGATAAATAAAGATATGAGCAGAACTTAATACAACAGCAAACGTATAAAATTGAGGTGATTTAGTAAGTCCAAAGAATATTCTTTGAAAAGTTTGAAAAGACACACTTTGATTAAGGAAAACAAAAACATAAGTGAAGAATATACAGAAAGAATCAGGACAATGTTATAGCAGAGAATATATGAAATGCCAGTAAATTTGAACATTTCTGTAAAGGGGACCATTTCCTAGCTCCTAAAGTTTACCAAAACTGACACAAGAGGAAGTCATTTAAGGTCATCATGTCTGCCCTTGGCATTCTCGGAACGCCCTGGCCTCAGAATGCAGCAACTGTAGTCCATGGTAACCTGAGGAGAGGGGGCGGGGCTGAGGCAGGTTGGAACACTGCCCTCACTGAGGGAGTGCGTGTGGCCATCTCTGCTGTGACTGAACAAAGGGCAGGGGAGCATGGGGCCGAGGGCAGGGCCGTCAGAGCCCGGCAGGCCCAGTGGGGTGTCACAAGCATTTAGGCCCAGGCCAAAGGGCGCCTTCTTTGTCTGAACAGCTGCCCAAACTCTCACCTTTCCACTCAGGCCGCCCTCTTACTTGAAGTGTGTGTGGAACCTCTCCACGCAGTACACCTCGCTGCACAGCTAACCATAGGTCTGGGCATCGTAGCTTCCTGCCAGGTGACCGATGTTCGCAGGTAGATGGGTCCCTGGGACACACGCGGAGAGGCTCCTGCCCGGGCCACAGGCCGCCCACTACCCCAGCCCCAGATTGAGGCCACAGAGCAGCCCTGTCTGAGTCCCCTCCCTCTAGAGGGAGTATTGGACCAACATTTCTAGAAAACGGAGTCCTCGCGGGCAACTCATTGGAGGGACACAAATAAATCTTTGCCGACTTTCTGCTGAAACTTAGGAGCATTCACACCTAAGCCTCTTACAAGGTCATCTGTTTAGCTAAACATGAGCTCATGATCTAAATTTACACAATAATGAAGAGATCAGCTAAAAGGGGAGACAATCCGCAAAAACAATCAATACCAGAATTAGATTTCCAAGGCCATCCATCAGATGTTGGAATAATCAGGTGCAAGGCAGGATATATACAGAAAACTGGAACTGAAACAAGAAACAAGGATGTTTTCAAAGTCTGGTAGGATCTCTAAAACATTTTTAAAGTACATGTCATTGATAAAGCTAAATACTCAAAGTTTCTGTAATACAACAGATTAATCATTGAGAAGAGTGTAATTATGCTGTTTTGAAAACTATGGCAGGTCAGATTTTCTGCCTAATTATATAAGAAGATTTATCTAAAACATACACATTATTTCAAAGACTTATTGGCTGTGAAATAAGTTAAGGGTATTTCAAATGGCTTGTCTGCAATGAAAGGTGCTATGTAGGGAATCACAGAAAGTCGAGGGGAAAATATGTCAATATATACATTGCTATAGGTTGAACTAAGCCTTAGGACAGCAACAATGTAGAGGACCTGACCCTTAGAAGCTTACAAGTAAGCTGGAATCTTCAAAAGTTCCAATATTTATAAGTAAAAAGATTTATTAAAATGAATAACCAAGTGTTTTAATTGACATCAGAAGATCAAACCAATAAACCCTGAGAACATAGATAAAAGATAAATAAAGATATGAGCAGAACTTAATACAACAGCAAACGTATAAAATTGAGGTGATTTAGTAAGTCCAAAGAATATTCTTTGAAAAGATTGAGAAGACACACTTTGATTAAGGAAAACAAAAACGTAAGTAAAGAATATCCAGAAAGAGACAGGACAAAGTTATAGCAGAGAATATATGAAATGCCAGTAAATTTGAATATTTCTGTAAAGGGGACCATTTCCTAGCTCCTAAAGTTTACCAAAACTGACACAAGACGAAGTCATTTAAGGTCATCAGGTCTGCCCTTGGCATTCTCGGAACGCCCTGGCCTCAGAATTCAGCATCTGTAGTCCATGGTAACCTGCGGAGAGGGGGCGGGGCTGAGTGTGGTTGGAACACTGCCCTCACTGAGGGAGTGGGTGTGGCCATCTCTGCTGTGACTGAACAATGGCAGGGGAGCATGGGTCCCAGGGAAGGGCCCTCAGAGCCCAGCAGGCCCAGTGTGGTGTCACAAGCATTTAGGCCCAGACCAAAGGGCGCCTTCTTTGTCTGAAGAGCTGCCCAAACTCTCACCTTTCCACTCAGGCCGCCCTCTTACTTGAAGTGTGTTTGGAAGCTGTCCGCGCAGTACACTTCGCTACACAGCTAACCATCGGTCTGGGCATCGTAGCTTCCTGGCAGGTGACCGAAGTTCGCAGGCATATGAGTCCCTGGGACACACGCGGAGAGGCTCCTGCCCGAGCCACAGGCCGCCCACTGCCCCAGCCCCAGATCAGGGGCCGCAAAGCAGCCCTGTCTGAGTCCCCTGCCTCTGGAGGGAGTATTGTACCAACACTTCTAGAAATAGGTGTCGTCGCGGGCAACTCATTGGAGGGACACAAATAAATCTTTGCCGACTTTCTGCTGAAACTTAGGAGCGTTCACACCTAAGCCTCTTACAAGGTCAGCTGTTTAGCTAAACATGAGCTCATGATCTAAATTTACGCAATAATGAAGAGATCAGCTACAAGGGGAGACAATCAGCAAAAACAATCAATACCAGAATTAGATTCCCAAGGCCATCCATCAGATGTTGGAATAATCAGGTGCAAGGCAGGATATATACATAAAACTGGAACTGAAACAAGAAACAAGGATGTTTTCAAAGTCTGGTACGATCTCTAAAACATTTTTAAAGTACATGTCATTGATAAAGCTAAATACTCAAAGGTTGTGTAATCCAACAGATTAATCATTGAGAAGAGTGAAATTATTCTGTTTTGAAAACTATGGCAGGTCAGATTTTCTGCCTAATTATATAAGAAGATTTCTCTAAAACATACACATTATTTCAAAGAGTTATTGGCTGTGAAATAACTTAAGGGTATTTCAAATGGCTTGTCTGCAATGAAAGGTGCTAGGTAGGGAATCACAGAAAGTCGAGGGGAAAATGTGTCAATATATACATTGCTATAGGTGAAATAAGCCTTAGGACAGCAACAATGTAGAGGACCTGACCCTTAGAAGCTTACAAGTAAGCTGGAATCTTCAAAAGTTACAATTTTTATAAGTAAAAATATTTATTAAAATGAATAACCAAGTGTTTTAATTGACATCAGAAGATCAAACCAATAAACCCTGAGAACATAGATAAAAGAAAAATAAAGATATGAGCAGAACTTAATACAACAGCAAACGTATAAAATTGAGGTGATTTAGTAAGTCCAAAGAATATTCTTTGAAAAGATTTAAAAGACACACTTTGAGTAAGGAAAACAAAAACATAAGTAAAGAATATATAGAAAGAGTCAGGACAATGTTATAGCAAAGAATATATGAAATGCCAGTAAATTTGAATATTTCTGTAAAGGGGACCATTTCCTAGCTCCTAAAGTTTACCAAAACTGAGACAAGAGGAAATCATTTAAGGTCCTCATGCCTGCCCTTGTCATTCTGAGAACGCCCTGGCCTCAGAATGCAGCATCTGTAGTCCATGGTAACCTGCGGAGGGGGGGCGGGGCTGAGGGAGTTTGGAACACTGCCCTCACTGAGGGAGTGGGTGTGGCCATCTCTGCTGTGACTGAACAAAGTGCAGGGGAGCAGCGGTCCAAGGGAAGGGCACTCAGAGCTCAGCAGGCCCAGTGTGGTGTCACAAGCATTTAGGCCCAGACCAAAGGGCGCCTTCTTTGTCTGAAGAGCTGCCCAAACTCTCACCTTTCCACTCAGGCCGCCCTCTTACTTGAAGTGTGTTTGGAAGCTGTCCGCGCAGTACACTTCGCTACACAGCTAACCATCGGTCTGGGCATCGTAGCTTCCTGGCAGGTGACCGAAGTTCGCAGGCATATGAGTCCCTGGGACACACGCGGAGAGGCTCCTGCCCGGGCCACAGGCCGCCCACTGCCCCAGCCCCAGATCAGGGGCCGCAAAGCAGCCCTGTCTGAGTCCCCTGCCTCTGGAGGGAGTATTGTACCAACACTTCTAGAAATAGGTGTCGTCGCGGGCAACTCATTGGAGGGACACAAATAAATCTTTGCCGACTTTCTGCTGAAACTTAGGAGCGTTCACACCTAAGCCTCTTACAAGGTCAGCTGTTTAGCTAAACATGAGCTCATGATCTAAATTTACGCAATAATGAAGAGATCAGCTACAAGGGGAGACAATCAGCAAAAACAATCAATACCAGAATTAGATTCCCAAGGCCATCCATCAGATGTTGGAATAATCAGGTGCAAGGCAGGATATATACATAAAACTGGAACTGAAACAAGAAACAAGGATGTTTTCAAAGTCTGGTACGATCTCTAAAACATTTTTAAAGTACATGTCATTGATAAAGCTAAATACTCAAAGGTTGTGTAATCCAACAGATTAATCATTGAGAAGAGTGAAATTATTCTGTTTTGAAAACTATGGCAGGTCAGATTTTCTGCCTAATTATATAAGAAGATTTCTCTAAAACATACACATTATTTCAAAGAGTTATTGGCTGTGAAATAACTTAAGGGTATTTCAAATGGCTTGTCTGCAATGAAAGGTGCTAGGTAGGGAATCACAGAAAGTCGAGGGGAAAATGTGTCAATATATACATTGCTATAGGTGAAATAAGCCTTAGGACAGCAACAATGTAGAGGACCTGACCCTTAGAAGCTTACAAGTAAGCTGGAATCTTCAAAAGTTACAATTTTTATAAGTAAAAATATTTATTAAAATGAATAACCAAGTGTTTTAATTGACATCAGAAGATCAAACCAATAAACCCTGAGAACATAGATAAAAGAAAAATAAAGATATGAGCAGAACTTAATACAACAGCAAACGTATAAAATTGAGGTGATTTAGTAAGTCCAAAGAATATTCTTTGAAAAGATTTAAAAGACACACTTTGAGTAAGGAAAACAAAAACATAAGTAAAGAATATATATAAAGAGTCAGGACAGTGTTATAGCAAAGAATATATGAAATGCCAGTAAATTTGAATATTTCTGTAAAGGGGACCATTTCCTAGCTCCTAAAGTTTACCAAAACTGAGACAAGAGGAAATCATTTAAGGTCCTCATGCCTGCCCTTGTCATTCTGAGAACGCCCTGGCCTCAGAATGCAGCATCTGTAGTCCATGGTAACCTGCGGAGGGGGGGCGGGGCTGAGGGAGTTTGGAACACTGCCCTCACTGAGGGAGTGGGTGTGGCCATCTCTGCTGTGACTGAACAAAGTGCAGGGGAGCAGCGGTCCAAGGGAAGGGCACTCAGAGCCCAGCAGGCCCAGTGTGGTTTCACAAGCATTTAGGCCCAGGCCAAAGGGTGCCTTCTTTGCCTGAACAGCTGCCCAAACTCTCACCTTTCCACTCAGGCCACCCTCTTTCTTGAAGTGTGTGTGGAAGCTGTCCGCGCAGTACACCTCGCTGCACAGCTAACCATAGGACTGGGCATCGTAACTTCCTGCCAGGTGACCGAAGTTCGCAGGAAGATGGGTCCCTGGGACACACACGGAGAGGATCCTGCCCGGGCCACAGGCCGCCCACTGCCCCAACCCCAGTTCAGCGGCCGAAAATCAGCCCTGTCTGAGTCTCCTGCCTCTAGAAGGAGTATTGGACCAACACTTCTAGAAAATGGGGTCCTCACGGGCAACTCATTGGAGGGACAGAAATAAATCTTTGCCGACTTTCTGCTGAAACTTAGGAGCGTTCACACCTAAGCCTAATACAAGGTCAGCTCTTTAGCTAAACATGAGCTCATTATCGAAATTTACACAATAATGAAGTGATCAGCTACAAGGGGAGACAATCAGCAAAAACAATCAATACCAGAATTAGATTCCCAAGGCCATCCATCAGATGTTGGAATAATCAGGTGCAAGGCAGGATATATACATAACACTGGAACTGAAACAAGAAACAAGGGTGTTTTCAAATTCTGGTACGATCTCTAAAACATTTTTAAAGTACATGTCATTGATAAAGCTAAATACTCAAAGGTTGTGTAATACAACAGATTAATCATTGAGAAGAGTGAAATTATGCTGTTTTGAAAATTATGGCAGGTGAGATTTTCTTCCTAATTATATAAGAAGATTTCTCTAAAACATACACATTATTTCAAAGACTTATTGGCTGTGAAATAAGTTAAGGGTATTTCAAATGGCTTGTCTGCAATGAAAGGTGCTATGTAGGGAATCACAGAAAGTCGAGGGGAAAATATGTCAATATATACATTGCTATAGGTTAAAGTAAGCCTTAGGACAGCAACAATGTAGAGGACCTGACACTTAGAAACTTACAAGTAAGCAGGAATCTTCAAAAGTTCCAATCTTTATAAGTAAAAAGATTTATTAAAATGAATAACCAAGTGTTTTAATTGACATCAGAAGATCAAACAAATAAACCCTGAGAACATAGATAAAAGATAAATAAAGATATGAGCAGAACTTAATACAACAGCAAACGTATAAAATTGGGGTGATTTAGTAAGTCCAAAGAATATTCTTTGAAAAGATTGAAAAGACACACTTTGATTAAGGAAAACAAAAACGTAAGTAAAGAATATACAGAAAGAGTCAGGACAAAGTTATAGCAGAGAATATATGAAATGCCAGTAAATTTGAACATTTCTGTAAAGGGGACCATTTCCTAGCTCCTAAAGTTTACCAAAACTGACACAAGAGGAAATCATTTAAGGTCATCATGTCTGCCCTTGGCATGCTCGGAACGCCCTGGCCTCAGAATGCAGCATCTGTAGTCCATGGTAACCTGCGGAGAGGGGGCGGGGCTGAGCGAGGTTGGAACACTGCCCTCACTGAGGGAGTGGGTGTGGCCAGCTCTGCTGTGACTGACAAAGGCCAGGGGAGCATGTGGCCGAGGGCAGGGCCCTCAGTGCCCGGCAGGCCCAGTGGGGTGTCACAAGCTTTTACGCCCAGGCCAAAAGGCGCCTTCTTTGTCTGAACAGCTGCCCAAACACTCATCTTACCACTCAGGCCGCCCTCTTACTTGAAGTGTGTGTGGAACCTGTCCACGCAGTACACCTCGCTGCACAGCTAACCATAGGTCTGGGCATCGTAGATTCCTGCCAGGTGACCGAAGTTCGCAGGCAGATGGGTCCCTGGGACACACGCGGAGAGGCTCCTGCCTGGGCCACAGGCCGCCCACTACCCCAGCCCCAGATTGGGGGCCACACAGCAGCCCTGTCTGAGTCCTCTGCCTGTAGAGGGAGTATTGGACCAACACATCTAGAAAACGGGGTCCTCGCGGGCAACTCATTGGAGGGACACAAATAAATCTTTGCCGACTGTCTGCTGAAACTTTGGAGCGTTCACACCTAAGCCTCTTACAAGCTCAGCTGTTTAGCTAAACATGATCTCGTGATCGAAATTTACACAATAATGAAGAGATCAGCTACAAGGGGAGAAAATCAGCAAAAACAATCAATACCAGAATTAGATTCCCAAGGCCATCCATCAGATGTTGGAACAATCAGGTGCAAGGCAGGATATATACATAAAACTGGAACTGAAAGAAGAAACCAGGATGTTTTCAAAGTCTAGTATGATCTCTAAAACATTTTTAAAGTACATGTCATTGATAAAGCTAAATACTCAAAGGTTGTGTAATACAACAGATTAATCATTGAGAAGAGTGAAATTATGCTGTTTTGAAAACTATGGCAGGTCAGATTTTCTGCCTAATTATATAAGAAGATTTATCTAAAACCTACACATTATTTCAAAGACTTATTGGCTGTGAAATAAGTTAAGGGTATTTCAAATGGCTTGTCTGCAATGAAAGGTGCTATGTAGGGAATCACAGAAAGTCGAGGGGAAAATATGTCAATATATACATTGCTATATGTTGAACTAAGCCTTAGGACAGCAACAATGTAGAGCACCTGACACTTAGAAACTTGCAAGTAAGCTAGAATCTTCAAAAGTTCAAATCTTTATAAGTAAAAAGATTTATTAAAATGAATAACCAAGTGTTTTAATTGACATCAGAAGATCAAACAAATAAACCCTGAGAACATAGATAAAAGATAAATAAAGATATGAGCAGAACTTAATACAACAGGAAAAGTATAAAATTGAGGTGATTTGGTAAGTCCAAAGAATATTCTTTGAAAAGATTTAAAAGACACACTTTGATTAAGGAAAACAAAAACATAAGTAAAGGATATACAGAAAGAGTCAGGACAATGTTATAGCAGAGAATATATGAAATGACAGTAAATTTGAACATTTCTGTAAAGGGGACCATTTCCTAGCTCCTAAAGTTTACCAAAACTGACACAAGAGGAAGTCATTTAAGATCATCATGTCTGCCCTTGGCATTCTCGGAACGACCTGGCCTCAGAATGCAGCAACTGTAGTCCATGGTAACCTGCGGAGAGGGGGCGGGGCTGAGGGAGGTTGGAACACTGCCCTCACTGAGGGACTGGGTGTGGCCATCTCTGCTGTGACTGAACAAAGTGCAGGGGAGCTTGGGGCCGAGGGCAGGGCCCTCAGAGCCCGGCAGGCCCAGTGGGGTGTCACAAGCATTTAGGCCCAGGCCAAAGGGCGCCTTCTTTGTCTGAACAGCTGCCCAAACTCTCACCTTTCCACTCAGGCCGCCCTCTTACTTGAAGTGTGTGTGGAACCAGTCCACGCAGTACACCTCGATGCACAGCTAACCATAAGTCTGGGCATCGTAGCTTCCTGTCAGGTGACCGAAGTTCGCAGGTAGATGGGTCCCTGGGACACACGCGGAGAGGCTCCTGCCCGGGCCACAGGCCGCCCACTACCCCAGCCCCAGATTGAGGCCACAGAGCAGCCCTGTCTGAGTCCCCTCCCTCTAGAGGGAGTATTGGACCAACATTTCTAGAAAACGGAGTCCTCGCGGGCAACTCATTGGAGGGACACAAATAAATCTTTGCCGACTTTCTGCTGAAACTTAGGAGCATTCACACCTAAGCCTCTTACAAGGTCATCTGTTTAGCTAAACATGAGCTCATGATCTAAATTTACACAATAATGAAGAGATCAGCTAAAAGGGGAGACAATCCGCAAAAACAATCAATACCAGAATTAGATTTCCAAGGCCATCCATCAGATGTTGGAATAATCAGGTGCAAGGCAGGATATATACATAAAACTGGAACTGAAATAAGAAACCAGGATGTTTTCAAAGTCTGGTAGGATCTCTAAAACATTTTTAAAGTACATGTCATTGATAAAGCTAAATACTCAAAGTTTGTGTAATACAACAGATTAATCATTGAGAAGAGTGTAATTATGCTGTTTTGAAAACTATGGCAGGTCAGATTTTCTGCCTAATTGTATAAGAAGATTTATCTAAAACATACACATTATTTCAAAGACTTATTGGCTGTGAAATAAGTTAAGGGTATTTCAAATGGCTTGTCTGCAATGAAAGGTGCTATGTAGGGAATCACAGAAAGTCAAGGGGAAAATATGTCAATATATACATTGCTATACGTAGAACTAAGCCTTAGGACAGCAACAATGTAGAGGACCTGACACTTAGAAACTTGCAAGTAAGCTGGAATCTTCAAAAGTTCAAATATTTATAAGTAAAAAGATTTATTAAAATGAATAACCAAGTGTTTTAATTGACATCAGAAGATCAAACCAATAAACCCTGAGAACATAGATAAAAGAAAAATAAAGATATGAGCAGAACTTAATACAACAGCAAACGTATAAAATTGAGGTGATTTAGTAAGTCCAAAGAATATTCTTTGAAAAGATTTAAAAGACACACTTTGAGTAAGGAAAACAAAAACATAAGTAAAGAATATATAGAAAGAGTCAGGACAATGTTATAGCAAAGAATATATGCAATGCCAGTAAATTTGAATATTTCTGTAAAGGGGACCATTTCCTAGCTCCTAAAGTTTACCAAAACTGAGACAAGACGAAATCATTTAAGGTCCTCATGCCTGCCCTTGTCATTCTGAGAACGCCCTGGCCTCAGAATGCAGCATCTGTAGTCCATGGTAACCTGCGGAGGGGGGGCGGGGCTGAGGGAGTTTGGAACACTGCCCTCACTGAGGGAGTGGGTGTGGCCATCTCTGCTGTGACTGAACAAAGTGCAGGGGAGCAGGGGTCCCAGGGAAGGGCACTCAGAGCCCAGCAGGCCCAGTGTGGTTTCACAAGCATTTAGGCCCAGGCCAAAGGGTGCCTTCTTTGCCTGAACAGCTGCCCAAACTCTCACCTTTCCACTCAGGCCACCCTCTTTCTTGAAGTGTGTGTGGAAGCTGTCCGCGCAGTACACCTCGCTGCACAGCTAACCATAGGACTGGGCATCGTAGCTTCCTGCCAGGTGACCGAAGTTCGCAGGAAGATGGGTCCCTGGGACACACACGGAGAGGCTCCTGCCCGGGCCACAGGCCGCCCACTGCCCCAGCCCCAGTTCAGCGGCCAAAAATCAGCCCTGTCTGAGTCTCCTGCCTCTAGAAGGAGTATTGGACCAACACTTCTAGAAAATGGGGTCCTCACGGGCAACTCATTGGAGGGACAGAAATAAATCTTTGCCGACTTTCTGCTGAAACTTAGAAGCGTTCACACCTAAGCCTCTTACAAGGTCAGCTCTTTAGCTAAACATGAGCTCATTATCGAAATTTACACAATAATGAAGTGATCAGCTACAAGGGGAGACAATCAGCAAAAACAATCAATACCAGAATTAGATTCCCAAGGCCATCCATCAGATGTTGGAATAATCAGGTGCAAGGCAGGATATATACATAACACTGGAACTGAAACAAGAAACAAGGGTGTTTTCAAATTCTGGTACGATCTCTAAAACATTTTTAAAGTACATGTCATTGATAAAGCTAAATACTCAAAGGTTGTGTAATACAACAGATTAATCATTGAGAAGAGTGAAATTATGCTGTTTTGAAAATTATGGCAGGTGAGATTTTCTTCCTAATTATATAAGAAGATTTCTCTAAAACATACACATTATTTCAAAGACTTATTGGCTGTGAAATAAGTTAAGGGTATTTCAAATGGCTTGTCTGCAATGAAAGGTGCTATGTAGGGAATCACAGAAAGTCAAGGGGAAAATATGTCAATATATACATTGCTATACGTAGAACTAAGCCTTAGGACAGCAACAATGTAGAGGACCTGACACTTAGAAACTTGCAAGTAAGCTGGAATCTTCAAAAGTTCAAATATTTATAAGTAAAAAGATTTATTAAAATGAATAACCAAGTGTTTTAATTGACATCAGAAGATCAAACCAATAAACCCTGAGAACATAGATAAAAGATAAATAAAGATATGAGCAGAACTTAATACAACAGCAAACGTATAAAATTGAGGTGATTTAGTAAGTCCAAAGAATATTCTTTGAAAAGTTTGAAAAGACACACTTTGATTAAGGAAAACAAAAACATAAGTGAAGAATATACAGAAAGAATCAGGACAATGTTATAGCAGAGAATATATGAAATGCCAGTAAATTTGAACATTTCTGTAAAGGGGACCATTTCCTAGCTCCTAAAGTTTACCAAAACTGACACAAGAGGAAGTCATTTAAGGTCATCATGTCTGCCCTTGGCATTCTCGGAACGCCCTGGCCTCAGAATGCAGCAACTGTAGTCCATGGTAACCTGAGGAGAGGGGGCGGGGCTGAGGCAGGTTGGAACACTGCCCTCACTGAGGGAGTGCGTGTGGCCATCTCTGCTGTGACTGAACAAAGGGCAGGGGAGCATGGGGCCGAGGGCAGGGCCGTCAGAGCCCGGCAGGCCCAGTGGGGTGTCACAAGCATTTAGGCCCAGGCCAAAGGGCGCCTTCTTTGTCTGAACAGCTGCCCAAACTCTCACCTTTCCACTCAGGCCGCCCTCTTACTTGAAGTGTGTGTGGAACCTCTCCACGCAGTACACCTCGCTGCACAGCTAACCATAGGTCTGGGCATCGTAGCTTCCTGCCAGGTGACCGATGTTCGCAGGTAGATGGGTCCCTGGGACACACGCGGAGAGGCTCCTGCCCGGGCCACAGGCCGCCCACTACCCCAGCCCCAGATTGAGGCCACAGAGCAGCCCTGTCTGAGTCCCCTCCCTCTAGAGGGAGTATTGGACCAACATTTCTAGAAAACGGAGTCCTCGCGGGCAACTCATTGGAGGGACACAAATAAATCTTTGCCGACTTTCTGCTGAAACTTAGGAGCATTCACACCTAAGCCTCTTACAAGGTCATCTGTTTAGCTAAACATGAGCTCATGATCTAAATTTACACAATAATGAAGAGATCAGCTAAAAGGGGAGACAATCCGCAAAAACAATCAATACCAGAATTAGATTTCCAAGGCCATCCATCAGATGTTGGAATAATCAGGTGCAAGGCAGGATATATACATAAAACTGGAACTGAAATAAGAAACCAGGATGTTTTCAAAGTCTGGTAGGATCTCTAAAACATTTTTAAAGTACATGTCATTGATAAAGCTAAATACTCAAAGTTTCTGTAATACAACAGATTAATCATTGAGAAGAGTGTAATTATGCTGTTTTGAAAACTATGGCAGGTCAGATTTTCTGCCTAATTATATAAGAAGATTTATCTAAAACATACACATTATTTCAAAGACTTATTGGCTGTGAAATAAGTTAAGGGTATTTCAAATGGCTTGTCTGCAATGAAAGGTGCTATGTAGGGAATCACAGAAAGTCGAGGGGAAAATATGTCAATATATACATTGCTATAGGTTGAACTAAGCCTTAGGACAGCAACAATGTAGAGGACCTGACCCTTAGAAGCTTACAAGTAAGCTGGAATCTTCAAAAGTTCCAATATTTATAAGTAAAAAGATTTATTAAAATGAATAACCAAGTGTTTTAATTGACATCAGAAGATCAAACCAATAAACCCTGAGAACATAGATAAAAGATAAATAAAGATATGAGCAGAACTTAATACAACAGCAAACGTATAAAATTGAGGTGATTTAGTAAGTCCAAAGAATATTCTTTGAAAAGATTGAGAAGACACACTTTGATTAAGGAAAACAAAAACGTAAGTAAAGAATATCCAGAAAGAGACAGGACAAAGTTATAGCAGAGAATATATGAAATGCCAGTAAATTTGAATATTTCTGTAAAGGGGACCATTTCCTAGCTCCTAAAGTTTACCAAAACTGACACAAGAGGAAATCATTTAAGGTCATCAGGTCTGCCCTTGGCATTCTCGGAACGCCCTGGCCTCAGAATTCAGCATCTGTAGTCCATGGTAACCTGCGGAGAGGGGGCGGGGCTGAGTGTGGTTGGAACACTGCCCTCACTGAGGGAGTGGGTGTGGCCAGCTCTGCTGTGACTGAACAATGGCAGGGAAGCAGGGGTCCCAGGGAAGGGCCCTCAGAGCCCAGCAGGCCCAGTGTGGTGTCACAAGCATTTAGGCCCAGACCAAAGGGCGCCTTCTTTGTCTGAAGAGCTGCCCAAACTCTAACCTTTCCACTCAGGCCGCCCTCTTACTTGAAGTGTGTTTGGAAGCTGTCCGCGCAGTACACTTCGCTACACAGCTAACCATAGGTCTGGGCATCGTAGCTTCCTGGCAGGTGACCAAAGTTCGCAGGCATATGAGTCCCTGGGACACACGCGGAGAGGCTCCTGCCCGGGCCAAAGGCCGCCCACTGCCCCAGCCCCAGATCAGGGGCCGCAAAGCAGCCCTGTCTGAGTCCCCTGCCTCTGGAGGGAGTATTGTACCAACACTTCTAGAAATAGGTGTCGTCGCGGGCAACTCATTGGAGGGACACAAATAAATCTTTGCCGACTTTCTGCTGAAACTTAGGAGCGTTCACACCTAAGCCTCTTACAAGGTCAGCTGTTTAGCTAAACATGAGCTCATGATCTAAATTTACACAATAATGAAGAGATCAGTTACAAGGGGAGACAATCAGCAAAAACAATCAATACCAGAATTAGATTCCCAAGGCCATCCATCAGATGTTGGAATAATCAGGTGCAAGGCAGGATATATACATAACACTGGAACTGAAACAAGAAACAAGGATGTTTTCAAAGTCTGGTACGATCTCTAAAACATTTTTAAAGTACATGTCATTGATAAAGCTAAATACTCAAAGGTTGTGTAATCCAACAGATTAATCATTGAGAAGAATGAAATTATGCTGTTTCGAAAACTATGCCAGGTCAGATTTTCTGCCTAATTATATAAGAAGATTTCTCTAAAACATACACATTATTTCAAAGAGTTATTGGCTGTGAAATAACTTAAGGGTATTTCAAATGGCTTGTCTGCAATGAAAGGTGCTATGTAGGGAATCACAGAAACTCGAGGGGAAAATATGTCAATATATACATTGCTATAGGTTAAAGTAAGCCTTAGGACAGCAACAATGTAGAGGACCTGACCCTTAGAAACTTATAATTAAGCTGGAATCTTCAAAAGTTCCAATCTTTATAAGTAAAAAGATTTATTAAAATGAATAACCAAGTGTTTTAATTGACATCAGAAGATCAAACCAATAAACCCTGAGAACATAGATAAAAGATAAATAAAGATATGAGCAGAACTTAATACAACAGCAAACGTATAAAATTGGGGTGATTTAGTAAGTCCAAAGAATATTCTTTGAAAAGATTGAAAAGACACACTTTGATTAAGGAAAACAAAAACGTAAGTAAAGAATATACAGAAAGAGTCAGGACAAAGTTATAGCAGAGAATATATGAAATGCCAGTAAATTTGAACATTTCTGTAAAGGGGACTATTCCCTATCTCCTAAAGTTTACGAAAACTGACACAAGAGGAAATCATTTAAGGTCATCATGTCTGCCCTTGGCATGCTCAGAACGCCCTGGCCTCAGAATGCAGCATCTGTAGTCCATGGTAACCTACGGAGAGGGGGCGGGGCTGAGCGAGGTTGGAACACTGCCCTCACTGAGGGAGTGGGTGTGGCCAGCTCTGCTGTGACTGACAAAGGCCAGGGGAGCATGTGGCCGAGGGCAGGGCCCTCAGTGCCCGGCAGGCCCAGTGGGGTGTCACAAGCTTTTACGCCCAGGTCAAAAGGCGCCTTCTTTATTTGAACATCTGCCCAAACACTCATCTTACCACTCAGGCCGCCCTCTTACTTGAAATGTGTGTGGAACCTGTCCACGCAGTACACCTCGCTGCACAGCTAACCATAGGTCTGGGCATCGTAGATTCCTGCCAGGTGACCGAAGTTCACAGGCAGATGGGTCCCTGGGACACACGCGGAGAGGCTCCTGCCTGGGCCACAGGCCGCCCACTACCCCAGCCCCAGATTGGGGGCCACACAGCAGCCCTGTCTGAGTCCTCTGCCTGTAGAGGGAGTATTGGACCAACACATCTAGAAAACGGGGTCCTCGCGGGCAACTCATTGGAGGGACACAAATAAATCTTTGCCGACTTTCTGCTGAAACTTTGGAGCGTTCACACCTAAGCCTCTTACAAGCTCAGCTGTTTAGCTAAACATGATCTCGTGATCGAAATTTACACAATAATGAAGAGATCAGCTACAAGGGGAGAAAATCAGCAAAAACAATCAATACCAGAATTAGATTCCCAAGGCCATCCATCAGATGTTGGAACAATCAGGTGCTAGGCAGGATATATACATAAAACTGGAACTGAAAGAAGAAACAAGGATGTTTTCAAAGTCTAGTACGATCTCTAAAATATTTTTAAAGTACATGTCATTGATAAAGCTAAATACTCAATTGTTGTGTAATACAACAGATTAATCATTGAGAAGAGTGAAATTATGCTGTTTTGAAAACTATGGCAGGTCAGATTTTCTGCCTAATTATATAAGAAGATTTATCTAAAACATACACATTATTTCAAAGACTTATTGGCTGTGAAATAAGTTAGGGGTATTTCAAATGGCTTGTCTGCAATGAAAGGTGCTATGTAGGGAATCACAGAAAGTCGAGGGGAAAATATGTCAATATATACATTGCTATAGGTTGAACTAAGCCTTAGGACAGCAACAATGTAGAGGACCTGACCCTTAGAAGCTTACAAGTAAGCTGGAATCTTCAAAAGTTCCAATATTTATAAGTAAAAAGATTTATTAAAATGAATAACCAAGTGTTTTAATTGACATCAGAAGATCAAACCAATAAACCCTGAGAACATAGATAAAAGATAAATAAAGATATGAGCAGAACTTAATACAACAGCAAACGTATAAAATTGAGGTGATTTAGTAAGTCCAAAGAATATTCTTTGAAAAGATTGAGAAGACACACTTTGATTAAGGAAAACAAAAACGTAAGTAAAGAATATCCAGAAAGAGACAGGACAAAGTTATAGCAGAGAATATATGAAATGCCAGTAAATTTGAATATTTCTGTAAAGGGGACCATTTCCTAGCTCCTAAAGTTTACCAAAACTGACACAAGACGAAGTCATTTAAGGTCATCAGGTCTGCCCTTGGCATTCTCGGAACGCCCTGGCCTCAGAATTCAGCATCTGTAGTCCATGGTAACCTGCGGAGAGGGGGCGGGGCTGAGTGTGGTTGGAACACTGCCCTCACTGAGGGAGTGGGTGTGGCCATCTCTGCTGTGACTGAACAATGGCAGGGGAGCATGGGTCCCAGGGAAGGGCCCTCAGAGCCCAGCAGGCCCAGTGTGGTGTCACAAGCATTTAGGCCCAGACCAAAGGGCGCCTTCTTTGTCTGAAGAGCTGCCCAAACTCTCACCTTTCCACTCAGGCCGCCCTCTTACTTGAAGTGTGTTTGGAAGCTGTCCGCGCAGTACACTTCGCTACACAGCTAACCATCGGTCTGGGCATCGTAGCTTCCTGGCAGGTGACCGAAGTTCGCAGGCATATGAGTCCCTGGGACACACGCGGAGAGGCTCCTGCCCGGGCCACAGGCCGCCCACTGCCCCAGCCCCAGATCAGGGGCCGCAAAGCAGCCCTGTCTGAGTCCCCTGCCTCTGGAGGGAGTATTGTACCAACACTTCTAGAAATAGGTGTCGTCGCGGGCAACTCATTGGAGGGACACAAATAAATCTTTGCCGACTTTCTGCTGAAACTTAGGAGCGTTCACACCTAAGCCTCTTACAAGGTCAGCTGTTTAGCTAAACATGAGCTCATGATCTAAATTTACGCAATAATGAAGAGATCAGCTACAAGGGGAGACAATCAGCAAAAACAATCAATACCAGAATTAGATTCCCAAGGCCATCCATCAGATGTTGGAATAATCAGGTGCAAGGCAGGATATATACATAAAACTGGAACTGAAACAAGAAACAAGGATGTTTTCAAAGTCTGGTACGATCTCTAAAACATTTTTAAAGTACATGTCATTGATAAAGCTAAATACTCAAAGGTTGTGTAATACAACAGATTAATCATTGAGAAGAGTGAAATTATTCTGTTTTGAAAACTATGGCAGGTCAGATTTTCTGCCTAATTATATAAGAAGATTTCTCTAAAACATACACATTATTTCAAAGAGTTATTGGCTGTGAAATAACTTAAGGGTATTTCAAATGGCTTGTCTGCAATGAAAGGTGCTAGGTAGGGAATCACAGAAAGTCGAGGGGAAAATGTGTCAATATATACATTGCTATAGGTGAAATAAGCCTTAGGACAGCAACAATGTAGAGGACCTGACCCTTAGAAGCTTACAAGTAAGCTGGAATCTTCAAAAGTTACAATTTTTATAAGTAAAAATATTTATTAAAATGAATAACCAAGTGTTTTAATTGACATCAGAAGATCAAACCAATAAACCCTGAGAACATAGATAAAAGAAAAATATAGATATGAGCAGAACTTAATACAACAGCAAACGTATAAAATTGAGGTGATTTAGTAAGTCCAAAGAATATTCTTTGAAAAGATTTAAAAGACACACTTTGAGTAAGGAAAACAAAAACATAAGTAAAGAATATATAGAAAGAGTCAGGACAATGTTATAGCAAAGAATATATGAAATGCCAGTAAATTTGAATATTTCTGTAAAGGGGACCATTTCCTAGCTCCTAAAGTTTACCAAAACTGAGACAAGAGGAAATCATTTAAGGTCCTCATGCCTGCCCTTGTCATTCTGAGAACGCCCTGGCCTCAGAATGCAGCATCTGTAGTCCATGGTAACCTGCGGAGGGGGGGCGGGGCTGAGGGAGTTTGGAACACTGCCCTCACTGAGGGAGTGGGTGTGGCCATCTCTGCTGTGACTGAACAAAGTGCAGGGGAGCAGCGGTCCAAGGGAAGGGCACTCAGAGCTCAGCAGGCCCAGTGTGGTGTCACAAGCATTTAGGCCCAGACCAAAGGGCGCCTTCTTTGTCTGAAGAGCTGCCCAAACTCTCACCTTTCCACTCAGGCCGCCCTCTTACTTGAAGTGTGTTTGGAAGCTGTCCGCGCAGTACACTTCGCTACACAGCTAACCATCGGTCTGGGCATCGTAGCTTCCTGGCAGGTGACCGAAGTTCGCAGGCATATGAGTCCCTGGGACACACGCGGAGAGGCTCCTGCCCGGGCCACAGGCCGCCCACTGCCCCAGCCCCAGATCAGGGGCCGCAAAGCAGCCCTGTCTGAGTCCCCTGCCTCTGGAGGGAGTATTGTACCAACACTTCTAGAAATAGGTGTCGTCGCGGGCAACTCATTGGAGGGACACAAATAAATCTTTGCCGACTTTCTGCTGAAACTTAGGAGCGTTCACACCTAAGCCTCTTACAAGGTCAGCTGTTTAGCTAAACATGAGCTCATGATCTAAATTTACGCAATAATGAAGAGATCAGCTACAAGGGGAGACAATCAGCAAAAACAATCAATACCAGAATTAGATTCCCAAGGCCATCCATCAGATGTTGGAATAATCAGGTGCAAGGCAGGATATATACATAAAACTGGAACTGAAACAAGAAACAAGGATGTTTTCAAAGTCTGGTACGATCTCTAAAACATTTTTAAAGTACATGTCATTGATAAAGCTAAATACTCAAAGGTTGTGTAATCCAACAGATTAATCATTGAGAAGAGTGAAATTATTCTGTTTTGAAAACTATGGCAGGTCAGATTTTCTGCCTAATTATATAAGAAGATTTCTCTAAAACATACACATTATTTCAAAGAGTTATTGGCTGTGAAATAACTTAAGGGTATTTCAAATGGCTTGTCTGCAATGAAAGGTGCTAGGTAGGGAATCACAGAAAGTCGAGGGGAAAATGTGTCAATATATACATTGCTATAGGTGAAATAAGCCTTAGGACAGCAACAATGTAGAGGACCTGACCCTTAGAAGCTTACAAGTAAGCTGGAATCTTCAAAAGTTACAATTTTTATAAGTAAAAATATTTATTAAAATGAATAACCAAGTGTTTTAATTGACATCAGAAGATCAAACCAATAAACCCTGAGAACATAGATAAAAGAAAAATAAAGATATGAGCAGAACTTAATACAACAGCAAACGTATAAAATTGAGGTGATTTAGTAAGTCCAAAGAATATTCTTTGAAAAGATTTAAAAGACACACTTTGAGTAAGGAAAACAAAAACATAAGTAAAGAATATATAGAAAGAGTCAGGACAGTGTTATAGCAAAGAATATATGAAATGCCAGTAAATTTGAATATTTCTGTAAAGGGGACCATTTCCTAGCTCCTAAAGTTTACCAAAACTGAGACAAGAGGAAATCATTTAAGGTCCTCATGCCTGCCCTTGTCATTCTGAGAACGCCCTGGCCTCAGAATGCAGCATCTGTAGTCCATGGTAACCTGCGGAGGGGGGGCGGGGCTGAGGGAGTTTGGAACACTGCCCTCACTGAGGGAGTGGGTGTGGCCATCTCTGCTGTGACTGAACAAAGTGCAGGGGAGCAGCGGTCCAAGGGAAGGGCACTCAGAGCCCAGCAGGCCCAGTGTGGTTTCACAAGCATTTAGGCCCAGGCCAAAGGGTGCCTTCTTTGCCTGAACAGCTGCCCAAACTCTCACCTTTCCACTCAGGCCACCCTCTTTCTTGAAGTGTGTGTGGAAGCTGTCCGCGCAGTACACCTCGCTGCACAGCTAACCATAGGACTGGGCATCGTAACTTCCTGCCAGGTGACCGAAGTTCGCAGGAAGATGGGTCCCTGGGACACACACGGAGAGGATCCTGCCCGGGCCACAGGCCGCCCACTGCCCCAACCCCAGTTCAGCGGCCGAAAATCAGCCCTGTCTGAGTCTCCTGCCTCTAGAAGGAGTATTGGACCAACACTTCTAGAAAATGGGGTCCTCACGGGCAACTCATTGGAGGGACAGAAATAAATCTTTGCCGACTTTCTGCTGAAACTTAGGAGCGTTCACACCTAAGCCTAATACAAGGTCAGCTCTTTAGCTAAACATGAGCTCATTATCGAAATTTACACAATAATGAAGTGATCAGTTACAAGGGGAGACAATCAGCAAAAACAATCAATACCAGAATTAGATTCCCAAGGCCATCCATCAGATGTTGGAATAATCAGGTGCAAGGCAGGATATATACATAACACTGGAACTGAAACAAGAAACAAGGGTGTTTTCAAATTCTGGTACGATCTCTAAAACATTTTTAAAGTACATGTCATTGATAAAGCTAAATACTCAAAGGTTGTGTAATACAACAGATTAATCATTGAGAAGAGTGAAATTATGCTGTTTTGAAAATTATGGCAGGTGAGATTTTCTTCCTAATTATATAAGAAGATTTCTCTAAAACATACACATTATTTCAAAGACTTATTGGCTGTGAAATAAGTTAAGGGTATTTCAAATGGCTTGTCTGCAATGAAAGGTGCTATGTAGGGAATCACAGAAAGTCGAGGGGAAAATATGTCAATATATACATTGCTATAGGTTAAAGTAAGCCTTAGGACAGCAACAATGTAGAGGACCTGACACTTAGAAACTTACAAGTAAGCAGGAATCTTCAAAAGTTCCAATCTTTATAAGTAAAAAGATTTATTAAAATGAATAACCAAGTGTTTTAATTGACATCAGAAGATCAAACAAATAAACCCTGAGAACATAGATAAAAGATAAATAAAGATATGAGCAGAACTTAATACAACAGCAAACGTATAAAATTGGGGTGATTTAGTAAGTCCAAAGAATATTCTTTGAAAAGATTGAAAAGACACACTTTGATTAAGGAAAACAAAAACGTAAGTAAAGAATATACAGAAAGAGTCAGGACAAAGTTATAGCAGAGAATATATGAAATGCCAGTAAATTTGAACATTTCTGTAAAGGGGACCATTTCCTAGCTCCTAAAGTTTACCAAAACTGACACAAGAGGAAATCATTTAAGGTCATCATGTCTGCCCTTGGCATGCTCGGAACGCCCTGGCCTCAGAATGCAGCATCTGTAGTCCATGGTAACCTGCGGAGAGGGGGCGGGGCTGAGCGAGGTTGGAACACTGCCCTCACTGAGGGAGTGGGTGTGGCCAGCTCTGCTGTGACTGACAAAGGCCAGGGGAGCATGTGGCCGAGGGCAGGGCCCTCAGTGCCCGGCAGGCCCAGTGGGGTGTCACAAGCTTTTACGCCCAGGCCAAAAGGCGCCTTCTTTGTCTGAACAGCTGCCCAAACACTCATCTTACCACTCAGGCCGCCCTCTTACTTGAAGTGTGTGTGGAACCTGTCCACGCAGTACACCTCGCTGCACAGCTAACCATAGGTCTGGGCATCGTAGATTCCTGCCAGGTGACCGAAGTTCGCAGGCAGATGGGTCCCTGGGACACACGCGGAGAGGCTCCTGCCTGGGCCACAGGCCGCCCACTACCCCAGCCCCAGATTGGGGGCCACACAGCAGCCCTGTCTGAGTCCTCTGCCTGTAGAGGGAGTATTGGACCAACACATCTAGAAAACGGGGTCCTCGCGGGCAACTCATTGGAGGGACACAAATAAATCTTTGCCGACTGTCTGCTGAAACTTTGGAGCGTTCACACCTAAGCCTCTTACAAGCTCAGCTGTTTAGCTAAACATGATCTCGTGATCGAAATTTACACAATAATGAAGAGATCAGCTACAAGGGGAGAAAATCAGCAAAAACAATCAATACCAGAATTAGATTCCCAAGGCCATCCATCAGATGTTGGAACAATCAGGTGCAAGGCAGGATATATACATAAAACTGGAACTGAAAGAAGAAACCAGGATGTTTTCAAAGTCTAGTATGATCTCTAAAACATTTTTAAAGTACATGTCATTGATAAAGCTAAATACTCAAAGGTTGTGTAATACAACAGATTAATCATTGAGAAGAGTGAAATTATGCTGTTTTGAAAACTATGGCAGGTCAGATTTTCTGCCTAATTATATAAGAAGATTTATCTAAAACCTACACATTATTTCAAAGACTTATTGGCTGTGAAATAAGTTAAGGGTATTTCAAATGGCTTGTCTGCAATGAAAGGTGCTATGTAGGGAATCACAGAAAGTCGAGGGGAAAATATGTCAATATATACATTGCTATATGTTGAACTAAGCCTTAGGACAGCAACAATGTAGAGCACCTGACACTTAGAAACTTGCAAGTAAGCTAGAATCTTCAAAAGTTCAAATCTTTATAAGTAAAAAGATTTATTAAAATGAATAACCAAGTGTTTTAATTGACATCAGAAGATCAAACAAATAAACCCTGAGAACATAGATAAAAGATAAATAAAGATATGAGCAGAACTTAATACAACAGGAAAAGTATAAAATTGAGGTGATTTGGTAAGTCCAAAGAATATTCTTTGAAAAGATTTAAAAGACACACTTTGATTAAGGAAAACAAAAACATAAGTAAAGGATATACAGAAAGAGTCAGGACAATGTTATAGCAGAGAATATATGAAATGACAGTAAATTTGAACATTTCTGTAAAGGGGACCATTTCCTAGCTCCTAAAGTTTACCAAAACTGACACAAGAGGAAGTCATTTAAGATCATCATGTCTGCCCTTGGCATTCTCGGAACGCCCTGGCCTCAGAATGCAGCAACTGTAGTCCATGGTAACCTGCGGAGAGGGGGCGGGGCTGAGGGAGGTTGGAACACTGCCCTCACTGAGGGACTGGGTGTGGCCATCTCTGCTGTGACTGAACAAAGTGCAGGGGAGCTTGGGGCCGAGGGCAGGGCCCTCAGAGCCCGGCAGGCCCAGTGGGGTGTCACAAGCATTTAGGCCCAGGCCAAAGGGCGCCTTCTTTATCTGAACAGCTGCCCAAACTCTCACCTTTCCACTCAGGCCGCCCTCTTACTTGAAGTGTGTGTGGAACCAGTCCACGCAGTACACCTCGATGCACAGCTAACCATAAGTCTGGGCATCGTAGCTTCCTGTCAGGTGACCGAAGTTCGCAGGTAGATGGGTCCCTGGGACACACGCGGAGAGGCTCCTGCCCGGGCCACAGGCCGCCCACTACCCCAGCCCCAGATTGAGGCCACAGAGCAGCCCTGTCTGAGTCCCCTCCCTCTAGAGGGAGTATTGGACCAACATTTCTAGAAAACGGAGTCCTCGCGGGCAACTCATTGGAGGGACACAAATAAATCTTTGCCGACTTTCTGCTGAAACTTAGGAGCATTCACACCTAAGCCTCTTACAAGGTCATCTGTTTAGCTAAACATGAGCTCATGATCTAAATTTACACAATAATGAAGAGATCAGCTAAAAGGGGAGACAATCCGCAAAAACAATCAATACCAGAATTAGATTTCCAAGGCCATCCATCAGATGTTGGAATAATCAGGTGCAAGGCAGGATATATACATAAAACTGGAACTGAAATAAGAAACCAGGATGTTTTCAAAGTCTGGTAGGATCTCTAAAACATTTTTAAAGTACATGTCATTGATAAAGCTAAATACTCAAAGTTTGTGTAATACAACAGATTAATCATTGAGAAGAGTGTAATTATGCTGTTTTGAAAACTATGGCAGGTCAGATTTTCTGCCTAATTGTATAAGAAGATTTATCTAAAACATACACATTATTTCAAAGACTTATTGGCTGTGAAATAAGTTAAGGGTATTTCAAATGGCTTGTCTGCAATGAAAGGTGCTATGTAGGGAATCACAGAAAGTCAAGGGGAAAATATGTCAATATATACATTTCTATACGTAGAACTAAGCCTTAGGACAGCAACAATGTAGAGGACCTGACACTTAGAAACTTGCAAGTAAGCTGGAATCTTCAAAAGTTCAAATATTTATAAGTAAAAAGATTTATTAAAATGAATAACCAAGTGTTTTAATTGACATCAGAAGATCAAACCAATAAACCCTGAGAACATAGATAAAAGAAAAATAAAGATATGAGCAGAACTTAATACAACAGCAAACGTATAAAATTGAGGTGATTTAGTAAGTCCAAAGAATATTCTTTGAAAAGATTTAAAAGACACACTTTGAGTAAGGAAAACAAAAACATAAGTAAAGAATATATAGAAAGAGTCAGGACAATGTTATAGCAAAGAATATATGCAATGCCAGTAAATTTGAATATTTCTGTAAAGGGGACCATTTCCTAGCTCCTAAAGTTTACCAAAACTGAGACAAGACGAAATCATTTAAGGTCCTCATGCCTGCCCTTGTCATTCTGAGAACGCCCTGGCCTCAGAATGCAGCATCTGTAGTCCATGGTAACCTGCGGAGGGGGGGCGGGGCTGAGGGAGTTTGGAACACTGCCCTCACTGAGGGAGTGGGTGTGGCCATCTCTGCTGTGACTGAACAAAGTGCAGGGGAGCAGGGGTCCCAGGGAAGGGCACTCAGAGCCCAGCAGGCCCAGTGTGGTTTCACAAGCATTTAGGCCCAGGCCAAAGGGTGCCTTCTTTGCCTGAACAGCTGCCCAAACTCTCACCTTTCCACTCAGGCCACCCTCTTTCTTGAAGTGTGTGTGGAAGCTGTCCGCGCAGTACACCTCGCTGCACAGCTAACCATAGGACTGGGCATCGTAGCTTCCTGCCAGGTGACCGAAGTTCGCAGGAAGATGGGTCCCTGGGACACACACGGAGAGGCTCCTGCCCGGGCCACAGGCCGCCCACTGCCCCAGCCCCAGTTCAGCGGCCAAAAATCAGCCCTGTCTGAGTCTCCTGCCTCTAGAAGGAGTATTGGACCAACACTTCTAGAAAATGGGGTCCTCACGGGCAACTCATTGGAGGGACAGAAATAAATCTTTGCCGACTTTCTGCTGAAACTTAGAAGCGTTCACACCTAAGCCTCTTACAAGGTCAGCTCTTTAGCTAAACATGAGCTCATTATCGAAATTTACACAATAATGAAGTGATCAGCTACAAGGGGAGACAATCAGCAAAAACAATCAATACCAGAATTAGATTCCCAAGGCCATCCATCAGATGTTGGAATAATCAGGTGCAAGGCAGGATATATACATAACACTGGAACTGAAACAAGAAACAAGGGTGTTTTCAAATTCTGGTACGATCTCTAAAACATTTTTAAAGTACATGTCATTGATAAAGCTAAATACTCAAAGGTTGTGTAATACAACAGATTAATCATTGAGAAGAGTGAAATTATGCTGTTTTGAAAATTATGGCAGGTGAGATTTTCTTCCTAATTATATAAGAAGATTTCTCTAAAACATACACATTATTTCAAAGACTTATTGGCTGTGAAATAAGTTAAGGGTATTTCAAATGGCTTGTCTGCAATGAAAGGTGCTATGTAGGGAATCACAGAAAGTCAAGGGGAAAATATGTCAATATATACATTGCTATACGTAGAACTAAGCCTTAGGACAGCAACAATGTAGAGGACCTGACACTTAGAAACTTGCAAGTAAGCTGGAATCTTCAAAAGTTCAAATATTTATAAGTAAAAAGATTTATTAAAATGAATAACCAAGTGTTTTAATTGACATCAGAAGATCAAACCAATAAACCCTGAGAACATAGATAAAAGATAAATAAAGATATGAGCAGAACTTAATACAACAGCAAACGTATAAAATTGAGGTGATTTAGTAAGTCCAAAGAATATTCTTTGAAAAGTTTGAAAAGACACACTTTGATTAAGGAAAACAAAAACATAAGTGAAGAATATACAGAAAGAATCAGGACAATGTTATAGCAGAGAATATATGAAATGCCAGTAAATTTGAACATTTCTGTAAAGGGGACCATTTCCTAGCTCCTAAAGTTTACCAAAACTGACACAAGAGGAAGTCATTTAAGGTCATCATGTCTGCCCTTGGCATTCTCGGAACGCCCTGGCCTCAGAATGCAGCAACTGTAGTCCATGGTAACCTGAGGAGAGGGGGCGGGGCTGAGGCAGGTTGGAACACTGCCCTCACTGAGGGAGTGCGTGTGGCCATCTCTGCTGTGACTGAACAAAGGGCAGGGGAGCATGGGGCCGAGGGCAGGGCCGTCAGAGCCCGGCAGGCCCAGTGGGGTGTCACAAGCATTTAGGCCCAGGCCAAAGGGCGCCTTCTTTGTCTGAACAGCTGCCCAAACTCTCACCTTTCCACTCAGGCCGCCCTCTTACTTGAAGTGTGTGTGGAACCTCTCCACGCAGTACACCTCGCTGCACAGCTAACCATAGGTCTGGGCATCGTAGCTTCCTGCCAGGTGACCGATGTTCGCAGGTAGATGGGTCCCTGGGACACACGCGGAGAGGCTCCTGCCCGGGCCACAGGCCGCCCACTACCCCAGCCCCAGATTGAGGCCACAGAGCAGCCCTGTCTGAGTCCCCTCCCTCTAGAGGGAGTATTGGACCAACATTTCTAGAAAACGGAGTCCTCGCGGGCAACTCATTGGAGGGACACAAATAAATCTTTGCCGACTTTCTGCTGAAACTTAGGAGCATTCACACCTAAGCCTCTTACAAGGTCATCTGTTTAGCTAAACATGAGCTCATGATCTAAATTTACACAATAATGAAGAGATCAGCTACAAGGGGAGACAATCAGCAAAAACAATCAATACCAGAATTAGATTCCCAAGGCCATCCATCAGATGTTGGAATAATCAGGTGCAAGGCAGGAAATATACATTAAACTGGAACTGAAACAAGAAACAAGGATGTTTTCACAGTCTGGTAGGATCTCTAAAACATTATTAAAGTACATGTCATTGATAAAGCTAATTACTCAAAAGTTGTGTAATACAACAGATTAATCATTGAGAAGAGTGAAATTATGCTATTTTGAAAACTATGGCAGGTCAGATTTTCTGCCTAATTATATATGAAGATTTATCTAAAACATACACAATATTTCAAAGACTTATTGTCTGTGAAATAAGTTAAGGGTATTTCAAATGGCTTGTCTGCAATGAAAGGTGCTATGTAGGGAATCACAGAAAGTCGAGGGGAAAATATGTCAATATATACATTGCTATAGGTTGAAATAAGCCTTAAGACAGCAACAATGTAGAGGACCTGACACTTAGAAACTTACAAGTAAGCTGGAATCTTCAAAAGTTCAAGTCTTTATAAGTAAAAAGATTTATTAAAATGAATAACCAAGTGTTTTAATTGACATCAGAAGATCAAACCAATAAACCCTGAGAACATAGATAAAAGATAAATAAAGGTATGAGCAGAACTTAATACAATAGCAAACGTATAAAATTGAGGTGATTTAGTAAGTCCAAAGAATATTCTTTGCAAAGATTGAAAAGACACACTTTGATTAAGGAAAACAAAAACATAAGTAAAGAATATACAGAAAGAGTCAGGACAATGTTATAGCAGAGAATATATGAAATGCCAGGAAATTTGAACATTTCTGTAAAGGGGACCATTTCCTAGCTCCTAAAGTTTACCAAAACTGACACAAGAGGAAATCATTTAAGGTCATCAGGTCTGCCGTTGGAATTCTCGGAACGCCCTGGCCTCAGAATGCAGCATCTGTAGTACATGGTAACCTGCGGAAAGGGGGCGGGGCTGAGGTAGGTTGGAACACTGCCCTCACAGAGGGAGTGAGTGTGGCAATCTCTGCTGTGACTGAACAAAGGGCAAGGGAGCAGGGGGCCCAGGGCAGGGCCCTCAGGCCCCGGCAGGTCCAGTGGGGTGTCACAAGAATTTAGGCCCAGGGCAAAGGGCGCCTTCTTTGTCTGAACAGCTGCCCAAACTCTCACCTTTCCACTCAGGCCGCCCTTTTACTTGAAGTGTGTGTGGAACCTGTCCATGCAGTACACCTCGCTGCACAGCTAACCATAGGTCTGGGCATCGTAGCTTCCTGCCAGGTGACCGAAGTTCGCAGGCAGATAGGTCCCTGGGACACATGCGGAGAGGCTCCTGCCCGGGCCACAGGCTGCCCACTGCCCCAACCCCAGATCGGGGGCCACAAAGCAACGCTGTCTAAGTCCCGTGCCTCTAGAGGTAGTATTAGACCAACACTTCTAGAAATAGTTGTCCACGCGGGCAACTCATTGGAGGGACACAAATAAATCTTTGCCGACTTTCTGCTGAAACTTAGGAGCGTTCACACCTAAGCCTCTTACAAGGTCAGCTGTATAGCTAAACATGAGCTCATGATCGAAATTTACACAATAATGAAGAGATCAGCTACAAGGTGAGAAAATCAGCAAAAACAATCAATACCAGAATTAGATTCCCAAGGCCATCCATCAGATGTTGGAATAATCAGGTGCAAGGCAGGATATATACATAAAACTGGAACTGTAACAAGAAACAAGGATGTTTTCAAAGTCTGGTAGGATCTCTAAAACATTTTTAAAGTACATGTCATTGATAAAGCTAAATACTCAAAGGTTTTGTAATACAACAGATTAATCATTGAGAAGAGTGAAATTATGCTGTTTTGCAAACTATGGCAGGTCAGATTTTCTGCCTAATTATATAAGAAGATTTCTCTAAAACATACACATTATTTCAAAGACTTATTGGCTGTGAAATAAGTTAAGGGTATTTCATATGGCTTGTCTGCAATGAAAGGTGCTATGTAGGGAATCAAAGAAAGTCGAGGGGAAAATATGTCAATATATACATTGCTATATTTTGAACTAAGCCTTAGTACAGCAACAATGGAGTAGACCTGAACCTTAGAAACTTACAAGTAAGCTGGAATCTTCAAAAATTCAAATCTTTATAAGTAAAAAGATTTATTAAAATGAATAACCAAGTGTTTTAATTGACATCAGAAGATCAAACCAATAAACCCTGAGAACATAGATAAAAGATAAATAAAGTTATGAGAAGAACTTAATACAACAGCAAAAGTATAAAATTGAGGTGATTTAGTAAGTCCAAAGAATATTCTTTGAATAGATTGAAAAGACACACTTTGATTAAGGAAAACAAAAACATAAGTAAAGAATATACAGAAAGAGTCAGGACAATGTTATAGCAGAGAATATATGAAATGCCAGTAAATTTGAATATATCTGTAAAGGGGACCATTTCCTAGCTCAGAAAGTTTACCAAAACTGACACAAGAGGAAATCATTTAAGGTCCTCATGTCTGCCCTTGGCATTCTCAGAAAGCCCTGGCCTCAGAATGCAGCATCTGTAGTCCATGGTACCCTGCGGAGAGGGGGCGGGGCTGAGGTAGGTTGGATCACTGCCCTCACAGAGGGAGTGAGTGTGGCCATCTCTGCTGTGACTGAACAAAGGAAAGGGAGCCGGGAGCCAAGGGCAGGGCCCTCAGGGCCCGGCAGGTCCAGTGGGGGGTCACAAGCATTTAGGCCCAGAACAAAGGGTGCCTTCTTTGTCTGAACAGCTGCGCAAACTCTCACCTTTCCACTCAGGCCGCCCTTTTACTTGAAGTGTGTGTGGAACCTGTCCATGCAGTACACCTCGATGCACAGCTAACCATAGGTCGGCTCATCGTAGCTTCCTGGCAGGTGACCGAAGTTCGCAGGTAGATGGGTCCCTGGGACACATGCGGAGAGGCTCCTGCCCGGGCCACTGGCCGCCCACTACCCCAGCCCCAGATTGAGGCCGCAGAGCAGCCCTGTCTGAGTCCCCTGCCTCTAGAGGGAGTATTGGACCAACATTTCTAGAAAACGGAGTCCTCGCGGGCAACTCATTGGAGGGACACAAATAAATCTTTGCCGACTTTCTGCTGAAACTTAGGAGCATTCACACCTAAGCCTCTTACAAGGTCATCTGTTTAGCTAAACATGAGCTCATGATCTAAATTTACACAATAATGAAGAGATCAGCTAAAAGGGGAGACAATCAGCAAAAACAATCAATACCAGAATTAGATTTCCAAGGCCATCCATCAGATGTTGGAATAATCAGGTGCAAGGCAGGATATATACATAACACTGGAACTGAAACAAGAAACAAGGATGTTTTCAAAGTCTGGTAGGATCTCTAAAACATTTTTAAAGTACATGTCATTGATAAAGCTAAATACTCAAAGGTTGTGTAATACAACAGATTAATCATTGAGAAGAGTGAAATTATGCTGTTTTGAAAACTATGGCAGGTCAGATTTTCTGCCTAATTATATAAGAAGATTTCTCTAAAACATAAACATTATTTCAAAGACTTATTGGCTGTGAAATAAGTTAACGGTATTTCATATGGCTTGTCTGCAATGAAAGGTGCTATGTAGGGAATCACAGAAAGTCGAGGGGAAAATATGTCAATATATACATTGCTATAGATTAAACTATGCCTTAGGACAGCAACAATGTAGAGGACCTGACACTTAGAAACTTACAAGTAAGCTGGAATCTTCAAAAGTTCCAATCTTTATAAGTAAAAAGATTTATTAAAATGAATAACCAAGTGTTTCATTTGACATCAGAAGATCAAACCAATAAACCCTGAGAACATAGATAAAAGATAAATAAAGATATGAGCAGAACATAATACAACAGCAAACGTATAAAATTGAGGTGATTTAGTAAGTCCAAAGAATATTCTTTGAAAAGATTGAAAAGACACACTTTGATTAAGGAAAACAAAAACTAAGTAAAGAATATACAGAAAGAGTCAGGACAATGTTATAGCAGAGAATATATGAAATGCCAGTAAATTTGAACATTTCTGTAAAGGGGACCATTTCCTAGCTCCTAAAGTTTACCAAAACTTACACAAGAGGAATTCATTTAAGGTCATCATGTCTGCCCTTGGCATTCTCGGAACGCCCTGGACTTAGAATGCAGCATCTGTAGTCCATGGTAACCTGCGGAGAGGGAGCGGGGCTGAGGGAGGTTGGAACACTGCACTCACTGAGGGAGTGGGTGTGGCCATCTCTGCTGTGACTGAACAAAGGGCAGGGGAGCAGGGCGCCCAGGGCTGGGCCCTCAGAGCCCGGCAGGCCCAGTGGGGTGTCACAAGCATTTAGGCCCAGGCCAAAGGGCGCCTTCTTTGTCTGCACAGCTGCCCAAACTCTCACCTTTCCACTCAGGCCGCCATCTTACTTGAAGTGTGTGTGGAACCTGTCTGTGCAGTACACCTCGCTGCACAGCTAACCATAGGTCTGGGCATCGTAGCTTCCTGCCAGGTGACCGAAGTTCGCAGGCAGATGGGTCCCTGGGACACAGGCGGAGAGGCTCCTGCCCGGGCCACAGGCCGCCCACAGCCCCAGCCCCAGATCGGGGGCCTCAAAGCAGCCTTGCCTGAGTCCCCTGCATCTAGAGGGAGTATTGGACGAACACTTCTAGAAAATGGGGTCCTCACGGGCAACTCATTGGAGGGACACAAATAAATCTTTGCCGACTTTCTGCTGAAACTTAGGAGCGTTCACACCTAAGCCTCTTACAAGGTCAGCTGTTTAGCTAAACATGAGCTCATGATCTAAATTTACACAATAATGTAGAGATCAGCTACAAGGGGAGACAATCAGCAAAAACAATCAATACCAGAATAAGATTCCCAAGGCCATCCATCAGATGTTGGAATAATCACGTGCAAGGCAGGATATATACATAAAACTGGAACTGAAACAAGAAACAAGGATGTTTTCACAGTCTGGTAGGGTCTCTAAAACATTCTTAAATTACATGTCATTGATAAAGCTAAATACTCAAAGGTTGTGTAATACAAAAGATTAATCATTGAGAAGAGTGAAATTATGCTGTCTTGAAAACTATGGCAGGTCAGATTTTCTGCCTAATTATATAAGAAGATTTCTCGAAAACACATAATTTCAAAGACTGATTGGCTGTGAAATAAGTTAAGGATATTTCAAATGGCTTGTCTGCAATGAAAGGTGCTATGTAGGGAATCACAGAAAGTCGAGGGGAAAATATGTCAATATATACATTGCTATATGTTGAACTAAGCCTTAGGACAGCAACAATGTAGAGGACCTGACACTTAGAAACTTACAAGTAAGCTGTAATCTTCAAAAGTTCAAATCTTTATACGTAAAAAAGATTTATTAAAATGAATAACCAAGTGTTTTAATTGACACCAGAAGATCAAACCAATAAACCCTGAGAACATAGCTAAAAGATAAATAAAGACATGAGCAGAACTTAATACAACAGGAAAAGTATAAAATTGAGGTGATTTAGTAAGTCCAAAGAATATTTTTTGAAAAGATTGAAAAGACACACTTTGATTAAGGAAAACTAAAACATAAGTAAAGAATATACAGAAAGAGTCAGGACACTGTTATAGCAGAGAATATATGAAATGCCAGTAAATTTGAACATTTCTGTAAAGGGGACCATTTCCTAGCTCCTAAAGTTTACCAAAACTGACACAAGAGGAAATCATTTAAGGTCATCATGTCTGCCCTTGGCATTCTCGGAACGCCCTGGCCTCAGAATGCAGCATCTGTAGTCCATGGTAACCTGCGCAGAGGGGGCGGGGCTGAGGGAGGTTGGAACACTGCCCTTAGTGAGGGAGTGTGTGTGGCCATCTCTGCTGTGACTGAACAAAGGGCAGGGGAGCAGGGTGTCCAGGGCAGGGCCCTCAGAGCCCGGCAGGCCCAGTGGTGTGTCACAAGCATTTAGGCCCAGGCCAAAGGGTGCCTTCTTTGTCTGCACAGCTGCCCAAACTCTCACCGTTCCACTCAGGCCGCCCTCTTACTTGAAGTGTGTGTGGAAGCTGTCCGCGCAGTACACCTCACTGCACAGCTAACCATAAGTCAGGGCTTCGTAGCTTCCTGCCAGGTGACCAAAGTTCCCAGGCAGATGGGTCCCTGGGACACACGCGGTGAGGCTCCTGCCCGGGCCACAGGCCGCCCACAACACCAGCCCCAGATTTGGGGCCGCACAGAAGCCCTGTCTGAGTCCCCTCCCTCTAGAGGGAGTATTGGACCAACACTTCTAGAAAACGGAGTCCTCGCGGGCAACTCATAGGAGGGACACAAATAAATCTTTGCCGACTTTCTGCTGAAACTTAGGAGCGTTCACACCTAAGCCTCTTACAAGGTTAGCTGTTTAGCTAAACATGAGCTCATGATCTAAATTTACACAATAATGAAGAGATCAGCTACAAGGGGAGACAATCAGCAAAAACAATCAATACCAGAATTAGATTCCCAAGGCCATCCATTAGATTTTGGAATAATCAGCTGCAAGGCAGGAAATATACATAAAACTGGAACTGAAACAAGGAACAAGGATGTTTTCAAAGTCTGGTATGATCTCTAAAACATTTTTAAAGTACATGTCATTGATAAAGCTAAATACTCAAAGGTTGTGTAATACAACAGATTAATCATTGAGAAGTGTGAAATTATGCTGTTTTGAAAACTATGGCAGGTCAGATTTTCTGCTTTATTATATAAGAAGATTTCTATAAAACATACACATTATTTCAAAGACTTATTGGCTGTGAAATAAGTTAAGGGTATTTCAAATGGCTTGTCTGCATTGAAAGGTGCTATGTAGGGAATCACAGAAAGTCGAGGGGAAAATATGTCAATATATACATTGCTATATCTTGAACTAAGCTTTAGGACAGCAACAATGTAGAGGACCTGACACTTAGAAGCTTACATGTAAGCTGGAATCTTCAAAAGTTCAAGTGTTTATAAGTAAAAAGATTTATTAAATGAATAACCAAGTGTTTTAATTGACATCAGAAGAGCAAACCAATAAACCCTGAGAACATAAATAAAAGATAAATAAAGATATGAGCAGAACTTAACACAACAGCAAACGTATAAAATTGAGGTGATTTATTAAGTCCAAAGAATATTCTTTGAAAAGATTGAAAAGACACACTTTGATTAAGGAAAACAAAAACATAAGTAAAGAATATACAGAAAGAGTCAGGACAATGTTATAGCAGAGAATATATGAAATTCCAGTAAATTTGAACATTTCTGTAAAGGGGACCATTTCCTAGCTCCTAAAGTTTACCAAAACTGACACAAGAGGTAATCATTTAAGGTCCTCATGCCTGCCCTTGGCATTCTGAGAACGCCCTGGCCTCAGAATGCAGCATCTGTAGTCCATGGTAACCTGCGGAGAGGGGGCGGGGCTGAGGGAGGTTGGAACACAGCCCTCACTGAGGGAGTGAGTGTGGCCATCTCTGCTGTGAGTGAACAAAGGGCAAGGGAGCAGGGGGCCCAGGGCAGGGCCCTCAGAACCAGGCATGCCCAGTGGGGTGTCACAAGCTTTTAGGCACAGACCAAAGGGCACCTTCTTTGTCTGAACAGCTGCCCAAACTCTCACCTTTCCACTCAGCCCGCCCTCTTACTTGAAGTGTGTGTGGAACCTGTCCGTGCAGTACACCTCGCTGCTCAGCTAACCATAGGTCTGGGCATCGTAGCTTCCTGCCAGGTGACCGAAGTTCGCAGCCAGATGGGTCCCTGGGACACAGGTGGAGAGGCTCCTGCGCCGGCCACAGGCCGCCCACTGCCCCAGCCCCAGATAGGGGGCCGAAAAGCAGCTCTCTCTGAGTCCCCTGTCTCCAGAGGGAGTATTGGACCAACACTTCTAGAAAACGGGGTCCTCTTGGCAACTCATTAGAGGGACACAAATAAATCTTTGCCGACTTTCTGCTGAAACTTAGGAGCATTCACACCTAAGCCTCTTACAAGGTCAGCTGTTAAGCTAAACTTGAGCTCATGATCTAAATTTACACAATAATGAAGAGATCAGCTACAAGGGGAGACAATCAGCAAAAACAATCAATACCAGAATTAGATTCCCAAGGCCATCCATCAGATGTTGGAATAATCAGGTGCAAGGCAGGAAATATACATTAAACTGGAACTGAAACAAGAAACAAGGATGTTTTCACAGTCTGGTAGGATCTCTAAAACATTATTAAAGTACATGTCATTGATAAAGCTAATTACTCAAAAGTTGTGTAATACAACAGATTAATCATTGAGAAGAGTGAAATTATGCTATTTTGAAAACTATGGCAGGTCAGATTTTCTGCCTAATTATATATGAAGATTTATCTAAAACATACACAATATTTCAAAGACTTATTGTCTGTGAAATAAGTTAAGGGTATTTCAAATGGCTTGTCTGCAATGAAAGGTGCTATGTAGGGAATCACAGAAAGTCGAGGGGAAAATATGTCAATATATACATTGCTATATGTTGAACTAAGCCTTAGGACAGCAACAATGTAGAGGACCTGACACTTAGAAACTTACAAGTAAGCTGTAATCTTCAAGAGTTCAAATCTTTATACGTAAAAAAGATTTATTAAAATGAATAACCAAGTGTTTTAATTGACACCAGAAGATCAAACCAATAAACCCTGAGAACATAGCTAAAAGATAAATAAAGACATGAGCAGAACTTAATACAACAGCAAACGTATAAAATTGAGGTGATTTAGTAAGTCCAAAGAATATTTTTTGAAAAGATTGAAAAGACACACTTTGATTAAGGAAAACTAAAACATAAGTAAAGAATATACAGAAAGAGTCAGGACACAGTTATAGCAGAGAATATATGAAATGCCAGTAAATTTGAACATTTCTGTAAAGGGGACCATTTCCTAGCTCCTAAAGTTTACCAAAACTGACACAAGAGGAAATCATTTAAGGTCATCAGGTCTTCCCTTGGCATTCTCGGAACGTCCTGGCCTCAGAATGCAGCATCTGTAGTCCATGGTAACCTGCGCAGAGGGGGCGGGGCTGAGGGAGGTTGGAACACTGCCCTCAGTGAGGGAGTGTGTGTGGCCATCTCTGCTGTGAGTGAACAAAGGGCAGGGGAGCAGGGTGTCCAGGGCAGGGCCCTCAGAGCCCGGCAGGCCCAGTGGTGTGTCACAAGCATTTAGGCCCAGGCAAAAGGGTGCCTTCTTTGTCTGCACAGCTGCCCAAACTCTCACCGTTCCACTCAGGCCGCCCTCTTACTTGAAGTGTGTGTGGAAGCTGTCCGCGCAGTACACCTCACTGCACAGCTAACCATAAGTCAGGGCTTCGTAGCTTCCTGCCAGGTGACCAAAGTTCCCAGGCAGATGGGTCCCTGGGACACACGCGGTGAGGCTCCTGCCCGGGCCACAGGCCGCCCACAACACCAGCCCCAGATTTGGGGCCGCACAGAAGCCCTGTCTGAGTCCCCTCCCTCTAGAGGGAGTATTGGACCAACACTTCTAGAAAACGGAGTCCTCGCGGGCAACTCATAGGAGGGACACAAATAAATCTTTGCCGACTTTCTGCTGAAACTTAGGAGCGTTCACACCTAAGCCTCTTACAAGGTTAGCTGTTTAGCTAAACATGAGCTCATGATCTAAATTTACACAATAATGAAGAGATCAGCTACAAGGGGAGACAATCAGCAAAAACAATCAATACCAGAATTAGATTCCCAAGGCCATCCATTAGATTTTGGAATAATCAGCTGCAAGGCAGGAAATATACATAAAACTGGAACTGAAACAAGGAACAAGGATGTTTTCAAAGTCTGGTATGATCTCTAAAACATTTTTAAAGTACATGTCATTGATAAAGCTAAATACTCAAAGGTTGTGTAATACAACAGATTAATCATTGAGAAGTGTGAAATTATGCTGTTTTGAAAACTATGGCAGGTCAGATTTTCTGCTTTATTATATAAGAAGATTTCTATAAAACATACACATTATTTCAAAGACTTATTGGCTGTGAAATAAGTTAAGGGTATTTCAAATGGCTTGTCTGCATTGAAAGGTGCTATGTAGGGAATCACAGAAAGTCGAGGGGAAAATATGTCAATATATACATTGCTATATCTTGAACTAAGCTTTAGGACAGCAACAATGTAGAGGACCTGACACTTAGAAGCTTACATGTAAGCTGGAATCTTCAAAAGTTCAAGTGTTTATAAGTAAAAAGATTTATTAAATGAATAACCAAGTGTTTTAATTGACATCAGAAGAGCAAACCAATAAACCCTGAGAACATAAATAAAAGATAAATAAGATATGAGCAGAACTTAACACAACAGCAAACGTATAAAATTGAGGTGATTTAGTAAGTCCAAAGAATATTCTTTGAAAAGATTGAAAAGACACACTTTGATTAAGGAAAACAAAAACATAAGTAAAGAATATACAGAAAGAGTCAGGACAATGTTATAGCAGAGAATATATGAAATTCCAGTAAATTTGAACATTTCTGTAAAGGGGACCATTTCCTAGCTCCTAAAGTTTACCAAAACTGACACAAGAGGTAATCATTTAAGGTCCTCATGCCTGCCCTTGGCATTCTGAGAACGCCCTGGCCTCAGAATGCAGCATCTGTAGTCCATGGTAACCTGCGGAGAGGGGGCGGGGCTGAGGGAGGTTGGAACACAGCCCTCACTGAGGGAGTGAGTGTGGCCATCTCTGCTGTGAGTGAACAAAGGGCAAGGGAGCAGGGGGCCCAGGGCAGGGCCCTCAGAACCAGGCATGCCCAGTGGGGTGTCACAAGCTTTTAGGCACAGACCAAAGGGCACCTTCTTTGTCTGAACAGCTGCCCAAACTCTCACCTTTCCACTCAGCCCGCCCTCTTACTTGAAGTGTGTGTGGAACCTGTCCGTGCAGTACACCTCGCTGCTCAGCTAACCATAGGTCTGGGCATCGTAGCTTCCTGCCAGGTGACCGAAGTTCGCAGCCAGATGGGTCCCTGGGACACAGGTGGAGAGGCTCCTGCGCCGGCCACAGGCCGCCCACTGCCCCAGCTCCAGATAGGGGGCCGAAAAGCAGCTCTCTCTGAGTCCCCTGTCTCCAGAGGGAGTATTGGACCAACACTTCTAGAAAAGGGGGTCCTCTTGGCAACTCATTAGAGGGACACAAATAAATCTTTGCCGACTTTCTGCTGAAACTTAGGAGCATTCACACCTAAGCCTCTTACAAGGTCAGCTGTTAAGCTAAACTTGAGCTCATGATCTAAATTTACACAATAATGAAGAGATCAGCTACAAGGGGAGACAATCAGCAAAAACAATCAATACCAGAATTAGATTCCCAAGGCCATCCATCAGATGTTGGAATAATCAGGTGCAAGGCAGGAAATATACATTAAACTGGAACTGAAACAAGAAACAAGGATGTTTTCACAGTCTGGTAGGATCTCTAAAACATTATTAAAGTACATGTCATTGATAAAGCTAATTACTCAAAAGTTGTGTAATACAACAGATTAATCATTGAGAAGAGTGAAATTATGCTATTTTGAAAACTATGGCAGGTCAGATTTTCTGCCTAATTATATATGAAGATTTATCTAAAACATACACAATATTTCAAAGACTTATTGTCTGTGAAATAAGTTAAGGGTATTTCAAATGGCTTGTCTGCAATGAAAGGTGCTATGTAGGGAATCACAGAAAGTCGAGGGGAAAATATGAAAATATATACATTGCTATAGGTTGAACTAAGCCTTAGGACATCAAAAACGTAGAGGACCTGACACTTAGAAACTTACAAGTAAGCTGGAATCTTCAAAAGTTCCAATCTTTATAAGTAAAAAGATTTATTAAAATGAATAACCAAGTGTTTTAATTGACATCAGAAGATCAAACCAATAATCCCTGAGAACATAGATAAAAGATAAATAAAGATATGAGCAGAACTTAATACAACAGCAAACGTATAAAATTGAGGTGATTTAGTAAGTCCAAAGAATATTCTTTGAAAAGATTGAAAAGACACACTTTGATTAAGGAAAACAAAAACATAATAAAGAATATACAGAAAGAGTCAGGACAATGTTATAGCAGAGAATATAAGAAATGCCAGTGAATTTGAACATTTCTGTAAAGGGGACCATTTCCTAGCTCCTAAAGTTTACCAAAACTGACACAAGAGGAATTCATTTAAGGTCATCATGTCTGCCCTTGGCATTCTCGGAACGCCCTGGCCTCAGAATGCAGCATCTGTAGTCCATGGTAACCTGCGGAGAAAGGGCGGGGCTGAGGGAGGTTGGAACACTGCCCTCACTGAGGGATTCGGTGTGGCCATCTCTGCTGTGACTGAACAAAGGGCAGGGAAGCAGGGCGCCCAGGGCAGGGCCCTCAGAGCCCGGCAGGCCCAGTGGGGTGTCACAAGCATTTAGGCCCAGGCCAAAGGGTGCCTTCTTTGTCTGCACAGCTGCCCAATCTCTCACCTTTCCACTAAGGCCGCCCTCTTACTTGAAGTGTGTGTGGAACCTGTCCGTGCATTACACCTCGCTGCACAGCTAACCATAGGTCTGGGCATCGTAGCTTCCTGCCAGGTAACCGAAGTTCACAGGCAGATGGGTCCCTGGGACACAGGCGGAGAGGCTCCTGCCCAGGTCACAGGCCGCCCACTGCCCCAGCCCCAGTTGGGGGGCCGAAAATCAGCTCTGTCTGAGTACCCTGTCTCTAGAGGGAGTATTGGACCAACACTTCTAGAAAACGGGGTCCTCTTGGCAACTCATTAGAGGGACACAAATAAATCTTTGCCGACTTTCTGCTGAAACTTAGGAGCATTCACACCTAAGCCTCTTACAAGGTAAGCTGTTTAGCTAAACATGAGCTCATGATCTAAATTTACACAGTAATGAAGAGATCAGCTACAAGGGGAGACAATCAGCAAAAACAATCAAAACCAGAATTAGATTCCCAAGGCCATCCATCAGATGTTGTAATAATCAGGTGCAAGGCAGGATATATACATAAATCTGGAACTGAAACAAGAAACAAGGATGTTTTCAAAGTCTTGTAGGATCTCTAAAACATTCTTAAAGTACATGTCATTGATAAAGCTAAATACTCAAAGGTTGTGTAATACAACAGATTAATCATTGAGAAGAGTGAAATTATGCTGTTTTGAAAACTATGGCATGTCATATTTTCTGCCTAATTATATAAGAAGATTTATCTAAAACTTACACAAAATTTCAAAGACTTATTGACTGTGAAATAAGTTAAGGGTATTTCAAATTGCTTGTCTGCAAAGAAAGGTGCTATGTAAGGAATCACAGAAAGTCGAGGGGAAAATATGTCAATATCTACATTGCTATATGTTGAACTAAGCCTTAGGACAGCAACAATGTAGAGGACCTGACACTTAGAAACTTACAAGTAAACTGGAATCTTCAAAAGTTCTAATCTTTATAAGTATAAAGATGTATTAAAATGAATAACCAAGTGTTTTAATTGACACCAGAAGTTCAAACCAATAAACCCTGAGAACATAGATAAAAGATAAATAAAGATATGAGCAGAACTTAACACAACAGCAAACGTATAAAATTGAGGTGATTTGGTAAGTCCAAAGAATATTCTTTGAAAAGATTGAAAAGACACACTTTCATTAAGGAAAACAAAAACGTAAGTAAAGAATATACAGAAAGAGTCAGAACAATGTTATAGCAGAGAATATATTAAATGCCAGTAAATTTGAACATTTCTGTAAAGGGGACCATTTCCTAGCTCCTAAAGTTTACCAAAACTTACACAAGAGGAATTCATTTAAGGTCATCATGTCTGCCCTTGGCATTCTCGGAATGCCCTGGACTTAGAATGCAGCATCTGTAGTCCATGGTAACCTGCGGAGAGGGAGCGGGGCTGAGGGAGGTTGGAACACTGCACTCACTGAGGGAGTGGGTGTGGCCATCTCTGCTGTGACTGAACAAAGGGCAGGGGAGCAGGGCGCCTAGGGCAGGGCCCTCAGAGTCCGGCAGGCCCAGTGGGGTGTCACAAGCATTTAGGCCCAGGCCAAAGGGCGCCTTCTTTGTCTGCACAGCTGCCCAAACTCTCACCTTTCCACTCAGGCCGCCATCTTACTTGAAGTGTGTGTGGAACCTGTCTGTGCAGTACACCTCGCTGCACAGCTAACCATAGGTCTGGGCATCGTAGCTTCCTGCCAGGTGACCGAAGTTCGCAGGCAGATGGGTCCCTGGGACACAGGCGGAGAGGCTCCTGCCCGGGCCACAGGCCGCCCACAGCCCCAGCCCCAGATCGGGGGCCTCAAAGCAGCCTTGCCTGAGTCCCCTGCATCTAGAGGGAGTATTGGACGAACACTTCTAGAAAATGGGGTCCTCACGGGCAACTCATTGGAGGGACACAAATAAATCTTTGCCGACTTTCTGCTGAAACTTAGGAGCGTTCACACGTAAGCCTCTTACAAGGTCAGCTGTTTAGCTAAACATGAGCTCATGATCTAAATTTACACAATAATGAAGAGATCAGCTACAAGGGGAGACAATCAGCAAAAACAATCAATACCAGAATTAGATTCCCAAGGCCATCCATCAGATGTTGGAATAATCAGGTGCAAGGCAGGATATATACATAAAACTGGAACTGAAACAAGAAACAAGGATGTTTTCACAGTCTGGTAGGGTCTCTAAAACATTCTTAAATTACATGTCATTGATAAAGCTAAATACTCAAAGGTTGTGTAATACAAAAGATTAATCATTGAGAAGAGTGAAATTATGCTGTCTTGAAAACTATGGCAGGTCAGATTTTCTGCCTAATTATATAAGAAGATTTCTCGAAAACACATAATTTCAAAGACTGATTGGCTGTGAAATAAGTTAAGGATATTTCAAATGGCTTGTCTGCAATGAAAGGTGCTATGTAGGGAATCACAGAAAGTCGAGGGGAAAATATGTCAATATATACATTGCTATATGTTGAACTAAGCCTTAGGACAGCAACAATGTAGAGGACCTGACACTTAGAAACTTACAAGTAAGCTGTAATCTTCAAAAGTTCAAATTTTTATACGTAAAAAGATTTATTAAAATGAATAACAAAGTGTTTTAATTGACACCAGAAGATCAAACCAATAAACCCTGAGAACATAGCTAAAAGATAAATAAAGACATGAGCAGAACTTAATACAACAGCAAACGTATAAAATTGAGGTGATTTAGTAAGTCCAAAGAATATTTTTGAAAAGATTGAAAAGACACACTTTGATTAAGGAAAACTAAAACATAAGTAAAGAATATACAGAAAGAGTCAGGACAATGTTATAGCAGAGAATATATGAAATGCCAGTAAATTTGAACATTTCTGTAAAGGGGACCATTTCCTAGCTCCTAAAGTTTACCAAAACTGACACAAGAGGAAATCATTTAAGGTCATCATGTCTGCCCTTGGCATTCTCGGAACGCCCTGGCCTCAGAATGCAGCATCTGTAGTCCACGGTAACCTGCGGAGAGGGGGCAGGGCTGAGAGAGGTTGGAACACTGCCCTCAGTGAGGGAGTGTGTGTGGCCATGTCTGCTGTGAGTGAACAAAGGGCAGGGGAGCAGGGTGTCCAGGGCAGGGCCCTCAGAGCCCGTCAGGCCCAGTGATGTGTCACAAGCATTTAGGCCCAGGACAAAGGGTGCATTCTTTGTCTGCACAGCTGCCCAAACTCTCACCTTTCCACTCAGGCCGCCCTCTTACTTGAAGTGTGTGTGGAAGCTGTCCGCGGAGTACACCTCACTGCACAGCTAACCATAGGTCAGGGCTTCGTAGCTTCCTGCCAGGTGACCAAAGTTCGCAGGCAGATGGGTCCCTGGGACACACACGGTGAGGCTCCTGCCCGGGCCACAGGCCGCCCACTGCCCCAGCCCCAGATCGGGGGCCGCAAAGCAGCCCTGTCTGAGTCCCCTGCCTCTAGAGGGAGTATTGGACCAACACTTCTAGAAAATGGGGTCCTCGCGGGCAACTCATTGGAGGGACACAAAAAATTCTTTACCGACTTTCTGCTGAAACTTAGGAGCATTCACACCTAAGCCTCTTACAAGGTTAGCTATTTAGCTAAACATGAGCTCATGATCTAAATTTACACAGTAATGAAGAGATCAGCTACAAGGGGAGACAATCAGCAAAAACAATCAAAACCAGAATTAGATTCCCAAGGCCATCCATCAGATGTTGTAATAATCAGGTGCAAGGCAGGATATATACATAAATCTGGAACTGAAACAAGAAACAAGGATGTTTTCAAAGTCTTGTAGGATCTCTAAAACATTCTTAAAGTACATGTCATTGATAAAGCTAAATACTCAAAGGTTGTGTAATACAACAGATTAATCATTGAGAAGAGTGAAATTATGCTGTTTTGAAAACTATGGCATGTCATATTTTCTGCCTAATTTTATAAGAAGATTTATCTAAAACTTACACAAAATTTCAAAGACTTATTGACTGTGAAATAAGTTAAGGGTATTTCAAATGGCTTGTCTGCAAAGAAAGGTGCTATGTAAGGAATCACAGAAAGTCGAGGGGAAAATATGTCAATATCTACATTGCTATATGTTGAACTAAGCCTTAGGACAGCAACAATGTAGAGGACCTGACACTTAGAAACTTACAAGTAAACTGGAATCTTCAAAAGTTCTAATCTTTATAAGTAAAAAGATGTATTAAAATGAATAACCAAGTGTTTTAATTGACACCAGAAGATCAAACCAATAAACCCTGAGAACATAGATAAAAGATAAATAAAGATATGAGCAGAACTTAACACAACAGCAAACGTATAAAATTGAGGTGATTTGGTAAGTCCAAAGAATATTCTTTGAAAAGATTGAAAAGACACACTTTCATTAAGGAAAACAAAAACGTAAGTAAAGAATATACAGAAAGAGTCAGAACAATGTTATAGCAGAGAATATATTAAATGCCAGTAAATTTGAACATTTCTGTAAAGGGGACCATTTCCTAGCTCCTAAAGTTTACCAAAACTGACACAAGAGGAATTCATTTAAGGTCATCATGTCTGCCATTGGCATTCTCGGAACGCCCTGGACTTAAAATGCAGCATCTGTAGTCCATGGTAACCTGCGGAGAGGGAGCGGGGCTGAGGGAGGTTGGAACACTGCACTCACTGAGGGAGTGGGTGTGGCCATCTCTGCTGTGAGTGAACAAAGGGCAGGGGAGCAGGGCGCCCAGGGCTGGGCCCTCAGAGCCCGGTAGGCCCAGTGGGGTGTCACAAGCATTTAGGCCCAGGCCAAAGGGCGCCTTCTTTGTCTGCACAGCTGCCCAAACTCTCACCTTTCCACTCAGGCCGCCATCTGACTTGAAGTGTGTGTGGAACCTGTCCGTGCAGTACACCTCGCTGCTCAGCTAACCATAGGTCTGGGCATCGTAGCCTCCTGCCAGGTGACCGAAGTTCGCAGCCAGATGGGTCCCTGGGACACAGGTGCGGAGGCTCCTGCCTGGGCCACAGGCCGCCCACTGCCCCAGCCCCAGATGGGGGGCCGAAAAACAGCTCTCTCTGAGTCCCCTGTCTCTAGAGGGAGTATTGGACCAACACTTCTAGAAAACGGGGTCCTCTTGGCAACTCATTAGTGGGACACAAATAAATCTTTGCCGACTTTCTGCTGAAAATTAGGAGCATTCACACTTAAGCCACTTACAAGGTCAGCTGTTAAGCTAAACATGAGCTCATGATCTAAATTTACACAATAATGAAGAGATCAGCTACAAGGGGAGACAATCAGCAAAAACAATCAATACCAGAATTAGATTCCCAAGGCCATCCATCAGATGTTGGAATAATCAGGTGCAAGGCATGAAATATACATTAAACTGGAACTGAAACAAGAAACAAGGATGTTTTCACAGTCTGGTAGGATCTCTAAAACATTTTTAAAGTACATGTCATTGATAAACCTAATTACTCAAAAGTTGTGTAATACAACAGATTAATCATTGAGAAGAGTGAAATTATGCTATTTTGAAAACTATGGCAGGTCAGATTTTCTGCCTAATTATATATGAAGATTTATCTAAAACATACACTATATTTCAAAGACTTATTGTCTGTGAAATAAGTTAAGGGTATTTCAAATGGCTTGTCTGCAATGAAAGGTGCTATGTAGGGAATCACAGAAAGTCGAGGGGAAAATATGACAATATATACATTGCTATAGGTTGAACTAAGCCTTAGGACATCAACAACGTAGAGGACCTGACACTTAGAAACTTACAAGTAAGCTGGAATCTTCAAAAGTTCCAATCTTTATAAGTAAAAAGATTTATTAAAATGAATAACCAAGTGTTTTAATTGACATCAGAAGATCAAACCAATAAATCCTGCGAACATAGATAAAAGATAATAAAGATATGAGCAGAACTTAATACAACAGCAAACGTATAAAATTGAGGTGATTGAGTAAGTCCAAAGAATATTCTTTGAAAAGATTGAAAAGACACACTTTGATTAAGGAAAACAAAAACATAAGTAAAGAATATACAGAAAGAGTCAGGACAATGTTATAGCAGAGAATATAAGAAATGCCAGTGAATTTGAACATTTCTGTAAAGGAGACCATTTCCTAGCTCCTAAAGCTTATCAAAACTGACACAAGAGGAAATCATTTAAGGGCATCATGTCTGCCCTTGGCATTCTCGGAACGCCCTGGCCTCAGAATGCAGCATCTGTAGTCCATGGTAACCTGCGGAGAAGGGGCGGGGCTGAGGGAGGTTGGAACACTGCCCTCACTGAGGGATTGGGTGTGGCCAACTCTGCTGTGACTGAACAAAGGGCAGGGGAGCAGGGCGCACAGGGCAGGGCCCTCAGAGCCCGGCAGGACCAGTGGTGTGTCACAAGCATTTAGGCCCAGGCCAAAGGGCGCCTTCTTTGTCTGCACAGCTGCCCAAACTCTCACCTTTCCACTAAGGCCGCCCTCTTACTTGAAGTGTGTGTGTAACCTGTCCGTGCAGTACACCTCGCTGCACAGCTAACCATAGGTCTGGGCATCGTAGCTTCCTGCCAGGTAACCGAAGTTCGTAGGCAGATGGGTCCCTGGGACAAAGGCGGAGAGGCTCCTGCCCAGGCCACATGCCGCCCACTGCCCCAGCCCCAGATTGGGGGCCGAAAAGCAGCTCTGTCTGAGTCCCCTGTCTCTAGAGGGAGTATTGGACCAACACTTCTAGAAAACGGGGTCCTCTTGGCAACTCATTAGAGGGACACAAATAAATCTTTGCCGACTTTCTGCTGAAACTTAGGAGCATTCACACCTAAGCCTCTTACAAGGTCAGCTGTTAAGCTAAACATGAGCTCATGATCTAAATTTACACAATAATGAAGAGATCAGCTACAAGGGGAGACAATCAGCAAAACAATCAATACCAGAATTAGATTCCCAAGGCCATCCATCAGATGTAGGTATAATCAGGTGCAAGGCATGAAATATACATTAAACTGTAACTGAAACAAGAAACAAGGATGTTTTCACAGTCTGGTAGGATCTCTAAAACATTTTTAAAGTACATGTCATTGATAAAGCTAATTACTCAAAAGTTGTGTAATACAACAGATTCATCATTGAGAAGAGTGAAATTATGCTATTTTGAAAACTATGGCAGGTCAGATTTTCTGCCTAATTATATATGAAGATTTATCTAAAACATACACAATATTTCAAAGACTTATTGGCTGTGAAATAAGTTAAGGGTATTTCAATTGGCTTGTCTGCAATGAAAGTTGCTATGTAGGGAATCACAGAAATTCGAGGGGAAAATATGACAATATATACATTGCTATAGGTTGCACTAAGCCTTAGGACATCAACAACGTAGAGGTCCTGACACTTAGAAACTTACAAGTAAGCTGGAATCTTCAAAAGTTCCAATCTTTATAAGTAAAAAGATTTATTAAAATGAATTACCAAGTGTTTTAATTGACATCAGAAGATCAAACCAATAAACCCTGAGAACATAGATAAAAGATAATAAAGATATGAGCAGAACTTAACACAACAGCTAACGTATAAAATTGAGGTGATTTAGTAAGTCCAAAGAATATTCTTTGAAAAGATTAAAAAGACACACTTTGATTAAGGAAAACAAAAACATAAGTAAAGAATATACAGAAAGAGACAGGACAATATTATAGCAGAGAATACAAGAAATGCCAGTGAATTTGAATATTTCTGTAAAGGGGACCATTTCCTTGCTCCTAAAGTTTACCAAAACTGACACAAGAGGAAATCATTTAAGGTCCTCATGCCTGCCCTTGGCATTCTGAGAACGCCCTGGCCTCAGAATGCAGCATCTGTAGTCCATGGTAACCTGCGGAGAGGGGGCGGGGCTGTGGGAGGTTGGAACACTGCCCTCACTGAGGGATTGGTTGTGGCCATCTCTGCTGTGACTGAACAAAGGGTAGGGGAGCCGGGGGCCCAGTGCAGGGCCCTCAGAGCCAGGCAGGCCCAGTGGGGTGCAACTAGCATTTAGGCCCAGGCGAAAGGGTGCCTTCCTTGTCTGAACAGCTGCCCAAACTCTCACCTTTCCACTCAGGCCGCCCTCTTACTTGAAGTGGGTGTGGAATCTGTCCACGCAGTACACCTCGCAGCACAGCTAACCATAGGTCTGGGCCTCGTAGCTTCCTGCCAGGTGACCGAAGTTCGCAGGCAGATGGGTCCCTGGGACACACGCGGTGAGGCTCCGGCCCGGGCCACTGGCCGCCCACGGCCCCAGCCGCAGATCGGTGGACGCACAGAAGCCCTGTCTCAGTCCCCTCCCTCTAGAGGGAGTATTGGACCAACACTTCTAGAAAACGGGGTCCTCGCGGCAACTCATTGGAGGGACACAAATAAATCTTTGCCGACTTTCTGCTGAAACTTAGGAGCATTCACACCTAAGCCTCTTACAAGGTCAGCAGTTTAGCTAAACATGAGCTCATGATCTAAATTTACACAATAATGAAGAGATCAGGTACAAGGGGAGACAATCAGCTAAAACAATCAATACCAGAATTAGATTCCCAAGGCCATCCATCAGATGTTGGAATAATCAGGTGCAAGGCAGGATAAATACATAAAACTGGAACTGAAAAAAGAAACAAGGATGTTTTCACAGTCTGGTAGGATCTCTAAAACATTTTTAAAATACATGTCATTGATAAAGCTAAATACTGAAAGGTTGAGTAATACAAGAGATTAATCATTGAGAAGAGTGAAATTATGCTGTTTTGAAAACTATGGCAGGTCAGATTTTCTGCCTAATTATATAAGAAGATTTCTCGAAAACACATAATTTGAAAGACTGATTGGCTGTGAAATAAGTTAAGGGCATTTCAAATGGCTTGTCTGCAATGAAAGGTGCTATGTAGGGAATCACAGAAAGTCGAGGGGAAAATATGTCAATATATACATTGCTATATGTTGAACTAAGCCTTAGGACAGCAACAATGTAGAGGACCTGACACTTAGAAACCTACAAGTAAGCTGTAATCTTCAAAAGTTCAAATCTTTATAAGTAAAAAGATTTATTAAAATGAATAACCAAGTGTTTTAATTGACACCAGAAGATCAAACCGATAAACCCTGAGAACATAGCTAAAAGATAAATAAAGACATGAGCAGAACTTAATACAACAGCAAACGTATAAAATTGAGGTTATTTAGTAAGTCCAAAGAATATTCTTTGAAAAGATTGAAAAGACACACTTTGATTAAGGAAAACTAAAGCATAAGTAAATAATATACAGAAAGAGTCAGGACAATGTTATAGCAGAGAATATATGAAATGCCAGTAAATTTGAACATTTCTGTAAAGGGGACCATTTCCTAGCTCCTAAAGTTTACCAAAACTGACACAAGAGGAAATCATTTAAGGTCATCATGTCTGCCCTTGGCATTCTCGGAACGCCCTGGCCTCAGAATGCAGCATCTGTAGTCCATGGTAACCTGCTCAGAGGGGGCGGGGCTGAGGGAGGTTGGAACACTGCCCTCAGTGAGGGAGTGTATGTGGCCATCTCTGCTGTGACTGAACAAAGGGCAGGGGAGCAGGGTGTCCAGGGCAGGGCCCTCAGAGCCCGGCAGGCCCAGTGGTGTGTCACAAGCATTTAGGCCCAGGCCAAAGGGCGCCTTCTTTGACTGCACAGCTGCCCAAACTCTCACCTTTCCACTCAGGCCGCCCTCTTACTTGAAGTGTGTGTGGAAGCTGTCCGCGCAGTACACCTCGCTGCACAGCTAACCATAGGTCTGGGCTTCGTAGCTTCCTGCCAGGTGACCAAAGTTCGCAGGGAAATCGGCCCCTGGGACACACGCGGAGAGGCTCCTGCCCGGGCCACAGGCCGCCCACTGCCCCAGCCCCATATCAGGGGCGGCAAAGCAGCCCTGTCTGAGTCCCCTGCCTCTAGAGGGAGTATTGGACCAACACTTCTAGAAAATGGGGTCCTCGCGGGCAACTCATTGGAGGGAAACAAAAAATTCTTTACCGACTTTCTGCTGAAACTTAGGAGCATTCACACCTAAGCCTCTTACAAGGTCACCTGCTTAGCTAAACATGAGCTCATGATCTAAATTTACACAATAATGAAGAGATCAGCTACAAGGGGAGACAATCAGCAAAAACAATCAATACCAGAATTAGATTCCCAAGGCCATCCATCAGATGTTGGAATAATCAGGTGCAAGGCATGAAATATACATTAAACTGGAACTGAAACAAGAAACAAGGATGTTTTCACAGTCTGGTAGGATCTCTAAAACATTTTTAAAGTACATGTCATTGATAAACCTAATTACTCAAAAGATGTGTAATACAACAGATTAATCATTGAGAAGAGTGAAATTATGCTATTTTGAAAACTATGGCAGGTCAGATTTTCTGCCTAATTATATATGAAGATTTATCTAAAACATACACTATATTTCAAAGACTTATTGTCTGTGAAATAAGTTAAGGGTATTTCAAATGGCTTGTCTGCAATGAAAGGTGCTATGTAGGGAATCACAGAAAGTCGAGGGGAAAATATGACAATATATACATTGCTATAGGTTGAACTAAGCCTTAGGACATCAACAACGTAGAGGACCTGACACTTAGAAACTTACAAGTAAGCTGGAATCTTCAAAAGTTCCAATCTTTATAAGTAAAAAGATTTATTAAAATGAATAACCAAGTGTTTTAATTGACATCAGAAGATCAAACCAATAAATCCTGCGAACATAGATAAAAGATAATAAAGATATGAGCAGAACTTAATACAACAGCAAACGTATAAAATTGAGGTGATTGAGTAAGTCCAAAGAATATTCTTTGAAAAGATTGAAAAGACACACTTTGATTAAGGAAAACAAAAACATAAGTAAAGAATATACAGAAAGAGTCAGGACAATGTTATAGCAGAGAATATAAGAAATGCCAGTGAATTTGAACATTTCTGTAAAGGAGACCATTTCCTAGCTCCTAAAGCTTATCAAAACTGACACAAGAGGAAATCATTTAAGGGCATCATGTCTGCCCTTGGCATTCTCGGAACGCCCTGGCCTCAGAATGCAGCATCTGTAGTCCATGGTAACCTGCGGAGAAGGGGCGGGGCTGAGGGAGGTTGGAACACTGCCCTCACTGAGGGATTGGGTGTGGCCAACTCTGCTGTGACTGAACAAAGGGCAGGGGAGCAGGGCGCACAGGGCAGGGCCCTCAGAGCCCGGCAGGACCAGTGGGGTGTCACAAGCATTTAGGCCCAGGCCAAAGGGCGCATTCTTTGTCTGCACAGCTGCCCAAACTCTCACCTTTCCACTAAGGCCGCCCTCTTACTTGAAGTGTGTGTGTAACCTGTCCGTGCAGTACACCTCGCTGCACAGCTAACCATAGGTCTGGGCATCGTAGCTTCCTGCCAGGTAACCGAAGTTCGTAGGCAGATGGGTCCCTGGGACAAAGGCGGAGAGGCTCCTGCCCAGGCCACATGCCGCCCACTGCCCCAGCCCCAGATTGGGGGCCGAAAAGCAGCTCTGTCTGAGTCCCCTGTCTCTAGAGGGAGTATTGGACCAACACTTCTAGAAAACGGGGTCCTCTTGGCAACTCATTAGAGGGACACAAATAAATCTTTGCCGACTTTCTGCTGAAACTTAGGAGCATTCACACCTAAGCCTCTTACAAGGTCAGCTGTTAAGCTAAACATGAGCTCATGATCTAAATTTACACAATAATGAAGAGATCAGCTACAAGGGGAGACAATCAGCAAAACAATCAATACCAGAATTAGATTCCCAAGGCCATCCATCAGATGTAGGTATAATCAGGTGCAAGGCATGAAATATACATTAAACTGTAACTGAAACAAGAAACAAGGATGTTTTCACAGTCTGGTAGGATCTCTAAAACATTTTTAAAGTACATGTCATTGATAAAGCTAATTACTCAAAAGTTGTGTAATACAACAGATTCATCATTGAGAAGAGTGAAATTATGCTATTTTGAAAACTATGGCAGGTCAGATTTTCTGCCTAATTATATATGAAGATTTATCTAAAACATACACAATATTTCAAAGACTTATTGGCTGTGAAATAAGTTAAGGGTATTTCAATTGGCTTGTCTGCAATGAAAGTTGCTATGTAGGGAATCACAGAAATTCGAGGGGAAAATATGACAATATATACATTGCTATAGGTTGCACTAAGCCTTAGGACATCAACAACGTAGAGGTCCTGACACTTAGAAACTTACAAGTAAGCTGGAATCTTCAAAAGTTCCAATCTTTATAAGTAAAAAGATTTATTAAAATGAATTACCAAGTGTTTTAATTGACATCAGAAGATCAAACCAATAAACCCTGAGAACATAGATAAAAGATAATAAAGATATGAGCAGAACTTAACACAACAGCTAACGTATAAAATTGAGGTGATTTAGTAAGTCCAAAGAATATTCTTTGAAAAGATTAAAAAGACACACTTTGATTAAGGAAAACAAAAACATAAGTAAAGAATATACAGAAAGAGACAGGACAATATTATAGCAGAGAATACAAGAAATGCCAGTGAATTTGAATATTTCTGTAAAGGGGACCATTTCCTAGCTCCTAAAGTTTACCAAAACTGACACAAGAGGAAATCATTTAAGGTCCTTATGCCTGCCCTTGGCATTCTGAGAACGCCCTGGCCTCAGAATGCAGCATCTGTAGTCCATGGTAACCTGCGGAGAGGGGGCGGGGCTGTGGGAGGTTGGAACACTGCCCTCACTGAGGGATTGGGTGTGGCCATCTCTGCTGTGACTGAACAAAGGGTAGGGGAGCCGGGGGCCCAGTGCAGGGCCCTCAGAGCCAGGCAGGCCCAGTGGGGTGCAACTAGCATTTAGGCCCAGGCGAAAGGGTGCCTTCCTTGTCTGAACAGCTGCCCAAACTCTCACCTTTCCACTCAGGCCGCCCTCTTACTTGAAGTGGGTGTGGAATCTGTCCACGCAGTACACCTCGCAGCACAGCTAACCATAGGTCTGGGCCTCGTAGCTTCCTGCCAGGTGACCGAAGTTCGCAGGCAGATGGGTCCCTGGGACACACGCGGTGAGGCTCCGGCCCGGGCCACTGGCCGCCCACGGCCCCAGCCGCAGATCGGTGGACGCACAGAAGCCCTGTTTCAGTCCCCTCCCTCTAGAGGGAGTATTGGACCAACACTTCTAGAAAACGGGGTCCTCGCGGCAACTCATTGGAGGGACACAAATAAATCTTTGCCGACTTTCTGCTGAAACTTAGGAGCATTCACACCTAAGCCTCTTACAAGGTCAGCAGTTTAGCTAAACATGAGCTCATGATCTAAATTTACACAATAATGAAGAGATCAGGTACAAGGGGAGACAATCAGCTAAAACAATCAATACCAGAATTAGATTCCCAAGGCCATCCATCAGATGTTGGAATAATCAGGTGCAAGGCAGGATAAATACATAAAACTGGAACTGAAAAAAGAAACAAGGATGTTTTCACAGTCTGGTAGGATCTCTAAAACATTTTTAAAATACATGTCATTGATAAAGCTGAATACTGAAAGGTTGAGTAATACAAGAGATTAATCATTGAGAAGAGTGAAATTATGCTGTTTTGAAAACTATGGCAGGTCAGATTTTCTGCCTAATTATATAAGAAGATTTCTCGAAAACACATAATTTGAAAGACTGATTGGCTGTGAAATAAGTTAAGGGCATTTCAAATGGCTTGTCTGCAATGAAAGGTGCTATGTAGGGAATCACAGAAAGTCGAGGGGAAAATATGTCAATATATACATTGCTATATGTTGAACTAAGCCTTAGGACAGCAACAATGTAGAGGACCTGACACTTAGAAACCTACAAGTAAGCTGTAATCTTCAAAAGTTCAAATCTTTATAAGTAAAAAGATTTATTAAAATGAATAACCAAGTGTTTTAATTGACACCAGAAGATCAAACCAATAAACCCTGAGAACATAGCTAAAAGATAAATAAAGACATGAGCAGAACTTAATACAACAGCAAACGTATAAAATTGAGGTTATTTAGTAAGTCCAAAGAATATTCTTTGAAAAGATTGAAAAGACACACTTTGATTAAGGAAAACTAAAGCATAAGTAAATAATATACAGAAAGAGTCAGGACAATGTTATAGCAGAGAATATATGAAATGCCAGTAAATTTGAACATTTCTGTAAAGGGGACCATTTCCTAGCTCCTAAAGTTTACCAAAACTGACACAAGAGGAAATCATTTAAGGTCATCATGTCTGCCCTTGGCATTCTCGGAACGCCCTGGCCTCAGAATGCAGCATCTGTAGTCCATGGTAACCTGCTCAGAGGGGGCGGGGCTGAGGGAGGTTGGAACACTGCCCTCAGTGAGGGAGTGTATGTGGCCATCTCTGCTGTGACTGAACAAAGGGCAGGGGAGCAGGGTGTCCAGGGCAGGGCCCTCAGAGCCCGGCAGGCCCAGTGGTGTGTCACAAGCATTTAGGCCCAGGCCAAAGGGCGCCTTCTTTGACTGCACAGCTGCCCAAACTCTCACCTTTCCACTCAGGCCGCCCTCTTACTTGAAGTGTGTGTGGAAGCTGTCCACGCAGTACACCTCGCTGCACAGCTAACCATAGGTCTGGGCTTCGTAGCTTCCTGCCAGGTGACCAAAGTTCGCAGGGAAATCGGCCCCTGGGACACACGCGGAGAGGCTCCTGCCCGGGCCACAGTCCGCCCACTGCCCCAGCCCCATATCAGGGGCGGCAAAGCAGCCCTGTCTGAGTCCCCTGCCTCTAGAGGGAGTATTGGACCAACACTTCTAGAAAATGGGGTCCTCGCGGGCAACTCATTGGAGGGAAACAAAAAATTCTTTACCGACTTTCTGCTGAAACTTAGGAGCATTCACACCTAAGCCTCTTACAAGGTCACCTGCTTAGCTAAACATGAGCTCATGATCTAAATTTACACAATAATGAAGAGATCAGCTACAAGGGGAGACAATCAGCAAAAACAATCAATACCAGAATTAGATTCCCAAGGCCATCCATCAGATGTTGGAATAATCAGGTGCAAGGCAGGATATATACATAAAACTGGAACTGAAACAAGAAAAAAGGATGTTTTCACAGTCTGGTAGGATCTCTAAAACATTTTTAAAGTACATGTCATTGATAAAGCTAAATACTCAAAGGTTGTGTAATACAACAGATTAATCATTGAGAAGAGTGAAATTATGCTGTTTTGAAAACTATGGCAGGTCAGATTTTCTGCCTAATGATATAAGAAGATTTCTCTAAAACATGCACATTATTTCAAAGACTTATTGGCTGTGAAATAATTTAAGGGTATTTCAAATGGCTTGTCTGCAATGAAAGGTGCTATGTAGGGAATCACGGAAAGTCGAGGGGAAAATATGTCAATATATACATTGCTATAGGTTGAACTAAGCCTTAGGACAGCAACAATGTAGAGGACCTGACCCTTAGAAACTTACAAGTAAGCTGGAATCTTCAAAAGTTCAAACATTGATAAGTAAAAATATTTATTAAAATGAATAACCAAGTGTTTTAACTTAAATCAGAAGATCAAACCAATAAACCCTGAGAACATAGATAAAAGATAAATAAAGATATGAGCAGAACTTAATACAACAGCAAACTTATAAAATTGAGGTGATTTTGTAAGTCCAAAGAATATTCTTTGAAAAGATTTAAAAGATACACTTTAATTAAGGAAAACAAAAACATAAGTAAAGAATATACAGAAAGAGTCAGGACAATGTTATAGCAGAGAATATAAGAAATGCCAGTAAATTTGAACATTTCTGTAAAGGGGACCATTTCCTAGCTCCTAAAGTTTACCAAAACTGACACAAGAGGAAATCATTTAAGATCCTCATTTCTGCCCTTGGCATTCTCGGAACGCACTGGACTTACAATGCAGCATCTGTAGTCCATGGTAAACTGTGGAGAGGGGGAGGGGCTGAGGGAGGTTGGAACACTGCCCTCACTGAGGGAGTGGGGGTGGCCATCTCTGCTGTGACTTTACCAAAGGCAGGGGAGCAGGGGGCCGAGGGCAGGGCCCTCAGAGCCCGGCAGGCCCAGTAGGGTGTCACAAGCATTTAGGCCCAGGGCAAAGGGCGCCTTCTTTGTCTGCACAGCTGCCCAAACTCTCACTTTTCCACTCAAGCCGCCCCCTTACTTTAAGTGTGTGGGGAACCTTTCCGTGATGTACACCTCGCTGCACAGCTAACCATAGGTCTGGGCATCGTAGCTTCCTGCCAGTTGACCGAAGTTCGCAAGTAGATGGGTCCCTGGGACACACGCGGAGAGGCTCCTGCCCGGGCCACAGGCCGCCCACTGCCCCAGCCCCAGATCGGGGGGCGCAAAGCAGCCCTGTCTTAGTCCCCTGCCACTAGAGGGAGTATTGGACCAACACTTCTAGAAAACGGGGTCCTCGAGGGCAACTCATTGGAGGGACACAAATAAATCTTTCCCGACTTTCTGCTGAATCTTAGGAGCGTTCACACATAAGCCTCTTACAAGGTCAGCTGTTTAGCTAAACATGAGCTCATGATCTAAATTTACACAATAATGAAGAGATCAGCTACAAGGGGAGACAATCAGCAAAAACAATCAATACCAGAATTAGATTCGCAAGGCCATCCATCAGATGTTGGAATAATCAGGTGCAAGGCAGGAAATATACATAAAACTGGAACTGAAACAAGAAACAAGGATGTTTTCACAGTCTGGTAGGATCTCTAAAACATTTTAAAAGTACATGTCTTTGATAGAGCTAAATACTCAAAGGTTGTGTAATACAACAGATTAATCATTGAGAAGAGTGAAATTATGCTGTTTTGAAAACTATGGCATGTGAGATTTTCTGCCTAATTATATAAGAAGATTTCTCTAAAACATACACATTATTTCAAAGACTTATTGGCTGTGAAATAAGTTAAGGGTATTTCAAATGGCTTGTGTGCAATGAAAGGTGTTATGTAGGGAATCACAGAAAGTCGACTGGAAAATATGTTAATATACACATTGCTATAGGTTGAAGTAAGCCTTAGGACAGCAACAATGTAGAGGACCTGACACTTAGAAACTTACAAGTAAGCTGGAATCTTCAAAAGTTCCAATCTTTATAAGTAAAAAGATTTATTAAAATGAATAACCAAGTGTTTTAATTGACATCAGAAGATCAAACCAATAAACCCTGAGAACATAGATCAAAGATAAATAAAGATATGAGCAGAACTTAGTACAACAGCAAACGTATAAAATTGAGGTGATTTAGTAAGACCAAAGAATATTCTTTGAAAAGATTGAAAAGACACACTTTGATTAAGGAAAACAAAAACATAAGTAAAGAATATACAGAAAGAGTCAGGACAATGTTATAGCAGAGAATATATGAAATGCCAGTAAATTTGAACATTTCTGTAAAGGGGACCATTTCCTAGCTCCTAAAGTTTACCAAAACTGACACAAGAGGAAATCATTTAAGGTCCTCATGTCGGCCCTTGGATGTCTCAGAAAGCTCTGGCCTCAGAATGCAGCATCTGTAGTCCATGGTAACCTGCAGAGAGGAGGATGGGCTGAGGGAGGTTGGAACACTGCCTTCACTGAGGGAGTGGGTGTGGCCATCTCTGCTGTGACTGAACAAAGTGCAGGGGAGCAGGGGCCCCAGCGCAGGGCCCTCAGAGCCGGGCAGGCCCAGTGGAGTGTCACAAGCATTTAGGCCCAGGCCAAAGGGCACTTTCTTTGTCTGCACAGCTGCCCAAATTCTCACCTTTCCACTCAGGCCGCCCTCTTACTTGAACTGTATGTGTTAGCTGTTTGCGCAGTACACCTCGCTGCACAGCTAACCATAGGTCTGGGCATCGTAGCTTCCTGCCAGGTGACCGAAGTTCGCAGGCAGATGGGTCCCTGGGACACACGCGGAGAAGCTCCTGCCCGGGGCACAGGCCGCCCACTGCCCCAGCCCCAGATCAGGGCTGCAAAGCAGCCCTGTCTGAGTCCCCTCCCTCTAGAGGGAGTATAGGACCAACGCATCTAGAAAAAGGGTTCCTCGCGGGCAACTCATTGGAGGGACGCAAATAAACCTTTGCCGACTTTCTGCTGAAACTTAGGAGCGTTCACACCAAAGCCTCTTACAAGGTCATCTGTTTAGCTAAACATGAGCTCATGATCTAAATTTACACAATAATGAAGAGATCAGCTACAAGGGGAGACAATCAGCAAAAACAATCAATACCAGAATTAGATTCCCAAGGCCATCCATCAGATGTTGGAATAATCAGGTGCAAGGCAGGATATATATATAAAACTGGAACTGAAACAAGAAACAAGGATGTTTTCAAAGTCTGGTAGGATCTCTAAAACATTTTTAAAGTACATGTCATTGATAAAGCTAAATACTCAAAGGTTGTGTAATACAACAGATTGATCATTGAGAAGAGTGAAATTATGCTGTTTTGAAAACTATGGCAGGTCAGATTTCCTGCCTAATTATATAAGAAGATTTCTCTAAAACATACACATTATTTCAAAGCATTATTGGCTGTGAAATAAGTTAAGGGTATTTCAAATGGCTTGTCTGCAAAGAAAGGTGAGATGTAGGGAATCACAGAAAGTCGAGGGGAAAATATGTCAATATATACATTGCTATATGTTGAACTAATCCTTAGGACAGCAACAATGTAGAGGACCTGACACTTAGAAACTTACAAGTAAGCTGTAATCTTCAAAAGTTCAAAACTTTATAAGTAAAAAGATTTATTTAAATGAATAACCAAGTGTTTTAATTGACTTCAGAAGATCAAACCAATAAACCCTGAGAACATAGATAAAAGATAAATAAAGATATGAGCAGAACTTAATACAACAGCAAACGTATAAAATTGAGGTGATTTAGTAAGTCCAAACAATATTCTTTGAAAAGAGTGAAAAGGCACACTTTGATTAAGGAAAACAAAAACATAAGTAAAGAATATACAGAAAGAGACAGGACAATATTATAGCAGAGAATACAAGAAATGCCAGTGAATTTGAATATTTCTGTAAAGGGGACCATTTCCTAGCTCCTAAAGTTTACCAAAACTGACACAAGAGGAAATCATTTAAGGTCATCATGTCTGCCCTTGGCATTCTTGGAACGCCATGGCCTCAGAATGCAGCATCTTTAGTCCATGATAACCTGCGGAGAGGGGGCGGGGCTGAGGGAGGTTGGAACACTGCCCTCACTGAGGGAGTGTGTGTGGCCATCTCTGCTGTGACAGAAAAAACGGTAGGGGAGAAGTGGGCCCAGGGTAGGGCCCTCAGAGCCAGGCAGGCCCAGTGGGGTGTCACGAACATTTAGGCCCAGGCCAAAGGGCGCCTTTTTTGTCTGAACAGCTGCCCAAACTCTCACCTTTCCACTCAGGCCGCCCTCTTACTTGAAGTGTGTGTGGAACCTGTCTGCGCAGTACACCTCGCTGCACAGTTAACTATAGTTTTGGGCATCGTAGCTTCCTGCCAGGTGACTGAAGTTCACAGGAAGATGGGTCCCTGGGACACATGAGGAGAGGCTCAATCCCGGGCCACAGGCCGCCCACTGGCCCAGCCCCAGATCGGGGGCCGCAAAGCACCCCTGTCTGAGTACCCTGCCTCTAGAGGGAGTATTGGACCAACACTTCTAGAAACGGGGTCCTCGCGGGCAACTCATTGGAGGGACACAAATAAATCTTTGCCGACTTTCTGCTGAAACTTAGGAGCATTCACACCTAAGCCTCTTACAAGGTCAGCTGTTTAGCTAAACATGAGCTCATGATCGAAATTTACACAATAATGAAGACATCAGCTACAAGGGGAGACAATCAGCAAAAACAATCAATACCAGAATTAGATTCCCAAGGCCATCCATCAGATGTTGGAATAATCAGGTGCAAGGCAGGAAATATACATAAAACTGGAACTGAAACAAGAAACAAGGATGTTTTCACAGTCTGGTAGGATCTCTAAACCATTTTTAAAGTACATGTCATTGATAAAGCTAAATACTCAAAGGTTGTGTAATACAACAGATTAATCATTAAGAAGAGTGAAATTATGCTGTTTTGAAAACTATGGCAGGTGAGATTTTCTGCCTAGTTATATAAGAAGATTTATCTAAAACATACACATTACTTCAAAGACTTATTGGCTGTGAAATAAGTTAAGGTTATTACAAATGGCTTGTCTGCAATGAATGGTGCTATATAGGGAATCACAGAAAGTCGAGGGGAAAATATGTCAATATATACATTGCTATATGTTGAACTAAGCCTTAGGACAGCAACAATGTAGAAAACCTGACCCTTAGAAACTTACAAGGAAGCTGGAATTTTCAAAATTTCAAACATTGATAAGTAAAATGATTTATTAAAATGAATAACCAAGTGTTTTAATTGACTTCAGAAGATCAAACCAATAAACCCTGAGAACATAGATAAAAGATAAATAAAGATATGAGCAGAACTTAATACAACAGCAAACGTATAAAATTGAGGTGATTTAGTAAGTCCAAACAATATTCTTTGAAAAGATTGAAAAGGCACACTTTGATTAAGGAAAACAAAAACATAAGTAAAGAATATACAGAAAGAGACAGGACAATGTTATAGCAGAGAATACAAGAAATGCCAGTGAATTTGAACATTTCTGTAAAGGGGACCATTTCCTAGCTCCTAAAGTTTACCAAAACTGACACAAGAGGAAATCATTTAAGGTCATCATGTCTGCCCTTGGCATTCTTGGAACACCATGGCCTCAGAATGCAGCATCTTTAGTCCATGATAACCTGCGGAGAGGGGGCGGGGCTGAGGGAGGTTGGAACACTGCCCTCACTGAGGGAGTGTGTGTGGCCATCTCTGCTGTGACAGAACAAACGGCAGGGGAGAAGTGGGCCCAGGGTAGGGCCCTCAGAGCCAGGCAGGCCCAGTGGGGTGTCACGAGCATTTAGGCCCAGGCCAAAGGGCGCCTTCTTTGTCTGAACAGCTGCCCAAACTCTCACCTTTCCACTCAGGCCGCCCTCTTACTTGAAGTGTGTGTGGAACCTGTCCACACAGTCCACCTCGCTGCACAGCTAACCATAGGACTGGGGATAGGAGCTTCCTGCCAGGTGACCGAAGTTCACAGGCAGATGGGTCCCTGGAACACACGCGGAGAGGCTACTGCCTGGGCCACAGGCCGCCCACTGCCCCAGCCCCAGATCGGGGGCCGCAAAGCAGCCCTGTCTGAGTCCCCTGCCTCTAAAGGGAGTATTGGACCAACACTTCTAGAAAACGGGGTCCTCGCGGGCAACTTATTGGAGGGACACAAATAAATCTTTGCCGACTTTCTGCTGAAACTTAGGAGCGTTAACACCTAAGCCTCTTACAATGTCAGCTGTTTAGGTAAACATGAGCTCATGATCTAAATTTACACAATAATGAAGAGATCAGCTACAAGCGGAGACAATCAGCAAAAACAATCAATACCAGAATTTGATTCCCAAGGCCATCCATCAGATGTTGCAATAATCAGGTGCAAGTCAGGAAATATACATAAAACTGGAACTGAAACAAGAAACAAGGATGTTTTCACAGTCTGGTAGAACCTCTAAAACATTTTTAAAGTACATGTCATTGATAAAGCTAAATACTGAAAGGTTGTGTAATACAACAGATTAATCATTGTGAAGAGTGATATTATGCTGTTTTGAAAACTATGGCAGGTTATATTTCCTGCCTAATTATATAAGAAGATTTCTCTAAAACATACACATTATTTCAAAGATTTATTGGCTGTGAAATAAGTTAAGGGTATTTCAAATGGCTTGTCTGCAATGAAAGGTGCTATGTAGGGAATCACAGAAAGTCGAGGGGAAAATATGACAATCTATACATTGCTATATGTTGAACTAAGCCTTAGGACAGCAACAACGTAGAGGACCTGACTCTTAAAATCTTACAAGTAAGCTGTAATCTTGAAAAGTTCAAATATTTATAAGTAAAAAGATTTATTAAAATGAATAACCAAGACATCAGAAGATCAAACCAATAAACCCTGAGAACATAGATAAAAGATAAATAAAGATATGAGCAGAACTTAATTCAACAGCAAACGTATAAAATTGAGGTGATTTAGTAAGTCCAAAGAATATTCTTTGAAAAGATTGAAAAGACACACTTTGATTAAGGAAAACAAAAACAAAAGTAAAGAATATTCAGAAAGAGTCAGGACAATGTTATAGCAGAGAATATATGAAATGCCAGTAAATTTGAACATTTCTGTAAAGGGGACCATTTCCTAGCTCCTAAAGTTTACCAAAACTGACACAAGAGGAAGTCATTTAAGGTCATCATGTCTGCCCTTGGCATTCTCGGAACGCCCTGGCCTCAGAATGCAGCAACTGTAGTCCATGGTAACCTGCAGAGAGGGGGCGGGGCTAAGGGAGGTTGGAACACTGCCCTCACTGAGGGAGTGGGTGTGGCCATCTCTGCTGTGACTGAACAAATGACAGGGGAGCTTGGGGCCGAGGGCAGGGCCCTCAGAGCCCGGCAGGCCCAGTGGGGTGTCACAAGCATTTAGGCCCAGTCCAAAGGGCGCCTTCTTTGTCTGAACAGCTGCCCAAACTCTCACCTTTCCACTCAGGCCGCCCTCTTACTTGAAGTGGGTGTGGAATCTGTCCACGCAGTACACCTCGCAGCACAGCTAACCATAGGTCTGGGCCTCGTAGCTTCCTGCCAGGTGACCGAAGTTCGCAGGCAGATGGGTCCCTGGGACACACGCGGTGAGGCTCCGGCCCGGGCCACTGGCCGCCCACGGCCCCAGCCGCAGATCGGTGGACGCACAGAAGCCCTGTCTCAGTCCCCTCCCTCTAGAGGGAGTATTGGACCAACACTTCTAGAAAACGGGGTCCTCGCGGCAACTCATTGGAGGGACACAAATAAATCTTTGCCGACTTTCTGCTGAAACTTAGGAGCATTCACACCTAAGCCTCTTACAAGGTCAGCAGTTTAGCTAAACATGAGCTCATGATCTAAATTTACACAATAATGAAGAGATCAGGTACAAGGGGAGACAATCAGCTAAAACAATCAATACCAGAATTAGATTCCCAAGGCCATCCATCAGATGTTGGAATAATCAGGTGCAAGGCAGGATAAATACATAAAACTGGAACTGAAAAAAGAAACAAGGATGTTTTCACAGTCTGGTAGGATCTCTAAAACATTTTTAAAATACATGTCATTGATAAAGCTAAATACTGAAAGGTTGAGTAATACAAGAGATTAATCATTGAGAAGAGTGAAATTATGCTGTTTTGAAAACTATGGCAGGTCAGATTTTCTGCCTAATTATATAAGAAGATTTCTCGAAAACACATAATTTGAAAGACTGATTGGCTGTGAAATAAGTTAAGGGCATTTCAAATGGCTTGTCTGCAATGAAAGGTGCTATGTAGGGAATCACAGAAAGTCGAGGGGAAAATATGTCAATATATACATTGCTATATGTTGAACTAAGCCTTAGGACAGCAACAATGTAGAGGACCTGACACTTAGAAACCTACAAGTAAGCTGTAATCTTCAAAAGTTCAAATCTTTATAAGTAAAAAGATTTATTAAAATGAATAACCAAGTGTTTTAATTGACACCAGAAGATCAAACCAATAAACCCTGAGAACATAGCTAAAAGATAAATAAAGACATGAGCAGAACTTAATACAACAGCAAACGTATAAAATTGAGGTTATTTAGTAAGTCCAAAGAATATTCTTTGAAAAGATTGAAAAGACACACTTTGATTAAGGAAAACTAAAGCATAAGTAAATAATATACAGAAAGAGTCAGGACAATGTTATAGCAGAGAATATATGAAATGCCAGTAAATTTGAACATTTCTGTAAAGGGGACCATTTCCTAGCTCCTAAAGTTTACCAAAACTGACACAAGAGGAAATCATTTAAGGTCATCATGTCTGCCCTTGGCATTCTCGGAACGCCCTGGCCTCAGAATGCAGCATCTGTAGTCCATGGTAACCTGCTCAGAGGGGGCGGGGCTGAGGGAGGTTGGAACACTGCCCTCAGTGAGGGAGTGTATGTGGCCATCTCTGCTGTGACTGAACAAAGGGCAGGGGAGCAGGGTGTCCAGGGCAGGGCCCTCAGAGCCCGGCAGGCCCAGTGGTGTGTCACAAGCATTTAGGCCCAGGCCAAAGGGCGCCTTCTTTGACTGCACAGCTGCCCAAACTCTCACCTTTCCACTCAGGCCGCCCTCTTACTTGAAGTGTGTGTGGAAGCTGTCCACGCAGTACACCTCGCTGCACAGCTAACCATAGGTCTGGGCTTCGTAGCTTCCTGCCAGGTGACCAAAGTTCGCAGGGAAATCGGCCCCTGGGACACACGCGGAGAGGCTCCTGCCCGGGCCACAGTCCGCCCACTGCCCCAGCCCCATATCAGGGGCGGCAAAGCAGCCCTGTCTGAGTCCCCTGCCTCTAGAGGGAGTATTGGACCAACACTTCTAGAAAATGGGGTCCTCGCGGGCAACTCATTGGAGGGAAACAAAAAATTCTTTACCGACTTTCTGCTGAAACTTAGGAGCATTCACACCTAAGCCTCTTACAAGGTCACCTGCTTAGCTAAACATGAGCTCATGATCTAAATTTACACAATAATGAAGAGATCAGCTACAAGGGGAGACAATCAGCAAAAACAATCAATACCAGAATTAGATTCCCAAGGCCATCCATCAGATGTTGGAATAATCAGGTGCAAGGCAGGATATATACATAAAACTGGAACTGAAACAAGAAAAAAGGATGTTTTCACAGTCTGGTAGGATCTCTAAAACATTTTTAAAGTACATGTCATTGATAAAGCTAAATACTCAAAGGTTGTGTAATACAACAGATTAATCATTGAGAAGAGTGAAATTATGCTGTTTTGAAAACTATGGCAGGTCAGATTTTCTGCCTAATGATATAAGAAGATTTCTCTAAAACATGCACATTATTTCAAAGACTTATTGGCTGTGAAATAATTTAAGGGTATTTCAAATGGCTTGTCTGCAATGAAAGGTGCTATGTAGGGAATCACGGAAAGTCGAGGGGAAAATATGTCAATATATACATTGCTATAGGTTGAACTAAGCCTTAGGACAGCAACAATGTAGAGGACCTGACCCTTAGAAACTTACAAGTAAGCTGGAATCTTCAAAAGTTCAAACATTGATAAGTAAAAATATTTATTAAAATGAATAACCAAGTGTTTTAACTTAAATCAGAAGATCAAACCAATAAACCCTGAGAACATAGATAAAAGATAAATAAAGATATGAGCAGAACTTAATACAACAGCAAACTTATAAAATTGAGGTGATTTTGTAAGTCCAAAGAATATTCTTTGAAAAGATTTAAAAGATACACTTTAATTAAGGAAAACAAAAACATAAGTAAAGAATATACAGAAAGAGTCAGGACAATGTTATAGCAGAGAATATAAGAAATGCCAGTAAATTTGAACATTTCTGTAAAGGGGACCATTTCCTAGCTCCTAAAGTTTACCAAAACTGACACAAGAGGAAATCATTTAAGATCCTCATTTCTGCCCTTGGCATTCTCGGAACGCACTGGACTTACAATGCAGCATCTGTAGTCCATGGTAAACTGTGGAGAGGGGGAGGGGCTGAGGGAGGTTGGAACACTGCCCTCACTGAGGGAGTGGGGGTGGCCATCTCTGCTGTGACTGAACAAAGGGCAGGGGAGCAGGGGGCCGAGGGCAGGGCCCTCAGAGCCCGGCAGGCCCAGTAGGGTGTCACAAGCATTTAGGCCCAGGGCAAAGGGCGCCTTCTTTGTCTGCACAGCTGCCCAAACTCTCACTTTTCCACTCAAGCCGCCCCCTTACTTTAAGTGTGTGGGGAACCTTTCCGTGATGTACACCTCGCTGCACAGCTAACCATAGGTCTGGGCATCGTAGCTTCCTGCCAGTTGACCGAAGTTCGCAAGTAGATGGGTCCCTGGGACACACGCGGAGAGGCTCCTGCCCGGGCCACAGGCCGCCCACTGCCCCAGCCCCAGATCGGGGGGCGCAAAGCAGCCCTGTCTTAGTCCCCTGCCACTAGAGGGAGTATTGGACCAACACTTCTAGAAAACGGGGTCCTCGAGGGCAACTCATTGGAGGGACACAAATAAATCTTTCCCGACTTTCTGCTGAATCTTAGGAGCGTTCACACATAAGCCTCTTACAAGGTCAGCTGTTTAGCTAAACATGAGCTCATGATCTAAATTTACACAATAATGAAGAGATCAGCTACAAGGGGAGACAATCAGCAAAAACAATCAATACCAGAATTAGATTCGCAAGGCCATCCATCAGATGTTGGAATAATCAGGTGCAAGGCAGGAAATATACATAAAACTGGAACTGAAACAAGAAACAAGGATGTTTTCACAGTCTGGTAGGATCTCTAAAACATTTTAAAAGTACATGTCTTTGATAGAGCTAAATACTCAAAGGTTGTGTAATACAACAGATTAATCATTGAGAAGAGTGAAATTATGCTGTTTTGAAAACTATGGCATGTGAGATTTTCTGCCTAATTATATAAGAAGATTTCTCTAAAACATACACATTATTTCAAAGACTTATTGGCTGTGAAATAAGTTAAGGGTATTTCAAATGGCTTGTGTGCAATGAAAGGTGTTATGTAGGGAATCACAGAAAGTCGACTGGAAAATATGTTAATATACACATTGCTATAGGTTGAAGTAAGCCTTAGGACAGCAACAATGTAGAGGACCTGACACTTAGAAACTTACAAGTAAGCTGGAATCTTCAAAAGTTCCAATCTTTATAAGTAAAAAGATTTATTAAAATGAATAACCAAGTGTTTTAATTGACATCAGAAGATCAAACCAATAAACCCTGAGAACATAGATCAAAGATAAATAAAGATATGAGCAGAACTTAGTACAACAGCAAACGTATAAAATTGAGGTGATTTAGTAAGACCAAAGAATATTCTTTGAAAAGATTGAAAAGACACACTTTGATTAAGGAAAACAAAAACATAAGTAAAGAATATACAGAAAGAGTCAGGACAATGTTATAGCAGAGAATATATGAAATGCCAGTAAATTTGAACATTTCTGTAAAGGGGACCATTTCCTAGCTCCTAAAGTTTACCAAAACTGACACAAGAGGAAATCATTTAAGGTCCTCATGTCGGCCCTTGGATGTCTCAGAAAGCTCTGGCCTCAGAATGCAGCATCTGTAGTCCATGGTAACCTGCAGAGAGGAGGATGGGCTGAGGGAGGTTGGAACACTGCCTTCACTGAGGGAGTGGGTGTGGCCATCTCTGCTGTGACTGAACAAAGTGCAGGGGAGCAGGGGCCCCAGCGCAGGGCCCTCAGAGCCGGGCAGGCCCAGTGGAGTGTCACAAGCATTTAGGCCCAGGCCAAAGGGCACTTTCTTTGTCTGCACAGCTGCCCAAATTCTCACCTTTCCACTCAGGCCGCCCTCTTACTTGAACTGTATGTGTTAGCTGTTTGCGCAGTACACCTCGCTGCACAGCTAACCATAGGTCTGGGCATCGTAGCTTCCTGCCAGGTGACCGAAGTTCGCAGGCAGATGGGTCCCTGGGACACACGCGGAGAAGCTCCTGCCCGGGGCACAGGCCGCCCACTGCCCCAGCCCCAGATCAGGGCTGCAAAGCAGCCCTGTCTGAGTCCCCTCCCTCTAGAGGGAGTATAGGACCAACGCATCTAGAAAAAGGGTTCCTCGCGGGCAACTCATTGGAGGGACGCAAATAAACCTTTGCCGACTTTCTGCTGAAACTTAGGAGCGTTCACACCAAAGCCTCTTACAAGGTCATCTGTTTAGCTAAACATGAGCTCATGATCTAAATTTACACAATAATGAAGAGATCAGCTACAAGGGGAGACAATCAGCAAAAACAATCAATACCAGAATTAGATTCCCAAGGCCATCCATCAGATGTTGGAATAATCAGGTGCAAGGCAGGATATATATATAAAACTGGAACTGAAACAAGAAACAAGGATGTTTTCAAAGTCTGGTAGGATCTCTAAAACATTTTTAAAGTACATGTCATTGATAAAGCTAAATACTCAAAGGTTGTGTAATACAACAGATTGATCATTGAGAAGAGTGAAATTATGCTGTTTTGAAAACTATGGCAGGTCAGATTTCCTGCCTAATTATATAAGAAGATTTCTCTAAAACATACACATTATTTCAAAGCATTATTGGCTGTGAAATAAGTTAAGGGTATTTCAAATGGCTTGTCTGCAAAGAAAGGTGAGATGTAGGGAATCACAGAAAGTCGAGGGGAAAATATGTCAATATATACATTGCTATATGTTGAACTAATCCTTAGGACAGCAACAATGTAGAGGACCTGACACTTAGAAACTTACAAGTAAGCTGTAATCTTCAAAAGTTCAAAACTTTATAAGTAAAAAGATTTATTTAAATGAATAACCAAGTGTTTTAATTGACTTCAGAAGATCAAACCAATAAACCCTGAGAACATAGATAAAAGATAAATAAAGATATGAGCAGAACTTAATACAACAGCAAACGTATAAAATTGAGGTGATTTAGTAAGTCCAAACAATATTCTTTGAAAAGAGTGAAAAGGCACACTTTGATTAAGGAAAACAAAAACATAAGTAAAGAATATACAGAAAGAGACAGGACAATATTATAGCAGAGAATACAAGAAATGCCAGTGAATTTGAATATTTCTGTAAAGGGGACCATTTCCTAGCTCCTAAAGTTTACCAAAACTGACACAAGAGGAAATCATTTAAGGTCATCATGTCTGCCCTTGGCATTCTTGGAACGCCATGGCCTCAGAATGCAGCATCTTTAGTCCATGATAACCTGCGGAGAGGGGGCGGGGCTGAGGGAGGTTGGAACACTGCCCTCACTGAGGGAGTGTGTGTGGCCATCTCTGCTGTGACAGAAAAAACGGTAGGGGAGAAGTGGGCCCAGGGTAGGGCCCTCAGAGCCAGGCAGGCCCAGTGGGGTGTCACGAACATTTAGGCCCAGGCCAAAGGGCGCCTTTTTTGTCTGAACAGCTGCCCAAACTCTCACCTTTCCACTCAGGCCGCCCTCTTACTTGAAGTGTGTGTGGAACCTGTCTGCGCAGTACACCTCGCTGCACAGTTAACTATAGTTTTGGGCATCGTAGCTTCCTGCCAGGTGACTGAAGTTCACAGGAAGATGGGTCCCTGGGACACATGAGGAGAGGCTCAATCCCGGGCCACAGGCCGCCCACTGGCCCAGCCCCAGATCGGGGGCCGCAAAGCACCCCTGTCTGAGTACCCTGCCTCTAGAGGGAGTATTGGACCAACACTTCTAGAAACGGGGTCCTCGCGGGCAACTCATTGGAGGGACACAAATAAATCTTTGCCGACTTTCTGCTGAAACTTAGGAGCATTCACACCTAAGCCTCTTACAAGGTCAGCTGTTTAGCTAAACATGAGCTCATGATCGAAATTTACACAATAATGAAGACATCAGCTACAAGGGGAGACAATCAGCAAAAACAATCAATACCAGAATTAGATTCCCAAGGCCATCCATCAGATGTTGGAATAATCAGGTGCAAGGCAGGAAATATACATAAAACTGGAACTGAAACAAGAAACAAGGATGTTTTCACAGTCTGGTAGGATCTCTAAACCATTTTTAAAGTACATGTCATTGATAAAGCTAAATACTCAAAGGTTGTGTAATACAACAGATTAATCATTAAGAAGAGTGAAATTATGCTGTTTTGAAAACTATGGCAGGTGAGATTTTCTGCCTAGTTATATAAGAAGATTTATCTAAAACATACACATTACTTCAAAGACTTATTGGCTGTGAAATAAGTTAAGGTTATTACAAATGGCTTGTCTGCAATGAATGGTGCTATATAGGGAATCACAGAAAGTCGAGGGGAAAATATGTCAATATATACATTGCTATATGTTGAACTAAGCCTTAGGACAGCAACAATGTAGAAAACCTGACCCTTAGAAACTTACAAGGAAGCTGGAATTTTCAAAATTTCAAACATTGATAAGTAAAATGATTTATTAAAATGAATAACCAAGTGTTTTAATTGACTTCAGAAGATCAAACCAATAAACCCTGAGAACATAGATAAAAGATAAATAAAGATATGAGCAGAACTTAATACAACAGCAAACGTATAAAATTGAGGTGATTTAGTAAGTCCAAACAATATTCTTTGAAAAGATTGAAAAGGCACACTTTGATTAAGGAAAACAAAAACATAAGTAAAGAATATACAGAAAGAGACAGGACAATGTTATAGCAGAGAATACAAGAAATGCCAGTGAATTTGAACATTTCTGTAAAGGGGACCATTTCCTAGCTCCTAAAGTTTACCAAAACTGACACAAGAGGAAATCATTTAAGGTCATCATGTCTGCCCTTGGCATTCTTGGAACACCATGGCCTCAGAATGCAGCATCTTTAGTCCATGATAACCTGCGGAGAGGGGGCGGGGCTGAGGGAGGTTGGAACACTGCCCTCACTGAGGGAGTGTGTGTGGCCATCTCTGCTGTGACAGAACAAACGGCAGGGGAGAAGTGGGCCCAGGGTAGGGCCCTCAGAGCCAGGCAGGCCCAGTGGGGTGTCACGAGCATTTAGGCCCAGGCCAAAGGGCGCCTTCTTTGTCTGAACAGCTGCCCAAACTCTCACCTTTCCACTCAGGCCGCCCTCTTACTTGAAGTGTGTGTGGAACCTGTCCACACAGTCCACCTCGCTGCACAGCTAACCATAGGACTGGGGATAGGAGCTTCCTGCCAGGTGACCGAAGTTCACAGGCAGATGGGTCCCTGGAACACACGCGGAGAGGCTACTGCCTGGGCCACAGGCCGCCCACTGCCCCAGCCCCAGATCGGGGGCCGCAAAGCAGCCCTGTCTGAGTCCCCTGCCTCTAAAGGGAGTATTGGACCAACACTTCTAGAAAACGGGGTCCTCGCGGGCAACTTATTGGAGGGACACAAATAAATCTTTGCCGACTTTCTGCTGAAACTTAGGAGCGTTAACACCTAAGCCTCTTACAATGTCAGCTGTTTAGGTAAACATGAGCTCATGATCTAAATTTACACAATAATGAAGAGATCAGCTACAAGCGGAGACAATCAGCAAAAACAATCAATACCAGAATTTGATTCCCAAGGCCATCCATCAGATGTTGCAATAATCAGGTGCAAGTCAGGAAATATACATAAAACTGGAACTGAAACAAGAAACAAGGATGTTTTCACAGTCTGGTAGAACCTCTAAAACATTTTTAAAGTACATGTCATTGATAAAGCTAAATACTGAAAGGTTGTGTAATACAACAGATTAATCATTGTGAAGAGTGATATTATGCTGTTTTGAAAACTATGGCAGGTTATATTTCCTGCCTAATTATATAAGAAGATTTCTCTAAAACATACACATTATTTCAAAGATTTATTGGCTGTGAAATAAGTTAAGGGTATTTCAAATGGCTTGTCTGCAATGAAAGGTGCTATGTAGGGAATCACAGAAAGTCGAGGGGAAAATATGACAATCTATACATTGCTATATGTTGAACTAAGCCTTAGGACAGCAACAACGTAGAGGACCTGACTCTTAAAATCTTACAAGTAAGCTGTAATCTTGAAAAGTTCAAATATTTATAAGTAAAAAGATTTATTAAAATGAATAACCAAGACATCAGAAGATCAAACCAATAAACCCTGAGAACATAGATAAAAGATAAATAAAGATATGAGCAGAACTTAATTCAACAGCAAACGTATAAAATTGAGGTGATTTAGTAAGTCCAAAGAATATTCTTTGAAAAGATTGAAAAGACACACTTTGATTAAGGAAAACAAAAACAAAAGTAAAGAATATACAGAAAGAGTCAGGACAATGTTATAGCAGAGAATATATGAAATGCCAGTAAATTTGAACATTTCTGTAAAGGGGACCATTTCCTAGCTCCTAAAGTTTACCAAAACTGACACAAGAGGAAGTCATTTAAGGTCATCATGTCTGCCCTTGGCATTCTCGGAACGCCCTGGCCTCAGAATGCAGCAACTGTAGTCCATGGTAACCTGCAGAGAGGGGGCGGGGCTAAGGGAGGTTGGAACACTGCCCTCACTGAGGGAGTGGGTGTGGCCATCTCTGCTGTGACTGAACAAATGACAGGGGAGCTTGGGGCCGAGGGCAGGGCCCTCAGAGCCCGGCAGGCCCAGTGGGGTGTCACAAGCATTTAGGCCCAGTCCAAAGGGCGCCTTCTTTGTCTGAACAGCTGCCCAAACTCTCACCTTTCCACTCAGGCCGCCCTCTTACTTGAAGTGTGTGTGGAACCTGTTCACGCAGTACACCTCACTGCACAGCTAACCATAGGTCTGGGCATCGTAGCTTCCTGCCAGGTGACCGAAGTTCGCAGGTAGAATGGTCCCTGGGACACACGCGGAGAGGCTCCTGCCCGGGCCGCAGGTCACCCACTACCCCAGCACCAGATTGGTGCCACAGAGCGGCCCTGTCTGAGACCCCTCCCTCTAGAGGGAGTATTGGACCAACACTTCTAGAAAACAGAGTCCTCGCGGGCAACTCATTGGAGGGACACAACTAAATCTTTGCGGACTTTCTGCTGAAACTTAGGAGCATTCACACCTAAGCTTCTTACAAGGTCAGCTGTTTAGCTAAACATGAGCTCATGATCTAAATTTACACAATAATGAAGATATCAGCTACAAGGGGAGACAATCAGCAAAAACAATCAATACCAGAATTAGATTCCCAAGGCCATCCTTCAGATGTTGGAATAATCAGGTGCAAGGCAGGATATATACATTAAACTGGAACTGAAACAAGAAACAAGGATGTTTTCAAAGTCTGGTAGGATCTCTAAAACATTTTTAAAGTACATGTCATTGATAAAGCTAAATACTCAAAGGTTGTGTAATACAACAGATTGATCATTGAGAAGAGTGAAATTATGCTGTTTTGAAAACTATGGCAGGTCAGATTTCCTGCCTAATTATATAAGAAGATTTCTCTAAAACATACACATTATTTCAAAGATTTATTGGCTGTGAAATAAGTTAAGGGTATTTCAAATGGCTTGTCTGCAATGAAAGGTGCTATGTAGGGAATCACAGAAAGTCGAGGGGAAAATATGACAATCTATACATTGCTATATGTTGAACTAAGCCTTAGGACAGCAACAACGTAGAGGACCTGACTCTTAAAATCTTACAAGTAAGCTGTAATCTTGAAAAGTTCAAATTTTTATAAGTAAAAAGATTTATTAAAATGAATAACCAAGACATCAGAAGATCAAACCAATAAACCCTGAGAACATAGATAAAAGATAAATAAAGATATGAGCAGAACTTAATACAACAGCAAACGTATAAAATTGAGGTGATTTAGTAAGTCCAAACAATATTCTTTGAAAAGATTGAAAAGGCACACTTTGATTAAGGAAAACAAAAACATAAGTAAAGAATATACAGAAAGAGACAGGACAATATTATAGCAGAGAATACAAGAAATGCCAGTGAATTTGAACATTTCTGTAAAGGGGACCATTTCCTAGCTCCTAAAGTTTACCAAAACTGACACAAGAGGAAATCATTTAAGGTCATCATGTCTGCCCTTGGCATTCTTGGAATGCCATGGCCTCAGAATGCAGCATCTTTAGTCCATGATAACCTGCGGAGAGGGGGCGGGGCTGAGGGAGGTTGGAACACTGCCCTCACTGAGGGAGTGTGTGTGGCCATCTCTGCTGTGACAGAACAAACGGTAGGGGAGAAGTGGGCCCAGGGTAGGGCCCTCAGAGCCAGGCAGGCCCAGTGGGGTGTCACGAGCATTTAGGCCCAGGCCAAAGGGCGCCTTCTTTGTCTGAACAGCTGCCCAAACTCTCACCTTTCCACTCAGGCCGCCCTCTTACTTGAAGTGTGTGTGGAACCTGTCTGCGCAGTACACCTCGCTGCACAGTTAACTATAGTTTTGGGCATCGTAGCTTCGTGCCAGGTGACTGAAGTTCACAGGAAGATGGGTCCCTGGGACACATGAGGAGAGGCTCAATCCCGGGCCACAGGCCGCCCACTGGCCCAGCCCCAGATCGGGGGCCGCAAAGCAGCCCTGTCTGAGTACCCTGCCTCTAGAGGGAGTATTGGACCAACACTTCTAGAAACGGGGTCCTCGCGGGCAACTCATTGGAGGGACACAAATAAATCTTTGCCGACTTTCTGCTGAAACTTAGGAGCATTCACACCTAAGCCTCTTACAAGGTCAGCTGTTTAGTTAAACATGAGCTCATGATCGAAATTTACACAATAATGAAGAGATCAGCTACAAGGGGAGACAATCAGCAAAAACAATCAATACCAGAATTAGATTCCCAAGGCCATCCATCAGATGTTGGAATAATCAGGTGCAAGGCAGGAAATATACATAAAACTGGAACTGAAACAAGAAACAAGGATGTTTTCACAGTCTGGTAGAACCTCTAAAACATTTTTAAAGTACATGTCATTGATAAAGCTAAATACTCAAAGGTTGTATAATACAACAGATTAATCATTGTGAAGAGTGATATTATGCTGTTTTGAAAACTATGGCAGGTCAGATTTCCTGCCTAATTATATAAGAAGATTTCTCTAAAACATACACATTATTTCAAAGATTTATTGGCTGTGAAATAAGTTAAGGGTATTTCAAATGGCTTGTCTGCAATGAAAGGTGCTATGTAGGGAATCACAGAAAGTCGAGGGGAAAATATGACAATCTATACATTGCTATATGTTGAACTAAGCCTTAGGACAGCAACAACGTAGAGGACCTGACTCTTAAAATCTTACAAGTAAGCTGTAATCTTGAAAAGTTCAAATTTTTATAAGTAAAAAGATTTATTAAAATGAATAACCAAGACATCAGAAGATCAAACCAATAAACCCTGAGAACATAGATAAAAGATAAATAAAGATATGAGCAGAACTTAATTCAACAGCAAACGTATAAAATTGAGGTGATTTAGTAAGTCCAAAGAATATTCTTTGAAAAGATTGAAAAGACACACTTTGATTAAGGAAAACAAAAACAAAAGTAAAGAATATACAGAAAGAGTCAGGACAATGTTATAGCAGAGAATATATGAAATGCCAGTAAATTTGAACATTTCTGTAAAGGGGACCATTTCCTAGCTCCTAAAGTTTACCAAAACTGACACAAGAGGAAGTCATTTAAGGTCATCATGTCAGCCCTTGGCATTCTCGGAACGCCCTGGCCTCAGAATGAAGCAACTGTAGTCCATGGTAACCTGCAGAGAGGGGGCGGGGCTGAGGGAGGTTGGAACACTGCCCTCACTGAGGGAGTGGGTGTGGCCATCTCTACTGTGACTGAACAAATGTCAGGGGAGCTTGGGGCCGAGGGCAGGGCCCTCAGAGCCCGGCAGGCCCAGTGGGGTGTCACAAGCATTTAGGCCCAGTCCAAAGGGCGCCTTCTTTGTCTGAACAGCTGCCCAAACTCTTACCTTTCCACTCAGGCCGCCCTCTTACTTGAAGTGTGTGTGGAACCTGTTCACGCAGTACACCTCACTGCACAGCTAACCATAGGTCTGGGCATCGTAGCTTCCTGCCAGGTGACCGAAGTTCGCAGGTAGAATAGTCCCTGGGACACAGGCGGAGAGGCTCCTGCCCGGGCCGCCGGTCACCCACTACCCCAGCCCCAGATTGGTGCCACACAGCGGCGCTGTCTGAGACCCCTCCCTCTAGAGGGAGTATTGGACCAACACTTCTAGAAAACTGAGTCCTCGCGGGCAACTCATTGGAGGGACACAAATTAATCTTTGAGGACTTTCTGCTGAAACTTAGGAGCATTCACACCTAAGCTTCTTACAAGGTCAGCTGTTTAGCTAAACATGAGCTCATGATCTAAATTTACACAATAATGAAGAGATCAGCTACAACGGGAGACAATCAGCAAAAACAATCAATACCAGAATTAGATTCCCAAGGCCATCCATCAGATGTTGGAATAATCAGGTGCAAGGCAGGATATATACATAAAACTGGAACTGAAACAAGAAACAAGGATGTTTTCAAAGTCTGGTAGGATCTCTAAAACATTTTTAAAGTACATGTCATTGATAAAGCTAAATACTCAAAGGTTGTGTAATACAACAGATTGATCATTGAGAAGAGTGAAATTATGCTGTTTTGAAAACTATGGCAGGTCAGATTTTCTGCCTAATTATATAAGAAGATTTCTCTAAAACCTACAAATTATTTTAAAGACTTATTGGCTGTGTAATAAGTTAAGGGTATTTCAAATGGCTTGTCTGCAATGAAAGGTGCTATGTAGGGAATCACAGAAAGTCGAGGGGAAAATATGTCAATATATACATTGCTATAGGTTAAACTAAGCCTTAGGACAGCAACAATGTAGAGGAGCTGACCCTTAGAAACTTACAAGTAAGCTGGAATCTTCAAAAGTTCCAATATTTATAAGTAAAAGATTTATTAAAATGAATATCCAAGTGTTTTAATTGACATCAGAAGATCAAACCAATAAACCCTTTGAACATAGATAAAAGATAAATAAAGATATGAGCAGAACTTAATACAACAGCAAACGTATAAAATTGAGGTGATTTAGTAAGTCCAAAGAATATTCTTTGAATAGATTCAGAAGACACACTTTGATTAAGGAAAACAAAAACGTAAGTAACGAATATACAGAAAGAGTCAGTTCAATGTTATAGCAGAGAATATATGAAATGCCAGTAAATTTGAACATTTCTGTAAAGGGGACCATTTCCTAGCTCCTAATGTTTACCAAAACTGACAGAAGAGGAAATCATTTAAGGTCATCATGTCTGCCCTTGGCATGCTCGGAACGCCCTGGCCTCAGAAAGCAGCATCTGTAGTCCATGGTAAACTGTGGAGAGGGGGCGGGGCTGAGCGAGGTTGGAACACTGCCCTCACAGCTTGAGTGGGTGTGGCCATCTCTGCTGTGACTGACCAATGGGCAGGGGAGCATGGGGCCGAGGTCAGGGCCCTCTGAACCCGGCAGGCCCAGTGGGGTGTCACAAACTTTTACGCCCAGGCCAAAGGGCGCCTTCTTTGTCTGAACAGCTGCCCAAACACTCATCTTTCCACTCAGGCCGCCCTCTTACTTGAAGTGTGTGTGGAACCTGTCCATGCAGTACACCTCGCTGCACAGCTAACCATAGGTCTGGGCATCATAGCTTCCTGCCAGTTGACCGAAGTTAGCAGGCAGATGGGTCCCTGGGACACACGCGGAGAGACTCCTGCCCGGGCCACAGGCTGCCCACTGCCCCAACCCCAGATCGGGGGCCGCAAAGCAGCCCTGTCTAAGTCCCCTGCCTCTAGAGGGAATATTGGACCAACACTTCTAGAAATAGTTGTCCTCCCGGGCAACTAATTGGAGGGACACAAATAAATCTTTGCCGACTTTCTGCTGAAACTTAGGAGCATTCACACCTAAGCCTCTTACAAGGTCAGCTGTTTAGCTAAACATGAGCTCGTGATCGAAATTTACACAATAATGAAGAGATCAGCTACAAGGGGAGACAATCAGCAAAAACAATCAATACCAGAATTAGATTCCCAAGGCCATCCATCAGATGTTGGAATAATCAGGTGCAAGGCAGGAAATATACATAAAACTGGAACTGAAACAAGAAACAAGGATGTTTTCACAGTCTGGTAGGATCTCTAAACCATTTTTAAAGTACATGTCATTGATAAAGCTAAATACTCAAAGGTTGTGTAATACAACAGATTAATCATTGAGAAGAGTGAAATTATGCTGTTTTGAAAACTATGGCAGGTGAGATTTTCTGCCTAGTTATATAAGAAGATTTATCTAAAACATACACATTACTTCAAAGACTTATTGGCTGTGAAATAAGTTAAGGTTATTTCAAATGGCTTGTCTGCAATGAATGGTGCTATATAGGGAATCACAGAAACTCTTGGGGAAATTATGTCAATATATACATTGCTATATGTTGAACTAAGCCTTAGGACAGCAACAATGTAGAAGACCTGACCCTTAGAAACTTACAAGGAAGCTGGAATTTTCAAAATTTCAAACATTGATAAGTAAAATGATTTATTAAAATGAATAACCAAGTGTTTTAAATGACTTCAGAAGATCAAACCAATAAACCCTGAGAACATAGATAAAAGATAAATAAAGATATGAGCAGAACTTAATACAACAGCAAACGTATAAAATTGAGGTGATTTAGTAAGTCCAAACAATATTCTTTGAAAAGATTGAAAAGGCACACTTTGATTAAGGAAAACAAAAACATAAGTAAAGAATATACAGAAAGAGACAGGACAATGTTATAGCAGAGAATACAAGAAATGCCAGTGAATTTGAACATTTCTGTAAAGGGGACCATTTCCTAGCTCCTAAAGTTTACCAAAACTGACACAAGAGGAAATCATTTAAAGTCATCATGTCTGCCCTTGGCATTCTTGGAACGCCATGGCCTCAGAATGCAGCATCTTTAGTCCATGATAACCTGCGGAGAGGGGGCGGGGCTGAGGGAGGTTGGAACACTGCCCTCACTGAGGGAGTGTGTGTGGCCATCTCTGCTGTGACAGAACAAACGGCAGGGGAGAAGTGGGCCCAGGGTACGGCCCTCAGAGCCAGGCAGGCCCAGTGGGGTGTCACGAGCATTTAGGCCCAGGCCAAAGGGCGCCTTCTTTGTCTGAACATCTGCCCAAACTCTCACCTTTCCACTCAGGCCGCCCTCTTACTTGAAGTGTGTGTGGAACCTGTCCACGCAGTCCACCTCGCTGCACAGCTAACCATAGGACTGGGGATAGTAGCTTCCTGCCAGGTGACCGAAGTTCGCAGGCAGATGGGTCCCTGGAACACACGCGGAGAGGCTACTGCCTGGGCCACAGGCCGCCCACTGCCCCAGCCCCAGATCGGGGGCCGCAAAGCAGCCCTCTCTGAGTCCCCTGCCTCTAAAGGGAGTATTGGACCAACACTTCTAGAAAACGGGGTCCTCGCGGGCAACTCATTGGAGGGACACAAATAAATCTTTGCCGACTTTCCGCTGAAACTTAGGAGCGTGCACACCTAAGCCTCTTACAATGTCAGCTGTTTAGGTAAACATGAGCTCATGATCTAAATTTACAGAATAATGAAGAGATCAGCTACAAGCGGAGACAATCAGCAAAAACAATCAATACCAGAATTTGATTCCCAAGGCCATCCATCAGATGTTGCAATAATCAGGTGCAAGTCAGGAAATATACATAAAACTGGAACTGAAACAAGAAACAAGGATGTTTTCACAGTCTGGTAGAACCTCTAAAACCTTTTTAAAGTACATGTCATTGATAAAGCTAAATACTCAAAGGTTGTATAATACAACAGATTAATCATTGTGAAGAGTGATATTATGCTGTTTTGAAAACTATGGCAGGTCAGATTTCCTGCCTAATTATATAAGACGATTTCTCTAAAACATACACATTATTTCAAAGATTTATTGGCTGTGAAATAAGTTAAGGGTATTTCAAATGGCTTGTCTGCAATGAAAGGTGCTATGTAGGGAATCACAGAAAGTCGAGGGGAAAATATGACAATCTATACATTGCTATATGTTGAACTAAGCCTTAGGACAGCAACAACGTAGAGGACCTGACTCTTAAAATCTTACAAGTAAGCTGTAATCTTGAAAAGTTCAAATTTTTATAAGTAAAAAGATTTATTACAATGAATAACCAAGACATCAGAAGATCAAACCAATAAACCCTGAGAACATAGATAAAAGATAAATAAAGATATGAGCAGAACTTAATTCAACAGCAAACGTATAAAATTGAGGTGATTTAGTAAGTCCAAAGAATATTCTTTGAAAAGATTGAAAAGACACACTTTGATTAAGGAAAACAAAAACAAAAGTAAAGAATATACAGAAAGAGTCAGGACAATGTTATAGCAGAGAATATATGAAATGCCAGTAAATTTGAACATTTCTGTAAAGGGGACCATTTCCTAGCTCCTAAAGTTTACCAAAACTGACACAAGAGGAAGTCATTTAAGGTCATCATGTCTGCCCTTGGCATTCTCGGAACGCCCTGGCCTCAGAATGAAGCAACTGTAGTCCATGGTAACCTGCAGAGAGGGGGCGGGGCTGAGGGAGGTTGGAACACTGCCCTCACTGAGGGAGTGGGTGTGGCCATCTCTGCTGTGACTGAACAAATGTCAGGGGAGCTTGGGGCCGAGGGCAGGGCCCTCAGAGCCCGGCAGGCCCAGTGGGGTGTCACAAGCATTTAGGCCCAGTCCAAAGGGCGCCTTCTTTGTCTGAACAGCTGCCCAAACTCTCACCTTTCCACTCAGGCCGCCCTCTTACTTGAAGTGTGTGTGGAACCTGTTCACGCAGTACACCTCGCTGCACAGCTAACCATAGGTCTGGGCATCGTAGCTTCCTGCCAGGTGACCGAAGTTCGCAGGTAGAAGGGTCCCTGGGACACACGCGGAGAGGCTCCTGCCCGGGCCGCAGGTCACCCACTACCCCAGCCCCAGATCAGGGGCCGCAAAGCAGCCCTGTCTGAGTCCCCTACCTCTGGAGGGAGTATTGTACCAACCCTTCTAGAAATAGGTGTCGTCACGGGCAACTCATTGGAGGGACAAAAATAAATCTTTGCCGACTTTCTGCTGAAACTTAGGAGCGTTCACACCTAAGCCTCTTACAAGGTCAGCTGTTTAGCTAAACATGAGCTCATGATCTAAATTTACACAATAATGAAGAGATCAGCTACAATGGGAGACAATCAGCAAAAACAATCAATACCAGAATTAGATTCCCAAGGCCATCCATCAGATGTTGGAATAATCAGGTGCAAGGCAGGAAATATACATAAAACTGGAACTGAAAAAAGAAACAAGGATGTTTTCACAGTCTGGTAGGATCTCTAAACCATTGTTAAATTACATGTCATTGATAAAGCTAAATACTCAAAGGTTGTGTAATACAACAGATTAATCATTGAGAAGAGTGAAATTATGCTGTTTTGAAAACTATGGCAGGTGTGATTTTCTGCCTAGTTATATAAGAAGATTTATCTAAAACATACACATTCCTTCAAAGAGTTATTGGCTGTGAAATAACTTAAGGGTATTTCAAATGGCTTGTCTGCAATGAAAGGTGCTATGTAGGGAATCACAGAAAGTCGAGGGGAAAATATGTCAATATATACATTGCTATAGGTTAAACTAAGCCTTAGGACAGCAACAATGTAGAGGAGCTGACCCTTAGAAACTTACAAGTAAGCTGGAAACTTCAAAACTTCCAATCTTTATAAGTAAAAAGATTTATTAAAATGATTATCCAAGTGTTTTAATTGACATCAGAAGATCAAACCAATAAACCCTGAGAACATAGATAAAAGATAAATAAAGATATGAGCAGAACTTAATACAACAGCAAACGTATAAAATTGAGGTGATTTAGTAAGTCCAAAGAATATTCTTTGAATAGATTCAGAAGACACACTTTGATTAAGGAAAACAAAAACGTAAGTAACGAATATACAGAAAGAGTCAGTTCAATGTTACAGCAGAGAATATATGAAATGCCAGTAAATATGAACATTTCTGTAAAGGGGACCATTTCCTAGCTCCTAAAGTTTACCAAAACTGACAGAAGAGGAAATCATTTAAGGTCATCATGTCTGCCCTTGGCATGCTCGGAATGCCCTGGCCTCAGAAAGCAGCATCTGTAGTCCATGGTAAACTGTGGAGAGGGGGCGGGGCTGAGCGAGGTTGGAACACTGCCCTCACTGCTTGAGTGGGTGTGGCCATCTCTGCTGTGACTGACCAATGGGCAGGGGAGCAGGGGGCCGAGGGCAGGGCCCTCAGAACCCGGCAGGCCCAGTGGGGTGTCACAAGCTTTTACGCCCAGGCCAAAGGGCGCCTTCTTTGTCTGAACAGCTGCCCAAACACTCATCTTTCCACTCAGGCCGCCCTCTTACTTGAAGTGTGTGTGGAACCTGTCTGCGCAGTACACCTCACTGCACAGCTATCCATAGGTCTGGGCACCGTAGATTCTTGCCAGTTGACCGAAGTTCGCAGGCAGATGGGTCCCTGGGACACACGCGGAGAGGCTCCTGCCCGGGCCACAGGCCGCCCACTACCCCAGCTCCAGATTGGGGGACGCACAGCAGCCCTGTCTGAATCCCCTCCCTGTAAAGGGAGTATTGGACCAACACTTCTAGAAAACGGGGTCCTCGCGGGCAACTCATTGGAGGGACGCAAATAAATCTTTGCCGACTTTCTGCTGAAACTTAGGAGCATTCACACCTAAGCCTCTTACAAGGTCAGCTGTTTAGCTAAACATGAGCTCGTGATGGAAATTTACACAATAATGAAGAGATCAGCTACAAGGGGAGACAATCAGCAAAAACAATCAATACCAGAATTAGATTCCCAAGGCCATCCATCAGATGTTGGAATAATCAGGTGCAAGGCAGGATATATACAAAAAACTGGAACTGAAACAAGAAAAAAGGATGTTTTCAAAGTCTGGTAGGATCTCTCAAACATTTTTAAAGTACATGTCATTGATAAAGCTAAATACTCAAAGGTTGTGTAATACAACAGATTAATCATTGAGAAGAGTGAAATTATGCTGTTTTGAAAACTATGGCAGGTCAGATTTTCTGCCTAATTATATAAGAAGAATTCTCTAAAACATACACATTATTTCAAAGACTTATTGGCTGTGAAATAAGTTAACGGTATTTCAAATGGCTTGTCTGCAATGAAAGGTGCTATGTAGGGAATCACAGAAAGTCGAGGGGAAAATATGTCAATATATACATTGCTATAGGTTAAACTAAGCCTTAGGACAGCAACAATGTAGAGGAGCTGACCCTTAGAAACTTAAAAGTAAGCTGGAATCTTCAAAACTTCCAATCTTTATAAGTAAAAAGATTTATTAAAATGAATAACCAAGTGTTTTAATTGACATCAGAAGATCAAACCAATAAACCCTGAGAACATAGAAAAAAGATAAATAAAGATATGAGCAGAACTTAATACAACAGCAAACGTATAAAATTGAGGTGATTTAGTAAGTCCAAAGAATATTCTTTGAATAGATTCAGAAGACACACTTTGATTAAGGAAAACAAAAACGTAAGTAACGAATATACAGATAGAGTCAGTTCAATGTTATAGCAGAGAATATATGAAATGCCAGTAAATTTGAACATTTCTGTAAAGGGGACCATTTCCTAGCTCCTAAAGTTTACCAAAACTGACAGAAGAGGAAATCATTTAAGGTCATCAGGTCTGCCCTTGGCATGCTCGGAACGCCCTGGCCTCAGAAAGCAGCATCTGTAGTCCATGGTAAACTGTGGAGAGGGGGCGGGGCTGAGCGAGGTTGGAACACTGCCCTCACTGCTTGAGTGGGTGTGGCCATCTCTGCTGTGACTGACCAATGGGCAGGGGAGCATGGGGCCGAGGGCAGGGCCCTCAGAACCCGGCAGGCCCAGTGGGGTGTCACAAGCTTTTACGCCCAGGCCAAAGGGCGCCTTCTTTGTCTGAACAGCTGCCCAAACACTCATCTTTCCACTCAGGCAGCCCTCTTACTTGAAGTGTGTGTGGAACCTGTCTGCGCAGTACACCTCACTGCACAGCTATCCATAGGTCTGGGCATCGTAGATTCTTGCCAGTTGACCGAAGTTCGCAGGCAGATAGGTCCCTGGGACACACGCGGAGAGGCTCCTGCCCGGGCCACACGCCGCCCACTACCCCAGCTCCAGATTGGGGGACGCACAGCAGCCCTGTCTGAGTCCCCTCCCTGTAAAGGGAGTATTGGACCAACACTTCTAGAAAACGGGGTCCTCGCGGGCAACTCATTGGAGGGACGCAAATAAATCTTTGCCGACTTTCTGCTGAAACTTAGGAGCATTCACACCTAAGCCTCTTACAAGGTCAGCTGTTTAGCTAAACATGAGCTCGTGATGGAAATTTACACAATAATGAAGAGATCAGCTACAAGGGGAGACAATCAGCAAAAACAATCAATACCAGAATTAGATTCCCAAGGCCATCAATCAGATGTGGGAATAATCAGGTGCAACGCAGGATATATACAGAAAACTGGAACTGAAACAAGAAACAAGGATGTTTTCAAAGTCTGGTAGGATCTCTCAAACATTTTTAAAGTACATGTCATTGATAAAGCTAAATACTCAAAGGTTGTGTAATACAACAGATTAATCATTGAGAAGAGTGAAATTATGCTGTTTTGAAAACTATGTCAGGTCAGATTTTCTGCCTAATTATATAAGAAGATTTCTCTAAAACATACACATTATTTCAAAGACTTATTGGCTGTGAAATAAGTTAAGGGTATTTCAAATGGCCTGTCTGCATTGAAATGTGCTTTGTAGGGAATCACAGAAAGTCGAGTGGAAAATATGTCAATATATACATTGCTATAGGTTGAACTAAGCCTTAAGACAGCAACAATGTAGAGGACCTGACACTTAGAAGCTTACATGTAAGCTGGAATCTTCAAAAGTTCAAGTCTTTATATGTAAAAACTTTTATTAAAATGAATAACCAAGTGTTTTAATTGACATCAGAAGATCAAACCAATAGACCCTGAGAACATAGATAAAAGATAAATAAAGATATGAGCAGAACTTAATAAAATAGCAAACGTATAAAATTGAGGTGATTTAGTAAGTCCAAAGAATATTCTTTGAAAAGATTGAAAAGACACACTTTGATTAAGGAAAACAAAAACATAAGTAAAGAATATACAGAAAGAGTCAGGACAATGCTATAGCAGAGAATATATGAAATGCCAGTAAATTTGAACATTTCTGTAAAGGGGACCATTTCCTAGCTCCTAAACTTTACCAAAACTGACACAAGAGGAAATCATTTAAGGTCATCAGGTCTGCCCTTGGCATTCTCGGAACACCCTGGCCTCAGAATGCAGCATCTGTAGTATATGGTAACCTGCGGAGAGGGGGCGGGGCTGAGGTAGGTTGGAACACTGCCCTCACAGAGGGAGTGAGTGTGGCCATCTCTGCTGTGACTGAACAAAGGGAAAGGGAGCAGGGGGTCCAGGGCAGGGCCCTCAGGTCCCGGCAGGCCCAGTGGGGTGTCACAAGCATTTAGGCCCAGGCCAAAGGGCGCTTTCTTTGTCTGAACAGCTGCCCAAACTCTCACCTTTCCACTCAGGCCGCCCTCTTACTTGAAGTGTGTGTGGAACCTGTCCATGCAGTACACCTCGCTGCACAGCTAACCATAGGTCTGGGCATCGTAGCTTCCTGCCAGGTGACCGAAGTTCACAGGCAGATGGGTCCCTGGGACACACGCGGAGAGACTCCTGCCCGGGCCACAGGCTGCCCACTGCCCCACCCCCAGATCGGGGACCGCAAATCAGCCCTGTCTAAGTCCCCTGCCTCTAGAGGGAATATTGGACCAACACTTCTAGAAACAGTTGTCCTCCCGGGCAACTAATTGGAGGGACACAAATAAATCTTTGCCGACTTTCTGCTGAAACTTAGGAGCATTCACACCTAAGCCTCTTACAAGGTCAGCTGTTTAGCTAAACATGAGCTCGTGATCGAAATTTACACAATAATGAAGAGATCAGCTACAAGGGGAGACAATCAGCAAAAACAATCAATACCAGAATTAGATTCCCAAGGCCATCCATCAGATGTTGGAATAATCAGGTGCAACGCAGGATATATACATAAAACTGGAACTGAAACAAGAAACAAGGATGTTTTCAAAGTTGGTATGATCTCTAAAACATTTTTAAAGTACATGTCATTGATAAAGCTAAATACTCAAAGTTTGTGTAATACAACAGATTAATCATTGAGAAGAGTGTAATTATGCTGTTTTGAAAACTATGGCAGGTCAGATTTTCTGCCTAATTATATAAGAAGATTTATCTAAAACATACACATTATTTCAAAGACTTATTGGCTGTGAAATAAGTTAAGGGTATTTCAAATGGCTTGTCTGCAATGAAAGGTGCTATGTAGGGAATCACAGAAAGTCGAGGGGAAAATATGTCAATATATACATTGATATAGGTTGAACTAAGCCTTTTGACAGCAACAATGTAGAGGACCTGACCCTTAGAAGCTTACAAGTAAGCTGGAATCTTCAAAAGTTCCAATATTTATAAGTAAAAAGATTTATTAAAATGAATAACCAAGTGTTTTAATTGACATCAGAAGATCAAACCAATAAACCCTGAGAACATAGATAAAATATAAATAAAGATATGAGCAGAAATTAATAAAACAGCAAACGTATAAAATTGAGGTGATTTAGTAAGTCCAAAGAATATTCTTTGAAAAGATTGAGAAGACACACTTTGATTAAGGAAAACAAAAACGTAAGTAAAGAATATCCAGAAAGAGACAGGACAAAGTTATAGCAGAGAATATATGAAATGCCAGTAAATTTGAATATTTCTTTAAAGGGGACCATTTCCTAGCTCCTAAAGTTTACCAAAACTGACACAAGAGGAAATCATTTAAGGTCATCAGGTCTGCCCTTGGCATTCTCGGAACGCCCTGGCCTCAGAATTCAGCATCTGTAGTCCATGGTAACCTGCGGAGAGGGGGCGGGGCTGAGTGTGGTTGGAACACTGCCCTCACTGAGGGAGTGGTGTGGCCATCTCTGCTGTGACTGAAAAATGGCAGGGGAGCAGGGGTCCTAGGGAAGGGCCCTCAGAGCCCAGCAGGCCCAGTGTGGTGTCACAAGCATTTAGGCCCAGACCAAAGGGCGCCATCTTTGTCTGAAGAGCTGCCCAAACGCTCACCTTTCCACTCAGGCCGCCCTCTTTCTTGAAGTGTGTGTGGAAGCTGTCCGCGCAGTACACCTCGCTGCACAGCTAACCATAGGACTGGGCATCGTAGCTTCCTGCCAGGTGACCGAAGTTCGCAGGAAGATGGGTCCCTGGGACACACACGGAGAGGCTCCTGCACGGGCCACAGGCCGCCCACTGCCCCAGCCCCAGTTCAGCGGCCGAAAATCAGCCCTGTCTGAGTCTCCTGCCTCTAGAAGGAGTATTGGACCAACACTTCTAGAAAATGGGGTCCTCACGGGCAACTCATTGGAGGGACAGAAATAAATCTTTGCCGACTTTCTGCTGAAACTTAGGAGCGTTCACAACTAAGCCTCTTACAAGGTCAGCTCTTTAGCTAAACATGAGCTCATTATCGAAATTTACACAATAATGAAGTGATCAGCTACAAGGGGAGACAATCAGCAAAAACAATCAATACCAGAATTAGATTCCCAAGGCCATCCATCAGATGTTGGAATAATCAGGTGCAAGGCAGGATATATACATAACACTGGAACTGAAACAAGAAACAAGGGTGTTTTCAAATTCTGGTACGATCTCTAAAACATTTTTAAAGTACATGTCATTGATAAAGCTAAATACACAAAGGTTGTGTAATACAACAGATTAATCATTGAGAAGAGTGAAATTATGCTGTTTTGAAAATTATGGCAGGTGAGATTTTCTTCCTAATTATATAAGAAGATTTCTCTAAAACAAACACATTATTTCAAAGACTTATTGGCTGTGAAATAAGTTAAGGGTATTTCAAATGGCCTGTCTGCATTGAAATGTGCTTTGTAGGGAATCACAGAAAGTCGAGGGGAAAATATGTCAATATATACATTGCTATAGGTTGAACTGAGCCTTAGGACAGCAACCATGTAGAGGACCTGACACTTAGAAACTTACAAGTAAGCTGGAATCTTCAAAAGTTCAAGTCTTTATATGTAAAAAGTTTTATTAAAATGAATAACCAAGTGTTTTAATTGACATCAGAAGATCAAACCAATAGACCCTGAGAACATAGATAAAAGATAAATAAAAATATGGGCAGAACTTAATAAAATAGCAAACGTATAAAATTGAGGTGACTTAGTAAGTCCAAAGAATATTCTTTGAAAAGATTGAAAAGACACACTTTGATTAAGGAAAACAAAAACATAAGTAAAGAATATACAGAAAGAGTCAGGACAATGCTATAGCAGAGAATATATGAAATGCCAGTAAATTTGAACATTTCTGTAAAGGGGACCATTTCCTAGCTCCTAAACTTTACCAAAACTGACACAAGAGGAAAACATTTAAGGTCATCAGGTCTGCCCTTGGCATTCTCGGAACGCCCTGGCCTCAGAATGTAGCATCTGTAGTATATGGTAACCTGCGGAGAGGGGGCGGGGCTGAGGTAGGTTGGAACACTGCCCTCACAGAGGGAGTGAGTGTGGCCATCTCTGCTGTGACTGAAGAAAGGGAAAGGGAGCAGGGGGTCAAGGGCAGGGCCCTCAGGTCCCGGCAGGCCCAGTGGGGTGTCACATGCATTTAGGCCCAGGTCAAAGGGCACTTTCTTTGTCTGAACAGCTGCCCAAACTCTCACCTTTCCACTCAGGCCGCCCTCTTACTTGAAGTGTGTGTGGAACCTGTCCATGCAGTACACCTCGCTGCACAGCTAACCATAGGCCTGGGCATCATAGATTCTTGCCAGTTGACCGAAGTTCGCAGGCAGATAGGTCCCTGGGACACACGCGGAGAGGCTCCTGCCTGGGCCGCACGCCGCCCACTACCCCAGCTCCAGATTGGGGGACGCACAGCAGCCCTGTCTGAGTCCCCTCCCTGTAAAGGGAGTATTGGACCAACACTTCTAGAAAACGGGGTCCTCGCGGGCAACTCATTGGAGCGACGCAAATAAATCTTTGCCGACTTTCTGTTGAAACTTAGGAGCATTCACACCTAAGCCTCTTACAAGGTCAGCTGTTTAGCTAAACATGAGCTCGTGATCGAAATTTACACAATAATGAAGAGATCAGCTACAAGCGGAGACAATCAGCAAAAACAATCAATACCAGAATTAGATTCCCAAGGCCATCAATCAGATGTGGGAATAATCAGGTGCAACGCAGGATATATACAGAAAACTGGAACTGAAACAAGAAACAAGGATGTTTTCAAAGTCTGGTAGGATCTCTCAAACATTTTTAAAGTACATGTCATTGATAAAGCTAAATACTCAAAGGTTGTGTAATACAACAGATTAATCATTGAGAAGAGTGAAATTATGCTGTTTTGAAAACTATGTCAGGTCAGATTTTCTGCCTAATTATATAAGAAGATTTCTCTAAAACATACACATTATTTCAAAGACTTATTGGCTGTGAAATAAGTTAAGGGTATTTCAAATGGCCTGTCTGCATTGAAATGTGCTTTGTAGAGAATCACAGAAAGTCGAGGGGAAAATATGTCAATATATACATTGCTATAGGATGAACTAAGCCTTAAGACAGCAACAATGTAGAGGACCTGACACTTAGAAGCTTACATGTAAGCTGGAATCTTCAAAAGTTCAAGTCTTTATATGTAAAAAGTTTTATTAAAATGAATAACCAAGTGTTTTAATTGACATCAGAAGATCAAACCAATATACCCTGAGAACATAGATAAAAGATAAATAAAGATATGAGCAGAACTTAATAAAATAGCAAACGTATAAAATTGAGGTGATTTAGAAAGTCCAAAGAATATTCTTTGAAAAGATTGAAAAGACACACTTTGATTAAGGAAAACAAAAACATAAGTAAAGAATATACAGAAAGAGTCAGGACAATGCTATAGCAGAGAATATATGAAATGCCAGTAAATTTGAACATTTCTGTAAAGGGGACCATTTCCTAGCTCCTAAAGTTTACCAAAACTGACACAAGAGGAAATCATTTAAGGTCATCAGGTCTGCCCTTGGCATTCTCGGAACGCCCTGGCCTCAGAATGCAGCATCTGTAGTATATGGTAACCTGCGGAGAGGGGGCGGGGCTGAGGTAGGTTGGAACACTGCCCTCACAGAGGGAGTGAGTGTGGCCATCTCTGCTGTGACTGAACAAAGGGAAAGGGAGCAGGGGGTCCAGGGCAGGGCCCTCAGGTCCCGGCAGGCCCATTGGGGTGTCACAAGCATTTAGGCCCAGGCCAAAGGGCGCTTTCTTTGTCTGAACAGCTGCCCAAACTCTCACCTTTCCACTCAGGCCGCCCTCTTACTTGAAGTGTGTGTGGAACCTGTCCATGCAGTACACCTCGCTGCACAGCTAACCATAGGTCTGGGCATCGTAGCTTCCTGCCAGTTGACTGAAGTTCGCAGGCAGATGGGTCCCTGGGACACACGCGGAGAGACTCCTGCCCGGGCCACAGGCTGCCCACTGCCCCACCCCCAGATCGGGGGCCGCAAAGCAGCCCTATCTAAGTCCCCTGCCTCTAGAGGGAATATTGGACCAACACTTCTAGAAATAGTTGTCCTACCGGGCAACTAATTGGAGGGACACAAATAAATCTTTGCCGACTTTCTGCTGAAACTTAGGCCCATTCACACCTAAGCATCTTACAAGGTCAGCTGTTTAGCTAAACATGAGCTCGTGATCGAAATTTACACAATAATTAAGAGATCAGCTACAAGGTGAGACAATCAGCAAAAACAATCAATACCAGAATTAGATTCCCAAGGCCATCCATCAGATGTTGGAATAATCAGGTGCAACGCAGGATATATACATAAAACAGGAACTGAATCAAGAAACAAGGATGTTTTCAAAGTTGGTACGATCTCTAAAACATTTTTAAAGTACATGTCATTGATAAAGCTAAATACTCAATGTTTGTGTAATACAACAGATTAATCATTGAGAAGAGTGTAATTATGCTGTTTTGAAAACTATGGCAGGTCAGATTTTCTGCCTAATTATATAAGAAGATTTATCTAAAACATACACATTATTTCAAAGACTTATTGGCTGTGAAATAAGTTAAGGGTATTTCAAATGGCTTGTCTGCAATGAAAGGTGCTATGTAGGGAATCACAGAAAGTCGAGGGGAAAATATGTCAATATATACATTGCTATAGGTTGAACTAAGCCTTAGGACAGCAACAATGTAGAGGACCTGACCCTTAGAAGCTTACAAGTAAGCTGGAATCTTCAAAAGTTCCAATATTTATAAGTAAAAAGATTTATTAAAATGAATAACCAAGTGTTTTAATTGACATCAGAAGATCAAACCAATAAACCCTGAGAACATAGATAAAAGATAAATAAAGATATGAGCAGAACTTGATACAACAGCAAACGTATAAAATTGAGGTGATTTAGTAAGTCCAAAGAATATTCTTTGAAAAGATTGAGAAGACACACTTTGATTACGGAAAACAAAAACGTAAGTAAAGAATATCCAGAAAGAGACAGGACAAATTTATAGGAGAGAATATATGAAATTCCAGTAAATTTGAATATTTCTGTAAAGGGGACCATTTCCTAGCTCCTAAAGTTTACCAAAACTGACACAAGAGGAAATCATTTAAGGTCATCAGGTCTGCCCTTGGCATTCTCGGAACGCCCTGGCCTCAGAATTCAGCATCTGTAGTCCATGGTAACCTGCGGAGAGGGGGCGGGTCTGAGTGTGGTTGGAACACTGCCCTCACTGAGGGAGTGGGTGTGGCCATCTCTGCTGTGACTGAACAATGACAGGGGAGCAGTGGTCCCAGGGAAGGGCACTCAGAGCCCAGCAGGCCCAGTGTGGTGTCACAAGCATTTAGGCCCAGAACAAAGGGCGCCTTCTTTGTCTGAAGAGCTGCCCATACTCTCACCTTTCCACTCAGGCCGCCCTCTTACTTGAAGTGTGTTTGGAAGCTGTCCGCGCAGTACACTTCGCTACACAGCTAACCATAGGTCTGGGCATCGTAGCTTCCTGGCAGGTGACCGAAGTTCGCAGGCATATGAGTCCCTGGGACACACGCGGAGAGGATCCTGCCCGGGCCACAGGCCGCCCACTGCCCCAGCCCCAGATCAGGGGCCGCAAAGCAGCCCTGTCTGAGTCCCCTGCCTCTGGAGGGAGTATTGTACCAACACTTCTAGAAATAGGTGTCGTCGCGGGCAACTCATTGGAGGGACACAAATAAATCTTTGCCGACTTTCTGCTGAAACTTAGGAGCGTTCACACCTAAGCCTCTTACAAGGTCAGCTGTTTAGCTAAACATGAGCTCATGATCTAAATTTACACAATAATGAAGAGATCAGCTACAAGGGGAGACAATCAGCACAAACAATCAATACCAGAATTAGATTCCCAAGGCCATCCATCAGATGTTGGAATAATCAGGTGCAAGGCAGGATATATACATAAAACTGGAACTGAAACAAGAAACAAGGATGTTTTCAAAGTCTGGTACGATCTCTAAAACATTTTTAAAGTACATGTCATTGATAAAGCTAAATACTCAAAGGTTGTGTAATCCAACAGATTAATCATTGAGAAGAGTGAAATTATGCTGTTTTGAAAACTATGGCAGGTCAGATTTTCTGCCTAATTATTTAAGAAGATTTATCTAAAACATACACAATATTTTAAAGACTTATTGGCTGTGAAATAAGTTAAGGGTATTTCAAATGGCTTGTCTGCAATGAAAGGTGCTATGTAGGGAATCACAGAAAGTCGAGGGGAAAATGTGTCAATATATACATTGCTATAGGTGAACTAAGCCTTAGGACAGCAACAATGTAGAGGACCTGACCCTTAGAAGCTTACAAGTAAGCTGGAATCTTCAAAAGTTACAATTTTTATAAGTAAAAATATTTATTAAAATGAATAACCAAGTGTTTTAATTGACATCAGAAGATCAAACCAATAAACCCTGAGAACATAGATAAAAGAAAAATAAAGATATGAGCAGAACTTAATACAACAGCAAACGTATAAAATTGAGGTGATTTAGTAAGTCCAAAGAATATTCTTTGAAAAGATTTAAAAGACACACTTTGATTAAGGAAAACAAAAACATAAGTAAAGAATATACAGAAAGAGTCAGGACAATTTATAGCAAAGAATATATGAAGTGCCAGTAAATTTGAATATTTCTGTAAAGGGGACCATTTCCTAGCTCCTAAAGTTTACCAAAACTGAGACAAGAGGAAATCATTTAAGGTCCTCATGCCTGCCCTTGTCATTCTGAGAACGCCCTGGGCTCAGAATGCAGCATCTGTAGTCCATGGTAACCTGCGGAGGGGGGGCGGGGCTGAGGGAGTTTGGAACACTGCCCTCACTGAGGGAGTGGGTGTGGCCATCTCTGCTGTGACTGAACAAAGTGCAGGGGAGCAGGGGTCCAAGGGAAGGGCACTCAGAGCCCAGCAGGCCCAGTGTGGTTTCACAAGCATTTAGGCCCAGGCCAAAGGGTGCCTTCTTTGCCTGAACAGCTGCCCAAACTCTCACCTTTCCACTCAGGCCACCCTCTTTCTTGAAGTGTGTGTGGAAGCTGTCCGCGCAGTACACCTCGCTGCACAGCTAACCATAGGACTGGGCATCGTAGCTTCCTGCCAGGTGACCGAAGTTCGCAGGAAGATGGGTCCCTGGGACACACACGGAGAGGCTCCTGCCCGGGCCACAGGCCGCCCACTGCCCCAGCCCCAGTTCAGCGGCCGAAAATCAGCCCTGTCTGAGTCTCCTGCCTCTAGAAGGAGTATTGGACCAACACTTCTAGAAAATGGGGTCCTCACTGGCAACTCATTGGAGGGACAGAAATAAATCTTTGCCGACTTTCTGCTGAAACTTAGGAGCGTTCACACCTAAGCCTCTTACAAGGTCAGCTCTTTAGCTAAACATGAGCTCATTATCGAAATTTACACAATAATGAAGTGATCAGCTACAAGGGGAGACAATCAGCAAAAACAATCAATACCAGAATTAGATTCCCAAGGCCATCCATCAGATGTTGGAATAATCAGGTGCAAGGCAGGATATATACATAACACTGGAACTGAAACAAGAAACAAGGGTGTTTTCAAATTCTGGTACGATCTCTAAAACATTTTTAAAGTACATGTCATTGATAAAGCTAAATACTCAAAGGTTGTGTAATACAACAGATTAATCATTGAGAAGAGTGAAATTATGCTGTTTTGAAAATTATGGCAGGTGAGATTTTCTTCCTAATTATATAAGAAGATTTCTCTAAAACATACACATTATTTCAAAGACTTATTGGCTGTGAAATAAGTTAACGGTATTTCAAATGGCTTGTCTGCAATGAAAGGTGCTATGTAGGGAATCACAGAAAGTCGAGGGGAAAATATGTCAGTATATACATTGCTATACGTAGAACTAAGCCTTAGGACAGCAACAATGTAGAGGACCTGACACTTAGAAACTTGCAAGTAAGCTGGAATCTTCAAAAGTTCAAATATTTATAAGTAAAAAGATTTATTAAAATGAATAACCAAGTGTTTTAATTGACATCAGAAGATCAAACCAATAAACCCTGAGAACATAGAAAAAAGATAAATAAAGATATGAGCAGAACTTAATACAACAGCAAACGTATAAAATTGAGGTGATTTAGTAAGTCCAAAGAATATTCTTTGAATAGATTCAGAAGACACACTTTGATTAAGGAAAACAAAAACGTAAGTAACGAATATACAGAAAGAGTCAGTTCAATGTTATAGCAGAGAATATATGAAATGCCAGTAAATTTGAACATTTCTGTAAAGGGGACCATTTCCTAGCTCCTAAAGTTTACCAAAACTGACAGAAGAGGAAATCATTTAAGGTCATCATGTCTGCCCTTGGCATGCTCGGAACGCCCTGGCCTCAGAAAGCAGCATCTGTAGTCCATGGTAAACTGTGGAGAGGGGGCGGGGCTGAGCGAGGTTGGAACACTGCCCTCACTGCTTGAGTGGGTGTGGCCATCTCTGCTGTGACTGACCAATGGGCAGGGGAGCATGGGGCCGAGGGCAGGGCCCTCAGAACCCGGCAGGCCCAGTGGGGTGTCACAAGCTTTTACGCCCAGGCCAAAGGGCGCCTTCTTTGTCTGAACAGCTGCCCAAACACTCATCTTTCCACTCAGGCAGCCCTCTTACTTGAAGTGTGTGTGGAACCTGTCTGCGCAGTACACCTCACTGCACAGCTATCCATAGGTCTGGGCATCGTAGATTCTTGCCAGTTGACCGAAGTTCGCAGGCAGATAGGTCCCTGGGACACACGCGGAGAGGCTCCTGCCCGGGCCACACGCCGCCCACTTCCCCAGCTCCAGATTGGGGGACGCACAGCAGCCCTGTCTGAGTCCCCTCCCTGTAAAGGGAGTATTGGACCAACACTTCTAGAAAACGGGGTCCTCGCGGGCAACTCATTGGAGGGACGCAAATAAATCTTTGCCGACTTTCTGCTGAAACTTAGGAGCATTCACACCTAAGCCTCTTACAAGGTCAGCTATTTAGCTAAACATGAGCTCGTGATCGAAATTTACACAATAATGAAGAGATCAGCTACAAGCGGAGACAATCAGCAAAAACAATCAATACCAGAATTAGATTCCCAAGGCCATCAATCAGATGTGGGAATAATCAGGTGCAACGCAGGATATATACAGAAAACTGGAACTGAAACAAGAAACAAGGATGTTTTCAAAGTCTGGTAGGATCTCTCAAACATTTTTAAAGTACATGTCATTGATAAAGCTAAATACTCAAAGGTTGTGTAATACAACAGATTAATCATTGAGAAGAGTGAAATTATGCTGTTTTGAAAACTATGTCAGGTCAGATTTTCTGCCTAATTATATAAGAAGATTTCTCTAAAACATACACATTATTTCAAAGACTTATTGGCTGTGAAATAAGTTAAGGGTATTTCAAATGGCCTGTCTGCATTGAAATGTGCTTTGTAGGGAATCACAGAAAGTCGAGGGGAAAATATGTCAATATATACATTGCTATAGGTTGAACTAAGCCTTAAGACAGCAACAATGTAGAGGACCTGACACTTAGAAGCTTACATGTAAGCTGGAATCTTCAAAAGTTAAAGTCTTTATATGTAAAAAGTTTTATTAAAATGAATAACCAAGTGTTTTAATTGACATCAGAAGATCAAACCAATATACCCTGAGAACATAGATAAAAGATAAATAAAGATATGAGCAGAACTTAATAAAATAGCAAACGTATAAAATTGAGGTGATTTAGTAAGTCCAAAGAATATTCTTTGAAAAGATTGAAAAGACACACTTTGATTAAGGAAAACAAAAACATAAGTAAAGAATATACAGAAAGAGTCAGGACAATGCTATAGCAGAGAATATATGAAATGCCAGTAAATTTGAACATTTCTGTAAAGGGGACCATTTCCTAGCTCCTAAAGTTTACCAAAACTGACACAAGAGGAAATCATTTAAGGTCATCAGGTCTGCCCTTGGCATTCTCGGAACGCCCTGGCCTCAGAATGCAGCATTTGTAGTATATGGTAACCTGCGGAGAGGGGGCGGGGCTGAGGTAGGTTGGAACACTGCCCTCACAGAGGGAGTGAGTGTGGTCATCTCTGCTGTGACTGAACAAAGGGAAAGGGAGCAGGGGGTCCAGGGCAGGGCCCTCAGGTCCCGGCAGGCCCAGTGGGGTGTCACAAGCATTTAGGCCCAGGCCAAAGGGCGCTTTCTTTGTCTGAACAGCTGCCCAAACTCTCACCTTTCCACTCAGGCCGCCCTCTTACTTGAAGTGTGTGTGGAACCTGTCCATGCAGTACACCTCGCTGCACAGCTAACCATAGGTCTGGGCATCGTAGCTTCCTGCCAGGTGACCGAAGTTCACAGGCAGATGGGTCCCTGGGACACACGCGGAGAGACTCCTGCCCGGGCCACAGGCTGCCCACTGCCCCACCCCCAGATCGGGGACCGCAAATCAGCCCTGTCTAAGTCCCCTGCCTCTAGAGGGAATATTGGACCAACACTTCTAGAAACAGTTGTCCTCCCGGGCAACTAATTGGAGGGACACAAATAAATCTTTGCCGACTTTCTGCTGAAACTTAGGAGCATTCACACCTAAGCCTCTTACAAGGTCAGCTGTTTAGCTAAACATGAGCTCGTGATCGAAATTTACACAATAATGAAGAGATCAGCTACAAGGGGAGACAATCAGCAAAAACAATCAATACCAGAATTAGATTCCCAAGGCCATCCATCAGATGTTGGAATAATCAGGTGCAACGCAGGATATATACATAAAACTGGAACTGAAACAAGAAACAAGGATGTTTTCAAAGTTGGTATGATCTCTAAAACATTTTTAAAGTACATGTCATTGATAAAGCTAAATACTCAAAGTTTGTGTAATACAACAGATTAATCATTGAGAAGAGTGTAATTATGCTGTTTTGAAAACTATGGCAGGTCAGATTTTCTGCCTAATTATATAAGAAGATTTATCTAAAACATACACATTATTTCAAAGAATTATTGGCTGTGAAATAAGTTAAGGGTATTTCAAATGGCTTGTCTGCAATGAAAGGTGCTATGTAGGGAATCACAGAAAGTCGAGGGGAAAATATGTCAATATATACATTGATATAGGTTGAACTAAGCCTTTTGACAGCAACAATGTAGAGGACCTGACCCTTAGAAGCTTACAAGTAAGCTGGAATCTTCAAAAGTTCCAATATTTATAAGTAAAAAGATTTATTAAAATGAATAACCAAGTGATTTAATTGACATCAGAAGATCAAACCAATAAACCCTGAGAACATAGATAAAATATAAATAAAGATATGAGCAGAAATTAATAAAACAGCAAACGTATAAAATTGAGGTGATTTAGTAAGTCCAAAGAATATTCTTTGAAAAGATTGAGAAGACACACTTTGATTAAGGAAAACAAAAACGTAAGTAAAGAATATCCAGAAAGAGACAGGACAAAGTTATAGGAGAGAATATATGAAATGCCAGTAAATTTGAATATTTCTGTAAAGGGGACCATTTCCTAGCTCCTAAAGTTTACCAAAACTGACACAAGAGGAAATCATTTAAGGTCATCAGGTCTGCCCTTGGCATTCTCGGAACGCCCTGGCCTCAGAATTCAGCATCTGTAGTCCATGGTAACCTGCGGAGAGGGGGCGGGTCTGAGTGTGGTTGGAACACTGCCCTCACTGAGGGAGTGGGTGTGGCCATCTCTGCTGTGACTGAACAATGGCAGGGGAGCAGGGGTCCCAGGGAAGGGCCCTCAGAGCCCAGCAGGCCCAGTGTGGTGTCACAAGCATTTAGGCCCAGACCAAAGGGCGCCTTCTTTGTCTGAAGAGCTGCCCAAACTCTCACCTTTCCACTCAGGCCGCCCTCTTACTTGAAGTGTGTTTGGAAGCTGTCCACGCAGTACACTTCGCTACACAGCTAACCATAGGTCTGGGCATCGTAGCTTCCTGCCATGTGACCGAAGTTCGCAGGATGATGGGTCCCTGGGACACACACGGAGAGGCTCCTGCCCGGGCCACAGGCCGCCCACTGCCCCAGCCCCAGTTCAGCGGCCGAAAATCAGCCCTGTCTGAGTCTCCTGCCTCTAGAAGGAGTATTGGACCAACACTTCTAGAAAATGGGGTCCTCACGGGCAACTCATTGGAGGGACAGAAATAAATCTTTGCCGACTTTCTGCTGAAACTTAGGAGCGTTCACACCTAAGCCTCTTACAAGGTCAGCTCTTTAGCTAAACATGAGCTCATTATCGAAATTTACACAATAATGAAGTGATCAGCTACAAGGGGAGACAATCAGCAAAAACAATCAATACCAGAATTAGATTCCCAAGGCCATCCATCAGATGTTGGAATAATCAGGTGCAAGGCAGGATATATACATAACACTGGAACTGAAACAAGAAACAAGGGTGTTTTCAAATTCTGGTACGATCTCTAAAACATTTTTAAAGTACATGTCATTGATAAAGCTAAATACTCAAAGGTTGTGTAATACAACAGATTAATCATTGAGAAGAGTGAAATTATGCTGTTTTGAAAATTATGGCAGGTGAGATTTTCTTCCTAATTATATAAGAAGATTTCTCTAAAACATACACATTATTTCAAAGACTTATTGGCTGTGAAATAAGTTAAGGGTATTTCAAATGGCCTGTCTGCATTGAAATGTGCTTTGTAGGGAATCACAGAAAGTCGAGGGGAAAATATGTCAATATATACATTGCTATAGGTTGAACTAAGCCTTAGGACAGCAACTGTGTAGAGGACCTGACACTTAGAAACTTACAAGTAAGCTGGAATCTTCAAAAGTTCAAGTCTTTATATGTAAAAAGTTTTATTAAAATAAATAACCAAGTGTTTTAATTGACATCAGAAGATCAAACCAATAGACCCTGAGAACATAGATAAAAGATAAATAAAAATATGGGCAGAACTTAATAAAATAGCAAACGTATAAAATTGAGGTGACTTAGTAAGTCCAAAGAATATTCTTTGAAAAGATTGAAAAGACACACTTTGATTAAGGAAAACAAAAACATAAGTAAAGAATATACAGAAAGAGTCAGGACAATGCTATAGCAGAGAATATATGAAATGCCAGTAAATTTGAACATTTCTGTAAAGGGGACCATTTCCTAGCTCCTAAACTTTACCAAAACTGACACAAGAGGAAAACATTTAAGGTCATCAGGTCTGCCCTTGGCATTCTCGGAACGCCCTGGCCTCAGAATGTAGCATCTGTAGTATATGGTAACCTGCGGAGAGGGGGCGAGGCTGAGGTAGGTTGGAACACTGCCCTCACAGAGGGAGTGAGTGTGGCCATCTCTGCTGTGACTGAACAAAGGGAAAGGGAGCAGGGGGTCCAGGGCAGGGCCCTCAGGTCCCGGCAGGCCCAGTGGGGTGTCACAAGCATTTAGGCCCAGGTCAAAGGGCACTTTCTTTGTCTGAACAGCTGCCCAAACTCTCACCTTTCCACTCAGGCCGCCCTCTTACTTGAAGTGTGTGTGGAACCTGTCCATGCAGTACACCTCGCTGCACAGCTAACCATAGGTCTGGGCATCGTAGCTTCCTGCCAGTTGACTGAAGTTCGCAGGCAGATGGGTCCCTGGGACACACGCGGAGAGACTCCTGCCCGGGCCACAGGCTGCCCACTGCCCCACCCCCAGATCGGGGGCCGCAAAGCAGCCCTGTCTAAGTCCCCTGCCTCTAGAGGGAATATTGGACCAACACTTCTAGAAATAGTTGTCCTACCGGGCAACTAATTGGAGGGACACAAATAAATCTTTGCCGACTTTCTGCTGAAACTTAGGAGCATTCACACCTAAGCCTCTTACAAGGTCAGCTGTTTAGCTAAACATGAGCTCGTGATCGAAATTTACACAATAATTAAGAGATCAGCTACAAGGGGAGACAATCAGCAAAAACAATCAATACCAGAATTAGATTCCCAAGGCCATCCATCAGATGTTGGAATAATCAGGTGCAACGCAGGATATATACATAAAACAGGAACTGAATCAAGAAACAAGGATGTTTTCAAAGTTGGTACGATCTCTAAAACATTTTTAAAGTACATGTCATTGATAAAGCTAAATACTCAATGTTTGTGTAATACAAGAGATTAATCATTGAGAAGAGTGTAATTATGCTGTTTTGAAAACTAATTATATAAGAAGATTTATCTAAAACATACACATTCCTTCAAAGACTTATTGGCTGTGTAATAAGTTAAGGGTATTTCAAATGGCTTGTCTGCAATGAAAGGTGCTATGTAGGGAATCACAGAAAGTCGAGGGGAAAATATGTCTATATATACATTGCTATAGGTTAAACTAAGCCTTAGGACAGCAACAATGTAGAGGAGCTGACGCTTAGAAACTTACAAGTAAGCTGGAAACTTCAAAACTTCCAATCTTTATAAGTAAAAAGATTTATTAAAATGAATATCCAAGTGTTTTAATTGACATCAGAAGATCAAACCAATAAACCCTGAGAACATAGATAAAAGATAAATAAAGATATGAGCAGAACTTAATACAACAGCAAACGTATAAAATTGAGGTGATTTAGTAAGTCCAAAGAATATTCTTTGAAAAGATTGAGAAGACACACTTTGATTACGGAAAACAAAAACGTAAGTAAAGAATATCCAGAAAGAGACAGGACAAAGTTATAGCAGAGAATATATGAAATGCCAGTAAATTTGAATATTTCTGTAAAGGGGACCATTTCCTAGCTCCTAAAGTTTACCAAAACTGACACAAGAGGAAATCATTTAAGGTCATCAGGTCTGCCCTTGGCATTCTCGGAACGCCCTGGCCTCAGAATTCAGCATCTGTAGTCCATGGTATCCTGCGGAGAGGGGGCGGGTCTGAGTGTGGTTGGAACACTGCCCTCACTGAGGGAGTGGGTGTGGCCATCTCTGCTGTGACTGAACAATGGCAGGGGAGCAGGGGTCCCAGGGAAGGGCCCTCAGAGCCCAGCAGGCCCAGTGTGGTGTCACAAGCATTTAGGCCCAGACCAAAGGGCGCCTTCTTTTCTGAAGAGCTGCCCAAACTCTCACCTTTCCACTCAGGCCGCCCTCTTACTTGAAGTGTGTTTGGAAGCTGTCCGCGCAGGACACTTCGCTACACAGCTAACCATAGGTCTGGGCATCGTAGCTTCCTGGCAGGTGACCGAAGTTCGCAGGCATATGAGTCCCTGGGACACACGCGGAGAGGCTCCTGCCCGTGCCACAGGCAGCCCACTGCCCCAGCCCCAGATCAGGGGCCGCAAAGCAGCCCTGTCTGAGTCCCCTGCCTCTGTAGGGAGTATTGTACCAACACTTCTAGAAATAGGTGTCGTCGCGGGCAACTCATTGGAGGGACACAAATAAATCTTTGCCGACTTTCTGCTGAAACTTAGGAGCGTTCACACCTAAGCCTCTTACAAGGTCAGCTGTTTAGCTAAACATGAGCTCATGATCTAAATTTACACAATAATGAAGAGATCAGCTACAAGGGGAGACAATCAGCACAAACAATCAATACCAGAATTAGATTCCCAAGGCCATCCATCAGATGTTGGAATAATCAGGTGCAAGGCAGGATATATACATAAAACTGGAACTGAAACAAGAAACAAGGATGTTTTCAAAGTCTGGTACGATCTCTAAAACATTTTTAAAGTACATGTCATTGATAAAGCTAAATACTCAAAGGTTGTGTAATCCAACAGATTAATCATTGAGAAGAGTGAAATTATGCTGTTTTGAAAACTATGGCAGGTCAGATTTTCTGCCTGATTATCTAAGAAGATTTATCTAAAACATACACAATATTTTAAAGACTTATTGGCTGTGAAATAAGTTAAGGGTATTTCAAATGGCTTGTCTGCAATGAAAGGTGTTATGTAGGGAATCACAGAAAGTCGAGGGGAAAATGTGTCAATATATACATTGCTATAGGTGAACTAAGCCTTAGGACAGCAACAATGTAGAGGACCTGACCCTTAGAAGCTTACAAGTAAGCTGGAATCTTCAAAAGTTACAATTTTTATAAGTAAAAATATTTATTAAAATGAATAACCAAGTGTTTTAATTGACATCAGAAGATCAAACCAATAAACCCTGAGAACATAGATAAAAGAAAAATAAAGATATGAGCAGAACTTAATACAACAGCAAACGTATAAAATTGAGGTGATTTAGTAAGTCCAAAGAATATTCTTTGAAAAGATTTAAAAGACACACTTTGATTAAGGAAAACAAAAACATAAGTAAAGAATATACAGAAAGAGTCAGGACAATGTTATAGCAAAGAATATATGAAATGCCAGTAAATTTGAATATTTCTGTAAAGGGGACCATTTCCTAGCTCCTAAAGTTTACCAAAACTGAGACAAGAGGAAATCATTTAAGGTCCTCATGCCTGCCCTTGTCATTCTGAGAACGCCCTGGGCTCAGAATGCAGCATCTGTAGTCCATGGTAACCTGCGGAGGGGGGGCGGGGCTGAGGGAGTTTGGAACACTGCCCTCACTGAGGGAGTGGGTGTGGCCATCTCTGCTGTGACTGAACAAAGTGCAGGGGAGCAGGGGTCCCAGGGAAGGGCACTCAGAGCCCAGCAGGCCCAGTGTGGTTTCACAAGCATTTAGGCCCAGGCCAAAGGGTGCCTTCTTTGCCTGAACAGCTGCCCAAACTCTCACCTTTCCACTCAGGCCACCCTCTTTCTTGAAGTGTGTGTGGAAGCTGTCTGCGCAGTACACCTCGCTGCACAGCTAACCATAGGACTGGGCATCGTAGCTTCCTGCCAGGTGACCGAAGTTCGCAGGAAGATGGGTCCCTGGGACACACACGGAGAGGCTCCTGCCCGGGCCACAGGCCGCCCACTGCCCCAGCCCCAGTTCAGCGGCCGAAAATCAGCCCTGTCTGAGTCTGCTGCCTCTAGAAGGAGTATTGGACCAACACTTCTAGAAAATGGGGTCCTCACTGGCAACTCATTGGAGGGACAGAAATAAATCTTTGCCGACTTTCTGCTGAAACTTAGGAGCGTTCACACCTAAGCCTCTTACAAGGTCAGCTCTTTAGCTAAACATGAGCTCATTATCGAAATTTACACAATAATGAAGTGATCAGCTACAAGGGGAGACAATCAGCAAAAACAATCAATACCAGAATTAGATTCCCAAGGCCATCCATCAGATGTTGGAATAATCAGGTGCAACGCAGGATATATACATAAAACAGGAACTGAATCAAGAAACAAGGATGTTTTCAAAGTTGGTACGATCTCTAAAACATTTTTAAAGTACATGTCATTGATAAAGCTAAATACTCAATGTTTGTGTAATACAAGAGATTAATCATTGAGAAGAGTGTAATTATGCTGTTTTGAAAACTAATTATATAAGAAGATTTATCTAAAACATTCACATTCCTTCAAAGACTTATTGGCTGTGTAATAAGTTAAGGGTATTTCAAATGGCTTGTCTGCAATGAAAGGTGCTATGTAGGGAATCACAGAAAGTCGAGGGGAAAATATGTCTATATATACATTGCTATAGGTTAAACTAAGCCTTAGGACAGCAACAATGTAGAGGAGCTGACGCTTAGAAACTTACAAGTAAGCTGGAAACTTCAAAACTTCCAATCTTTATAAGTAAAAAGATTTATTAAAATGAATATCCAAGTGTTTTAATTGACATCAGAAGATCAAACCAATAAACCCTGAGAACATAGATAAAAGATAAATAAAGATATGAGCAGAACTTAATACAACAGCAAACGTATAAAATTGAGGTGATTTAGTAAGTCCAAAGAATATTCTTTGAAAAGATTGAGAAGACACACTTTGATTACGGAAAACAAAAACGTAAGTAAAGAATATCCAGAAAGAGACAGGACAAAGTTATAGCAGAGAATATATGAAATGCCAGTAAATTTGAATATTTCTGTAAAGGGGACCATTTCCTAGCTCCTAAAGTTTACCAAAACTGACACAAGAGGAAATCATTTAAGGTCATCAGGTCTGCCCTTGGCATTCTCGGAACGCCCTGGCCTCAGAATTCAGCATCTGTAGTCCATGGTATCCTGCGGAGAGGGGGCGGGTCTGAGTGTGGTTGGAACACTGCCCTCACTGAGGGAGTGGGTGTGGCCATCTCTGCTGTGACTGAACAATGGCAGGGGAGCAGGGGTCCCAGGGAAGGGCCCTCAGAGCCCAGCAGGCCCAGTGTGGTGTCACAAGCATTTAGGCCCAGACCAAAGGGCGCCTTCTTTTCTGAAGAGCTGCCCAAACTCTCACCTTTCCACTCAGGCCGCCCTCTTACTTGAAGTGTGTTTGGAAGCTGTCCGCGCAGGACACTTCGCTACACAGCTAACCATAGGTCTGGGCATCGTAGCTTCCTGGCAGGTGACCGAAGTTCGCAGGCATATGAGTCCCTGGGACACACGCGGAGAGGCTCCTGCCCGTGCCACAGGCAGCCCACAGCCCCAGCCCCAGATCAGGGGCCGCAAAGCAGCCCTGTCTGAGTCCCCTGCCTCTGTAGGGAGTATTGTACCAACACTTCTAGAAATAGGTGTCGTCGCGGGCAACTCATTGGAGGGACACAAATAAATCTTTGCCGACTTTCTGCTGAAACTTAGGAGCGTTCACACCTAAGCCTCTTACAAGGTCAGCTGTTTAGCTAAACATGAGCTCATGATCTAAATTTACACAATAATGAAGAGATCAGCTACAAGGGGAGACAATCAGCACAAACAATCAATACCAGAATTAGATTCCCAAGGCCATCCATCAGATGTTGGAATAATCAGGTGCAAGGCAGGATATATACATAAAACTGGAACTGAAACAAGAAACAAGGATGTTTTCAAAGTCTGGTACGATCTCTAAAACATTTTTAAAGTACATGTCATTGATAAAGCTAAATACTCAAAGGTTGTGTAATCCAACAGATTAATCATTGAGAAGAGTGAAATTATGCTGTTTTGAAAACTATGGCAGGTCAGATTTTCTGCCTGATTATCTAAGAAGATTTATCTAAAACATACACAATATTTTAAAGACTTATTGGCTGTGAAATAAGTTAAGGGTATTTCAAATGGCTTGTCTGCAATGAAAGGTGTTATGTAGGGAATCACAGAAAGTCGAGGGGAAAATGTGTCAATATATACATTGCTATAGGTGAACTAAGCCTTAGGACAGCAACAATGTAGAGGACCTGACCCTTAGAAGCTTACAAGTAAGCTGGAATCTTCAAAAGTTACAATTTTTATAAGTAAAAATATTTATTAAAATGAATAACCAAGTGTTTTAATTGACATCAGAAGATCAAACCAATAAACCCTGAGAACATAGATAAAAGAAAAATAAAGATATGAGCAGAACTTAATACAACAGCAAACGTATAAAATTGAGGTGATTTAGTAAGTCCAAAGAATATTCTTTGAAAAGATTTAAAAGACACACTTTGATTAAGGAAAACAAAAACATAAGTAAAGAATATACAGAAAGAGTCAGGACAATGTTATAGCAAAGAATATATGAAATGCCAGTAAATTTGAATATTTCTGTAAAGGGGACCATTTCCTAGCTCCTAAAGTTTACCAAAACTGAGACAAGAGGAAATCATTTAAGGTCCTCATGCCTGCCCTTGTCATTCTGAGAACGCCCTGGGCTCAGAATGCAGCATCTGTAGTCCATGGTAACCTGCGGAGGGGGGGCGGGGCTGAGGGAGTTTGGAACACTGCCCTCACTGAGGGAGTGGGTGTGGCCATCTCTGCTGTGACTGAACAAAGTGCAGGGGAGCAGGGGTCCCAGGGAAGGGCACTCAGAGCCCAGCAGGCCCAGTGTGGTTTCACAAGCATTTAGGCCCAGGCCAAAGGGTGCCTTCTTTGCCTGAACAGCTGCCCAAACTCTCACCTTTCCACTCAGGCCACCCTCTTTCTTGAAGTGTGTGTGGAAGCTGTCTGCGCAGTACACCTCGCTGCACAGCTAACCATAGGACTGGGCATCGTAGCTTCCTGCCAGGTGACCGAAGTTCGCAGGAAGATGGGTCCCTGGGACACACACGGAGAGGCTCCTGCCCGGGCCACAGGCCGCCCACTGCCCCAGCCCCAGTTCAGCGGCCGAAAATCAGCCCTGTCTGAGTCTGCTGCCTCTAGAAGGAGTATTGGACCAACACTTCTAGAAAATGGGGTCCTCACTGGCAACTCATTGGAGGGACAGAAATAAATCTTTGCCGACTTTCTGCTGAAACTTAGAAGCGTTCACACCTAAGCCTCTTACAAGGTCAGCTCTTTAGCTAAACATGAGCTCATTATCGAAATTTACACAATAATGAAGTGATCAGCTACAAGGGGAGACAATCAGCAAAAACAATCAATACCAGAATTAGATTCCCAAGGCCATCCATCAGATGTTGGAATAATCAGGTGCAAGGCAGGATATATACATAACACTGGAACTGAAACAAGAAACAAGGGTGTTTTCAAATTCTGGTACGATCTCTAAAACATTTTTAAAGTACATGTCATTGATAAAGCTAAATACTCAAAGGTTGTGTAATACAACAGATTAATCATTGAGAAGAGTGAAATTATGCTGTTTTGAAAATTATGGCAGGTGAGATTTTCTTCCTAATTATATAAGAAGATTTCTCTAAAACATACACATTATTTCAAAGACTTATTGGCTGTGAAATAAGTTAAGGGTATTTCAAATGGCTTGTCTGCAATGAAAGGTGCTATGTAGGGAATCACAGAAAGTCGAGGGGAAAATATGTCAATATATACATTGCTATACGTAGAACTAAGCATTAGGACAGCAACAATGTAGAGGACCTGACACTTAGAAACTTGCAAGTAAGCTGGAATCTTCAAAAGTTCAAATCTTTATAAGTAAAAAGATTTATTAAAATGAATAACAAAGTGTTTTATTTGACATCAGAAGATCAAACCAATAAACACTGAGAACATAGATAAAAGATAAATAAAGATATGAGCAGAACTTAATACAACAGCAAACGTATAAAATTGAGGTGATTTAGTAAGTCCAAAGAATATTCTTTGAAAAGATTGAAAAGACACACTTTGATTAAGAAAACAAAAACATAACTAAAGAATATACAGAAAGAGTCAGAACAATGTTATAGCAGAGAATATATGAAATGCCAGTAAATTTGAACATTTCTGTAAAGGGGACCATTTCCTAGCTCCTAAAGTTTACCAAAATTGACACAAGAGGAAGTAATTTAAGGTCATCATGTCTGCCCTTGGCATTCTCGGAACGCCCTGGCCTCAGAATGCAGCATCTGTAGTCCATGGTAACCTGCGGAGAGGGGGTGGGGCTGAGGGAGGTTGGAACACTGCCCTCACTGAGGGAGTGGGTGTGGCCATCTCTGCTGTGACTGAACAAAGGCAGTGGAGCAGGGGGCCCAAGGCAGGGCCCTCAGAGCACGGCAGGACCAATGGGTTGTCACAAGCATTTAGGCCCAGGGCAAAGTGTGCCTTCTTTGTCTGAGCTGCTGCCCAATCTCTCACCTTTCCACTCAGGCCGCCCTCTTACTTGAAGAGTGTGTGGAAGCTGTCCGCGCAGTACACCTCGCTGCACAGCTAACCATAGGTATGGGCATCGTAGCTTCCTGCCAGGTGACCGAAGTTCGCAGGTAGATCGGTCCCTGGGACACACGCGGAGAGGCTCCTGCCCGGGCCACAGGCCGCCCACTGCCCCAGCCGCAGATCGGGGTCTGCAAAACAGCCCTGTCTGAGTCCCCTGCCTCTAGAGGGAGTATTGGACCAACACTCCTAGAAAATGGGGTCCTCGCAGGAAACTCATTTGAGGGACACAAATAAATCTTTGCCGACATTCTGCTGAAACTTAGGAGCGTTCACACCTAACCCTCTTACAAGGTCAGCTGTTTAGCTAAACATGAGCTCATGATCTAAATTTACACAATAATGAAGAGATCAGCTACAAGGGGAGACAATCAGCAAAAACAATCAATACCATAATTAGATTCCCAAAGCCATCCATCAGACGTTGGAATAATCAGGTGCAAGGCAGGATATATACAGAAAACTGGAACTGAAACAAGAAACAAGGATGTTTTCAAAGTCTGGTAGGATCTCTAAAACATTTTTAAAGTACATGTCATTGATAAAGCTAAATACTCAAAGGTTGTGTAATACAACAGATTAATCATTGAGAAGAGTGAAATTATGCTGTTTCGAAAACTATGGCAGGTCAGATTTTCTGCCTAATTATATAAGAAGATTTCTCTAAAACATACACATTATTTCAAAGAGTTATTGGCTGTGAAATAACTTAAGGGTATTTCAAATGGCTTGTCTGCAATGAAAGGTGCTATGTAGGGAATCACAGAAAGTCGAGGGGAAAATATGTCAATATATACATTACTATAGGTTAAAGTAAGCCTTAGGACAGCAACAATGTAGAGGACCTGACACTTAGAAACTTACAAGTAAGCTGGAATCTTCAAAAGTTCCAATCTTTATAAGTAAAAAGATTTATTAAAATGAATAACCAAGTGTTTTAATTGACATCAGAAGATCAAACAAATAAACCCTGAGAACATAGATAAAAGATAAATAAAGATATGAGCAGAACTTAATACAACAGCAAACGTATAAAATTGGGGTGATTTAGTAAGTCCAAAGAATATTCTTTGAAAAGATTGAAAAGACACACTTTGATTAAGGAAAACAAAAACGTAAGTAAAGAATATACAGAAAGAGTCAGGACAAAGTTATAGCAGAGAATATATGAAATGCCAGTAAATTTGAACATTTCTGTAAAGGGGACCATTTCCTAGCTCCTAAAGTTTACCAAAACTGACACAAGAGGAAATCATTTAAGGTCATCATGTCTGTCTTTGGCATGCTCGGAACGCCCTGGCCTCAGAATGCAGCATCTGTAGTCCATGGTAACCTGCGGAGAGGGGGCGGGGCTCAGAGAGGTTGGAACACTGCCCTCACTGAGGGAGTGGGTGTGGCCAGCTCTGCTGTGACTGAACAAAGGCCAGGGGAGCATGTGGCCGAGGGCAGGGCCCTCAGTGCCCGGCAGGCCCAGTGGGGTGTCACAAGCTTTTACGCCCAGGCCAAAGGGCGCCTTCTTTGTCTGAACAGCTGCCCAAACACTCATCTTACCACTCAGGCCGCCCTCTTACTTGAAGTGTGTGTGGAACCTGTCCACGCAGTACACCTCGCTGCACAGCTAACCATAGGTCAGGGCATCGTAGATTCCTGCCAGGTGACCGAAGTTCGCAGGCAGATGGGTCCCTGGGACACACGCTGAGAGGCTCCTGCCTGGGCCACAGGCCGCCCACTACCCCAGCCCCAGATTGGGGGCCACGCAGCAGCCCTGTCTGAGTCCTCTGCCTGTAGAGGGAGTATTGGACCAACACATCTAGAAAACGGGGTCCTCGCGGGCAACTCATTGGAGGGACACAAATAAATCTTTGCCGACTTTCTGCTGAAACTTTGGAGCGTTCACACCTAAGCCTCTTACAAGCTCAGCTGTTTAGCTAAACATGATCTCGTGATCGAAATTTACACAATAATGAAGAGATCAGCTACAAGGGGAGAAAATCAGCAAAAACAATCAATACCAGAATTAGATTCCCAAGGCCATCCATCAGATGTTGGAACAATCAGGTGCAAGGCAGGATATATACATAAAACTGGAACTGAAAGAAGAAACAAGGATGTTTTCAAAGTCTAGTACGATCTCTAAAACATTTTTAAAGTACATGTCATTGATAAAGCTAAATACTCAAAGGTTGTGTAATCCAACAGATTAATCATTGAGAAGAGTGAAATTATGCTGTTTTGAAAACTATGTCAGGTCAGATTTTCTGCCTAATTATATAAGAAGATTTATCTAAAACCTACACATTATTTCAAAGACTTATTGGCTGTGAAATAAGTTAAGGGTATTTCAAATGGCTTGTCTGCAATGAAAGGTGCTATGTAGGGAATCACAGAAAGTCGAGGGGAAAATATGTCAATATATACATTGCTATATGTTGAACTAAGCCTTAGGACAGCAACAATGTAGAGCACCTGACACTTAGAAACTTGCAAGTAAGCTAGAATCTTCAAAAGTTCAAATCTTTATAAGTAAAAAGATTTATTAAAATGAATAACCAAGTGTTTTAATTGACATCAGAAGATCAAACAAATAAACCCTGAGAACATAGATAAAAGATAAATAAAGATATGAGCAGAACTTAATACAACAGGAAAAGTATAAAATTGAGGTGAATTGGTAAGTCCAAAGAATATTCTTTGAAAAGATTGAAAAGACACACTTTGATTAAGGAAAACAAAAACATAAGTAAAGAATATACAGAAAGAGTCAGGACAATGTTATAGCAGAGAATATATGAAATGACAGTAAATTTGAACATTTCTGTAAAGGGGACCATTTCCTAGCTCCTAAAGTTTACCAAAACTGACACAAGTGGAAGTCATTTAAGTTCATCATGTCTGCCCTTGGCATTCTCGGAACGCCTGGCCTCAGAATGCAGCAACTGTAGTCCATGGTAACCTGCGGAGAGGGAGCGGGGCTGAGGGAGGTTGGAACACTGCCCTCACTGAGGGAGTGGGTGTGGCCATCTCTGCTGTGACTGAACAAAGGCAGTGGAGCAGGGGGCCCAAGGCAGGGCCCTCAGAGCACGGCAGGCCCAGAGGGTTGTCACCAGCATTTAGGCCCAGGGCAAAGGGTGCCTTCTTTGTCTGAGCTGCTGCCCAATCTCTCACCTTTCCACTCAGGCCGCCCTCTTACTTGAAGAGTGTGTGGAAGCTGTCCGCGCAGTACACCTCGCTGCACAGCTAACCATAGGTATGGGCATCGTAGCTTCCTGCCAGGTGACCGAAGTTCGCAGGTAGATCGGTCCCTGGGACACACGCGGAGAGGCTCCTGCCCGGGCCACAGGCCGCCCACTGCCCCAGCCGCAGATCGGGGTCCGCAAAACAGCCCTGTCTGAGTCCCTTGCCTCTAGAGGGAGTATTGGACCAACACTTCTAGAAAATGGGGTCCTCGCAGGAAACTCATTTGAGGGACACAAATAAATCTTTGCCGACATTCTGCTGAAACTTAGGAGCGTTCACACCTAACCCTCTTACAAGGTCAGCTGTTTAGCTAAACATGAGCTCATGATCTAAATTTACACAATAATGAAGAGATCAGCTACAAGGGGAGACAATCAGCAAAAACAATCAATACCATAATTAGATTCCCAAAGCCATCCATCACATGTTGGAATAATCAGGTGCAAGGCAGGATATATACAGAAAACTGGAACTGAAACAAGAAACAAGGATGTTTTCAAAGTCTGGTAGGATCTCTAAAACATTTTTAAAGTACATGTCATTGATAAAGCTAACTACTCAAAGGTTGTGTAATACAACAGATTAATCATTGAGAAGAGTGAAATTATGCTGTTTCGAAAACTATGGCAGGTCAGATTTTCTGCCTAATTATATAAGAAGATTTCTCTAAAACATACACATTATTTCAAAGAGTTATTGGCTGTGAAATAACTTAAGGGTATTTCAAATGGCTTGTCTGCAATGAAAGGTGCTATGTAGGGAATCACAGAAAGTCGAGGGGAAAATATGTCAATATATAAATTGCTATAGGTTAAAGTAAGCCTTAGGACAGCAACAATGTAGAGGACCTGACACTTAGAAACTTACAAGTAAGCTGGAATCTTCAAAAGTTCCAATCTTTATAAGTAAAAAGATTTATTAAAATGAATAACCAAGTGTTTTAATTGACATCAGAAGATCAAACAAATAAACCCTGAGAACATAGATAAAAGATAAATAAAGATATGAGCAGAACTTAATACAACAGCAAACGTATAAAATTGGGGTGATTTAGTAAGTCCAAAGAATATTCTTTGAAAAGATTGAAAAGACACACTTTGATTAAGGAAAACAAAAACGTAAGTAAAGAATATACAGAAAGAGTCAGGACAAAGTTATAGCAGAGAATATATGAAATGCCAGTAAATTTGAACATTTCTGTAAAGGGGACCATTTCCTAGCTCCTAAAGTTTACCAAAACTGACACAAGAGGAAATCATTTAAGGTCATCATGTCTGTCCTTGGCATGCTCGGAACGCCCTGGCCTCAGAATGCAGCATCTGTAGTCCATGGTAACCTGCGGAGAGGGGGCGGGGATCAGAGAGGTTGGAACACTGCCCTCACTGAGGGAGTGGGTGTGGCCAGCTCTGCTGTGACTGAACAAAGGCCAGGGGAGCATGTGGCCGAGGGCAGGGCCCTCAGTGCCCGGCAGGCCCAGTGGGGTGTCACAAGCTTTTACGCCCAGGCCAAAGGGCGCCTTCTTTGTCTGAACAGCTGCCCAAACACTCATCTTACCACTCAGGCCGCCCTCTTACTTGAAGTGTGTGTGGAACCTGTCCACGCAGTACACCTCGCTGCACAGCTAACCATAGGTCAGGGCATCGTAGATTCCTGCCAGGTGACCGAAGTTCGCAGGCAGATGGGTCCCTGGGACACACGCTGAGAGGCTCCTGCTTGGGCCACAGGCCGCCCACTACCCCAGCCCCAGATTGGGGGCCACGCAGCAGCCCTGTCTGAGTCCTCTGCCTGTAGAGGGAGTATTGGACCAACACATCTAGAAAACGGGGTCCTCGCGGGCAACTCATTGGAGGGACACAAATAAATCTTTGCCGACTTCCTGCTGAAACTTTGGAGCGTTCACACCTAAGCCTCTTACAAGCTCAGCTGTTTAGCTAAACATGATCTCGTGATCGAAATTTACACAATAATGAAGAGATCAGCTACAAGGGGAGAAAATCAGCAAAAACAATCAATACCAGAATTAGATTCCCAAGGCCATCCATCAGATGTTGGAACAATCAGGTGCAAGGCAGGATATATATATAAAACTGGAACTGAAAGAAGAAACAAGGATGTTTTCAAAGTCTAGTACGATCTCTAAAACATTTTTAAAGTACATGTCATTGATAAAGCTAAATACTCAAAGGTTGTGTAATCCAACAGATTAATCATTGAGAAGAGTGAAATTATGCTGTTTTGAAAACTATGTCAGGTCAGATTTTCTGCCTAATTATATAAGAAGATTTATCTAAAACCTACACATTATTTCAAAGACTTATTGGCTGTGAAATAAGTTAAGGGTATTTCAAATGGCTTGTCTGCAATGAAAGGTGCTATGTAGGGAATCACAGAAAGTCGAGGGGAAAATATGTCAATATATACATTGCTATATGTTGAACTAAGCCTTAGGACAGCAACAATGTAGAGCACCTGACACTTAGAAACTTGCAAGTAAGCTAGAATCTTCAAAAGTTCAAATCTTTATAAGTAAAAAGATTTATTAAAATGAATAACCAAGTGTTTTAATTGACATCAGAAGATCAAACAAATAAACCCTGAGAACATAGATAAAAGATAAATAAAGATATGAGCAGAACTTAATACAACAGGAAAAGTATAAAATTGAGGTGAATTGGTAAGTCCAAAGAATATTCTTTGAAAAGATTGAAAAGACACACTTTGATTAAGGAAAACAAAAACATAAGTAAAGAATATACAGAAAGAGTCAGGACAATGTTATAGCAGAGAATATATGAAATGACAGTAAATTTGAACATTTCTGTAAAGGGGACCATTTCCTAGCTCCTAAAGTTTACCAAAACTGACACAAGTGGAAGTCATTTAAGGTCATCATGTCTGCCCTTGGCATTCTCGGAACGCCCTGGCCTCAGAATGCAGCAACTGTAGTCCATGGTAACCTGCGGAGAGGGAGCGGGGCTGAGGGAGGTTGGAACACTGCCCTCACTGAGGGACTGGGTGTGGCCATCTCTGCTGTGACTGAACAAAGGGAAGGGGAGCATGGGGCCGAGGGCAGGGCCCTCAGAGCCCGGCAGGCCCAGTGGGGTGTCACAAGCATTTAGGCCCAGGCCAAAGGGCGCCTTCTTTGTCTGAACAGCTGCCCAAACTCTCACCTTTCCACTCAGGCCGCCCTCTTACTTGAAGTGTGTGTGGAACCAGTCCAAGCAGTACACCTCGATGCACAGCTAACCATAGGTCTGGGCATCGTAGCTTCCTGTCAGGTGACCGAAGTTCGCAGGTAAATGGGTCCCTGGGAAACACGCGGAGAGGCTCCTGCCCGGGCCACAGGCCACCCACTACCCCAGGCCCAGATTGAGGCCACAGAGCAGCCCAGTCTGAGTCCCCTGCCTCAGGAGGGAGTATTGTACCAACACTTCTAGAAATAGGTGTCGTCGCGGGCAACTCATTGGAGGGACACAAATAAATCTTTGCCGACTTTCTGCTGAAACTTAGGAGCGTTCACACCTAAGCCTCTTACAAGGTCAGCTGTTTAGCTAAACATGAGCTCATGATCTAAATTTACACAATAATGAAGAGATCAGCTACAAGGGGAGACAATCAGCACAAACAATCAATACCAGAATTAGATTCCCAAGGCCATCCATCAGATGTTGGAATAATCAGGTGCAAGGCAGGATATATACATAAAACTGGAACTGAAACAAGAAACAAGGATGTTTTCAAAGTCTGGTACGATCTCTAAAACATTTTTAAAGTACATGTCATTGATAAAGCTAAATACTCAAAGGTTGTGTAATCCAACAGATTAATCATTGAGAAGAGTGAAATTATGCTGTTTTGAAAACTATGGCAGGTGTGATTTTCTGCCTAGTTATATAAGAAGATTTATCTAAAACATACACATTCCTTCAAAGACTTATTGGCTGTGAAATAAGTTAAGGGTATTTCAAATGGCTTGTCTGCAATGAAAGGTGCTATGTAGGGAATCACAGAAAGTCGAGGGGAAAATATGTCAATATATACATTGCTATAGGTTAAACTAAGCCTTAGGACAGCAACAATGTAGAGGAGCTGACCCTTAGAAACTTACAAGTAAGCTGGAAACTTCAAAACTTCCAATCTTTATAAGTAAAAAGATTTATTAAAATGAATATCCAAGTGTTTTAATTGACATCAGAAGATCAAACCAATAAACCCTGAGAACATAGATAAAAAATAAATAAAGATATGAGCAGAACTTAATACAACAGCAAACGTATAAAATTGAGGTGATTTAGTAAGTCCAAAGAATATTCTTTGAATAGATTCAGAAGACACACTTTGATTAAGGAAAACAAAAACGTAAGTAACGAATATACAGAAAGAGTCAGTTCAATGTTACAGCAGAGAATATATGAAATGCCAGTAAATTTGAACATTTCTGTAAAGGGGACCATTTCCTAGCTCCTAAAGTTTACCAAAACTGACAAAAGAGGAAATCATTTAAGGTCATCATGTCTGCCCTTGGCATGCACGGAATGCCCTGGCCTCAGAAAGCAGCATCTGTAGTCCATGGTAAACTGTGGAGAGGGGGCGGGGCTGAGCGAGGTTGGAACACTGCCCTCACTGCTTGAGTGGGTGTGGCCATCTCTGCTGTGACTGACCAATGGGCAGGGGAGCAGGGGGCCGAGGGCAGGGCCCTCAGAGCCCGGCAGGCCCAGTGGGGTGTCACAAGCATTTAGGCCCAGGCCAAAGGGCGCCTTCTTTGTCTGAACAGCTGCCCAAACTCTCACCTTTCCACTCAGGCCGCCCTCTTACTTGAAGTGTGTGTGGAACCAGTCCAAGCAGTACACCTCGATGCACAGCTAACCATAGGTCTGGGCATCGTAGCTTCCTGTCAGGTGACCGAAGTTCGCAGGTAGATGGGTCCCTGGGACACACGCGGAGAGGCTCCTGCCCGGGCCACAGGCCGCCCACTACCCCAGCTCCAGATTGGGGGACGCACAGCAGCCCTGTCTGAGTCCCCTCCCTGTAAAGGGAGTATTGGACCAACACTTCTAGAAAACGGGGTCCTCGCGGGCAACTCATTGGAGGGACGCAAATAAATCTTTGCCGACTTTCTGCTGAAACTTAGGAGCATTCACACCTAAGCCTCTTACAAGGTCAGCTGTTTAGCTAAACATGAGCTCGTGATCGAAATTTACACAATAATGAAGAGATCAGCTACAAGGGGAGACAATCAGCAAAAACAATCAATACCAGAATTAGATTCCCAAGGCCATCCATCAGATGTTGGAATAATCAGGTGCAAGGCAGGATATATACAAAAAACTGGAACTGAAACAAGAAACAAGGATGTTTTCAAAGTCTGGTAGGATCTCTCAAACATTTTTAAAGTACATGTCATTGATAAAGCTAAATACTCAAAGGTTGTGTAATACAACAGATTAATCATTGAGAAGAGTGAAATTATGCTGTTTTGAAAACTATGGCAGGTCAGATTTTCTGCCTAATTATATAAGAAGAATTCTCTAAAACATACACATTATTTCAAAGACTTATTGGCTGTGAAATAAGTTAACGGTATTTCAAATGGCTTGTCTGCAATGAAAGGTGCTATGTAGGGAATCACAGAAAGTCGAGGGGAAAATATGTCAATATATACATTGCTATAGGTTAAACTAAGCCTTAGGACAGCAACAATGTAGAGGAGCTGACACTTAGAAACTTAAAAGTAAGCTGGAATCTTCAAAACTTCCAATCTTTATAAGTAAAAAGATTTATTAAAATGAATAACCAAGTGTTTTAATTGACATCAGAAGATCAAACCAATAAACCCTGAGAACATAGAAAAAAGATAAATAAAGATATGAGCAGAACTTAATACAACAGCAAACGTATAAAATTGAGGTGATTTAGTAAGTCCAAAGAATATTCTTTGAATAGATTCAGAAGACACACTTTGATTAAGGAAAACAAAAACGTAAGTAACGAATATACAGAAAGAGTCAGTTCAATGTTATAGCAGAGAATATATGAAATGCCAGTAAATTTGAACATTTCTGTAAAGGGGACCATTTCCTAGCTCCTAAAGTTTACCAAAACTGACAGAAGAGGAAATCATTTAAGGTCATCATGTCTGCCCTTGGCATGCTCGGAACGCCCTGGCCTCAGAAAGCAGCATCTGTAGTCCATGGTAAACTGTGGAGAGGGGGCGGGGCTGAGCGAGGTTGGAACACTGCCCTCACTGCTTGAGTGGGTGTGGCCATCTCTGCTGTGACTGACCAATGGGCAGGGGAGCATGGGGCCGAGGGCAGGGCCCTCAGAACCCGGCAGGCCCAGTGGGGTGTCACAAGCTTTTACGCCCAGGCCAAAGGGCGCCTTCTTTGTCTGAACAGCTGCCCAAACACTCATCTTTCCACTCAGGCAGCCCTCTTACTTGAAGTGTGTGTGGAACCTGTCTGCGCAGTACACCTCACTGCACAGCTATCCATAGGTCTGGGCATCGTAGATTCTTGCCAGTTGACCGAAGTTCGCAGGCAGATAGGTCCCTGGGACACACGCGGAGAGGCTCCTGCCCGGGCCACACGCCGCCCACTACCCCAGCTCCAGATTGGGGGACGCACAGCAGCCCTGTCTGAGTCCCCTCCCTGTAAAGGGAGTATTGGACCAACACTTCTAGAAAACGGGGTCCTCGCGGGCAACTCATTGGAGGGACGCAAATAAATCTTTGCCGACTTTCTGCTGAAACTTAGGAGCATTCACACCTAAGCCTCTTACAAGGTCAGCTGTTTAGCTAAACATGAGCTCATGATCTAAATTTACACAATAATGAAGAGATCAGCTACAAGCGGAGACAATCAGCAAAAACAATCAATACCAGAATTAGATTCCCAAGGCCATCAATCAGATGAGGGAATAATCAGGTGCAACGCAGGATATATACAGAAAACTGGAACTGAAACAAGAAACAAGGATGTTTTCAAAGTCTGGTAGGATCTCTCAAACATTTTTAAAGTACATGTCATTGATAAAGCTAAATACTCAAAGGTTGTGTAATACAACAGATTAATCATTGAGAAGAGTGAAATTATGCTGTTTTGAAAACTATGTCAGGTCAGATTTTCTGCCTAATTATATAAGAAGATTTCTCTAAAACATACACATTATTTCAAAGACTTATTGGCTGTGAAATAAGTTAAGGGTATTTCAAATGGCCTGTCTGCATTGAAATGTGCTTTGTAGGGAATCACAGAAAGTCGAGGGGAAAATATGTCAATATATACATTGCTATAGGTTGAACTAAGCCTTAAGACAGCAACAATGTAGAGGACCTGACACTTAGAAGCTTACATGTAAGCTGGAATCTTCAAAAGTTCAAGTCTTTATATGTAAAAAGTTTTATTAAAATGAATAACCAAGTGTTTTAATTGACATCAGAAGATCAAACCAATATACCCTGAGAACATAGATAAAAGATAAATAAAGATATGAGCAGAACTTAATAAAATAGCAAACGTATAAAATTTAGGTGATTTAGTAAGTCCAAAGAATATTCTTTGAAAAGATTGAAAAGACACACTTTGATTAAGGAAAACAAAAACATAAGTAAAGAATATACAGAAAGAGTCAGGACAATGCTATAGCAGAGAATATATGAAATGCCAGTAAATTTGAACATTTCTGTAAAGGGGACCATTTCCGAGCTCCTAAAGTTTACCAAAACTGACACAAGAGGAAATCATTTAAGGTCATCAGGTCTGCCCTTGGCATTCTCGGAACGCCCTGGCCTCAGAATGCAGCATCTGTAGTATATGGTAACCTGCGGAGAGGTGGCGGGGCTGAGGTAGGTTGGAACACTGCCCTCACAGAGGGAGTGAGTGTGGCCATCTCTGCTGTGATTGAACAAAGGGAAAGGGAGCAGGGGGTCCAGGGCAGGGCCCTCAGGTCCCGGCAGGCCCAGTGGGGTGTCACAAGCATTTAGGCCCAGGCCAAAGGGCGCTTTCTTTGTCTGAACAGCTGCCCAAACTCTCACCTTTCCACTCAGGCCGCCCTCTTACTTGAAGTGTGTGTGGAACCTGTCCATGCAGTACACCTCGCTGCACAGCTAACCATAGGTCTGGGCATCGTAGCTTCCTGCCAGTTGACCGAAGTTCACAGGCAGATGGGTCCCTGGGACACACGCGGAGAGACTCCTGCCCGGGCCACAGGCTGCCCACTGCCCCACCCCCAGATCGGGGACCGCAAAGCATCCCTGTCTAAGTCCCCTGCCTCTAGAGGGAATATTGGACCAACACTTCTAGAAACAGTTGTCCTCCCGGGCAACTAATTGGAGGGACACAAATAAATCTTTGCCGACTTTCTGCTGAAACTTAGGAGCATTCACACCTAAGCCTCTTACAAGGTCAGCTGTTTAGCTAAAAATGAGCTCGTGATCGAAATTTACACAATAATTAAGAGATCAGCTACAAGGGGAGACAATCAGCAAAAACAATCAATACCAGATTTAGATTCCCAAGGCCATCCATCAGATGTTGGAATAATCAGGTGCAACGCAGGATATATACAAAAAACTGGAACTGAAACAAGAAACAAGGATGTTTTCAAAGTTGGTATGATCTCTAAAACATTTTTAAAGTACATGTCATTGATAAAGCTAAATACTCAAAGTTTGTGTAATACAACAGATTAATCATTGAGAAGAGTGTAATTATGCTGTTTTGAAAACTATGGCAGGTCAGATTTTCTGCCTAATTATATAAGAAGATTTATCTAAAACATACACATTATTTCAAAGACTTATTGGCTGTGAAATAAGTTAAGGGTATTTCAAATGGCTTGTCTGCAATGAAAGGTGCTATGTAGGGAATCACAGAAAGTCGAGGGGAAAATATGTCAATATATACATTGATATAGGTTGAACTAAGCCTTTTGACAGCAACAATGTAGAGGACCTGACCCTTAGAAGCTTACAAGTAAGCTGGAATCTTCAAAAGTTCCAATATTTATAAGTAAAAAGATTTATTAAAATGAATAACCAAGTGTTTTCATTGACATCAGAAGATCAAACCAATAAACCCTGAGAACATAGATAAAATATAAATAAAGATATGAGCAGAAATTAATAAAACAGCAAACGTATAAAATTGAGGTGATTTAGTAAGTCCAAAGAATATTCTTTGAAAAGATTGAGAAGACACACTTTGATTAAGGAAAACAAAAACGTAAGTAAAGAATATCCAGAAAGAGACAGGACAAAGTTATAGCAGAGAATATATGAAATGCCAGTAAATTTGAATATTTCTGTAAAGGGGACCATTTCCTAGCTCCTAAAGTTTACCAAAACTGACACAAGAGGAAATAATTTAAGGTCATCAGGTCTGCCCTTGGCATTCTCGGAACGCCCTGGCCTCAGAATTCAGCATCTGTAGTCCATGGTAACCTGCGGAGAGGGGGCGGGTCTGAGTGTGGTTGGAACACTGCCCTCACTGAGGGAGTGGGTGTGGCCATCTCTGCTGTGACTGAACAATGGCAGGGTAGCAGGGGTCCCAGGGAAGGGCCCTCAGAGCCCAGCAGGCCCAGTGTGGTGTCACAAGCATTTAGGCCCAGACCAAAGGGCGCCTTCTTTGTCTGAAGAGCTGCCCAAACTCTCACCTTTCCACTCAGGCCGCCCTCTTACTTGAAGTGTGTTTGGAAGCTGTCCACGCAGTACACTTCGCTACACAGCTAACCATAGGTCTGGGCATCGTAGCTTCCTGCCATGTGACCGAAGTTCGCAGGATGATGGGTCCCTGGGACACACACGGAGAGGCTCCTGCCCGGGCCACAGGCCGCCCACTGCCCCAGCCCCAGTTCAGCGGCCGAAAATCAGCCCTGTCTGAGTCTCCTGCCTCTAGAAGGAGTATTGGACCAACACTTCTAGAAAATGGGGTCCTCACGGGCAACTCATTGGAGGGACAGAAATAAATCTTTGCCGACTTTCTGCTGAAACTTAGGAGCGTTCACACCTAAGCCTCTTACAAGGTCAGCTCTTTAGCTAAACATGAGCTCATTATCGAAATTTACACAATAATGAAGTGATCAGCTACAAGGGGAGACAATCAGCAAAAACAATCAATACCAGAATTAGATTCCCAAGGCCATCCATCAGATGTTGGAATAATCAGGTGCAAGGCAGGATATATACATAACACTGGAACTGAAACAAGAAACAAGGGTGTTTTCAAATTCTGGTACGATCTCTAAAACATTTTTAAAGTACATGTCATTGATAAAGCTAAATACTCAAAGGTTGTGTAATACAACAGATTAATCATTGAGAAGAGTGAAATTATGCTGTTTTGAAAATTATGGCAGGTGAGATTTTCTTCCTAATTATATAAGAAGATTTCTCTAAAACATACACATTATTTCAAAGACTTATTGGCTGTGAAATAAGTTAAGGGTATTTCAAATGGCCTGTCTGCATTGAAATGTGCTTTGTAGGGAATCACAGAAAGTCGAGGGGAAAATATGTCAATATATACATTGCTATAGGTTGAACTAAGCCTTAGGACAGCAACCATGTAGAGGACCTGACACTTAGAAACTTACAAGTAAGCTGGAATCTTCAAAAGTTCAAGTCTTTATATGTAAAAAGTTTTATTAAAATGAATAACCAAGTGTTTTAATTGACATCAGAAGATCAAACCAATAGACCCTGAGAACATAGATAAAAGATAAATAAAAATATGGGCAGAACTTAATAAAATAGCAAACGTATAAAATTGAGGTGACTTAGTAAGTCCAAAGAATATTCTTTGAAAAGATTGAAAAGACACACTTTGATTAAGGAAAACAAAAACATAAGTAAAGAATATACAGAAAGAGTCAGGACAATGCTATAGCAGAGAATATATGAAATGCCAGTAAATTTGAACATTTCTGTAAAGGGGACCATTTCCTAGCTCCTAAACTTTACCAAAACTGACACAAGAGGAAAACATTTAAGGTCATCAGGTCTGCCCTTGGCATTCTCGCAACGCCCTGGCCTCAGAATGTAGCATCTGTAGTATATGGTAACCTGCGGAGAGGGGGCGGGGCTGAGGTAGGTTGGAACACTGCCCTCACAGAGGGAGTGAGTGTGGCCATCTCTGCTGTGACTGAACAAAGGGAAAGGGAGCAGGGGGTCCAGGGCAGGGCCCTCAGGTCCCGGCAGGCCCAGTGGGGTGTCACAAGCATTTAGGCCCAGGTCAAAGGGCACTTTCTTTGTCTGAACAGCTACCCAAACTCTCACCTTTCCACTCAGGCCGCCCTCTTACTTGAAGTGTGTGTGGAACCTGTCCATGCAGTACACCTCGCTGCACAGCTAACCATAGGTCTGGGCATCGTAGCTTCCTGCCAGTTGACTGAAGTTCGCAGGCAGATGGGTCCCTGGGACACACACGGAGAGACTCCTGCCCGGGCCACAGGCTGCCCACTGCCCCACCCCCAGATCGGGGGCCGCAAAGCAGCCCTGTCTAAGTCCCCTGCCTCTAGAGGGAATATTGGACCAACACTTCTAGAAATAGTTGTCCTACCGGGCAACTAATTGGAGGGACACAAATAAATCTTTGCCGACTTTCTGCTGAAACTTAGGCCCATTCACACCTAAGCCTCTTACAAGGTCAGCTGTTTAGCTAAACATGAGCTCGTGATCGAAATTTACACAATAATTAAGAGATCAGCTACAAGGGGAGACAATCAGCAAAAACAATCAATACCAGAATTAGATTCCCAATGCCATCCATCAGATGTTGGAATAATCAGGTGCAACGCAGGATATATACATAAAACAGGAACTGAATCAAGAAACAAGGATGTTTTCAAAGTTGGTACGATCTCTAAAACATTTTTAAAGTACATGTCATTGATAAAGCTAAATACTCAATGTTTGTGTAATACAACAGATTAATCATTGAGAAGAGTGTAATTATGCTGTTTTGAAAAACTATGGCAGGTCAGATTTTCTGCCTAATTATATAAGAAGATTTATCTAAAACATACACATTATTTCAAAGACTTATTGGCTGTGAAATAAGTTAAGGGTATTTCAAATGGCTTGTCTGCAATGAAAGGTGCTATGTAGGGAATCACAGAAAGTCGAGGGGAAAATATGTCAATATATACATTGATATAGGTTGAACTAAGCCTTAGGACAGCAACAATGTAGAGGACCTGACCCTTAGAAGCTTACAAGTAAGCTGGAATCTTCAAAAGTTCCAATATTTATAAGTAAAAAGATTTATTAAAATGAATAACCAAGTGTTTTAATTGACATCAGAAGATCAAACCAATAAACCCTGAGAACATAGATAAAAGATAAATAAAGATATGAGCAGAACTTAATACAACAGCAAACGTATAAAATTGAGGTGATTTAGTAAGTCCAAAGAATATTCTTTGAAAAGATTGAGAAGACACACTTTGATTACGGAAAACAAAAACGTAAGTAAAGAATATCCAGAAAGAGACAGGACAAAGTTATAGGAGAGAATATATGAAATGCCAGTAAATTTGAATATTTCTGTAAAGGGGACCATTTCCTAGCTCCTAAAGTTTACCAAAACTGACACAAGAGGAAATCATTTAAGGTCATCAGGTCTGCCCTTGGCATTCTCGGAACGCCCTGGCCTCAGAATTCAGCATCTGTAGTCCATGGTAACCTGCGGAGAGGGGGCGGGTCTGAGTGTGGTTGGAACACTGCCCTCACTGAGGGAGTGGGTGTGGCCATCTCTGCTGTGACTGAACAATGGCAGGGGAGCAGGGGTCCCAGGGAAGGGCCCTCAGAGCCCAGCAGGCCCAGTGTGGTGTCACAAGCATTTAGGCCCAGACCAAAGGGCGCCTTCTTTGTCTGAAGAGCTGCCCAAACTCTCACCTTTCCACTCAGGCCGCCCTCTTACTTGAAGTGTGTTTGGAAGCTGTCCGCGCAGTACACTTCGCTACACAGCTAACCATAGGTCTGGGCATCGTAGCTTCCTGGCAGTTGACCGAAGTTCGCAGGCATATGAGTCCCTGGGACACACGCGGAGAGGATCCTGCCCGGGCCACAGGCCGCCCACTGCCACAGCCCCAGATCTGGGGCCGCAAAGCAGCCCTGTCTGAGTCCCCTGCCTCTGGAGGGAGTATTGTACCAACACTTCTAGAAATAGGTGTCGTCGCGGGCAACTCATTGGAGGGACACAAATAAATCTTTGCCGACTTTCTGCTGAAACTTAGGAGCGTTCAAACCTAAGCCTCTTACAAGGTCAGCTGTTTAGCTAAACATGAGCTCATGATCTAAATTTACACAATAATGAAGAGATCAGCTACAAGGGGAGACAATCAGCACAAACAATCAATACCAGAATTAGATTCCCAAGGCCATCCATCAGATGTTGGAATAATCAGGTGCAAGGCAGGATATATACATAAAACTGGAACTGAAACAAGAAACAAGGATGTTTTCAAAGTCTGGTACGATCTCTAAAACATTTTTAAAGTACATGTCATTGATAAAGCTAAATACTCAAAGGTTGTGTAATCCAACAGATTAATCATTGAGAAGAGTGAAATTATGCTGTTTTGAAAACTATGGCAGGTCAGATTTTCTGCCTTATTATCTAAGAAGATTTATCTAAAACATACACAATATTTTAAAGACTTATTGGCTGTGAAATAAGTTAAGGGTATTTCAAATGGCTTGTCTGCAATGAAAGGTGCTATGTAGGGAATCACAGAAAGTCGAGGGGAAAATATGTCAATATATACATTGCTATAGGTGAACTAAGCCTTAGGACAGCAACAATGTAGAGGACCTGACCCTTAGAAGCTTACAAGTAAGATGGAATCTTCAAAAGTTCAAATCTTTATAAGTAAAAAGATTTATTAAAATGAATAACCAAGTGTTTTATTTGACATCAGAAGATCAAACCAATAAACCCTGAGAACATAGATAAAAGATAAATAAAGATATGAGCAGAACTTAATACAACAGCAAACGTATAAAATTGAGGTGATTTAGTAAGTCCAAAGAATATTCTTTGAAAAGATTGAAAAGACACACTTTGATTAAGAAAACAAAAACATAACTAAAGAATATACAGAAAGAGTCAGAACAATGTTATAGCAGAGAATATATGAAATGCCAGTAAATTTGAACATTTCTGTAAACGGGACCATTTCCTAGCTCCTAAAGTTTACCAAAATTGACACAAGAGGAAGTAATTTAAGGTCATCATGTCTGCCCTTGGCATTCTCGGAACGCCCTGGCCTCAGAATGCAGCATCTGTAGTCCATGGTAAACTGCGGAGAGGGGGTGGGGCTGAGGGAGGTTGGAACACTGCCCTCACTGAGGGAGTGGGTGTGGCCATCTCTGCTGTGACTGAACAAAGGCAGTGGAGCAGGGGGCCCAAGGCAGGGCCCTCAGAGCACGGCAGGCCCAGTGGGTTGTCACAAGCATTTAGGCCCAGGGCAAAGGGTGCCTTCTTTTTCTGAGCTGCTGCCCAATCTCTCACCTTTCCACTCAGGCCGCCCTCTTACTTGAAGAGTGTGTGGAAGCTGTCCGCGCAGTACACCTCGCTGCACAGCTAACCATAGGAATGGGCATCGTAGCTTCCTGCCAGGTGACCGAAGTTCGCAGGTAGATCGGTCCCTGGGACACACGCGGAGAGGCTCCTGCCCGGGCCACAGGCCGCCCACTGCCCCAGCCGCAGATCGGGGTCCGCAAAACAGCCCTGTCTGTGTCCCCTGCCTCTAGAGGGAGTATTGGACCAACACTTCTAGAAAATGGGGTCCTCGCAGGAAACTCATTTGAGGGACACAAATAAATCTTTGCCGACATTCTGCTGAAACTTAGGAGCGTTCACACCTAACCCTCTTACAAGGTCAGCTGTTTAGCTAAACATGAGCTCATGATCTAAATTTACACAATAATGAAGAGATAAGCTACAAGGGGAGACAATCAGCAAAAACAATCAATACCATAATTAGATTCCCAAAGCCATCCATCAGATGTTGGAAAAATCAGGTGCAAGGCAGGATATATACAGAAAACTGGAACTGAAACAAGAAACAAGGATGTTTTCAAAGTCTGGTAGGATCTCTAAAACATTTTTAAAGTACATGTCATTGATAAAGCTAACTACTCAAAGGTTGTGTAGTACAACAGATTAATCATTGAGAAGAGTGAAATTATGCTGTTTCGAAAACTATGGCAGGTCAGATTTTCTGCCTAATTATATAAGAAGATTTCTCTAAAACATACACATTATTTCAAAGAGTTATTGGCTGTGAAATAACTTAAGGGTATTTCAAATGGCTTGTCTGCAATGAAAGGTGCTATGTAGGGAATCACAGAAAGTCGAGGGGAAAATATGTCAATATATACATTGCTATAGGTTAAAGTAAGCCTTAGGACAGCAACAATGTAGAGGACCTGACCCTTAGAAACTTACAAGTAAGCTGGAATCTTCAAAAGTTCCAATCTTTATAAGTAAAAAGATTTATTAAAATGAATAACCAAGTGTTTTAATTGACATCAGAAGATCAAACAAATAAACCCTGAGAACATAGATAAAAGATAAATAAAGATATGAGCAGAACTTAATACAACAGCAAACGTATAAAATTGGGGTGATTTAGTAAGTCCAAAGAATATTCTTTGAAAAGATTGAAAAGACACACTTTGATTAAGGAAAACAAAAACGTAAGTAAAGAATATACAGAAAGAGTCAGGACAAAGTTATGGCAGAGAATATATGAAATGCCAGTAAATTTGAACATTTCTGTAAAGGGGACCATTTCCTAGCTCCTAAAGTTTACCAAAACTGACACAAGAGGAAATCATTTAAGGTCATCATGTCTGTCCTTGGCATGCTCGGAACGCCCTGGCCTCAGAATGCAGCATCTGTAGTCCATGGTAACCTGCGGAGAGGGGGCGGGGCTCAGCGAGGTTGGAACACTGCCCTCACTGAGGGAGTGGGTGTGGCCAGCTCTGCTGTGACTGAACAAAGGCCAGGGGAGCATGTGGCCGAGGGCAGGGCCCTCAGTGCCCGGCAGGCCCAGTGGGGTGTCACAAGCTTTTACGCCCAGGCCAAAGGGCGCCTTCTTTGTCTGAACAGCTGCCCAAACACTCATCTTACCACTCAGGCCGCCCTCTTACTTGAAGTGTGTGTGGAACCTGTTCACGCAGTACACCTCGCTGCACAGATAACCATAGGTCTGGGCATCGTAGATTCCTGCCAGGTGACCGAAGTTCGCAGGCAGATGTGTCCCTGGGACACACGCTGAGAGGCTCCTGCCTGGGCCACAGGCCGCCCACTACCCCAGCCCCAGATTGGGGGCCGCACAGCAGCCCTGTCTGAGTCCTCTGCCTGTAGAGGGAGTATTGGACCAACACATCTAGAAAACGGGGTCCTCGCGGGCAACTCATTGGAGGGACACAAATAAATCTTTGCCGACTTTCTGCTGAAACTTTGGAGCGTTCACACCTAAGCCCCTTACAAGCTCAGCTGTTTAGCTAAACATGATCTCGTGATCGAAATTTACACAATAATGAAGAGATCAGCTACAAGGGGAGAAAATCAGCAAAAACAATCAATACCAGAATTAGATTCCCAAGGCCATCCATCAGATGTTGGAACAATCAGGTGCAAGGCAGGATATATACATAAAACTGGAACTGAAAGAAGAAACCAGGATGTTTTCAAATTCTAGTACGATCTCTAAAACATTTTTAAAGTACATGTCATTGATAAAGCTAAATACTCAAAGGTTGTGTAATACAACAGATTAATCATTGAGAAGAGTGAAATTATGCTGTTTTGAAAACTATGGCAGGTCAGATTTTCTGCCTAATTATATAAGAAGATTTATCTAAAACCTACACATTATTTCAAAGACTTATTGGCTGTGAAATAAGTTAAGGGTATTTCAAATGGCTTGTCTGCAATGAAAGGTGCTATGTAGGGAATCACAGAAAGTCGAGGGGAAAATATGTCAATATATACATTGCTATATGTTGAACTAAGCCTTAGGACAGCAACAATGTAGAGCACCTGACACTTAGAAACTTGCAAATAAGCTAGAATCTTCAAAAGTTCAAATCTTTATAAGTAAAAAGATTTATTAAAATGAATAACCAAGTGTTTTAATTGACATCAGAAGATCAAACAAATAAACCCTGAGAACATAGATAAAAGATAAATAAAGATATGAGCAGAACTTAATACAACAGGAAAAGTATAAAATTGAGGTGAATTGGTAAGTCCAAAGAATATTCTTTGAAAAGATTGAAAAGACACACTTTGATTAAGGAAAACAAAAACATAAGTAAAGAATATACAGAAAGAGTCAGGACAATGTTATAGCAGAGAATATATGAAATGACAGTAAATTTGAACATTTCTGTAAAGGGGACCATTTCCTAGCTCCTAAAGTTTACCAAAACTGACACAAGTGGAAGTCATTTAAGGTCATCATGTCTGCCCTTGGCATTCTCGGAACGCCCTGGCCTCAGAATGCAGCAACTGTAGTCCATGGTAACCTGCGGAGAGGGGGCGGGGCTGAGGGAGGTTGGAACACTGCCCTCACTGAGGGACTGGGTGTGGCCATCTCTGCTGTGACTGAACAAAGGGAAGGGGAGCATGGGGCCGAGGGCAGGGCCCTCAGAGCCCGGCAGGCCCAGTGGGGTGTCACAAGCATTTAGGCCCAGGCCAAAGGGCGCCTTCTTTGTCTGAACAGCTGCCCAAACTCTCACCTTTCCACTCAGGCCGCCCTCTTACTTGAAGTGTGTGTGGAACCAGTCCAAGCAGTACACCTCGATGCACAGCTAACCATAGGTCTGGGCATCGTAGCTTCCTGTCAGGTGACCGAAGTTCGCAGGTAGATGGGTCCCTGGGAAACACGCGGAGAGGCTCCTGCCCGGTCCACAGGCCACCCACTACCCCAGGCCCAGATTGAGGCCACAGAGCAGCCCAGTCTGAGTCCCCTCCCTCTAGAGGGAGTATTGGACCAACATTTCTAGAAAACGGAGTCCTCGCGGGCAACTCATTGGAGGGACACAAATTAATCTTTGCCGACTTTCTGCTGAAACTTAGGAGCATTCACACCTAAGCCTCTTAAAAGGTCATCTGTTTAGCTAAACATGAGCTCATGATCTAAATTTACACAATAATGAAGAGATCAGCTAAAAGGGGAGACAATCCGCAAAAACAATCAATACCAGAATTAGATTTCCAAGGCCATCCATCAGATGTTGGAATAATCAGGTGCAAGGCAGGATATATACATAAAACTGGAACTGAAATAAGAAACCAGGATGTTTTCAAAGTCTGGTAGGATCTCTAAAACATTTTTAAAGTACATGTCATTGATAAAGCTAAATACTCAAAGTTTGTGTAATAAAACAGATTAATCATTGAGAAGAGTGTAATTATGCTGTTTTGAAAACTATGGCAGGTCAGATTTTCTGCCTAATTATATAAGAAGATTTATCTAAAACATACACATTATTTCAAAGACTTATTGGCTGTGAAATAAGTTAAGGGTATTTCAAATGGCTTGTCTGCAATGAAAGGTGCTATGTAGGGAATCACAGAAAGTCGAGGGGAAAATATGTCAATATATACATTGCTATAGGTTGAACTAAGCCTTAGGACAGCAACAATGTATTGGACCATACCCTTAGAAGCTTACAAGTAAGCTGGAATCTTCAAAAGTTCCAATATTTATAAGTAAAAAGATTTATTAAAATGAATAACCAAGTGTTTTAATTGACATCAGAAGATCAAACCAATAAACCCTGATAACATAGATAAAAGATAAATAAAGATATGAGCAGAACTTAATACAACAGCAAACGTATAAAATTGAGGTGATTTAGTAAGTCCAAAGAATATTCTTTGAAAAGATTGAGAAGACACACTTTGATTAAGGAAAACAAAAACGTAAGTAAAGAATATCCAGAAAGAGACAGGACAAAGTTATAGCAGAGAATATATGAAATGCCAGTAAATTTGAATATTTCTGTAAAGGGGACCATTTCCTAGCTCCTAAAGTTTACCAAAACTGACACAAGAGGAAATCATTTAAGGTCATCAGGTCTGCCCTTGGCATTCTCGGAACGCCCTGGCCTCAGAATTCAGCATCTGTAGTCCATGGTAACCTGCGGAGCGGGAGCGGGGCTGAGTGAGGTTGGAACACTGCCCTCACTGAGGGAGTGGGTGTGGCCATCTCTGCTGTGACTGAACAATGGCAGGGGAGCAGGGGTCCCAGGGAACGGCCCTCAGAGCCCAGCAGGCCCAGTGTGGTGTCACAAGCATTTAGGCCCAAACCAAAGGGCGCCTTCTTTGTCTGAAGAGCTGCCCAAACTCTCACCTTTCCACTCAGGCCGCCCTCTTACTTGAAGTGTGTTTGGAAGCTGTCCGCGCAGTACACTTCGCTACACAGCTAACCATAGGTCTGGGCATCGTAGCTTCCTGGCAGGTGACCGAAGTTCGCAGGCATATGAGTCCCTGGGACCCACGCGGAGAGGCTCCTGCCCGGGCCACAGGCCGCCCACTGCCCCAGCCCCAGATCAGGGGCCGCAAAGCAGCCCTGTCTGAGTCCCCTGCCTCTGGAGGGAGTATTGTACCAACACTTCTAGAAATAGGTGTCGTCGCGGGCAACTCATTGGAGGGACACAAATAAATCTTTGCCGACTTTCTGCTGAAACTTAGGAGCGTTCACACCTAAGCCTCTTACAAGGTCAGCTGTTTAGCTAAACATGAGCTCATGATCTAAATTTACACAATAATGAAGAGATCAGCTACAAGGGGAGACAATCAGCAAAAACAATCAATACCAGAATTAGATTCCCAAGGCCATCCATCAGATGGTGGAATAATCAGGTGCAAGGCAGGATATATACATAAAACTGGAACTGAAACAAGAAACAAGGATGTTTTCAAAGTCTGGTACGATCTCTAAAACATTTTTAAAGTACATGTCATTGATAAAGCTAACTACTCAAAGGTTGTGTAATCCAACAGATTAATCATTGAGAAGAGTGAAATTATGCTGTTTTGAAAACTATGGCAGGTCAGATTTTCTGCCTAATTATATAAGAAGATGTATCTAAAACATACACATTATTTCAAAGACTTATTGGCTGTGAAATAAGTTAACGGTATTTCAAATGGCTTGTCTGCAATGAAAGGTGCTATGTAGGGAATCACAGAAAGTCAAGGGGAAAATATGTCAATATATACATTGCTATACGTAGAACTAAGCCTTAGGACAGCAACAATGTAGAGGACCTGACACTTAGAAACTTGCAAGTAAGCTGGAATCTTCAAAAGTTCAAATATTTATAAGTAAAAAGATTTATTAAAATGAATAACCAAGTGTTTTAATTGACATCAGAAGATCAAACCAATAAACCCTGAGAACATAGATAAAAGATAAATAAAGATATGAGCAGAACTTAATACAACAGCAAACGTATGAAATTGAGGTGATTTAGTAAGTCCAAAGAATATTCTTTGAAAGTTTGAAAAGACACACTTTGATTAAGGCAAACAAAAACATAAGTGAAGAATATACAGAAAGAATCAGGACAATGTTATAGCAGAGAATATATGAAATGCCAGTAAATTTGAACATTTCTGTAAAGGGGACCATTTCCTAGCTCCTAAAGTTTACCAAAACTGACACAAGAGGAAGTCATTTAAGGTCATCATGTCTGCCCTTGGCATTCTCGGAACGCCCTGGCCTCAGAATGCAGCAACTGTAGTCCATGGTAACCTGCGGAGAGGGGGCGGGGCTCAGCGAGGTTGGAACACTGCCCTCACTGAGGGAGTGGGTGTGGCCAGCTCTGCTGTGACTGACAAAGTCCAGGGGAGCATGTGGCCGAGGGCAGGGCCCTCAGTGCCCGGCAGGCCCAGTGGGGTGTCACAAGCTTTTACGCCCAGGCCAAAAGGCGCCTTCTTTGTCTGTACAGCTGCCCAAACACTCATCTTACCACTCAGGCCCCCCTCTTACTTGAAGTGTGTGTGGAACCTGTCCACGCAGTACACCTCGCTGCACAGCTAACCATAGGTCTGGGCATCGTAGATTCCTGCCAGGTGACCGAAGTTCGCAGGCAGATGGTTCCCTGGGACACACGCGGAGAGGCTCCTGCCTGGGCCACAGGCCGCCCACTACCCAAGCCCCAGATTGGGGGCCACACAGCAGCCCTGTCTGAGTCCTCTGACTGTAGAGGGAGTATTGGACCAACACATCTAGAAAACGGGGTCCTCGCGGGCAACTCATTGGAGGGACACAAATAAATCTTTGCCGACTTTCTGCTGAAACTTTGGAGCGTTCACACCTAAGCCTCTTACAAGCTCAGCTGTTTAGCTAAACATGATCTCGTGATCGAAATTTACACAATAATGAAGAGATAAGCTACAAGGGGAGAAAATAAGCAAAAACAATCAATACCAGAATTAGATTCCCAAGGCCATCAATCAGATGTTGGAACAATCAGGTGCAAGGCAGGATATATACATAAAACTGGAACTGAAAGAAGAAACAAGGATGTTTTCAAAGTCTAGTACGATCTCTAAAACATTTTTAAAGTACATGTCATTGATAAAGCTAAATACTCAAAGGTTGTGTAATACAACAGATTAATCATTGAGAAGAGTGAAATTATGCTGTTTTGAAAACTATGGCAGGTCAGATTTTCTGCCTAATTATATAAGAAGATTTATCTAAAACCTACACATTATTTCAAAGACTTATTGGCTGTGAAATAAGTTAAGGGTATTTCAAATGGCTTGTCTGCAATGAAAGGTACTATCTAGGGAATCACAGAAAGTCGAGGGGAAAATATGTCAATATATACATTGCTATATGTTGAACTAAGCCTTAGGACAGCAACAATGTAGAGCACCTGACACTTAGGAACTTGCAAGTAAGCTAGAATCTTCAAAAGTTCAAATCTTTATAAGTAAAAAGATTTATTAAAATGAATAACCAAGTGTTTTAATTGACATCAGAAGATCAAACAAATAAACCCTGAGAACATAGATAAAAGATAAATAAAGATATGAGCAGAACTTAATACAACAGGAAAAGTATAAAATTGAGGTGATTTGGTAAGTCCAAAGAATATTCTTTGAAAAGATTGAAAAGACACACTTTGATTAAGGAAAACAAAAACATAAGTAAAGAATATACAGAAAGAGTCAGGACAATGTTATAGCAGAGAATATATGAAATGACAGTAAATTTGAACATTTCTGTAAAGGGGACCATTTCCTAGCTCCTAAAGTTTACCAAAACTGACACAAGAGGAAGTCATTTAAGGTCATCATGTCTGCCCTTGGCATTCTCGGAACGCCCGGGCCTCAGAATGCAGCAACTGTAGTCCATGGTAACCTGCGGAGAGGGGGCGGGGCTGAGGGAGGTTGGAACACTGCCCTCACTGAGGGACTGGGTGTGGCCATCTATGCTGTGACTGAACAAAGGGCAGGGGAGCTTGGGGCCAAGGGCAGGGCCCTCAGAGCCCGGCAGGCCCAGTGGGGTGTCAAAAGCATTTAGGCCCAGGCCAAAGGGCGCCTTCTTTGTCTGAACAGCTGCCCAAACTCTCACCTTTCCACTCAGGCCGCCCTCTTACTTGAAGTGTGTGTGGAACCAGTCCACGCAGTACACCTCGCTGCACAGCTAACCATAGGTCTGGGCATCGTAGCTTCCTGTCAGGTGACCGAAGTTCGCAGGTAGATGGGTCCCTGGGACACACGCGGAGAGGCTCCTGCCCGGGCCACAGGCCGCCCACTACCCCAGCCCCAGATTGAGGCCACAGAGCAGCCCTGTCTGAGTCCCCTCCCTCTAGAGGGAGTATTGGACCAACATTTCTAGAAAACGGAGTCCTCGCGGGCAACTCATTGGAGGGACACAAATAAATCTTTGCCGACTTTCTGCTGAAACTTAGGAGCATTCACACCTAAGCCTCTTACAAGGTCATCTGTTTAGCTAAAAATGAGCTCATGATCTAAATTTACACAATAATGAAGAGATCAGCTAAAAGGGGAGACAATCCGCAAAAACAATCAATACCAGAATTAGATTTCCAAGGCCATCCATCAGATGTTGGAATAATCAGGTGCAAGGCAGGATATATACATAAAACTGGAACTGAAATAAGAAACCACATGTTTTCAAAGTCTGGTAGGATCTCTAAAACATTTTTAAAGTACATGTCATTGATAAAGCTAAATACTCAAAGTTTGTGTAATACAACAGATTAATCATTGAGAAGAGTGTAATTATGCTGTTTTGAAAACTATGGCAGGTCAGATTTTCTGCCTAATTATATAAGAAGATTTATCTAAAACATACACATTATTTCAAAGACTTATTGGCTGTGAAATAAGTTAAGGGTATTTCAAATGGCTTGTCTGCAATGAAAGGTGCTATGTAGGGAATCACAGAAAGTCGAGGGGAAAATATGTCAATATATACATTGCTATAGGTTGAACTAAGCCTTAGGACAGCAACAATGTAGAGGACCTGACCCTTAGAAGCTTACAAGTAAGCTGGAATCTTCAAAAGTTCCAATATTTATAAGTAAAAAGATTTATTAAAATGAATAACCAAGTGTTTTAATTGACATCAGAAGATCAAACCAATAAACCCTGAGAACATAGATAAAAGATAAATAAAGATATGAGCAGAACTTAATACAACAGCAAACGTATAAAATTGAGTTGATTTAGTAAGTCCAAAGAATATTCTTTGAAAGTTTGAAAAGACACACTTTGATTAAGGCAAACAAAAACATAAGTGAAGAATATACAGAAAGAATCAGGACAATGTTATAGCAGAGAATATATGAAATGCCAGTAAATTTGAACATTTCTGTAAAGGGGACCATTTCCTAGCTCCTAAAGTTTACCAAAACTGACACAAGAGGAAGTCATTTAAGGTCATCATGTCTGCCCTTGGCATTCTCGGAACGCCCTGTCCTCAGAATGCAGCAACTGTAGTCCATGGTAACCTGCGGAGAGGGGGCGGGGCTGAGCGAGGTTGGAACACTGCCCTCACTGAGGGAGTGGGTGTGGCCAGCTCTGCTGTGACTGACAAAGTCCAGGGGAGCATGTGGCCGAGGGCAGGGCCCTCAGTGCCCGGCAGGCCCAGTGGGGTGTCACAAGCTTTTACGCCCAGGCCAAAAGGCGCCTTCTTTATCTGAACAGCTGCCCAAACACTCATCTTACCACTCAGGCCGCCCTCTTACTTGAAGTGTGTGTGGAACCTGTCCACGCAGTACACCTCGCTGCACAGCTAACCATAGGTCTGGGCATCGTAGATTCCTGCCAGGTGACCGAAGTTCGCAGGCAGATGGGTCCCTGGGACACACGCGGAGAGGCTCCTGCCTGGGCCACAGGCCGCCCACTACCCCAGCCCCAGATTGGGGGCCACACAGCAGCCCTGTCTCAGTCCTCTGACTGTAGAGGGAGTATTGGACCAACACATCTAGAAAACGGGGTCCTCGCGGGCAACTCATTGGAGGGACACAAATAAATCTTTGCCGACTTTCTGCTGAAACTTTGGAGCGTTCACACCTAAGCCTCTTAGAAGCTCAGCTGTTTAGCTAAACATGATCTCGTGATCGAAATTTACACAATAATGAAGAGATAAGCTACAAGGGGAGAAAATAAGCAACAACAATCAATACCAGAATTAGATTCCCAAGGCCATCCATCAGATGTTGGAACAATCAGGTGCAAGGCAGGATATATACATAAAACTGGAACTGAAACAAGAAACAAGGATGTTTTCAAAGTCTAGTACGATCTCTAAAACATTTTTAAAGTACATGTCTTTGATAAAGCTAAATACTCAAAGGTTGTGTAATACAACAGATTAATCATTGAGAAGAGTGAAATTATGCTGTTTTGAAAACTATGGCAGGTCAGATTTTCTGCCTAATTATATAAGAAGATTTATCTAAAACCTACACATTATTTCAAAGACTTATTGGCTGTGAAATAAGTTAAGGGTATTTCAAATGGCTTGTCTGCAATGAAAGGTGCTATGTAGGGAATCACAGAAAGTCGAGGGGAAAATATGTCAATATATACATTGCTATAGGTTGAACTAAGCCTTAGGACAGCAACAATGTAGAGGACCTGACCCTTAGAAGCTTACAAGTAAGCTGGAATCTTCAAAAGTTCCAATATTTATAAGTAAAAAGATTTATTAAAATGAATAACCAAGTGTTTTAATTGACATCAGAAGATCAAACCAATAAACCCTGAGAACATAGATAAAAGATAAATAAAGATATGAGCAGAACTTAATACAACAGCAAACGTATAAAATTGAGGTGATTTAGTAAGTCCAAAGAATATTCTTTGAAAGTTTGAAAAGACACACTTTGATTAAGGCAAACAAAAACATAAGTGAAGAATATACAGAAAGAATCAGGACAATGTTATAGCAGAGAATATATGAAATGCCAGTAAATTTGAACATTTCTGTAAAGGGGACCATTTCCTAGCTCCTAAAGTTTACCAAAACTGACACAAGAGGAAGTCATTTAAGGTCATCATGTCTGCCCTTGGCATTCTCGGAACGCCCTGGCCTCAGAATGCAGCAACTGTAGTCCATGGTAACCTGCGGAGAGGGGGCGGGGCTCAGCGAGGTTGGAACACTGCCCTCACTGAGGGAGTGGGTGTGGCCAGCTCTGCTGTGACTGACAAAGTCCAGGGGAGCATGTGGCCGAGGGCAGGGCCCTCAGTGCCCGGCAGGCCCAGTGGGGTGTCACAAGCTTTTACGCCCAGGCCAAAAGGCGCCTTCTTTATCTGAACAGCTGCCCAAACACTCATCTTACCACTCAGGCGGCCCTCTTACTTGAAGTGTGTGTGGAACCTGTCCACGCAGTACACCTCGCTGCACAGCTAACCATAGGTCTGGGCATCGTAGATTCCTGCCAGGTGACCGAACTTCGCAGGCAGATGGGTCCCTGGGACACACGCGGAGAGGCTCCTGCCTGGGCCACAGGCCGCCCACTACCCCAGCCCCAGATTGGGGGCCACACAGCAGCCCTGTCTGAGTCCTCTGACTGTAGAGGGAGTATTGGACCAACACATCTAGAAAACGGGGTCCTCGCGGGCAACTCATTGGAGGGACACAAATAAATCTTTGCCGACTTTCTGCTGAAACTTTGGAGCGTTCACACCTAAGCCTCTTAGAAGCTCAGCTGTTTAGCTAAACATGATCTCGTGATCGAAATTTACACAATAATGAAGAGATAAGCTACAAGGGGAGAAAATAAGCAAAAACAATCAATACCAGAATTAGATTCCCAAGGCCATCCATCAGATGTTGGAACAATCAGGTGCAAGGCAGGATATATACATAAAACTGGAACTGAAAGAAGAAACAAGGATGTTTTCAAAGTCTAGTACGATCTCTAAAACATTTTTAAAGTACATGTCATTGATAAAGCTAAATACTCAAAGGTTGTGTAATACAACAGATTAATCATTGAGAAGAGTGAAATTATGCTGTTTTGAAAACTATGGCAGGTCAGATTTTCTGCCTAATTATATAAGAAGATTTATCTAAAACCTACACATTATTTCAAAGACTTATTGGCTGTGAAATAAGTTAAGGGTATTTCAAATGGCTTGTCTGCAATGAAAGGTACTATCTAGGGAATCACAGAAAGTCGAGGGGAAAATATGTCAATATATACATTGCTATATGTTGAACTAAGCCTTAGGACAGCAACAATGTAGAGCACCTGACACTTAGGAACTTGCAAGTAAGCTAGAATCTTCAAAAGTTCAAATCTTTATAAGTAAAAAGATTTATTAAAATGAATAACCAAGTGTTTTAATTGACATCAGAAGATCAAACAAATAAACCCTGAGAACATAGATAAAAGATAAATAAAGATATGAGCAGAACTTAATACAACAGGAAAAGTATAAAATTGAGGTGATTTGGTAAGTCCAAAGAATATTCTTTGAAAAGATTGAAAAGACACACTTTGATTAAGGAAAACAAAAAAATAAATAAAGAATATACAGAAAGAGTCAGGACAATGTTATAGCAGAGAATATATGAAATGACAGTAAATTTGAACATTTCTGTAAAGGGGACCATTTCCTAGCTCCTAAAGTTTACCAAAACTGACACAAGAGGAAGTCATTTAAGGTCATCATGTCTGCCCTTGGCATTCTCGGAACGCCCTGGCCTCAGAATGCAGCAACTGTAGTCCATGGTAACCTGCGGAGAGGGGGCGGGGCTGAGGGAGGTTGGAACACTGCCCTCACTGAGGGACTGGGTGTGGCCATCTATGCTGTGACTGAACAAAGGGCAGGGGAGCTTGGGGCCGAGGGCAGGGCCCTCAGAGCCCGGCAGGCCCAGTGGGGTGTCAAAAGCATTTAGGCCCAGGCCAAAGGGCGCCTTCTTTGTCTGAACAGCTGCCCAAACTCTCACCTTTCCACTCAGGCCGCCCTCTTACTTGAAGTGTGTGTGGAACCAGTCCACGCAGTACACCTCGCTGCACAGCTAACCATAGGTCTGGGCATCGTAGCTTCCTGTCAGGTGACCGAAGTTCGCAGGTAGATGGGTCCCTGGGACACACGCGGAGAGGCTCCTGCCCGGGCCACAGGCCGCCCACTACCCCAGCCCCAGATTGAGGCCACAGAGCAGCCCTGCCTGAGTCCCCTCCCTCTAGAGGGAGTATTGGACCAACATTTCTAGAAAACGGAGTCCTCGCGGGCAACTCATGGGAGGGACACAAATAAATCTTTGCCGACTTTCTGCTGAAACTTAGGAGCATTCACACCTAAGCCTCTTACAAGGTCATCTGTTTAGCTAAACATGAGCTCATGATCTAAATTTACACAATAATGAAGAGATCAGCTAAAAGGGGAGACAATCCGCAAAAACAATCAATACCAGAATTAGATTTCCAAGGCCATCCATCAGATGTTGGAATAATCAGGTGCAAGGCAGGATATATACATAAAACTGGAACTGAAATAAGAAACCACATGTTTTCAAAGTCTGGTAGGATCTCTAAAACATTTTTAAAGTACATGTCATTGATAAAGCTAAATACTCAAAGTTTGTGTAATACAACAGATTAATCATTGAGAAGAGTGTAATTATGCTGTTTTGAAAACTATGGCAGGTCAGATTTTCTGCCTAATTATATAAGAAGATTTATCTAAAACATACACGTTATTTCAAAGACTTATTGGCTGTGAAATAAGTTAAGGGTATTTCAAATGGCTTGTCTGCAATGAAAGGTGCTATGTAGGGAATCACAGAAAGTCGAGGGGAAAATATGTCAATATATACATTGCTATAGGTTGAACTAAGCCTTAGGACAGCAACAATGTAGAGGACCTGACCCTTAGAAGCTTACAAGTAAGCTGGAATCTTCAAAAGTTCAAATCTTTATAAGTAAAAAGATTTATTAAAATGAATAACCAAGTGTTTTAATTGACATCAGAAGATCAAACAAATAAACCCTGAGAACATAGATAAAAGATAAATAAAGATATGAGCAGAACTTAATACAACAGGAAAAGTATAAAATTGAGGTGATTTGGTAAGTCCAAAGAATATTCTTTGAAAAGATTGAAAAGACACACTTTGATTAAGGAAAACAAAAAAATAAGTAAAGAATATACAGAAAGAGTCAGGACAATGTTATAGCAGAGAATATATGAAATGACAGTAAATTTGAACATTTCTGTAAAGGGGACCATTTCCTAGCTCCTAAAGTTTACCAAAACTGACACAAGAGGAAGTCATTTAAGGTCATCATGTCTGCCCTTGGCATTCTCGGAACGCCCTGGCCTCAGAATGCAGCAACTGTAGTCCATGGTAACCTGCGGAGAGTGGGCGGGGCTGAGGGAGGTTGGAACACTGCCCTCACTGAGGGACTGGGTGTGGCCATCTATGCTGTGACTGAACAAAGGGCAGGGGAGCTTGGGGCCGAGGGCAGGGCCCTCAGAGCCCGGCAGGCCCAGTGGGGTGTCAAAAGCATTTAGGCCCAGGCCAAAGGGCGCCTTCTTTGTCTGAACAGCTGCCCAAACTCTCACCTTTCCACTCAGGCCGCCCTCTTACTTGAAGTGTGTGTGGAACCAGTCCACGCAGTACACCTCGCTGCACAGCTAACCATAGGTCTGGGCATCGTAGCTTCCTGTCAGGTGACCGAAGTTCGCAGGTAGATGGGTCCCTGGGACACACGCGGAGAGGCTCCTGCCCGGGCCACAGGCCGCCCACTACCCCAGCCCCAGATTGAGGCCACAGAGCAGCCCTGTCTGAGTCCCCCCCCTCTAGAGGGAGTATTGGACCAACATTTCTAGAAAACGGAGTCCTCGCGGGCAACTCACTGGAGGGACACAAATAAATCTTTGCCGACTTTCTGCTGAAACTTAGGAGCATTCACACCTAAGCCTCTTACAAGGTCATCTGTTTAGCTAAACATGAGCTCATGATCTAAATTTACACAATAATGAAGAGATCAGCTAAAAGGGGAGACAATCCGCAAAAACAATCAATACCAGAATTAGATTTCCAAGGCCATCCATCAGATGTTGGAATAATCAGGTGCAAGGCAGGATATATACATAAAACTGGAACTGAAATAAGAAACCACATGTTTTCAAAGTCTGGTAGGATCTCTAAAACATTTTTAAAGTACATGTCATTGATAAAGCTAAATACTCAAAGTTTGTGTAATACAACAGATTAATCATTGAGAAGAGTGAAATTATGCTGTTTTGAAAACTATGGCAGGTCAGATTTTCTGCCTAATTATATAAGAAGATTTATCTAAAACATACACATTATTTCAAAGACTTATTGGCTGTGAAATAAGTTAAGGGTATTTCAAATGGCTTGTCTGCAATGAAAGGTGCTATGTAGGGAATCACAGAAAGTCGAGGGGAAAATATGTCAATATATACATTGCTATAGGTTGAACTAAGCCTTAGGACAGCAACAATGTAGAGGACCTGACCCTTAGAAGCTTACAAGTAAGCTGGAATCTTCAAAAGTTCCAATATTTATAAGTAAAAAGATTTATTAAAATGAATAACCAAGTGTTTTAATTGACATCAGAAGATCAAACCAATAAACCCTGAGAACATAGATAAAAGATAAATAAAGATATGAGCAGAACTTAATACAACAGCAAACGTATAAAATTGAGGTGATTTAGTAAGTCCAAAGAATATTCTTTGAAAGTTTGAAAAGACACACTTTGATTAAGGCAAACAAAAACATAAGTGAAGAATATACAGAAAGAATCAGGACAATGTTATAGCAGAGAATATATGAAATGCCAGTAAATTTGAACATTTCTGTAAAGGGGACCATTTCCTAGCTCCTAAAGTTTACCAAAACTGACACAAGAGGAAGTCATTTAAGGTCATCATGTCTGCCCTTGGCATTCTCGGAACGCCCTGGCCTCAGAATGCAGCAACTGTAGTCCATGGTAACCTGCGGAGAGGGGGCGGGGCTCAGCGAGGTTGGAACACTGCCCTCACTGAGGGAGTGGGTGTGGCCAGCTCTGCTGTGACTGACAAAGTCCAGGGGAGCATGTGGCCGAGGGCAGGGCCCTCAGTGCCCGGCAGGCCCAGTGGGGTGTCACAAGCTTTTACGCCCAGGCCAAAAGGCGCCTTCTTTATCTGAACAGCTGCCCAAACACTCATCTTACCACTCAGGCCGCCCTCTTACTTGAAGTGTGTGTGGAACCTGTCCACGCAGTACACCTCGCTGCACAGCTAACCATAGGTCTGGGCATCGTAGATTCCTGCCAGGTGACCGAAGTTCGCAGGCAGATGGGTCCCTGGGACACACGCGGAGAGGCTCCTGCCTGGGCCACAGGCCGCCCACTACCCCAGCCCCAGATTGGGGGCCACACAGCAGCCCTGTCTGAGTCCTCTGACTGTAGAGGGAGTATTGGACCAACACATCTAGAAAACGGGGTCCTCGCGGGCAACTCATTGGAGGGACACAAATAAATCTTTGCCGACTTTCTGCTGAAACTTTGGAGCGTTCACACCTAAGCCTCTTAGAAGCTCAGCTGTTTAGCTAAACATGATCTCGTGATCGAAATTTACACAATAATGAAGAGATAAGCTACAAGGGGAGAAAATAAGCAAAAACAATCAATACCAGAATTAGATTCCCAAGGCCATCCATCAGATGTTGGAACAATCAGGTGCAAGGCAGGATATATACATAAAACTGGAACTGAAAGAAGAAACAAGGATGTTTTCAAAGTCTAGTACGATCTCTAAAACATTTTTAAAGTACATGTCTTTGATAAAGCTAAATACTCAAAGGTTGTGTAATACAACAGATTAATCATTGAGAAGAGTGAAATTATGCTGTTTTGAAAACTATGGCAGGTCAGATTTTCTGCCTAATTATATAAGAAGATTTATCTAAAACCTACACATTATTTCAAAGACTTATTGGCTGTGAAATAAGTTAAGGGTATTTCAAATGGCTTGTCTGCAATGAAAGGTACTATCTAGGGAATCACAAAAAGTCGAGGGGAAAATATGTCAATATATACATTGCTATATGTTGAACTAAGCCTTAGGACAGCAACAATGTAGAGCACCTGACACTTAGGAACTTGCAAGTAAGCTAGAATCTTCAAAAGTTCAAATCTTTATAAGTAAAAAGATTTATTAAAATGAATAACCAAGTGTTTTAATTGACATCAGAAGATCAAACAAATAAACCCTGAGAACATAGATAAAAGATAAATAAAGATATGAGCAGAACTTAATACAACAGGAAAAGTATAAAATTGAGGTGATTTGGTAAGTCCAAAGAATATTCTTTGAAAAGATTGAAAAGACACACTTTGATTAAGGAAAACAAAAAAATAAGTAAAGAATATACAGAAAGAGTCAGGACAATGTTATAGCAGAGAATATATGAAATGACAGTAAATTTGAACATTTCTGTAAAGGGGACCATTTCCTAGCTCCTAAAGTTTACCAAAACTGACACAAGAGGAAGTCATTTAAGGTCATCATGTCTGCCCTTGGCATTCTCGGAACGCCCTGGCCTCAGAATGCAGCAACTGTAGTCCATGGTAACCTGCGGAGAGGGGGCGGGGCTGAGGGAGGTTGGAACACTGCCCTCACTGAGGGACTGGGTGTTGCCATCTATGCTGTGACTGAACAAAGGGCAGGGGAGCTTGGGGCCGAGGGCAGGGCCCTCAGAGCCCGGCAGGCCCAGTGGGGTGTCAAAAGCATTTAGGCCCAGGCCAAAGGGCGCCTTCTTTGTCTGAACAGCTGCCCAAACTCTCACCTTTCCACTCAGGCCGCCCTCTTACTTGAAGTGTGTGTGGAACCAGTCCACGCAGTACACCTCGATGCACAGCTAACCATAGGTCTGGGCATCGTAGCTTCCTGTCAGGTGACCAATGTTCGCAAGTAGATGGGTCCCTGGGACACACGCGGAGAGGCTCCTGCCCGGGCCACAGGCCGCCCACTACCCCAGCCCCAGATTGAGGCCACAGAGCAGCCCTGTCTGAGTCCCCTCCCTCTAGAGGGAGTATTGGACCAACATTTCTAGAAAACGGAGTCCTCGCGGGCAACTCATGGGAGGGACACAAATAAATCTTTGCCGACTTTCTGCTGAAACTTAGGAGCATTCACACCTAAGCCTCTTACAAGGTCATCTTTTTAGCTAAACATGAGCTCATGATCTAAATTTACACAATAATGAAGAGATCAGCTAAAAGGGGAGACAATCCGCAAAAACAATCAATACCAGAATTAGATTTCCAAGGCCATCCATCAGATGTTGGAATAATCAGGTGCAAGGCAGGATATATACATAACACTGGAACTGAAACAAGAAACAAGGATGTTTTCAAAGTCTGGTAGGATCTCTAAAACATTTTTAAAGTACATGTCATTGATAAAGCTAAATACTCAAAGTTTGTGTAATACAACAGATTAATCATTGAGAAGAGTGTAATTATGCTGTTTTGAAAACTATGGCAGGTCAGATTTTCTGCCTAATTATATAAGAAGATTTATCTAAAACATACACATTATTTCAAAGACTTATTGGCTGTGAAATAAGTTAAGGGTATTTCAAATGGCTTGTCTGCAATGAAAGGTGCTATGTAGGGAATCACAGAAAGTCGAGGGGAAAATATGTCAATATATACATTGCTATAGGTTAAACTAAGCCTTAGGACAGCAACAATGTAGAGGACCTGACCCTTAGAAGCTTACAAGTAAGCTGGAATCTTCAAAAGTTCCAATATTTATAAGTAAAAAGATTTATTAAAATGAATAACCAAGTGTTTTAATTGACATCAGAAGATCAAACCAATAAACCCTGAGAACATAGATAAAAGATAAATAAAGATATGAGCAGAACTTAATACAACAGCAAACGTATAAAATTGAGGTGATTTAGTAAGTCCAAAGAATATTCTTTGAAATGATTGAGAAGACACACTTTGATTAAGGAAAACAAAAACGTGAGTAAAGAATATCCAGAAAGAGACAGGACAAAGTTATAGCAGAGAATATATGAAATGCCAGTAAATTTGAATATTTCTGTAAAGGGGACCATTTCCTAGCTCCTAAAGTTTACCAAAACTGACACAAGAGGAAATCATTTAAGGTCATTAGGTCTGCCCTTGGCATTCTCGGAACGCCCTGGCCTCAGAATTCAGCATCTGTAGTCCATGGTAACATGCGGAGACGGGGCGGGGCTGAGTGTGGTTGGAACACTGCCCTCACTGAGGGTGTGGGTGTGGCCATCTCTGCTGTGACTGAACAATGGCAGGGGAGCAGGGGTCCCCGGGAACGGCCCTCAGAGCCCAGCAGGCCCAGTGTGGTGTCACAAGCATTTAAGCCCAGACCAAAGGGCGCCTTCTTTGCCTGAAGAGCTGCCCAAACTCTCACCTTTCCACTCAGGCCGCCCTCCTACTTGAAGTGTGTTTGGAAGCTGTCCGCGCAGTACACTTCGCTACACAGCTAACGATAGGTCTGGGCATCGTAGCTTAATGGCAGGTGACCGAAGTTCGCAGGCATATGAGTCCCTGGGACACACGCGGAGAGGCTCCTGCCCGGGCCACAGGCCGCCCACTGCCCCAGCCCCAGATCAGGGGCCGCAAAGCAGCCCTGTCTGAGTCCCCTGCCTCTGGAGGGAGTATTGTACCAACACTTCTAGAAATAGGTGTCGTCGCGGGCAACTCATTGGAGGGACACAAATAAATCTTTGCCGACTTTCTGCTGAAACTTAGGAGCGTTCACACCTAAGCCTCTTACAAGGTCAGCTGTTTAGCTAAACATGAGCTCATGATCTAAATTTACACAATAATGAAGAGATCAGCTACAAGGGGAGACAATCAGCAAAAACAATCAATACCAGAATTAGATTCCCAAGGCCATCCATCAGATGTTGGAATAAACAGGTGCAAGGCAGGATATATACATAAAACTGGAACTGAAACAAGAAACAAGGATGTTTTCAAAGTCTGGTACGATCTCTAAAACATTTTTAAAGTACATGTCATTGATAAAGCTAAATACTCAAAGGTTGTGTAATCCAACAGATTAATCATTGAGAAGAGTGAAATTATGCTGTTTCGAAAACTATGGCTGGTCAGATTTTCTGCCTAATTATATAAGAAGATTTATCTAAAACATACACATTATTTCAAAGAGTTATTGGCTGTGAAATAAGTTAAGGGTATTTCAAATGGCTTGTCTGCAATGAAAGGTGCTATGTAGGGAATCACAGAAAGTCGAGGGGAAAATGTGTCAATATATACATTGCTATAGGTGAACTAAGCCTTAGGACAGCAACAATGTAGAGAACCTGACCCTTAGAAGCTTACAAGTAAGCTGGAATCTTCAAAAGTTACAATTTTTATAAGTAAAAATATTTATTAAAATGAATAACCAAGTGTTTTAATTGACATCAGAAGATCAAACCAATAAACCCTGAGAACATAGATAAAAGAAAAATAAAGATATGAGCAGAACTTAATACAACAGCAAACGTATAAAATTGAGGTGATTTAGTAAGTCCAAAGAATATTCTTTGAAAAGATTTAAAAGACACACTTTGAGTAAGGAAAACAAAAACATAAGTAAAGAATATATAGAAAGAGTCAGGACAATGTTATAGCAAAGAATATATGAAATGCCAGTAAATTTGAATATTTCTGTAAAGGGGACCATTTCCTAGCTCCTAAAGTTTACCAAAACTGAGACAAGAGGAAATCATTTAAGGTCCTCATGCCTGCCCTTGTCATTCTGAGAACGCCCTGGCCTCAGAATGCAGCATCTGTAGTCCATGGTAACCTGCGGAGGGGGGGCGGGACTGAGGGAGTTTGGAACACTGCCCTCACTGAGGGAGTGGGTGTGGCCATCTCTGCTGTGACTGAACAAAGTGCAGGGGAGCAGGGGTCCCAGGGATGGGCACTCAGAGCCCAGCAGGCCCAGTGTGGTTTCACAAGCATTTAGGCCCAGGCCAAAGGGTGCCTTCTTTGCCTGAACAGCTGCCCAAACTCTCACCTTTCCACTCAGGCCACCCTCTTTCTTGAAGTGTGTGTGGAAGCTGTCCACGCAGTACACCTCCCTGCACAGCTAACCATAGGACTGGGCATCGTAGCTTCCTGCCAGGTGACCGAAGTTCGCAGGAAGATGGGTCCCTGGGACACACACGGAGAGGCTCCTGCCCGGGCCACAGGCCGCCCACTGCCCCAGCCCCAGTTCAGCGGCCGAAAACCAGCCCTGTCTGAGTCTCCTGCCTCTAGAACGAGTATTGGACCAACACTTCTAGAAAATGGGATCCTCACGGGCAACTCATTGGAGGGACAGAAATAAATCTTTGCCGACTTTCTGCTGAAACTTAGGAGCGTTCACACCTAAGCCTCTTACAAGGTCAGCTCTTTAGCTAAACATGAGCTCATTATCGAAATTTACACAATAATGAAGTGATCAGCTACAAGGGGAGACAATCAGCAAAAATAATCAATACCAGAATTAGATTCCCAAGGCCATCCATCAGATGTTGGAATAATCAGGTGCAAGGCAGGATATATACATAACACTGGAACTGAAACAAGAAACAAGGGTGTTTTCAAATTCTGGTACGATCTCTAAAACATTTTTAAAGTACATGTCATTGATAAAGCTAAATACTCAAAAGTTGTGTAATACAACAGATTAATCATTGAGGAGAGTGAAATTATGCTGTTTTGAAAATTATGGCAGTTGAGATTTTCTTCCTAATTATATAAGAGGATTTCTCTAAAACATACACATTATTTCAAAGACTTATTGGCTGTGAAATAAGTTAGGGTATTTCAAATGGCTTGTCTGCAATGAAAGGTGCTATGTAGGGAATCACAGAAAGTCGAGGGGAAAATATGTCAATATATACATTGCTATACGTAGAACTAAGCCTTAGGACAGCAACAATGTAGAGGACCTGACACTTAGAAACTTGCAAGTAAGCTGGAATCTTCAAAAGTTCAAATCTTTATAAGTAAAAAGATTTATTAAAATGAATAACCAAGTGTTTTAATTGACATCAGAAGATCAAACCAATAAACCCTGAGAACATAGATAAAAGATAAATAAAGATATGAGCAGAACTTAATACAACAGCAAACGTATAAAATTGAGGTGATTTAGTAAGTCCAAAGAATAATCTTTGAAAAGATTGAAAAGACACACTTTGATTAAGGAAAACAAAAACATAAGTGAAGAATATACAGAAAGAATCAGGACAATGTTATAGCAGAGAATATATGAAATGCCAGTAAATTTGAACATTTCTGTAAAGGGGACCATTTCCTACCTCCTAAAGTTTACCAAAACTGACACAAGAGGAAGTCATTTAAGGTCATCATGTCTGCCCTTGGCATTCTCGGAACGCCCTGGCCTCAGAATGCAGCAACTGTAGTCCATGGTAACCTGAGGAGAGGGGGCGGGGCTGAGGCTGGTTGGAACACTGCCCTCACTGAGGGAGTGGGTGTGGCCAACTCTTCTGTGACTGAACAAAGGGAAGGGGAGCATGGGGCCGAGGGCAGGGCCGTCAGAGCCCGGCAGGCCCTGTGGGGTGTCACAAGCATTTAGGCCCAGGCCAAAGGGCGCCTTCTTTGTCTGAACAGCTGCCCAAACTCTCACCTTTCCACTCAGGCCGCCCTCTTACTTGAAGTGTGTGTGGAACCTCTCCACGCAGTACACCTCGCTGCACAGCTAACCATAGGTCTGGGCATCGTAGCTTCCTGCCAGGTGACCGATGTTCGCAGGTAGATCGGTCCCTGGGACACACGCGGAGAGGCTCCTGCCCGGGCCACAGGCCGCCCACTACCCCAGCCCCAGATTGGTGCCACACAGCAGCCCTGTCTGAGTCCCCTCCCTCTAGAGGGTGTATTTAAACAACACTTCTAGAAAATGGAGTCCTCGCGCGCAACTCATTGGAGGGACACAAATTAATCTTTGCCGACTTTCTGCTGAAACTTAGGAGCATTCACACCTAAGCCTCTTACACGGTCAGCTGTTTAGCTAAACATGAGCTCATGATCTAAATTTACACAATAATGAAGAGATCAGCTACAAGGGGAGACAATCAGCAAAAACAATCAATACCAGAATTAGATTCCCAAGGCCATCCATCAGAAGTTGGAATAATCAGGTGCAACGCAGGATATATACATAAAACTGGAACTGAAACAAGAAACAAGGATGTTTTCAAAGTCTGGTAGGATCTCTAAAACATTATTAAAGTACATGTCATTGATAAAGCTAAATACTCAAAGGTTGTGTAATACAACAGATTAATCATTGAGAAGAGTGAAATTTTGCTGTTTCGAAAACTATGGCAGGTCAGATTTTCTGCCTAATTATATAAGAAGATTTATCTAAAACATACACATTATTTCAAAGAGTTATTGGCTGTGAAATAACTTAAGGGTATTTCAAATGGCTTGTCTGCAATGAAAGGTGCTATGTAGGGAATCACAGAAAGTCGAGGGGAAAATGTGTCAATATATACATTGCTATAGGTGAACTAAGCCTTAGGACAGCAACAATGTAGAGGACCTGACCCTTAGAAGCTTACAAGTAAGCTGGAATCTTCAAAAGTTACAATTTTTATAAGTAAAAATATTTATTAAAATGAATAACCAAGTGTTTTAATTGACATCAGAAGATCATACCAATAAACCCTGAGAACATAGATAAAAGAAAAATAAAGATATGAGCAGAACTTAATACAACAGCAAACGTATAAAATTGAGGTGATTTAGTAAGTCCAAAGAATATTCTTTGAAAAGATTTAAAAGACACACTTTGAGTAAGGAAAACAAAAACATAAGTAAAGAATATATAGAAAGAGTCAGGACAATGTTATAGCAAAGAATATATGAAATGCCAGTAAATTTGAATATTTCTGTAAAGGGGACCATTTCCTAGCTCCTAAAGTTTACCAAAACTGAGACAAGAGGAAATCATTTAAGGTCCTCATGCCTGCCCTTGTCATTCTGAGAACGCCCTGGCCTCAGAATGCAGCATCTGTAGTCCATGGTAACCTGCGGAGGGGGGGCGGGGCTGAGGGAGTTTGGAACACTGCCCTCACTGAGGGAGTGGGTGTGGCCATCTCTGCTGTGACTGAACAAAGTGCAGGGGAGCAGGGGTCCCAGGAAAGGGCACTCAGAGCCCAGCAGGCCCAGTGTGGTTTCACAAGCATTTAGGCCCAGGCCAAAGGGTGCCTTCTTTGCCTGAAAAGCTGCCCAAACTCTCACCTTTCCACTCAGGCCACCCTCTTTCTTGAAGTGTGTGTGGAAGCTGTCCGCACAGTACACCTCGCTGCACAGCTAACTATAGGACTGGGCATCATAGCTTCCTGCCAGGTGACCGAAGTTCGCAGGAAGATGGGTCCCTGGGACCCACACGGAGAGGCTCCTGCCCGGGCCACAGGCCCCCCACTGCCCCAGCCCCAGTTCAGTGGCCGAAAACCAGCCCTGTCTGAGTCTCCTGCCTCTAGAAGGAGTATTGGACCAACACTTCTAGAAAATGGGGTCCTCACGGGCAACTCATTGGAGGGACAGAAATAAATCTTTGCCGACTTTCTGCTGAAACTTAGAAGCGGTCACACCTAAGCCTCTTACAAGGTCAGCTCTTTAGCTAAACATGAGCTCATTATCGAAATTTACACAATAATGAAGTGATCAGCTACAAGGGGAGACAATCAGCAAAAACAATCAATACCAGAATTAGATTCCCAAGGCCATCCATCAGATGTTGGAATAATCAGGTGCAAGGCAGGATATATACATAACACTGGAACTGAAACAAGAAACAAGGGTGTTTTCAAATTCTGGTACGATCTCTAAAACATTTTTAAAGTACATGTCATTGATAAAGCTAAATACTCAAAGGTTGTGTAATCCAACAGATTAATCATTGAGAAGAGTGAAATTATGCTGTTTTGAAAATTATGGCAGGTGAGATTTTCTTCCTAATTATATAAGAAGATTTCTCTAAAACATACACATTATTTCAAAGACTTATTGGCTGTGAAATAAGTTAGGGTATTTCAAATGGCTTGTCTGCAATGAAAGGTGCTATGTAGGGTATCACAGAAAGTCGAGGGGAAAATATGTCAATATATACATTGCTATACGTAGAACTAAGCCTTAGGACAGCAACAATGTAGAGGACCTGACACTTAGAAACTTGCAAGTAAGCTGGAATCTTCAAAAGTTCAAATCTTTATAAGTAAAAAGATTTATTAAATGAATAACCAAGTGTTTTAATTGACATCAGAAGATCAAACCAATAAACCCTGAGAACATAGATAAAAGATAAATAAAGATATGAGCAGAACTTAATACAACAGCAAACGTATATAATTGAGGTGATTTAGTAAGTCCAAAGAATATTCTTTGAAAAGATTGAAAAGACACACTTTGATTAAGGAAAACAAAAACATAAGTGAAGAATATACAGAAAGAATCAGGACAATGTTATAGCAGAGAATATATGAAATGCCAGTAAATTTGAACATTTCTGTAAAGGGGACCATTTCCTAGCTCCTAAAGTTTACCAAAACTGACACAAGAGGAAGTCATTTAAGGTCATCATGTCTGCCCTTGGGATTCTCGGAACGCCCTGGCCTCAGAATGCAGCAACTGTAGTCCATGGTAACCTGAGGAGATGGGGCGGGGCTGAGGCTGGTTGGAACACTGCCCTCACTGAGGGAGTGGGTGTGGCCAACTCTGCTGTGACTGAACAAAGGGAAGGGGAGCATGGGGCCGAGGGCAGGTCCGTCAGATCCCAGCAGGCCCTGTGGGGTGTCACAAGCATTTAGGCCCAGGCCAAAGGGCGCCTTCTTTGTCTGAACAGCTGCCCAAACTCTCACCTTTCCACTCAGGCCGCCCTCTTACTTGAAGTGTGTGTGGAACCTCTCCACGCAGTACACCTCGCTGCATAGCTAACCATAGGTCTGGGCATCGTAGCTTCCTGCCAGGTGACCGATGTTCGCAGGTAGATCGGTCCCTGGGACACACGCGGAGAGGCTCCTGCCCGGGCCACAGGCCGCCCACTACCCCAGCCCCAGATTGGTGCCGCACAGCAGCCCTGTCTGAGTCCCCTCCCTCTAGAGGGAGTATTTAAACAACACTTCTAGAAAACGGAGTCCTCGCGCGCAACTCATTGGAGGGACACAAATTAATCTTTGCCGACTTTCTGCTGAAACTTAGGAGCATTCACACCTAAGCCTCTTACACGGTCAGCTGTTTAGCTAAACATGAGCTCATGATCTAAATTTACACAATAATGAAGAGATCAGCTACAAGGGGAGACAATCAGCAAAAACAATCAATACCAGAATTAGATTCCCAAGGCCATCCATCAGAAGTTGGAATAATCAGGTGCAACGCAGGATATATACATAAAACTGGAACTTAAACAAGAAACAAGGATGTTTTCAAAGTCTGGTAGGATCTCTAAAACATTATTAAAGTACATGTCATTGATAAAGCTAAATACTCAAAGGTTGTGTAATACAACAGATTAATCATTGAGAAGAGTGAAATTATGCTGTTTTGAAAACTATTGCAGGTCAGATTTGTGCTTAATTATATAAAAAGATTTGTATAAAACATACACATTATTTCAAAGACTTATTGGCTGTGAAATAAGTTAAGGGTATTTCAAATGGCTTGTCTGCATTGAAAGGTGCTTTGTAGGGAATCACAGAAAGTCGAGGGGAAAATATGTCAATATATACATTGCTATAGGTTGAACTAAGCCTTAAGACAGCAACAATATAGAGGACCTGACTTGTAGTAACTTACAAGTAAGATGGAATCTTCAAAAGTTCAAGTATTTATATGTAAAAATATTTATTAAAATGAATAACCAAGTATTTTAATTGACACCAGAAGATCAAACAAATAAACCCTGAGAACATAGATAAAAGATAAATAAAGATATGAGCAGAACTTAATACAACAGCAAACGTATAAAATTGGGGTGATTTAGTAAGTCCAAAGAATATTCTTTGAAAAGATTGAAAAGACACACTTTGATTAAGGAAAACAAAAACGTAAGTAAAGAATATAAAGAAAGAGTCAGGACAAAGTTATAGCAGAGAATATATGAAATGCCAGTAAATTTGAACATTTATGTAAAGGGGACCATTTCCTAGCTCCTAAAGTTTACCAAAACTGACACAAGAGGAAATCATTTAAGGTCATCATGTCTGCCCTTGGCATGCTCGGAACGCCCTGGCCTCAGAATGCAGCATCTGTAGTCCATGGTAACCTGCGGAGAGGGGGCGGGGATGAGCGAGGTTGGAACACTGCCCTCACTGAGGGAGTGGGTGTGGCCAGCTCTGCTGTGACTGAAAAAGGCCAGGGGAGCATGTGGCCGAGGGCAGGGCCCTCAGTGCCCGGCAGGCCCAGTGGGGTGTCACAAGCTTTTACGCCCAGGCCAAAGGGCGCCTTCTTTGTCTGAACAGCTGCCCAAACACTCATCTTACCACTCAGGCCGCCCTCTTACTTGAAGTGTGTGTGGAACCTGTTCACGCAGTACACCTCGCTGCACAGCTAACCATAGGTCTGGGCATCGTAGATTCCTGCCAGGTGACCGAAGTTCGCAGGCAGATGGGTCCCTGGGACACACGTGGAGAGGCTCCTGCCTGGGCCACAGGCCGCCCACTACCCCAGCCCCAGATTGGGGGCCACACAGCAGCCCTGTCTGAGTCCTCTGCCTGTAGAGGGAGTATTGGACCAACACATCTAGAAAACGGGGTCCTCGCGGGCAACTCATTGGAGGGACACAAATAAATCTTTGCCGACTTTCTGCTGAAACTTTGTAGCGTTCACACCTAAGCCTCTTACAAGCTCAGCTGTTTAGCTAAACATGAGCTCGTGATCGAAATTTACACAATAATGAAGAGATCAGCTAAAAGAGGAGAAAATCAGCAAAAACAATCAATACCAGAATTAGATTCCCAAGGCCATCCATCAGATGTTGGAACAATCAGGTGCAAGGCAGGATATATACATAACACTGGAACTGAAACAAGAAACAAGGGTGTTTTCAAATTCTGGTACGATCTCTAAAACATTTTTAAAGTACATGTCATTGATAAAGCTAAATACTCAAAGGTTGTGTAATACAACAGATTAATCATTGAGGAGAGTGAAATTATGCTGTTTTGAAAATTATGGCAGTTGAGATTTTCTTCCTAATTATATAAGAGGATTTCTCTAAAACATACACATTATTTCAAAGACTTATTGGCTGTGAAATAAGTTAGGGTATTTCAAATGGCTTGTCTGCAATGAAAGGTGCTATGTAGGGAATCACAGAAAGTCGAGGGGAAAATATGTCAATATATACATTGCTATACGTAGAACTAAGCCTTAGGACAGCAACAATGTAGAGGACCTGACACTTAGAAACTTGCAAGTAAGCTGGAATCTTCAAAAGTTCAAATCTTTATAAGTAAAAAGATTTATTAAAATGAATAACCAAGTGTTTTAATTGACATCAGAAGATCAAACCAATAAACCCTGAGAACATAGATAAAAGATAAATAAAGATATGAGCAGAACTTAATACAACAGCAAACGTATAAAATTGAGGTGATTTAGTAAGTCCAAAGAATAATCTTTGAAAAGATTGAAAAGACACACTTTGATTAAGGAAAACAAAAACATAAGTGAAGAATATACAGAAAGAATCAGGACAATGTTATAGCAGAGAATATATGAAATGCCAGTAAATTTGAACATTTCTGTAAAGGGGACCATTTCCTACCTCCTAAAGTTTACCAAAACTGACACAAGAGGAAGTCATTTAAGGTCATCATGTCTGCCCTTGGCATTCTCGGAACGCCCTGGCCTCAGAATGCAGCAACTGTAGTCCATGGTAACCTGAGGAGAGGGGGCGGGGCTGAGGCTGGTTGGAACACTGCCCTCACTGAGGGAGTGGGTGTGGCCAACTCTTCTGTGACTGAACAAAGGGAAGGGGAGCATGGGGCCGAGGGCAGGGCCGTCAGAGCCCGGCAGGCCCTGTGGGGTGTCACAAGCATTTAGGCCCAGGCCAAAGGGCGCCTTCTTTGTCTGAACAGCTGCCCAAACTCTCACCTTTCCACTCAGGCCGCCCTCTTACTTGAAGTGTGTGTGGAACCTCTCCACGCAGTACACCTCGCTGCACAGCTAACCATAGGTCTGGGCATCGTAGCTTCCTGCCAGGTGACCGATGTTCGCAGGTAGATCGGTCCCTGGGACACACGCGGAGAGGCTCCTGCCCGGGCCACAGGCCGCCCACTACCCCAGCCCCAGATTGGTGTCACACAGCAGCCCTGTCTGAGTCCCCTCCCTCTAGAGGGTGTATTTAAACAACACTTCTAGAAAATGGAGTCCTCGCGCGCAACTCATTGGAGGGACACAAATTAATCTTTGCCGACTTTCTGCTGAAACTTAGGAGCATTCACACCTAAGCCTCTTACACGGTCAGCTGTTTAGCTAAACATGAGCTCATGATCTAAATTTACACAATAATGAAGAGATCAGCTACAAGGGGAGACAATCAGCAAAAACAATCAATACCAGAATTAGATTCCCAAGGCCATCCATCAGAAGTTGGAATAATCAGGTGCAACGCAGGATATATACATAAAACTGGAACTGAAACAAGAAACAAGGATGTTTTCAAAGTCTGGTAGGATCTCTAAAACATTATTAAAGTACATGTCATTGATAAAGCTAAATACTCAAAGGTTGTGTAATACAACAGATTAATCATTGAGAAGAGTGAAATTTTGCTGTTTCGAAAACTATGGCAGGTCAGATTTTCTGCCTAATTATATAAGAAGATTTATCTAAAACATACACATTATTTCAAAGAGTTATTGGCTGTGAAATAACTTAAGGGTATTTCAAATGGCTTGTCTGCAATGAAAGGTGCTATGTAGGGAATCACAGAAAGTCGAGGGGAAAATGTGTCAATATATACATTGCTATAGGTGAACTAAGCCTTAGGACAGCAACAATGTAGAGGACCTGACCCTTAGAAGCTTACAAGTATGCTGGAATCTTCAAAAGTTACAATTTTTATAAGTAAAAATATTTATTAAAATGAATAACCAAGTGTTTTAATTGACATCAGAAGATCAAACCAATAAACCCTGAGAACATAGATAAAAGAAAAATAAAGATATGAGCAGAACTTAATACAACAGCAAACGTATAAAATTGAGGTGATTTAGTAAGTCCAAAGAATATTCTTTGAAAAGATTTAAAAGACACACTTTGAGTAAGGAAAACAAAAACATAAGTAAAGAATATATAGAAAGAGTCAGGACAATGTTATAGCAAAGAATATATGAAATGCCAGTAAATTTGAATATTTCTGTAAAGGGGACCATTTCCTAGCTCCTAAAGTTTACCAAAACTGAGACAAGAGGAAATCATTTAAGGTCCTCATGCCTGCCCTTGTCATTCTGAGAACGCCCTGGCCTCAGAATGCAGCATCTGTAGTCCATGGTAACCTGCGGAGGGGGGGCGGGGCTGAGGGAGTTTGGAACACTGCCCTCACTGAGGGAGTGGGTGTGGCCATCTCTGCTGTGACTGAACAAAGTGCAGGGGAGCAGGGGTCCCAGGAAAGGGCACTCAGACCCCAGCAGGCCCAGTGTGGTTTCACAAGCATTTAGGCCCAGGCCAAAGGGTGCCTTCTTTGCCTGAAAAGCTGCCCAAACTCTCACCTTTCCACTCAGGCCACCCTCTTTCTTGAAGTGTGTGTGGAAGCTGTCCGCACAGTACACCTCGCTGCACAGCTAACTATAGGACTGGGCATCATAGCTTCCTGCCAGGTGACCGAAGTTCGCAGGAAGATGGGTCCCTGGGACCCACACGGAGAGGCTCCTGCCCGGGCCACAGGCCCCCCACTGCCCCAGCCCCAGTTCAGTGGCCGAAAACCAGCCCTGTCTGAGTCTCCTGCCTCTAGAAGGAGTATTGGACCAACACTTCTAGAAAATGGGGTCCTCACGGGCAACTCATTGGAGGGACAGAAATAAATCTTTGCCGACTTTCTGCTGAAACTTAGAAGCGGTCACACCTAAGCCTCTTACAAGGTCAGCTCTTTAGCTAAACATGAGCTCATTATCGAAATTTACACAATAATGAAGTGATCAGCTACAAGGGGAGACAATCAGCAAAAACAATCAATACCAGAATTAGATTCCCAAGGCCATCCATCAGATGTTGGAATAATCAGGTGCAAGGCAGGATATATACATAACACTGGAACTGAAACAAGAAACAAGGGTGTTTTCAAATTCTGGTACGATCTCTAAAACATTTTTAAAGTACATGTCATTGATAAAGCTAAATACTCAAAGGTTGTGTAATCCAACAGATTAATCATTGAGAAGAGTGAAATTATGCTGTTTTGAAAATTATGGCAGGTGAGATTTTCTTCCTAATTATATAAGAAGATTTCTCTAAAACATACACATTATTTCAAAGACTTATTGGCTGTGAAATAAGTTAGGGTATTTCAAATGGCTTGTCTGCAATGAAAGGTGCTATGTAGGGTATCACAGAAAGTCGAGGGGAAAATATGTCAATATATACATTGCTATACGTAGAACTAAGCCTTAGGACAGCAACAATGTAGAGGACCTGACACTTAGAAACTTGCAAGTAAGCTGGAATCTTCAAAAGTTCAAATCTTTATAAGTAAAAAGATTTATTAAATGAATAACCAAGTGTTTTAATTGACATCAGAAGATCAAACCAATAAACCCTGAGAACATAGATAAAAGATAAATAAAGATATGAGCAGAACTTAATACAACAGCAAACGTATATAATTGAGGTGATTTAGTAAGTCCAAAGAATATTCTTTGAAAAGATTGAAAAGACACACTTTGATTAAGGAAAACAAAAACATAAGTGAAGAATATACAGAAAGAATCAGGACAATGTTATAGCAGAGAATATATGAAATGCCAGTAAATTTGAACATTTCTGTAAAGGGGACCATTTCCTAGCTCCTAAAGTTTACCAAAACTGACACAAGAGGAAGTCATTTAAGGTCATCATGTCTGCCCTTGGGATTCTCGGAACGCCCTGGCCTCAGAATGCAGCAACTGTAGTCCATGGTAACCTGAGGAGATGGGGCGGGGCTGAGGCTGGTTGGAACACTGCCCTCACTGAGGGAGTGGGTGTGGCCAACTCTGCTGTGACTGAACAAAGGGAAGGGGAGCATGGGGCCGAGGGCAGGTCCGTCAGATCCCAGCAGGCCCTGTGGGGTGTCACAAGCATTTAGGCCCAGGCCAAAGGGCGCCTTCTTTGTCTGAACAGCTGCCCAAACTCTCACCTTTCCACTCAGGCCGCCCTCTTACTTGAAGTGTGTGTGGAACCTCTCCACGCAGTACACCTCGCTGCATAGCTAACCATAGGTCTGGGCATCGTAGCTTCCTGCCAGGTGACCGATGTTCGCAGGTAGATCGGTCCCTGGGACACACGCGGAGAGGCTCCTGCCCGGGCCACAGGCCGCCCACTACCCCAGCCCCAGATTGGTGCCGCACAGCAGCCCTGTCTGAGTCCCCTCCCTCTAGAGGGAGTATTTAAACAACACTTCTAGAAAACGGAGTCCTCGCGCGCAACTCATTGGAGGGACACAAATTAATCTTTGCCGACTTTCTGCTGAAACTTAGGAGCATTCACACCTAAGCCTCTTACACGGTCAGCTGTTTAGCTAAACATGAGCTCATGATCTAAATTTACACAATAATGAAGAGATCAGCTACAAGGGGAGACAATCAGCAAAAACAATCAATACCAGAATTAGATTCCCAAGGCCATCCATCAGAAGTTGGAATAATCAGGTGCAACGCAGGATATATACATAAAACTGGAACTGAAACAAGAAACAAGGATGTTTTCAAAGTCTGGTAGGATCTCTAAAACATTATTAAAGTACATGTCATTGATAAAGCTAAATACTCAAAGGTTGTGTAATACAACAGATTAATCATTGAGAAGAGTGAAATTATGCTGTTTTGAAAACTATTGCAGGTCAGATTTGTGCTTAATTATATAAAAAGATTTCTATAAAACATACACATTATTTCAAAGACTTATTGGCTGTGAAATAAGTTAAGGGTATTTCAAATGGCTTGTCTGCATTGAAAGGTGCTTTGTAGGGAATCACAGAAAGTCGAGGGGAAAATATGTCAATATATACATTGCTATAGGTTGAACTAAGCCTTAAGACAGCAACAATATAGAGGACCTGACTTGTAGTAACTTACAAGTAAGATGGAATCTTCAAAAGTTCAAGTATTTATATGTAAAAATATTTATTAAAATGAATAACCAAGTATTTTAATTGACACCAGAAGATCAAACAAATAAACCCTGAGAACATAGATAAAAGATAAATAAAGATATGAGCAGAACTTAATACAACAGCAAACGTATAAAATTGGGGTGATTTAGTAAGTCCAAAGAATATTCTTTGAAAAGATTGAAAAGACACACTTTGATTAAGGAAAACAAAAACGTAAGTAAAGAATATAAAGAAAGAGTCAGGACAAAGTTATAGCAGAGAATATATGAAATGCCAGTAAATTTGAACATTTATGTAAAGGGGACCATTTCCTAGCTCCTAAAGTTTACCAAAACTGACACAAGAGGAAATCATTTAAGGTCATCATGTCTGCCCTTGGCATGCTCGGAACGCCCTGGCCTCAGAATGCAGCATCTGTAGTCCATGGTAACCTGCGGAGAGGGGGCGGGGATGAGCGAGGTTGGAACACTGCCCTCACTGAGGGAGTGGGTGTGGCCAGCTCTGCTGTGACTGAAAAAGGCCAGGGGAGCATGTGGCCGAGGGCAGGGCCCTCAGTGCCCGGCAGGCCCAGTGGGGTGTCACAAGCTTTTACGCCCAGGCCAAAGGGCGCCTTCTTTGTCTGAACAGCTGCCCAAACACTCATCTTACCACTCAGGCCGCCCTCTTACTTGAAGTGTGTGTGGAACCTGTTCACGCAGTACACCTCGCTGCACAGCTAACCATAGGTCTGGGCATCGTAGATTCCTGCCAGGTGACCGAAGTTCGCAGGCAGATGGGTCCCTGGGACACACGTGGAGAGGCTCCTGCCTGGGCCACAGGCCGCCCACTACCCCAGCCCCAGATTGGGGGCCACACAGCAGCCCTGTCTGAGTCCTCTGCCTGTAGAGGGAGTATTGGACCAACACATCTAGAAAACGGGGTCCTCGCGGGCAACTCATTGGAGGGACACAAATAAATCTTTGCCGACTTTCTGCTGAAACTTTGTAGCGTTCACACCTAAGCCTCTTACAAGCTCAGCTGTTTAGCTAAACATGAGCTCGTGATCGAAATTTACACAATAATGAAGAGATCAGCTAAAAGAGGAGAAAATCAGCAAAAACAATCAATACCAGAATTAGATTCCCAAGGCCATCAATCAGATGTTGGAACAATCAGGTGCAAGGCAGGATATATACATAAAACTGGAACTGAAAGAAGAAACAAGGATGTTTTCAAAGTCTAGTACGATCTCTAAAACATTTTTAAAGTACATGTCATTGATAAAGCTAAATACTCAAAGGTTGTGTAATACAACAGATTAATCATTGAGAAGAGTTAAATTATGCTGTTTTGAAAACTATGGCAGGTCAGATTTTCTGCCTAATTTTATAAGAAGATTTATCTAAAACCTACACATTATTTCAAAGACTTATTGGCTGTGAAATAAGTTATGGGTATTTCAAATGGCTTGTCTGCAAAGAAAGGTGCTATGTAGGGAATCACAGAAAGTCGAGGGGAAAATATGTCAATATATACATTGCTATATGTTGAACTAAGCCTTAGGACAGCAACAATGTAGAGCACCTGACACTTAGAAACTTGCAAGTAAGCTAGAATCTTCAAAAGTTCAAATCTTTATAAGTAAAAAGATTTATTAAAATGAATAACCAAGTGTTTTAATTGACATCAGAAGATCAAACCAATAAACCCTGAGAACATAGATAAAAGATAAATAAAGATATGAGCAGAACTTAATACAACAGGAAAAGTATAAAATTAAGGTGATTTGGTAAGTCCAAAGAATATTCTTTGAAAAGATTTAAAAGACACACTTTGATTAAGGAAAACAAAAACATAAGTAAAGAATATACAGAAAGAGTCAGGACAATGTTATAGCAGAGAATATATGAAATGACAGTAAATTTGAACATTTCTGTAAAGGGGACCATTTCCTAGCTCCTAAAGTTTACCAAAACTGACACAAGAGGAAGTCATTTAAGGTCATCATGTCTGCCCTTGGCATTCTCAGAAAGCCCTGGCCTCAGAATGCAGCAACTGTAGTCCATGGTAACCTGCGGAGAGGCGGCGGGGCTGAGGGAGGTTGGAACACTGCCCTCACTGAGGGACTGGGTGTGGCCATCTCTGCTGTGACTGAACAAAGGGCAGGGGAGCTTGGGGCCGAGGGCAGGGCCCTCAGAGCCCGGCAGACCCAGTGGGGTGTCACAAGCATTTAGGCCCAGGCCAAAGGGCGCCTTCTTTGTCTGAACAGCTGCCCAAACTCTCACATTTCCACTCAGGCCGCCCTCTTACTTGAAGTGTGTGTGGAACCAGTCCACGCAGTACACCTCGATGCACAGCTAACCATAGGTCTGGGCATCGTAGCTTCCTGGCAGGTGACCGAAGTTCGCAGGTAGATGGGTCCCTGGGACACATGCGGAGAGGCTCCTGCCCGGGCCACAGGCCGCCCACTACCCCAGCCCCAGATTGAGGCCACAGAGCAGCCCTGTCTGAGTCCCACCCCTCTAGAGGGAGTATTGGACCAACATTTCTAGAAAACGGAGTCCTCGCGGGCAACTCATTGGAGGGACACAAATAAATCTTTGCCGACTTTCTGCTGAAACTTAGGAGCATTCACACCTAAGCCTCTTACAAGGTCATCTGTTTAGCTAAACATGAGCTCATGATCTAAATTTACACAATAATGAAGAGATCAGCTAAAAGGGGAGACAATCCGCAAAAACAATCAATACCAGAATTAGATTTCCAAGGCCATCCATCAGATGTTGGAATAATCAGGTGCAAGGCAGGATATATACATAAAACTGGACCTGAAATAAGAAACCAGGATGTTTTCAAAGTCTGGTAGGATCTCTAAAACATTTTTAAAGTACATGTCATTGATAAAGCTAAATACTCAAAGTTTGTGTAATACAACAGATTAATCATTGAGAAGAGTGAAATTATGCTGTTTTGAAAACTATGGCAGGTCAGATTTTCTGCCTAATTATATAAGAAGATTTATCTAAAACATACACATTATTTCAAAGACTTATTGGCTGTGAAATAAGTTAAGGGTATTTCAAATGGCTTGTCTGCAATGAAAGGTGCTATGTAGGGAATCACAGAAAGTCGAGGGGAAAATATGTCAATATATACATTGCTATAGGTTGAACTAAGCCTTAGGACAGCAACAATGTAGAGGACCATACCCTTAGAAGCTTACAAGTAAGCTGGAATCTTCAAAAGTTCCAATATTTATAAGTAAAAAGATTTATTAAAATGAATAACCAAGTGTTTTAATTGACATAAGAAGATCAAACCAATAAACCCTGAGAACATAGATAAAAGATAAATAAAGATATGAGCAGAACTTAATACAACAGCAAACGTATAAAATTGAGGTGATTTATTAAGTCCAAAGAATATTCTTTGAAATGATTGAGAAGACACACTTTGATTAAGGAAAACAAAAACGTAAGTAAAGAATATCCAGAAAGAGACAGGACAAAGTTATAGCAGAGAATATATGAAATGCCAGTAAATTTGAATATTTCTGTAAAGGGGACCATTTCCTAGCTCCTAAAGTTTACCAAAACTGACACAAGAGGAAATCATTTAAGGTCATCAGGTCTTCCCTTGGCATTCTCGGAACACCCTGGCCTCAGAATTCAGCATCTGTAGTCCATGGTAACCTGCGGAGAAGGGGCGGGGCTGAGTGTGGTTGGAACACTGCCCTCACTGAGGGAGTGGGTGTGGCCATCTCTGCTGTGACTGAACAATGGCAGGGGAGCATGGGTCCCAGGGAAGGGCCCTCAGAGCCCAGCAGGCCCAGTGTGGTGTCACAAGCATTTAGGCCCAGACCAAAGGGCGCCTTCTTTGTCTGAAGAGCTGCCCAAACTCTCACCTTTCCACTCAGGCCGCCCTCTTACTTGAAGTGTGTTTGGAAGCTGTCCGCGCAGTACACTTCGCTACACAGCTAACCATAGGTCTGGGCATCGTAGCTTCCTGGCAGGTGACCGAAGTTCGCAGGCATATGAGTCCCTGGGACACACGTGGAGAGGCTCCTGCCCGGGCCACAGGCCGCCCACTGCCCCAGCCCCAGATCAGGGGCCGCAAAGCAGCCCTGTCTGAGTCCCCTGCCTCTGGAGGGAGTATTGTACCAACACTTCTAGAAATAGGTGTCGTCGCGGGCAACTCATTGGAGGGACACAAATAAATCTTTGCCGACTTTCTGCTGAAACTTAGGAGCGTTCACACCTAAGCCTCTTACAAGGTCAGCTGTTTAGCTAAACATGAGCTCATGATCTAAATTTACACAATAATGAAGAGATCAGCTACAAGGGGAGACAATCAGCAAAAACAATCAATACCAGAATTAGATTCCCAAGGCCATCCATCAGATGTTGGAATAATCAGGTGCAAGGCAGGATATATACATAAAACTGGAACTGAAACAAGAAACAAGGATGTTTTCAAAGTCTGGTACGATCTCTAAAACATTTTTAAAGTACATGTCATTGATAAAGCTAAATACTCAAAGGTTGTGTAATCCAACAGATTAATCATTGAGAAGAGTGAAATTATGCTGTTTTGAAAACTATGCCAGGTCAGATTTTCTGCCTAATTATATAAGAAGATTTATCTAAAACATACACATTATTTCAAAGACTTATTGGCTGTGAAATAAGTTAACGGTATTTCAAATGGCTTGTCTGCAATGAAAGGTGCTATGTAGGGAATCACAGAAAGTCGAGGGGAAAATGTGTCAATATATACATTGCTATAGGTGAACTAAGCCTTAGGACAGCAACAATGTAGAGGACCTGACCCTTAGAAGCTTACAAGTAAGCTGGAATCTTCAAAAGTTACAATTTTTATAAGTAAAAATATTTATTAAAATGAATAACCAAGTGTTTTAATTGACATCAGAAGATCAAACCAATATACCCTGAGAACATAGATAAAAGAAAAATAAAGATATGAGCAGAACTTAATACAACAGCAAACATATAAAATTGAGGTGATTTAGTAAGTCCAAAGAATATTCTTTGAAAAGATTTAAAAGACACACTTTGAGTAAGGAAAACAAAAACATAAGTAAAGAATATATAGAAAGAGTCAGGACAATGTTATAGCAAAGAATATATGTAATGCCAGTAAATTTGAATATTTCTGTAAAGGGGACCATTTCCTAGCTCCTAAAGTTTACCAAAACTGAGACAAGAGGAAATCATTTAAGGTCCTCATGCCTGCCCTTGTCATTCTGAGAACGCCCTGGCCTCAGAATGCAGCATCTGTAGTCCATGGTAACCTGCGGAGGTGGGGCGGGGCTGAGGGAGTTTGGAACACTGCCCTCACTGAGGGAGTGGGTGTGGCCATCTCTGCTGTGACTGAACAAAGTGCAGGGGAGCAGGGGTCCCAGGGAAGGGCACTCAGAGCCCAGCAGGCCCAGTGTGGTTTCACAAGCATTTAGGCCCAGGCCAAAGGGCGCCTTCTTTGTCTGAACAGCTGCCCAAACTCTCACCTTTCCACTCAGGCCGCCCTCTTACTTGAAGTGTGTGTGGAACCAGTCCACGCAGTACACCTCGATGCACAGCTAACCATAGGTCTGGGCATCGTAGCTTCCTGTCAGGTGACCGAAGTTCGCAGGTAGATGGGTCCCTGGGACACACGCGGAGAGGCTCCTGCCCGGGCCACAGGCCGCCCACTACCCCAGCCCCAGATTGAGGCCACAGAGCAGCCCTGTCTGAGTCCCCCCCCTCTAGAGGGAGTATTGGACCAACATTTCTAGAAAACGGAGTCCTCGCGGGCAACTCATTGGAGGGACACAAATAAATCTTTGCCGACTTTCTGCTGAAACATAGGAGCATTCACACCTAAGCCTCTTACAAGGTCATCTGTTTAGCTAAACATGAGCTCATGATCTAAATTTACACAATAATGAAGAGATCAGCTAAAAGGGGAGACAATCCGCAAAAACAATCAACACCAGAATTAGATTTCCAAGGCCATCCATCAGATGTTGGAATAATCAGGTGCAAGGCAGGATATATACATAAAACTGGAACTGAAATAAGAAACCAGGATGTTTTCAAAGTCTGGTAGGATCTCTAAAACCTTTTTAAAGTACATGTCATTGATAAAGCTAAATACTCAAAGTTTGTGTAATACAACAGATTAATCATTGAGAAGAGTGAAATTATGCTGTTTTGAAAACTATGGCAGGTCAGATTTTCTGCCTAATTATATAAGAAGATTTATCTAAAACATACACATTATTTCAAAGACTTATTGGCTGTGAAATAAGTTAAGGGTATTTCAAATGGCTTGTCTGCAATGAAAGGTGCTATGTAGGGAATCACAGAAAGTCGAGGGGAAAATATGTCAATATATACATTGCTATAGGTTGAACTAAGCCTTAGGACAGCAACAATGTAGAGGACCATACCCTTAGAAGCTTACAAGTAAGCTGGAATCTTCAAAAGTTCCAATATTTATAAGTAAAAAGATTTATTAAAATGAATAACCAAGTGTTTTAATTGACATCAGAAGATCAAACCAATAAACCCTGAGAACATAGATAAAAGATAAATAAAGATATGAGCAGAACTTAATACAACAGCAAACGTATAAAATTGAGGTGATTTAGTAAGTCCAAAGAATATTCTTTGAAAAGATTGAGAAGACACACTTTGATTAAGGAAAACAAAAACGTAAGTAAAGAATATCCAGAAAGAGACAGGACAAAGTTATAGCAGAGAATATATGAAATGCCAGTAAATTTGAATATTTCTGTAAAGGGGACCATTTCCTAGCTCCTAAAGTTTACCAAAACTGACACAAGAGGAAATCATTTAAGGTCATCAGGTCTGCCCTTGGCATTCTCGGAACGCCCTGGCCTCAGAATTCAGCATCTGTAGTCCATGGTAACCTGCGGAGAGGGGGCGGGGCTGAGTGTGGTTGGAACACTGCCCTCACTGAGGGAGTGGGTGTGGCCATCTCTGCTGTGACTGAACAATGGCAGGGGAGCATGGGTCCCAGGGAAGGGCCCTCAGAGCCCAGCAGGCCCAGTGTGGTGTCACAAGCATTTAGGCCCAGACCAAAGGGCGCCTTCTTTGTCTGAAGAGCTGCCCAAACTCTCACCTTTCCACTCAGGCCGCCCTCTTACTTGAAGTGTGTTTGGAAGCTGTCCGCGCAGTACACTTCGCTACACAGCTAACCATAGGTCTGGGCATCGTAGCTTCCTGGCAGGTGACCGAAGTTCGCAGGCATATGAGTCCCTGGGACACACGTGGAGAGGCTCCTGCCCGGGCCACAGGCCGCCCACTGCCCCAGCCCCAGATCAGGGGCCCCAAAGCAGCCCTGTCTGAGTCCCCTGCCTCTGGAGGGAGTATTGTACCAACACTTCTAGAAATAGGTGTCGTCGCGGGCAACTCATTGGAGGGACACAAATAAATCTTTGCCGACTTTCTGCTGAAACTTAGGAGCGTTCACACCTAAGCCTCTTACAAGGTCAGCTGTTTAGCTAAACATGAGCTCATGATCTAAATTTACACAATAATGAAGAGATCAGCTACAAGGGGAGACAATCAGCAAAAACAATCAATACCAGAATTAGATTCCCAAGGCCATCCATCAGATGTTGGAATAATCAGGTGCAAGGCAGGATATATACATAAAACTGGAACTGAAACAAGAAACAAGGATGTTTTCAAAGTCTGGTACGATCTCTAAAACATTTTTAAAGTACATGTCATTGATAAAGCTAAATACTCAAAGGTTGTGTAATCCAACAGATTAATCATTGAGAAGAGTGAAATTATGCTGTTTTGAAAACTATGCCAGGTCAGATTTTCTGCCTAATTATATAAGAAGATTTATCTAAAACATACACATTATTTCAAAGACTTATTGGCTGTGAAATAAGTTAACGGTATTTCAAATGGCTTGTCTGCAATGAAAGGTGCTTTGTAGGGAATCACAGAAAGTCGAGGGGAAAATGTGTCAATATATACATTGCTATAGGTGAACTAAGCCTTAGGACAGCAACAATGTAGAGGACCTGACCCTTAGAAGCTTACAAGTAAGCTGGAATCTTCAAAAGTTACAATTTTTATAAGTAAAAATATTTATTAAAATGAATAACCAAGTGTTTTAATTGACATCAGAAGATCAAACCAATAAACCCTGAGAACATAGATAAAAGAAAAATAAAGATATGAGCAGAACTTAATACAACAGCAAACGTATAAAATTGAGGTGATTTAGTAAGTCCAAAGAATATTCTTTGAAAAGATTTAAAAGACACACTTTGAGTAAGGAAAACAAAAACATAAGTAAAGAATATATAGAAAGAGTCAGGACAATGTTATAGCAAAGAATATATGAAATGCCAGTAAATTTGAATATTTCTGTAAAGGGGACCATTTCCTAGCTCCTAAAGTTTACCAAAACTGAGACAAGAGGAAATCATTTAAGGTCCTCATGCCTGCCCTTGTCATTCTGAGAACGCCCTGGCCTCAGAATGCAGCATCTGTAGTCCATGGTAACCTGCGGAGGGGGGGCGGGGCTGAGGGAGTTTGGAACACTGCCCTCACTGAGGGAGTGGGTGTGGCCATCTCTGCTGTGACTGAACAAAGTGCAGGGGAGCAGGGGTCCCAGGAAAGGGCACTCAGACCCCAGCAGGCCCAGTGTGGTTTCACAAGCATTTAGGCCCAGGCCAAAGGGTGCCTTCTTTGCCTGAAAAGCTGCCCAAACTCTCACCTTTCCACTCAGGCCACCCTCTTTCTTGAAGTGTGTGTGGAAGCTGTCCGCACAGTACACCTCGCTGCACAGCTAACTATAGGACTGGGCATCATAGCTTCCTGCCAGGTGACCGAAGTTCGCAGGAAGATGGGTCCCTGGGACCCACACGGAGAGGCTCCTGCCCGGGCCACAGGCCCCCCACTGCCCCAGCCCCAGTTCAGTGGCCGAAAACCAGCACTGTCTGAGTCTCCTGCCTCTAGAAGGAGTATTGGACCAACACTTCTAGAAAATGGGGTCCTCACGGGCAACTCATTGGAGGGACAGAAATAAATCTTTGCCGACTTTCTGCTGAAACTTAGAAGCGGTCACACCTAAGCCTCTTACAAGGTCAGCTCTTTAGCTAAACATGAGCTCATTATCGAAATTTACACAATAATGAAGTGATCAGCTACAAGGGGAGACAATCAGCAAAAACAATCAATACCAGAATTAGATTCCCAAGGCCATCCATCAGATGTTGGAATAATCAGGTGCAAGGCAGGATATATACATAACACTGGAACTGAAACAAGAAACAAGGGTGTTTTCAAATTCTGGTACGATCTCTAAAACATTTTTAAAGTACATGTCATTGATAAAGCTAAATACTCAAAGGTTGTGTAATCCAACAGATTAATCATTGAGAAGAGTGAAATTATGCTGTTTTGAAAATTATGGCAGGTGAGATTTTCTTCCTAATTATATAAGAAGATTTCTCTAAAACATACACATTATTTCAAAGACTTATTGGCTGTGAAATAAGTTAGGGTATTTCAAATGGCTTGTCTGCAATGAAAGGTGCTATGTAGGGTATCACAGAAAGTCGAGGGGAAAATATGTCAATATATACATTGCTATACGTAGAACTAAGCCTTAGGACAGCAACAATGTAGAGGACCTGACACTTAGAAACTTGCAAGTAAGCTGGAATCTTCAAAAGTTCAAATCTTTATAAGTAAAAAGATTTATTAAATGAATAACCAAGTGTTTTAATTGACATCAGAAGATCAAACCAATAAACCCTGAGAACATAGATAAAAGATAAATAAAGATATGAGCAGAACTTAATACAACAGCAAACGTATATAATTGAGGTGATTTAGTAAGTCCAAAGAATATTCTTTGAAAAGATTGAAAAGACACACTTTGATTAAGGAAAACAAAAACATAAGTGAAGAATATACAGAAAGAATCAGGACAATGTTATAGCAGAGAATATATGAAATGCCAGTAAATTTGAACATTTCTGTAAAGGGGACCATTTCCTAGCTCCTAAAGTTTACCAAAACTGACACAAGAGGAAGTCATTTAAGGTCATCATGTCTGCCCTTGGGATTCTCGGAACGCCCTGGCCTCAGAATGCAGCAACTGTAGTCCATGGTAACCTGAGGAGATGGGGCGGGGCTGAGGCTGGTTGGAACACTGCCCTCACTGAGGGAGTGGGTGTGGCCAACTCTGCTGTGACTGAACAAAGGGAAGGGGAGCATGGGGCCGAGGGCAGGTCCGTCAGATCCCAGCAGGCCCTGTGGGGTGTCACAAGCATTTAGGCCCAGGCCAAAGGGCGCCTTCTTTGTCTGAACAGCTGCCCAAACTCTCACCTTTCCACTCAGGCCGCCCTCTTACTTGAAGTGTGTGTGGAACCTCTCCACGCAGTACACCTCGCTGCATAGCTAACCATAGGTCTGGGCATCGTAGCTTCCTGCCAGGTGACCGATGTTCGCAGGTAGATCGGTCCCTGGGACACACGCGGAGAGGCTCCTGCCCGGGCCACAGGCCGCCCACTACCCCAGCCCCAGATTGGTGCCGCACAGCAGCCCTGTCTGAGTCCCCTCCCTCTAGAGGGAGTATTTAAACAACACTTCTAGAAAACGGAGTCCTCGCGCGCAACTCATTGGAGGGACACAAATTAATCTTTGCCGACTTTCTGCTGAAACTTAGGAGCATTCACACCTAAGCCTCTTACACGGTCAGCTGTTTAGCTAAACATGAGCTCATGATCTAAATTTACACAATAATGAAGAGATCAGCTACAAGGGGAGACAATCAGCAAAAACAATCAATACCAGAATTAGATTCCCAAGGCCATCCATCAGAAGTTGGAATAATCAGGTGCAACGCAGGATATATACATAAAACTGGAACTGAAACAAGAAACAAGGATGTTTTCAAAGTCTGGTAGGATCTCTAAAACATTATTAAAGTACATGTCATTGATAAAGCTAAATACTCAAAGGTTGTGTAATACAACAGATTAATCATTGAGAAGAGTGAAATTATGCTGTTTTGAAAACTATTGCAGGTCAGATTTGTGCTTAATTATATAAAAAGATTTCTATAAAACATACACATTATTTCAAAGACTTATTGGCTGTGAAATAAGTTAAGGGTATTTCAAATGGCTTGTCTGCATTGAAAGGTGCTTTGTAGGGAATCACAGAAAGTCGAGGGGAAAATATGTCAATATATACATTGCTATAGGTTGAACTAAGCCTTAAGACAGCAACAATATAGAGGACCTGACTTGTAGTAACTTACAAGTAAGATGGAATCTTCAAAAGTTCAAGTATTTATATGTAAAAATATTTATTAAAATGAATAACCAAGTATTTTAATTGACACCAGAAGATCAAACAAATAAACCCTGAGAACATAGATAAAAGATAAATAAAGATATGAGCAGAACTTAATACAACAGCAAACGTATAAAATTGGGGTGATTTAGTAAGTCCAAAGAATATTCTTTGAAAAGATTGAAAAGACACACTTTGATTAAGGAAAACAAAAACGTAAGTAAAGAATATAAAGAAAGAGTCAGGACAAAGTTATAGCAGAGAATATATGAAATGCCAGTAAATTTGAACATTTATGTAAAGGGGACCATTTCCTAGCTCCTAAAGTTTACCAAAACTGACACAAGAGGAAATCATTTAAGGTCATCATGTCTGCCCTTGGCATGCTCGGAACGCCCTGGCCTCAGAATGCAGCATCTGTAGTCCATGGTAACCTGCGGAGAGGGGGCGGGGATGAGCGAGGTTGGAACACTGCCCTCACTGAGGGAGTGGGTGTGGCCAGCTCTGCTGTGACTGAAAAAGGCCAGGGGAGCATGTGGCCGAGGGCAGGGCCCTCAGTGCCCGGCAGGCCCAGTGGGGTGTCACAAGCTTTTACGCCCAGGCCAAAGGGCGCCTTCTTTGTCTGAACAGCTGCCCAAACACTCATCTTACCACTCAGGCCGCCCTCTTACTTGAAGTGTGTGTGGAACCTGTTCACGCAGTACACCTCGCTGCACAGCTAACCATAGGTCTGGGCATCGTAGATTCCTGCCAGGTGACCGAAGTTCGCAGGCAGATGGGTCCCTGGGACACACGTGGAGAGGCTCCTGCCTGGGCCACAGGCCGCCCACTACCCCAGCCCCAGATTGGGGGCCACACAGCAGCCCTGTCTGAGTCCTCTGCCTGTAGAGGGAGTATTGGACCAACACATCTAGAAAACGGGGTCCTCGCGGGCAACTCATTGGAGGGACACAAATAAATCTTTGCCGACTTTCTGCTGAAACTTTGTAGCGTTCACACCTAAGCCTCTTACAAGCTCAGCTGTTTAGCTAAACATGAGCTCGTGATCGAAATTTACACAATAATGAAGAGATCAGCTAAAAGAGGAGAAAATCAGCAAAAACAATCAATACCAGAATTAGATTCCCAAGGCCATCAATCAGATGTTGGAACAATCAGGTGCAAGGCAGGATATATACATAAAACTGGAACTGAAAGAAGAAACAAGGATGTTTTCAAAGTCTAGTACGATCTCTAAAACATTTTTAAAGTACATGTCATTGATAAAGCTAAATACTCAAAGGTTGTGTAATACTACAGATTAATCATTGAGAAGAGTTAAATTATGCTGTTTTGAAAACTATGGCAGGTCAGATTTTCTGCCTAATTATATAAGAAGATTTATCTAAAACCTACACATTATTTCAAAGACTTATTGGCTGTGAAATAAGTTATGGGTATTTCAAATGGCTTGTCTGCAAAGAAAGGTGCTATGTAGGGAATCACAGAAAGTCGAGGGGAAAATATGTCAATATATACATTGCTATATGTTGAACTAAGCCTTAGGACAGCAACAATGTAGAGCACCTGACACTTAGAAACTTGCAAGTAAGCTAGAATCTTCAAAAGTTCAAATCTTTATAAGTAAAAAGATTTATTAAAATGAATAACCAAGTGTTTTAATTGACATCAGAAGATCAAACCAATAAACCCTGAGAACATAGATAAAAGATAAATAAAGATATGAGCAGAACTTAATACAACAGGAAAAGTATAAAATTAAGGTGATTTGGTAAGTCCAAAGAATATTCTTTGAAAAGATTTAAAAGACACACTTTGATTAAGGAAAACAAAAACATAAGTAAAGAATATACAGAAAGAGTCAGGACAATGTTATAGCAGAGAATATATGAAATGACAGTAAATTTGAACATTTCTGTAAAGGGGACCATTTCCTAGCTCCTAAAGTTTACCAAAACTGACACAAGAGGAAGTCATTTAAGGTCATCATGTCTGCCCTTGGCATTCTCAGAAAGCCCTGGCCTCAGAATGCAGCAACTGTAGTCCATGGTAACCTGCGGAGAGGCGGCGGGGCTGAGGGAGGTTGGAACACTGCCCTCACTGAGGGACTGGGTGTGGCCATCTCTGCTGTGACTGAACAAAGGGCAGGGGAGCTTGGGGCCGAGGGCAGGGCCCTCAGAGCCCGGCAGACCCAGTGGGGTGTCACAAGCATTTAGGCCCAGGCCAAAGGGCGCCTTCTTTGTCTGAACAGCTGCCCAAACTCTCACATTTCCACTCAGGCCGCCCTCTTACTTGAAGTGTGTGTGGAACCAGTCCACGCAGTACACCTCGATGCACAGCTAACCATAGGTCTGGGCATCGTAGCTTCCTGTCAGGTGACCGAAGTTCGCAGGTAGATGGGTCCCTGGGACACATGCGGAGAGGCTCCTGCCCGGGCCACAGGCCGCCCACTACCCCAGCCCCAGATTGAGGCCACAGAGCAGCCCTGTCTGAGTCCCACCCCTCTAGAGGGAGTATTGGACCAACATTTCTAGAAAACGGAGTCCTCGCGGGCAACTCATTGGAGGGACACAAATAAATCTTTGCCGACTTTCTGCTGAAACTTAGGAGCATTCACACCTAAGCCTCTTACAAGGTCATCTGTTTAGCTAAACATGAGCTCATGATCTAAATTTACACAATAATGAAGAGATCAGCTAAAAGGGGAGAAAATCCGCAAAAACAATCAATACCAGAATTAGATTTCCAAGGCCATCCATCAGATGTTGGAATAATCAGGTGCAAGGCAGGATATATACATAAAACTGGAACTGAAATAAGAAACCAGGATGTTTTCAAAGTCTGGTAGGATCTCTAAAACATTTTTAAAGTACATGTCATTGATAAAGCTAAATACTCAAAGTTTGTGTAATACAACAGATTAATCATTGAGAAGAGTGAAATTATGCTGTTTTGAAAACTATGGCAGGTCAGATTTTCTGCCTAATTATATAAGAAGATTTATCTAAAACATACACATTATTTCAAAGACTTATTGGCTGTGAAATAAGTTAAGGGTATTTCAAATGGCTTGTCTGCAATGAAAGGTGCTATGTAGGGAATCACAGAAAGTCGAGGGGAAAATATGTCAATATATACATTGCTATAGGTTGAACTAAGCCTTAGGACAGCAACAATGTAGAGGACCTGACCCTTAGAAGCTTACAAGTAAGCTGGAATCTTCAAAAGTTCCAATATTTATAAGTAAAAAGATTTATTAAAATGAATAACCAAGTGTTTTAATTGACATCAGAAGATCAAACCAATAAACCCTGAGAACATAGATAAAAGATAAATAAAGATATGAGCAGAACTTAATACAACAGCAAACGTATAAAATTGAGGTGATTTATTAAGTCCAAAGAATATTCTTTGAAATGATTGAGAAGACACACTTTGATTAAGGAAAACAAAAACGTAAGTAAAGAATATCCAGAAAGAGACAGGACAAAGTTATAGCAGAGAATATATGAAATGCCAGTAAATTTGAATATTTCTGTAAAGGGGACCATTTCCTAGCTCCTAAAGTTTACCAAAACTGACACAAGAGGAAATCATTTAAGGTCATCAGGTCTTCCCTTGGCATTCTCGGAACACCCTGGCCTCAGAATTCAGCATCTGTAGTCCATGGTAACCTGCGGAGAAGGGGCGGGGCTGAGTGTGGTTGGAACACTGCCCTCACTGAGGGAGTGGGTGTGGCCATCTCTGCTGTGACTGAACAATGGCAGGGGAGCATGGGTCCCAGGGAAGGGCCCTCAGAGCCCAGCAGGCCCAGTGTGGTGTCACAAGCATTTAGGCCCAGACCAAAGGGCGCCTTCTTTGTCTGAAGAGCTGCCCAAACTCTCACCTTTCCACTCAGGCCGCCCTCTTACTTGAAGTGTGTTTGGAAGCTGTCCGCGCAGTACACTTCGCTACACAGCTAACCATAGGTCTGGGCATCGTAGCTTCCTGGCAGGTGACCGAAGTTCGCAGGCATATGAGTCCCTGGGACACACGTGGAGAGGCTCCTGCCCGGGCCACAGGCCGCCCACTGCCCCAGCCCCAGATCAGGGGCCGCAAAGCAGCCCTGTCTGAGTCCCCTGCCTCTGGAGGGAGTATTGTACCAACACTTCTAGAAATAGGTGTCGTCGCGGGCAACTCATTGGAGGGACACAAATAAATCTTTGCCGACTTTCTGCTGAAACTTAGGAGCGTTCACACCTAAGCCTCTTACAAGGTCAGCTGTTTAGCTAAACATGAGCTCATGATCTAAATTTACACAATAATGAAGAGATCAGCTACAAGGGGAGACAATCAGCAAAAACAATCAATACCAGAATTAGATTCCCAAGGCCATCCATCAGATGTTGGAATAATCAGGTGCAAGGCAGGATATATACATAAAACTGGAACTGAAACAAGAAACAAGGATGTTTTCAAAGTCTGGTACGATCTCTAAAACATTTTTAAAGTACATGTCATTGATAAAGCTAAATACTCAAAGGTTGTGTAATCCAACAGATTAATCATTGAGAAGAGTGAAATTATGCTGTTTTGAAAACTATGCCAGGTCAGATTTTCTGCCTAATTATATAAGAAGATTTATCTAAAACATACACATTATTTCAAAGACTTATTGGCTGTGAAATAAGTTAACGGTATTTCAAATGGCTTGTCTGCAATGAAAGGTGCTATGTAGGGAATCACAGAAAGTCGAGGGGAAAATGTGTCAATATATACATTGCTATAGGTGAACTAAGCCTTAGGACAGCAACAATGTAGAGGACCTGACCCTTAGAAGCTTACAAGTAAGCTGGAATCTTCAAAAGTTACAATTTTTATAAGTAAAAATATTTATTAAAATGAATAACCAAGTGTTTTAATTGACATCAGAAGATCAAACCAATATACCCTGAGAACATAGATAAAAGAAAAATAAAGATATGAGCAGAACTTAATACAACAGCAAACATATAAAATTGAGGTGATTTAGTAAGTCCAAAGAATATTCTTTGAAAAGATTTAAAAGACACACTTTGAGTAAGGAAAACAAAAACATAAGTAAAGAATATATAGAAAGAGTCAGGACAATGTTATAGCAAAGAATATATGTAATGCCAGTAAATTTGAATATTTCTGTAAAGGGGACCATTTCCTAGCTCCTAAAGTTTACCAAAACTGAGACAAGAGGAAATCATTTAAGGTCCTCATGCCTGCCCTTGTCATTCTGAGAACGCCCTGGCCTCAGAATGCAGCATCTGTAGTCCATGGTAACCTGCGGAGGTGGGGCGGGGCTGAGGGAGTTTGGAACACTGCCCTCACTGAGGGAGTGGGTGTGGCCATCTCTGCTGTGACTGAACAAAGTGCAGGGGAGCAGGGGTCCCAGGGAAGGGCACTCAGAGCCCAGCAGGCCCAGTGTGGTTTCACAAGCATTTAGGCCCAGGCCAAAGGGCGCCTTCTTTGTCTGAACAGCTGCCCAAACTCTCACCTTTCCACTCAGGCCGCCCTCTTACTTGAAGTGTGTGTGGAACCAGTCCACGCAGTACACCTCGATGCACAGCTAACCATAGGTCTGGGCATCGTAGCTTCCTGTCAGGTGACCGAAGTTCGCAGGTAGATGGGTCCCTGGGACACACGCGGAGAGGCTCCTGCCCGGGCCACAGGCCGCCCACTACCCCAGCCCCAGATTGAGGCCACAGAGCAGCCCTGTCTGAGTCCCCCCCCTCTAGAGGGAGTATTGGACCAACATTTCTAGAAAACGGAGTCCTCGCGGGCAACTCATTGGAGGGACACAAATAAATCTTTGCCGACTTTCTGCTGAAACTTAGGAGCATTCACACCTAAGCCTCTTACAAGGTCATCTGTTTAGCTAAACATGAGCTCATGATCTAAATTTACACAATAATGAAGAGATCAGCTAAAAGGGGAGACAATCCGCAAAAACAATCAATACCAGAATTAGATTTCCAAGGCCATCCATCAGATGTTGGAATAATCAGGTGCAAGGCAGGATATATACATAAAACTGGAACTGAAATAAGAAACCAGGATGTTTTCAAAGTCTGGTAGGATCTCTAAAACCTTTTTAAAGTACATGTCATTGATAAAGCTAAATACTCAAAGTTTGTGTAATACAACAGATTAATTATTGAGAAGAGTGAAATTATGCTGTTTTGAAAACTATGGCAGGTCAGATTTTCTGCCTAATTATATAAGAAGATTTATGTAAAACATACACATTATTTCAAAGACTTATTGGCTGTGAAATAAGTTAAGGGTATTTCAAATGGCTTGTCTGCAATGAAAGGTGCTATGTAGGGAATCACAGAAAGTCGAGGGGAAAATATGTCAATATATACATTGCTATAGGTTGAACTAAGCCTTAGGACAGCAACAATGTAGAGGACCATACCCTTAGAAGCTTACAAGTAAGCTGGAATCTTCAAAAGTTCCAATATTTATAAGTAAAAAGATTTATTAAAATGAATAACCAAGTGTTTTAATTGACATAAGAAGATCAAACCAATAAACCCTGAGAACATAGATAAAAGATAAATAAAGATATGAGCAGAACTTAATACAACAGCAAACGTATAAAATTGAGGTGATTTAGTAAGTCCAAAGAATATTCTTTGAAAAGATTGAGAAGACACACTTTGATTAAGGAAAACAAAAACGTAAGTAAAGAATATCCAGAAAGAGACAGGACAAAGTTATAGCAGAGAATATATGAAATGCCAGTAAATTTGAATATTTCTGTAAAGGGGACCATTTCCTAGCTCCTAAAGTTTACCAAAACTGACACAAGAGGAAATCATTTAAGGTCATCAGGTCTGCCCTTGGCATTCTCGGAACGCCCTGGCCTCAGAATTCAGCATCTGTAGTCCATGGTAACCTGCGGAGAGGGGGCGGGGCTGAGTGTGGTTGGAACACTGCCCTCACTGAGGGAGTGGGTGTGGCCATCTCTGCTGTGACTGAACAATGGCAGGGGAGCATGGGTCCCAGGGAAGGGCCCTCAGAGCCCAGCAGGCCCAGTGTGGTGTCACAAGCATTTAGGCCCAGACCAAAGGGCGCCTTCTTTGTCTGAACAGCTGCCCAAACTCTCACCTTTCCACTCAGGCCGCCCTCTTACTTGAAGTGTGTTTGGAAGCTGTCCGCGCAGTACACTTCGCTACACAGCTAACCATAGGTCTGGGCATCGTAGCTTCCTGTCAGGTGACCGAAGTTCGCAGGCATATGAGTCCCTGGGACACACGTGGAGAGGCTCCTGCCCGGGCCACAGGCCGCCCACTGCCCCAGCCCCAGATCAGGGGCCGCAAAGCAGCCCTGTCTGAGTCCCCTGCCTCTGGAGGGAGTATTGTACCAACACTTCTAGAAATAGGTGTCGTCGCGGGCAACTCATTGGAGGGACACAAATAAATCTTTGCCGACTTTCTGCTGAAACTTAGGAGCGTTCACACCTAAGCCTCTTACAAGGTCAGCTGTTTAGCTAAACATGAGCTCATGATCTAAATTTACACAATAATGAAGAGATCAGCTACAAGGGGAGACAATCAGCAAAAACAATCAATACCAGAATTAGATTCCCAAGGCCATCGATCAGATGTTGGAATAATCAGGTGCAAGGCAGGATATATACATAAAACTGGAACTGAAACAAGAAACAAGGATGTTTTCAAAGTCTGGTACGATCTCTAAAACATTTTTAAAGTACATGTCATTGATAAAGCTAAATACTCAAAGGTTGTGTAATCCAACAGATTAATCATTGAGAAGAGTGAAATTATGCTGTTTTGAAAACTATGCCAGGTCAGATTTTCTGCCTAATTATATAAGAAGATTTATCTAAAACATACACATTATTTCAAAGACTTATTGGCTGTGAAATAAGTTAACGGTATTTCAAATGGCTTGTCTGCAATGAAAGGTGCTTTGTAGGGAATCACAGAAAGTCGAGGGGAAAATGTGTCAATATATACATTGCTATAGGTGAACTAAGCCTTAGGACAGCAACAATGTAGAGGACCTGACCCTTAGAAGCTTACAAGTAAGCTGGAATCTTCAAAAGTTACAATTTTTATAAGTAAAAATATTTATTAAAATGAATAACCAAGTGTTTTAATTGACATCAGAAGATCAAACCAATATACCCTGAGAACATAGATAAAAGAAAAATAAAGATATGAGCAGAACTTAATACAACAGCAAACATATAAAATTGAGGTGATTTAGTAAGTCCAAAGAATATTCTTTGAAAAGATTTAAAAGACACACTTTGAGTAAGGAAAACAAAAACATAAGTAAAGAATATATAGAAAGAGTCAGGACAATGTTATAGCAAAGAATATATGTAATGCCAGTAAATTTGAATATTTCTGTAAAGGGGACCATTTCCTAGCTCCTAAAGTTTACCAAAACTGAGACAAGAGGAAATCATTTAAGGTCCTCATGCCTGCCCTTGTCATTCTGAGAACGCCCTGGCCTCAGAATGCAGCATCTGTAGTCCATGGTAACCTGCGGAGGTGGGGCGGGGCTGAGGGAGTTTGGAACACTGCCCTCACTGAGGGAGTGGGTGTGGCCATCTCTGCTGTGACTGAACAAAGTGCAGGGGAGCAGGGGTCCCAGGGAAGGGCACTCAGAGCCCAGCAGGCCCAGTGTGGTTTCACAAGCATTTAGGCCCAGGCCAAAGGGTGCCTTCTTTGCCTGAACAGCTGCCCAAACTCTCACCTTTCCACTCAGGCCACCCTGTTTCTTGAAGTGCGTGTGGAAGCTGTCCGCACAGTACACCTCGCTGCACAGCTAACCATAGGACTGGGCATCGTAGCTTTCTGCCAGGTGACCGAAGTTCGAAGGAATATGGGTCCCTGGGACACACACGGAGAGGCTCCTGCCGGGGCCACAGGCCGCCCACTGCCCCAGCCCCAGTTCAGCGGCCGAAAATCAGCCCTGTCTGAGTCTCCTGCCTCTAGAAGGAGTATTGGACCAACACTTCTAGAAAATGGGGTCCTCACGGGCAACTCATTGGAGGGACAGAAATAAATCTTTGCCGACTTTCTGCTGAAACTTAGGAGCGTTCACACCAAAGCCTCTTACAAGGTCAGCTCTTTAGCTAAACATGAGCTCATTATCGAAATTTACACAATAATGAAGTGATCAGCTACAAGGGGAGACAATCAGCAAAAACAATCAATACCAGAATTAGATTCCAAAGGCCATCCATCAGATGTTGGAATAATCAGGTGCAAGGCAGGATATATACATAACACTGGAACTGAAACAAGAAACAAGGGTGTTTTCAAATTCTGGTACGATCTCTAAAACATTTTTAAAGTACATGTCATTGATAAAGCTAAATACTCAAAGGTTGTGTAATACAACAGATTAATCATTGAGAAGAGTGAAATTATGCTGTTTTGAAAATTATGGCAGGTGAGATTTTCTTCCTAATTATATAAGAAGATTTCTCTAAAACATACACATTATTTCAAAGACTTATTGGCTGTGAAATAAGTTAGGGTATTTCAAATGGCTTGTCTGCAATGAAAGGTGCTATGTAGGGAATCACAGAAAGTCGAGGGGAAAATATGTCAATATATACATTGCTATAGGTTGAACTAAGCCTTAGGACAGCAACAATGTAGAGGACCTGACCCTTAGAAGCTTACAAGTAAGCTGGAATCTTCAAAAGTTCCAATATTTATAAGTAAAAAGATTTATTAAAATGAATAACCAAGTGTTTTAATTGACATCAGAAGATCAAACCAATAAACCCTGAGAACATAGATAAAAGATAAATAAAGATATGAGCAGAACTTAATACAACAGCAAACGTATAAAATTGAGGTGATTTAGTAAGTCCAAAGAATATTCTTTGAAAAGATTGAGAAGACACACTTTGATTAAGGAAAACAAAAACGTAAGTAAAGAATATCCAGAAAGAGACAGGACAAAGTTATAGCAGAGAATATATGAAATGCCAGTAAATTTGAATATTTCTGTAAAGGGGACCATTTCCTAGCTCCTAAAGTTTACCAAAACTGACACAAGAGGAAATCATTTAAGGTCATCAGGTCTGCCCTTGGCATTCTCGGAACGCCCTGGCCTCAGAATTCAGCATCTGTAGTCCATGGTAACCTGCGGAGAGGGGGCGGGGCTGAGTGTGGTTGGAACACTGCCCTCACTGAGGGAGTGGGTGTGGCCATCTCTGCTGTGACTGAACAATGGCAGGGGAGCATGGGTCCCAGGGAAGGGCCCTCAGAGCCCAGCAGGCCCAGTGTGGTGTCACAAGCATTTAGGCCCAGACCAAAGGGCGCCTTCTTTGTCTGAAGAGCTGCCCAAACTCTCACCTTTCCACTCAGGCCGCCCTCTTACTTGAAGTGTGTTTGGAAGCTGTCCGCGCAGTACACTTCGCTACACAGCTAACCATAGGTCTGGGCATCGTAGCTTCCTGGCAGGTGACCGAAGTTCGCAGGCATATGAGTCCCTGGGACACACGTGGAGAGGCTCCTGCCCGGGCCACAGGCCGCCCACTGCCCCAGCCCCAGATCAGGGGCCGCAAAGCAGCCCTGTCTGAGTCCCCTGCCTCTGGAGGGAGTATTGTACCAACACTTCTAGAAATAGGTGTCGTCGCGGGCAACTCATTGGAGGGACACAAATAAATCTTTGCCGACTTTCTGCTGAAACTTAGGAGCGTTCACACCTATGCCTCTTACAAGGTCAGCTGTTTAGCTAAACATGAGCTCATGATCTAAATTTACACAATAATGAAGAGATCAGCTACAAGGGGAGACAATCAGCAAAAACAATCAATACCAGAATTAGATTCCCAAGGCCATCCATCAGATGTTGGAATAATCAGGTGCAAGGCAGGATATATACATAACACTGGAACTGAAACAAGAAACAAGGATGTTTTGAAAGTCTGGTACGATCTCTAAAACATTTTTAAAGTACATGTCATTGATAAAGCTAAATACTCAAAGGTTGTGTAATCCAACAGATTAATCATTGAGAAGAGTGAAATTATGCTGTTTTGAAAACTATGCCAGGTCAGATTTTCTGCCTAATTATATAAGAAGATTTATCTAAAACATACACATTATTTCAAAGACTTATTGGCTGTGAAATAAGTTAACGGTATTTCAAATGGCTTGTCTGCAATGAAAGGTGCTATGTAGGGAATCACAGAAAGTCGAGGGGAAAATGTGTCAATATATACATTGCTATAGGTGAACTAAGCCTTAGGACAGCAACAATGTAGAGGACCTGACCCTTAGAAGCTTACAAGTAAGCTGGAATCTTCAAAAGTTACAATTTTTATAAGTAAAAATATTTATTAAAATGAATAACCAAGTGTTTTAATTGACATCAGAAGATCAAACCAATATACCCTGAGAACATAGATAAAAGAAAAATAAAGATATGAGCAGAACTTAATACAACAGCAAACGTATAAAATTGAGGTGATTTAGTAAGTCCAAAGAATATTCTTTGAAAAGATTTAAAAGACACACTTTGAGTAAGGAAAACAAAAACATAAGTAAAGAATATATAGAAAGAGTCAGGACAATGTTATAGCAAAGAATATATGAAATGCCAGTAAATTTGAATATTTCTGTAAAGGGGACCATTTCCTAGCTCCTAAAGTTTACCAAAACTGAGACAAGAGGAAATCATTTAAGGTCCTCATGCCTGCCCTTGTCATTCTGAGAACAACCTGGCCTCAGAATGCAGCATCTGTAGTCCATGGTAACCTGCGGAGGTGGGGCGGGGCTGAGGGAGTTTGGAACACTCCCCTCACTGAGGGAGTGGGTGTGGCCATCTCTGCTGTGACTGAACAAAGTGCAGGGGAGCAGGGGTCCCAGGGAAGGGCACTCAGAGCCCAGCAGGCCCAGTGTGGTTTCAAACACATTTAGGCCCAGGCCAAAGGGTGCCTTCTTTGCCTGAACAGCTGCCCAAACTCTCACCTTTCCACTCAGGCCACCCTCTTTCTTGAAGTGCGTGTGGAAGCTGTCCCCTCAGTACACCTCGCTGCACAGCTAACCATAGGACTGGGCATCGTAGCTTCCTGCCAGGTGACCGAAGTTCGCAGGAAGATGGGTCCCTGGGACACACACGGAGAGGCTCCTGCCCGGGCCACAGGCCACCCACTGCCCCAGCCCCAGTTCAGCGGCCGAAAATCAGCCCTGTCTGAGTCTCCTGCCTCTAGAAGGAGTATTGGACCAACACTTCTAGAAAATGGGGTCCTCACGGGCAACTCATTGGAGGGACAGAAATAAATCTTTGCCGACTTTCTGCTGAAACTTAGGAGCGTTCACACCAAAGCCTCTTACAAGGTCAGCTCTTTAGCTAAACATGAGCTCATTATCGAAATTTACACAATGATGAAGTGATCAGCTACAAGGGGAGACAATCAGCAAAAACAATCAATACCAGAATTAGATTCCCAAGGCCATCCATCAGATGTTGGAATAATCAGGTGCAAGGCAGGATATATACATAACACTGGAACTGAAACAAGAAACATGGGTGTTTTCAAATTCTGGTACGATCTCTAAAATATTTTTAAAGTACATGTCATTGATAAAGCTAAATACTCAAAGGTTGTGTAATACAACAGATTAATCATTGAGAAGAGTGAAATTATGCTGTTTTGAAAATTATGGCAGATGAGATTTTCTTCCTAATTATATAAGAAGATTTCTCTAAAACATACACACTATTTCAAAGACTTATTGGCTGTGAAATAAGTTAGGGTATTTCAAATGGCTTGTCTGCAATGAAAGGTGCTATGTAGGGAATCACAGAAAGTCGAGGGGAAAATATGTCAATATATACATTGCTATAGGTTGAACTAAGCCTTAGGACAGCAACAATGTAGAGGACCTGACCCTTAGAAGCTTACAAGTAAGCTGGAATCTTCAAAAGTTCAAATCTTTATAAGTAAAAAGATTTATTAAAATGAATAACCAAGTGTTTTAATTGACATCAGAAGATCAAACCAATAAACCCTGAGAACATAGATAAAAGATAAATAAAGATATGAGCAGAACTTAATACAACAGCAAACGTATAAAATTGAGGTGATTTAGTAAGTCCAAAGAATATTCTTTGAAAAGATTGAGAAGACACACTTTGATTAAGGAAAACAAAAACGTAAGTAAAGAATATCCAGAAAGAGACAGGACAAAGTTATAGCAGAGAATATATGAAATGCCAGTAAATTTGAATATTTCTGTAAAGGGGACCATTTCCTAGCTCCTAAAGTTTACCAAAACTGACACAAGAGGAAATCATTTAAGGTCATCAGGTCTTCCCTTGGCATTCTCGGAACGCCCTGGCCTCAGAATTCAGCCTCTGTAGTCCATGGTAACCTGCGGAGAGGGGGCGGGGCTGAGTGTGGTTGGAACACTGCCCTCACTGAGGGAGTGGGTGTGGCCATCTCTGCTGTGACTGAACAATGGCAGGGGAGCATGGGTCCCAGGGAAGGGCCCTCAGAGCCCAGCAGGCCCAGTGTGGTGTCACAAGCATTTAGGCCCAGACCAAAGGGCGCCTTCTTTGTCTGAAGAGCTGCCCAAACTCTCACCTTTCCACTCAGGCCGCCCTCTTACTTGAAGTGTGTTTGGAAGCTGTCCACGCAGTACACTTCGCTACACAGCTAACCATAGGTCTGGGCATCGTAGCTTCGTGGCAGGTGACCGAAGTTCGCAGGCATATGAGTCCCTGGGACACACGAGTAGAGGCTCCTGCCCGGGCCACAGGCCACCCACTGCCCCAGCCCCAGATCAGGGGCCGCAAAGCAGCCCTGTCTGAGTCCCCTGCCTCTGGAGGGAATATTGTACCAACACTTCTAGAAATAGGTGTCGTCGCGGGCAACTCATTGGAGGGACACAAATAAATCTTTGCCGACTTTCTGCTGAAACTTAGGAGCATTCACACCTAAGCCTCTTACAAGGTCAGCTGTTTAGCTAAACATGAGCTCATGATCTAAATTTACACAATAATGAAGAGATCAGCTACAAGGGGAGACAATCAGCAAAAACAATCAATACCAGAATTAGATTCCCAAGGCCATCCATCAGATGTTGGAATAATCAGGTGCAAGGCAGGATATATACATAAAACTGGAACTGAAACAAGAAACAAGGATGTTTTCAAAGTCTGGTACGATCTCTAAAACATTTTTAAAGTACATGTCATTGATAAAGCTAACTACTCAAAGGTTGTGTAATCCAACAGATTAATCATTGAGAAGAGTGAAATTATGCTGTTTCGAAAACTATGGCAGGTCAGATTTTCTGCCTAATTATATAAGAAGATTTCTCTAAAACATACACATTATTTCAAAGACTTATTGGCTGTGAAATAAGTTAACGGTATTTCAAATGGCTTGTCTGCAATGAAAGGTGCTATGTAGGGAATGACAGAAAGTCGAGGGGAAAATGTGTCAATATATACATTGCTATATGTTGAACTAAGCCTTAGGACAGCAACAATGTAGAGCACCTGACACTTAGAAACTTGCAAGTAAGCTGGAATCTTCAAAAGTTACAATTTTTATAAGTAAAAATATTTATTAAAATGAATAACCAAGTGTTTTAATTGACATCAGAAGATCAAACCAATATACCCTGAGAACATAGATAAAAGAAAAATAAAGATATGAGCAGAACTTAATACAACAGCAAACGTATAAAATTGAGGTGATTTAGTAAGTCCAAAGAATATTCTTTGAAAAGATTTAAAAGACACACTTTGAGTAAGGAAAACAAAAGCATAAGTAAAGAATATATAGAAAGAGTCAGGACAATGTTATAGCAAAGAATATATGAAATGCCAGTAAATTTGAATATTTCTGTAAAGGGGACCATTTCCTAGCTCCTAAAGTTTACCAAAACTGAGACAAGAGGAAATCATTTAAGGTCCTTATGCCTGCCCTTGTCATTCTGAGAACGCCCTGGCCTCAGAATGCAGCATCTGTAGTCCATGGTAACCTGCGGAGGGGGGGCGGGGCTGAGGGAGTTTGGAACACTGCCCTCACTGAGGGAGTGGGTGTGGCCATCTCAGCTGTGACTGAACAAAGTGCAGGGGAGCAGGGGTCCCAGGGAAGGGCACTCAGAGCCCAGCAGGCCCAGTGTGGTTTCACAAGCATTTAGGCCCAGGCCAAAGGGTGCCTTCTTTGCCTGAACAGCTGCCCAAACTCTCACCTTTCCACTCAGGCCACCCTCTTTCTTGAAGTGTGTGTGGAAGCTGTCCGCACAGTACACCTCGCTGCACAGATAACCATAGGACTGGGCATCATAGCTTCCTGCCAGGTGACCGAAGTTCGCAGGAAGATGGGTCCCTGGGACACACACGGAGAGGCTCCTGCCCGGGCCACAGGCCGCCCACTGCCCCAGCCCCAGTTCAGCGGCCGAAAACCAGCCCTGTCTGAGTCTCCTGCCTCTAGAAGGAGTATTGGACCAACATTTCTAGAAAATGGGGTCCTCACGGGCAACTCATTGGAGGGACAGAAATAAATCTTTGCCGACTTTCTGCTGAAACTTAGGAGCGTTCACACCTAAGCCTCTTAAAAGGTCAGCTGTTTAGCTAAACATGAGCTCATGATCTAAATTTACACAATAATGAAGAGATCAGCTACAAGGGGAGACAATCAGCAAAAACAATCAATACCAGAATTAGATTCCCAAGGCCATCCATCAGATGGTGGAATAATCAGGTGCAAGGCAGGATATATACATAACACTGGAACTGAAACAAGAAACAAGGATGTTTTGAAAGTCTGGTACGATCTCTAAAACATTTTTAAAGTACATGTCATTGATAAAGCTAAATACTCAAAGGTTGTGTAATCCAACAGATTAATCATTGAGAAGAGTGAAATTATGCTGTTTTGAAAACTATGCCAGGTCAGATTTTCTGCCTAATTATATAAGAAGATTTCTCTAAAACATACACATTATTTCAAAGACTTATTGGCTGTGAAATAAGTTAGGGTATTTCAAATGGCTTGTCTGCAATGAAAGGTGCTATGTAGGGAATCACAGAAAGTCGAGGGGAAAATATTTCAAAATATATACATTGCTATACGTAGAACTAAGCCTTAGGACAGCAACAATGTAGAGGACCTGACCCTTAGAAGCTTACAAGTAAGCTGGAATCTTCAAAAGTTCCAATATTTATAAGTAAAAAGATTTATTAAAATGAATAACCAAGTGTTTTAATTGACATCAGAAGATCAAACCAATAAACCCTGAGAACATAGATAAAAGATAAATAAAGATATGAGCAGAACTTAATACAACAGCAAACGTATAAAATTGAGGTGATTTAGTAAGTCCAAAGAATATTCTTTGAAAAGATTGAGAAGACACACTTTGATTAAGGAAAACAAAAACGTAAGTAAAGAATATCCAGAAAGAGACAGGACAAAGTTATAGCAGAGAATATATGAAATGCCAGTAAATTTGAATATTTCTGTAAAGGGGACCATTTCCTAGCTCCTAAAGTTTACCAAAACTGACACAAGAGGAAATCATTTAAGGTCATCAGGTCTTCCCTTGGCATTCTCGGAACGCCCTGGCCTCAGAATTCAGCATCTGTAGTCCATGGTAACCTGCGGAGAGGGGGCGGGGCTGAGTGTGGTTGGAACACTGCCCTCACTGAGGGAGTGGGTGTGGCCATCTCTGCTGTGACTGAACAATGGCAGGGGAGCATGGGTCCCAGGGAAGGGCCCTCAGAGCCCAGCAGGCCCAGTGTGGTGTCACAAGCATTTAGGCCCAGACCAAAGGGCGCCTTCTTTGTCTGAAGAGCTGCCCAAACTCTCACCTTTCCACTCAGGCCGCCCTCTTACTTGAAGTGTGTTTGGAAGCTGTCCGCGCAGTACACTTCGCTACACAGCTAACCATAGGTCTGGGCATCGTAGCTTCCTGGCAGGTGACCGAAGTTCGCAGGCATATGCGTCCCTGGGACACACGCGGAGAGGCTCCTGCCCGGGCCACAGGCCGCCCACTGCCCCAGCCCCAGATCAGGGGCCGCAAAGCAGCCCTGTCTGAGTCCCCTGCCTCTGGAGGGAGTATTGTACCAACACTTCTAGAAATAGGTGTCATCGCGGGCAACTCATTGGAGGGACACAAATAAATCTTTGCTGACTTTCTGCTGAAACTTAGGAGCGTTCACACCTAAGCCTCTTACAAGGTCAGCTGTTTAGCTAAACATGAGCTCATGATCTAAATTTACACAATAATGAAGAGATCAGCTACAAGTGGAGACAATCAGCAAAAACAATCAATACCAGAATTAGATTCCCAAGGCCATCCATCAGATGTTGGAATAATCAGGTGCAAGGCAGGATATATACATAAAACTGGAACTGAAACAAGAAACAAGGATGTTTTCAAAGTCTGGTACGATCTCTAAAACATTTTTAAAGTACATGTCATTGATAAAGCTAACTACTCAAAGGTTGTGTAATCCAACAGATTAATCATTGAGAAGAGTGAATTTATGCTGTTTCGAAAACTATGGCAGGTCAGATTTTCTGCCTAATTATATAAGAAGATTTCTCTAAAACATACACATTATTTCAAAGACTTATTGGCTGTGAAATAAGTTAACGGTATTTCAAATGGCTTGTCTGCAATGAAAGGTGCTATGTAGGGAATCACAGAAAGTCGAGGGGAAAATGTGTCAATATATACATTGCTATATGTTGAACTAAGCCTTAGGACAGCAACAATGTAGAGCACCTGACACTTAGAAACTTGCAAGTAAGCTGGAATCTTCAAAAGTTACAATTTTTATAAGTAAAAATATTTATTAAAATGAATAACCAAGTGTTTTAATTGACATCAGAAGATCAAACCAATATACCCTGAGAACATAGATAAAAGAAAAATAAAGATATGAGCAGAACTTAATACAACAGCAAACGTATAAAATTGAGGTGATTTAGTAAGTCCAAAGAATATTCTTTGAAAAGATTTAAAAGACACACTTTGAGTAAGGAAAACAAAAACATAAGTAAAGAATATATAGAAAGAGTCAGGACAATGTTATAGCAAAGAATATATGAAATGCCAGTAAATTTGAATATTTCTGTAAAGGGGACCATTTCCTAGCTCCTAAAGTTTACCAAAACTGAGACAAGAGGAAATCATTTAAGGTCCTCATGCCTGCCCTTGTCATTCTGAGAACGCCCTGGCCTCAGAATGCAGCATCTGTAGTCCATGGTAACCTGCGGAGGGGGGGCGGGGCTGAGGGAGTTTGGAACACTGCCCTCACTGAGGGAGTGGGTGTGGCCATCTCTGCTGTGACTGAACAAAGTGCAGGGGAGCAGGGGTCCCAGGGAAGGGCACTCAGAGCCCAGCAGGCCCAGTGTGGTTTCACAAGCATTTAGGCCCAGGCCAAAGGGTGCCTTCTTTGCCTGAACAGCTGCCCAAACTCTCACCTTTCCACTCAGGCCACCCTCTTTCTTGAAGTGTGTGTGGAAGCTGTCCGCACAGTACACCTCGCTGCACAGATAACCATAGGACTGGGCATCATAGCTTCCTGCCAGGTGACCGAAGTTCGCAGGAAGATGGGTCCCTGGGACACACACGGAGAGGCTCCTGCCCGGGCCACAGGCCGCCCACTGCCCCAGCCCCAGTTCAGCGGCCGAAAACCAGCCCTGTCTGAGTCTCCTGCCTCTAGAAGGAGTATTGGACCAACACTTCTAGAAAATGGGGTCCTCACGGACAACTCATTGGAGGGACAGAAATAAATCTTTGCCGACTTTCTGCTGAAACTTAGGAGCGTTCACACCTAAGCCTCTTACAAGGTCAGCTCTTTAGCTAAACATGAGCTCATTATCGAAATTTACACAATAATGAAGTGATCAGCTACAAGGGGAGACAATCAGCAAAAACAATCAATACCAGAATTAGATTCCCAAGGCCATCCATCAGATGTTGGAATAATCAGGTGCAAGGCAGGATATATACATAACACTGGAACTGAAACAAGAAACAAGGGTGTTTTCAAATTCTGGTACGATCTCTAAAACATTTTTAAAGTACATGTCATTGATAAAGCTAAATACTCAAAGGTTGTGTAATCCAACAGATTAATCATTGAGAAGAGTGAAATTATGCTGTTTTGAAAATTATGGCAGGTGAGATTTTCTTCCTAATTATATAAGAAGATTTATCTAAAACATACACATTATTTCAAAGACTTATTGGCTGTGAAATAAGTTAGGGTATTTCAAATGGCTTGTCTGCAATGAAAGGTGCTATGTAGGGAATCACAGAAAGTCGAGGGGAAAATATGTCAATATATACATTGCTATACGTAGAACTAAGCCTTAGGACAGCAACAATGTAGAGGACCTGACACTTAGAAACTTGCAAGTAAGCTGGAATCTTCAAAAGTTCAAATCTTTATAAGTAAAAAGATTTATTAAAATGAATAACCAAGTGTTTTAATTGACATCAGAAGATCAAACCAATAAACCCTGAGAACATAGATAAAAGATAAATAAAGATATTAGCAGAACTTAATACAACAGCAAACGTATAAAATTGAGGTGATTTAGTAAGTCCAAAGAATATTCTTTGAAAAGATTGAAAAGACACACTTTGATTAAGGAAAACAAAAACATAAGTGAAGAATATACAGAAAGAATCAGGACAATGTTATAGCAGAGAATATATGAAATGCCAGTAAATTTGAACATTTCTGTAAAGGGGACCATTTCCTAGCTCCTAAAGTTTACCAAAACTGACACAAGAGGAAGTCATTTAAGGTCATCATGTCTGCCCTTGGCATTCTCGGAACGCCCTGGCCTCAGAATGCAGCAACTGTAGTCCATGGTAACCTGAGGAGAGGGGGCGGGGCTGAGGCAGGTTGGAACACTGCCCTCACTGAGGGAGTGGGTGTGGCCATCTCTGCTGTGACTGAACAAAGGGAAGGGGAGCATGGGGCCGAGGGCAGGGCCGTCAGAGCCCGGCAGGCCCAGTGGGGTGTCACAAGCATTTAGTCCCAGGCCAAAGGGCGCCTTCTTTGTCTGAACACCTGCCCAAAATCTCACCTTTCCACTCAGGCCGCCCTCTTACTTGAAGTGTGTGTGGAACCTCTCCACGCAGTACACCTCGCTGCACAGCTAACCATAGGTCTGGGCATCGTAGCTTCCTGCCAGGTGACCGATGTTTGCAGGTAGATCGGTCCCTGGGACACACGCGGAGAGGCTCCTGCCCGGGCCACAGGCCGCCCACTACCCCAGCCCCAGATTGGTGCCGCACAGCAGCCCTGTCTGAGTCCCCTCCCTCTAGAGGGAGTATTTAAACAACACTTCTAGTAAACGGAGTCCTCGCGCGCAACTCATTGGAGGGACACAAATTAATCTTTGCCGACTTTCTGCTGAAACTTAGGAGCATTCACACCTAAGCCTCTTACACGGTCAGCTGTTTAGCTAAACATGAGCTCATGATCTAAATTTACACAATAATGAAGAGATCAGCTACAAGGGGAGACAATCAGGAAAAACAATCAATACCATAATTAGATACCCAAAGCCATCCATCAGATGTTGGAATAATCAGGTGCAAGGCAGGATATATACAGAAAACTGGAACTGAAACAAGAAACAAGGATGTTTTCAAAGTCTGGTAGGATCTCTAAAACATTTTTAAAGTACATGTCATTGATAAAGCTAACTACTCAAAGGTTGTGTAATACAACAGATTAATCATTGAGAAGAGTGAAATTATGCTGTTTTGAAAACTATGGCAGGTCAGATTTTCTGCCTAATTATATAAGAAGATTTATCTAAAACCTACACATTATTTCAAAGACTTATTGGCTGTGAAATAAGTTAAGGGTATTTCAAATGGCTTGTCTGCAATGAAAGGTGCTATGTAGGGAATCACAGAAAGTCGAGGGGAAAATATGTCAATATATACATTGCTATAGGTTGAACTAAGCCTTAGGACAGCAACAATGTAGAGGACCATACCCTTAGAAGCTTACAAGTAAGCTGGAATCTTCAAAAGTTCCAATATTTATAAGTAAAAAGATTTATTAAAATGAATAACCAAGTGTTTTAATTGACATCAGAAGATCAATCCAATAAACCCTGAGAACATAGATAAAAGATAAATAAAGATATGAGCAGAACTTAATACAACAGCAAACGTATAAAATTGAGGTGATTTAGTAAGTCCAAAGAATATTCTTTGAAAAGATTGAGAAGACACACTTTGATTAAGGAAAACAAAAATGTAAGTAAAGAATATCCTGAAAGAGACAGGACAAAGTTATAGCAGAGAATATATGAAATGCCAGTAAATTTGAATATTTCTGTAAAGGGGACCATTTCCTAGCTCCTAAAGTTTACCAAAACTGACACAAGAGGAAATCATTTAAGGTCATCAGGTCTTCCCTTGGCATTCTCGGAACGCCCTGGCCTCAGAATTCAGCATCTGTAGTCCATGGTAACCTGCGGAGAGGGGGCGGGGCTGAGTGTGTTTGGAACACTGCCCTCACTGAGGGAGTGGGTGTGGCCATCTCTGCTGTGACTGAACAATGGCAGGGGAGCATGTGTCCCAGGGAAGGGCCCTCAGAGCCCAGCAGGCCCAGTGTGGTGTCACAAGCATTTAGGCCCAGACCAAAGGGCGCCTTCTTTGTCTGAAGAGCTGCCCAAACTCTCACCTTTCCACTCAGGCCGCCCTCTTACTTGAAGTGTGTTTGGAAGCTGTCCGCGCAGTACACTTCGCTACACAGCTAACCATAGGTCTGGGCATCGTAGCTTCGTGGCAGGTGACCGAAGTTCGCAGGCATATGAGTCCCTAGGAAACACGCGGAGAGGCTCCTGCCCGGGCCACAGGCCGCCCACTGCCCCAGCCCCAGATCAGGGGCCGCAAAGCAGCCCTGTCTGAGTCCCCTGCCTCTGGAGGGAGTATTGTACCAACACTTCTAGAAATAGGTGTCGTCGCGGGCAACTCATTGGAGGGACACAAATAAATCTTTGCCGACTTTCGGCTGAAACTTAGGAGCGTTCACACCTAAGCCTCTTACAAGGTCAGCTGTTTAGCTAAACATGAGCTCATGATCTAAATTTACACAATAATGAAGAGATCAGCTACAAGGGGAGACAATCAGCAAAAACAATCAATACCAGAATTAGATTCCCAAGGCCATCCATCAGATGTTGGAATAATCAGGTGCAAGGCAGGATATATACATAAAACTGGAACTGAAACAAGAAACAAGGATGTTTTCAAAGTCTGGTACGATCTCTAAAACATTTTTAAAGTACATGTCATTGATAAAGCTAAATACTCAAAGGTTGTGTAATCCAACAGATTAATCATTGAGAAGAGTGAAATTATGCTGTTTTGAAAACTATGCCAGGTCAGATTTTCTGCCTAATTATATAAGAAGATTTATCTAAAACATACACATTATTTCAAAGACTTATTGGCTGTGAAATAAGTTAACGGTATTTCAAATGGCTTGTCTGCAATGAAAGGTGCTATGTAGGGAATCACAGAAAGTCGAGGGGAAAATGTGTGAATATATACATTGCTATAGGTGAACTAAGCCTTAGGACAGCAACAATGTAGAGGACCTGACCCTTAGAAGCTTACAAGTAAGCTGCAATCTTCAAAAGTTACAATTTTTATAAGTAAAAATATTTATTAAAATGAATAACCAAGTGTTTTAATTGACATCAGAAGATCAAACCAATATACCCTGAGAACATAGATAAAAGAAAAATAAAGATATGAGCAGAACTTAATACAACAGCAAACATATAAAATTGAGGTGATTTAGTAAGTCCAAAGAATATTCTTTGAAAAGATTTAAAAGACACACTTTGAGTAAGGAAAACAAAAACATAAGTAAAGAATATATAGAAAGAGTCAGGACAATGTTATAGCAAAGAATATATGTAATGCCAGTAAATTTGAATATTTCTGTAAAGGGGACCATTTCCTAGCTCCTAAAGTTTACCAAAACTGAGACAAGAGGAAATCATTTAAGGTCCTCATGCCTGCCCTTGTCATTCTGAGAACGCCCTGGCCTCAGAATGCAGCATCTGTAGTCCATGGTAACCTGCGGAGGTGGGGCGGGGCTGAGGGAGTTTGGAACACTGCCCTCACTGAGGGAGTGGGTGTGGCCATCTCTGCTGTGACTGAACAAAGTGCAGGGGAGCAGGGGTCCCAGGGAAGGGCACTCAGAGCCCAGCAGGCCCAGTGTGGTTTCACAAGCATTTAGGCCCAGGCCAAAGGGCGCCTTCTTTGTCTGAACAGCTGCCCAAACTCTCACCTTTCCACTCAGGCCGCCCTCTTACTTGAAGTGTGTGTGGAACCAGTCCACGCAGTACACCTCGATGCACAGCTAACCATAGGTCTGGGCATCGTAGCTTCCTGTCAGGTGACCGAAGTTCGCAGGTAGATGGGTCCCTGGGACACACGCGGAGAGGCTCCTGCCCGGGCCACAGGCCGCCCACTACACCAGCCCCAGATTGAGGCCACAGAGCAGCCCTGTCTGAGTCCCCCCCCTCTAGAGGGAGTATTGGACCAACATTTCTAGAAAACGGAGTCCTCGCGGGCAACTCATTGGAGGGACACAAATAAATCTTTGCCGACTTTCTGCTGAAACTTAGGAGCATTCACACCTAAGCCTCTTACAAGGTCATCTGTTTAGCTAAACATGAGCTCATGATCTAAATTTACACAATAATGAAGAGATCAGCTAAAAGGGGAGACAATCCGCAAAAACAATCAATACCAGAATTAGATTTCCAAGGCCATCCATCAGATGTTGGAATAATCAGGTGCAAGGCAGGATATATACATAAAACTGGAACTGAAATAAGAAACCAGGATGTTTTCAAAGTCTGGTAGGATCTCTAAAACCTTTTTAAAGTACATGTCATTGATAAAGCTAAATACTCAAAGTTTGTGTAATACAACAGATTAATCATTGAGAAGAGTGAAATTATGCTGTTTTGAAAACTATGGCAGGTCAGATTTTCTGCCTAATTATATAAGAAGATTTATCTAAAACATACACATTATTTCAAAGACTTATTGGCTGTGAAATAAGTTAAGGGTATTTCAAATGGCTTGTCTGCAATGAAAGGTGCTATGTAGGGAATCACAGAAAGTCGAGGGGAAAATATGTCAATATATACATTGCTATAGGTTGAACTAAGCCTTAGGACAGCAACAATGTAGAGGACCATACCCTTAGAAGCTTACAAGTAAGCTGGAATCTTCAAAAGTTCCAATATTTATAAGTAAAAAGATTTATTAAAATGAATAACCAAGTGTTTTAATTGACATCAGAAGATCAAACCAATAAACCCTGAGAACATAGATAAAAGATAAATAAAGATATGAGCAGAACTTAATACAACAGCAAACGTATAAAATTGAGGTGATTTAGTAAGTCCAAAGAATATTCTTTGAAAAGATTGAGAAGACACACTTTGATTAAGGAAAACAAAAACGTAAGTAAAGAATATCCAGAAAGAGACAGGACAAAGTTATAGCAGAGAATATATGAAATGCCAGTAAATTTGAATATTTCTGTAAAGGGGACCATTTCCTAGCTCCTAAAGTTTACCAAAACTGACACAAGAGGAAATCATTTAAGGTCATCAGGTCTGCCCTTGGCATTCTCGGAACGCCCTGGCCTCAGAATTCAGCATCTGTAGTCCATGGTAACCTGCGGAGAGGGGGCGGGGCTGAGTGTGGTTGGAACACTGCCCTCACTGAGGGAGTGGGTGTGGCCATCTCTGCTGTGACTGAACAATGGCAGGGGAGCATGGGTCCCAGGGAAGGGCCCTCAGAGCCCAGCAGGCCCAGTGTGGTGTCACAAGCATTTAGGCCCAGACCAAAGGGCGCCTTCTTTGTCTGAAGAGCTGCCCAAACTCTCACCTTTCCACTCAGGCCGCCCTCTTACTTGAAGTGTGTTTGGAAGCTGTCCGCGCAGTACACTTCGCTACACAGCTAACCATAGGTCTGGGCATCGTAGCTTCCTGGCAGGTGACCGAAGTTCGCAGGCATATGAGTCCCTGGGACACACGTGGAGAGGCTCCTGCCCGGGCCACAGGCCGCCCACTGCCCCAGCCCCAGATCAGGGGCCGCAAAGCAGCCCTGTCTGAGTCCCCTGCCTCTGGAGGGAGTATTGTACCAACACTTCTAGAAATAGGTGTCGTCGCGGGCAACTCATTGGAGGGACACAAATAAATCTTTGCCGACTTTCTGCTGAAACTTAGGAGCGTTCACACCTAAGCCTCTTACAAGGTCAGCTGTTTAGCTAAACATGAGCTCATGATCTAAATTTACACAATAATGAAGAGATCAGCTACAAGGGGAGACAATCAGCAAAAACAATCAATACCAGAATTAGATTCCCAAGGCCATCCATCAGATGTTGGAATAATCAGGTGCAAGGCAGGATATATACATAAAACTGGAACTGAAACAAGAAACAAGGATGTTTTCAAAGTCTGGTACGATCTCTAAAACATTTTTAAAGTACATGTCATTGATAAAGCTAAATACTCAAAGGTTGTGTAATCCAACAGATTAATCATTGAGAAGAGTGAAATTATGCTGTTTTGAAAACTATGCCAGGTCAGATTTTCTGCCTAATTATATAAGAAGATTTATCTAAAACATACACATTATTTCAAAGACTTATTGGCTGTGAAATAAGTTAACGGTATTTCAAATGGCTTGTCTGCAATGAAAGGTGCTTTGTAGGGAATCACAGAAAGTCGAGGGGAAAATGTGTCAATATATACATTGCTATAGGTGAACTAAGCCTTAGGACAGCAACAATGTAGAGGACCTGACCCTTAGAAGCTTACAAGTAAGCTGGAATCTTCAAAAGTTACAATTTTTATAAGTAAAAATATTTATTAAAATGAATAACCAAGTGTTTTAATTGACATCAGAAGATCAAACCAATAAACCCTGAGAACATAGATAAAAGAAAAATAAAGATATGAGCAGAACTTAATACAACAGCAAACGTATAAAATTGAGGTGATTTAGTAAGTCCAAAGAATATTCTTTGAAAAGATTTAAAAGACACACTTTGAGTAAGGAAAACAAAAACATAAGTAAAGAATATATAGAAAGAGTCAGGACAATGTTATAGCAAAGAATATATGTAATGCCAGTAAATTTGAATATTTCTGTAAAGGGGACCATTTCCTAGCTCCTAAAGTTTACCAAAACTGAGACAAGAGGAAATCATTTAAGGTCCTCATGCCTGCCCTTGTCATTCTGAGAACGCCCTGGCCTCAGAATGCAGCATCTGTAGTCCATGGTAACCTGCGGAGGTGGGGCGGGGCTGAGGGAGTTTGGAACACTGCCCTCACTGAGGGAGTGGGTGTGGCCATCTCTGCTGTGACTGAACAAAGTGCAGGGGAGCAGGGGTCCCAGGGAAGGGCACTCAGAGCCCAGCAGGCCCAGTGTGGTTTCACAAGCATTTAGGCCCAGGCCAAAGGGTGCCTTCTTTGCCTGAACAGCTGCCCAAACTCTCACCTTTCCACTCAGGCCACCCTCTTTCTTGAAGTGCGTGTGGAAGCTGTCCGCACAGTACACCTCGCTGCACAGCTAACCATAGGACTGGGCATCGTAGCTTTCTGCCAGGTGACCGAAGTTCGAAGGAAGATGGGTCCCTGGGACACACACGGAGAGGCTCCTGCCGGGGCCACAGGCCGCCCACTGCCCCAGCCCCAGTTCAGCGGCCGAAAATCAGCCCTGTCTGAGTCTCCTGCCTCTAGAAGGAGTATTGGACCAACACTTCTAGAAAATGGGGTCCTCACGGGCAACTCATTGGAGGGACAGAAATAAATCTTTGCCGACTTTCTGCTGAAACTTAGGAGCGTTCACACCAAAGCCTCTTACAAGGTCAGCTCTTTAGCTAAACATGAGCTCATTATCGAAATTTACACAATAATGAAGTGATCAGCTACAAGGGGAGACAATCAGCAAAAACAATCAATACCAGAATTAGATTCCAAAGGCCATCCATCAGATGTTGGAATAATCAGGTGCAAGGCAGGATATATACATAACACTGGAACTGAAACAAGAAACAAGGGTGTTTTCAAATTCTGGTACGATCTCTAAAACATTTTTAAAGTACATGTCATTGATAAAGCTAAATACTCAAAGGTTGTGTAATACAACAGATTAATCATTGAGAAGAGTGAAATTATGCTGTTTTGAAAATTATGGCAGGTGAGATTTTCTTCCTAATTATATAAGAAGATTTCTCTAAAACATACACATTATTTCAAAGACTTATTGGCTGTGAAATAAGTTAGGGTATTTCAAATGGCTTGTCTGCAATGAAAGGTGCTATGTAGGGAATCACAGAAAGTCGAGGGGAAAATATGTCAATATATACATTGCTATAGGTTGAACTAAGCCTTAGGACAGCAACAATGTAGAGGACCTGACCCTTAGAAGCTTACAAGTAAGCTGGAATCTTCAAAAGTTCCAATATTTATAAGTAAAAAGATTTATTAAAATGAATAACCAAGTGTTTTAATTGACATCAGAAGATCAAACCAATAAACCCTGAGAACATAGATAAAAGATAAATAAAGATATGAGCAGAACTTAATACAACAGCAAACGTATAAAATTGAGGTGATTTAGTAAGTCCAAAGAATATTCTTTGAAAAGATTGAGAAGACACACTTTGATTAAGGAAAACAAAAACGTAAGTAAAGAATATCCAGAAAGAGACAGGACAAAGTTATAGCAGAGAATATATGAAATGCCAGTAAATTTGAATATTTCTGTAAAGGGGACCATTTCCTAGCTCCTAAAGTTTACCAAAACTGACACAAGAGGAAATCATTTAAGGTCATCAGGTCTGCCCTTGGCATTCTCGGAACGCCCTGGCCTCAGAATTCAGCATCGGTAGTCCATGGTAACCTGCGGAGAGGGGGCGGGGCTGAGTGTGGTTGAAACACTGCCCTCACTGAGGGAGTGGGTGTGGCCATCTCTGCTGTGACTGAACAATGGCAGGGGAGCATGGGTCCCAGGGAAGGGCCCTCAGAGCCCAGCAGGCCCAGTGTGGTGTCACAAGCATTTAGGCCCAGACCAAAGGGCGCCTTCTTTGTCTGAAGAGCTGCCCAAACTCTCACCTTTCCACTCAGGCCGCCCTCTTACTTGAAGTGTGTTTGGAAGCTGTCCGCGCAGTACACTTCGCTACACAGCTAACCATAGGTCTGGGCATCGTAGCTTCCTGGCAGGTGACCGAAGTTCGCAGGCATATGAGTCCCTGGGACACACGTGGAGAGGCTCCTGCCCGGGCCACAGGCCGCCCACTGCCCCAGCCCCAGATCAGGGGCCGCAAAGCAGCCCTGTCTGAGTCCCCTGCCTCTGGAGGGAGTATTGTACCAACACTTCTAGAAATAGGTGTCGTCGCGGGCAACACATTGGAGGGACACAAATAAATCTTTGCCGACTTTCTGCTGAAACTTAGGAGCGTTCACACCTATGCCTCTTACAAGGTCAGCTGTTTAGCTAAACATGAGCTCATGATCTAAATTTACACAATAATGAAGAGATCAGCTACAAGGGGAGACAATCAGCAAAAACAATCAATACCAGAATTAGATTCCCAAGGCCATCCATCAGATGGTGGAATAATCAGGTGCAAGGCAGGATATATACATAACACTGGAACTGAAACAAGAAACAAGGATGTTTTCAAAGTCTGGTACGATCTCTAAAACATTTTTAAAGTACATGTCATTGATAAAGCTAAATACTCAAAGGTTGTGTAATCCAACAGATTAATCATTGAGAAGAGTGAAATTATGCTGTTTTGAAAACTATGCCAGGTCAGATTTTCTGCCTAATTATATAAGAAGATTTATCTAAAACATACACATTATTTCAAAGACTTATTGGCTGTGAAATAAGTTAACGGTATTTCAAATGGCTTGTCTGCAATGAAAGGTGCTATGTAGGGAATCACAGAAAGTCGAGGGGAAAATGTGTCAATATATACATTGCTATAGGTGAACTAAGCCTTAGGACAGCAACAATGTAGAGGACCTGACCCTTAGAAGCTTACAAGTAAGCTGGAATCTTCAAAAGTTACAATTTTTATAAGTAAAAATATTTATTAAAATGAATAACCAAGTGTTTTAATTGACATCAGAAGATCAAACCAATATACCCTGAGAACATAGATAAAAGAAAAATAAAGATATGAGCAGAACTTAATACAACAGCAAACGTATAAAATTGAGGTGATTTAGTAAGTCCAAAGAATATTCTTTGAAAAGATTTAAAAGACACACTTTGAGTAAGGAAAACAAAAACATAAGTAAAGAATATATAGAAAGAGTCAGGACAATGTTATAGCAAAGAATATATGAAATGCCAGTAAATTTGAATATTTCTGTAAAGGGGACCATTTCCTAGCTCCTAAAGTTTACCAAAACTGAGACAAGAGGAAATCATTTAAGGTCCTCATGCCTGCCCTTGTCATTCTGAGAACAACCTGGCCTCAGAATGCAGCATCTGTAGTCCATGGTAACCTGCGGAGGTGGGGCGGGGCTGAGGGAGTTTGGAACACTCCCCTCACTGAGGGAGTGGGTGTGGCCATCTCAGCTGTGACTGAACAAAGTGCAGGGGAGCAGGGGTCCCAGGGAAGGGCACTCAGAGCCCAGCAGGCCCAGTGTGGTTTCACAAGCATTTAGGGCCAGGCCAAAGGGTGCCTTCTTTGCCTGAACAGCTGCCCAAACTCTCACCTTTCCACTCAGGCCACCCTCTTTCTTGAAGTGTGTGTGGAAGCTGTCCGCACAGTACACCTCGCTGCACAGATAACCATAGGACTGGGCATCATAGCTTCCTGCCAGGTGACCGAAGTTCGCAGGAAGATGGGTCCCTGGGACACACACGGAGAGGCTCCTGCCCGGGCCACAGGCCGCCCACTGCCCCAGCCCCAGTTCAGCGGCCGAAAACCAGCCCTGTCTGAGTCTCCTGCCTCTAGAAGGAGTATTGGACCAACACTTCTAGAAAATGGGGTCCTCACGGGCAACTCATTGGAGGGACAGAAATAAATCTTTGCCGACTTTCTGCTGAAACTTAGGAGCGTTCACACCTAAGCCTCTTAAAAGGTCAGCTGTTTAGCTAAACATGAGCTCATGATCTAAATTTACACAATAATGAAGAGATCAGCTACAAGGGGAGACAATCAGCAAAAACAATCAATACCAGAATTAGATTCCCAAGGCCATCCATCAGATGGTGGAATAATCAGGTGCAAGGCAGGATATATACATAACACTGGAACTGAAACAAGAAACAAGGATGTTTTGAAAGTCTGGTACGATCTCTAAAACATTTTTAAAGTACATGTCATTGATAAAGCTAAATACTCAAAGGTTGTGTAATCCAACAGATTAATCATTGAGAAGAGTGAAATTATGCTGTTTTGAAAACTATGCCAGGTCAGATTTTCTGCCTAATTATATAAGAAGATTTATCTAAAACATACACATTATTTCAAAGACTTATTGGCTGTGAAATAAGTTAACGGTATTTCAAATGGCTTGTCTGCAATGAAAGGTGCTATGTAGGGAATCACAGAAAGTCGAGGGGAAAATGTGTCAATATATACATTGCTATAGGTGAACTAAGCCTTAGGACAGCAACAATGTAGAGGACCTGACCCTTAGAAGCTTACAAGTAAGCTGGAATCTTCAAAAGTTACAATTTTTATAAGTAAAAATATTTATTAAAATGAATAACCAAGTGTTTTAATTGACATCAGAAGATCAAACCAATATACCCTGAGAACATAGATAAAAGAAAAATAAAGATATGAGCAGAACTTAATACAACAGCAAACGTATAAAATTGAGGTGATTTAGTAAGTCCAAAGAATATTCTTTGAAAAGATTTAAAAGACACACTTTGAGTAAGGAAAACAAAAGCATAAGTAAAGAATATATAGAAAGAGTCAGGACAATGTTATAGCAAAGAATATATGAAATGCCAGTAAATCTGAATATTTCTGTAAAGGGGACCATTTCCTAGCTCCTAAAGTTTACCAAAACTGAGACAAGAGGAAATCATTTAAGGTCCTCATGCCTGCCCTTGTCATTCTGAGAACAACCTGGCCTCAGAATGCAGCATCTGTAGTCCATGGTAACCTGCGGAGGTGGGGCGGGGCTGAGGGAGTTTGGAACACTGCCCTCACTGAGGGAGTGGGTGTGGCCATCTCTGCTGTGACTGAACAAAGTGCAGGGGAGCAGGTGTCCCAGGGAAGGGCACTCAGAGCCCAGCAGGCCCAGTGTGGTTTCAAAAGCATTTAGGCCCAGGCCAAAGGGTGCCTTCTTTGCCTGAACAGCTGCCCAAACTCTCACCTTTCCACTCAGGCCACCCTCTTTCTTGAAGTGCGTGTGGAAGCTGTCCCCACAGTACACCTCGCTGCACAGCTAACCATAGGACTGGGCATCGTAGCTTCCTGCCAGGTGACCGAAGTTCGCAGGAAGATGGGTCCCTGGGACACACACGGAGAGGCTCCTGCCGGGGCCACAGGCCGCCCACTGCCCCAGCCCCAGTTCAGCGGCCGAAAATCAGCCCTGTCTGAGTCTCCTGCCTCTAGAAGGAGTATTGGACCAACACTTCTAGAAAATGGGGTCCTCACGGGCAACTCATTGGAGGGACAGAAATAAATCTTTGCCGACTTTCTGCTGAAACTTAGGAGCGTTCACACCAAAGCCTCTTACAAGGTCAGCTCTTTAGCTAAACATGAGCTCATTATCGAAATTTACACAATGATGAAGTGATCAGCTACAAGGGGAGACAATCAGCAAAAACAATCAATACCAGAATTAGATTCCCAAGGCCATCCATCAGATGTTGGAATAATCAGGTGCAAGGCAGGATATATACATAACACTGGAACTGAAACAAGAAACAAGGGTGTTTTCAAATTCTGGTACGATCTCTAAAACATTTTTAAAGTACATGTCATTGATAAAGCTAAATACTCAAAGGTTGTGTAATACAACAGATTAATCATTGAGAAGAGTGAAATTATGCTGTTTCGAAAATTATGGCAGGTGAGATTTTCTTCCTAATTATATAAGAAGATTTCTCTAAAACATACACATTATTTCAAAGACTTATTGGCTGTGAAATAAGTTAGGGTATTTCAAATGGCTTGTCTGCAATGAAAGGTGCTATGTAGGGAATCACAGAAAGTCGAGGGGAAAATATGTCAATATATACATTGCTATATGTTGAACTAAGCCTTAGGACAGCAACAATGTAGAGGACCTGACCCTTAGAAGCTTACAAGTAAGCTGGAATCTTCAAAAGTTCCAATATTTATAAGTAAAAAGATTTATTAAAATGAATAACCAAGTGTTTTAATTGACATCAGAAGATCAAACCAATAAACCCTGAGAACATAGATAAAAGATAAATAAAGATATGAGCAGAACTTAATACAACAGCAAACGTATAAAATTGAGGTGATTTAGTAAGTCCAAAGAATATTCTTTGAAAAGATTGAGAAGACACACTTTGATTAAGGAAAACAAAAACGTAAGTAAAGAATATCCAGAAAGAGACAGGACAAAGTTATAGCAGAGAATATATGAAATGCCAGTAAATTTGAATATTTCTGTAAAGGGGACCATTTCCTAGCTCCTAAAGTTTACCAAAACTGACACAAGAGGAAATCATTTAAGGTCATCAGGTCTTCCCTTGGCATTCTCGGAACGCCCTGGCCTCAGAATTCAGCATCTGTAGTCCATGGTAACCTGCGGAGAGGGGGCGGGGCTGAGTGTGGTTGGAACACTGCCCTCACTGAGGGAGTGGGTGTGGCCATCTCTGCTGTGACTGAACAATGGCAGGGGAGCATGGGTCCCAGGGAAGGGCCCTCAGAGCCCAGCAGGCCCAGTGTGGTGTCACAAGCATTTAGGCCCAGACCAAAGGGCGCCTTCTTTGTCTGAAGAGCTGCCCAAACTCTCACCTTTCCACTCAGGCCGCCCTCTTACTTGAAGTGTGTTTGGAAGCTGTCCGCGCAGTACACTTCGCTACACAGCTAACCATAGGTCTGGGCATCGTAGCTTCCTGGCAGGTGACCGAAGTTCGCAGGCATATGCGTCCCTGGGACACACGCGGAGAGGCTCCTGCCCGGGCCACAGGCCGCCCACTGCCCCAGCCCCAGATCAGGGGCCGCAAAGCAGCCCTGTCTGAGTCCCCTGCCTCTGGAGGGAGTATTGTACCAACACTTCTAGAAATAGGTGTCGTCGCGGGCAACTCATTGGAGGGACACAAATAAATCTTTGCTGACTTTCTGCTGAAACTTAGGAGCGTTCACACCTAAGCCTCTTACAAGGTCAGCTGTTTAGCTAAACATGAGCTCATGATCTAAATTTACACAATAATGAAGAGATCAGCTACAAGGGGAGACAATCAGCAAAAACAATCAATACCAGAATTAGATTCCCAAGGCCATCCATCAGATGTTGGAATAATCAGGTGCAAGGCAGGATATATATATAAAACTGGAACTGAAACAAGAAACAAGGATGTTTTCAAAGTCTGGTACGATCTCTAAAACATTTTTAAAGTACATGTCATTGATAAAGCTAACTACTCAAAGGTTGTGTAATCCAACAGATTAATCATTGAGAAGAGTGAAATTATGCTGTTTCGAAAACTATGGCAGGTCAGATTTTCTGCCTAATTATATAAGAAGATTTCTCTAAAACATACACATTATTTCAAAGACTTATTGGCTGTGAAATAAGTTAACGGTATTACAAATGGCTTGTCTGCAATGAAAGGTGCTATGTAGGGAATCACAGAAAGTCGAGGGGAAAATGTGTCAATATATACATTGCTATATGTTGAACTAAGCCTTAGGACAGCAACAATGTAGAGCACCTGACACTTAGAAACTTGCAAGTAAGCTGGAATCTTCAAAAGTTACAATTTTTATAAGTAAAAATATTTATTAAAATGAATAACCAAGTGTTTTAATTGACATCAGAAGATCAAACCAATATACCCTGAGAACATAGATAAAAGAAAAATAAAGATATGAGCAGAACTTAATACAACAGCAAACGTATAAAATTGAGGTGATTTAGTAAGTCCAAAGAATATTCTTTGAAAAGATTTAAAAGACACACTTTGAGTAAGGAAAACAAAAACATAAGTAAAGAATATATAGAAAGAGTCAGGACAATGTTATAGCAAAGAATATATGAAATGCCAGTAAATTTGAATATTTCTGTAAAGGGGACCATTTCCTAGCTCCTAAAGTTTACCAAAACTGAGACAAGTGGAAATCATTTAAGGTCCTCATGCCTGCCCTTGTCATTCTGAGAACGCCCTGGCCTCAGAATGCAGCATCTGTAGTCCATGGTAACCTGCGGAGGGGGGGCGGGGCTGAGGGAGTTTGGAACACTGCCCTCACTGAGGGAGTCGGTGTGGCCATCTCTGCTGTGACTGAACAAAGTGCAGGGGAGCAGGGGTCCCAGGGAAGGGCACTCAGAGCCCAGCAGGCCCAGTGTGGTTTCACAAGCATTTAGGCCCAGGCCAAAGGGTGCCTTCTTTGCCTGAACAGCTGCCCAAACTCTCACCTTTCCACTCAGGCCACCCTCTTTCTTGAAGTGTGTGTGGAAGCTGTCCGCACAGTACACCTCGCTGCACAGATAACCATAGGACTGGGCATCATAGCTTCCTGCCAGGTGACCGAAGTTCGCAGGAAGATGGGTCCCTGGGACACACACGGAGAGGCTCCTGCCCGGGCCACAGGCCGCCCACTGCCCCAGCCCCAGTTCAGCGGCCGAAAACCAGCCCTGTCTGAGTCTCCTGCCTCTAGAAGGAGTATTGGACCAACACTTCTAGAAAATGGGGTCCTCACGGACAACTCATTGGAGGGACAGAAATAAATCTTTGCCGACTTTCTGCTGAAACTTAGGAGCGTTCACACCTAAGCCTCTTACAAGGTCAGCTCTTTAGCTAAACATGAGCTCATTATCGAAATTTACACAATAATGAAGTGATCAGCTACAAGGGGAGACAATCAGCAAAAACAATCAATACCAGAATTAGATTCCCAAGGCCATCCATCAGATGTTGGAATAATCAGGTGCAAGGCAGGATATATACATAACACTGGAACTGAAACAAGAAACAAGGGTGTTTTCAAATTCTGGTACGATCTCTAAAACATTTTTAAAGTACATGTCATTGATAAAGCTAAATACTCAAAGGTTGTGTAATCCAACAGATTAATCATTGAGAAGAGTGAAATTATGCTGTTTTGAAAATTATGGCAGGTGAGATTTTCTTCCTAATTATATAAGAAGATTTATCTAAAACATACACATTATTTCAAAGACTTATTGGCTGTGAAATAAGTTAGGGTATTTCAAATGGCTTGTCTGCAATGAAAGGTGCTATGTAGGGAATCACAGAAAGTCGAGGGGAAAATATGTCAATATATACATTGCTATACGTAGAACTAAGCCTTAGGACAGCAACAATGTAGAGGACCTGACACTTAGAAACTTGCAAGTAAGCTGGAATCTTCAAAAGTTCAAATCTTTATAAGTAAAAAGATTTATTAAAATGAATAACCAAGTGTTTTAATTGACATCAGAAGATCAAACCAATAAACCCTGAGAACATAGATAAAAGATAAATAAAGATATTAGCAGAACTTAATACAACAGCAAACGTATAAAATTGAGGTGATTTAGTAAGTCCAAAGAATATTCTTTGAAAAGATTGAAAAGACACACTTTGATTAAGGAAAACAAAAACATAAGTGAAGAAATACAGAAAGAATCAGGACAATGTTATAGCAGAGAATATATGAAATGCCAGTAAATTTGAACATTTCTGTAAAGGGGACCATTTCCTAGCTCCTAAAGTTTACCAAAACTGACACAAGAGGAAGTCATTTAAGGTCATCATGTCTGCCCTTGGCATTCTCGGAACGCCCTGGCCTCAGAATGCAGCAACTGTAGTCCATGGTAACCTGAGGAGAGGGGGCGGGGCTGAGGCCGGTTGGAACACTGCCCTCACTGAGGGAGTGGGTGTGGCCATCTCTGCTGTGACTGAACAAAGGGAAGGGGAGCATGGGGCCGAGGGCAGGGCCGTCAGAGCCCGGCAGGCCCAGTGGGGTGTCACAAGCATTTAGTCCCAGGCCAAAGGGCGCCTTCTTTGTCTGAACAGCTGCCCAAAATCTCACCTTTCCACTCAGGCCGCCCTCTTACTTGAAGTGTGTGTGGAACCTCTCCACGCAGTACACCTCGCTGCACAGCTAACCATAGGTCTGGGCATCGTAGCTTCCTGCCAGGTGACCGATGTTTGCAGGTAGATCGGTCCCTGGGACACACGCGGAGAGGCTCCTGCCCGGGCCACAGGCCGCCCACTACCCCAGCCCCAGATTGGTGCCGCACAGCAGCCCTGTCTGAGTCCCCTCCCTCTAGAGGGAGTATTTAAACAACACTTCTCGTAAACGGAGTCCTCGTGCGCAACTCATTGGAGGGACACAAATTAATCTTTGCCGACTTTCTGCTGAAACTTAGGAGCATTCACACCTAAGCCTCTTACACGGTCAGCTGTTTAGCTAAACATGAGCTCATGATCTAAATTTACACAATAATGAAGAGATCAGCTACAAGGGGAGACAATCAGGAAAAACAATCAATACCATAATTAGATTCCCAAAGCCATCCATCAGATGTTGGAATAATCAGGTGCAAGGCAGGATATATACAGAAAACTGGAACTGAAACAAGAAACAAGGATGTTTTCAAAGTCTGGTAGGATCTCTAAAACATTTTTAAAGTACATGTCATTGATAAAGCTAACTACTCAAAGGTTGTGTAATACAACAGATTAATCATTGAGAAGAGTGAAATTATGCTGTTTTGAAAACTATGGCAGGTCAGATTTTCTGCCTAATTATATAAGAAGATTTATCTAAAACCTACACATTATTTCAAAGACTTATTGGCTGTGAAATAAGTTAAGGGTATTTCAAATGGCTTGTCTGCAATGAAAGGTGCTATGTAGGGAATCACAGAAAGTCGAGGGGAAAATATGTCAATATATACATTGCTATAGGTTGAACTAAGCCTTAGGACAGCAACAATGTAGAGGACCATACCCTTAGAAGCTTACAAGTAAGCTGGAATCTTCAAAAGTTCCAATATTTATAAGTAAAAAGATTTATTAAAATGAATAACCAAGTGTTTTAATTGACATCAGAAGATCAATCCAATAAACCCTGAGAACATAGATAAAAGATAAATAAAGATATGAGCAGAACTTAATACAACAGCAAACGTATAAAATTGAGGTGATTTAGTAAGTCCAAAGAATATTCTTTGAAAAGATTGAGAAGACACACTTTGATTAAGGAAAACAAAAATGTAAGTAAAGAATATCCTGAAAGAGACAGGACAAAGTTATAGCAGAGAATATATGAAATGCCAGTAAATTTGAATATTTCTGTAAAGGGGACCATTTCCTAGCTCCTAAAGTTTACCAAAACTGACACAAGAGGAAATCATTTAAGGTCATCAGGTCTTCCCTTGGCATTCTCGGAACGCCCTGGCCTCAGAATTCAGCATCTGTAGTCCATGGTAACCTGCGGAGAGGGGGCGGGGCTGAGTGTGTTTGGAACACTGCCCTCACTGAGGGAGTGGGTGTGGCCATCTCTGCTGTGACTGAACAATGGCAGGGGAGCATGTGTCCCAGGGAAGGGCCCTCAGAGCCCAGCAGGCCCAGTGTGGTGTCACAAGCATTTAGGCCCAGACCAAAGGGCGCCTTCTTTGTCTGAAGAGCTGCCCAAACTCTCACCTTTCCACTCAGGCCGCCCTCTTACTTGAAGTGTGTTTGGAAGCTATCCGCGCAGTACACTTCGCTACACAGCTAACCATAGGTCTGGGCATCGTAGCTTCGTGGCAGGTGACCGAAGTTCGCAGGCATATGAGTCCCTAGGAAACACGTGGAGAGGCTCCTGCCCGGGCCACAGGCCGCCCACTGCCCCAGCCCCAGATCAGGGGCCGCAAAGCAGCCCTGTCTGAGTCCCCTGCCTCTGGAGGGAGTATTGTACCAACACTTCTAGAAATAGGTGTCGTCGCGGGCAACTCATTGGAGGGACACAAATAAATCTTTGCCGACTTTCTGCTGAAACTTAGGAGCGTTCACACCTAAGCCTCTTACAAGGTCAGCTGTTTAGCTAAACATGAGCTCATGATCTAAATTTACACAATAATGAAGAGATCAGCTACAAGGGGAGACAATCAGCAAAAACAATCAATACCAGAATTAGATTCCCAAGGCCATCCATCAGATGTTGGAATAATCAGGTGCAAGGCAGGATATATACATAAAACTGGAACTGAAACAAGAAACAAGGATGTTTTCAAAGTCTGGTACGATCTCTAAAACATTTTTAAAGTACATGTCATTGATAAAGCTAAATACTCAAAGGTTGTGTAATCCAACAGATTAATCATTGAGAAGAGTGAAATTATGCTGTTTTGAAAACTATGCCAGGTCAGATTTTCTGCCTAATTATATAAGAAGATTTCTCTAAAACATACACATTATTTCAAAGACTTATTGGCTGTGAAATAAGTTAACGGTATTTCAAATGGCTTGTCTGCAATGAAAGGTGCTATGTAGGGAATCACAGAAAGTCGAGGGGAAAATGTGTCAATATATACATTGCTATAGGTGAACTAAGCCTTAGGACAGCAACAATGTAGAGGACCTGACACTTAGAAACTTGCAAGTAAGCTGGAATCTTCAAAAGTTCAAATATTTATAAGTAAAAATATTTATTAAAATGAATAACCAAGTGTTTTAATTGACATCAGAAGATCAAACCAATAAACCCTGAGAACATAGAAAAAAGATAAATAAAAATATGAGCAGAACTTAATACAACAGCAAACGTATAAAATTGAGGTGATTTAGTAAGTCCAAAGAATATTCTTTGAATAGATTCAGAAGACACACTTTGATTAAGGAAAACAAAAACGTAAGTAACGAATATACAGAAAGAGTCAGTTCAATGTTATAGCAGAGAATATATGAAATGCCAGTAAATTTGAACATTTCTGTAAAGGGGACCATTTCCTAGCTCCTAAAGTTTACCAAAACTGACAGAAGAGGAAATCATTTAAGGTCATCATGTCTGCCCTTGGCATGCTCGGAACGCCCTGGCCTCAGAAAGCAGCATCTGTAGTCCATGGTAAACTGTGGAGAGGGGGCGGGGCTGAGCGAGGTTGGAACACTGACCTCACTGCTTGAGTGCGTGTGGCCATCTCTGCTGTGACTGACCAATGGGCAGGGGAGCATGGGGCCGAGGGCAGGGCCCTCAGAACCCGGCAGGCCCAGTGGGGTGTCACAAGCTTTTACGCCCAGGCCAAAGGGCGCCTTCTTTGTCTGAACAGCTGCCCAAACACTCATCTTTCCACTCAGGCAGCCCTCTTACTTGAAGTGTGTGTGGAACCTGTCTGCGCAGTACACCTCACTGCACAGCTATCCATAGGTCTGGGCATCGTAGATTCTTGCCAGTTGACCGAAGTTCGCAGGCAGATAGGTCCCTGGGACACACGCGGAGAGGCTCCTGCCCTGGCCACACGCCGCCCACAACCCCAGCTCCAGATTGGGGGACGCACAGCAGCCCTGTCTGAGTCCCCTCCCTGTAAAGGGAGTATTGGACCAACACTTCTAGAAAAAGGGGTCCTCGCGGGCAACTCATTGGAGGGACGCAAATAAATCTTTGCCGACTTTCTGCTGAAACTTAGGAGCATTCACACCTAAGCCTCTTAAAAGGTCAGCTGTTTAGCTAAACATTAGCTCGTGATCGAAATTTACACAATAATGAAGAGATCAGCTACAAGCGGAGACAATCAGCAAAAACAATCAATACCAGAATTAGATTCCCAAGGCCATCAATCAGATGTGGGAATAATCAGGTGCAACGCAGGATATATACAGAAAACTGGAACTGAAACAAGAAACAAGGATGTTTTCAAAGTCTGGTAGGATCTCTCAAACATTTTTAAAGTACATGTCATTGATAAAGCTAAATACTCAAAGGTTGTGTAATACAACAGATTAATCATTGAGAAGAGTGAAATTATGCTGTTTTGAAAACTATGTCAGGTCAGATTTTCTGCCTAATTATATAAGAAGATTTCTCTAAAACATACACATTATTTCAAAGACTTATTGGCTGTGAAATAAGTTAAGGGTATTTCAAATGGCCTGTCTGCATTGAAATGTGCTTTGTAGGGAATCACAGAAAGTCGAGGGGAAAATATGTCAATATATACATTGCTATACGTAGAACTAAGCCTTAGGACAGCAACAATGTAGAGGACCTGACACTGAGAAACTTGCAAGTGAGCTGGAATCTTCAAAAGTTCAAATATTTATAAGTAAAAAGATTTATTAAAATGAATAACCAAGTGTTTTAATTGACATCAGAAGATCAAACCAATAAACCCTGAGAACATAGATAAAAGATAAATAAAGATATGAGCAGAACTTAATACAACAGCAAACGTATAAAATTGAGGTGATTTAGTAAGTCCAAAGAATATTCTTTGAAAAGATTGAGAAGACACACTTTGATTAAGGAAAACAAAAACGTAAGTAAAGAATATCCAGAAAGAGACAGGACAAAGTTATAGCAGAGAATATATGAAATGCCAGTAAATTTGAACATTTCTGTAAAGGGGACCATTTCCTAGCTCCTAAAGTTTACCAAAACTGACACAAGAGGAAATCATTTAAGGTCATCAGGTCTTCCCTTGGCATTCTCGGAACGCCCTGGCCTCAGAATTCAGCATCTGTAGTCCATGGTAACCTGCGGAGAGGGGGCCGGGCTGAGTGTGGTTGGAACACTGCCCTCACTGAGGGAGTGGGTGTGGCCATCTCTGCTGTGACTGAACAATGGCAGGGGAGCATGGGTCCCAGGGAAGGGCCCTCAGAGCCCAGCAGGCCCAGTGTGGTGTCACAAGCATTTAGGCCCAGACCAAAGGGCGCCTTCTTTGTCTGAAGAGCTGCCCAAACTCTCACCTTTCCACTCAGGCCGCCCTCTTACTTGAAGTGTGTTTGGAAGCTGTCCGCGCAGTACACTTCGCTACACAGCTAACCATAGGTCTGGGCATCGTAGCTTCCTGGCAGGTGACCGAAGTTCGCAGGCATATGCGTCCCTGGGACACACGCGGAGAGGCTCCTGCCCGGGCCACAGGCCGCCCACTGCCCCAGCCCCAGATCAGGGGCCGCAAAGCAGCCCTGTCTGAGTCCCCTGCCTCTGGAGGGAGTATTGTACCAACACTTCTAGAAATAGGTGTCGTCGCGGGCAACTCATTGGAGGGACACAAATAAATCTTTGCTGACTTTCTGCTGAAACTTAGGAGCGTTCACACCTAAGCCTCTTACAAGGTCAGCTGTTTAGCTAAACATGAGCTCATGATCTAAATTTACACAATAATGAAGAGATCAGCTACAAGGGGAGACAATCAGCAAAAACAATCAATACCAGAATTAGATTCCCAAGGCCATCCATCAGATGTTGGAATAATCAGGTGCAAGGCAGGATATATACATAAAACTGGAACTGAAACAAGAAACAAGGATGTTTTCAAAGTCTGGTACGATCTCTAAAACATTTTTAAAGTACATGTCATTGATAAAGCTAACTACTCAAAGGTTGTGTAATCCAACAGATTAATCATTGAGAAGAGTGAAATTATGCTGTTTTGAAAACTATGGCAGGTCAGATTTTCTGCCTAATTATATAAGAAGATTTCTCTAAAACATACACATTATTTCAAAGACTTATTGGCTGTGAAATAAGTTAACGGTATTTCAAATGGCTTGTCTGCAATGAAAGGTGCTATGTAGGGAATCACAGAAAGTCGAGGGGAAAATGTGTCAATATATACATTGCTATATGTTGAACTAAGCCTTAGGACAGCAACAATGTAGAGCACCTGACACTTAGAAACTTGCAAGTAAGCTGGAATCTTCAAAAGTTACAATTTTTATAAGTAAAAATATTTATTAAAATGAATAACCAAGTGTTTTAATTGACATCAGAAGATCAAACCAATATACCCTGAGAACATAGATAAAAGAAAAATAAAGATATGAGCAGAACTTAATACAACAGCAAACGTATAAAATTGAGGTGATTTAGTAAGTCCAAAGAATATTCTTTGAAAAGATTTAAAAGACACACTTTGAGTAAGGAAAACAAAAACATAAGTAAAGAATATATAGAAAGAGTCAGGACAATGTTATAGCAAAGAATATATGAAATGCCAGTAAATTTTAATATTTCTGTAAAGGGGACCATTTCCTAGCTCCTAAAGTTTACCAAAACTGAGACAAGAGGAAATCATTTAAGGTCCTCATGCCTGCCCTTGTCATTCTGAGAACGCCCTGGCCTCAGAATGCAGCATCTGTAGTCCATGGTAACCTGCGGAGGGGGGGCGGGGCTGAGGGAGTTTGGAACACTGCCCTCACTGAGGGAGTGGGTGTGGCCATCTCTGCTGTGACTGAACAAAGTGCAGGGGAGCAGGGGTCCCAGGGAAGGGCACTCAGAGCCCAGCAGGCCCAGTGTGGTTTCACAAGCATTTAGGCCCAGGCCAAAGGGTGCCTTCTTTGCCTGAACAGCTGCCCAAACTCTCACCTTTCCACTCAGGCCACCCTCTTTCTTGAAGTGTGTGTGGAAGCTGTCCGCACAGTACACCTCGCTGCACAGATAACCATAGGACTGGGCATCATAGCTTCCTGCCAGGTGACCGAAGTTCGCAGGAAGATGGGTCCCTGGGACACACACGGAGAGGCTCCTGCCCGGGCCACAGGCCGCCCACTGCCCCAGCCCCAGTTCAGCGGCCGAAAACCAGCCCTGTCTGAGTCTCCTGCCTCTAGAAGGAGTATTGGACCAACACTTCTAGAAAATGGGGTCCTCACGGACAACTCATTGGAGGGACAGAAATAAATCTTTGCCGACTTTCTGCTGAAACTTAGGAGCGTTCACACCTAAGCCTCTTACAAGGTCAGCTCTTTAGCTAAACATGAGCTCATTATCGAAATTTACACAATAATGAAGTGATCAGCTACAAGGGGAGACAATCAGCAAAAACAATCAATACCAGAATTAGATTCCCAAGGCCATCCATCAGATGTTGGAATAATCAGGTGCAAGGCAGGATATATACATAACACTGGAACTGAAACAAGAAACAAGGGTGTTTTCAAATTCTGGTACGATCTCTAAAACATTTTTAAAGTACATGTCATTGATAAAGCTAAATACTCAAAGGTTGTGTAATCCAACAGATTAATCATTGAGAAGAGTGAAATTATGCTGTTTTGAAAATTATGGCAGGTGAGATTTTCTTCCTAATTATATAAGAAGATTTCTCTAAAACATACACATTATTTCAAAGACTTATTGGCTGTGAAATAAGTTAGGGTATTTCAAATGGCTTGTCTGCAATGAAAGGTGCTATGTAGGGAATCACAGAAAGTCGAGGGGAAAATATGTCAATATATACATTGCTATACGTAGAACTAAGCCTTAGGACAGCAACAATGTAGAGGACCTGACACTTAGAAACTTGCAAGTAAGCTGGAATCTTCAAAAGTTCAAATCTTTATAAGTAAAAAGATTTATTAAAATGAATAACCAAGTGTTTTAATTGACATCAGAAGATCAAACCAATAAACCCTGAGAACATAGATAAAAGATAAATAAAGATATTAGCAGAACTTAATACAACAGCAAACGTATAAAATTGAGGTGATTTAGTAAGTCCAAAGAATATTCTTTGAAAAGATTGAAAAGACACACTTTGATTAAGGAAAACAAAAACATAAGTGAAGAATATACAGAAAGAATCAGGACAATGTTATAGCAGAGAATATATGAAATGCCAGTAAATTTGAACATTTCTGTAAAGGGGACCATTTCCTAGCTCCTAAAGTTTACCAAAACTGACACAAGAGGAAGTCATTTAAGGTCATCATGTCTGCCCTTGGCATTCTCGGAACGCCCTGGCCTCAGAATGCAGCAACTGTAGTCCATGGTAACCTGAGGAGAGGGGGCGGGGCTGAGGCAGGTTGGAACACTGCCCTCACTGAGGGAGTGGGTGTGGCCATCTCTGCTGTGACTGAACAAAGGGAAGGGGAGCATGGGGCCGAGGGCAGGGCCGTCAGAGCCCGGCAGGCCCAGTGGGGTGTCACAAGCATTTAGGCCCAGGCCAAAGGGCGCCTTCTTTGTCTGAACAGCTGCCCAAAATCTCACCTTTCCACTCAGGCCGCCCTCTTACTTGAAGTGTGTGTGGAACCTCTCCACGCAGTACACCTCGCTGCACAGCTAACCATAGGTCTGGGCATCGTAGCTTCCTGCCAGGTGACCGATGTTTGCAGGTAGATCGGTCCCTGGGACACACGCGGAGAGGCTCCTGCCCGGGCCACAGGCCGCCCACTACCCCAGCCCCAGATTGGTGCCGCACAGCAGCCCTGTCTGAGTCCCCTCCCTCTAGAGGGAGTATTTAAACAACACTTCTAGTAAACGGAGTCCTCGTGCGCAACTCATTGGAGGGACACAAATTAATCTTTGCCGACTTTCTGCTGAAACTTAGGAGCATTCACACCTAAGCCTCTTACACGGTCAGCTGTTTAGCTAAACATGAGCTCATGATCTAAATTTACACAATAATGAAGAGATCAGCTACAAGGGGAGACAATCAGGAAAAACAATCAATACCATAATTAGATTCCCAAAGCCATCCATCAGATGTTGGAATAATCAGGTGCAAGGCAGGATATATACAGAAAACTGGAACTGAAACAAGAAACAAGGATGTTTTCAAAGTCTGGTAGGATCTCTAAAACATTTTTAAAGTACATGTCATTGATAAAGCTAACTACTCAAAGGTTGTGTAATACAACAGATTAATCATTGAGAAGAGTGAAATTATGCTGTTTTGAAAACTATGGCAGGTCAGATTTTCTGCCTAATTATATAAGAAGATTTATCTAAAACCTACACATTATTTCAAAGACTTATTGGCTGTGAAATAAGTTAAGGGTATTTCAAATGGCTTGTCTGCAATGAAAGGTGCTATGTAGGGAATCACAGAAAGTCGAGGGGAAAATATGTCAATATATACATTGCTATAGGTTGAACTAAGCCTTAGGACAGCAACAATGTAGAGGACCATACCCTTAGAAGCTTACAAGTAAGCTGGAATCTTCAAAAGTTCCAATATTTATAAGTAAAAAGATTTATTAAAATGAATAACCAAGTGTTTTAATTGACATCAGAAGATCAATCCAATAAACCCTGAAAACATAGATAAAAGATAAATAAAGATATGAGCAGAACTTAATACAACAGCAAACGTATAAAATTGAGGTGATTTAGTAAGTCCAAAGAATATTCTTTGAAAAGATTGAGAAGACACACTTTGATTAAGGAAAACAAAAATGTAAGTAAAGAATATCCTGAAAGAGACAGGACAAAGTTATAGCAGAGAATATATGAAATGCCAGTAAATTTGAATATTTCTGTAAAGGGGACCATTTCCTAGCTCCTAAAGTTTACCAAAACTGACACAAGAGGAAATCATTTAAGGTCATCAGGTCTTCCCTTGGCATTCTCGGAACGCCCTGGCCTCAGAATTCAGCATCTGTAGTCCATGGTAACCTGCGGAGAGGGGGCGGGGCTGAGTGTGTTTGGAACACTGCCCTCACTGAGGGAGTGGGTGTGGCCATCTCTGCTGTGACTGAACAATGGCAGGGGAGCATGTGTCCCAGGGAAGGGCGCTCAGAGCCCAGCAGGCCCAGTGTGGTGTCACAAGCATTTAGGCCCAGACCAAAGGGCGCCTTCTTTGTCTGATGAGCTGCCCAAACTCTCACCTTTCCACTCAGGCCGCCCTCTTACTTGAAGTGTGTTTGGAAGCTGTCCGCGCAGTACACTTCGCTACACAGCTAACCATAGGTCTGGGCATCGTAGCTTCGTGGCAGGTGACCGAAGTTCGCAGGCATATGAGTCCCTAGGAAACACGCGGAGAGGCTCCTGCCCGGGCCACAGGCCGCCCACTGCCCCAGCCCCAGATCAGGGGCCGCAAAGCAGCCCTGTCTGAGTCCCCTGCCTCTGGAGGGAGTATTGTACCAACACTTCTAGAAAGAGGTGTCGTCGCGGGCAACTCATTGGAGGGACACAAATAAATCTTTGCCGACTTTCTGCTGAAACTTAGGAGCGTTCACACCTAAGCCTCTTACAAGGTCAGCTGTTTAGCTAAACATGAGCTCATGATCTAAATTTACACAATAATGAAGAGATCAGCTACAAGGGGAGACAATCAGCAAAAACAATCAATACCAGAATTAGATTCCCAAGGCCATCCATCAGATGTTGGAATAATCAGGTGCAAGGCAGGATATATACATAAAACTGGAACTGAAACAAGAAACAAGGATGTTTTCAAAGTCTGGTACGATCTCTAAAACATTTTTAAAGTACATGTCATTGATAAAGCTAAATACTCAAAGGTTGTGTAATCCAACAGATTAATCATTGAGAAGAGTGAAATTATGCTGTTTTGAAAACTATGCCAGGTCAGATTTTCTGCCTAATTATATAAGAAGATTTATCTAAAACATACACATTATTTCAAAGACTTATTGGCTGTGAAATAAGTTAAGGGTATTTCAAATGGCTTGTCTGCAATGAAAGGTGCTATGTAGGGAATCACAGAAAGTCGAGGGGAAAATGTGTCAATATATACATTGCTATAGGTGAACTAAGCCTTAGGACAGCAACAATGTAGAGGACCTGACACTTAGAAACTTGCAAGTAAGCTGGAATCTTCAAAAGTTCAAATATTTATAAGTAAAAATATTTATTAAAATGAATAACCAAGTGTTTTAATTGACATCAGAAGATCAAACCAATAAACCCTGAGAACATAGAAAAAAGATAAATAAAGATATGAGCAGAACTTAATACAACAGCAAACGTATAAAATTGAGGTGATTTAGTAAGTCCAAAGAATATTCTTTGAATAGATTCAGAAGACACACTTTGATTAAGGAAAACAAAAACGTAAGTAACGAATATACAGAAAGAGTCAGTTCAATGTTATAGCAGAGAATATATGAAATGCCAGTAAATTTGAACATTTCTGTAAAGGGGACCATTTCCTAGCTCCTAAAGTTTACCAAAACTGACAGAAGAGGAAATCATTTAAGGTCATCATGTCTGCCCTTGGCATGCTCGGAACGCCCTGGCCTCAGAAAGCAGCATCTGTAGTCCATGGTAAACTGTGGAGAGGGGGCGGGGCTGAGCGAGGTTGGAACACTGCCCTCACTGCTTGAGTGGGTGTGGCCATCTCTGCTGTGACTGACCAATGGGCAGGGGAGCATGGGGCCGAGGGCAGGGCCCTCAGAACCCGGCAGGCCCAGTGGGGTGTCACAAGCTTTTACGCCCAGGCCAAAGGGCGCCTTCTTTGTCTGAACAGCTGCCCAAACACTCATCTTTCCACTCAGGCAGCCCTCTTACTTGAAGTGTGTGTGGAACCTGTCTGCGCAGTACACCTCACTGCACAGCTATCCATAGGTCTGGGCATCGTAGATTCTTGCCAGTTGACCGAAGTTCGCAGGCAGATAGGTCCCTGGGACACACGCGGAGAGGCTCCTGCCCGGGCCACACGCCGCCCACTACCCCAGCTCCAGATTGGGGGACGCACAGCAGCCCTGTCTGAGTCCCCTCCCTGTAAAGGGAGTATTGGACCAACACTTCTAGAAAACGGGGTCCTCGCGGGCAACTCATTGGAGGGACGCAAATAAATCTTTGCCGACTTTCTGCTGAAACTTAGGAGCATTCACACCTAAGCCTCTTACAAGGTCAGCTGTTTAGCTAAACATGAGCTCGTGATCGAAATTTACACAATAATGAAGAGATCAGCTACAAGCGGAGACAATCAGCAAAAACAATCAATACCAGAATTAGATTCCCAAGGCCATCAATCAGATGTGGGAATAATCAGGTGCAACGCAGGATATATACAGAAAACTGGAACTGAAACAAGAAACAAGGATGTTTTCAAAGTCTGGTAGGATCTCTCAAACATTTTTAAAGTACATGTCATTGATAAAGCTAAATACTCAAAGGTTGTGTAATACAACAGATTAATCATTGAGAAGAGTGAAATTATGCTGTTTTGAAAACTATGTCAGGTCAGATTTTCTGCCTAATTATATAAGAAGATTTCTCTAAAACATACACATTATTTCAAAGACTTATTGGCTGTGAAATAAGTTAAGGGTATTTCAAATGGCCTGTCTGCATTGAAATGTGCTTTGTAGGGAATCACAGAAAGTCGAGGGGAAAATATGTCAATATATACATTGCTATAGGATGAACTAAGCCTTAAGACAGCAACAATGTAGAGGACCTGACACTTAGAAGCTTACATGTAAGCTGGAATCTTCAAAAGTTCAAGTCTTTATATGTAAAAAGTTTTATTAAAATGAATAACCAAGTGTTTTAATTGACATCAGAAGATAAAACCAATATACCCTGAGAACATAGATAAAAGATAAATAAAGATATGAGCAGAACTTAATAAAATAGCAAACGTATAAAATTGAGGTGATTTAGTAAGTCCAAAGAATATTCTTTGAAAAGATTGAAAAGACACACTTTGATTAAGGACAACAAAAACATAAGTAAAGAATATACAGAAAGAGTCAGAACAATGCTATAGCAGAGAATATATGAAATGCCAGTAAATTTGAACATTTCTGTAAAGGGGACCATTTCCTAGCTCCTAAAGTTTACCAAAACTGACACAAGAGGAAATCATTTAAGGTCATCAGGTCTGCCCTTGGCATTCTCGGAACGACCTGGCCTCAGAATGCAGCATCTGTAGTATATGGTAACCTGCGGAGAGGGGGCGGGGCTGAGGTAGGTTGGAACACTGCCCTCACAGAGGGAGTGAGTGTGGCCATCTCTGCTGTGACTGAACAAAGGGAAAGGGAGCAGGGGGTCCAGGGCAGGGCCCTCAGGTCCCGGCAGGCCCAGTGGGGTGTCACAAGCATTTAGGCCCAGGCCAAAGGGCGCTTTCTTTGTCTGAACAGCTGCCCAAACTCTCACCTTTCCACTCAGGCCGCCCTCTTACTTGAAGTGTGTGTGGAACCTGTCCATGCAGTACACCTCGCTGCACAGCTAACCATAGGTCTGGGCATCGTAGCTTCCTGCCAGTTGACCGAAGTTCACAGGCAGATGGGTCCCTGGGACACACGCGGAGAGACTCCTGCCCGGGCCACAGGCTGCCCACTGCCCCACCCCCAGATCGGGGACCGCAAAGCAGCCCTGTCTAAGTCCCCTGCCTCTAGAGGGAATATTGGACCAACACTTCTAGAAACAGTTGTCCTCCCGGGCAACTAATTGGAGGGACACAAATAAATCTTTGCCGACTTTCTGCTGAAACTTAGGAGCATTCACACCTAAGCCTCTTACAAGGTCAGCTGTTTAGCTAAACATGAGCTCGTGATCGAAATTTACACAATAATGAAGAGATCAGCTACAAGGGGAGACAATCAGCAAAAACAATCAATACCAGAATTAGATTCCCAAGGCCATCCATCAGATGTTGGAATAATCAGGTGCAACGCAGGATATATACATAAAACTGGAACTGAAACAAGAAACAAGGATGTTTTCAAAGTTGGTATGATCTCTAAAACATTTTTAAAGTACATGTCATTGATAAAGCTAAATACTCAAAGTTTGTGTAATACAACAGATTAATCATTGAGAAGAGTGTAATTATGCTGTTTTGAAAACTATGGCAGGTCAGATTTTCTGCCTAATTATATAAGAAGATTTATCTAAAACATACACATTATTTCAAAGACTTATTGGCTGTGAAATAAGTTAAGGGTATTTCAAATGGCTTGTCTGCAATGAAAGGTGCTATGTAGGGAATCACAGAAAGTCGAGGGGAAAATATGTCAATATATACATTGATATAGGTTGAACTAAGCCTTTTGACAGCAACAATGTAGAGGACCTGACCCTTAGAAGCTTACAAGTAAGCTGGAATCTTCAAAAGTTCCAATATTTATAAGTAAAAAGATTTATTAAAATGAATAACCAAGTGTTTTAATTGACATCAGAAGATCAAACCAATAAACCCTGAGAACATAGATAAAATATAAATAAAGATATGAGCAGAATTTAATAAAACAGCAAACGTATAAAATTGAGGTGATTTAGTAAGTCCAAAGAATATTCTTTGAAAAGATTGAGAAGACACACTTTGATTAAGGAAAACAAAAACGTAAGTAAAGAATATCCAGAAAGAGACAGGACAAAGTTATAGCAGAGAATATATGAAAAGCCAGTAAATTTGAATATTTCTGTAAAGGGGACCATTTCCTAGCTCCTAAAGTTTACCAAAACTGACACAAGAGGAAATCATTTAAGGTCATCAGGTCTGCCCTTGGCATTCTTGGAACGCCCTGGCCTCAGAATTCAGCATCTGTAGTCCATGGTAACCTGCGGAGAGGGGGCGGGGCTGAGTGTGGTTGGAACACTGCCCTCACTGAGGGAGTGGGTGTGGCCATCTCTGCTGTGACTGAACAATGGCAGGGTAGCAGGGGTCCCAGGGAAGGGCCCTCAGAGCCCAGCAGGCCCAGTGTGGTGTCACAAGCATTTAGGCCCAGACCAAAGGGCGCCTTCTTTGTCTGAAGAGCTGCCCAAACTCTCACCTTTCCACTCAGGCCGCCCTCTTACTTGAAGTGTGTTTGGAAGCTGTCCACGCAGTACACTTCGCTACACAGCTAACCATAGGTCTGGGCATCGTAGCTTCCTGCCATGTGACCGAAGTTCGCAGGATGATGGGTCCCTGGGACACACACGGAGAGGCTCCTGCCCGGGCCACAGGCCGCCCACTGCCCCAGCCCCAGTTCAGCGGCAGAAAATCAGCCCTGTCTGAGTCTCCTGCCTCTAGAAGGAGTATTGGACCAACACTTCTAGAAAATGGGGTCCTCACGGGCAACTCATTGGAGGGACAGAAATAAATCTTTGCCGACTTTCTGCTGAAACTTAGGAGCGTTCACACCTAAGCCTCTTACAAGGTCAGCTCTTTAGCTAAACATGAGCTCATTATCGAAATTTACACAATAATGAAGTGATCAGCTACAAGGGGAGACAATCAGCAAAAACAATCAATACCAGAATTAGATTCCAAAGGCCATCCATCAGATGTTGGAATAATCAGGTGCAAGGCAGGATATATACATAACACTGGAACTGAAACAAGAAACAAGGGTGTTTTCAAATTCTGGTACGATCTCTAAAACATTTTTAAAGTACATGTCATTGATAAAGCTAAATACTCAAAGGTTGTGTAATACAACAGATTAATCATTGAGAAGAGTGAAATTATGCTGTTTTGAAAATTATGGCAGGTGAGATTTTCTTCCTAATTATATAAGAAGATTTCTCTAAAACATACACATTATTTCAAAGACTTATTGGCTGTGAAATAAGTTAAGGGTATTTCAAATGGCTTGTCTCAATGAAAGGTGCTATGTAGGGAATCACAGAAAGTCGAGGGGAAAATATGTCAATATATACATTGCTATACGTAGAACTAAGCCTTAGGACAGCAACAATGTAGAGGACCTGACACTTAGAAACTTGCAAGTAAGCTGGAATCTTCAAAAGTTCAAATATTTATAAGTAAAAAGATTTATTAAAATGAATAACCAAGTGTTTTAATTGACATCAGAAGATCAAACCAATAGACCATGAGAACATAGATAAAAGATAAATAAAAACATGGGCAGAACTTAATAAAATAGCAAACGTATAAAATTGAGGTGACTTAGTAAGTCCAAAGAATATTCTTTGAAAAGATTGAAAAGACACACTTTGATTAAGGAAAACAAAAACATAAGTAAAGAATATACAGAAAGAGTCAGGACAATGCTATAGCAGAGAATATATGAAATGCCAGTAAATTTGAACATTTCTGTAAAGGGGACCATTTCCTAGCTCCTAAACTTTACCAAAACTGACACAAGAGGAAAACATTTAAGGTCATCAGGTCTGCCCTTGGCATTCTCGGAACGCCCTGGCCTCAGAATGTAGCATCTGTAGTATATGGTAACCTGCGGAGAGGGGGCGGGGCTGAGGTAGGTTGGAACACTGCCCTCACAGAGGGAGTGAGTGTGGCCATCTCTGCTGTGACTGAACAAACGGAAAGGGACCAGGGGTTCCAGGGCAGGGCCCTCAGGTCCCGGCAGGCCCATTGGGGTGTCAAAAGCATTTAGGCCAAGGTCAAAGGGCACTTTCTTTGTCTGAACAGCTGCCCAAACTCTCACCTTTCCACTCAGGCCGCCCTCTTACTTGAAGTGTGTGTGGAACCTGTCCATGCAGTACACCTCGCTGCACAGCTAACCATAGGTCTGGGCATCGTAGCTTCCTGCCAGTTGACTGAAGTTCGCAGGCAGATGGGTCCCTGGGACACACGCGGAGAGACTCCTGCCCGGGCCACAGGCTGCCCACTGCCCCACCCCCAGATCGGGGGCCGCAAAGCAGCCCTGTCTAAGTCCCCTGCCTCTAGAGGGAATATTGGACCAACACTTCTAGAAATAGTTGTCCTACCGGGCAACTAATTGGAGGGACACAAATAAATCTTTGCCGACTTTCTGCTGAAACTTAGGCCCATTCACACCTAAGCCTCTTACAAGGTCAGCTGTTTAGCTAAACATGAGCTCGTGATCGAAATTTACACAATAATTAAGAGATCAGCTACAAGGGGAGACAATCAGCAAAAACAATCAATACCAGAATTAGATTCCCAAGGCCATCCATCAGATGTTGGAATAATCAGGTGCAACGCAGGATATATACATAAAACAGGAACTGAATCAAGAAACAAGGATGTTTTCAAAGTTGGTACGATCTCTAAAACATTTTTAAAGTACATGTCATTGATAAAGCTAAATACTCAATGTTTGTGTAATACAACAGATTAATCATTGAGAAGAGTGTAATTATGCTGTTTTGAAAACTATGGCAGGTCAGATTTTCTGCCTAATTATATAAGAAGATTTATCTAAAACATACACATTATTTCAAAGACTTATTGGCTGTGAAATAAGTTAAGGGTATTTCAAATGGCTTGTCTGCAATGAAAGGTGCTATGTAGGGAATCACAGAAAGTCGAGGGGAAAATATGTCAATATATACATTGCTATAGGTTGAACTAAGCCTTAGGACAGCAACAATGTAGAGGACCTGACCCTTAGAAGCTTACAAGTAAGCTGGAATCTTCAAAAGTTCCAATATTTATAAGTAAAAAGATTTATTAAAATGAATAACCAAGTGTTTTAATTGACATCAGAAGATCAAACCAATAAACCCTGAGAACATAGACAAAAGATAAATAAAGATATGAGCAGAACTTAATACAACAGCAAACGTATAAAATTGAGGTGATTTAGTAAGTCCAAAGAATATTCTTTGAAAAGATTGAGAAGACACACTTTGATTACGGAAAACAAAAACGTAAGTAAAGAATATCCAGAAAGACACAGGACAAAGTTATAGGAGAGAATATATGAAATGCCAGTAAATTTGAATATTTCTGTAAAGGGGACCATTTCCTAGCTCCTAAAGTTTACCAAAACTGACACAAGAGGAAATCATTTAAGGTCATCAGGTCTGCCCTTGGCATTCTCGGAACGCCCTGGCCTCAGAATTCAGCATCTGTAGTCCATGGTAACCTGCGGAGAGGGGGCGGGTCTGAGTGTGGTTGGAACGCTGCCCTCACTGAGGGAGTGGGTGTGGCCATCTCTGCTGTGACTGAACAATGGCAGGGGAGCAGGGGTCCCAGGGAAGGGCCCTCAGAGCCCAGCAGGCCCAGTGTGGTGTCACAAGCATTTAGGCCCAGACAAAAGGGCGCCTTCTTTGTCTGAAGAGCTGCCCAAACTCTCACCTTTCCACTCAGGCCGCCCTCTTACTTGAAGTGTGTTTGGAAGCTGTCCGCGCAGTACACTTCGCTACACAGCTAACCATAGGTCTGGGCATCGTAGCTTCCTGGCAGGTGACCGAAGTTCGCAGGCATATGAGTCCCTGGGACACACGCGGAGAGGCTCCTGCCCGGGCCACAGGCCGCCCACTGCCCCAGCCCCAGATCAGGGGCCGCAAAGCAGCCCTGTCTGAGTCCCCTGCCTCTGGAGGGAGTATTGTACCAACACTTCTAGAAAATGGGGTCCTCACGGGCAACTCATTGGAGGGACAGAAATAAATCTTTGCCGAGTTTCTGCTGAAACTTAGGAGCGTTCACACCTAAGCCTCTTACAAGGTCAGCTCTTTAGCTAAACATGAGCTCATTATCGAAATTTACACAATAATGAAGTGATCAGCTACAAGAGGAGACAATCAGCAAAAACAATCAATACCAGAATTAGATTCCCAAGGCCATCCATCAGATGTTGGAATAATCAGGTGCAAGGCAGGATATATACATAACACTGGAACTGAAACAAGAAACAAGGGTGTTTTCAAATTCTGGTACGATCTCTAAAACATTTTTAAAGTACATGTCATTGATAAAGCTAAATACTCAAAGGTTGTGTAATACAACAGATTAATCATTGAGAAGAGTGAAATTATGCTGTTTTGAAAATTATGGCAGGTGAGATTTTCTTCCTAATTATATAAGAAGATTTCTCTAAAACATACACATTATTTCAAAGACTTATTGGCTGTGAAATAAGTTAAGGGTATTTCAAATGGCTTGTCTCAATGAAAGGTGCTATGTAGGGAATCACAGAAAGTCAAGGGGAAAATATGTCAATATATACATTGCTATACGTAGATCTAAGCCTTAGGACAGCAACAATGTAGAGGACCTGACACTGAGAAACTTGCAAGTGAGCTGGAATCTTCAAAAGTTCAAATATTTATAAGTAAAAAGATTTATTAAAATGAATAACCAAGTGTTTTAATTGACATCAGAAGATCAAACAAATAAACCCTGAGAACATAGATAAAAGATAAATAAAGATATGAGCAGAACTTAATACAACAGCAAACGTATAAAATTGAGGTGATTTAGGAAGTCCAAAGAATATTCTTTGAAAGTTTGAAAAGACACACTTTGATTAAGGAAAACAAAAACATAAGTGAAGAATATACAGAAAGAATCAGGACAATGTTATAGCAGAGAATATATGAAATGCCAGTAAATTTGAACATTTCTGTAAAGGGGACCATTTCCTAGCTCCTAAAGTTTACCAAAACTGACACAAGAGGAAGTCATTTAAGGTCATCATGTCTGCCCTTGGCATTCTCGGAACGCCCTGGCCTCAGAATGCAGCAACTGTAGTCCATGGTAACCTGCGGAGAGGGGGCGGGGCTCAGCGAGGTTGGAACACTGCCCTCACTGAGGGAGTGGGTGTGGCCAGCTCTGCTGTGACTGACAAAGTCCAGGGGAGCATGTGGCCGAGGGCAGGGCCCTCAGTGCCCGGCAGGCCCAGTGGGGTGTCACAAGCTTTTACGCCCAGGCCAAAAGGCGCCTTCTTTGTCTGAACAGCTGCCCAAACACTCATCTTACCACTCAGGCCGCCCTCTTACTTGAAGTGTGTGTGGAACCTGTCCACGCAGTACACCTCGCTGCACAGCTAACCATAGGTCTGGGCATCGTAGATTCCTGCCAGGTGACCGAAGTTCGCAGGCAGATGGGTCCCTGGGACACACGCGGAGAGGCTCCTGCCTGGGACACAGGCCGCCCACTACCCCAGCCCCAGATTGGGGGCCACACAGCAGCCCTGTCTGAGTCCTCTGACTGTAGAGGGAGTATTGGACCAACACATCTAGAAAACGGGGTCCTCGCGGGCAACTCATTGGTGGGACACAAATAAATCTTTGCCGACTTTCTGCTGAAACTTTGGAGCGTTCACACCTAAGCCTCTTACAAGCTCAGCTGTTTAGCTAAACATGATCTCGTGATCGAAATTTACACAATAATGAAGAGATCAGCTACAAGGGGAGAAAATAAGCAAAAACAATCAATACCAGAATTAGATTCCCAAGGCCATCCATCAGATGTTGGAACAATCAGGTGCAAGGCAGGATATATACATAAAACTGGAACTGAAAGAAGAAACAAGGATGTTTTCAAAGTCTAGTACGATCTCTAAAACATTATTAAAGTACATGTCATTGATAAAGCTAAATACTCAAAGGTTGTGTAATACAACAGATTAATCATTGAGAAGAGTGAAATTATGCTGTTTTGAAAACTATGGAAGGTCAGATTTTCTGCCTAATTATATAAGAAGATTTATCTAAAACCTACACATTATTTCAAAGACTTATTGGCTGTGAAATAACTTAAGGGTATTTCAAATGGCTTGTCTGCAATGAAAGGTACTATCTAGGGAATCACAGAAAGTCGAGGGGAAAATATGTCAATATATACATTGCTATATGTTGAACTAAGCCTTGGGACAGCAACAATGTAGAGCACCTGACACTTAGGAACTTGCAAGTAAGCTAGAATCTTCAAAAGTTCAAATCTTTATAAGTAAAAAGATTTATTAAAATGAATAACCAAGTGTTTTAATTGACATCAGAAGATCAAACAAATAAACCCTGAGAACATAGATAAAAGATAAATAAAGATATGAGCAGAACTTAATACAACAGGAAAAGTATAAAATTGAGGTGATTTGGTAAGTCCAAAGAATATTCTTTGAAAAGATTGAAAAGACACACTTTGATTAAGGAAAACAAAAACATAAGTAAAGAATATACAGAAAGAGTCAGGACAATGTTATAGCAGAGAATATATGAAATGACAGTAAATTTGAACATTTCTGTAAAGGGGACCATTTCCTAGCTCCTAAAGTTTACCAAAACTGACACAAGAGGAAGTCATTTAAGGTCATCATGTCTGCCCTTGGCATTCTCGGAACGCCCTGGCCTCAGAATGCAGCAACTGTAGTCCATGGTAACCTGCGGAGAGGGGGCGGGGCTGAGGGAGATTGGAACACTGCCCTCACTGAGGGACTGGGTGTGGCCATCTATGCTGTGACTGAACAAAGGGCAGGGGAGCTTGGGGCCGAGGGCAGGGCCCTCAGAGCCCGGCAGGCCCAGTGGGGTGTCAAAAGCATTTAGGCCCAGGCCAAAGGGCGCCTTCTTTGTCTGAACAGCTGCCCAAACTCTCACCTTTCCACTCAGGCCGCCCTCTTACTTGAAGTGTGTGTGGAACCAGTCCACGCAGTACACCTCGCTGCACAGCTAACCATAGGTCTGGGCATCGTAGCTTCCTGTCAGGTGACCGAAGTTCGCAGGTAGATGGGTCCCTGGGACACACGCGGAGAGGCTCCTGCCCGGGCCACAGGCCGCCCACTACCCCAGCCCCAGATTGAGGCCACAGAGCAGCCCTGTCTGAGTCCCCTCCCTCTAGAGGGAGTATTGGACCAACATTTCTAGAAAACGGAGTCCTCGCGGGCAACTCATTGGAGGGACACAAATAAATCTTTGCCGACTTTCTGCTGAAACTTAGGAGCATTCACACCTAAGCCTCTTACAAGGTCATCTGTTTAGCTAAACATGAGCTCATGATCTAAATTTACACAATAATGAAGAGATCAGCTAAAAGGGGAGACAATCCGCAAAAACAATCAATACCAGAATTAGATTTCCAAGGCCATCCATCAGATGTTGGAATAATCAGGTGAAAGGCAGGATATATACATAAAACTGGAACTGAAATAAGAAACCACATGTTTTCAAAGTCTGGTAGGATCTCTAAAACATTTTTAAAGTACATGTCATTGATAAAGCTAAATACTCAAAGTTTGTGTAATACAACAGATTAATCATTGAGAAGAGTGTAATTATGCTGTTTTGAAAACTATGGCAGGTCAGATTTTCTGCCTAATTATATAAGAAGATTTATCTAAAACATACACATTATTTCAAAGACTTATTGGCTGTGAAATAAGTTAAGGGTATTTCAAATGGCTTGTCTGCAATGAAAGGTGCTATGTAGGGAATCACAGAAAGTCGAGGGGAAAATATGTCAATATATACATTGCTATAGGTTGAACTAAGCTTTAGTACAGCAACAATGTAGAGGACCTGACCCTTAGAAGCTTACATGTAAGCTGGAATCTTCAAAAGTTCCAATATTTATAAGTAAAAAGATTTATTAAAATGAATAACCAAGTGTTTTAATTGACATCAGAAGATCAAACCATAAACCCTGAGAACATAGATAAAAGATAAATAAAGATATGAGCAGAACTTAATACAACAGCAAACGTATAAAATTGAGGTGATTTAGTAAGTCCAAAGAATATTCTTTGAAAAGATTGAGAAGACACACTTTGATTAAGGAAAACAAAAACGTAAGTAAGGAATATCCAGAAAGAGACAGGACAAAGTTATAGCAGAGAATATATGAAATGCCAGTAAATTTGAATATTTCTGTAAAGGGGACCATTTCCTAGCTCCTAAAGTTTACCAAAACTGACACAAGAGGAAATCATTTAAGGTCATCAGGTCTGCCCTTGGCATTCTCGGAACGCCCTGGCCTCAGAATTCAGCATCTGTAGTCCATGGTAACCTGCGGAGAGGGGGCGGGGCTGAGTGTGGTTGGAACACTGCCCTCACTGAGGGAGTGGGTGTGGCCATCTCTGCTGTGACTGAACAATGGCAGGGGAGCAGGGGTCCCAGGGAACGGCCCTCAGAGCCCAGCAGGCCCAGTGTGGTGTCACAAGCATTTAGGCCCAGACCAAAGGGCGCCTTCTTTGTCTGAAGAGCTGCCCAAACTCTCACCTTTCCACTCAGGCCGCCCTCCTACTTGAAGTGTGTTCGGAAGCTGTCCGCGCAGTACACTTCGCTACACAGCTAACCATATGTCTGGGCATCGTAGCTTCCTGGCAGGTGACCGAATTTCGCAGGCATATGAGTCCCTGGGACACACGCGGAGAGGCTCCTGCCCGGGCCACAGGCCGCCCACTGCCACAGCCCCAGATCAGGGGCCGCAAAGCAGCCCTGTCTGAGTCCCCTGCCTCTGGAGGGAGTATTGTACCAACACTTCTAGAAATAGGTGTCGTCGCGGGCAACTCATTGGAGGGACACAAATAAATCTTTGCCGACTTTCTGCTGAAACTTAGGAGCGTTCACACCTAAGCCTCTTACAAGGTCAGCTGTTTAGCTAAACATGAGCTCATGATCTAAATTTACACAATAATGAAGAGATCAGCTACAAGGGGAGACAATCAGCAAAAACAATCAATACCAGAATTAGATTCCCAAGGCCATCCATCAGATGTTGGAATAATCAGGTGCAAAGCAGGATATATACATAAAACTGGAACTGAAACAAGAAACAAGGATGTTTTCAAAGTCTGGTACGATCTCTAAAACATTTTTAAAGTACATGTCATTGATAAAGCTAAATACTCAAAGGTTGTGTAATCCAACAGATTAATCATTGAGAAGAGTGAAATTATGCTGTTTCGAAAACTATGGCAGGTCAAATTTTCTGCCTAATTATATAAGAAGATTTATCTAAAACATACACATTATTTCAAAGACTTATTGGCTGTGAAATAAGTTAAGGGTATTTCAAATGGCTTGTCTGCAATGAAAGGTGCTATGTAGGGAATCACAGAAAGTCGAGGGGAAAATGTGTCAATATATACATTGCTATAGGTGAACTAAGCCTTAGGACAGCAACAATGTAGAGGACCTGATCCTTAGAAGCTTACAAGTAAGCTGGAATCTTCAAAAATTACAATTTTTATAAGTAAAAATATTTATTAAAATGAATAACCAAGTGTTTTAATTGACATCAGAAGATCAAACCAATAAACCCTGAGAACATAGATAAAAGATAAATAAAGATATGAGCAGAACTTAATACAACAGCAAACGTATAAAATTGAGGTGATTTAGTAAGTCCAAAGAATATTCTTTGAAAAGATTGAAAAGACACACTTTGATTAACGAAAACAAAAACATAAGTGAAGAATATACAGAAAGAATCAGGACAATGTTATAGCAGAGAATATATGAAATGCCAGTAAATTTGAACATTTCTGTAAAGGGGACCATTTCCTAGCTCCTAAAGTTTACCAAAACTGACACAAGAGGAAGTCATTTAAGGTCATCATGTCTGCCCTTGGCATTCTCGGAATGCCCTGGCCTCAGAATGCAGCAACTGTAGTCCATGGTAACCTGAGGAGATGGGGCGGGGCTGAGGCAGGTTGGAACACTGCCCTCACTGAGGGAGTGGGTGTGGCCAACTGTGCTGTGACTGAACAAATGGAAGGGTAGCATGGGGCGGAGGGCAGGGCCGTCAGATCCCGGCAGGCCCAGTGGGGTGTCACAAGCATTTAGGCCCAGGCCAAAGGGCGCCTTCTTTGTCTGAACAGCTGCCCAAACTCTCACCTTTCCACTCAGGCCGCCCTCTTACTTGAAGTGTGTGTGGAACCTCTCCACGCAGTACACCTCGCTGCACAGCTAACCATAGGTCTGGGCATCGTAGCTTCCTGCCAGGTGACCGATGTTCGCAGGTAGATCGGTCCCTGGGACACACGCGGAGAGGCTCCTGCCCGGGCCACAGGCCGCCCACTACCCCAGCCCCAGATTGGTGCCGCACAGCAGCCCTGTCTGAGTCCCCTCCCTCTAGAGGGAGTATTTAAACAACACTTCTAGAAAACGGAGTCCTCGCGCGCAACTCATTGGAGGGACACAAATTAATCTTTGCCGACTTTCTGCTGAAACTTAGGAGCATTCACACCTAAGCCTCTTACACGGTCAGCTGTTTAGCTAAACATGAGCTCATGATCTAAATTTACACAATAATGAAGAGATCAGCTACAAGGGGAGACAATCAGCAAAAACAATCAATACCAGAATTAGATTCCCAAGGCCATCCATCAGAAGTTGGAATAATCAGGTGCAACGCAGGATATATACATAAAACTGGAACTGAAACAAGAAACAAGGATGTTTTCAAAGTCTGGTAGGATCTCTAAAACATTATTAAAGTACATGTCATTGATAAAGCTAAATACTCAAAGGTTGTGTAATACAACAGATTAATCATTGAGAAGAGTGAAATTATGCTGTTTTGAAAACTATCGCAGGTCAGATTTGTGCTTAATTATATAAGAAGTTTTCTATAAAACATACACATTATTTCAAAGACTTATTGGCTGTGAAATAAGTTAAGGGTATTTCAAATGGCTTGTCTGCATTGAAAGGTGCTTTGTAGGGAATCACAGAAAGTCGAGGGGAAAATATGTCAATATATACATTGCTATAGGTTGAACTAAGCCTTAAGACAGCAACAATATAGAGGACCTGACTTTTAGTAACTTACAAGTAAGCTGGAATCTTCAAAAGTTCAAGTATTTATATGTAAAAATATTTATTAAAATGAATAACCAAGTATTTTAATTGACACCAGAAGATCAAACAAATAAACCCTGAGAACATAGATAAAAGATAAATAAAGATATGAGCAGAACTTAATACAACAGCAAACGTATAAAATTGGGGTGATTTAGTAAGTCCAAAGAATATTCTTTGAAAAGATTGAAAAGACACACTTTGATTAAGGAAAACAAAAACGTAAGTAAAGAATATCCAGAAAGAGACAGGACAAAGTTATAGCAGAGAATATATGAAATGCCAGTAAATTTGAATATTTCTGTAAAGGGGACCATTTCCTAGCTCCTAAAGTTTACCAAAACTGACACAAGAGGAAATCATTTAAGGTCATCAGGTCTGCCCTTGGCATTCTCGGAACGCCCTGGCCTCAGAATTCAGCATCTGTAGTCCATGGTAACCTGCGGAGAGGGGGCGGGTCTGAGTGTGGTTGGAACGCTGCCCTCACTGAGGGAGTGGGTGTGGCCATCTCTGCTGTGACTGAACAATGGCAGGGGAGCAGGGGTCCCAGGGAAGGGCCCTCAGAGCCCAGCAGGCCCAGTGTGGTGTCACAAGCATTTAGGCCCAGACCAAAGGGCGCCTTCTTTGTCTGAAGAGCTGCCCAAACTCTCACCTTTCCACTCAGGCTGCCCTCTTACTTGAAGTGTGTTTGGAAGCTGTCCGCGCAGTACACTTCGCTACACAGCTAACCATAGGTCTGGGCATCGTAGCTTCCTGGCAGGTGACCGAAGTTCGCAGGCATATGAGTCCCTGGGACACACGCGGAGAGGCTCCTGCCCGGGCCACAGGCCGCCCACTGCCCCAGCCCCAGATCAGGGGCCGCAAAGCAGCCCTGTCTGAGTCCCCTGCCTCTGGAGGGAGTATTGTACCAACACTTCTAGAAATAGGTGTCGTCGCGGGCAACTCATTGGAGGGACACATATAAATCTTTGCCGACTTTCTGCTGAAACTTAGGAGCGTTCACACCTAAGCCACTTACAAGGTCAGCTGTTTAGCTAAACATGAGCTCATGATCTAAATTTACACAATAATGAAGAGATCAGCTACAAGGGGAGACAATCAGCAAAAACAATCAATACCAGAATTAGATTCCCAAGGCCATCCATCAGATGTTGGAATAATCAGGTGCAAGGCAGGATATATACATAAAACTGGAACTGAAACAAGAAACAAGGATGTTTTCAAAGTCTGGTACGATCTCTAAAACATTTTTAAAGTACATGTCATTGATAAAGCTAAATACTCAAAGGTTGTGTAATCCAACAGATTAATCATTGAGAAGAGTGAAATTATGCTGTTTTGAAAACTATGGCAGGTCAGATTTTCTGCCTAATTATATAAGAAGATTTATCTAAAACATACACATTATTTCAAAGAATTATTGGCTGTGAAATAAGTTAAGGGTATTTCAAATGGCTTGTCTGCAATGAAAGGTGCTATGTAGGGAATCACAGAAAGTCGAGGGGAAAATATGTCAATATATACATTGCTATAGGTTGAACTAAGCCTTAGGACAGCAACAATGTAGAGGACCTGACCCTTAGAAGCTTACAAGTAAGCTGGAATCTTCAAAAGTTACAATTTTTATAAGTAAAAATATTTATTAAAATGAATAACCAAGTGTTTTAATTGACATCAGAAGATCAAACCAATAAACCCTGAGAACATAGATAAAAGAAAAATAAAGATATGAGGAGAACTTAATACAACAGCAAACGTATAAAATTGAGGTGCTTTAGTAAGTCCAAAGAATATTCTTTGAAAAGATTTAAAAGACACACTTTGAGTAAGGAAAACAAAAACATAAGTAAAGAATATATAGAAAGAGTCAGGACAATGTTATAGCAAAGAATATATGAAATGCCAGTAAATTTGAATATTTCTGTAAAGGGGACCATTTCCTAGCTCCTAAAGTTTACCAAAACTGAGACAAGAGGAAATCATTTAAGGTCCTCATGCCTGCCCTTGTCATTCTGAGAACAACCTGGCCTCAGAATGCAGCATCTGTAGTCCATGGTAACCTGCGGAGGGGGGGCGGGGCTGAGGGAGTTTGGAACACTGCCCTCACTGAGGGAGTGGGTGTGGCCATCTCTGCTGTGACTGAACAAAGTGCAGGGGAGCAGGGGTCCCAGGGAAGGGCACTCAGAGCCCAGCAGGCCCAGTGTGGTTTCACAAGAATTTAGGCCCAGGCCAAAGGGTGCCTTCTTTGCCTGAACAGCTGCCCAAACTCTCACCTTTCCACTCAGGCCACCCTCTTTCTTGAAGTGTGTGTGGAAGCTGTCCGCGCAGTACACCTCGCTGCACAGCTAACCATAGGACTGGGCATCGTAGCTTCCTGCCAGGTGACCGAAGTTCGCAGGAAGATGGGTCCCTGGGACACACACGGAGAGGCTCCTGCCGGGGCCACAGGCCGCCCACTGCCCCAGCCCCAGTTCAGCGGCCGAAAATCAGCCCTGTCTGAGTCTCCTGCCTCTAGAAGGAGTATTGGACCAACACTTCTAGAAAATGGGGTCCTCACGGGCAACTCATTGGAGGGACAGAAATAAATCTTTGCCGACTTTCTGCTGAAACTTAGGAGCGTTCACACCTAAGCCTCTTACAAGGTCAGCTCTTTAGCTAAACATGAGCTCATTATCGAAATTTACACAATAATGAAGTGATCAGCTACAAGGGGAGACAATCAGCAAAAACAATCAATACCAGAATTAGATTCCCAAGGCCATCCATCAGATGTTGGAATAATCAGGTGCAAGGCAGGATATATACATAACACTGGAACTGAAACAAGAAACAAGGGTGTTTTCAAATTCTGGTACGATCTCTAAAACATTTTTAAAGTACATGTCATTGATAAAGCTAAATACTCAAAGGTTGTGTAATACAACAGATTAATCATTGAGAAGAGTGAAATTATGCTGTTTTGAAAATTATGGCAGGTGAGATTTTCTTCCTAATTATATAAGAAGATTTCTCTAAAACATACACATTATTTCAAAGACTTATTGGCTGTGAAATAAGTTAAGGGTATTTCAAATGGCTTGTCTCAATGAAAGGTGCTATGTAGGGAATCACAGAAAGTCGAGGGGAAAATATGTCAATATATACATTGCTATACGTAGAACTAAGCCTTAGGACAGCAACAATGTAGAGGACCTGACACTTAGAAACTTGCAAGTAAGCTGGAATCTTCAAAAGTTCAAATATTTATAAGTAAAAAGATTTATTAAAATGAATAACCAAGTGTTTTAATTGACATCAGAAGATCAAACAAATAAACCCTGAGAACATAGATAAAAGATAAATAAAGATATGAGCAGAACTTAATACAACAGCAAACGTATAAAATTGAGGTGATTTAGGAAGTCCAAAGAATATTCTTTGAAAGTTAGAAAAGACACACTTTGATTAAGGAAAACAAAAACATAAGTGAAGAATATACAGAAAGAATCAGGACAATGTTATAGCAGAGAATATATGAAATGCCAGTAAATTTGAACATTTCTGTAAAGGGGACCATTTCCTAGCTCCTAAAGTTTACCAAAACTGACACAAGAGGAAGTCATTTAAGGTCATCATGTCTGCCCTTGGCATTCTCGGAACGCCCTGGCCTCAGAATGCAGCAACTGTAGTCCATGGTAACCTGCGGAGAGGGGGCGGGGCTCAGCGAGGTTGGAACACTGCCCTCACTGAGGGAGTGGGTGTGGCCAGCTCTGCTGTGACTGACAAAGTCCAGGGGAGCATGTGGCCGAGGGCAGGGCCCTCAGTGCCCGGCAGGCCCAGTGGGGTGTCACAAGCTTTTACGCCCAGGCCAAAAGGCGCCTTCTTTGTCTGAACAGCTGCCCAAACACTCATCTTACCACTCAGGCCGCCCTCTTACTTGAAGTGTGTGTGGAACCTGTCCACACAGTACACCTCGCTGCACAGCTAACCATAGGTCTGGGCATCGTAGATTCCTGCCAGGTGACCGAAGTTCGCAGGCAGATGGGTCCATGGGACACACGCGGAGAGGCTCCTGCCTGGGCCACAGGCCGCTCACTACCCCAGCCCCAGATTGGGGGCCACACAGCAGCCCTGTCTGAGTCCTCTGACTGTAGAGGGAGTATTGGACCAACACATCTAGAAAACGGGGTCCTCGCGGGCAACTCATTGGAGGGACACAAATAAATCTTTGCCGACTTTCTGCTGAAACTTTGGAGCGTTCACACCTAAGCCTCTTACAAGCTCAGCTGTTTAGCTAAACATGATCTCGTGATCGAAATTTACTCAATAATGAAGAGATCAGCTACAAGGGAAGAAAATAAGCAAAAACAATCAATACCAGAATTAGATTCCCAAGGCCATCCATCAGATGTTGGAACAATCAGGTGCAAGGCAGGATATATACATAAAACTGGAACTGAAAGAAGAAACAAGGATGTTTTCAAAGTCTAGTACGATCTCTAAAACATTTTTAAAGTACATGTCATTGATAAAGCTAACTACTCAAAGGTTGTGTAATACAACAGATTAATCATTGAGAAGAGTGAAATTATGCTGTTTTGAAAACTATGGCAGGTCAGATTTTCTGCCTAATTATATAAGAAGATTTATCTAAAACATACACATTATTTCAAAGACTTATTGGCTGTGAAATAAGTTAAGGGTATTTCAAATGGCTTGTCTGCAATGAAAGGTACTATCTAGGGAATCACAGAAAGTCGAGGGGAAAATATGTCAATATATACATTGCTATATGTTGAACTAAGCCTTAGGACAGCAACAATGTAGAGCACCTGACACTTAGGAACTTGCAAGTAAGCTAGAATCTTCAAAAGTTCAAATCTTTATAAGTAAAAAGATTTATTAAAATGAATAACCAAGTGTTTTAATTGACATCAGAAGATCAAACAAATAAACCCTGAGAACATAGATAAAAGATAAATAAAGATATGAGCAGAACTTAATACAACAGCAAACGTATAAAATTGAGGTGATTTGGTAAGTCCAAAGAATATTCTTTGAAAAGATTGAAAAGACACACTTTGATTAAGGAAAACAAAAACATAAGTAAAGAATATACAGAAAGAGTCAGGACAATGTTATAGCAGAGAATATATGAAATGCCAGTAAATTTGAACATTTCTGTAAAGGGGACCATTTCCTACCTCCTAAAGTTTACCAAAACTGACACAAGAGGAAGTCATTTAAGGTCATCATGTCTGCCCTTGGCATTCTCGGAACGCCCTGGCCTCAGAATGCAGCAACTGTAGTCCATGGTAACCTGAGGAGAGGGGGCGGGGCTGAGGCAGGTTGGAACACTGCCCTCACTGAGGGAGTGGGTGTGGCCAACTCTGCTGTGACTGAACAAAGGGAAGGGGAGCATGGGGCCGAGGGCAGGGCCGTCAGAGCCCGGCAGGCCCTGTGGTGTGTCACAAGCATTTAGGCCCAGGCCAAAGGGCGCCTTCTTTGTCTGAACAGCTGCCCAAACTCTCACCTTTCCACTCAGGCCGCCCTCTTACTTGAAGTGTGTGTGGAACCTCTCCACGCAGTACACCTCGCTGCACAGCTAACCATAGGTCTGGGCATCGTAGCTTCCTGCCAGGTGACCGATGTTCGCAGGTAGATCGGTCCCTGGGACACACGCGGAGAGGCTCCTGCCCGGGCCACAGGCCGCCCACTACCCCAGCCCCAGATTGGTGCCGCACAGCAGCCCTGTCTGAGTCCCCTCCCTCTAGAGGGAGTATTTAAACAACACTTCTAGAAAACGGAGTCCTCGCGCGCAACTCATTGGAGGGACACAAATTAATCTTTGCCGACTTTCTGCTGAAACTTAGGAGCATTCACACCTAAGCCTCTTACACGGTCAGCTGTTTAGCTAAACATGAGCTCATGATCTAAATTTACACAATAATGAAGAGATCAGCTACAAGGGGAGACAATCAGCAAAAACAATCAATACCAGAATTAGATTCCCAAGGCCATCCATCAGAAGTTGGAATAATCAGGTGCAACGCAGGATATATACATAAAACTGGAACTGAAACAAGAAACAAGGATGTTTTCAAAGTCTGGTAGGATCTCTAAAACATTATTAAAGTACATGTCATTGATAAAGCTAAATACTCAAAGGTTGTGTAATACAACAGATTAATCATTGAGAAGAGTGAAATTATGCTGTTTTGAAAACTATGGCAGGTCAGATTTTCTGCCTAATTATATAAGAAGATTTATCTAAAACATACACATTATTTCAAAGACTTATTGGCTGTGAAATAAGTTAAGGGTATTTCAAATGGCTTGTCTGCAATGAAAGGTGCTATGTAGGGAATCACAGAAAGTCGAGGGGAAAATATGTCAATATATACATTGCTATAGGTTAAACTAAGCCTTAGGACAGCAACAATGTAGAGGACCTGACCCTTAGAAGCTTACAAGTAAGCTGGAATCTTCAAAAGTTCCAATATTTATAAGTAAAAAGATTTATTAAAATGAATAACCAAGTGTTTTAATTGACATCAGAAGATCAAACCAATAAACCCTGAGAACATAGATAAAAGATAAATAAAGATTTGAGCAGAACTTAATACAACAGCAAACGTATAAAATTGAGGTGATTTAGTAAGTCCAAAGAATATTCTTTGAAATGATTGAGAAGACACACTTTGATTAAGGAAAACAAAAACGTAAGTAAAGAATATCCAGAAAGAGACAGGACAAAGTTATAGCAGAGAATATATGAAATGCCAGTAAATTTGAATATTTCTGTAAAGGGGACCATTTCCTAGCTCCTAAAGTTTACCAAAACTGACACAAGAGGAAATCATTTAAGGTCATCAGGTCTGCCCTTGGCATTCTCGGAACGCCCTGGCCTCAGAATTCAGCATCTGTAGTCCATGGTAACCTGCGGAGAGGGGGCGGGGCTGAGTGTGGTTGGAACACTGCCCTCACTGAGGGAGTGGGTGTGGCCATCTCTGCTGTGACTGAACAATGGCAGGGGAGCAGGGGTCCCAGGGAACGGCCCTCAGAGCCCAGCAGGCCCAGTGTGGTGTCACAAGCATTTAGGCCCAGACCAAAGGGCGCCTTCTTTGTCTGAAGAGCTGCCCAAACTCTCACCTTTCCACTCAGGCCGCCCTCCTACTTGAAGTGTGTTTGGAAGCTGTCCGCGCAGTACACGTCGCTACACAGCTAACCATAGGTCTGGGCATCGTAGCTTCCTGGCAGGTGACCGAAGTTCGCAGGCATATGAGTCCCTGGGACACACGCGGAGAGGCTCCTGCCCGGGCCACAGGCCGCCCACTGCCCCAGCCCCAGATCAGGGGCCGCAAAGCAGCCCTGTCTGAGTCCCCTGCCTCTGGAGGGAGTATTGTACCAACACTTCTAGAAATAGGTGTCGTCGCGGGCAACTCATTGGAGGGACACAAATAAATCTTTGCCGACTTTCTGCTGAAACTTAGGAGCGTTCACACCTAAGCCTCTTACAAGGTCAGCTGTTTAGCTAAACATGAGCTCATGATCTAAATTTACACAATAATGAAGAGATCAGCTACAAGGGGAGACAATCAGCAAAAACAATCAATACCAGAATTAGATTCCCAAGGCCATCCATCAGATGTTGGAATAATCAGGTGCAAGGCAGGATATATACATAAAACTGGAACTGAAACAAGAAACAAGGATGTTTTCAAAGTCTGGTACGATCTCTAAAACATTTTTAAAGTACATGTCATTGATAAAGCTAAATACTCAAAGGTTGTGTAATCCAACAGATTAATCATTGAGAAGAGTGAAATTATGCTGTTTCTAAAACTATGGCTGGTCAGATTTTCTGCCTAATTATATAAGAAGATTTATCTAAAACATACACATTATTTCAAAGACTTATTGGCTGTGAAATAAGTTAAGGGTATTTCAAATGGCTTTTCTGCAATGAAAGGTGCTATGTAGGGAATCACAGAAAGTCGAGGGGAAAATGTGTCAATATATACATTGCTATAGGTGAACTAAGCCTTAGGACAGCAACAATGTAGAGGACCTGACCCTTAGAAGCTTACAAGTAAGCTGGAATCTTCAAAAGTTACAATTTTTATAAGTAAAAATATTTATTAAAATGAATAACCAAGTGTTTTAATTGACATCAGAAGATCAAACCAATATACCCTGAGAACATAGATAAAAGAAAAATAAAGATATGAGCAGAACTTAATACAACAGCAAACGTATAAAATTGAGGTGATTTAGTAAGTCCAAAGAATATTCTTTGAAAAGATTTAAAAGACACATTTTGAGTAAGGAAAACAAAAACATAAGTAAAGAATATATAGAAAGAGTCAGGACAATGTTATAGCAAAGAATATATGAAATGCCAGTAAATTTGAATATTTCTGTAAAGGGGACCATTTCCTAGCTCCTAAAGTTTACCAAAACTGAGATAAGAGGAAATCATTTAAGGTCCTCATGCCTGCCCTTGTCATTCTGAGAACTCCCTGGCCTCAGAATGCAGCATCTGTAGTCCATGGTAACCTGCGGAGGGGGGGCGGGGCTGAGGGAGTTTGGAACACTGCCCTCACTGAGGGAGTGGGTGTGGCCATCTCTGCTGTGACTGAACAAAGTGCAGGGGAGCAGGGGTCCCAGGAAAGGGCACTCAGAGCCCAGCAGGCCCAGTGTGGTTTCACAAGCATTTAGGCCCAGGCCAAAGGGTGCCTTCATTGCCTGAACAGCTGCCCAAACTCTCACCTTTCCACTCAGGCCACCCTCTTTCTTGAAGTGTGTGTGGAAGCTGTCCGCACAGTACACCTCGCTGCACAGCTAACCATAGGACTGGGCATCATAGCTTCCTGCCAGGTGACCGAAGTTCGCAGGAAGATGGGTCCCTGGGACCCACACGGAGAGGCTCCTGCCCGGGCCACAGGCCGCCCACTGCCCCAGCCCCAGTTCAGTGGCCGAAAACCAGCCCTGTCTGAGTCTCCTGCCTCTAGAAGGAGTATTGGACCAACACTTCTAGAAAATGGGGTCCTCACGGGCAACTCATTGGAGGGACAGAAATAAATCTTTGCCGACTTTCTGCTGAAACTTAGAAGCGGTCACACCTAAGCCTCTTACAAGGTCAGCTCTTTAGCTAAACATGAGCTCATTATCGAAATTTACACAATAATGAAGTGATCAGCTACAAGGGGAGACAATCAGCAAAAACAATCAATACCAGAATTAGATTCCCAAGGCCATCCTTCAGATGTTGGAATAATCAGGTGCAAGGCAGGATATATACATAACACTGGAACTGAAACAAGAAACAAGGGTGTTTTCAAATTCTGGTACGATCTCTAAAACATTTTTAAAGTACATGTCATTGATAAAGCTAAATACTCAAAGGTTGTGTAATCCAACAGATTAATCATTGAGAAGAGTGAAATTATGCTGTTTTGAAAATTATGGCAGGTCAGATTTTCTGCCTAATTATATAAGAAGATTTCTCTAAAACATACACATTATTTCAAAGACTTATTGGCTGTGAAATAAGTTAGGGTATTTCAAATGGCTTGTCTGCAATGAAAGGTGCTATGTAGGGAATCACAGAAAGTCGAGGGGAAAATATGTCAATATATACATTGCTATACGTAGAACTAAGCCTTAGGACAGCAACAATGTAGAGGACCTGACACTTAGAAACTTGCAAGTAAGCTGGAATCTTCAAAAGTTCAAATCTTTATAAGTAAAAAGATTTATTAAATGAATAACCAAGTGTTTTAATTGACATCAGAAGATCAAACCAATAAACCCTGAGAACATAGATAAAAGATAAATAAAGATATGAGCAGAACTTAATACAACAGCAAACGTATAAAATTGAGGTGATTTAGTAAGTCCAAAGAATATTCTTTGAAAAGATTGAAAAGACACACTTTGATTAAGGAAAACAAAAACGTAAGTAAAGAATATAAAGAAAGAGTCAGGACAAAGTTATAGCAGAGAATATATGAAATGCCAGTAAATTTGAACATTTCTGTAAAGGGGACCATTTCCTAGCTCCTAAAGTTTACCAAAACTGACACATGAGGATATCATTTAAGGTCATCATGTCTGCCCTTGGCATGCTCGGAACGCCCTGGCCTCAGAATGCAGCATCTGTAGTCCATGGTAACCAGCGGAGAGGGGGCGGGGCTCAGCGAGGTTGGAACACTGCCCTCACTGAGGGAGTGGGTGTGGCCAGCTCTGCTGTGACTGAAAAAGGCCAGGGGAGCATGTGGCCGAGGGCAGGGCCCTCAGTGCCCGGCAGGCCCAGTGGGGTGTCACAAGCTTTTACGCCCAGGCCAAAGGGCGCCTTCTTTGTCTGAACAGCTGCCCAAACACTCATCTTACCACTCAGGCCGCCCTCTTACTTGAAGTGTGTGTGGAACCTGTTCACGCAGTACACCTCGCTGCACAGCTAACCATAGGTCTGGGCATCGTAGATTCCTGCCAGGTGACCGAAGTTCGCAGGCAGATGTGTCCCAGGGACACACGTGGAGAGGCTCCTGCCTGGGCCACAGGCCGCCCACTACCCCAGCCCCAGATTGGGGGCCACACAGCAGCCCTGTCTGAGTCCTCTGCCTGTAGAGGGAGTATTGGACCAACACATCTAGAAAACGGGGTCCTCGCGGGCAACTCATTGGAGGGACACAAATAAATCTTTGCCGACTTTCTGCTGAAACTTTGTAGCGTTCACACCTAAGCCTCTTACAAGCTCAGCTGTTTAGCTAAACATGAGCTCGTGATCGAAATTTACACAATAATGAAGAGATCAGCTAAAAGAGGAGAAAATCAGCAAAAACAATCAATACCAGAATTAGATTCCCAAGGCCATCCATCAGATGTTGGAACAATCAGGTGCAAGGCAGGATATATACATAAAACTGGAACTGAAAGAAGAAACAAGGATGTTTTCAAAGTCTAGTACGATCTCTAAAACATTTTTAAAGTACATGTCATTGATAAAGCTAAATACTCAAAGGTTGTGTAATACAACAGATTAATCATTGAGAAGAGTGAAATTATGCTGTTTTGAAAACTATGGCAGGTCAGATTTTCTGCCTAATTATATAAGAAGATTTATCTAAAACCTACACATTATTTCAAAGACTTATTGGCTGTGAAATAAGTTATGGGTATTTCAAATAGCTTGTCTGCAAAGAAAGGTGCTATGTAGGGAATCACAGAAAGTCGAGGGGAAAATATGTCAATATATACATTGCTATATGTTGAACTAAGCCTTAGGACAGCAACAATGTAGAGCACCTGACACTTAGAAACTTGCAAGTAAGCTAGAATCTTCAAAAGTTCAAATCTTTATAAGTAAAAAGATTTATTAAAATGAATAACCAAGTGTTTTAATTGACATCAGAAGATCAAACCAATAAACCCTGAGAACATAGATAAAAGATAAATAAAGATATGAGCAGAACTTAATACAACAGGAAAAGTATAAAATTAAGGTGATTTGGTAAGTCCAAAGAATATTCTTTGAAAAGATTGAAAAGACACACTTTGATTAAGGAAAACAAAAACATAAGTAAAGAATATACAGAAAGAGTCAGGACAATGTTATAGCAGAGAATATATGAAATGACAGTAAATTTGAACATTTCTGTAAAGGGGACCATTTCCTAGCTCCTAAAGTTTACCAAAACTGACACAAGAGGAAGTCATTTAAGGTCATCATGTCTGCCCTTGGCATTCTCAGAAAGCCCTGGCCTCAGAATGCAGCAACTGTAGTCCATGGTAACCTGCGGAGAGGCGGCGGGGCTGAGGGAGGTTGGAACACTGCCCTCACTGAGGGACTGGGTGTGGCCATCTATGCTGTGACTGAACAAAGGGCAGGGGAGCTTGGGGCCGAGGGCAGGGCCCTCAGAGCCCGGCAGGCCCAGTGGGGTGTCACAAGCATTTAGGCACAGGCCAAAGGGCGCCTTCTTTGTCTGAACAGCTGCCCAAACTCTCACCTTTCCACTCAGGCCGCCCTCTTACTTGAAGTGTGTGTGGAACCAGTCCACGCAGTACACCTCGATGCACAGCTAACCATAGGTCTGGGCATCGTAGCTTCCTGTCAGGTGACCAAAGATCGCAGGTAGATGGGTCCCTGGGACACACGCGGAGAGGCTCCTGCCCGGGCCACAGGCCGCCCACTACACCAGCCCCAGATTGAGGCCACAGAGCAGCCCTGTCTGAGTCCCCCCCCTCTAGAGGGAGTATTGGACCAACATTTCTAGAAAACGGAGTCCTCGCGGGCAACTCATTGGAGGGACACAAATAAATCTTTGCCGACTTTCTGCTGAAACTTAGGAGCATTCACACCTAAGCCTCTTACAAGGTCATCTGTTTAGCTAAACATGAGCTCATGATCTAAATTTACACAATAATGAAGAGATCAGCTAAAAGGGGAGACAATCCGCAAAAACAATCAATACCAGAATTAGATTTCCAAGGCCATCTATCAGATGTTGGAATAATCAGGTGCAAGGCAGGATATATACATAAAACTGGAACTGAAATAAGAAACCAGGATGTTTTCAAAGTCTGGTAGGATCTCTAAAACATTTTTAAAGTACATGTCATTGATAAAGCTAAATACTAAAAGTTTGTGTAATACAACAGATTAATCATTGAGAAGAGTGAAATTATGCTGTTTTGAAAACTATGGCAGGTCAGATTTTCTGCCTAATTATATAAGAAGATTTATCTAAAACATACACATTATTTCAAAGACTTATTGGCTGTGAAATAAGTTAAGGGTATTTCAAATGGCTTGTCTGCAATGAAAGGTGCTATGTAGGGAATCACAGAAAGTCGAGGGGAAAATATGTCAATATATACATTGCTATAGGTTGAACTAAGCCTTAGGACAGCAACAATGTAGAGGACCATACCCTTAGAAGCTTACAAGTAAGCTGGAATCTTCAAAAGTTCCAATATTTATAAGTAAAAAGATTTATTAAAATGAATAACCAAGTGTTTTAATTGACATAAGAAGATCAAACCAATAAACCCTGAGAACATAGATAAAAGATAAATAAAGATATGAGCAGAACTTAATACAACAGCAAACGTATAAAATTGAGGTGATTTAGTAAGTCCAAAGAATATTCTTTGAAAAGATTGAAAAGACACACTTTGATTAAGGAAAACAAAAACGTAAGTAAAGAATATCCAGAAAGAGACAGGACAAAGTTATAGCAGAGAATATATGAAATGCCAGTAAATTTGAATATTTCTGTAAAGGGGACCATTTCCTAGCTCCTAAAGTTTACCAAAACTGACACAAGAGGAAATCATTTAAGGTCATCAGGTCTGCCCTTGGCATTCTCGGAACGCCCTGGCCTCAGAATTCAGCATCTGTAGTCCATGGTAACCTGCGGAGAAGGGGCGGGGCTGAGTGTGGTTGGAACACTGCCCTCACTGAGGGAGTGGGTGTGGCCATCTCTGCTGTGACTGAACAATGGCAGGGGAGCATGGGTCCCAGGGAAGGGCCCTCAGAGCCCAGCAGGCCCAGTGTGGTGTCACAAGCATTTAGGCCCAGACCAAAGGGCGCCTTCTTTGTCTGAACAGCTGCCCAAACTCTCACCTTTCCACTCAGGCCGCCCTCTTACTTGAAGTGTGTTTGGAAGCTGTCCGCGCAGTACACTTCGCTACACAGCTAACCATAGGTCTGGGCATCGCAGCTTCCTGGCAGGTGACCGAAGTTCGCAGGCATATGAGTCCCTGGGACACACGTGGAGAGGCTCCTGCCCGGGCCACAGGCCGCCCACTGCCCCAGCCCCAGATCAGCGGCCGCAAAGCAGCCCTGTCTGAGTCCCCTGCCTCTGGAGGGAGTATTGTACCAACACTTCTAGAAATAGGTGTCGTCGCGGGCAACTCATTGGAGGGACACAAATAAATCTTTGCCGACTTTCTGCTGAAACTTAGGAATGTTCACACCTAAGCCTCTTACAAGGTCAGCTGTTTAGCTAAACATGAGCTCATGATCTAAATTTACACAATAATGAAGAGATCAGCTACAAGGGGAGACAATCAGCAAAAACAATCAATACCAGAATTAGATTCCCAAGGCCATCCATCAGATGTTGGAATAATCAGGTGCAAGGCAGGATATATACATAAAACTGGAACTGAAACAAGAAACAAGGATGTTTTCAAAGTCTGGTACGATCTCTAAAACATTTTTAAAGTACATGTCATTGATAAAGCTAAATACTCAAAGGTTGTGTAATCCAACAGATTAATCATTGAGAAGAGTGTAATTATGCTGTTTTGAAAACTATGGCAGGTCAGATTTTCTGCCTAATTATATAAGAAGATTTATCTAAAACATACACATTATTTCAAAGAATTATTGGCTGTGAAATAAGTTAAGGGTATTTCAAATGGCTTGTCTGCAATGAAAGGTGCTATGTAGGGAATCACAGAAAGTCGAGGGGAAAATGTGTCAATATATACATTGCTATAGGTGAACTAAGCCTAAGGACAGCAACAATGTAGAGGACCTGACCCTTAGAAGCTTACAAGTAAGCTGGAATCTTCAAAAGTTACAATTTTTATAAGTAAAAATATTTATTAAAATGAATAACCAAGTGTTTTAATTGACATCAGAAGATCAAACCAATAAACCCTGAGAACATAGATAAAAGAAAAATAAAGATATGAGCAGAACTTAATACAACAGCAAACGTATAAAATTGAGGTGATTTAGTAAGTCCAAAGAATATTCTTTGAAAAGATTTAAAAGACACACTTTGAGTAAGGAAAACAAAAACATAAGTAAAGAATATATAGAAAGAGTCAGGACAATGTTATAGCAAAGAATATATGAAATGCCAGTAAATTTGAATATTTCTGTAAAGGGGACCATTTCCTAGCTCCTAAAGTTTACCAAAACTGAGACAAGAGGAAATCATTTAAGGTCCTCATGCCTGCCCTCAGCATTCTGAGAATGCCCTGGCCTCAGAATGCAGCATCTGTAGTCCAAGGTAACCTGCGGAGGGGGGGCGGGGCTGAGGGAGTTTGGAACACTGCCCTCACTGAGGGAGTGGGTGTGGCCATCTCTGCTGTGACTGAACAAAGTGCAGGGGAGCAGGGGTCCCAGGGAAGGGCACTCAGAGCCCAGCAGGCCCAGTGTGGTTTCACAAGCATTTAGGCCCAGGCCAAAGGGTGCCTTCTTTGCCTGAACAGCTGCCCAAACTCTCACCTTTCCACTCAGGCCACCCTCTTTCTTGAAGTGTGTGTGGAAGCTGTCCGCGCAGTACACCTCGCTGCACAGCTAACCATAGGACTGGGCATCGTAGCTTCCTGCCAGGTGACCGAAGTTCGCAGGAAGATGGGTCCCTGGGACACACACGGAGAGGCTCCTGCCGGGGCCACAGGCCGCCCACTGCCCCAGCCCCAGTTCAGCGGCCGAAAATCAGCCCTGTCTGAGTCTCCTGCCTCTAGAAGGAGTATTGGACCAACACTTCTAGAAAATGGGGTCCTCACGGGCAACTCATTGGAGGGACAGAAATAAATCTTTGCCGACTTTCTGCTGAAACTTAGGAGCGTTCACACCTAAGCCTCTTACAAGGTCAGCTCTTTAGCTAAACATGAGCTCATTATCGAAATTTACACAATAATGAAGTGATCAGCTACAAGGGGAGACAATCAGCAAAAACAATCAATACCAGAATTAGATTCCCAAGGCCATCCATCAGATGTTGGAATAATCAGGTGCAAGGCAGGATATATACATAACACTGGAACTGAAACAAGAAACAAGGGTGTTTTCAAATTCTGGTACGATCTCTAAAACATTTTTAAAGTACATGTCATTGATAAAGCTAAATACTCAAAGGTTGTGTAATACAACAGATTAATCATTGAGAAGAGTGAAATTATGCTGTTTTGAAAATTATGGCAGGTGAGATTTTCTTCCTAATTATATAAGAAGATTTCTCTAAAACATACACATTATTTCAAAGACTTATTGGCTGTGAAATAAGTTAAGGGTATTTCAAATGGCTTGTCTCAATGAAAGGTGCTATGTAGGGAATCACAGAAAGTCGAGGGGAAAATATGTCAATATATACATTGCTATACGTAGAACTAAGCCTTAGGACAGCAACAATGTAGAGGACCTGACACTTAGAAACTTGCAAGTAAGCTGGAATCTTCAAAAGTTCAAATCTTTATAAGTAAAAAGATTTATTAAAATGAATAACCAAGTGTTTTAATTGACATCAGAAGATCAAACAAATAAACCCTGAGAACATAGATAAAAGATAAATAAAGATATGAGCAGAACTTAATACAACAGCAAACGTATAAAATTGAGGTGATTTAGTAAGTCCAAAGAATATTCTTTGAAAGTTAGAAAAGACACACTTTGATTAAGGAAAACAAAAACATAAGTGAAGAATATACAGAAAGAATCAGGACAATGTTATAGCAGAGAATATATGAAATGCCAGTAAATTTGAACATTTCTGTAAAGGGGACCATTTCCTAGCTCCTAAAGTTTACCAAAACTGACACAAGAGGAAGTCATTTAAGGTCATCATGTCTGCCCTTGGCATTCTCGGAACGCCCTGGCCTCAGAATGCAGCAACTGTAGTCCATGGTAACCTGCGGAGAGGGGGCGGGGCTCAGCGAGGTTGGAACACTGCCCTCACTGAGGGAGTGGGTGTGGCCAGCTCTGCTGTGACTGACAAAGTCCAGGGGAGCATGTGGCCGAGGGCAGGGCCCTCAGTGCCCGGCAGGCCCAGTGGGGTGTCACAAGCTTTTACGCCCAGGCCAAAAGGCGCCTTCTTTGTCTGAACAGCTGCCCAAACACTCATCTTACCACTCAGGCCGCCCTCTTACTTGAAGTGTGTGTGGAACCTGTCCACGCAGTACACCTCGCTGCACAGCTAACCATAGGTCTGGGCATCGTAGATTCCTGCCAGGTGACCGAAGTTCGCAGGCAGATGGGTCCATGGGACACACGCGGAGAGGCTCCTGCCTGGGCCACAGGCCGCTCACTACCCCAGCCCCAGATTGGGGGCCACACAGCAGCCCTGTCTGAGTCCTCTGACTGTAGAGGGAGTATTGGACCAACACATCTAGAAAACGGGGTCCTCGCGGGCAACTCATTGGAGGGACACAAATAAATCTTTGCCGACTTTCTGCTGAAACTTTGGAGCGTTCACACCTAAGCCTCTTACAAGCTCAGCTGTTTAGCTAAACATGATCTCGTGATCGAAATTTACTCAATAATGAAGAGATCAGCTACAAGGGAAGAAAATAAGCAAAAACAATCAATACCAGAATTAGATTCCCAAGGCCATCCATCAGATGTTGGAACAATCAGGTGCAAGGCAGGATATATACATAAAACTGGAACTGAAAGAAGAAACAAGGATGTTTTCAAAGTCTAGTACGATCTCTAAAACATTTTTAAAGTACATGTCATTGATAAAGCTAACTACTCAAAGGTTGTGTAATACAACAGATTAATCATTGAGAAGAGTGAAATTATGCTGTTTTGAAAACTATGGCAGGTCAGATTTTCTGCCTAATTATATAAGAAGATTTATCTAAAACATACACATTATTTCAAAGACTTATTGGCTGTGAAATAAGTTAAGGGTATTTCAAATGGCTTGTCTGCAATGAAAGGTACAATCTAGGGAATCACAGAAAGTCGAGGGGAAAATATGTCAATATATACATTGCTATATGTTGAACTAAGCCTTAGGACAGCAACAATGTAGAGCACCTGACACTTAGGAACTTGCAAGTAAGCTAGAATCTTCAAAAGTTCAAATCTTTATAAGTAAAAAGATTTATTAAAATGAATAACCAAGTGTTTTAATTGACATCAGAAGATCAAACAAATAAACCCTGAGAACATAGATAAAAGATAAATAAAGATATGAGCAGAACTTAATACAACAGCAAACGTATAAAATTGAGGTGATTTGGTAAGTCCAAAGAATATTCTTTGAAAAGATTGAAAAGACACACTTTGATTAAGGAAAACAAAAACATAAGTAAAGAATATACAGAAAGAGTCAGGACAATGTTATAGCAGAGAATATATGAAATGCCAGTAAATTTGAACATTTCTGTAAAGGGGACCATTTCCTACCTCCTAAAGTTTACCAAAACTGACACAAGAGGAAGTCATTTAAGGTCATCATGTCTGCCCTTGGCATTCTCGGAACGCCCTGGCCTCAGAATGCAGCAACTGTAGTCCATGGTAACCTGAGGAGAGGGGGCGGGGCTGAGGCAGGTTGGAACACTGCCCTCACTGAGGGAGTGGGTGTGGCCAACTCTGCTGTGACTGAACAAAGGGAAGGGGAGCATGGGGCCGAGGGCAGGGCCGTCAGAGCCCGGCAGGCCCTGTGGGGTGTCACAAGCATTTAGGCCCAGGCCAAAGGGCGCCTTCTTTGTCTGAACAGCTGCCCAAACTCTCACCTTTCCACTCAGGCCGCCCTCTTACTTGAAGTGTGTGTGGAACCTCTCCACGCAGTACACCTCGCTGCACAGCTAACCATAGGTCTGGGCATCGTAGCTTCCTGCCAGGTGACCGATGTTCGCAGGTAGATCGGTCCCTGGGACACACGCGGAGAGGCTCCTGCCCGGGCCACAGGCCGCCCACTACCCCAGCCCCAGATTGGTGCCGCACAGCAGCCCTGTCTGAGTCCCCTCCCTCTAGAGGGAGTATTTAAACAACACTTCTAGAAAACGGAGTCCTCGCGCGCAACTCATTGGAGGGACACAAATTAATCTTTGCCGACTTTCTGCTGAAACTTAGGAGCATTCACACCTAAGCCTCTTACACGGTCAGCTGTTTAGCTAAACATGAGCTCATGATCTAAATTTACACAATAATGAAGAGATCAGCTACAAGGGGAGACAATCAGCAAAAACAATCAATACCAGAATTAGATTCCCAAGGCCATCCATCAGAAGTTGGAATAATCAGGTGCAACGCAGGATATATACATAAAACTGGAACTGAAACAAGAAACAAGGATGTTTTCAAAGTCTGGTAGGATCTCTAAAACATTATTAAAGTACATGTCATTGATAAAGCTAAATACTCAAAGGTTGTGTAATACAACAGATTAATCATTGAGAAGAGTGAAATTTTGCTGTTTCGAAAACTATGGCAGGTCAGATTTTCTGCCTAATTATATAAGAAGATTTATCTAAAACATACACATTATTTCAAAGAGTTATTGGCTGTGAAATAACTTAAGGGTATTTCAAATGGCTTGTCTGCAATGAAAGATGCTATGTAGGGAATCACAGAAAGTCGAGGGGAAAATGTGTCAATATATACATTGCTATAGGTGAACTAAGCCTTAGGACAGCAACAATGTAGAGGACCTGACCCTTAGAAGCTTACAAGTAAGCTGGAATCTTCAAAAGTTACAATTTTTATAAGTAAAAATATTTATTAAAATGAATAACCAAGTGTTTTAATTGACATCAGAAGATCAAACCAATAAACCCTGAGAACATAGATAAAAGAAAAATAAAGATATGAGCAGAACTTAATACAACAGCAAACGTATAAAATTGAGGTGATTTAGTAAGTCCAAAGAATATTCTTTGAAAAGATTTAAAAGACACACTTTGAGTAAGGAAAAGAAAAACATAAGTAAAGAATATATAGAAAGAGTCAGGACAATGTTATAGCAAAGAATATATGAAATGCCAGTAAATTTGAATATTTCTGTAAAGGGGACCATTTCCTAGCTCCTAAAGTTTACCAAAACTGAGACAAGAGGAAATCATTTAAGGTCCTCATGCCTGCCCTTGTCATTCTGAGAACGCCCTGGCCTCAGAATGCAGCATCTGTAGTCCATGGTAACCTGCGGAGTGGGGGCGGGGCTGAGGGAGTTTGGAACACTGCCCTCACTGAGGGAGTGGGTGTGGCCATCTCTGCTGTGACTGAACAAAGTGCAGGGGAGCAGGGGTCCCAGGAAAGGGCACTCAGAGCCCAGCAGGCCCAGTGTGGTTTCACAAGCATTTAGGCCCAGGCCAAAGGGTGCCTTCTTTGCCTGAACAGCTGCCCAAACTCTCACCTTTCCACTCAGGCCACCCTCTTTCTTGAAGTGTGTGTGGAAGCTGTCCGCACAGTACACCTCGCTGCACAGCTAACCATAGGACTGGGCATCATAGCTTCCTGCCAGGTGACCGAAGTTCGCAGGAAGATGGGTCCCTGGGACCCACACGGAGAGGCTCCTGCCCGAGCCACAGGCCGCCCACTGCCCCAGCCCCAGTTCAGTGGCCGAAAACCAGCCCTGTCTGAGTCTCCTGCCTCTAGAAGGAGTATTGGACCAACACTTCTAGAAAATGGGGTCCTCACGGGCAACTCATTGGAGGGACAGAAATAAATCTTTGCCGACTTTCTGCTGAAACTTTGAAGCGGTCACACCTAAGCCTCTTACAAGGTCAGCTCTTTAGCTAAACATGAGCTCATTATCGAAATTTACACAATAATGAAGTGATCAGCTACAAGGGGAGACAATCAGCAAAAACAATCAATACCAGAATTAGATTCCCAAGGCCATCCATCAGATGTTGGAATAATCAGGTGCAAGGCAGGATATATACATAACACTGGAACTGAAACAAGAAACAAGGGTGTTTTCAAATTCTGGTACGATCTCTAAAACATTTTTAAAGTACATGTCATTGATAAAGCTAAATACTCAAAGGTTGTGTAATCCAACAGATTAATCATTGAGAAGAGTGAAATTATGCTGTTTTGAAAATTATGGCAGGTCAGATTTTCTGCCTAATTATATAAGAAGATTTCTCTAAAACATACACATTATTTCAAAGACTTATTGGCTGTGAAATAAGTTAGGGTATTTCAAATGGCTTGTCTGCAATGAAAGGTGCTATATAGGGAATCACAGAAAGTCGAGGGGAAAATATGTCAATATATACATTGCTATACGTAGAACTAAGCCTTAGGACAGCAACAATGTAGAGGACCTGACACTTAGAAACTTGCAAGTAAGCTGGAATCTTCAAAAGTTCAAATCTTTATAAGTAAAAAGATTTATTAAATGAATAACCAAGTGTTTTAATTGACATCAGAAGATCAAACCAATAAACCCTGAGAACATAGATAAAAGATAAATAAAGATATGAGCAGAACTTAATACAACAGCAAACGTATAAAATTGAGGTGATTTAGTAAGTCCAAAGAATATTCTTTGAAAAGATTGAAAAGACACACTTTGATTAAGGAAAACAAAAACATAAGTGAAGAATATACAGAAAGAATCAGGACAATGTTATAGCAGAGAATACATGAAATGCCAGTAAATTTGAACATTTCTGTAAAGGGGACCATTTCCTAGCTCCTAAAGTTTACCAAAACTGACACAAGAGGAAGTCATTTAAGGTCATCATGTCTGCCCTTGGTATTCTCGGAACGCCCTGGCCTCAGAATGCAGCAACTGTAGTCCATGGTAACCTGAGGAGATGGGGCGGGGCTGAGGCTGGTTGGAACACTGCCCTCACTGAGGGAGTGGGTGTGGCCCACTCTGCTGTGACTGAACAAAGGGAAGGGGAGCATGGGGCCGAGGGCAGGTCCGTCAGATCCCAGCAGGCCCTGTGGGGTGTCACAAGCATTTAGGCCCAGGCCAAAGGGCGCCTTCTTTGTCTGAACAGCTGCCCAAACTCTCACCTTTCCACTCAGGCCGCCCTCTTACTTGAAGTGTGTGTGGAACCTCTCCACGCAGTACACCTCGCTGCACAGCTAACCATAGGTCTGGGCATCGTAGCTTCCTGCCAGTTGACCGATGTTCGCAGGTAGATCGGTCCCTGGGACACACGCGGAGAGGCTCCTGCCCGGGCCACAGGCCGCCCACTACCCCAGCCCCAGATTGGTGCCGCACAGCAGCCCTGTCTGAGTCCCCTCCCTCTAGAGGGAGTATTTAAACAACACTTCTAGAAAACGGAGTCCTCGCGCGCAACTCATTGGAGGGACACAAATTAATCTTTGCCGACTTTCTGCTGAAACTTAGGAGCATTCACACCTAAGCCTCTTACACGGTCAGCTGTTTAGCTAAACATGAGCTCATGATCTAAATTTACACAATAATGAAGAGATCAGCTACAAGGGGAGACAATCAGCAAAAACAATCAATACCAGAATTAGATTCCCAAGGCCATCCATCAGAAGTTGGAATAATCAGGTGCAACGCAGGATATATACATAAAACTGGAACTGAAACAAGAAACAAGGATGTTTTCAAAGTCTGGTAGGATCTCTAAAACATTATTAAAGTACATGTCATTGATAAAGCTAAATACTCAAAGGTTGTGTAATACAACAGATTAATCATTGAGAAGAGTGAAATTATGCTGTTTTGAAAACTATCGCAGGTCAGATTTGTGCTTAATTATATAAAAAGATTTCTATAAAACATACACATTATTTCAAAGACTTATTGGCTGTGAAATAAGTTAAGGGTATTTCAAATGGCTTGTCTGCATTGAAAGGTGCTTTGTAGGGAATCACAGAAAGTCGAGAGGAAAATATGTCAATATATACATTGCTATAGGTTGAACTAAGCCTTAAGACAGCAACAATATAGAGGACCTGACTTTTAGTAACTTACAAGTAAGATGGAATCTTCAAAAGTTCAAGTATTTATATGTAAAAATATTTATTAAAATGAATAACCAAGTATTTTAATTGACACCAGAAGATCAAACAAATAAACCCTGAGAACATAGATAAAAGATAAATAAAGATATGAGCAGAACTTAATACAACAGCAAACGTATAAAATTGGGGTGATTTAGTAAGTCCAAAGAATATTCTTTGAAAAGATTGAAAAGACACACTTTGATTAAGGAAAACAAAAACGTAAGTAAAGAATATAAAGAAAGAGTCAGGACAAAGTTATAGCAGAGAATATATGAAATGCCAGTAAATTTGAACATTTCTGTAAAGGGGACCATTTCCTAGCTCCTAAAGTTTACCAAAACTGACACAAGAGGAAATCATTTAAGGTCATCATGTCTGCCCTTGGCATGCTCGGAACGCCCTGGCCTCAGAATGCAGCATCTGTAGTCCATGGTAACCTGCGGAGAGGGGGCGGGGATGAGCGAGGTTGGAACACTGCCCTCACTGAGGGAGTGGGTGTGGCCAGCTCTGCTGTGACTGAAAAAGGCCAGGGGAGCATGTGGCCGAGGGCAGGGCCCTCAGTGCCCGGCAGGCCCAGTGGGGTGTCACAAGCTTTTACGCCCAGGCCAAAGGGCGCCTTCTTTGTCTGAACAGCTGCCCAAACACTCATCTTACCACTCAGGCCGCCCTCTTACTTGAAGTGTGTGTGGAACCTGTTCACGCAGTACACCTCGCTGCACAGCTAACCATAGGTCTGGGCATCGTAGATTCCTGCCAGGTGACCGAAGTTCGCAGGCAGATGGGTCCCTGGGACACACGTGGAGAGGCTCCTGCCTGGGCCACAGGCCGCCCACTACCCCAGCCCCAGATTGGGGGCCACACAGCAGCCCTGTCTGAGTCCTCTGCCTGTAGAGGGAGTATTGGACCAACACATCTAGAAAACGGGGTCCTCGCGGGCAACTCATTGGAGGGACACAAATAAATCTTTGCCGACTTTCTGCTGAAACTTGGAGCGTTCACACCTAAGCCTCTTACAAGCTCAGCTGTTTAGCTAAACATGAGCTCATGATCTAAATTTACACAATAATGAAGAGATCAGCTACAAGGGGAGACAATCAGCAAAAACAATCAATACCAGAATTAGATTCCCAAGGCCATCCATCAGATGTTGGAATAATCAGGTGCAAGGCAGGATATATACATAAAACTGGAACTGAAACAAGAAACAAGGATGTTTTCAAAGTCTGGTACGATCTCTAAAACATTTTTAAAGTACATGTCATTGATAAAGCTAACTACTCAAAGGTTGTGTAATACAACAGATTAATCATTGAGAAGAGTGAAATTATGCTGTTTTGAAAACTATGGCAGGTCAGATTTTCTGCCTAATTATATAAGAAGATTTATCTAAAACCTACACATTATTTCAAAGACTTATTGGCTGTGAAATAAGTTATGGGTATTTCAAATGGCTTGTCTGCAAAGAAAGGTGCTATGTAGGGAATCACAGAAAGTCGAGGGGAAAATATGTCAATATATACATTGCTATATGTTGAACTAAGCCTTAGGACAGCAACAATGTAGAGCACCTGACACTTAGAAACTTGCAAGTAAGCTAGAATCTTCAAAAGTTCAAATCTTTATAAGTAAAAAGATTTATTAAAATGAATAACCAAGTGTTTTAATTGACATCAGAAGATCAAACCAATAAACCCTGAGAACATAGATAAAAGATAAATAAAGATATGAGCAGAACTTAATACAACAGGAAAAGTATAAAATTAAGGTGATTTGGTAAGTCCAAAGAATATTCTTTGAAAAGATTGAAAAGACACACTTTGATTAAGGAAAACAAAAACATAAGTAAAGAATATACAGAAAGAGTCAGGACAATGTTATAGCAGAGAATATATGAAATGACAGTAAATTTGAACATTTCTGTAAAGGGGACCATTTCCTAGCTCCTAAAGTTTACCAAAACTGACACAAGAGGAAGTCATTTAAGGTCATCATGTCTGCCCTTGGCATTCTCGGAAAGCCCTGGCCTCAGAATGCTGCAACTGTAGTCCATGGTAACCTGCGGAGAGGGGGCGGGGCTGAGGGAGGTTGGAACACTGCCCTCACTGAGGGACTGGGTGTGGCCATCTCTGCTGTGACTGAACAAAGGGCAGGGGAGCTTGGGGCCGAGTGCAGGGCCCTCAGAGCCCGGCAGGCCCAGTGGGGTGTCACAAGCATTTAGGCACAGGCCAAAGGGTGCCTTCTTTGTCTGAACAGCTGCCCAAACTCTTACCTTTCCACTCAGGCCGCCCTCTTACTTGAAGTGTGTGTGGAACCAGTCCACGCAGTACACCTCGATGCACAGCTAACCATAGGTCTGGGCATCGTAGCTTCCTGTCAGGTGACCGAAGTTCGCAGGTAGATGGGTTCCTGGGACACACGCGGAGAGGCTCCTGCCCGGGCCACAGGCCGCCCACTACCCCAGCCCCAGATTGAGGCCACAGAGCAGCCCTGTCTGAGTCCCCCCCCTCTAGAGGGAGTATTGGACCAACATTTCTAGAAAACGGAGTCCTCGCGGGCAACTCATTGGAGGGACACAAATAAATCTTTGCCGACTTTCTGCTGAAACTTAGGAGCATTCACACCTAAGCCTCTTACAAGGTCATCTGTTTAGCTAAACATGAGCTCATGATCTAAATTTACACAATAATGAAGAGATCAGCTAAAAGGGGAGACAATCCGTAAAAACAATCAATACCAGAATTAGATTTCCAAGGCCATCCATCAGATGTTGGAATAATCAGGTGCAAGGCAGGATATATACATAAAACTGGAACTGAAATAAGAAACCAGGATGTTTTCAAAGTCTGGTAGGATCTCTAAAACATTTTTAAAGTACATGTCATTGATAAAGCTAAATACTCAAAGTTTGTGTAATACAACAGATTAATCATTGAGAAGAGTGAAATTATGCTGTTTTGAAAACTATGGCAGGTCAGATTTTCTGCCTAATTATATAAGAAGATTTATCTAAAACATACACATTATTTCAAAGACTTATTGGCTGTGAAATAAGTTAAGGGTATTTCAAATGGCTTGTCTGCAATGAAAGGTGCTATGTAGGGAATCACAGAAAGTCGAGGGGAAAATATGTCAATATATACATTGCTATAGGTTGAACTAAGCCTTAGGACAGCAGCAATGTAGAGGACCATACGCTTAGAAGCTTACAAGTAAGCTGGAATCTTCAAAAGTTCCAATATTTATAAGTAAAAAGATTTATTAAAATGAATAACCAAGTGTTTTAATTGACATAAGAAGATCAAACCAATAAACCCTGAGAACATAGATAAAAGATAAATAAAGATATGAGCAGAACTTAATACAACAGCAAACGTATAAAATTGAGGTGATTTAGTAAGTCCAAAGAATATTCTTTGAAAAGATTGAGAAGACACACTTTGATTAAGGAAAACAAAAACGTAAGTAAAGAATATCCAGAAAGAGACAGGACAAAGTTATAGCAGAGAATATATGAAATGCCAGTAAATTTGAATATTTCTGTAAAGGGGACCATTTCCTAGCTCCTAAAGTTTACCAAAACTGACACAAGAGGAAATCATTTAAGGTCATCAGGTCTTCCCTTGGCATTCTCGGAACGCCCTGGCCTCAGAATTCAGCATCTGTAGTCCATGGTAACCTGCGGAGAAGGGGCGGGGCTGAGTGTGGTTGGAACACTGCCCTCACTGAGGGAGTGGGTGTGGCCATCTCTGCTGTGACTGAACAATGGCAGGGGAGCATGGGTCCCAGGGAAGGGCCCTCAGAGCCCAGCAGGCCCAGTGTGGTGTCACAAGCATTTAGGCCCAGACCAAAGGGCGCCTTCTTTGTCTGAAGAGCTGCCCAAACTCTCACCTTTCCACTCAGGCCGCCCTCTTACTTGAAGTGTGTTTGGAAGCTGTCCGCGCAGTACACTTCGCTACACAGCTAACCATAGGTCTGGGCATCGTAGCTTCCTGGCAGGTGACCGAAGTTCGCAGGCATATGAGTCCCTGGGACACACGTGGAGAGGCTCCTGCCTGGGCCACAGGCCGCCCACTGCCCCAGCCCCAGATCAGGGGCCGCAAAGCAGCCCTGTCTGAGTCCCCTGCCTCTGGAGGGAGTATTGTACCAACACTTCTAGAAATAGGTGTCGTCGCGGGCAACTCATTGGAGGGACACAAATAAATCTTTGCCGACTTTCTGCTGAAACTTAGGAGCGTTCACACCTAAGCCTCTTACAAGGTCAGCTGTTTAGCTAAACATGAGCTCATGATCTAAATTTACACAATAATGAAGAGATCAGCTACAAGGGGAGACAATCAGCAAAAACAATCAATACCAGAATTAGATTCCCAAGGCCATCCATCAGATGTTGGAATAATCAGGTGCAAGGCAGGATATATACATAAAACTGGAACTGAAACAAGAAACAAGGATGTTTTCAAAGTCTGGTACGATCTCTAAAACATTTTTAAAGTACATGTCATTGATAAAGCTAAATACTCAAAGGTTGTGTAATCCAACAGATTAATCATTGAGAAGAGTGAAATTATGCTGTTTTGAAAACTATGCCAGGTCAGATTTTCTGCCTAATTATATAAGAAGATTTATCTAAAACATACACATTATTTCAAAGACTTATTGGCTGTGAAATAAGTTAACGGTATTTCAAATGGCCTGTCTGCAATGAAAGGTTCTATGTAGGGAATCACAGAAAGTCGAGGGGAAAATCTGTCAATATATACATTGCTATAGGTGAACTAAGCCTTAGGACAGCAACAATGTAGAGGACCTGACCCTTAGAAGCTTACAAGTAAGCTGGAATCTTCAAAAGTTACAATTTTTATAAGTAAAAATATTTATTAAAATGAATAACCAAGTGTTTTAATTGACATCAGAAGATCAAACCAATATACCCTGAGAACATAGATAAAAGAAAAATAAAGATATGAGCAGAAGTTAATACAACAGCAAACATATAAAATTGAGGTGATTTAGTAAGTCCAAAGAATATTCTTTGAAAAGATTTAAAAGACACACTTTGAGTAAGGAAAACAAAAACATAAGTAAAGAATATATAGAAAGAGTCAGGACAATGTTATAGCAAAGAATATATGAAATGCCAGTAAATTTGAATATTTCTGTAAAGGGGACCATTTCCTAGCTCCTAAAGTTTACCAAAACTGAGACAAGAGGAAATCATTTAAGGTCCTCATACCTGCCCTTGTCATTCTGTGAACGCCCTGGCCTCAGAATGCAGCATCTGTAGTCCATGGTAACCTGCGGAGGTGGGGCGGGGCTGAGGGAGTTTGGAACACTGCCCTCACTGAGGGAGTGGGTGTGGCCATCTCTGCTGTGACTGAACAAAGTGCAGGGGAGCAGGGGTCCAGGGGAAGGGCACTCAGAGCCCAGCAGGCCCAGTGTGGTTTCACAAGCATTTAGGCCCAGGCCAAAGGGTGCCTTCTTTGCCTGAACAGCTGCCCAAACTCTCACCTTTCCACTCAGGCCACCCTCTTTCTTGAAGTGCGTGTGGAAGCTGTCCGCACAGTACACCTCGCTGCACAGCTAACCATAGGACTGGGCATCGTAGCTTCCTGCCAGGTGACCGAAGTTCGCAGGAAGATGGGTCCCTGGGACACACACGGAGAGGCTCCTGACGGGGCCACAGGCCGCCCACTGCCCAAGCCCCAGTTCATCGGCCGAAAATCAGCCCTGTCTGAGTCTCCTGCCTCTAGAAGGAGTATTGGACCAACACTTCTAGAAAATGGAGTCCTCACGGGCAACTCATTGGAGGGACAGAAATAAATCTTTGCCGACTTTCTGCTGAAAATTAGAAGCGGTCACACCTAAGCCTCTTACAAGGTCAGCTCTTTAGCTAAACATGAGCTCATTATCGAAATTTACACAATAATGAAGTGATCAGCTACAAGGGGAGACAATCAGCAAAAACAATCAATACCAGAATTAGATTCCCAAGGCCATCCATCAGATGTTGGAATAATCAGGTGCAAGGCAGGATATATACATAACACTGGAACTGAAACAAGAAACAAGGGTGTTTTCAAATTCTGGTACGATCTCTAAAACATTTTTAAAGTACATGTCATTGATAAAGCTAAATACTCAAAGGTTGTGTAATCCAACAGATTAATCATTGAGAAGAGTGAAATTATGCTGTTTTGAAAATTATGGCAGGTCAGATTTTCTGCCTAATTATATAAGAAGATTTCTCTAAAACATACACATTATTTCAAAGACTTATTGGCTGTGAAATAAGTTAGGGTATTTCAAATGGCTTGTCTGCAATGAAAGGTGCTATGTAGGGAATCACAGAAAGTCGAGGGGAAAATATGTCAATATATACATTGCTATACGTAGAACTAAGCCTTAGGACAGCAACAATGTAGAGGACCTGACACTTAGAAACTTGCAAGTAAGCTGGAATCTTCAAAAGTTCAAATCTTTATAAGTAAAAAGATTTATTAAATGAATAACCAAGTGTTTTAATTGACATCAGAAGATCAAACCAATAAACCCTGAGAACATAGATAAAAGATAAATAAAGATATGAGCAGAACTTAATACAACAGCAAACGTATAAAATTGAGGTGATTTAGTAAGTCCAAAGAATATTCTTTGAAAAGATTGAAAAGACACACTTTGATTAAGGAAAACAAAAACATAAGTGAAGAATATACAGAAAGAATCAGGACAATGTTATAGCAGAGAATATATGAAATGCCAGTAAATTTGAACATTTCTGTAAAGGGGACCATTTCCTAGCTCCTAAAGTTTACCAAAACTGACACAAGAGGAAGTCATTTAAGGTCATCATGTCTGCCCTTGGTATTCTCGGAACGCCCTGGCCTCAGAATGCAGCAACTGTAGTCCATGGTAACCTGAGGAGATGGGGCGGGGCTGAGGCTGGTTGGAACACAGCCCTCACTGAGGGAGTGGGTGTGGCCCACTCTGCTGTGACTGAACAAAGGGAAGGGGAGCATGGGGCCGAGGGCAGGTCCGTCAGATCCCAGCAGGCCCTGTGGGGTGTCACAAGCATTTAGGCCCATGCCAAAGGGCGCCTTCTTTGTCTGAACAGCAGCCCAAACTCTCACCTTTCCACTCAGGCCGCCCTCTTACTTGAAGTGTGTGTGGAACCTCTCCACGCAGTACACCTCGATGCACAGCTAACCATAGGTCTGGGCATCGTAGCTTCCTGCCAGGTGACCGATGTTCGCAGGTAGATCGGTCCCTGGGACACACGCGGAGAGGCTCCTGCCCGGGCCACAGGCCGCCCACTACCCCAGCCCCAGATTGGTGCCGCACAGCAGCCCTGTCTGAGTCCCCTCCCTCTAGAGGGAGTATTTAAACAACACTTCTAGAAAACGGAGTCCTCGCGCGCAACTCATTGGAGGGACACAAATTAATCTTTGCCGACTTTCTGCTGAAACTTAGGAGCATTCACACCTAAGCCTCTTACACGGTCAGCTGTTTAGCTAAACATGAGCTCATGATCTAAATTTACACAATAATGAAGAGATCAGCTACAAGGGGAGACAATCAGCAAAAACAATCAATACCAGAATTAGATTCCCAAGGCCATCCATCAGAAGTTGGAATAATCAGGTGCAACGCAGGATATATACATAAAACTGGAACTGAAACAAGAAACAAGGATGTTTTCAAAGTCTGGTAGGATCTCTAAAACATTATTAAAGTACATGTCATTGATAAAGCTAAATACTCAAAGGTTGTGTAATACAACAGATTAATCATTGAGAAGAGTGAAATTATGCTGTTTTGAAAACTATCGCAGATCAGATTTGTGCTTAATTATATAAAAAGATTTCTATAAAACATACACATTATTTCAAAGACTTATTGGCTGTGAAATAAGTTAAGGGTATTTCAAATGGCTTGTCTGCAATGAAAGGTGCTTTGTAGGGAATCACAGAAAGTCGAGGGGAAAATATGTCAATATATACATTGCTATAGGTTGAACTAAGCCTTAAGACAGCAACAATATAGAGGACCTGACTTTTAGTAACTTACAAGTAAGATGGAATCTTCAAAAGTTCAAGTATTTATATGTAAAAATATTTATTAAAATGAATAACCAAGTATTTTAATTGACACCAGAAGATCAAACAAATAAACCCTGAGAACATAGATAAAAGATAAATAAAGATATGAGCAGAACTTAATACAACAGCAAACGTATAAAATTGGGGTGATTTAGTAAGTCCAAAGAATATTCTTTGAAAAGATTGAAAAGACACACTTTGATTAAGGAAAACAAAAACGTAAGTAAAGAATATAAAGAAAGAGTCAGGAGAAAGTTATAGCAGAGAATATATGAAATGCCAGTAAATTTGAACATTTCTGTAAAGGGGACCATTTCCTAGCTCCTAAAGTTTACCAAAACTGACACAAGAGGAAATCATTTAAGGTCATCATGTCTGCCCTTGTCATGCTCGGAACGCCCTGGCCTCAGAATGCAGCATCTGTAGTCCATGGTAACCTGCGGAGAGGGGGCGGGGATGAGCGAGGTTGGAACACTGCCCTCACTGAGGGAGTGGGTGTGGCCAGCTCTGCTGTGACTGAAAAAGGCCAGGGGAGCATGTGGCCCAGGGCAGGGCCCTCAGTGCCCGGCAGGCCCAGTGGGGTGTCACAAGCTTTTACGCCCAGGCCAAAGGGCGCCTTCTTTGTCTGAACAGCTGCCCAAACACTCATCTTACCACTCAGGCCGCCCTCTTACTTGAAGTGTGTGTGGAACCTGTTCACGCAGTACACCTCGCTGCACAGCTAACCATAGGTCTGGGCATCGTAGATTCCTGCCAGGTGACCGAAGTTCGCAGGCAGATGGGTCCCAGGGACACACGTGGAGAGGCTCCTGCCTGGGCCACAGGCCGCCCACTACCCCAGCCCCAGATTGGGGGCCACACAGCAGCCCTGTCTGAGTCCTCTGCCTGTAGAGGGAGTATTGGACCAACACATCTAGAAAACGGGGTCCTCGCGGGCAACTCATTGGAGGGACACAAATAAATCTTTGCCGACTTTCTGCTGAAACTTTGTAGCGTTCACACCTAAGCCTCTTACAAGCTCAGCTGTTTAGCTAAACATGAGCTCGTGATCGAAATTTACACAATAATGAAGAGATCAGCTAAAAGAGGAGAAAATCAGCAAAAACAATCAATACCAGAATTAGATTCCCAAGGCCATCCATCAGATGTTGGAACAATCAGGTGCAAGGCAGGATATATACATAAAACTGGAACTGAAAGAAGAAACAAGGATGTTTTCAAAGTCTAGTACGATCTCTAAAACATTTTTAAAGTACATGTCATTGATAAAGCTAAATACTCAAAGGTTGTGTAATACAACAGATTAATCATTGAGAAGAGTGAAATTATGCTGTTTTGAAAACTATGGCAGGTCAGATTTTCTGCCTAATTATATAAGAAGATTTATCTAAAACCTACACATTATTTCAAAGACTTATTGGCTGTGAAATAAGTTATGGGCATTTCAAATGGCTTGTCTGCAAAGAAAGGTGCTATGTAGGGAATCACAGAAAGTCGAGGGGAAAATATGTCAATATATACATTGCTATATGTTGAACTAAGCCTTAGGACAGCAACAATGTAGAGCACCTGACACTTAGAAATTTGCAAGTAAGCTAGAATCTTCAAAAGTTCAAATCTTTATAAGTAAAAAGATTTATTAAAATGAATAACCAAGTGTTTTAATTGACATCAGAAGATCAAACCAATAAACCCTGAGAACATAGATAAAAGATAAATAAAGATATGAGCAGAACTTAATACAACAGGAAAAGTATAAAATTAAGGTGATTTGGTAAGTCCAAAGAATATTCTTTGAAAAGATTGAAAAGACACACTTTGATTAAGGAAAACAAAAACATAAGTAAAGAATATACAGAAAGAGTCAGGACAATGTTATAGCAGAGAATATATGAAATGACAGTAAATTTGAACATTTCTGTAAAGGGGACCATTTCCTAGCTCCTAAAGTTTACCAAAACTGACACAAGAGGAAGTCATTTAAGGTCATCATGTCTGCCCTTGGCATTCTCAGAAAGCCCTGGCCTCAGAATGCAACAACTGTAGTCCATGGTAACCTGCGGAGAGGCGGCGGGGCTGAGGGAGGTTGGAACACTGCCCTCACTGAGGGACTGGGTGTGGCCATCTCTGCTGTGACTGAACAAAGGGCAGGGGAGCTTGGGGCCGAGGGCAGGGCCCTCAGAGCCCGGCAGGCCCAGTGGGGTGTCACAAGCATTTAGGCCCAGGCCAAAGGGCGCCTTCTTTGTCTGAACAGCTGCCCAAACTCTCACCTTTCCACTCAGGCCGCCCTCTTACTTGAAGTGTGTGTGGAACCAGTCCACGCAGTACACCTCGATGCACAGCTAACCATAGGTCTGGGCATCGTAGCTTCCTGTCAGGTGACCGAAGTTCGCAGGTAGATGGGTCCCTGGGACACACGCGGAGAGGCTCCTGCCCGGGCCACAGGCCGCCCACTACCCCAGCCCCAGATTGAGGCCACAGAGCAGCCCTGTCTGAGTCCCCCCCCTCTAGAGGGAGTATTGGACCAACATTTCTAGAAAACGGAGTCCTCGCGGGCAACTCATTGGAGGGACACAAATAAATCTTTGCCGACTTTCTGCTGAAACTTAGGAGCATTCACACCTAAGCCTCTTACAAGGTCATCTGTTTAGCTAAACATGAGCTCATGATCTAAATTTACACAATAATGAAGAGATCAGCTACAAGGGGAGACAATCAGCAAAAACAATCAATACCAGAATTAGATTCCCAAGGCCATCCATCAGATGGTGGAATAATCAGGTGCAAGGCAGGATATATACATAACACTGGAACTGAAACAAGAAACAAGGATGTTTTGAAAGTCTGGTACGATCTCTAAAACATTTTTAAAGTACATGTCATTGATAAAGCTAAATACTCAAAGGTTGTGTAATCCAACAGATTAATCATTGAGAAGAGTGAAATTATGCTGTTTTGAAAACTATGCCAGGTCAGATTTTCTGCCTAATTATATAAGAAGATTTATCTAAAACATACACATTATTTCAAAGACTTATTGGCTGTGAAATAAGTTAACGGTATTTCAAATGGCTTGTCTGCAATGAAAGGTTCTATGTAGGGAATCACAGAAAGTCGAGGGGAAAATCTGTCAATATATACATTGCTATAGGTGAACTAAGCCTTAGGACAGCAACAATGTAGAGGACCTGACCCTTAGAAGCTTACAAGTAAGCTGGAATCTTCAAAAGTTACAATTTTTATAAGTAAAAATATTTATTAAAATGAATAACCAAGTGTTTTAATTGACATCAGAAGATCAAACCAATATACCCTGAGAACATAGATAAAAGAAAAATAAAGATATGAGCAGAACTTAATACAACAGCAAACGTATAAAATTGAGGTGATTTAGTAAGTCCAAAGAATATTCTTTGAAAAGATTTAAAAGACACACTTTGAGTAAGGAAAACAAAAACATAAGTAAAGAATATATAGAAAGAGTCAGGACAATGTTATAGCAAAGAATATATGAAATGCCAGTAAATTTGAATATTTCTGTAAAGGGGACCATTTCCTAGCTCCTAAAGTTTACCAAAACTGAGACAAGAGGAAATCATTTAAGGTCCTCATGCCTGCCCTTGTCATTCTGAGAACAACCTGGCCTCAGAATGCAGCATCTGTAGTCCATGGTAACCTGCGGAGGTGGGGTGGGGCTGAGGGAGTTTGGAACACTCCCCTCACTGAGGGAGTGGGTGTGGCCATCTCTGCTGTGACTGAACAAAGTGCAGGGGAGCAGGGGTCCCAGGGAAGGGCACTGAGAGCCCAGCAGGCCCAGTGTGGTTTCAAACACTTTTAGGCCCAGGCCAAAGGGTGCCTTCTTTGCCTGAACAGCTGCCCAAACTCTCACCTTTCCACTCAGGCCACCCTCTTTCTTGAAGTGCGTGTGGAAGCTGTCCCCTCAGTACACCTCGCTGCACAGCTAACCATAGGACTGGGCATCGTAGCTTCCTGCCAGGTGACCGAAGTTCGCAGGAAGATGTGTCCCTGGGACACACACGGAGAGGCTCCTGCCGGGGCCACAGGCCGCCCACTGCCCCAGCCCCAGTTCAGCGGCCGAAAATCAGCCCTGTCTGAGTCTCCTGCCTCTAGAAGGAGTATTGGACCAACACTTCTAGAAAATGGGGTCCTCACGGGCAACTCATTGGAGGGACAGAAATAAATCTTTGCCGACTTTCTGCTGAAACTTAGGAGCGTTCACACCAAAGCCTCTTACAAGGTCAGCTCTTTAGCTAAACATGAGCTCATTATCGAAATTTACACAATGATGAAGTGATCAGCTACAAGGGGAGACAATCAGCAAAAACAATCAATACCAGAATTAGATTCCCAAGGCCATCCATCAGATGTTGGAATAATCAGGTGCAAGGCAGGATATATACATAACACTGGAACTGAAACAAGAAACATGGGTGTTTTCAAATTCTGGTACGATCTCTAAAACATTTTTAAAGTACATGTCATTGATAAAGCTAAATACTCAAAGGTTGTGTAATACAACAGATTAATCATTGAGAAGAGTGAAATTATGCTGTTTTGAAAATTATGGCAGGTGAGATTTTCTTCCTAATTATATAAGAAGATTTCTCTAAAACATACACACTATTTCAAAGACTTATTGGCTGTGAAATAAGTTAGGGTATTTCAAATGGCTTGTCTGCAATGAAAGGTGCTATGTAGGGAATCACAGAAAGTCGAGGGGAAAATATGTCAATATATACATTGCTATAGGTTGAACTAAGCCTTAGGACAGCAACAATGTAGAGGACCTGACCCTTAGAAGCTTACAAGTAAGCTGGAATCTTCAAAAGTTCCAATATTTATAAGTAAAAAGATTTATTAAAATGAATAACCAAGTGTTTTAATTGACATCAGAAGATCAAACCAATAAACCCTGAGAACATAGATAAAAGATAAATAAAGATATGAGCAGAACTTAATACAACAGCAAACGTATAAAATTGAGGTGATTTAGTAAGTCCAAAGAATATTCTTTGAAAAGATTGAGAAGACACACTTTGATTAAGGAAAACAAAAACGTAAGTAAAGAATATCCAGAAAGAGACAGGACAAATTTATAGCAGAGAATATATGAAATGCCAGTAAATTTGAATATTTCTTTAAAGGGGACCATTTCCTAGCTCCTAAAGTTTACCAAAACTGACACAAGAGGAAATCATTTAAGGTCATCAGGTCTTCCCTTGGCATTCTCGGAACGCCCTGGCCTCAGAATTCAGCATCTGTAGTCCATGGTAACCTGCAGAGAGGGGGCGGGGCTGAGTGTGGTTGGAACACTGCCCTCACTGAGGGAGTGGATGTGGCCATCTCTGCTGTGACTGAACAATGGCAGGGGAGCATGGGTCCCAGGGAAGGGCCCTCAGAGCCCAGCAGGCCCAGTGTGGTGTCACAAGCATTTAGGCCCAGACCAAAGGGCGCCTTCTTTGTCTGAAGAGCTGCCCAAACTCTCACCTTTCCACTCAGGCCGCCCTCTTACTTGAAGTGTGTTTGGAAGCTGTCCGCGCAGTACACTTCGCTACACAGCTAACCATAGGTCTGGGCATCGTAGCTTCCTGGCAGGTGACCGAAGTTCGCAGGCATATGAGTCCCTGGGACACACGCGGAGAGGCTCCTGCCCGGGCCACAGGCCGCTCACTGCCCCAGCCCCAGATCAGGGGCCGCAAAGCAGCCCTGTCTGAGTCCCCTGCCTCTGGAGGGAGTATTGTACCAACACTTCTAGAAATAGGTGTCGTCGCGGGCAACTCATTGGAGGGACACAAATAAATCTTTGCCGACTTTCTGCTGAAACTTAGGAGCGTTCACACCTAAGCCTCTTACAAGGTCATCTGTTTAGCTAAACATGAGCTCATGATCTAAATTTACACAATAATGAAGAGATCAGCTACAAGGGGAGACAATCAGCAAAAACAATCAATACCAGAATTAGATTCCCAAGGCCATCCATCAGATGGTGGAATAATCAGGTGCAAGGCAGGATATATACATAACACTGGAACTGAAACAAGAAACAAGGATGTTTTGAAAGTCTGGTACGATCTCTAAAACATTTTTAAAGTACATGTCATTGATAAAGCTAAATACTCAAAGGTTGTGTAATCCAACAGATTAATCATTGAGAAGAGTGAAATTATGCTGTTTTGAAAACTATGCCAGGTCAGATTTTCTGCCTAATTATATAAGAAGATTTATCTAAAACATACACATTATTTCAAAGACTTATTGGCTGTGAAATAAGTTAACGGTATTTCAAATGGCTTGTCTGCAATGAAAGGTGCTATGTAGGGAATCACAGAAAGTCGAGGGGAAAATGTGTCAATATATACATTGCTATAGGTGAACTAAGCCTTAGGACAGCAACAATGTAGAGGACCTGACCCTTAGAAGCTTACAAGTAAGCTGGAATCTTCAAAAGTTACAATTTTTATAAGTAAAAATATTTATTAAAATGAATAACCAAGTGTTTTAATTGACATCAGAAGATCAAACCAATATACCCTGAGAACATAGATAAAAGAAAAATAAAGATATGAGCAGAACTTAATACAACAGCAAACGTATAAAATTGAGGTGATTTAGTAAGTCCAAAGAATATTCTTTGAAAAGATTTAAAAGACACACTTTGAGTAAGGAAAACAAAAACATAAGTAAAGAATATATAGAAAGAGTCAGGACAATGTTATAGCAAAGAATATATGAAATGCCAGTAAATTTGAATATTTCTGTAAAGGGGACCATTTCCTAGCTCCTAAAGTTTACCAAAACTGAGACAAGAGGAAATCATTTAAGGTCCTCATGCCTGCCCTTGTCATTCTGAGAACAACCTGGCCTCAGAATGCAGCATCTGTAGTCCATGGTAACCTGCGGAGGTGGGGCGGGGCTGAGGGAGTTTGGAACACTCCCCTCACTGAGGGAGTGGGTGTGGCCATCTCTGCTGTGACTGAACAAAGTGCAGGGGAGCAGGGGTCCCAGGGAAGGGCACTCAGAGCCCAGCAGGCCCAGTGTGGTTTCAAACACATTTAGGCCCAGGCCAAAGGGTGCCTTCTTTGCCTGAACAGCTGCCCAAACTCTCACCTTTCCACTCAGGCCACCCTCTTTCTTGAAGTGCGTGTGGAAGCTGTCCCCTCAGTACACCTCGCTGCACAGCTAACCATAGGACTGGGCATCGTAGCTTCCTGCCAGGTGACCGAAGTTCGCAGGAAGATGGGTCCCTGGGACACACACGGAGAGGCTCCTGCCGGGGCCACAGGCCGCCCACTGCCCCAGCCCCAGTTCAGCGGCCGAAAATCAGCCCTGTCTGAGTCTCCTGCCTCTAGAAGGAGTATTGGACCAACACTTCTAGAAAATGGGGTCCTCACGGGCAACTCATTGGAGGGACAGAAATAAATCTTTGCCGACTTTCTGCTGAAACTTAGGAGCGTTCACACCAAAGCCTCTTACAAGGTCAGCTCTTTAGCTAAACATGAGCTCATTATCGAAATTTACACAATGATGAAGTGATCAGCTACAAGGGGAGACAATCAGCAAAAACAATCAATACCAGAATTAGATTCCCAAGGCCATCCATCAGATGTTGGAATAATCAGGTGCAAGGCAGGATATATACATAACACTGGAACTGAAACAAGAAACATGGGTGTTTTCAAATTCTGGTACGATCTCTAAAACATTTTTAAAGTACATGTCATTGATAAAGCTAAATACTCAAAGGTTGTGTAATACAACAGATTAATCATTGAGAAGAGTGAAATTATGCTGTTTTGAAAATTATGGCAGGTGAGATTTTCTTCCTAATTATATAAGAAGATTTCTCTAAAACATACACACTATTTCAAAGACTTATTGGCTGTGAAATAAGTTAGGGTATTTCAAATGGCTTGTCTGCAATGAAAGGTGCTATGTAGGGAATCACAGAAAGTCGAGGGGAAAATATGTCAATATATACATTGCTATAGGTTGAACTAAGCCTTAGGACAGCAACAATGTAGAGGACCTGACCCTTAGAAGCTTACAAGTAAGCTGGAATCTTCAAAAGTTCCAATATTTATAAGTAAAAAGATTTATTAAAATGAATAACCAAGTGTTTTAATTGACATCAGAAGATCAAACCAATAAACCCTGAGAACATAGATAAAAGATAAATAAAGATATGAGCAGAACTTAATACAACAGCAAACGTATAAAATTGAGGTGATTTAGTAAGTCCAAAGAATATTCTTTGAAAAGATTGAGAAGACACACTTTGATTAAGGAAAACAAAAACGTAAGTAAAGAATATCCAGAAAGAGACAGGACAAAGTTATAGCAGAGAATATATGAAATGCCAGTAAATTTGAATATTTCTTTAAAGGGGACCATTTCCTAGCTCCTAAAGTTTACCAAAACTGACACAAGAGGAAATCATTTAAGGTCATCAGGTCTTCCCTTGGCATTCTCGGAACGCCCTGGCCTCAGAATTCAGCATCTGTAGTCCATGGTAACCTGCGGAGACGGGGCGGGGCTGAGTGTGGTTGGAACACTGCCCTCACTGAGGGAGTGGGTGTGGCCATCTCTGCTGTGACTGAACAATGGCAGGGGAGCATGGGTCCCAGGGAAGGGCCCTCAGAGCCCAGCAGGCCCAGTGTGGTGTCACAAGCATTTAGGCCCAGACCAAAGGGCGCCTTCTTTGTCTGAAGAGCTGCCCAAACTCTCACCTTTCCACTCAGGCCGCCCTCTTACTTGAAGTGTGTTTGGAAGCTGTCCGTGCAGTACACTTCGCTACACAGCTAACCATAGGTCTGGGCATCGTAGCTTCCTGGCAGGTGAACGAAGTTCGCAGGCATATGAGTCCCTGGGACACACGTGGAGAGGCTCCTGCCCGGGCCACAGGCCGCCCACTGCCCCAGCCCCAGATCAGGGGCCGCAAAGCAGCCCTGTCTGAGTCCCCTGCCTCTGGAGGGAGTATTGTACCAACACTTCTAGAAATAGGTGTCGTCGCGGGCAACTCATTGGAGGGACACAAATAAATCTTTGCCGACTTTCTGCTGAAACTTAGGAGTGTTCACACCTAAGCCTCTTACAAGGTCAGCTGTTTAGCTAAACATGAGCTCATGATCTAAATTTACACAATAATGAAGAGATCAGCTACAAGGGGAGACAATCAGCAAAAACAATCAATACCAGAATTAGATTCCCAAGGCCATCCATCAGATGGTGGAATAATCAGGTGCAAGGCAGGATATATACATAACACTGGAACTGAAACAAGAAACAAGGATGTTTTGAAAGTCTGGTACGATCTCTAAAACATTTTTAAAGTACATGTCATTGATAAAGCTAAATACTCAAAGGTTGTGTAATCCAACAGATTAATCATTGAGAAGAGTGAAATTATGCTGTTTTGAAAACTATGCCAGGTCAGATTTTCTGCCTAATTATATAAGAAGATTTATCTAAAACATACACATTATTTCAAAGACTTATTGGCTGTGAAATAAGTTAACGGTATTTCAAATGGCTTGTCTGCAATGAAAGGTGCTATGTAGGGAATCACAGAAAGTCGAGGGGAAAATGTGTCAATATATACATTGCTATAGGTGAACTAAGCCTTAGGACAGCAACAATGTAGAGGACCTGACCCTTAGAAGCTTACAAGTAAGCTGGAATCTTCAAAAGTTACAATTTTTATAAGTAAAAATATTTATTAAAATGAATAACCAAGTGTTTTAATTGACATCAGAAGATCAAACCAATATACCCTGAGAACATAGATAAAAGAAAAATAAAGATATGAGCAGAACTTAATACAACAGCAAACGTATAAAATTGAGGTGATTTAGTAAGTCCAAAGAATATTCTTTGAAAAGATTTAAAAGACACACTTTGAGTAAGGAAAACAAAAACATAAGTAAAGAATATATAGAAAGAGTCAGGACAATGTTATAGCAAAGAATATATGAAATGCCAGTAAATTTGAATATTTCTGTAAAGGGGACCATTTCCTAGCTCCTAAAGTTTACCAAAACTGAGACAAGAGGAAATCATTTAAGGTCCTCATGCCTGCCCTTGTCATTCTGAGAACAACCTGGCCTCAGAATGCAGCATCTGTAGTCCATGGTAACCTGCGGAGGTGGGGCGGGGCTGAGGGAGTTTGGAACACTCCCCTCACTGAGGGAGTGGGTGTGGCCATCTCTGCTGTGACTGAACAAAGTGCAGGGGAGCAGGGGTCCCAGGGAAGGGCACTCAGAGCCCAGCAGGCCCAGTGTGGTTTTAAACACATTTAGGCCCAGGCCAAAGGGTGCCTTCTTTGCCTGAACAGCTGCCCAAACTCTCACCTTTCCACTCAGGCCACCCTCTTTCTTGAAGTGCGTGTGGAAGCTGTCCCCTCAGTACACCTCGCTGCACAGCTAACCATAGGACTGGGCATCGTAGCTTCCTGCCAGGTGACCGAAGTTCGCAGGAAGATGGGTCCCTGGGACACACACGGAGAGGCTCCTGCCGGGGCCACAGGCCGCCCACTGCCCCAGCCCCAGTTCAGCGGCCGAAAATCAGCCCTGTCTGAGTCTCCTGCCTCTAGAAGGAGTATTGGACCAACACTTCTAGAAAATGGGGTCCTCACGGGCAACTCATTGGAGGGACAGAAATAAATCTTTGCCGACTTTCTGCTGAAACTTAGGAGCGTTCACACCAAAGCCTCTTACAAGGTCAGCTCTTTAGCTAAACATGAGCTCATTATCGAAATTTACACAATGATGAAGTGATCAGCTACAAGGGGAGACAATCAGCAAAAACAATCAATACCAGAATTAGATTCCCAAGGCCATCCATCAGGTGTTGGAATAATCAGGTGCAAGGCAGGATATATACATAACACTGGAACTGAAACAAGAAACATGGGTGTTTTCAAATTCTGGTACGATCTCTAAAACATTTTTAAAGTACATGTCATTGATAAAGCTAAATACTCAAAGGTTGTGTAATACAACAGATTAATCATTGAGAAGAGTGAAATTATGCTGTTTTGAAAATTATGGCAGGTGAGATTTTCTTCCTAATTATATAAGAAGATTTCTCTAAAACATACACACTATTTCAAAGACTTATTGGCTGTGAAATAAGTTAGGGTATTTCAAATGGCTTGTCTGCAATGAAAGGTGCTATGTAGGGAATCACAGAAAGTCGAGGGGAAAATATGTCAATATATACATTGCTATAGGTTGAACTAAGCCTTAGGACAGCAACAATGTAGAGGACCTGACCCTTAGAAGCTTACAAGTAAGCTGGAATCTTCAAAAGTTCCAATATTTATAAGTAAAAAGATTTATTAAAATGAATAACCAAGTGTTTTAATTGACATCAGAAGATCAAACCAATAAACCCTGAGAACATAGATAAAAGATAAATAAAGATATGAGCAGAACTTAATACAACAGCAAACGTATAAAATTGAGGTGATTTAGTAAGTCCAAAGAATATTCTTTGAAAAGATTGAGAAGACACACTTTGATTAAGGAAAACAAAACGTAAGTAAAGAATATCCAGAAAGAGACAGGACAAAGTTATAGCAGAGAATATATGAAATGCCAGTAAATTTGAATATTTCTTTAAAGGGGACCATTTCCTAGCTCCTAAAGTTTACCAAAACTGACACAAGAGGAAATCATTTAAGGTCATCAGGTCTTCCCTTGGCATTCTCGGAACGCCCTGGCCTCAGAATTCAGCATCTGTAGTCCATGGTAACCTGCGGAGAGGGGGCGGGGCTGAGTGTGGTTGGAACACTGCCCTCACTGAGGGAGTGGGTGTGGCCATCTCTGCTGTGACTGAACAATGGCAGGGGAGCATGGGTCCCAGGGAAGGGCCCTCAGAGCCCAGCAGGCCCAGTGTGGTGTCACAAGCATTTAGGCCCAGACCAAAGGGCGCCTTCTTTGTCTGAAGAGCTGCCCAAACTCTCACCTTTCCACTCAGGCCGCCCTCTTACTTGAAGTGTGTTTGGAAGCTGTCCGTGCAGTACACTTCGCTACACAGCTAACCATACGTCTGGGCATCGTAGCTTCCTGGCAGGTGACCGAAGTTCGCAGGCATATGAGTCCCTGGGACACACGTGGAGAGGCTCCTGCCCGGGCCACAGGCCGCCCACTGCCCCAGCCCCAGATCAGGGGCCGCAAAGCAGCCCTGTCTGAGTCCCCTGCCTCTGGAGGGAGTATTGTACCAACACTTCTAGAAATAGGTGTCGTCGCGGGCAACTCATTGGAGGGACACAAATAAATCTTTGCCGACTTTCTGCTGAAACTTAGGAGCGTTCACACCTAAGCCTCTTACAAGGTCAGCTGTTTAGCTAAACATGAGCTCATGATCTAAATTTACACAATAATGAAGAGATCAGCTACAAGGGGAGACAATCAGCACAAACAATCAATACCAGAATTAGATTCCCAAGGCCATCCATCAGATGGTGGAATAATCAGGTGCAAGGCAGGATATATACATAACACTGGAACTGAAACAAGAAACAAGGATGTTTTGAAAGTCTGGTATGATCTCTAAAACATTTTTAAAGTACATGTCATTGATAAAGCTAAATACTCAAAGGTTGTGTAATCCAACAGATTAATCATTGAGAAGAGTGAAATTATGCTGTTTTGAAAACTATGCCAGGTCAGATTTTCTGCCTAATTATATAAGAAGATTTATCTAAAACCTACACATTATTTCAAAGACTTATTGGCTGTGAAATAAGTTAACGGTATTTCAAATGGCTTGTCTGCAATGAAAGGTGCTATGTAGGGAATCACAGAAAGTCGAGGGGAAAATGTGTCAATATATACATTGCTATAGGTGAACTAAGCCTTAGGACAGCAACAATGTAGAGGACCTGACCCTTAGAAGCTTACAAGTAAGCTGGAATCTTCAAAAGTTACAATTTTTATAAGTAAAAATATTTATTAAAATGAATAACCAAGTGTTTTAATTGACATCAGAAGATCAAACCAATATACCCTGAGAACATAGATAAAAGAAAAATAAAGATATGAGCAGAACTTAATACAACAGCAAACGTATAAAATTGAGGTGATTTAGTAAGTCCAAAGAATATTCTTTGAAAAGATTTAAAAGACACACTTTGAGTAAGGAAAACAAAAACATAAGTAAAGAATATATAGAAAGAGTCAGGACAATGTTATAGCAAAGAATATATGAAATGCCAGTAAATTTGAATATTTCTGTAAAGGAGACCATTTCCTAGCTCCTAAAGTTTACCAAAACTGAGACAAGAGGAAATCATTTAAGGTCCTCATGCCTGCCCTTGTCATTCTGAGAACAACCTGGCCTCAGAATGCAGCATCTGTAGTCCATGGTAACCTGCGGAGGTGGGGCGGGGCTGAGGGAGTTTGGAACACTCCCCTCACTGAGGGAGTGGGTGTGGCCATCTCTGCTGTGACTGAACAAAGTGCAGGGGAGCAGGGGTCCCAGGGAAGGGCACTCAGAGCCCAGCAGGCCCAGTGTGGTTTCAAACACATTTAGGCCCAGGCCAAAGGGTGCCTTCTTTGCCTGAACAGCTGCCCAAACTCTCACCTTTCCACTCAGGCCACCCTCTTTCTTGAAGTGCGTGTGGAAGCTGTCCCCTCAGTACACCTCGCTGCACAGCTAACCATAGGACTGGGCATCGTAGCTTCCTGCCAGGTGACCGAAGTTCGCAGGAAGATGGGTCCCTGGGACACACACGGAGAGGCTCCTGCCGGGGCCACAGGACGCCCACTGCCCCAGCCCCAGTTCAGCGGCCGAAAATCAGCCCTGTCTGAGTCTCCTGCCTCTAGAAGGAGTATTGGACCAACACTTCTAGAAAATGGGGTCCTCACGGGCAACTCATTGGAGGGACAGAAATAAATCTTTGCCGACTTTCTGCTGAAACTTAGGAGCGTTCACACCAAAGCCTCTTACAAGGTCAGCTCTTTAGCTAAACATGAGCTCATTATCGAAATTTACACAATGATGAAGTGATCAGCTACAAGGGGAGACAATCAGCAAAAACAATCAATACCAGAATTAGATTCCCAAGGCCATCCATCAGATGTTGGAATAATCAGGTGCAAGGCAGGATATATACATAACACTGGAACTGAAACAAGAAACATGGGTGTTTTCAAATTCTGGTACGATCTCTAAAACATTTTTAAAGTACATGTCATTGATAAAGCTAAATACTCAAAGGTTGTGTAATACAACAGATTAATCATTGAGAAGAGTGAAATTATGCTGTTTTGAAAATTATGGCAGGTGAGATTTTCTTCCTAATTATATAAGAAGATTTCTCTAAAACATACACACTATTTCAAAGACTTATTGGCTGTGAAATAAGTTAGGGTATTTCAAATGGCTTGTCTGCAATGAAAGGTGCTATGTAGGGAATCACAGAAAGTCGAGGGGAAAATATGTCAATATATACATTGCTATAGGTTGAACTAAGCCTTAGGACAGCAACAATGTAGAGGACCTGACCCTTAGAAGCTTACAAGTAAGCTGGAATCTTCAAAAGTTCCAATATTTATAAGTAAAAAGATTTATTAAAATGAATAACCAAGTGTTTTAATTGACATCAGAAGATCAAACCAATAAACCCTGAGAACATAGATAAAAGATAAATAAAGATATGAGCAGAACTTAATACAACAGCAAACGTATAAAATTGAGGTGATTTAGTAAGTCCAAAGAATATTCTTTGAAAAGATTGAGAAGACACACTTTGATTAAGGAAAACAAAAACGTAAGTAAAGAATATCCAGAAAGAGACAGGACAAAGTTATAGCAGAGAATATATGAAATGCCAGTAAATTTGAATATTTCTGTAAAGGGGACCATTTCCTAGCTCCTAAAGTTTACCAAAACTGACACAAGAGGAAATCATTTAAGGTCATCAGGTCTTCCCTTGGCATTCTCCGAACGCCCTGGCCTCAGAATTCAGCATCTGTAGTCCATGGTAACCTGCGGAGAGGGGGCGGGGCTGAGTGTGGTTGGAACACTGCCCTCACTGAGGGAGTGGGTGTGGCCATCTCTGCTGTGACTGAACAATGGCAGGGGAGCATGGGTCCCAGGGAAGGGCCCTCAGAGCCCAGCAGGCCCAGTGTGGTGTCACAAGCATTTAGGCCCAGACCAAAGGGCGCCTTCTTTGTCTGAAGCGCTGCCCAAACTCTCACCTTTCCACTCAGGCCGCCCTCTTACTTGAAGTGTGTTTGGAAGCTGTCCGCGCAGTACACTTCGCTACACAGCTAACCATAGGTCTGGGCATCGTAGCTTCCTGGCAGGTGACCGAAGTTCGCAGGCATATGAGTCCCTGGGACACACGCGGAGAGGCTCCTGCCCGGGCCACAGGCCGCCCACTGCCCCAGCCCCAGATCAGGGGCCGCAAAGCAGCCCTGTCTGAGTCCCCTGCCTCTGGAGGGAGTATTGTACCAACACTTCTAGAAATAGGTGTCGTCGCGGGCAACTCATTGGAGGGACACAAATAAATCTTTGCTGACTTTCTGCTGAAACTTAGGAGCGTTCACACCTAAGCCTCTTACAAGGTCAGCTGTTTAGCTAAACATGAGCTCATGATCTAAATTTACACAATAATGAAGAGATCAGCTACAAGGGGAGACAATCAGCAAAAACAATCAATACCAGAATTAGATTCCCAAGGCCATCCATCAGATGTTGGAATAATCAGGTGCAAGGCAGGATATATACATAACACTGGAACTGAAACAAGAAACAAGGATGTTTTGAAAGTCTGGTACGATCTCTAAAACATTTTTAAAGTACATGTCATTGATAAAGCTAAATACTCAAAGGTTGTGTAATCCAACAGATTAATCATTGAGAAGAGTGAAATTATGCTGTTTTGAAAACTATGGCAGGTGAGATTTTCTTCCTAATTATATAAGAAGATTTCTCTAAAACATACACATTATTTCAAAGACTTATTGGCTGTGAAATAAGTTAACGGTATTTCAAATGGCTTGTCTGCAATGAAAGGTGCTATGTAGGGAATCACAGAAAGTCGAGGGGAAAATGTGTCAATATATACATTGCTATAGGTGAACTAAGCCTTAGGACAGCAACAATGTAGAGGACCTGACCCTTAGAAGCTTACAAGTAAGCTGGAATCTTCAAAAGTTACAATTTTTATAAGTAAAAATATTTATTAAAATGAATAACCAAGTGTTTTAATTGACATCAGAAGATCAAACCAATATACCCTGAGAACATAGATAAAAGAAAAATAAAGATATGAGCAGAACTTAATACAAGAGCAAACGTATAAAATTGAGGTGATTTAGTAAGTCCAAAGAATATTCTTTGAAAAGATTGAGAAGACACACTTTGATTAAGGAAAACAAAAACGTAAGTAAAGAATATATAGAAAGAGTCAGGACAATGTTATAGCAAAGAATATATGAAATGCCAGTAAATTTGAATATTTCTGTAAAGGGGACCATTTCCTAGCTCCTAAAGTTTACCAAAACTGAGACAAGAGGAAATCATTTAAGGTCCTCATGCCTGCCCTTGTCATTCTGAGAACAACCTGGCCTCAGAATGCAGCATCTGTAGTCCATGGTAACCTGCGGAGGTGGGGCGGGGCTGAGGGAGTTTGGAACACTCCCCTCACTGAGGGAGTGGGTGTGGCCATCTCTGCTGTGACTGAACAAAGTGCAGGGGAGCAGGGGTCCCAGGGAAGGGCACTCAGAGCCCAGCAGGCCCAGTGTGGTTTCAAACACATTTAGGCCCAGGCCAAAGGGTGCCTTCTTTGCCTGAACAGCTGCCCAAACTCTCACCTTTCCACTCAGGCCACCCTCTTTCTTGAAGTGCGTGTGGAAGCTGTCCCCTCAGTACACCTCGCTGCACAGCTAACCATAGGACTGGGCATCGTAGCTTCCTGCCAGGTGACCGAAGTTCGCAGGAAGATGGGTCCCTGGGACACACACGGAGAGGCTCCTGCCGGGGCCACAGGCCGCCCACTGCCCCAGCCCCAGTTCAGCGGCCGAAAATCAGCCCTGTCTGAGTCTCCTGCCTCTAGAAGGAGTATTGGACCAACACTTCTAGAAAATGGGGTCCTCACGGGCAACTCATTGGAGGGACAGAAATAAATCTTTGCCGACTTTCTGCTGAAACTTAGGAGCGTTCACACCAAAGCCTCTTACAAGGTCAGCTCTTTAGCTAAACATGAGCTCATTATCGAAATTTACACAATGATGAAGTGATCAGCTACAAGGGGAGACAATCAGCAAAAACAATCAATACCAGAATTAGATTCCCAAGGCCATCCATCAGATGTTGGAATAATCAGGTGCAAGGCAGGATATATACATAACACTGGAACTGAAACAAGAAACATGGGTGTTTTCAAATTCTGGTACGATCTCTAAAACATTTTTAAAGTACATGTCATTGATAAAGCTAAATACTCAAAGGTTGTGTAATACAACAGATTAATCATTGAGAAGAGTGAAATTATGCTGTTTTGAAAATTATGGCAGGTGAGATTTTCTTCCTAATTATATAAGAAGATTTCTCTAAAACATACACACTATTTCAAAGACTTATTGGCTGTGAAATAAGTTAGGGTATTTCAAATGGCTTGTCTGCAATGAAAGGTGCTATGTAGGGAATCACAGAAAGTCGAGGGGAAAATATGTCAATATATACATTGCTATAGGTTGAACTAAGCCTTAGGACAGCAACAATGTAGAGGACCTGACCCTTAGAAGCTTACAAGTAAGCTGGAATCTTCAAAAGTTCCAATATTTATAAGTAAAAAGATTTATTAAAATGAATAACCAAGTGTTTTAATTGACATCAGAAGATCAAACCAATAAACCCTGAGAACATAGATAAAAGATAAATAAAGATATGAGCAGAACTTAATACAACAGCAAACGTATAAAATTGAGGTGATTTAGTAAGTCCAAAGAATATTCTTTGAAAAGATTGAGAAGACACACTTTGATTAAGGAAAACAAAAACGTAAGTAAAGAATATCCAGAAAGAGACAGGACAAAGTTATAGCAGAGAATATATGAAATGCCAGTAAATTTGAATATTTCTGTAAAGGGGACCATTTCCTAGCTCCTAAAGTTTACCAAAACTGAGACAAGAGGAAATCATTTAAGGTCCTCATGCCTGCCCTTGTCATTCTGAGAACAACCTGGCCTCAGAATGCAGCATCTGTAGTCCATGGTAACCTGCGGAGGTGGGGCGGGGCTGAGGGAGTTTGGAACACTCCCCTCACTGAGGGAGTGGGTGTGGCCATCTCTGCTGTGACTGAACAAAGTGCAGGGGAGCAGGGGTCCCAGGGAAGGGCACTCAGAGCCCAGCAGGCCCAGTGTGGTTTCAAACACATTTAGGCCCAGGCCAAAGGGTGCCTTCTTTGCCTGAACAGCTGCCCAAACTCTCACCTTTCCACTCAGGCCACCCTCTTTCTTGAAGTGCGTGTGGAAGCTGTCCCCTCAGTACACCTCGCTGCACAGCTAACCATAGGACTGGGCATCGTAGCTTCCTGCCAGGTGACCGAAGTTCGCAGGAAGATGGGTCCCTGGGACACACACGGAGAGGCTCCTGCCGGGGCCACAGGCCGCCCACTGCCCCAGCCCCAGTTCAGCGGCCGAAAATCAGCCCTGTCTGAGTCTCCTGCCTCTAGAAGGAGTATTGGACCAACACTTCTAGAAAATGGGGTCCTCACGGGCAACTCATTGGAGGGACAGAAATAAATCTTTGCCGACTTTCTGCTGAAACTTAGGAGCGTTCACACCAAAGCCTCTTACAAGGTCAGCTCTTTAGCTAAACATGAGCTCATTATCGAAATTTACACAATGATGAAGTGATCAGCTACAAGGGGAGACAATCAGCAAAAACAATCAATACCAGAATTAGATTCCCAAGGCCATCCATCAGATGTTGGAATAATCAGGTGCAAGGCAGGATATATACATAACACTGGAACTGAAACAAGAAACATGGGTGTTTTCAAATTCTGGTACGATCTCTAAAACATTTTTAAAGTACATGTCATTGATAAAGCTAAATACTCAAAGGTTGTGTAATACAACAGATTAATCATTGAGAAGAGTGAAATTATGCTGTTTTGAAAATTATGGCAGGTGAGATTTTCTTCCTAATTATATAAGAAGATTTCTCTAAAACATACACACTATTTCAAAGACTTATTGGCTGTGAAATAAGTTAGGGTATTTCAAATGGCTTGTCTGCAATGAAAGGTGCTATGTAGGGAATCACAGAAAGTCGAGGGGAAAATATGTCAATATATACATTGCTATAGGTTGAACTAAGCCTTAGGACAGCAACAATGTAGAGGACCTGACCCTTAGAAGCTTACAAGTAAGCTGGAATCTTCAAAAGTTCCAATATTTATAAGTAAAAAGATTTATTAAAATGAATAACCAAGTGTTTTAATTGACATCAGAAGATCAAACCAATAAACCCTGAGAACATAGATAAAAGATAAATAAAGATATGAGCAGAACTTAATACAACAGCAAACGTATAAAATTGAGGTGATTTAGTAAGTCCAAAGAATATTCTTTGAAAAGATTGAGAAGACACACTTTGATTAAGGAAAACAAAAACGTAAGTAAAGAATATCCAGAAAGAGACAGGACAAAGTTATAGCAGAGAATATATGAAATGCCAGTAAATTTGAATATTTCTGTAAAGGGGACCATTTCCTAGCTCCTAAAGTTTACCAAAACTGAGACAAGAGGAAATCATTTAAGGTCCTCATGCCTGCCCTTGTCATTCTGAGAACAACCTGGCCTCAGAATGCAGCATCTGTAGTCCATGGTAACCTGCGGAGGTGGGGCGGGGCTGAGGGAGTTTGGAACACTCCCCTCACTGAGGGAGTGGGTGTGGCCATCTCTGCTGTGACTGAACAAAGTGCAGGGGAGCAGGGGTCCCAGGGAAGGGCACTCAGAGCCCAGCAGGCCCAGTGTGGTTTCAAACACATTTAGGCCCAGGCCAAAGGGTGCCTTCTTTGCCTGAACAGCTGCCCAAACTCTCACCTTTCCACTCAGGCCACCCTCTTTCTTGAAGTGCGTGTGGAAGCTGTCCCCTCAGTACACCTCGCTGCACAGCTAACCATAGGACTGGGCATCGTAGCTTCCTGCCAGGTGACCGAAGTTCGCAGGAAGATGGGTCCCTGGGACACACACGGAGAGGCTCCTGCCGGGGCCACAGGCCGCCCACTGCCCCAGCCCCAGTTCAGCGGCCGAAAATCAGCCCTGTCTGAGTCTCCTGCCTCTAGAAGGAGTATTGGACCAACACTTCTAGAAAATGGGGTCCTCACGGGCAACTCATTGGAGGGACAGAAATAAATCTTTGCCGACTTTCTGCTGAAACTTAGGAGCGTTCACACCAAAGCCTCTTACAAGGTCAGCTCTTTAGCTAAACATGAGCTCATTATCGAAATTTACACAATGATGAAGTGATCAGCTACAAGGGGAGACAATCAGCAAAAACAATCAATACCAGAATTAGATTCCCAAGGCCATCCATCAGATGTTGGAATAATCAGGTGCAAGGCAGGATATATACATAACACTGGAACTGAAACAAGAAACATGGGTGTTTTCAAATTCTGGTACGATCTCTAAAACATTTTTAAAGTACATGTCATTGATAAAGCTAAATACTCAAAGGTTGTGTAATACAACAGATTAATCATTGAGAAGAGTGAAATTATGCTGTTTTGAAAATTATGGCAGGTGAGATTTTCTTCCTAATTATATAAGAAGATTTCTCTAAAACATACACACTATTTCAAAGACTTATTGGCTGTGAAATAAGTTAGGGTATTTCAAATGGCTTGTCTGCAATGAAAGGTGCTATGTAGGGAATCACAGAAAGTCGAGGGGAAAATATGTCAATATATACATTGCTATAGGTTGAACTAAGCCTTAGGACAGCAACAATGTAGAGGACCTGACCCTTAGAAGCTTACAAGTAAGCTGGAATCTTCAAAAGTTCCAATATTTATAAGTAAAAAGATTTATTAAAATGAATAACCAAGTGTTTTAATTGACATCAGAAGATCAAACCAATAAACCCTGAGAACATAGATAAAAGATAAATAAAGATATGAGCAGAACTTAATACAACAGCAAACGTATAAAATTGAGGTGATTTAGTAAGTCCAAAGAATATTCTTTGAAAAGATTGAGAAGACACACTTTGATTAAGGAAAACAAAAACGTAAGTAAAGAATATCCAGAAAGAGACAGGACAAAGTTATAGCAGAGAATATATGAAATGCCAGTAAATTTGAATATTTCTGTAAAGGGGACCATTTCCTAGCTCCTAAAGTTTACCAAAACTGACACAAGAGGAAATCATTTAAGGTCATCAGGTCTTCCCTTGGCATTCTCGGAACGCCCTGGCCTCAGAATTCAGCATCTGTAGTCCATGGTAACCTGCGGAGAGGGGGCGGGGCTGAGTGTGGTTGGAACACTGCCCTCACTGAGGGAGTGGGTGTGGCCATCTCTGCTGTGACTGAACAATGGCAGGGGAGCATGAGTCCCAGGGAAGGGCCCTCAGAGCCCAGCAGGCCCAGTGTGGTGTCACAAGCATTTAGGCCCAGACCAAAGGGCGCCTTCTTTGTCTGAAGAGCTGCCCAAACTCTCACCTTTCCACTCAGGCCGCCCTCTTACTTGAAGTGTGTTTGGAAGCTGTCCGTGCAGTACACTTCGCTACACAGCTAACCATACGTCTGGGCATCGTAGCTTCCTGGCAGGTGACCGAAGTTCGCAGGCATATGAGTCCCTGGGACACACGTGGAGAGGCTCCTGCCCGGGCCACAGGCCGCCCACTGCCCCAGCCCCAGATCAGGGGCCGCAAAGCAGCCCTGTCTGAGTCCCCTGCCTCTGGAGGGAGTATTGTACCAACACTTCTAGAAATAGGTGTCGTCGCGGGCAACTCATTGGAGGGACACAAATAAATCTTTGCCGACTTTCTGCTGAAACTTAGGAGCGTTCACACCTAAGCCTCTTACAAGGTCAGCTGTTTAGCTAAACATGAGCTCATGATCTAAATTTACACAATAATGAAGAGATCAGCTACAAGGGGAGACAATCAGCAAAAACAATCAATACCAGAATTAGATTCCCAAGGCCATCCATCAGATGGTGGAATAATCAGGTGCAAGGCAGGATATATACATAACACTGGAACTGAAACAAGAAACAAGGATGTTTTGAAAGTCTGGTACGATCTCTAAAACATTTTTAAAGTACATGTCATTGATAAAGCTAAATACTCAAAGGTTGTGTAATCCAACAGATTAATCATTGAGAAGAGTGAAATTATGCTGTTTTGAAAACTATGCCAGGTCAGATTTTCTGCCTAATTATATAAGAAGATTTATCTAAAACATACACATTATTTCAAAGACTTATTGGCTGTGAAATAAGTTAACGGTATTTCAAATGGCTTGTCTGCAATGAAAGGTGCTATGTAGGGAATCACAGAAAGTCGAGGGGAAAATGTGTCAATATATACATTGCTATAGGTGAACTAAGCCTTAGGACAGCAACAATGTAGAGGACCTGACCCTTAGAAGCTTACAAGTAAGCTGGAATCTTCAAAAGTTACAATTTTTATAAGTAAAAATATTTATTAAAATGAATAACCAAGTGTTTTAATTGACATCAGAAGATCAAACCAATATACCCTGAGAACATAGATAAAAGAAAAATAAAGATATGAGCAGAACTTAATACAACAGCAAACGTATAAAATTGAGGTGATTTAGTAAGTCCAAAGAATATTCTTTGAAAAGATTTAAAAGACACACTTTGAGTAAGGAAAACAAAAACATAAGTAAAGAATATATAGAAAGAGTCAGGACAATGTTATAGCAAAGAATATATGAAATGCCAGTAAATTTGAATATTTCTGTAAAGGGGACCATTTCCTAGCTCCTAAAGTTTACCAAAACTGAGACAAGAGGAAATCATTTAAGGTCCTCATGCCTGCCCTTGTCATTCTGAGAACAACCTGGCCTCAGAATGCAGCATCTGTAGTCCATGGTAACCTGCGGAGGTGGGGCGGGGCTGAGGGAGTTTGGAACACTCCCCTCACTGAGGGAGTGGGTGTGGCCATCTCTGCTGTGACTGAACAAAGTGCAGGGGAGCAGGGGTCCCAGGGAAGGGCACTCAGAGCCCAGCAGGCCCAGTGTGGTTTCACAAGCATTTAGGGCCAGGCCAAAGGGTGCCTTCTTTGCCTGAACAGCTGCCCAAACTCTCACCTTTCCACTCAGGCCACCCTCTTTCTTGAAGTGTGTGTGGAAGCTGTCCGCACAGTACACCTCGCTGCACAGATAACCATAGGACTGGGCATCATAGCTTCCTGCCAGGTGACCGAAGTTCGCAGGAAGATGGGTCCCTGGGACACACACGGAGAGGCTCCTGCCCGGGCCACAGGCCGCCCACTGCCCCAGCCACAGTTCAGCGGCCGAAAATCAGCCCTGTCTGAGTCTCCTGCCTCTAGAAGGAGTATTGGACCAACACTTCTAGAAAATGGGGTCCTCACGGGCAACTCATTGGAGGGACAGAAATAAATCTTTGCCGACTTTCTGCTGAAACTTAGGAGCGTTCACACCAAAGCCTCTTACAAGGTCAGCTGTTTAGCTAAACATGAGCTCATGATCTAAATTTACACAATAATGAAGAGATCAGCTACAAGGGGAGACAATCAGCAAAAACAATCAATACCAGAATTAGATTCCCAAGGCCATCCATCAGATGGTGGAATAATCAGGTGCAAGGCAGGATATATACATAACACTGGAACTGAAACAAGAAACAAGGATGTTTTGAAAGTCTGGTACGATCTCTAAAACATTTTTAAAGTACATGTCATTGATAAAGCTAAATACTCAAAGGTTGTGTAATCCAACAGATTAGTCATTGAGAAGAGTGAAATTATGCTGTTTTGAAAACTATGCCAGGTCAGATTTTCTGCCTAATTATATAAGAAGATTTATCTAAAACATACACATTATTTCAAAGACTTATTGGCTGTGAAATAAGTTAACGGTATTTCAAATGGCTTGTCTGCAATGAAAGGTGCTATGTAGGGAATCACAGAAAGTCGAGGGGAAAATGTGTCAATATATACATTGCTATAGGTGAACTAAGCCTTAGGACAGCAACAATGTAGAGGACCTGACCCTTAGAAGCTTACAAGTAAGCTGGAATCTTCAAAAGTTACAATTTTTATAAGTAAAAATATTTATTAAAATGAATAACCAAGTGTTTTAATTGACATCAGAAGATCAAACCAATATACCCTGAGAACATAGATAAAAGAAAAATAAAGATATGAGCAGAACTTAATACAACAGCAAACGTATAAAATTGAGGTGATTTAGTAAGTCCAAAGAATATTCTTTGAAAAGATTTAAAAGACACACTTTGAGTAAGGAAAACAAAAACATAAGTAAAGAATATATAGAAAGAGTCAGGACAATGTTATAGCAAAGAATATATGAAATGCCAGTAAATTTGAATATTTCTGTAAAGGGGACCATTTCCTAGCTCCTAAAGTTTACCAAAACTGAGACAAGAGGAAATCATTTAAGGTCCTCATGCCTGCCCTTGTCATTCTGAGAACAACCTGGCCTCAGAATGCAGCATCTGTAGTCCATGGTAACCTGCGGAGGTGGGGCGGGGCTGAGGGAGTTTGGAACACTGCCCTCACTGAGGGAGTGGGTGTGGCCATCTCTGCTGTGACTGAACAAAGTGCAGGGGAGCAGGTGTCCCAGAGAAGGGCACTCAGAGCCCAGCAGGCCCAGTGTGGTTTCAAAAGCATTTAGGCCCAGGCCAAAGGGTGCCTTCTTTGCCTGAACAGCTGCCCAAACTCTCACCTTTCCACTCAGGCCACCCTCTTTCTTGAAGTGCGTGTGGAAGCTGTCCCCACAGTACACCTCGCTGCACAGCTAACCATAGGACTGGGCATCGTAGCTTCCTGCCAGGTGACCGAAGTTCGCAGGAAGATGGGTCCCTGGGACACACACGGAGAGGCTCCTGCCGGGGCCACAGGCCGCCCACTGCCCCAGCCCCAGTTCAGCGGCCGAAAATCAGCCCTGTCTGAGTCTCCTGCCTCTAGAAGGAGTATTGGACCAACACTTCTAGAAAATGGGGTCCTCACGGGCAACTCATTGGAGGGACAGAAATAAATCTTTGCCGACTTTCTGCTGAAACTTAGGAGCGTTCACACCAAAGCCTCTTACAAGGTCAGCTCTTTAGCTAAACATGAGCTCATTATCGAAATTTACACAATGATGAAGTGATCAGCTACAAGGGGAGACAATCAGCAAAAACAATCAATACCAGAATTAGATTCCCAAGGCCATCCATCAGATGTTGGAATAATCAGGTGCAAGGCAGGATATATACATAACACTGGAACTGAAACAAGAAACATGGGTGTTTTCAAATTCTGGTACGATCTCTAAAACATTTTTAAAGTACATGTCATTGATAAAGCTAAATACTCAAAGGTTGTGTAATACAACAGATTAATCATTGAGAAGAGTGAAATTATGCTGTTTTGAAAATTATGGCAGGTGAGATTTTCTTCCTAATTATATAAGAAGATTTCTCTAAAACATACACACTATTTCAAAGACTTATTGGCTGTGAAATAAGTTAGGGTATTTCAAATGGCTTGTCTGCAATGAAAGGTGCTATGTAGGGAATCACAGAAAGTCGAGGGGAAAATATGTCAATATATACATTGCTATAGGTTGAACTAAGCCTTAGGACAGCAACAATGTAGAGGACCTGACCCTTAGAAGCTTACAAGTAAGCTGGAATCTTCAAAAGTTCCAATATTTATAAGTAAAAAGATTTATTAAAATGAATAACCAAGTGTTTTAATTGACATCAGAAGATCAAACCAATAAACCCTGAGAACATAGATAAAAGATAAATAAAGATATGAGCAGAACTTAATACAACAGCAAACGTATAAAATTGAGGTGATTTAGTAAGTCCAAAGAATATTCTTTGAAAAGATTGAGAAGACACACTTTGATTAAGGAAAACAAAAACGTAAGTAAAGAATATCCAGAAAGAGACAGGACAAAGTTATAGCAGAGAATATATGAAATGCCAGTAAATTTGAATATTTCTGTAAAGGGGACCATTTCCTAGCTCCTAAAGTTTACCAAAACTGACACAAGAGGAAATCATTTAAGGTCATCAGGTCTTCCCTTGGCATTCTCGGAACGCCCTGGCCTCAGAATTCAGCATCTGTAGTCCATGGTAACCTGCGGAGAGGGGGCGGGGCTGAGTGTGGTTGGAACACTGCCCTCACTGAGGGAGTGGGTGTGGCCATCTCTGCTGTGACTGAACAATGGCAGGGGAGCATGGGTCCCAGGGAAGGGCCCTCAGAGCCCAGCAGGCCCAGTGTGGTGTCACAAGCATTTAGGCCCAGACCAAAGGGCGCCTTCTTTGTCTGAAGAGCTGCCCAAACTCTCACCTTTCCACTCAGGCCGCCCTCTTACTTGAAGTGTGTTTGGAAGCTGTCCGCGCAGTACACTTCGCTACACAGCTAACCATAGGTCTGGGCATCGTAGCTTCCTGGCTGGTGACCGAAGTTCGCAGGCATATGAGTCCCTGGGACACACGCGGAGAGGCTCCTGCCCGGGCCACAGGCCACCCACTGCCCCAGCCCCAGATCAGGGGCCGCAAAGCAGCCCTGTCTGAGTCCCCTGCCTCTGGAGGGAGTATTGTACCAACACTTCTAGAAATAGGTGTCGTCGCGGGCAACTCATTGGAGGGACACAATTAAATCTTTGCCGACTTTCTGCTGAAACTTAGGAGCGTTCACACCTAAGCCTCTTACAAGTTCAGCTGTTTAGCTAAACATGAGCTCATGATCTAAATTTACACAATAATGAAGAGATCAGCTACAAGGGGAGACAATCAGCAAAAACAATCAATACCAGAATTAGATTCCCAAGGCCATCCATCAGATGTTGGAATAATCAGGTGCAAGGCAGGATATATACATAAAACTGGAACTGAAACAAGAAACAAGGATGTTTTCAAAGTCTGGTACGATCTCTAAAACATTTTTAAAGTACATGTCATTGATAAAGCTAACTACTCAAAGGTTGTGTAATCCAACAGATTAATCATTGAGAAGAGTGAAATTATGCTGTTTCGAAAACTATGGCAGGTCAGATTTTCTGCCTAATTATATAAGAAGATTTCTCTAAAACATACACATTATTTCAAAGACTTATTGGCTGTGAAATAAGTTAACGGTATTTCAAATGGCTTGTCTGCAATGAAAGGTGCTATGTAGGGAATCACAGAAAGTCGAGGGGAAAATGTGTCAATATATACATTGCTATATGTTGAACTAAGCCTTAGGACAGCAACAATGTAGAGCACCTGACACTTAGAAACTTGCAAGTAAGCTGGAATCTTCAAAAGTTACAATTTTTATAAGTAAAAATATTTATTAAAATGAATAACCAAGTGTTTTAATTGACATCAGAAGATCAAACCAATATACCCTGAGAACATAGATAAAAGAAAAATAAAGATATGAGCAGAACTTAATACAACAGCAAACGTATAAAATTGAGGTGATTTAGTAAGTCCAAAGAATATTCTTTGAAAAGATTTAAAAGACACACTTTGAGTAAGGAAAACAAAAGCATAAGTAAAGAATATATAGAAAGAGTCAGGACAATGTTATAGCAAAGAATATATGAAATGCCAGTAAATTTGAATATTTCTGTAAAGGGGACCATTTCCTAGCTCCTAAAGTTTACCAAAACTGAGACAAGAGGAAATCATTTAAGGTCCTCATGCCTGCCCTTGTCATTCTGAGAACGCCCTGGCCTCAGAATGCAGCATCTGTAGTCCATGGTAACCTGCGGAGGGGGGGCGGGGCTGAGGGAGTTTGGAACACTGCCCTCACTGAGGGAGTGGGTGTGGCCATCTCGGCTGTGACTGAACAAAGTGCAGGGGAGCAGGGGTCCCAGGGAAGGGCACTCAGAGCCCAGCAGGCCCAGTGTGGTTTCACAAGCATTTAGGGCCAGGCCAAAGGGTGCCTTCTTTGCCTGAACAGCTGCCCAAACTCTCACCTTTCCACTCAGGCCACCCTCTTTCTTGAAGTGTGTGTGGAAGCTGTCCGCACAGTACACCTCGCTGCACAGATAACCATAGGACTGGGCATCATAGCTTCCTGCCAGGTGACCGAAGTTCGCAGGAAGATGGGTCCCTGGGACACACACGGAGAGGCTCCTGCCCGGGCCACAGGCCGCCCACTGCCCCAGCCACAGTTCAGCGGCCGAAAACCAGCCCTGTCTGAGTCTCCTGCCTCTAGAAGGAGTATTGGACCAACACTTCTAGAAAATGGGGTCCTCACGGGCAACTCATTGGAGGGACAGAAATAAATCTTTGCCGACTTTCTGCTGAAACTTAGGAGCGTTCACACCTAAGCCTCTTACAAGGTCAGCTGTTTAGCTAAACATGAGCTCATGATCTAAATTTACACAATAATGAAGAGATCAGCTACAAGGGGAGACAATCAGCAAAAACAATCAATACCAGAATTAGATTCCCAAGGCCATCCATCAGATGGTGGAATAATCAGGTGCAAGGCAGGATATATACATAACACTGGAACTGAAACAAGAAACAAGGATGTTTTGAAAGTCTGGTACGATCTCTAAAACATTTTTAAAGTACATGTCATTGATAAAGCTAAATACTCAAAGGTTGTGTAATCCAACAGATTAGTCATTGAGAAGAGTGAAATTATGCTGTTTTGAAAACTATGCCAGGTCAGATTTTCTGCCTAATTATATAAGAAGATTTATCTAAAACATACACATTATTTCAAAGACTTATTGGCTGTGAAATAAGTTAACGGTATTTCAAATGGCTTGTCTGCAATGAAAGGTGCTATGTAGGGAATCACAGAAAGTCGAGGGGAAAATGTGTCAATATATACATTGCTATAGGTGAACTAAGCCTTAGGACAGCAACAATGTAGAGGACCTGACCCTTAGAAGCTTACAAGTAAGCTGGAATCTTCAAAAGTTACAATTTTTATAAGTAAAAATATTTATTAAAATGAATAACCAAGTGTTTTAATTGACATCAGAAGATCAAACCAATATACCCTGAGAACATAGATAAAAGAAAAATAAAGATATGAGCAGAACTTAATACAACAGCAAACGTATAAAATTGAGGTGATTTAGTAAGTCCAAAGAATATTCTTTGAAAAGATTTAAAAGACACACTTTGAGTAAGGAAAACAAAAACATAAGTAAAGAATATATAGAAAGAGTCAGGACAATGTTATAGCAAAGAATATATGAAATGCCAGTAAATTTGAATATTTCTGTAAAGGGGACCATTTCCTAGCTCCTAAAGTTTACCAAAACTGAGACAAGAGGAAATCATTTAAGGTCCTCATGCCTGCCCTTGTCATTCTGAGAACAACCGGGCCTCAGAATGCAGCATCTGTAGTCCATGGTAACCTGCGGAGGTGGGGCGGGGCTGAGGGAGTTTGGAACACTGCCCTCACTGAGGGAGTGGGTGTGGCCATCTCTGCTGTGACTGAACAAAGTGCAGGGGAGCAGGTGTCCCAGGGAAGGGCACTCAGAGCCCAGCAGGCCCAGTGTGGTTTCAAAAGCATTTAGGCCCAGGCCAAAGGGTGCCTTCTTTGCCTGAACAGCTGCCCAAACTCTCACCTTTCCACTCAGGCCACCCTCTTTCTTGAAGTTCGTTTGGAAGCTGTCCCCACAGTACACCTCGCTGCACAGCTAACCATAGGACTGGGCATCGTAGCTTCCTGCCAGGTGACCGAAGTTCGCAGGAAGATGGGTCCCTGGGACACACACGGAGAGGCTCCTGCCGGGGCCACAGGCCGCCCACTGCCCCAGCCCCAGTTCAGCGGCCGAAAATCAGCCCTGTCTGAGTCTCCTGCCTCTAGAAGGAGTATTGGACCAACACTTCTAGAAAATGGGGTCCTCACGGGCAACTCATTGGAGGGACAGAAATAAATCTTTGCCGACTTTCTGCTGAAACTTAGGAGCGTTCACACCAAAGCCTCTTACAAAGTCAGCTCTTTAGCTAAACATGAGCTCATTATCGAAATTTACACAATGATGAAGTGATCAGCTACAAGGGGAGACAATCAGCAAAAACAATCAATACCAGAATTAGATTCCCAAGGCCATCCATCAGATGTTGGAATAATCAGGTGCAAGGCAGGATATATACATAACACTGGAACTGAAACAAGAAACAAGGGTGTTTTCAAATTCTGGTACGATCTCTAAAACATTTTTAAAGTACATGTCATTGATAAAGCTAAATACTCAAAGGTTGTGTAATCCAACAGATTAATCATTGAGAAGAGTGAAATTATACTGTTTTGAAAATTATGGCAGGTGAGATTTTCTTCCTAATTATATAAGAAGATTTCTCTAAAACATACACATTATTTCAAAGACTTATTGGCTGTGAAATAAGTTAGGGTATTTCAAATGGCTTGTCTGCAATGAAAGGTGCTATGTAGGGAATCACAGAAAGTCGAGGGGAAAATATGTCAATATATACATTGTTATATGTTGAACTAAGCCTTAGGACAGCAACAATGTAGAGGACCTGACCCTTAGAAGCTTACAAGTAAGCTGGAATCTTCAAAAGTTCCAATATTTATAAGTAAAAAGATTTATTAAAATGAATAACCAAGTGTTTTAATTGACATCAGAAGATCAAACCAATAAACCCTGAGAACATAGATAAAAGATAAATAAAGATATGAGCAGAACTTAATACAACAGCAAACGTATAAAATTGAGGTGATTTAGTAAGTCCAAAGAATATTCTTTGAAAAGATTGAGAAGACACACTTTGATTAAGGAAAACAAAAACGTAAGTAAAGAATATCCAGAAAGAGACAGGACAAAGTTATAGCAGAGAATATATGAAATGCCAGTAAATTTGAATATTTCTGTAAAGGGGACCATTTCCTAGCTCCTAAAGTTTACCAAAACTGACACAAGAGGAAATCATTTAAGGTCATCAGGTCTTCCCTTGGCATTCTCCGAACGCCCTGGCCTCAGAATTCAGCATCTGTAGTCCATGGTAACCTGCGGAGAGGGGGCGGGGCTGAGTGTGGTTGGAACACTGCCCTCACTGAGGGAGTGGGTGTGGCCATCTCTGCTGTGACTGAACAATGGCAGGGGAGCATGGGTCCCAAGGAAGGGCCCTCAGAGCCCAGCAGGCCCAGTGTGGTGTCACAAGCATTTAGGCCCAGACCAAAGGGCGCCTTCTTTGTCTGAAGAGCTGCCCAAACTCTCACCTTTCCACTCAGGCCGCCCTCTTACTTGAAGTGTGTTTGGAAGCTGTCCGCGCAGTACACTTCGCTACACAGCTAACCATAGGTCTGGGCATCGTAGCTTCCTGGCAGGTGACCGAAGTTCGCAGGCATATGAGTCCCTGGGACACACGCGGAGAGGCTCCTGCCCGGGCCACAGGCCGCCCACTGCCCCAGCCCCAGATCAGGGGCCGCAAAGCAGCCCTGTCTGAGTCCCCTGCCTCTGGAGGGAGTATTGTACCAACACTTCTAGAAATAGGTGTCGTCGCGGGCAACTCATTGGAGGGACACAAATAAATCTTTGCTGACTTTCTGCTGAAACTTAGGAGCGTTCACACCTAAGCCTCTTACAAGGTCAGCTGTTTAGCTAAACATGAGCTCATGATCTAAATTTACACAATAATGAAGAGATCAGCTACAAGGGGAGACAATCAGCAAAAACAATCAATACCAGAATTAGATTCCCAAGGCCATCCATCAGATGTTGGAATAATCAGGTGCAAGGCAGGATATATACATAAAACTGGAACTGAAACAAGAAACAAGGATGTTTTCAAAGTCTGGTACGATCTCTAAAACATTTTTAAAGTACATGTCATTGATAAAGCTAACTACTCAAAGGTTGTGTAATCCAACAGATTAATCATTGAGAAGAGTGAAATTATGCTGTTTCGAAAACTATGGCAGGTGAGATTTTCTTCCTAATTATATAAGAAGATTTCTCTAAAACATACACATTATTTCAAAGAGTTATTGGCTGTGAAATAAGTTAACGGTATTTCAAATGGCTTGTCTGCAATGAAAGGTGCTATGTAGGGAATCACAGAAAGTCGAGGGGAAAATGTGTCAATATATACATTGCTATATGTTGAACTAAGCCTTAGGACAGCAACAATGTAGAGCACCTGACACTTAGAAACTTGCAAGTAAGCTGGAATCTTCAAAAGTTACAATTTTTATAAGTAAAAATATTTATTAAAATGAATAACCAAGTGTTTTAATTGACATCAGAAGATCAAACCAATATACCCTGAGAACATAGATAAAAGAAAAATAAAGATATGAGCAGAACTTAATACAACAGCAAACGTATAAAATTGAGGTGATTTAGTAAGTCCAAAGAATATTCTTTGAAAAGATTTAAAAGACACACTTTGAGTAAGGAAAACAAAAACATAAGTAAAGAATATATAGAAAGAGTCAGGACAATGTTATAGCAAAGAATATATGAAATGCCAGTAAATTTGAATATTTCTGTAAAGGGGACCATTTCCTAGCTCCTAAAGTTTACCAAAACTGAGACAAGAGGAAATCATTTAAGGTCCTCATGCCTGCCCTTGTCATTCTGAGAACAACCTGGCCTCAGAATGCAGCATCTGTAGTCCATGGTAACCTGCGGAGGTGGGGCGGGGCTGAGGGAGTTTGGAACACTGCCCTCACTGAGGGAGTGGGTGTGGCCATCTCTGCTGTGACTGAACAAAGTGCAGGGGAGCAGGTGTCCCAGGGAAGGGCACTCAGAGCCCAGCAGGCCCAGTGTGGTTTCAAAAGCATTTAGGCCCAGGCCAAAGGGTGCCTTCTTTGCCTGAACAGCTGCCCAAACTCTCACCTTTCCACTCAGGCCACCCTCTTTCTTGAAGTGCGTGTGGAAGCTGTCCCCTCAGTACACCTCGCTGCACAGCTAACCATAGGACTGGGCATCGTAGCTTCCTGCCAGGTGACCGAAGTTCGCAGGAAGATGGGTCCCTGGGACACACACGGAGAGGCTCCTGCCGGGGCCACAGGCCGCCCACTGCCCCAGCCCCAGTTCAGCGGCCGAAAATCAGCCCTGTCTGAGTCTCCTGCCTCTAGAAGGAGTATTGGACCAACACTTCTAGAAAATGGGGTCCTCACGGGCAACTCATTGGAGGGACAGAAATAAATCTTTGCCGACTTTCTGCTGAAACTTAGGAGCGTTCACACCAAAGCCTCTTACAAGGTCAGCTCTTTAGCTAAACATGAGCTCATTATCGAAATTTACACAATGATGAAGAGATCAGCTACAAGGGGAGACAATCAGGAAAAACAATCAATACCATAATTAGATTCCCAAAGCCATCCATCAGATGTTGGAATAATCAGGTGCAAGGCAGGATATATACAGAAAACTGGAACTGAAACAAGAAACAAGGATGTTTTCAAAGTCTGGTAGGATCTCTAAAACATTTTTAAAGTACATGTCATTGATAAAGCTAACTACTCAAAGGTTGTGTAATACAACAGATTAATCATTGAGAAGAGTGAAATTATGCTGTTTTGAAAACTATGGCAGGTCAGATTTTCTGCCTAATTATATAAGAAGATTTATCTAAAACCTACACATTATTTCAAAGACTTATTGGCTGTGAAATAAGTTAAGGGTATTTCAAATGGCTTGTCTGCAATGAAAGGTGCTATGTAGGGAATCACAGAAAGTCGAGGGGAAAATATGTCAATATATACATTGCTATAGGTTGAACTAAGCCTTAGGACAGCAACAATGTAGAGGACCATACCCTTAGAAGCTTACAAGTAAGCTGGAATCTTCAAAAGTTCCAATATTTATAAGTAAAAAGATTTATTAAAATGAATAACCAAGTGTTTTAATTGACATCAGAAGATCAATCCAATAAACCCTGAGAACATAGATAAAAGATAAATAAAGATATGAGCAGAACTTAATACAACAGCAAACGTATAAAATTGAGGTGATTTAGTAAGTCCAAAGAATATTCTTTGAAAAGATTGAGAAGACACACTTTGATTAAGGAAAACAAAAATGTAAGTAAAGAATATCCTGAAAGAGCCAGGACAAAGTAATAGCAGAGAATATATGAAATGCCAGTAAATTTGAATATTTCTGTAAAGGGGACCATTTCCTAGCTCCTAAAGTTTACCAAAACTGACACAAGAGGAAATCATTTAAGGTCATCAGGTCTTCCCTTGGCATTCTCGGAACGACCTGGCCTCAGAATTCAGCATCTGTAGTCCATGGTAACCTGCGGAGAGGGGGCGGGGCTGAGTGTGGTTGGAACACTGCCCTCACTGAGGGAGTGGGTGTGGCCATCTCTGCTGTGACTGAACAATGGCAGGGGAGCATGGGTCCCAGGGAAGGGCCCTCAGAGCCCAGCAGGCCCAGTGTGGTGTCACAAGCATTTAGGCCTAGACCAAAGGGCGCCTTCTTTGTCTGAAGAGCTGCCCAAACTCTCACCTTTCCACTCAGGCCGCCCTCTTACTTGAAGTGTGTTTGGAAGCTGTCCGCGCAGTACACTTCGCTACACAGCTAACCATAGGTCTGGGCATCGTAGCTTCCTGGCAGGTGACCGAAGTTCGCAGGCATATGAGTCCCTGGGACACACGCGGAGAGGCTCCTGCCCGGGCCACAGGCCACCCACTGCCCCAGCCCCAGATCAGGGGCCGCAAAGCAGCCCTGTCTGAGTCCCCTGCCTCTGGAGGGAGTATTGTACCAACACTTCTAGAAATAGGTGTCGTCGCGGCCAACTCATTGGAGGGACACAAATAAATCTTTGCCGACTTTCTGCTGAAACTTAGGAGCGTTCACACCTAAGCCTCTTACAAGGTCAGCTGTTTAGCTAAACATGAGCTCATGATCTAAATTTACACAATAATGAAGAGATCAGCTACAAGGGGAGACAATCAGCAAAAACAATCAATACCAGAATTAGATTCCCAAGGCCATCCATCAGATGTTGGAATAATCAGGTGCAAGGCAGGATATATACATAAAACTGGAACTGAAACAAGAAACAAGGATGTTTTCAAAGTCTGGTAGGATCTCTAAAACATTTTTAAAGTACATGTCATTGATAAAGCTAACTACTCAAAGGTTGTGTAATCCAACAGATTAATCCTTGAGAAGAGTGAAATTATGCTGTTTCGAAAACTATGGCAGGTCAGATTTTCTGCCTAATTATATAAGAAGATTTATCTAAAACCTACACATTATTTCAAAGACTTATTGGCTGTGAAATAAGTTAAGGGTATGTCAAATGGCTTGTCTGCAATGAAAGGTGCTATGTAGGGAATCACAGAAAGTCGAGGGGAAAATGTGTCAATATATACATTGCTATATGTTGAACTAAGCCTTAGGACAGCAACAATGTAGAGCACCTGACACTTAGAAACTTGCAAGTAAGCTGGAATCTTCAAAAGTTACAATTTTTATAAGTAAAAATATTTATTAAAATGAATAACCAAGTGTTTTAATTGACATCAGAAGATCAAACCAATATACCCTGAGAACATAGATAAAAGAAAAATAAAGATATGAGCAGAACTTAATACAACAGCAAACGTATAAAATTGAGGTGATTTAGTAAGTCCAAAGAATATTCTTTGAAAAGATTTAAAAGACACACTTTGAGTAAGGAAAACAAAAGCATAAGTAAAGAATATATAGAAAGAGTCAGGACAATGTTATAGCAAAGAATATATGAAATGCCAGTAAATTTGAATATTTCTGTAAAGGGGACCATTTCCTAGCTCCTAAAGTTTACCAAAACTGAGACAAGAGGAAATCATTTAAGGTCCTCATGCCTGCCCTTGTCATTCTGAGAATGCCCTGGCCTCAAAATGCAGCATCTGTAGTCCATGGTAACCTGCGGAGTGGGGGCGGGGCTGAGGGAGTTTGGAACACTGCCCTCACTGAGGGAGTGGGTGTGGCCATCTCTGCTGTGACTGAACAAAGTGCAGGGGAGCAGGGGTCCCAGGGAAGGGCACTCAGAGCCCAGCAGGTCCAGTGTGGTTTCACAAGCATTTAGGCCCAGGCCAAAGGGTGCCTTCTTTGCCTGAACAGCTGCCCAAACTCTCACCTTTCCACTCAGGCCACCCTCTTTCTTGAAGTGTGTGTGGAAGCTGTCCGCACAGTACACCTCGCTGAACAGATAACCATAGGACTGGGCATCATAGCTTCCTGCCAGGTGACCGAAGTTCGCAGGAAGATGGGTCCCTGGGACACACACGGAGAGGCTCCTGCCCGGGCCACAGGCCGCCCACTGCCCCAGCCCCAGTTCAGCGGCCGAAAACCAGCCCTGTCTGAGTCTCCTGCCTCTAGAAGGAGTATTGGACCAACACTTCTAGAAAATGGGGTCCTCACGGGCAACTCATTGGAGGGACAGAAGTAAATCTTTGCCGACTTTCTGCTGAAACTTAGGAGCGTTCACACCTAAGCCTCTTACAAGGTCAGCTGTTTAGCTAAACATGAGCTCATGATCTAAATTTACACAATAATGAAGAGATCAGCTACAAGGGGAGACAATCAGCAAAAACAATCAATACCAGAATTAGATTCCCAAGGCCATCCATCAGATGGTGGAATAATCAGGTGCAAGGCAGGATATATACATAACACTGGAACTGAAACAAGAAACAAGGATGTTTTGAAAGTCTGGTACGATCTCTAAAACATTTTTAAAGTACATGTCATTGATAAAGCTAAATACTCAAAGGTTGTGTAATCCAACAGATTAATCATTGAGAAGAGTGAAATTATGCTGTTTTGAAAACTATGGCAGGTGAGATTTTCTTCCTAATTATATAAGAAGATTTCTCTAAAACATACACATTATTTCAAAGACTTATTGGCTGTGAAATAAGTTAACGGTATTTCAAATGGCTTGTCTGCAATGAAAGGTGCTATGTAGGGAATCACAGAAAGTCGAGGGGAAAATGTGTCAATATATACATTGCTATAGGTGAACTAAGCCTTAGGACAGCAACAATGTAGAGGACCTGACCCTTAGAAGCTTACAAGTAAGCTGGAATCTTCAAAAGTTACAATTTTTATAAGTAAAAATATTTATTAAAATGAATAACCAAGTGTTTTAATTGACATCAGAAGATCAAACCAATATACCCTGAGAACATAGATAAAAGAAAAATAAAGATATGAGCAGAACTTAATACAACAGCAAACGTATAAAATTGAGGTGATTTAGTAAGTCCAAAGAATATTCTTTGAAAAGATTTAAAAGACACACTTTGAGTAAGGAAAACAAAAACATAAGTAAAGAATATATAGAAAGAGTCAGGACAATGTTATAGCAAAGAATATATGAAATGCCAGTAAATTTGAATATTTCTGTAAAGGGGACCATTTCCTAGCTCCTAAAGTTTACCAAAACTGAGACAAGAGGAAATCATTTAAGGTCCTCATGCCTGCCCTTGTCATTCTGAGAACAACCTGGCCTCAGAATGCAGCATCTGTAGTCCATGGTAACCTGCGGAGGTGGGGCGGGGCTGAGGGAGTTTGGAACACTGCCCTCACTGAGGGAGTGGGTGTGGCCATCTCTGCTGTGACTGAACAAAGTGCAGGGGAGCAGGTGTCCCAGGGAAGGGCACTCAGAGCCCAGCAGGCCCAGTGTGGTTTCAAAAGCATTTAGGCCCAGGCCAAAGGGTGCCTTCTTTGCCTGAACAGCTGCCCAAACTCTCACCTTTCCACTCAGGCCACCCTCTTTCTTGAAGTGCGTGTGGAAGCTGTCCCCACAGTACACCTCGCTGCACAGCTAACCATAGGACTGGGCATCGTAGCTTCCTGCCAGGTGACCGAAGTTCGCAGGAAGATGGGTCCCTGGGACACACACGGAGAGGCTCCTGCCGGGGCCACAGGCCGCCCACTGCCCCAGCCCCAGTTCAGCGGCCGAAAATCAGCCCTGTCTGAGTCTCCTGCCTCTAGAAGGTGTATTGGACCAACACTTCTAGAAAATGGGGTCCTCACGGGCAACTCATTGGAGGGACAGAAATAAATCTTTGCCGACTTTCTGCTGAAACTTAGGAGCGTTCACACCAAAGCCTCTTACAAGGTCAGCTCTTTAGCTAAACATGAGCTCATTATCGAAATTTACACAATGATGAAGTGATCAGCTACAAGGGGAGACAATCAGCAAAAACAATCAATACCAGAATTAGATTCCCAAGGCCATCCATCAGATGTTGGAATAATCAGGTGCAAAGCAGGATATATACATAACACTGGAACTGAAACAAGAAACAAGGGTGTTTTCAAATTCTGGTACGATCTCTAAAACATTTTTAAAGTACATGTCATTGATAAAGCTAAATACTCAAAGGTTGTGTAATACAACAGATTAATCATTGAGAAGAGTGAAATTATGCTGTTTTGAAAATTATGGCAGGTCAGATTTTCTTCCTAATTATATAAGAAGATTTGTCTAAAACATACACATTATTTCAAAGACTTATTGGCTGTGAAATAAGTTAGGGTATTTCAAATGGCTTGTCTGCAATGAAAGGTGCTATGTAGGGAATCACAGAAAGTCGAGGGGAAAATATGTCAATATATACATTGCTATACGTAGAACTAAGCCTTAGGACAGCAACAATGTAGAGGACCTGACACTTAGAAACTTGCAAGTAAGCTGGAATCTTCAAAAGTTCAAATCTTTATAAGTAAAAAGATTTATTAAAATGAATAACCAAGTGTTTTAATTGACATCAGAAGATCAAACCAATAAACCCTGAGAACATAGATAAAAGATAAATAAAGATATGAGCACAACTTAATACAACAGCAAACGTATAAAATTGAGGTGATTTAGTAAGTCCAAAGAATATTCTTTGAAAAGATTGAAAAGACACACTTTGATTAAGGAAAACAAAAACATAAGTGAAGAATATACAGAAAGAATCAGGACAATGTTATAGCAGAGAATATATGAAATGCCAGTAAATTTGAACATTTCTGTAAAGGGGACCATTTCCTAGCTCCTAAAGTTTACCAAAACTGACACAAGAGGAAGTCATTTAAGGTCATCATGTCTGCCCTTGGCATTCTCGGAACGCCCTGGCCTCAGAATGCAGCAACTGTAGTCCATGGTAACCTGAGGAGAGGGGGCGGGGCTGAGGCAGGTTGGAACACTGCCCTCACTGAGGGAGTGGGTGTGGCCATCTCTGCTGTGACTGAACAAAGGGAAGGGGAGCATGGGGCCGAGGGCAGGGCCGTCAGAGCCCGGCAGGCCCAGTGGGGTGTCACAAGCATTTAGGCCCAGGCCAAAGGGCGCCTTCTTTGTCTGAACAGCTGCCCAAACTCTCACCTTTCCACTCAGGCCGCCCTCTTACTTGAAGTGTGTGTGGAACCTCTCCACGCAGTACACCTCGCTGCACAGCTAACCATAGGTCTGGGCATCGTAGCTTCCTGCCAGGTGACCGATGTTTGCAGGTAGATCGGTCCCTGGGACACACGCGGAGAGGCTCCTGCCCGGGCCACAGGCCGCCCACTACCCCAGCCCCAGATTGGTGCCGCACAGCAGCCCTGTCTGAGTCCCCTCCCTCTAGAGGGAGTATTTAAACAACACTTCTAGTAAACGGAGTCCTCGCGCGCAACTCATTGGAGGGACACAAATTAATCTTTGCCGACTTTCTGCTGAAACTCAGGAGCATTCACACCTAAGCCTCTTACACGGTCAGCTGTTTAGCTAAACATGAGCTCATGATCTAAATTTACACAATAATGAAGAGATCAGCTACAAGGGGAGACAATCAGGAAAAACAATCAATACCATAATTAGATTCCCAAAGCCATCCATCAGATGTTGGAATAATCAGGTGCAAGGCAGGATATATACAGAAAACTGGAACTGAAACAAGAAACAAGGATGTTTTCAAAGTCTGGTAGGATCTCTAAAACATTTTTAAAGTACATGTCATTGATAAAGCTAACTACTCAAAGGTTGTGTAATACAACAGATTAATCATTGAGAAGAGTGAAATTATGCTGTTTTGAAAACTATGGCAGGTCAGATTTTCTGCCTAATTATATAAGAAGATTTATCTAAAACCTACACATTATTTCAAAGACTTATTGGCTGTGAAATAAGTTAAGGGTATTTCAAATGGCTTGTCTGCAATGAAAGGTGCTATGTAGGGAATCACAGAAAGTCGAGGGGAAAATATGTCAATATATACATTGCTATAGGTTGAACTAAGCCTTAGGACAGCAACAATGTAGAGGACCTGACCCTTAGAATCTTACAAGTAAGCTGGAATCTTCAAAAGTTCCAATATTTATAAGTAAAAAGATTTATTAAAATGAATAACCAAGTGTTTTAATTGACATCAGAAGATCAATCCAATAAACCCTGAGAACATAGATAAAAGATAAATAAAGATATGAGCAGAACTTAATACAACAGCAAACGTATAAAATTGAGGTGATTTAGTAAGTCCAAAGAATATTCTTTGAAAAGATTTAAAAGACACACTTTGAGTAAGGAAAACAAAATCATAAGTAAAGAATATATAGAAAGAGTCAGGACAATGTTATAGCAAAGAATATATGAAATGCCAGTAAATTTGAATATTTCTGTAAAGAGGACCATTTCCTAGCTCCTAAAGTTTACCAAAACTGAGACAAGAGGAAATCATTTAACGTCCTCATGCCTGCCCTTGTCATTCTGAGAACGAACTGACCTCAGAATGCAGCATCTGTAGTCCATGGTAACCTGCGGAGGTGGGGCGGGGCTGAGGGAGTTTGGAACACTGCCCTCACTGAGGGAGTGGGTGTGGCCATCTCTGCTGTGACTGAACAAAGTGCAGGGGAGCAGGGGTCCCAGGGAAGGGCACTCAGAGCCCAGCAGGCCCAGTGTGGTTTCACAAGCATTTAGGCCCAGGCCAAAGGGTGCCTTCTTTGCCTGAACAGCTGCCCAAACTCTCACCTTTCCACTCAGGCTACCCTCTTTCTTGAAGTGCGTGTGGAAGCTGTCCGCGCAGTACACCTCGCTGCACAGCTAACCATAGGACTGGGCATCGTAGCTTCCTGCCAGGTGACCGAAGTTCGCAGGAAGATGGGTCCCTGGGACACACAAGGAGAGGTTCCTGCCGGGGCCACAGGCCGCCCACTGCCCCAGCCCCAGTTCAGCGGCCAAAAATCAGCCCTGTCTGAGTCTCCTGCCTCTAGAAGGAGTATTAGACCAACACTTCTAGAAAATGGGGTCCTCACGGGCAACTCATTGGAGGGACAGAAATAAATCTTGGCCGACTTTCTGCTGAAACTTAGGAGCGTTCACACCAAAGCCTCTTACAAGGTCAGCTGTTTAGCTAAACATGAGCTCATGATCTAAATTTACACAATAATGAAGAGATCAGCTACAAGGGGAGACAATCAGGAAAAACAATCAATACCATAATTAGATTCCCAAAGCCATCCATCAGATGTTGGAATAATCAGGTGCAAGGCAGGATATATACAGAAAACTGGAACTGAAACAAGAAACAAGGATGTTTTCAAAGTCTGGTAGGATCTCTAAAACATTTTTAAAGTACATGTCATTGATAAAGCTAACTACACAAAGGTTGTGTAATCCAACAGATTAATCATTGAGAAGAGTGAAATTATGCTGTTTTGAAAACTATGGCAGGTCAGATTTTCTGCCTAATTATATAAGAAGATTTATCTAAAACCTACACATTATTTCAAAGACTTATTGGCTGTGAAATAAGTTAAGGGTATTTCAAATGGCTTGTCTGCAATGAAAGGTGCTATGTAGGGAATCACAGAAAGTCGAGGGGAAAATATGTCAATATATACATTGCTATAGGTTGAACTAAGCCTTAGGACAGCAACAATGTAGAGGACCTGACCCTTAGAATCTTACAAGTAAGCTGGAATCTTCAAAAGTTCCAATATTTATAAGTAAAAAGATTTATTAAAATGAATAACCAAATGTTTTAATTGACATCAGAAGATCAATCCAATAAACCCTGAGAACATAGATAAAAGATAAATAAAGATATGAGCAGAACTTAATACAACAGCAAACGTATAAAATTGAGGTGATTTAGTAAGTCCAAAGAATATTCTTTGAAAAGATTGAGAAGACACACTTTGATTAAGGAAAACAAAAATGTAAGTAAAGAATATCCTGAAAGAGACAGGACAAAGTAATAGCAGAGAATATATGAAATGCCAGTAAATTTGAATATTTCTGTAAAGGGGACCATTTCCTAGCTCCTAAAGTTTACCAAAACTGACACAAGAGGAAATCATTTAAGGTCATCAGGTCTTCCCTTGGCATTCTCGGAACGACCTGGCCTCAGAATTCAGCATCTGTAGTCCATGGTAACCTGCGGAGAGGGGGCGGGGCTGAGTGTGGTTGGAACACTGCCCTCACTGAGGGAGTGGGTGTGGCCATCTCTGCTGTGACTGAACAATGGCAGGGGAGCATGGGTCCCAGGGAAGGGCCCTCAGAGCCCAGCAGGCCCAGTGTGGTGTCACAAGCATTTAGGCCTAGACCAAAGGGCGCCTTCTTTGTCTGAAGAGCTGCCCAAACTCTCACCTTTCCACTCAGGCCGCCCTCTTACTTGAAGTGTGTTTGGAAGCTGTCCGCGCAGTACACTTCGCTACACAGCTAACCATAGGTCTGGGCATCGTAGCTTCCTGGCAGGTGACCGAAGTTCGCAGGCATATGAGTCCCTGGGACACACGCGGAGAGGCTCCTGCCCGGGCCACAGGCCACCCACTGCCCCAGCCCCAGATCAGGGGCCGCAAAGCAGCCCTGTCTGAGTCCCCTGCCTCTGGAGGGAGTATTGTACCAACACTTCTAGAAATAGGTGTCGTCGCGGGCAACTCATTGGAGGGACACAAATAAATCTTTGCCGACTTTCTGCTGAAACTTAGGAGCGTTCACACCTAAGCCTCTTACAAGGTCAGCTGTTTAGCTAAACATGAGCTCATGATCTAAATTTACACAATAATGAAGAGATCAGCTACAAGGGGAGACAATCAGCAAAAACAATCAATACCAGAATTAGATTCCCAAGGCCATCCATCAGATGTTGGAATAATCAGGTGCAAGGCAGGATATATACATAAAACTGGAACTGAAACAAGAAACAAGGATGTTTTCAAAGTCTGGTAGGATCTCTAAAACATTTTTAAAGTACATGTCATTGATAAAGCTAACTACTCAAAGGTTGTGTAATCCAACAGATTAATCCTTGAGAAGAGTGAAATTATGCTGTTTCGAAAACTATGGCAGGTCAGATTTTCTGCCTAATTATATAAGAAGATTTATCTAAAACCTACACATTATTTCAAAGACTTATTGGCTGTGAAATAAGTTAAGGGTATTTCAAATGGCTTGTCTGCAATGAAAGGTGCTATGTAGGGAATCACAGAAAGTCGAGGGGAAAATGTGTCAATATATACATTGCTATATGTTGAACTAAGCCTTAGGACAGCAACAATGTAGAGCACCTGACACTTAGAAACTTGCAAGTAAGCTGGAATCTTCAAAAGTTACAATTTTTATAAGTAAAAATATTTATTAAAATGAATAACCAAGTGTTTTAATTGACATCAGAAGATCAAACCAATATACCCTGAGAACATAGATAAAAGAAAAATAAAGATATGAGCAGAACTTAATACAACAGCAAACGTATAAAATTGAGGTGATTTAGTAAGTCCAAAGAATATTCTTTGAAAAGATTTAAAAGACACACTTTGAGTAAGGAAAACAAAAGCATAAGTAAAGAATATATAGAAAGAGTCAGGACAATGTTATAGCAAAGAATATATGAAATGCCAGTAAATTTGAATATTTCTGTAAAGGGGACCATTTCCTAGCTCCTAAAGTTTACCAAAACTGAGACAAGAGGAAATCATTTAAGGTCCTCATGCCTGCCCTTGTCATTCTGAGAACGCCCTGGCCTCAAAATGCAGCATCTGTAGTCCATGGTAACCTGCGGAGTGGGGGCGGGGCTGAGGGAGTTTGGAACACTGCCCTCACTGAGGGAGTGGGTGTGGCCATCTCTGCTGTGACTGAACAAAGTGCAGGGGAGCAGGGGTCCCAGGGAAGGGCACTCAGAGCCCAGCAGGTCCAGTGTGGTTTCACAAGCATTTAGGCCCAGGCCAAAGGGTGCCTTCTTTGCCTGAACAGCTGCCCAAACTCTCACCTTTCCACTCAGGCCACCCTCTTTCTTGAAGTGTGTGTGGAAGCTGTCCGCACAGTACACCTCGCTGAACAGATAACCATAGGACTGGGCATCATAGCTTCCTGCCAGGTGACCGAAGTTCGCAGGAAGATGGGTCCCTGGGACACACACGGAGAGGCTCCTGCCCGGGCCACAGGCCGCCCACTGCCCCAGCCCCAGTTCAGCGGCCGAAAACCAGCCCTGTCTGAGTCTCCTGCCTCTAGAAGGAGTATTGGACCAACACTTCTAGAAAATGGGGTCCTCACGGGCAACTCATTGGAGGGACAGAAGTAAATCTTTGCCGACTTTCTGCTGAAACTTAGGAGCGTTCACACCTAAGCCTCTTACAAGGTCAGCTGTTTAGCTAAACATGAGCTCATGATCTAAATTTACACAATAATGAAGAGATCAGCTACAAGGGGAGACAATCAGCAAAAACAATCAATACCAGAATTAGATTCCCAAGGCCATCCATCAGATGGTGGAATAATCAGGTGCAAGGCAGGATATATACATAACACTGGAACTGAAACAAGAAACAAGGATGTTTTGAAAGTCTGGTACGATCTCTAAAACATTTTTAAAGTACATGTCATTGATAAAGCTAAATACTCAAAGGTTGTGTAATCCAACAGATTAATCATTGAGAAGAGTGAAATTATGCTGTTTTGAAAACTATGGCAGGTGAGATTTTCTTCCTAATTATATAAGAAGATTTCTCTAAAACATACACATTATTTCAAAGACTTATTGGCTGTGAAATAAGTTAACGGTATTTCAAATGGCTTGTCTGCAATGAAAGGTGCTATGTAGGGAATCACAGAAAGTCGAGGGGAAAATGTGTCAATATATACATTGCTATAGGTGAACTAAGCCTTAGGACAGCAACAATGTAGAGGACCTGACCCTTAGAAGCTTACAAGTAAGCTGGAATCTTCAAAAGTTACAATTTTTATAAGTAAAAATATTTATTAAAATGAATAACCAAGTGTTTTAATTGACATCAGAAGATCAAACCAATATACCCTGAGAACATAGATAAAAGAAAAATAAAGATATGAGCAGAACTTAATACAACAGCAAACGTATAAAATTGAGGTGATTTAGTAAGTCCAAAGAATATTCTTTGAAAAGATTTAAAAGACACACTTTGAGTAAGGAAAACAAAAACATAAGTAAAGAATATATAGAAAGAGTCAGGACAATGTTATAGCAAAGAATATATGAAATGCCAGTAAATTTGAATATTTCTGTAAAGGGGACCATTTCCTAGCTCCTAAAGTTTACCAAAACTGAGACAAGAGGAAATCATTTAAGGTCCTCATGCCTGCCCTTGTCATTCTGAGAACAACCTGGCCTCAGAATGCAGCATCTGTAGTCCATGGTAACCTGCGGAGGTGGGGCGGGGCTGAGGGAGTTTGGAACACTGCCCTCACTGAGGGAGTGGGTGTGGCCATCTCTGCTGTGACTGAACAAAGTGCAGGGGAGCAGGTGTCCCAGGGAAGGGCACTCAGAGCCCAGCAGGCCCAGTGTGGTTTCAAAAGCATTTAGGCCCAGGCCAAAGGGTGCCTTCTTTGCCTGAACAGCTGCCCAAACTCTCACCTTTCCACTCAGGCCACCCTCTTTCTTGAAGTGCGTGTGGAAGCTGTCCCCACAGTACACCTCGCTGCACAGCTAACCATAGGACTGGGCATCGTAGCTTCCTGCCAGGTGACCGAAGTTCGCAGGAAGATGGGTCCCTGGGACACACACGGAGAGGCTCCTGCCGGGGCCACAGGCCGCCCACTGCCCCAGCCCCAGTTCAGCGGCCGAAAATCAGCCCTGTCTGAGTCTCCTGCCTCTAGAAGGTGTATTGGACCAACACTTCTAGAAAATGGGGTCCTCACGGGCAACTCATTGGAGGGACAGAAATAAATCTTTGCCGACTTTCTGCTGAAACTTAGGAGCGTTCACACCAAAGCCTCTTACAAGGTCAGCTCTTTAGCTAAACATGAGCTCATTATCGAAATTTACACAATAATGAAGTGATCAGCTACAAGGGGAGACAATCAGCAAAAACAATCAATACCAGAATTAGATTCCCAAGGCCATCCATCAGATGTTGGAATAATCAGGTGCAAAGCAGGATATATACATAACACTGGAACTGAAACAAGAAACAAGGGTGTTTTCAAATTCTGGTACGATCTCTAAAACATTTTTAAAGTACATGTCATTGATAAAGCTAAATACTCAAAGGTTGTGTAATACAACAGATTAATCATTGAGAAGAGTGAAATTATGCTGTTTTGAAAATTATGGCAGGTGAGATTTTCTTCCTAATTATATAAGAAGATTTCTCTAAAACATACACATTATTTCAAAGACTTATTGGCTGTGAAATAAGTTAGGGTATTTCAAATGGCTTGTCTGCAATGAAAGGTGCTATGTAGGGAATCACAGAAAGTCGAGGGGAAAATATGTCAATATATACATTGCTATACGTAGAACTAAGCCTTAGGACAGCAACAATGTAGAGGACCTGACACTTAGAAACTTGCAAGTAAGCTGGAATCTTCAAAAGTTCAAATCTTTATAAGTAAAAAGATTTATTAAAATGAATAACCAAGTGTTTTAATTGACATCAGAAGATCAAACCAATAAACCCTGAGAACATAGATAAAAGATAAATAAAGATATGAGCAGAACTTAATACAACAGCAAACGTATAAAATTGAGGTGATTTAGTAAGTCCAAAGAATATTCTTTGAAAAGATTGAAAAGACACACTTTGATTAAGGAAAACAAAAACATAAGTGAAGAATATACAGAAAGAATCAGGACAATGTTATAGCAGAGAATATATGAAATGCCAGTAAATTTGAACATTTCTGTAAAGGGGACCATTTCCTAGCTCCTAAAGTTTACCAAAACTGACACAAGAGGAAGTCATTTAAGGTCATCATGTCTGCCCTTGGCATTCTCGGAACGCCCTGGCCTCAGAATGCAGCAACTGTAGTCCATGGTAACCTGAGGAGAGGGGGCGGGGCTGAGGCAGGTTGGAACACTGCCCTCACTGAGGGAGTGGGTGTGGCCATCTCTGCTGTGACTGAACAAAGGGAAGGGGAGCATGGGGCCGAGGGCAGGGCCGTCAGAGCCCGGCAGGCCCAGTGGGGTGTCACAAGCATTTAGGCCCAGGCCAAAGGGCGCCTTCTTTGTCTGAACAGCTGCCCAAACTCTCACCTTTCCACTCAGGCCGCCCTCTTACTTGAAGTGTGTGTGGAACCTCTCCACGCAGTACACCTCGCTGCACAGCTAACCATAGGTCTGGGCATCGTAGCTTCCTGCCAGGTGACCGATGTTTGCAGGTAGATCGGTCCCTGGGACACACGCGGAGAGGCTCCTGCCCGGGCCACAGGCCGCCCACTACCCCAGCCCCAGATTGGTGCCGCACAGCAGCCCTGTCTGAGTCCCCTCCCTCTAGAGGGAGTATTTAAACAACACTTCTAGTAAACGGAGTCCTCGCGCGCAACTCATTGGAGGGACACAAATTAATCTTTGCCGACTTTCTGCTGAAACTTAGGAGCATTCACACCTAAGCCTCTTACACGGTCAGCTGTTTAGCTAAACATGAGCTCATGATCTAAATTTACACAATAATGAAGAGATCAGCTACAAGGGGAGACAATCAGGAAAAACAATCAATACCATAATTAGATTCCCAAAGCCATCCATCAGATGTTGGAATAATCAGGTGCAAGGCAGGATATATACAGAAAACTGGAACTGAAACAAGAAACAAGGATGTTTTCAAAGTCTGGTAGGATCTCTAAAACATTTTTAAAGTACATGTCATTGATAAAGCTAACTACTCAAAGGTTGTGTAATACAACAGATTAATCATTGAGAAGAGTGAAATTATGCTGTTTTGAAAACTATGGCAGGTCAGATTTTCTGCCTAATTATATAAGAAGATTTATCTAAAACCTACACATTATTTCAAAGACTTATTGGCTGTGAAATAAGTTAAGGGTATTTCAAATGGCTTGTCTGCAATGAAAGGTGCTATGTAGGGAATCACAGAAAGTCGAGGGGAAAATATGTCAATATATACATTGCTATAGGTTGAACTAAGCCTTAGGACAGCAACAATGTAGAGGACCTGACCCTTAGAATCTTACAAGTAAGCTGGAATCTTCAAAAGTTCCAATATTTATAAGTAAAAAGATTTATTAAAATGAATAACCAAGTGTTTTAATTGACATCAGAAGATCAATCCAATAAACCCTGAGAACATAGATAAAAGATAAATAAAGATATGAGCAGAACTTAATACAACAGCAAACGTATAAAATTGAGGTGATTTAGTAAGTCCAAAGAATATTCTTTGAAAAGATTTAAAAGACACACTTTGAGTAAGGAAAACAAAAACATAAGTAAAGAATATATAGAAAGAGTCAGGACAATGTTATAGCAAAGAATATATGAAATGCCAGTAAATTTGAATATTTCTGTAAAGAGGACCATTTCCTAGCTCCTAAAGTTTACCAAAACTGAGACAAGAGGAAATCATTTAACGTCCTCATGCCTGCCCTTGTCATTCTGAGAACGAACTGACCTCAGAATGCAGCATCTGTAGTCCATGGTAACCTGCGGAGGTGGGGCGGGGCTGAGGGAGTTTGGAACACTGCCCTCACTGAGGGAGTGGGTGTGGCCATCTCTGCTGTGACTGAACAAAGTGCAGGGGAGCAGGGGTCCCAGGGAAGGGCACTCAGAGCCCAGCAGGCCCAGTGTGGTTTCACAAGCATTTAGGCCCAGGCCAAAGGGTGCCTTCTTTGCCTGAACAGCTGCCCAAACTCTCACCTTTCCACTCAGGCTACCCTCTTTCTTGAAGTGCGTGTGGAAGCTGTCCGCGCAGTACACCTCGCTGCACAGCTAACCATAGGACTGGGCATCGTAGCTTCCTGCCAGGTGACCGAAGTTCGCAGGAAGATGGGTCCCTGGGACACACAAGGAGAGGTTCCTGCCGGGGCCACAGGCCGCCCACTGCCCCAGCCCCAGTTCAGCGGCCGAAAATCAGCCCTGTCTGAGTCTCCTGCCTCTAGAAGGAGTATTAGACCAACACTTCTAGAAAATGGGGTCCTCACGGGCAACTCATTGGAGGGACAGAAATAAATCTTTGCCGACTTTCTGCTGAAACTTAGGAGCGTTCACACCAAAGCCTCTTACAAGGTCAGCTGTTTAGCTAAACATGAGCTCATGATCTAAATTTACACAATAATGAAGAGATCAGCTACAAGGGGAGACAATCAAGAAAAACAATCAATACCATAATTAGATTCCCAAAGCCATCCATCAGATGTTGGAATAATCAGGTGCAAGGCAGGATATATACAGAAAACTGGAACTGAAACAAGAAACAAGGATGTTTTCAAAGTCTGGTAGGATCTCTAAAACATTTTTAAAGTACATGTCATTGATAAAGCTAACTACACAAAGGTTGTGTAATCCAACAGATTAATCATTGAGAAGAGTGAAATTATGCTGTTTTGAAAACTATGGCAGGTCAGATTTTCTGCCTAATTATATAAGAAGATTTATCTAAAACCTACACATTATTTCAAAGACTTATTGGCTGTGAAATAAGTTAAGGGTATTTCAAATGGCTTGTCTGCAATGAAAGGTGCTATGTAGGGAATCACAGAAAGTCGAGGGGAAAATATGTCAATATATACATTGCTATAGGTTGAACTAAGCCTTAGGACAGCAACAATGTAGAGGACCTGACCCTTAGAATCTTACAAGTAAGCTGGAATCTTCAAAAGTTCCAATATTTATAAGTAAAAAGATTTATTAAAATGAATAACCAAGTGTTTTAATTGACATCAGAAGATCAATCCAATAAACCCTGAGAACATAGATAAAAGATAAATAAAGATATGAGCAGAACTTAATACAACAGCAAACGTATAAAATTGAGGTGATTTAGTAAGTCCAAAGAATATTCTTTGAAAAGATTGAGAAGACACACTTTGATTAAGGAAAACAAAAATGTAAGTAAAGAATATCCTGAAAGAGACAGGACAAAGTAATAGCAGAGAATATATGAAATGCCAGTAAATTTGAATATTTCTGTAAAGGGGACCATTTCCTAGCTCCTAAAGTTTACCAAAACTGACACAAGAGGAAATCATTTAAGGTCATCAGGTCTTCCCTTGGCATTCTCGGAACGACCTGGCCTCAGAATTCAGCATCTGTAGTCCATGGTAACCTGCGGAGAGGGGGCGGGGCTGAGTGTGGTTGGAACACTGCCCTCACTGAGGGAGTGGGTGTGGCCATCTCTGCTGTGACTGAACAATGGCAGGGGAGCATGGGTCCCAGGGAAGGGCCCTCAGAGCCCAGCAGGCCCAGTGTGGTGTCACAAGCATTTAGGCCCAGACCAAAGGGCGCCTTCTTTGTCTGAAGAGCTGCCCAAACTCTCACCTTTCCACTCAGGCCGCCCTCTTACTTGAAGTGTGTTTGGAAGCTGTCCGCGCAGTACACTTCGCTACACAGCTAACCATAGGTCTGGGCATCGTAGCTTCCTGGCAGGTGACCGAAGTTCGCAGGCATATGAGTCCCTGGGACACACGCGGAGAGGCTCCTGCCCGGGCCACAGGCCACCCACTGCCCCAGCCCCAGATCAGGGGCCGCAAAGCAGCCCTGTCTGAGTCCCCTGCCTCTGGAGGGAGTATTGTACCAACACTTCTAGAAATAGGTGTCGTCGCGGGCAACTCATTGGAGGGACACAAATAAATCTTTGCCGACTTTCTGCTGAAACTTAGGAGCGTTCACACCTAAGCCTCTTACAAGGTCAGCTGTTTAGCTAAACATGAGCTCATGATCTAAATTTACACAATAATGAAGAGATCAGCTACAAGGGGAGACAATCAGCAAAAACAATCAATACCAGAATTAGATTCCCAAGGCCATCCATCAGATGTTGGAATAATCAGGTGCAAGGCAGGATATATACATAAAACTGGAACTGAAACAAGAAACAAGGATGTTTTCAAAGTCTGGTACGATCTCTAAAACATTTTTAAAGTACATGTCATTGATAAAGCTAACTACTCAAAGGTTGTGTAATCCAACAGATTAATCATTGAGAAGAGTGAAATTATGCTGTTTCGAAAACTATGGCAGGTCAGATTTTCTGCCTAATTATATAAGAAGATTTCTCTAAAACATACACATTATTTCAAAGACTTATTGGCTGTGAAATAAGTTAACGGTATTTCAAATGGCTTGTCTGCAATGAAAGGTGCTATGTAGGGAATCACAGAAAGTCGAGGGGAAAATGTGTCAATATATACATTGCTATATGTTGAACTAAGCCTTAGGACAGCAACAATGTAGAGCACCTGACACTTAGAAACTTGCAAGTAAGCTGGAATCTTCAAAAGTTACAATTTTTATAAGTAAAAATATTTATTAAAATGAATAACCAAGTGTTTTAATTGACATCAGAAGATCAAACCAATATACCCTGAGAACATAGATAAAAGAAAAATAAAGATATGAGCAGAACTTAATACAACAGCAAACGTATAAAATTGAGGTGATTTAGTAAGTCCAAAGAATATTCTTTGAAAAGATTTAAAAGACACACTTTGAGTAAGGAAAACAAAAGCATAAGTAAAGAATATATAGAAAGAGTCAGGACAATGTTATAGCAAAGAATATATGAAATGCCAGTAAATTTGATTATTTCTGTAAAGGGGACCATTTCCTAGCTCCTAAAGTTTACCAAAACTGAGACAAGAGGAAATCATTTAAGGTCCTCATGCCTGCCCTTGTCATTCTGAGAACGCCCTGGCCTCAGAATGCAGCATCTGTAGTCCATGGTAACCTGCGGAGGGGGGGCGGGGCTGAGGGAGTTTGGAACACTGCCCTCACTGAGGGAGTGGGTGTGGCCATCTCTGCTGTGACTGAACAAAGTGCAGGGGAGCAGGGGTCCCAGGGAAGGGCACTCAGAGCCCAGCAGGCCCAGTGTGGTTTCACAAGCATTTAGGGCCAGGCCAAAGGGTGCCTTCTTTGCCTGAACAGCTGCCCAAACTCTCACTTTTCCACTCAGGCCACCCTCTTTCTTGAAGTGTGTGTGGAAGCTGTCCGCACAGTACACCTCGCTGAACAGATAACCATAGGACTGGGCATCATAGCTTCCTGCCAGGTGACCGAAGTTCGCAGGAAGATGGGTCCCTGGGACACACACGGAGAGGCTCCTGCCCGGGCCACAGGCCGCCCACTGCCCCAGCCCCAGTTCAGCGGCCGAAAACCAGCCCTGTCTGAGTCTCCTGCCTCTAGAAGGAGTATTGGACCAACACTTCTAGAAAATGGGGTCCTCACGGGCAACTCATTGGAGGGACAGAAATAAATCTTTGCCGACTTTCTGCTGAAACTTAGGAGCGTTCACACCTAAGCCTCTTACAAGGTCAGCTCTTTAGCTAAACATGAGCTCATGATCGAAATTTACACAATAATGAAGTGATCAGCTACAAGGGGAGACAATCAGCAAAAACAATCAATACCAGAATTAGATTCCCAAGGCCATCCATCAGATGGTGGAATAATCAGGTGCAAGGCAGGATATATACATAACACTGGAACTGAAACAAGAAACAAGGATGTTTTGAAAGTCTGGTACGATCTCTAAAACATTTTTAAAGTACATGTCATTGATAAAGCTAAATACTCAAAGGTTGTGTAATCCAACAGATTAATCATTGAGAAGAGTGAAATTATGCTGTTTTGAAAACTATGGCAGGTGAGATTTTCTTCCTAATTATATAAGAAGATTTCTCTAAAACATACACATTATTTCAAAGACTTATTGGCTGTGAAATAAGTTAACGGTATTTCAAATGGCTTGTCTGCAATGAAAGGTGCTATGTAGGGAATCACAGAAAGTCGAGGGGAAAATGTGTCAATATATACATTGCTATAGGTGAACTAAGCCTTAGGACAGCAACAATGTAGAGGACCTGACCCTTAGAAGCTTACAAGTAAGCTGGAATCTTCAAAAGTTACAATTTTTATAAGTAAAAATATTTATTAAAATGAATAACCAAGTGTTTTAATTGACATCAGAAGATCAAACCAATATACCCTGAGAACATAGATAAAAGAAAAATAAAGATATGAGCAGAACTTAATACAACAGCAAACGTATAAAATTGAGGTGATTTAGTAAGTCCAAAGAATATTCTTTGAAAAGATTGAAAAGACACACTTTGATTAAGGAAAACAAAAACATAAGTAAAGAATATATAGAAAGAGTCAGGACAATGTTATAGCAAAGAATATATGAAATGCCAGTAAATTTGAATATTTCTGTAAAGGGGACCATTTCCTAGCTCCTAAAGTTTACCAAAACTGAGACAAGAGGAAATCATTTAAGGTCCTCATGCCTGCCCTTGTCATTCTGAGAACAACCTGGCCTCAGAATGCAGCATCTGTAGTCCATGGTAACCTGCGGAGGTGGGGCGGGGCTGAGGGAGTTTGGAACACTGCCCTCACTGAGGGAGTGGGTGTGGCCATCTCTGCTGTGACTGAACAAAGTGCAGGGGAGCAGGTGTCCCAGAGAAGGGCACTCAGAGCCCAGCAGGCCCAGTGTGGTTTCAAAAGCATTTAGGCCCAGGCCAAAGGGTGCCTTCTTTGCCTGAACAGCTGCCCAAACTCTCACCTTTCCACTCAGGCCACCCTCTTTCTTGAAGTGCGTGTGGAAGCTGTCCCCACAGTACACCTCGCTGCACAGCTAACCATAGGACTGGGCATCGTAGCTTCCTGCCAGGTGACCGAAGTTCGCAGGAAGATGGGTCCCTGGGACACACACGGAGAGGCTCCTGCCGGGGCCACAGGCCGCCCACTGCCCCAGCCCCAGTTCAGCGGCCGAAAATCAGCCCTGTCTGAGTCTCCTGCCTCTAGAAGGTGTATTGGACCAACACTTCTAGAAAATGGGGTCCTCACGGGCAACTCATTGGAGGGACAGAAATAAATCTTTGCCGACTTTCTGCTGAAACTTAGGAGCGTTCACACCAAAGCCTCTTACAAGGTCAGCTCTTTAGCTAAACATGAGCTCATTATCGAAATTTACACAATGATGAAGTGATCAGCTACAAGGGGAGACAATCAGCAAAAACAATCAATACCAGAATTAGATTCCCAAGGCCATCCATCAGATGTTGGAATAATCAGGTGCAAGGCAGGATATATACATAACACTGGAACTGAAACAAGAAACAAGGGTGTTTTCAAATTCTGGTACGATCTCTAAAACATTTTTAAAGTACATGTCATTGATAAAGCTAAATACTCAAAGGTTGTGTAATACAACAGATTAATCATTGAGAAGAGTGAAATTATGCTGTTTTGAAAATTATGGCAGGTGAGATTTTCTTCCTAATTATATAAGAAGATTTCTCTAAAACATACACATTATTTCAAAGACTTATTTGCTGTGAAATAAGTTAGGGTATTTCAAATGGCTTGTCTGCAATGAAAGGTGCTATGTAGGGAATCACAGAAAGTCGAGGGGAAAATATGTCAATATATACATTGCTATACGTAGAACTAAGCCTTAGGACAGCAACAATGTAGAGGACCTGACACTTAGAAACTTGCAAGTAAGCTGGAATCTTCAAAAGTTCAAATCTTTATAAGTAAAAAGATTTATTAAAATGAATAACCAAGTGTTTTAATTGACATCAGAAGATCAAACCAATAAACCCTGAGAACATAGATAAAAGATAAATAAAGATATGAGCAGAACTTAATACAACAGCAAACGTATAAAATTGAGGTGATTTAGTAAGTCCAAAGAATATTCTTTGAAAAGATTGAAAAGACACACTTTGATTAAGGAAAACAAAAACATAAGTGAAGAATATACAGAAAGAATCAGGACAATGTTATAGCAGAGAATATATGAAATGCCAGTAAATTTGAACATTTCTGTAAAGGGGACCATTTCCTAGCTCCTAAAGTTTACCAAAACTGACACAAGAGGAAGTCATTTAAGGTCATCATGTCTGCCCTTGGCATTCTCGGAACGCCCTGGCCTCAGAATGCAGCAACTGTAGTCCATGGTAACCTGAGGAGAGGGGGCGGGGCTGAGGCAGGTTGGAACACTGCCCTCACTGAGGGAGTGGGTGTGGCCATCTCTGCTGTGACTGAACAAAGGGAAGGGGAGCATGGGGCCGAGGGCAGGGCCCTCAGAGCCCGGCAGGCCCAGTGGGGTGTCACAAGCATTTAGGCCCAGGCCAAAGGGCGCCTTCTTTGTCTGAACAGCTGCCCAAACTCTCACCTTTCCACTCAGGCCGCCCTCTTACTTGAAGTGTGTGTGGAACCTCTCCACGCAGTACACCTCGCTGCACAGCTAACCATAGGTCTGGGCATCGTAGCTTCCTGCCAGGTGACCGATGTTTGCAGGTAGATCGGTCCGTGGGACACACGCGGAGAGGCTCCTGCCCGGGCCACAGGCCGCCCACTACCCCAGCCCCAGATTGGTGCCGCACAGCAGCCCTGTCTGAGTCCCCTCCCTCTAGAGGGAGTATTTAAACAACACTTCTAGTAAACGGAGTCCTCGCGCGCAACTCATTGGAGGGACACAAATTAATCTTTGCCGACTTTCTGCTGAAACTTAGGAGCATTCACACCTAAGCCTCTTACACGGTCAGCTGTTTAGCTAAACATGAGCTCATGATCTAAATTTACACAATAATGAAGAGATCAGCTACAAGGGGAGACAATCAGGAAAAACAATCAATACCATAATTAGATTCCCAAAGCCATCCATCAGATGTTGGAATAATCAGGTGCAAGGCAGGATATATACAGAAAACTGGAACTGAAACAAGAAACAAGGATGTTTTCAAAGTCTGGTAGGATCTCTAAAACATTTTTAAAGTACATGTCATTGATAAAGCTAACTACTCAAAGGTTGTGTAATACAACAGATTAATCATTGAGAAGAGTGAAATTATGCTGTTTTGAAAACTATGGCAGGTCAGATTTTCTGCCTAATTATATAAGAAGATTTATCTAAAACCTACACATTATTTCAAAGACTTATTGGCTGTGAAATAAGTTAAGGGTATTTCAAATGGCTTGTCTGCAATGAAAGGTGCTATGTAGGGAATCACAGAAAGTCGAGGGGAAAATATGTCAATATATACATTGCTATAGGTTGAACTAAGCCTTAGGACAGCAACAATGTAGAGGACCTGACCCTTAGAATCTTACAAGTAAGCTGGAATCTTCAAAAGTTCCAATATTTATAAGTAAAAAGATTTATTAAAATGAATAACCAAGTGTTTTAATTGACATCAGAAGATCAATCCAATAAACCCTGAGAACATAGATAAAAGATAAATAAAGATATGAGCAGAACTTAATACAACAGCAAACGTATAAAATTGAGGTGATTTAGTAAGTCCAAAGAATATTCTTTGAAAAGATTTAAAAGACACACTTTGAGTAAGGAAAACAAAAACATAAGTAAAGAATATATAGAAAGAGTCAGGACAATGTTATAGCAAAGAATATATGAAATGCCAGTAAATTTGAATATTTCTGTAAAGAGGACCATTTCCTAGCTCCTAAAGTTTACCAAAACTGAGACAAGAGGAAATCATTTAACGTCCTCATGCCTGCCCTTGTCATTCTGAGAACGAACTGACCTCAGAATGCAGCATCTGTAGTCCATGGTAACCTGCGGAGGTGGGGCGGGGCTGAGGGAGTTTGGAACACTGCCCTCACTGAGGGAGTGGGTGTGGCCATCTCTGCTGTGACTGAACAAAGTGCAGGGGAGCAGGGGTCCAGGGAAGGGCACTCAGAGCCCAGCAGGCCCAGTGTGGTTTCACAAGCATTTAGGCCCAGGCCAAAGGGTGCCTTCTTTGCCTGAACAGCTGCCCAAACTCTCACCTTTCCACTCAGGCTACCCTCTTTCTTGAAGTGCGTGTGGAAGCTGTCCGCGCAGTACACCTCGCTGCACAGCTAACCATAGGACTGGGCATCGTAGCTTCCTGCCAGGTGACCGAAGTTCGCAGGAAGATGGGTCCCTGGGACACACAAGGAGAGGTTCCTGCCGGGGCCACAGGCCGCCCACTGCCCCAGCCCCAGTTCAGCGGCCGAAAATCAGCCCTGTCTGAGTCTCCTGCCTCTAGAAGGAGTATTAGACCAACACTTCTAGAAAATGGGGTCCTCACGGGCAACTCATTGGAGGGACAGAAATAAATCTTTGCCGACTTTCTGCTGAAACTTAGGAGCGTTCACACCAAAGCCTCTTACAAGGTCAGCTGTTTAGCTAAACATGAGCTCATGATCTAAATTTACACAATAATGAAGAGATCAGCTACAAGGGGAGACAATCAGGAAAAACAATCAATACCATAATTAGATTCCCAAAGCCATCCATCAGATGTTGGAATAATCAGGTGCAAGGCAGGATATATACAGAAAACTGGAACTGAAACAAGAAACAAGGATGTTTTCAAAGTCTGGTAGGATCTCTAAAACATTTTTAAAGTACATGTCATTGATAAAGCTAACTACTCAAATGTTGTGTAATACAACAGATTAATCATTGAGAAGAGTGAAATTATGCTGTTTTGAAAACTATGGCAGGTCAGATTTTCTGCCTAATTATATAAGAAGATTTATCTAAAACCTACACATTATTTCAAAGACTTATTGGCTGTGAAATAAGTTAAGGGTATTTCAAATGGCTTGTCTGCAATGAAAGGTGCTATGTAGGGAATCACAGAAAGTCGAGGGGAAAATATGTCAATATATACATTGCTATAGGTTGAACTAAGCCTTAGGACAGCAACAATGTAGAGGACCATACCCTTAGAAGCTTACAAGTAAGCTGGAATCTTCAAAAGTTCCAATATTTATAAGTAAAAAGATTTATTAAAATGAATAACCAAGTGTTTTAATTGACATCAGAAGATCAATCCAATAAACCCTGAGAACATAGATAAAAGATAAATAAAGATATGAGCAGAACTTAATACAACAGCAAACGTATAAAATTGAGGTGATTTAGTAAGTCCAAAGAATATTCTTTGAAAAGATTGAGAAGACACACTTTGATTAAGGAAAACAAAAATGTAAGTAAAGAATATCCTGAAAGAGACAGGACAAAGTAATAGCAGAGAATATATGAAATGCCAGTAAATTTGAATATTTCTGTAAAGGGGACCATTTCCTAGCTCCTAAAGTTTACCAAAACTGACACAAGAGGAAATCATTTAAGGTCATCAGGTCTTCTCTTGGCATTCTCGGAACGACCTGGCCTCAGAATTCAGCATCTGTAGTCCATGGTAACCTGCGGAGAGGGGGCGGGGCTGAGTGTGGTTGGAACACTGCCCTCACTGAGGGAGTGGGTGTGGCCATCTCTGCTGTGACTGAACAATGGCAGGGGAGCATGGGTCCCAGGGAAGGGCCCTCAGAGCCCAGCAGGCCCAGTGTGGTGTCACAAGCATTTAGGCCCAGACCAAAGGGCGCCTTCTTTGTCTGAAGAGCTGCCCAAACTCTCACCTTTCCACTCAGGCCGCCCTCTTACTTGAAGTGTGTTTGGAAGCTGTCCGCGCAGTACACTTCGCTACACAGCTAACCATAGGTCTGGGCATCGTAGCTTCCTGGCAGGTGACCGAAGTTCGCAGGCATATGAGTCCCTGGGACACACGCGGAGAGGCTCCTGCCCGGGCCACAGGCCACCCACTGCCCCAGCCCCAGATCAGGGGCCGCAAAGCAGCCCTGTCTGAGTCCCCTGCCTCTGGAGGGAGTATTGTACCAACACTTCTAGAAATAGGTGTCGTCGCGGGCAACTCATTGGAGGGACACAAATAAATCTTTGCCGACTTTCTGCTGAAACTTAGGAGCGTTCACACCTAAGCCTCTTACAAGGTCAGCTGTTTAGCTAAACATGAGCTCATGATCTAAATTTACACAATAATGAAGAGATCAGCTACAAGGGGAGACAATCAGCAAAAACAATCAATACCAGAATTAGATTCCCAAGGCCATCCATCAGATGTTGGAATAATCAGGTGCAAGGCAGGATATATACATAAAACTGGAACTGAAACAAGAAACAAGGATGTTTTCAAAGTCTGGTACGATCTCTAAAACATTTTTAAAGTACATGTCATTGATAAAGCTAACTACTCAAAGGTTGTGTAATCCAACAGATTAATCATTGAGAAGAGTGAAATTATGCTGTTTCGAAAACTATGGCAGGTCAGATTTTCTGCCTAATTATATAAGAAGATTTCTCTAAAACATACACATTATTTCAAAGACTTATTGGCTGTGAAATAAGTTAACGGTATTTCAAATGGCTTGTCTGCAATGAAAGGTGCTATGTAGGGAATCACAGAAAGTCGAGGGGAAAATGTGTCAATATATACATTGCTATATGTTGAACTAAGCCTTAGGACAGCAACAATGTAGAGCACCTGACACTTAGAAACTTGCAAGTAAGCTGGAATCTTCAAAAGTTACAATTTTTATAAGTAAAAATATTTATTAAAATGAATAACCAAGTGTTTTAATTGACATCAGAAGATCAAACCAATATACCCTGAGAACATAGATAAAAGAAAAATAAAGATATGAGCAGAACTTAATACAACAGCAAACGTATAAAATTGAGGTGATTTAGTAAGTCCAATGAATATTCTTTGAAAAGATTTAAAAGACACACTTTGAGTAAGGAAAACAAAAGCATAAGTAAAGAATATATAGAAAGAGTCAGGACAATGTTATAGCAAAGAATATATGAAATGCCAGTAAATTTGAATATTTCTGTAAAGGGGACCATTTCCTAGCTCCTAAAGTTTACCAAAACTGAGACAAGTGGAAATCATTTAAGGTCCTCATGCCTGCCCTTGTCATTCTGAGAACGCCCTGGCCTCAGAATGCAGCATCTGTAGTCCATGGTAACCTGCGGAGGGGGGGCGGGGCTGAGGGAGTTTGGAACACTGCCCTCACTGAGGGAGTGGGTGTGGCCATCTCTGCTGTGACTGAACAAAGTGCAGGGGAGCAGGGGTCCCAGGGAAGGGCACTCAGAGCCCAGCAGGCCCAGTGTGGTTTCACAAGCATTTAGGGCCAGGCCAAAGGGTGCCTTCTTTGCCTGAACAGCTGCCCAAACTCTCACCTTTCCACTCAGGCCACCCTCTTTCTTGAAGTGTGTGTGGAAGCTGTCCGCACAGTACACCTCGCTGAACAGATAACCATAGGACTGGGCATCATAGCTTCCTGCCAGGTGACCGAAGTTCGCAGGATGATGGGTCCCTGGGACACACACGGAGAGGCTCCTGCCCGGGCCACAGCCGCCCACTGCCCCAGCCCCAGTTCAGCGGCCGAAAACCAGCCCTGTCTGAGTCTCCTGCCTCTAGAAGGAGTATTGTACCAACACTTCTAGAAAATGGGGTCCTCACGGGCAACTCATTGGAGGGACAGAAATAAATCTTTGCCGACTTTCTGCTGAAACTTAGGAGCGTTCACACCTAAGCCTCTTACAAGGTCAGCTGTTTAGCTAAACATGAGCTCATGATCTAAATTTACACAATAATGAAGAGATCAGCTACAAGGGGAGACAATCAGCAAAAACAATCAATACCAGAATTAGATTCCCAAGGCCATCCATCAGATGGTGGAATAATCAGGTGCAAGGCAGGATATATACATAACACTGGAACTGAAACAAGAAACAAGGATGTTTTGAAAGTCTGGTACGATCTCTAAAACATTTTTAAAGTACATGTCATTGATAAAGCTAAATACTCAAAGGTTGTGTAATCCAACAGATTAATCATTGAGAAGAGTGAAATTATGCTGTTTTGAAAACTATGCCAGGTCAGATTTTCTTCCTAATTATATAAGAAGATTTCTCTAAAACATACACATTATTTCAAAGACTTATTGGCTGTGAAATAAGTTAACGGTATTTCAAATGGCTTGTCTGCAATGAAAGGTGCTATGTAGGGAATCACAGAAAGTCGAGGGGAAAATGTGTCAATATATACATTGCTATAGGTGAACTAAGCCTTAGGACAGCAACAATGTAGAGGACCTGACCCTTAGAAGCTTACAAGTAAGCTGGAATCTTCAAAAGTTACAATTTTTATAAGTAAAAATATTTATTAAAATGAATAACCAAGTGTTTTAATTGACATCAGAAGATCAAACCAATATACCCTGAGAACATAGATAAAAGAAAAATAAAGATATGAGCAGAACTTAATACAACAGCAAACGTATAAAATTGAGGTGATTTAGTAAGTCCAAAGAATATTCTTTGAAAAGATTTAAAAGACACACTTTGAGTAAGGAAAACAAAAACATAAGTAAAGAATATATAGAAAGAGTCAGGACAATGTTATAGCAAAGAATATATGAAATGCCAGTAAATTTGAATATTTCTGTAAAGGGGACCATTTCCTAGCTCCTAAAGTTTACCAAAACTGAGACAAGAGGAAATCATTTAAGGTCCTCATGCCTGCCCTTGTCATTCTGAGAACAACCTGGCCTCAGAATGCAGCATCTGTAGTCCATGGTAACCTGCGGAGGTGGGGCGGGGCTGAGGGAGTTTGGAACACTGCCCTCACTGAGGGAGTGGGTGTGGCCATCTCTGCTGTGACTGAACAAAGTGCAGGGGAGCAGGTGTCCCAGGGAAGGGCACTCAGAGCCCAGCAGGCCCAGTGTGGTTTCAAAAGCATTTAGGCCCAGGCCAAAGGGTGCCTTCTTTGCCTGAACAGCTGCCCAAACTCTCACCTTTCCACTCAGGCCACCCTCTTTCTTGAAGTGCGTGTGGAAGCTGTCCCCACAGTACACCTCGCTGCACAGCTAACCATAGGACTGGGCATCGTAGCTTCCTGCCAGGTGACCGAAGTTCTCAGGAAGATGGGTCCCTGGGACACACACGGAGAGGCTCCTGCCGGGGCCACAGGCCGCCCACTGCCCCAGCCCCAGTTCAGCGGCCGAAAATCAGCCCTGTCTGAGTCTCCTGCCTCTAGAAGGTGTATTGGACCAACACTTCTAGAAAATGGGGTCCTCACGGGCAACTCATTGGAGGGACAGAAATAAATCTTTGCCGACTTTCTGCTGAAACTTAGGAGCGTTCACACCAAAGCCTCTTACAAGGTCAGCTCTTTAGCTAAACATGAGCTCATTATCGAAATTTACACAATGATGAAGTGATCAGCTACAAGGGGAGACAATCAGCAAAAACAATCAATACCAGAATTAGATTCCCAAGGCCATCCATCAGATGTTGGAATAATCAGGTGCAAGGCAGGATATATACATAACACTGGAACTGAAACAAGAAACAAGGGTGTTTTCAAATTCTGGTACGATCTCTAAAACATTTTTAAAGTACATGTCATTGATAAAGCTAAATACTCAAAGGTTGTGTAATACAACAGATTAATCATTGAGAAGAGTGAAATTATGCTGTTTTGAAAATTATGGCAGGTGAGATTTTCTTCCTAATTATATAAGAAGATTTCTCTAAAACATACACATTATTTCAAAGACTTATTGGCTGTGAAATAAGTTAGGGTATTTCAAATGGCTTGTCTGCAATGAAAGGTGCTATGTAGGGAATCACAGAAAGTCGAGGGGAAAATATGTCAATATATACATTGCTATATGTTGAACTAAGCCTTAGGACAGCAACAATGTAGAGGACCTGACCCTTAGAAGCTTACAAGTAAGCTGGAATCTTCAAAAGTTCCAATATTTATAAGTAAAAAGATTTATTAAAATGAATAACCAAGTGTTTTAATTGACATCAGAAGATCAAACCAATAAACCCTGAGAACATAGATAAAAGATAAATAAAGATATGAGCAGAACTTAATACAACAGCAAACGTATAAAATTGAGGTGATTTAGTAAGTCCAAAGAATATTCTTTGAAAAGATTGAGAAGACACACTTTGATTAAGGAAAACAAAAACGTAAGTAAAGAATATCCAGAAAGAGACAGGACAAAGTTATAGCAGAGAATATATGAAATGCCAGTAAATTTGAATATTTCTGTAAAGGGGACCATTTCCTAGCTCCTAAAGTTTACCAAAACTGACACAAGAGGAAATCATTTAAGGTCATCAGGTCTTCCCTTGGCATTCTCCGAACGCCCTGGCCTCAGAATTCAGCATCTGTAGTCCATGGTAACCTGCGGAGAAGGGGCGGGGCTGAGTGTGGTTGGAACACTGCCCTCACTGAGGGAGTGGGTGTGGCCATCTCTGCTGTGACTGAACAATGGCAGGGGAGCATGGGTCCCAGGGAAGGGCCCTCAGAGCCCAGCAGGCCCAGTGTGGTGTCACAAGCATTTAGGCCCAGACCAAAGGGCGCCTTCTTTGTCTGAAGAGCTGCCCAAACTCTCACCTTTCCACTCAGGCCGCCCTCTTACTTGAAGTGTGTTTGGAAGCTGTCCGCGCAGTACACTTCGCTACACAGCTAACCATAGGTCTGGGCATCGTAGCTTCCTGGCAGGTGACCGAAGTTCGCAGGCATATGAGTCCCTGGGACACACGCGGAGAGGCTCCTGCCCGGGCCACAGGCCGCCCACTGCCCCAGCCCCAGATCAGGGGCCGCAAAGCAGCCCTGTCTGAGTCCCCTGCCTCTGGAGGGAGTATTGTACCAACACTTCTAGAAATAGGTGTCGTCGCTGGCAACTCATTGGAGGGACACAAATAAATCTTTGCTGACTTTCTGCTGAAACTTAGGAGCGTTCACACCTAAGCCTCTTACAAGGTCAGCTGTTTAGCTAAACATGAGCTCATGATCTAAATTTACACAATAATGAAGAGATCAGCTACAAGGGGAGACAATCAGCAAAAACAATCAATACCAGAATTAGATTCCCAAGGCCATCCATCAGATGTTGGAATAATCAGGTGCAAGGCAGGATATATACATAAAACTGGAACTGAAACAAGAAACAAGGATGTTTTCAAAATCTGGTACGATCTCTAAAACATTTTTAAAGTACATGTCATTGATAAAGCTAACTACTCAAAGGTTGTGTAATCCAACAGATTAATCATTGAGAAGAGTGAAATTATGCTGTTTCGAAAACTATGGCAGGTCAGATTTTCTGCCTAATTATATAAGAAGATTTCTCTAAAACATACACATTATTTCAAAGACTTATTGGCTGTGAAATAAGTTAACGGTATTTCAAATGGCTTGTCTGCAATGAAAGGTGCTATGTAGGGAATCACAGAAAGTCGAGGGGAAAATGTGTCAATATATACATTGCTATATGTTGAACTAAGCCTTAGGACAGCAACAATGTAGAGCACCTGACACTTAGAAACTTGCAAGTAAGCTGGAATCTTCAAAAGTTACAATTTTTATAAGTAAAAATATTTATTAAAATGAATAACCATGTGTTTTAATTGACATCAGAAGATCAAACCAATATACCCTGAGAACATAGATAAAAGAAAAATAAAGATATGAGCAGAACTTAATACAACAGCAAACGTATAAAATTGAGGTGATTTAGTAAGTCCAAAGAATATTCTTTGAAAAGATTTAAAAGACACACTTTGAGTAAGGAAAACAAAAACATAAGTAAAGAATATATAGAAAGAGTCAGGACAATGTTATAGCAAAGAATATATGAAATGCCAGTAAATTTGAATATTTCTGTAAAGGGGACCATTTCCTAGCTCCTAAAGTTTACCAAAACTGAGACAAGAGGAAATCATTTAAGGTCCTCATGCCTGCCCTTGGCATTTTGAGAACGCCCTGGCCTCAGAATGCAGCATCTGTAGTCCATGGTAACCTGCGGAGGGGGGGCGGGGCTGAGGGAGTTTGGAACACTGCCCTCACTGAGGGAGTGGGTGTGGCCATCTCTGCTGTGACTGAACAAAGTGCAGGGGAGCAGGGGTCCCAGGGAAGAGCACTCAGAGCCCAGCAGGCCCTGTGTGGTTTCACAAGCATTTAGGGCCAGGCCAAAGGGTGCCTTCTTTGCCTGAACAGCTGCCCAAACTCTCACCTTTCCACTCAGGCCACCCTCTTTCTTGAAGTGTGTGTGGAAGCTGTCCGCACAGTACACCTCGCTGCACAGATAACCATAGGACTGGGCATCATAGCTTCCTGCCAGGTGACCGAAGTTCGCAGGAAGATGGGTCCCTGGGACACACACGGAGAGGCTCCTGCCCGGGCCACAGGCCGCCCACTGCCCCAGCCCCAGTTCAGCGGCCGAAAACCAGCCCTGTCTGAGTCTCCTGCCTCTAGAAGGAGTATTGGACCAACACTTCTAGAAAATGGGGTCCTCACGGACAACTCATTGGAGGGACAGAAATAAATCTTTGCCGACTTTCTGCTGAAACTTAGGAGCGTTCACACCTAAGCCTCTTACAAGGTCAGCTCTTTAGCTAAACATGAGCTCATTATCGAAATTTACACAATAATGAAGTGATCAGCTACAAGGGGAGACAATCAGCAAAAACAATCAATACCAGAATTAGATTCCCAAGGCCATCCATCAGATGTTGGAATAATCAGGTGCAAGGCAGGATATATACATAACACTGGAACTGAAACAAGAAACAAGGGTGTTTTCAAATTCTGGTACGATCTCTAAAACATTTTTAAAGTACATGTCATTGATAAAGCTAAATACTCAAAGGTTGTGTAATACAACAGATTAATCATTGAGAAGAGTGAAATTATGCTGTTTTGAAAATTATGGCAGGTGAGATTTTCTTCCTAATTATATAAGAAGATTTCTCTAAAACATACACATTATTTCAAAGACTTATTGGCTGTGAAATAAGTTAGGGTATTTCAAATGGCTTGTCTGCAATGAAAGGTGCTATGTAGGGAATCACAGAAAGTCGAGGGGAAAATATGTCAATATATACATTGCTATACGTAGAACTAAGCCTTAGGACAGCAACAATGTAGAGGACCTGACACTTAGAAACTTGCAAGTAAGCTGGAATCTTCAAAAGTTCAAATCTTTATAAGTAAAAAGATTTATTAAAATGAATAACCAAGTGTTTTAATTGACATCAGAAGATCAAACCAATAAACCCTGAGAACATAGATAAAAGATAAATAAAGATATGAGCAGAACTTAATACAACAGCAAACGTATAAAATTGAGGTGATTTAGTAAGTCCAAAGAATATTCTTTGAAAAGATTGAAAAGACACACTTTGATTAAGGAAAACAAAAACATAAGTGAAGAATATACAGAAAGAATCAGGACAATGTTATAGCAGAGAATATATGAAATGCCAGTAAATTTGAACATTTCTGTAAAGGGGACCATTTCCTAGCTCCTAAAGTTTACCAAAACTGACACAAGAGGAAGTCATTTAAGGTCATCATGTCTGCCCTTGGCATTCTCGGAACGCCCTGGCCTCAGAATGCAGCAACTGTAGTCCATGGTAACCTGAGGAGAGGGGGCGGGGCTGAGGCAGGTTGGAACACTGCCCTCACTGAGGGAGTGGGTGTGGCCATCTCTGCTGTGACTGAACAAAGTGAAGGGGAGCATGGGGCCGAGGGCAGGGCCGTCAGAGCCCGGCAGGCCCAGTGGGGTGTCACAAGCATTTAGGCCCAGGCCAAAGGGCGCCTTCTTTGTCTGAAGAGCTGCCCAAACTCTCACCTTTCCACTCAGGCCGCCGTCTTACTTGAAGTGTGTGTGGAACCTCTCCACGCAGTACACCTCGCTGCACAGCTAACCATAGGTCTGGGCATCGTAGCTTCCTGCCAGGTGACCGATGTTTGCAGGTAGATCGGTCCCTGGGACACACGCGGAGAGGCTCCTGCCCGGGCCACAGGCCGCCCACTACCCCAGCCCCAGATTGGTGCCGCACAGCAGCCCTGTCTGAGTCCCCTCCCTCTAGAGGGAGTATTTAAACAACACTTCTAGTAAACGGAGTCCTCGCGCGCAACTCATTGGAGGGACACAAATTAATCTTTGCCGACTTTCTGCTGAAACTTAGGAGCATTCACACCTAAGCCTCTTACACGGTCAGCTGTTTAGCTAAACATGAGCTCATGATCTAAATTTACACAATAATGAAGAGATCAGCTACAAGGGGAGACAATCAGGAAAAACAATCAATACCATAATTAGATTCCCAAAGCCATCCATCAGATGTTGGAATAATCAGGTGCAAGGCAGGATATATACAGAAAACTGGAACTGAAACAAGAAACAAGGATGTTTTCAAAGTCTGGTAGGATCTCTAAAACATTTTTAAAGTACATGTCATTGATAAAGCTAACTACTCAAAGGTTGTGTAATACAACAGATTAATCATTGAGAAGAGTGAAATTATGCTGTTTTGAAAACTATGGCAGGTCAGATTTTCTGCCTAATTATATAAGAAGATTTATCTAAAACCTACACATTATTTCAAAGACTTATTGGCTGTGAAATAAGTTAAGGGTATTTCAAATGGCTTGTCTGCAATGAAAGGTGCTATGTAGGGAATCACAGAAAGTCGAGGGGAAAATATGTCAATATATACATTGCTATAGGTTGAACTAAGCCTTAGGACAGCAACAATGTAGAGGACCTGACCCTTAGAATCTTACAAGTAAGCTGGAATCTTCAAAAGTTCCAATATTTATAAGTAAAAAGATTTATTAAAATGAATAACCAAGTGTTTTAATTGACATCAGAAGATCAATCCAATAAACCCTGAGAACATAGATAAAAGATAAATAAAGATATGAGCAGAACTTAATACAACAGCAAACGTATAAAATTGAGGTGATTTAGTAAGTCCAAAGAATATTCTTTGAAAAGATTTAAAAGACACACTTTGAGTAAGGAAAACAAAAACATAAGTAAAGAATATATAGAAAGAGTCAGGACAATGTTATAGCAAAGAATATATGAAATGCCAGTAAATTTGAATATTTCTGTAAAGAGGACCATTTCCTAGCTCCTAAAGTTTACCAAAACTGAGACAAGAGGAAATCATTTAACGTCCTCATGCCTGCCCTTGTCATTCTGAGAACAACCTGGCCTCAGAATGCAGCATCTGTAGTCCATGGTAACCTGCGGAGGTGGGGCGGGGCTGAGGGAGTTTGGAACACTGCCCTCACTGAGGGAGTGGGTGTGGCCATCTCTGCTGTGACTGAACAAAGTGCAGGGGAGCAGGGGTCCCAGGGAAGGGCACTCAGAGCCCAGCAGGCCCAGTGTGGTTTCACAAGCATTTAGGCCCAGGCCAAAGGGTGCCTTCTTTGCCTGAACAGCTGCCCAAACTCTCACCTTTCCACTCAGGCTACCCTCTTTCTTGAAGTGCGTGTGGAAGCTGTCCGCACAGTACACCTCGCTGCACAGCTAACCATAGGACTGGGCATCGTAGCTTCCTGCCAGGTGACCGAAGTTCGCAGGAAGATGGGTCCCTGGGACACACAAGGAGAGGTTCCTGCCGGGGCCACAGGCCGCCCACTGCCCCAGCCCCAGTTCAGCGGCCGAAAACCAGCCCTGTCTGAGTCTCCTGCCTCTAGAAGGAGTATTAGACAAACACTTCTAGAAAATGGGGTCCTCACGGGCAACTCATTGGAGGGACAGAAATAAATCTTTGCCGACTTTCTGCTGAAACTTAGGAGCGTTCACACCAAAGCCTCTTACAAGGTCAGCTCTTTAGCTAAACATGAGCTCATTATCGAAATTTACACAATAATGAAGTGATCAGCTACAAGGGGAGACAATCAGCAAAAACAATCAATACCAGAATTAGATTCCCAAGGCCATCCATCAGATGTTGGAATAATCAGGTGCAAGGCAGGATATATACATAACACTGGAACTGAAACAAGAAACAAGGGTGTTTTCAAATTCTGGTATGATCTCTAAAACATTTTTAAAGTACATGTCATTGATAAAGCTAAATACTCAAAGGTTGTGTAATCCAACAGATTAATCATTGAGAAGAGTGAAATTATGCTGTTTTGAAAATTATGGCAGGTGAGATTTTCTTCCTAATTATATAAGAAGATTTCTCTAAAACATACACATTATTTCAAAGACTTATTGGCTGTGAAATAAGTTAGGGTATTTCAAATGGCTTGTCTGCAATGAAAGGTGCTATGTAGGGAATCACAGAAAGTCGAGGGGAAAATATGTCAATATATACATTGCTATAGGTTGAACTAAGCCTTAGGACAGCAACAATGTAGAGGACCTGACCCTTAGAAGCTTACAAGTAAGCTGGAATCTTCAAAAGTTCCAATATTTATAAGTAAAAAGATTTATTAAAATGAATAACCAAGTGTTTGAATTGACATCAGAAGATCAAACCAATAAACCCTGAGAACATAGATAAAAGATAAATAAAGATATGAGCAGAACTTAATACAACAGCAAACGTATAAAATTGAGGTGATTTAGTAAGTCCAAAGAATATTCTTTGAAAAGATTGAGAAGACACACTTTGATTAAGGAAAACAAAAACGTAAGTAAAGAATATCCAGAAAGAGACAGGACAAAGTTATAGCAGAGAATATATGAAATGCCAGTAAATTTGAATATTTCTGTAAAGGGGACCATTTCCTAGCCCCTAAAGTTTACCAAAACTGACACAAGAGGAAATCATTTAAGGTCATCAGGTCTTCCCTTGGCATTCTCGGAATGCCCTGGCCTCAGAATGCAGCAACTGTAGTCCATGGTAACCTGAGGAGAGGGGGCTGGGCTGTGGCAGGTTGGAACACTGCCCTCACTGAGGGAGTGGGTGTGGCCATCTCTGCTGTGACTGAACAAAGGAAAGGGGAGCATGGGGCCGAGGGCAGGGCCGTCAGAGCCCTGCAGGCCCAGTGGGGTGTCACAAGAATTTAGGCCCAGGCCAAAGGGCGCCTTCTTTGTCTGAACAGCTGCCCAAACTCTCACCTTTCCACTCAGGCCGCCCTCTTACTTGAAGTGTGTGTGGAACCTCTCCACGCAGTACACCTCGCTGCACAGCTAACCATAGGTCTGGGCATCGTAGCTTCCTGCCAGGTGACCGATGTTCGCAGGTAGATCGGTCCCTGGGACACACGCGGAGAGGCTCCTGCCCGGGCCACAGGCCGCCCACTGCCCCAGCCCCAGATCAGGGGCCGCAAAGCAGACCTGTCTGAGTACCCTGCCTCTGGAGGGAGTATTGTACCAACACTTCTAGAAAATGGGGTCCTCACGGGCAACTCATTGGAGGGACACAAATAAATCTTTGCCGACTTTCTGCTGAAACTTAGGAGCGTTCACACCTAAGCCTCTTACAAGGTCAGCTGTTTAGCTAAACATGAGCTCATGATCTAAATTTACACAATAATGAAGAGATCAGCTACAAGGGGAGACAATCAGCAAAAACAATCAATACCAGAATTAGATTCCCAAGGCCATCCATCAGATGTTGGAATAATCAGGTGCAAGGCAGGATATATACATAAAACTGGAACTGAAACAAGAAACAAGGATGTTTTCAAAGTCTGGTACGATCTCTAAAACATTTTTAAAGTACATGTCATTGATAAAGCTAAATTCTCAAAGGTTGTGTAATCCAACAGATTAATCATTGAGAAGAGTGAAATTATGCTGTTTCGAAAACTATGGCAGGTCAGATTTTATGCCTAATTATATAAGAAGATTTATCTAAAACATACACATTATTTCAAAGACTTATTGGCTGTGAAATAAGTTAGGGTATTTCAAATGGCTTGTCTGCAATGAAAGGTGCTATGTAGGGAATCACAGAAAGTCGAGGGGAAAATATGTCAATATATACATTGCTATAGTTTGAACTAAGCCTTAGGACAGCAACAATGTAGAGGACCTACCCTTAGAAGCTTACAAGTAAGCTGGAATCTTCAAAAGTTCCAATATTTATAAGTAAAAAGATTTATTAAAATGAATAACCAAGTGTTTTAATTGACATCAGAAGATCAAACCAATAAACCCTGAGAACATAGATAAAAGATAAATACAGATATGAGCAGAACTTAATACAACAGCAAACGTATAAAATTGAGGTGATTTAGTAAGTCCAAAGAATATTCTTTGAAAAGATTGAAAAGACACACTTTGATTAAGGAAAACAAAAACATAAGTGAAGAATATACAGAAAGAATCAGGACAATGTTATAGCAGAGAATATATGAAATGCCAGTAAATTTGAACATTTCTGTAAAGGGGACCATTTCCTAGCTCCTAAAGTTTACCAAAACTGACACAAGAGGAAGTCATTTAAGGTCATCATGTCTGCCCTTGGCATTCTCGGAACGCCCCGGACTCAGAATGCAGCAACTGTAGTCCATGGTAACCTGCGGAGAGGGGGCGGGGCTGAGGCAGGTTGGAACACTGTCCTCACTGAGGGAGTGTGTGTGGCCAACTCTGCTGTGACTGAACAAAGGGAAGGGGAGCATGGGGCCGAGGGCAGGGCCGTCAGAGCCCGGCAGGTCCAGTGGGGTGTCACAAGCATTTAGGCCCAGGCCAAAGGGCGCCTTCTTTGTCTGAACAGCTGCCCAAACTCTCACCTTTCCACTCAGGCCGCCCTCTTACTTGAAGTGTGTGTGGAACCTCTCCACGCAGTACACCTCGCTGCACAGCTAACCATAGGTCTGGGCATCGTAGCTTCCTGCCAGGTGACCGATGTTTGCAGGTAGATCGGTCCCTGGGACACACGCGGAGAGGCTCCTGCCCGGGCCACACGCAGCCCACTACCCCAGCCCCAGATTGGTGCCGCACAGCAGCCCTGTCTGAGTCCCCTCCCTCTAGAGGGTGTATTTAACCAACACTTCTAGAAAACGGAGTCCTCGCGTGCAACTCATTGGAGGGACACAAATTAATCTTTGCCGACTTTCTGCTGAAACTTAGGAGCATTCACACCTAAGCCTCTTACACGGTCAGCTGTTTAGCTAAACATGAGCTCATGATCTAAATTTACACAATAATGAAGAGATCAGCTACAAGGGGAGACAATCAGCAAAAACAATCAATACCAGAATTAGATTCCCAAGGCCATCCATCAGAAGTTGGAATAATCAGGTGCAACGCAGGATATATACATAAAACTGGAACTGAAACAAGAAACAAGGATGTTTTCAAAGTCTGGTAGGATCTCTAAAACATTATTAAAGTACATGTCATTGATAAAGCTAAATACTCAAAGGTTGTGTAATACAACAGATTAATCATTGAGAAGAGTGAAATTATGCTGTTTCGAAAACTATGGCAGGTCAGATTTTCTGCCTAATTATATAAGAAGATTTCTCTAAAACATACACATGATTTCAAAGAGTTATTGGCTGTGAAATAAGTTAAGGGTATTTCAAATGGCTTGTCTGCAATGAAAGGTGCTATGTAGGGAATCACAGAAAGTCGAGGGGAAAATATGTCAATATATACATTGCTATAGGTTAAAGTAAGCCTTAGGACAGCAACAATGTAGAGGACCTGACCCTTAGAAACTTACAAGTAAGCAGGAATCTTCAAAAGTTCCAATATTTATAAGTAAAAAGATTTATTAAAATGAATAACCAAGTGTTTTAATTGACATCAGAAGATCAAACAAATAAACCCTGAGAACATAGATAAAAGATAAATAAAGATATGAGCAGAACTTAATACAACAGCAAACGTATAAAATTGGGGTGATTTAGTAAGTCCAAAGAATATTCTTTGAAAAGATTGAAAAGACACACTTTGATTAAGGAAAACAAAAATGTAAGTAAAGAATATACAGAAAGAGTCAGGACAAAGTTATAGCAGAGAATATATGAAATGCCAGTAAATTTGAACATTTCTGTAAAGGGGACCATTTCCTAGCTCCTAAAGTTTACCAAAACTGACACAAGAGGAAATCATTTAAGGTCATCATGTCTGCCCTTGGCATGCTCGGAATGCCCTGGCCTCAGAATGCAGCATCAGTAGTCCATGGTAACCTGGGGAGAGGGGGCGGGGCTGAGCGAGTTTGGAACACTGCCCTCACTGAGGGAGTGGGTGTGGCCAGCTCTGCTGTGACTGACAAAGTCCAGGGGAGCATGTGGCCGAGGGCAGGGCCCTCAGTGCCCGGCAGGCCCAGTGGGGTGTCACAAGCTTTTACGCCCAGGCCAAAAGGCGCCTTCTTTGTCTGAACAGCTGCCCAAACACTCATCTTACCACTCAGGCCGCCCTCTTACTTGAAGTGTGTGTGGAACCTGTCCACGCAGTACACCTCGCTGCACAGCTAACCATAGGTCTGGGCATCGTAGATTCCTGCCAGGTGACCGAAGTTCGCAGGCAGATGGGTCCCTGGGACACACGCGGAGAGGCTCCTGCCTGGGCCACAGGCCGCCCACTACCCCAGCCCCAGATTGGGGGCCACACAGCAGCCCTGTCTGAGTCCTCTGCCTGTAGAGGGAGTATTGGACCAACACATCTAGAAAACGGGGTCCTCGCGGGCAACTCATTGGAGGGACACAAATAAATCTTTGCCGACTGTCTGCTGAAACTTTGGAGCGTTCACACCTAAGCCTCTTACAAGCTCAGCTGTTTAGCTAAACATGATCTCGTGATCGAAATTTACACAATAATGAAGAGATCAGCTACAAGGGGAGAAAATCAGCAAAAACAATCAATACCAGAATTAGATTCCCAAGTCCATCCATCAGATGTTGGAACAATCAGGTGCAAGGCAGGAGATATACATAAAACTGGAACTGAAAGAAGAAACAAGGATGTTTTCAAAGTCTAGTACGATCTCTAAAACATTTTTAAAGTACATGTCATTGATAAAGCTAAATACTCAAAGGTTGTGTAATACAACAGATTAATCATTGAGAAGAGTGAAATTATGCTGTTTTGAAAACTATGGCAGGTCAGATTTTCTGCCTAATTATATAAGAAGATTTATCTAAAACCTACACATTATTTCAAAGACTTATTGGCTGTGAAATAAGTTAAGGGTATTTCAAATGGCTTGTCTGCAATGAAAGGTGCTATGTAGGGAATCACAGAAAGTCGAGGGGAAAATATGTCAATATATACATTGCTATAGGTTAAAGTAAGCCTTAGGACAGCAACAATGTAGAGGACCTGACCCTTAGAAACTTACAAGTAAGCAGGAATCTTCAAAAGTTCCAATCTTTATAAGTAAAAAGATTTATTAAAATGAATAACCAAGTGTTTTAATTGACATCAGAAGATCAAACAAATAAACCCTGAGAACATAGATAAAAGATAAATAAAGATATGAGCAGAACTTAATACAACAGCAAACGTATAAAATTGGGGTGATTTAGTAAGTCCAAAGAATATTCTTTGAAAAGATTGAAAAGACACACTTTGATTAAGGAAAACAAAAATGTAAGTAAAGAATATACAGAAAGAGTCAGGACAAAGTTATAGCAGAGAATATATGAAATGACAGTAAATTTGAACATTTCTGTAAAGGGGACAATTTCCTAGCTCCTAAAGTTTACCAAAACTGACACAAGAGGAAGTCATTTAAGGTCATCATGTCTGCCCTTGGCATTCTCGGAACGCCCTGGCCTCAGAATGCAGCAACAGTAGTCCATGGTAACCTTCGGAGAGGGTTCGGGGCTGAGGGAGGTTGGAACACTGCCCTCACTGAGGGACTGGGTGTGGCCATCTCTGCTGTGACTGAACAAAGGGCAGGGGAGCTTGGGGCCGAGGGCAGGGCCCTCAGAGCCCCGCAGGCCCAGTGGGGTGTCACAAGCATTTAGGCCCAGGCCAAAGGGCGCCTTCTTTGTCTGAACAGCTGCCCAAACTCTCACCTTTCCACTCAGGCCGCCCTCTTACTTGAAGTGTGTGTGGAACCAGTCCACACAGTACACCTCGATGCACAGCTAACCATAGGTCTGGGCATCGTAGCTTCCTGTCAGGTGACCGAAGTTCGCAGGTAGATGGGTCCCTGGGACACACGCGGAGAGGCTCCTGCCCGGGCCACAGGCCGCCCACTACCCCAGCCCCAGATTGAGGCCACAGAGCAGCCCTGTCTGAGTCCCCTCCCTCTAGAGGGAGTATTGGACCAACATTTCTAGAAAACGGAGTCCTCGCGGGCAACTCATTGGAGGGACACAAATAAATCTTTGCCGACTTTCTGCTGAAACTTAGGAGCATTCACACCTAAGCCTCTTACAAGGTCATCTGTTTAGCTAAACATGAGCTCATGATCTAAATTTACACAATAATGAAGAGATCAGCTAAAAGGGGAGACAATCCGCAAAAACAATCAATACCAGAATTAGATTTCCAAGGCCATCCATCAGATGTTGGAATAATCAGGTGCAAGGCAGGATATATACATAAAACTGGAACTGAAATAAGAAACAAGGATGTTTTCAAAGTCTGGTAGGATCTCTAAAACATTTTTAAAGTACATGTCATTGATAAAGCTAAATACTCAAAGTTTGTGTAATACAACAGATTAATCATTGAGAAGAGTGTAATTATGCTGTTTTGAAAACTATGGCAGGTCAGATTTTCTGCCTAATTATATAAGAAGATTTATCTAAAACATACACATTATTTCAAAGACTTATTGGCTGTGAAATAAGTTAAGGGTATTTCAAATGGCTTGTCTGCAATGAAAGGTGCTATGTAGGGAATCACAGAAAGTCGAGGGGAAAATATGTCAATATATACATTGCTATAGGTTGAACTAAGCCTTAGGACAGCAACAATGTAGAGGACCTGACCCTTAGAAGCTTACAAGTAAGCTGGAATCTTCAAAAGTTCCAATATTTATAAGTAAAAAGATTTATTAAAATGAATAACCAAGTGTTTTAATTGACATCAGAAGATCAAACCAATAAACCCTGAGAACATAGATAAAAGATAAATAAAGATATGAGCAGAACTTAATACAACAGCAAACGTATAAAATTGAGGTGATTTAGTAAGTCCAAAGAATATTCTTTGAAAAGATTGAGAAGACACACTTTGATTAAGGAAAACAAAAACGTAAGTAAAGAATATCCAGAAAGAGACAGGATAAAGTTATAGCAGAGAATATATGAAATGATAGTAAATTTGAATATTTCTGTAAAGGGGACCATTTCCTAGCTCGTAAAGTTTACCAAAACTGACACAAGAGGAAATCATTTAAGATCATCAGGTCTGCCCTTGGCATTCTCGGAACGCCCTGGCCTCAGAATTCAGCATCTGTAGTCCATGGTAACCTGCGGAGAGGGGGCGGGGCTGAGTGTGGTTGGAACACTGCCCTCACTGAGGGAGTGGGTGTGGCCATCTCTGCTGTGACTGAACAATGGCAGGGGAGCAGGGGTCCCAGGGAACGGCCCTCAGAGCCCAGCAGGCCCAGTGTGGTGTCACAAGCATTTAGGCCCAGACCAAAGGGCGCCTTCTTTGTCTGAAGAGCTGCCCAAACTCTCACCTTTCCACTCAGGCCGCCCTCTTACTTAAAGTGTGTTTGGAAGCTGTCCGCGCAGTACACTTCGCTACACAGGTAACCATAGGTCTGGGCATCGTAGCTTCCTGGCAGGTGACCAAAGTTCGCAGGCATATGAGTCCCTGGGACACACGCGGAGAGGCTCCTGCCCGGGCCACAGGCCGCCCACTGCCCCAGCCCCAGATCAGGGGCCGCAAAGCAGCCCTGTCTGAGTCCCCTGCCTCTGGAGGGAGTATTGTACCAACACTTCTAGAAATAGGTGTCGTCGCGGGCAACTCATTGGAGGGACACAAATAAATCTTTGCCGACTTTCTGCTGAAACTTAGGAGCGTTCACACCTAAGCCTCTTACAAGGTCAGCTGTTTAGCTAAACATGAGCTCATGATCTAAATTTACACAATAATGAAGAGATCAGCTACAAGGGGAGACAATCAGCAAAAACAATCAATACCAGAATTAGATTCCCAAGGCCATCCATCAGATGTTGGAATAATCAGGTGCAAGGCAGGATATATACATAAAACTGGAACTGAAACAAGAAACAAGGATGTTTTCAAAGTCTGGTACGATCTCTGAAACATTTTTAAAGTACATGTCATTGATAAAGCTAAATACTCAAAGGTTGTGTAATCCAACAGATTAATCATTGAGAAGAGTGAAATTATGCTGTTTCGAAAACTATGCCAGGTCAGATTTTCTGCCTAATTATATAAGAAGATTTATCTAAAACATACACATTATTTCAAAGACTTATTGGCTGTGAAATAAGTTAAGGGTATTTCAAATGGCTTGTCTGCAATGAAAGGTGCTATGTAGGGAATCACAGAAAGTCGAGGGGAAAATGTGTCAATATATACATTGCTATAGGTGAACTAAGCCTTAGGACAGCAACAATGTAGAGGACCTGAACCTTAGAAGCTTACAAGTAAGCTGGAATCTTCAAAATTTACAATTTTTATAAGTAAAAATATTTATTAAAATGAATAACCAAGTGTTTTAATTGACATCAGAAGATCAAACCAATATACCCTGAGAACATAGATAAAAGAAAAATAAAGATATGAGCAGAACTTAATACAACAGCAAACGTATAAAATTGAGGTGATTTAGTAAGTCCAAAGAATATTCTTTGAAAAGATTTAAAAGACACAGTTTGAGTAAGGAAAACAAAAACATAAGTAAAGAATATATAGAAAGAGTCAGGACAATGTTATAGCAAAGAATATATGAAATACCAGTAAATTTGAATATTTCTGTAAAGGGGACCATTTCCTAGCTCCTAAAGTTTACCAAAACTGAGACAAGAGGAAATCATTTAAGGTCCTCATGCCTGCCCTTGTCATTCTGAGAAGAACCTGGCCTCAGAATGCAGCATCTGTAGTCCATGGTAACCTGCGGAGGTGGGGCGGGGCTGAGGGAGTTTGGAACACTGCCCTCACTGAGGGAGTGGGTGTGGCCATCTCTGCTGTTACTGAACAAAGGGCAGGGGAGCAGGGGTCCCAGGGAAGGGCACTCAGAGCCCAGCAGGCCCAGTGTGGTTTCACAAGCATTTAGGCCCAGGCCAAAGGGTGCCTTCTTTGCCTGAACAGCTGCCCAAACTCTCACCTTTCCACTCAGGCCACCCTCTTTCTTGAAGTGCGTGTGGAAGCTGTCCGCACAGTACACCTCGCTGCACAGCTAACCATAGGACTGGGCATCGTAGCTTCCTGCCAGGTGACCGAAGTTCGCAGGAAGATGGGTCCCTGGGACACACACGGAGAGGCTCCTCCCGGGGCCACAGGCCGCCCACTGCCCCAGCCCCAGTTCAGCGGCCGAAAATCAGCCCTGTCTGAGTCTCCTGCCTCTAGAAGGAGTATTGGACCAACACTTCTAGAAAATGGGGTCCTCACGGGCAACTCATTGGAGGGACAGAAATAAATCTTTGCCGACTTTCTGCTGAAACTTAGGAGCGTTCACACCAAAGCCTCTTACAAGGTCAGCTCTTTAGCTAAACATGAGCTCATTATCGAAATTTACACAATAATGAAGTGATCAGCTACAAGGGGAGACAATCAGCAAAAACAATCAATACCAGAATTAGATTCCCAAGGCCATCCATCAGATGTTGGAATAATCAGGTGCAAGGCAGGATATATACATAACACTGGAACTGAAACAAGAAACAAGGGTGTTTTCAAATTCTGGTACGATCTCTAAAACATTTTTAAAGTACATGTCATTGATAAAGCTAAATACTCAAAGGTTGTGTAATCCAACAGATTAATCATTGAGAAGAGTGAAATTATGCTGTTTTGAAAATTATGGCAGGTGAGATTTTCTTCCTAATTATATAAGAAGATTTCTCTAAAACATACACATTATTTCAAAGACTTATTGGCTGTGAAATAAGTTAGGGTATTTCAAATGGCTTGTCTGCAATGAAAGGTGCTATGTAGGGAATCACAGAAAGTCGAGGGGAAAATATGTCAATATATACATTGCTATAGGTTGAACTAAGCCTTAGGACAGCAACAATGTAGAGGACCTGACCCTTAGAAGCTTACAAGTAAGCTGGAATCTTCAAAAGTTACAATATTTATAAGTAAAAAGATTTATTAAAATGAATAACCAAGTGTTTTAATTGACATCAGAAGATCAAACCAATAAACCCTGAGAACATAGATAAAAGAAAAATAAAGATATGAGCAGAACTTAATACAACAGCAAACGTATAAAATTGAGGTGAATTAGTAAGTCCAAAGAATATTCTTTGAAAAGATTTAAAAGACACACTTTGAGTAAGGAAAACAAAAACATAAGTAAAGAATATATAGAAAGAGTCAGGACAATGTTATAGCAAAGAATATATGAAATGCCAGTAAATTTGAATATTTCTGTAAAGGGGACCATTTCCTAGCTCCTAAAGTTTACCAAAACTGAGACAAGGGAAAATCATTTAAGGTCCTCATGCCTGCCCTTGTCATTCTGAGAATGAACTGGCCTCAGAATGCAGCATCTGTAGTCCATGGTAACCTGCGGAGGTGGGGCGGGGCTGAGGGAGTTTGGAACACTGCCCTCACTGAGGGAGTGGGTGTGGCCATCTCTGCTGTGACTGAACAAAGTGCAGGGGAGCAGGGGTCCCAGGCAAGGGCACTCAGAGCCCAGCAGGCCCAGTGTGGTTTCACAAGCATTTAGGCCCAGGCCAAAGGGTGCCTTCTTTGCCTGAACAGCTGCCCAAACTCTCACCTTTCCACTCAGGCCACCCTCTTTCTTGAAGTGCGTGTGGAAGCTGTCCGCACAGTACACCTCGCTGCACAGCTAACCATAGGACTGGGCATCGTAGCTTCCTGCCAGGTGACCGAAGTTCGCAGGAAGATGGGTCCCTGGGACACACACGGAGAGGCTCCTGCCGGGGCCACAGGCCGCCCACTGCCCCAGCCCCAGTTCAGCGGCTGAAAATCAGCCCTGTCTGAGTCTCCTGCCTCTAGAAGGAGTATTGGACCAACACTTCTAGAAAATGGGGTCCTCACGGGCAACTCATTGGAGGGACAGAAATAAATCTTTGCCGACTTTCTGCTGAAACTTAGGAGCGTTCACACCAAAGCCTCTTACAAGGTCAGCTCTTTAGCTAAACATGAGCTCATTATCGAAATTTACACAATAATGAAGTGATCAGCTACAAGGGGAGACAATCAGCAAAAACAATCAATACCAGAATTAGATTCCCAAATCCATCCATCAGATGTTGGAATAATCAGGTGCAAGGCAGGATATATACATAACACTGGAACTGAAACAAGAAACAAGGGTGTTTTCAAATTCTGGTACGATCTCTAAAACATTTTTAAAGTACATGTCATTGATAAAGCTAAATACTCAAAGGTTGTGTAATACAACAGATTAATCATTGAGAAGAGTGAAATTATGCTGTTTTGAAAATTATGGCAGGTGAGATTTTCTTCCTAATTATATAAGAAGATTTCTCTAAAACATACACATTATTTCAAAGACTTATTGGCTGTGAAATAAGTTAGGGTATTTCAAATGGCTTGTCTGCAATGAAAGGTGCTATGTAGGGAATCACAGAAAGTCGAGGGGAAAATATGTCAATATATACATTGCTATAGGTTGAACTAAGCCTTAGGACAGCAACAATGTAGAGGACCTGACCCTTAGAAGCTTACAAGTAAGCTGGAATCTTCAAAAGTTCCAATATTTATAAGTAAAAAGATTTATTAAAATGAATAACCAAGTGTTTTAATTGACATCAGAAGATCAAACCAATAAACCCTGAGAACATAGATAAAAGATAAATAAAGATATGAGCAGAACTTAATACAACAGCAAACGTATAAAATTGAGGTGATTTAGTAAGTCCAAAGAATATTCTTTGAAAAGATTGAGAAGACACACTTTGATTAAGGAAAACAAAAACGTAAGTAAAGAATATCCAGAAAGAGACAGGACAAAGTTATAGCAGAGAATATATGAAATGCCAGTAAATTTGAATATTTCTGTAAAGGGGACCATTTCCTAGCTCCTAAAGTTTACCAAAACTGACACAAGAGGAAATCATTTAAGGTCATCAGGTCTTCCCTTGGCATTCTCGGAACGCCCTGGCCTCAGAATTCAGCATCTGTAGTCCATGGTAACCTGCGGAGAGGGGGCGGGGCTGAGTGTGGTTGGAACACTGCCCTCACTGAGGGAGTGGGTGTGGCCATCTCTGCTGTGACCGAACAATGGCAGGGGAGCATGGGTCCCAGGGAAGGGCCCTCAGAGCCCAGCAGGCCCTGTGTGGTGTCACAAGCATTTAGGCCCAGACTAAAGGGCGCCTTCTTTGTCTGAAGAGCTGCCCAAACTCTCACCTTTCCACTCAGGCCGCCCTCTTACTTGAAGTGTGTTTGGAAGCTGTCCGCGCAGTACACTTCGCTACACAGCTAACCATAGGTCTGGGCATCGTAGCTTCCTGGCAGGTGACCGAAGTTCGCAGGCATATGAGTCCCTGGGACACACGCGGAGAGGCTCCTGCCCGGGCCACAGGCCGCCCACTGCCCCAGCCCCAGATCAGGGGCTGCAAAGCAGCCCTGTCTGAGTCCCCTGCCTCTGGAGGGAGTATTGTACCAACACTTCTAGAAATAGGTGTCGTCGCGGGCAACTCATTGGAGGGACACAAATAAATCTTTGCCGACTTTCTGCTGAAACTTAGGAGCGTTAACACCTAAGCCTCTTACAAGGTCAGCTGTTTAGCTAAACATGAGCTCATGATCTAAATTTACATAATAATGAAGAGATCAGCTACAAGGGGAGAAAATCAGCAAAAACAATCAATACCAGAATTAGATTCCCAAGGCCATCCATCAGATGTTGGAATAATCAGGTGCAAGGCAGGATATATACATAAAACTGGAACTGAAACAAGAAAAAAGGATGTTTTCAAAGTCTGGTAGGATCTCTAAAACATTTTTAAAGTACATGTCATTGATAAAGCTAAATACTCAAAGGTTGTGTAATCCAACAGATTAATCATTGAGAAGAGTGAAATTATGCTGTTTTGAAAACTATGCCAGGTCAGATTTTCTGCCTAATTATATAAGAAGATTTCTCTAAAACATACACATTATTTCAAAGACTTATTGGCTGTGAAATAAGTTAGGGTATTTCAAATGGCTTGTCTGCAATGAAAGGTGCTATGTAGGGAATCACAGAAAGTCGAGGGGAAAATATGTCAATATATACATTGCTATAGGTTGAACTAAGCCTTAGGACAGCAACAATGTAGAGGACCTGACCCTTAGAAGCTTACAAGTAAGCTGGAATCTTCAAAAGTTACAATTTTTATAAGTAAAAAGATTTATTAAAATGAATAACCAAGTGTTTTAATTGACATCAGAAGATCAAACCAATATACCCTGAGAACATAGATAAAAGAAAAATAAAGATATGAGCAGAACTTAATACAACAGCAAACGTATAAAATTGAGGTGATTTAGTAAGTCCAAAGAATATTCTTTGAAAAGATTTAAAAGACACACTTTGAGTAAGGAAAACAAAAACATAAGTAAAGAATATATAGAAAGAGTCAGGACAATGTTATAGCAAAGAATATATGAAATGCCAGTAAATTTGAATATTTCTGTAAAGGGGACCATTTCCTAGCTCCTAAAGTTTACCAAAACTGAGACAAGAGGAAATCATTTAAGGTCCTCATGCCTGCCCTTGTCATTCTGAGAACAACCTGGCCTCAGAATGCAGCATCTGTAGTCCATGGTAACCTGCGGAGGTGGGGCGGGGCTGAGGGAGTTTGGAACACAGCCCTCACTGAGGGAGTGGGTGTGGCCATCTCTGCTGTGACTGAACAAAGTGCAGGGGAGCAGGGGTCCCAGGGAAGGGCACTCAGAGCCCAGCAGGCCCAGTGTGGTTTCACAAGCATTTAGGCCCAGGCCAAAGGGTGTCTTCTTTGCCTGAACAGCTGCCCAAACTCTCACCTTTCCACTCAGGCCACCCTCTTTCTTGAAGTGCGTGTGGAAGCTGTCCGCACAGTACACCTCGCTGCACAGCTAACCATAGGACTGGGCATCGTAGCTTCCTGCCAGGTGACCGAAGTTCGCAGGAAGATGGGTCCCTGGGACACACACGGAGAGGCTCCTGCCGGGGCCACAGGCCGCCCACTGCCCCAGCCCCAGTTCAGCGGCCGAAAATCAGCCCTGTCTGAGTCTCCTGCCTCTAGAAGGAGTATTAGACCAACACTTCTAAAAAATGGGGTCCTCACGGGCAACTCATTGGAGGGACAGAAATAAATCTTTGCCGACTTTCTGCTGAAACTTAGGAGCGTTCACACCAAAGCCTCTTACAAGGTCAGCTCTTTAGCTAAACATGAGCTCATTATCGAAATTTACACAATAATGAAGTGATCAGCTACAAGGGGAGACAATCAGCAAAAACAATCAATACCAGAATTAGATTCCCAAGGCCATCCATCAGATGTTGGAATAATCAGGTGCAAGGCCGGATATATACATAACACTGGAACTGAAACAAGAAACAAGGGTGTTTTCAAATTCTGGTACGATTTCTAAAACATTTTTAAAGTACATGTCATTGATAAAGCTAAATACTCAAAGGTTGTGTAATCCAACAGATTAATCATTGAGAAGAGTGAAATTATGCTGTTTTGAAAATTATGGCAGGTGAGATTTTCTTCCTAATTATATAAGAAGATTTCTCTAAAACATACACATTATTTCAAAGACTTATTGGCTGTGAAATAAGTTAGGGTATTTCAAATGGCTTGTCTGCAATGAAAGGTGCTATGTAGGGAATCACAGAAAGTCGAGGGGAAAATATGTCAATATATACATTGCTATAGGTTGAACTAAGCCTTAGGACAGCAACAATGTAGAGGACCTGACCCTTAGAAGCTTACAAGTAAGCTGGAATCTTCAAAAGTTACAATATTTATAAGTAAAAAGATTTATTAAAATGAATAACCAAGTGTTTTAATTGACATCAGAAGATCAAACCAATAAACCCTGAGAACATAGATAAAAGATAAATAAAGATATGAGCAGAACTTAATACAACAGCAAACGTATAAAATTGAGGTGATTTAGTAAGTCCAAAGAATATTCTTTGAAAAGATTGAAAAGACACACTTTGATTAAGGAAAACAAAAACATAAGTGAAGAATATACAGAAAGAATCAGGACAATGTTATAGCAGAGAATATATGAAATGCCAGTAAATTTGAACATTTCTGTAAAGGGGACCATTTCCTAGCTCCTAAAGTTTACCAAAACTGACACAAGAGGAAGTCATTTAAGGTCATCATGTCTGCCCTTGGCATTCTCGGAACGCCCTGGCCTCAGAATGCAGCAACTGTAGTCCATGGTAACCTGAGGAGAGGGGGCGGGGCTGAGGCAGGTTGGAACACTGCCCTCACTGAGGGAGTGGGTGTGGCCATCTCTGCTGTGACTGAACAAAGGGAAGGGGAGCATGGGGCCGAGGGCAGGGCCGTCAGAGCCCGGCAGGCCCAGTGGGGTGTCACAAGCATTTAGGCCCAGGCCAAAGGGCGCCTTCTTTGTCTGAACAGCTGCCCAAACTCTCACCTTTCCACTCAGGCCGCCCTCTTACTTGAAGTGTGTGTGGAACCTCTCCACGCAGTACACCTCGCTGCACAGCTAACCATAGGTCTGGGCATCGTAGCTTCCTGCCAGGTGACCGATGTTCGCAGGTAGATCGGTCCCTGGGACACACGCGGAGAGGCTCCTGCCCGGGCCACAGGCCGCCCACTACCCCAGCCCCAGAATGGTGCCGCACAGCAGCCCTGTCTGAGTCCCCTCCCTCTAGAGGGAGTATTTAAACAACACTTCTAGAAAACGGAGTCCTCGCACGCAACTCATTGGAGGGACACAAATTAATCTTTGCCGACTTTCTGCTGAAACTTAGGAGCATTCACACCTAAGCCTCTTACACGGTCAGCTGTTTAGCTAAACATGAGCTCATGATCTAAATTTACACAATAATGAAGAGATCAGCTACAAGGGGAGACAATCAGCAAAAACAATCAATACCATAATTAGATTCCCAAAGCCATCCATCAGATGTTGGAATAATCAGGTGCAAGGCAGGATATATACAGAAAACTGGAACTGAAACAAGAAACAAGGATGTTTTCAAAGTCTGGTAGGATCTCTAAAACATTTTTAAAGTACATGTCATTGATAAAGCTAACTACTCAAAGGTTGTGTAATACAACAGATTAATCATTGAGAAGAGTGAAATTATGCTGTTTTGAAAACTATGGCAGGTAAGATTTTCTGCCTAATTATATAAGAAGATTTATCTAAAACCTACACATTATTTCAAAGACTTATTGGCTGTGAAATAAGTTAAGGGTATTTCAAATGGCTTGTCTGCAATGAAAGGTGCTATGTACGGAATCACAGAAAGTCGAGGGGAAAATATGTCAATATATACATTGCTATAGGTTGAACTAAGCCTTAGGACAGCAACAATGTAGAGGACCATACCCTTAGAAGCTTACAAGTAAGCTGGAATCTTCAAAAGTTCCAATATTTATAAGTAAAAAGATTTATTAAAATGAATAACCAAGTGTTTTAATTGACATCAGAAGATCAAACCAATAAACCCTGAGAACATAGATAAAAGATAAATAAAGATATGAGCAGAACTTAATACAACAGCAAACGTATAAAATTGAGGTGATTTAGTAAGTCCAAAGAATATTCTTTGAAAAGATTGAGAAGACACACTTTGATTAAGGAAAACAAAAACGTAAGTAAAGAATATCCAGAAAGAGACAGGACAAAGTTATAGCAGAGAATATATGAAATGCCAGTAAATTTGAATATTTCTGTAAAGGGGACCATTTCCTAGCTCCTAAAGTTTACCAAAACTGACACAAGAGGAAATCATTTAAGGTCATCAGGTCTTCCCTTGGCATTCTCGGAACGCCCTGGCCTCAGAATTCAGCATCTGTAGTCCAGGGTAACCTGCGGAGAGGGGGCGGGGCTGAGTGTGGTTGGAACACTGCCCTCACTGAGGGAGTGGGTGTGGCCATCTCTGCTGTGACCGAACAATGGCAGGGGAGCATGGGTCCCAGGGAAGGGCCCTCAGAGCCCAGCACGCCCTGTGTGGTGTCACAAGCATTTAGGCCCAGACTAAAGGGCGCCTTCTTTGTCTGAAGAGCTGCCCAAACTCTCACCTTTCCACTCAGGCCGCCCTCTTACTTGAAGTGTGTTTGGAAGCTGTCCGCGCAGTACACTTCGCTACACAGCTAACCATAGGTCTGGGCATCGTAGCTTCCTGGCAGGTGACCGAAGTTCGCAGGCATATGAGTCCCTGGGACACACGCGGAGAGGCTCCTGCCCGGGCCACAGCCCACCCACTGCCCCAGCCCCAGATCAGGGGCCGCAAAGCAGCCCTGTCTGAGTCCCCTGCCTCTGGAGGTAGTATTGTACCAACACTTCTAGAAATAGGTGTCGTCGCGGGCAACTCATTGGAGGGACACAAATAAATCTTTGCCGACTTTCTGCTGAAACTTAGGAGCGTTCACACCTAAGCCTCTTACAAGGTCAGCTGTTTAGCTAAACATGAGCTCATGATCTAAATTTACACAATAATGAAGAGATCAGCTACAAGGGGAGACAATCAGCAAAAACAATCAATACCAGAATTAGATTCCCAAGGCCATCCATCAGATGTTGGAATAATCAGGTGCAAGGCAGGATATATACATAAAACTGGAACTGAAACAAGAAACAAGGATGTTTTCAAAGTCTGGTACGATCTCTAAAACATTTTTAAAGTACATGTCATTGATAAAGCTAAATACTCAAAGGTTGTGTAATCCAACAGATTAATCATTGAGAAGAGTGAAATTATGCTGTTTTGAAAACTATGCCAGGTCAGATTTTCTGCCTAATTATATAAGAAGATTTATCTAAAACATACACATTATTTCAAAGACTTATTGGCTGTGAAATAAGTTAACGGTATTTCAAATGGCTTGTCTGCAATGAAAGGTGCTATGTAGGGAATCACAGAAAGTCGAGGGGAAAATGTGTCAATATATACATTGCTATAGGTGAACTAAGCCTTAGGACAGCAACAATGTAGAGGACCTGACCCTTAGAAGCTTACAAGTAAGCTGGAATCTTCAAAAGTTACAATTTTTATAAGTAAAAATATTTATTAAAATGAATAACCAAGTGTTTTAATTGACATCAGAAGATCAAACCAATAAACCCTGAGAACATAGATAAAAGAAAAATAAAGATATGAGCAGAACTTAATACAACAGCAAACGTATAAAATTGAGGTGATTTAGTAAGTCCAAAGAATATTCTTTGAAAAGATTTAAAAGACACACTTTGAGTAAGGAAAACAAAAACATAAGTAAAGAATATATAGAAAGAGTCAGGACAATGTTATAGCAAAGAATATATGAAATGCCAGTAAATTTGAATATTTCTGTAAAGGGGACCATTTCCTAGCTCCTAAAGTTTACCAAAACTGAGACAAGAGGAAATCATTTAAGGTCCTCATGCCTGCCCTTGTCATTCTGAGAACGAACTGGCCTCAGAATGCAGCATCTGTAGTCCATGGTAACCTGCGGAGGTGGGGCGGGGCTGAGGGAGTTTGGAACACTGCCCTCACTGAGGGAGTGGGTGTGGCCATCTCTGCTGTGACTGAACAAAGTGCAGGGGAGCAGGGGTCCCAGGCAAGGGCACTCAGAGCCCAGCAGGCCCAGTGTGGTTTCACAAGCATTTAGGCCCAGGCCAAAGGGTGCCTTCTTTGCCTGAACAGCTGCCCAAACTCTCACCTTTCCACTCAGGCCACCCTCTTTCTTGAAGTGTGTGTGGAAGCTGTCCGTGCAGTACACCTCGCTGCACAGCTAACCATAGGACTGGGCATCGTAGCTTCCTGCCAGGTGACCGAAGTTCGCAGGAAGATGGGTCCCTGGGACACACACGGAGAGGCTCCTGCCCGGGCCACAGGCCGCCCACTGCCCCAGCCCCAGTTCAGCGGCCGAAAATCAGCCCTGTCTGAGTCTCCTGCCTCTAGAAGGAGTATTGGACCAACACTTCTAGAAAATGGGGTCCTCACGGGCAACTCATTGGAGGGACAGAAATAAATCTTTGCCGACTTTCTGCTGAAACTTAGGAGCGTTCACACCAAAGCCTCTTACAAGGTCAGCTCTTTAGCTAAACATGAGCTCATTATCGAAATTTACACAATAATGAAGTGATCAGCTACAAGGGGAGACAATCAGCAAAAACAATCAATACCAGAATTAGATTCCCAAGGCCATCCATCAGATGTTGGAATAATCAGGTGCAAGGCAGGATATATACATAACACTGGAACTGAAACAAGAAACAAGGGTGTTTTCAAATTCTGGTACGATCTCGAAAACATTTTTAAAGTACATGTCATTGATAAAGCTAAATACTCAAAGGTTGTGTAATCCAACAGATTAATCATTGAGAAGAGTGAAATTATGCTGTTTTGAAAATTATGGCAGGTGAGATTTTCTTCCTAATTATATAAGAAGATTTCTCTAAAACATACACATTATTTCAAAGACTTATTGGCTGTGAAATAAGTTAGGGTATTTCAAATGGCTTGTCTGCAATGAAAGGTGCTATGTAGGGAATCACAGAAAGTCGAGGGGAAAATATGTCAATATATACATTGCTATAGGTTGAACTAAGCCTTAGGACAGCAACAATGTAGAGGACCTGACCCTTAGAAGCTTACAAGTAAGCTGGAATCTTCAAAAGTTACAATATTTATAAGTAAAAAGATTTATTAAAATGAATAACCAAGTGTTTTAATTGACATCAGAAGATCAAACCAATAAACCCTGAGAACATAGATAAAAGATAAATAAAGATATGAGCAGAACTTAATACAACAGCAAACGTATAAAATTGAGGTGATTTAGTAAGTCCAAAGAATATTCTTTGAAAAGATTGAAAAGACACACTTTGATTAAGGAAAACAAAAACATAAGTGAAGAATATACAGAAAGAATCAGGACAATGTTATAGCAGAGAATATATGAAATGCCAGTAAATTTGAACATTTCTGTAAAGGGGACCATTTCCTAGCTCCTAAAGCTTACCAAAACTGACACAAGAGGAAGTCATTTAAGGTCATCATGTCTGCCCTTGGCATTCTCGGAACGCCCTGGCCTCAGAATGCAGCAACTGTAGTCCATGGTAACCTGAGGAGAGGGGGCGGGGCTGAGGCAGGTTGGAACACTGCCCTCACTGAGGGAGTGGGTGTGGCCATCTCTGCTGTGACTGAACAAAGGGAAGGGGAGCATGGGGCCGAGGGCAGGGCCGTCAGAGCCCGGCAGGCCCTGTGGGGTGTCACAAGCATTTAGGCCCAGGCCAAAGGGCGCCTTCTTTGTCTGAACAGCTGCCCAAACTCTCAACTTTCCACTCAGGCCGCCCTCTTACTTGAAGTGTGTGTGGAACCTCTCCACGCAGTACACCTCGCTGCACAGCTAACCATAGGTCTGGGCATCGTAGCTTCCTGCCAGGTGACCGATGTTCGCAGGTAGATCGGTCCCTGGGACACACGCGGAGAGGCTCCTGCCCGGGCCACAGGCCGCCCACTACCCCAGCCCCAGATTGGTGCCGCACAGCAGCCCTGTCTGAGACCCCTCCCTCTAGAGGGAGTATTTAAACAACACTTCTAGAAAACGGAGTCCTCGCGCGCAACTCATTGGAGGGACACAAATTAATCTTTGCCGACTTTCTGCTGAAACTTAGGAGCATTCACACCTAAGCCTCTTACACGGTCAGCTGTTTAGCTAAACATGAGCTCATGATCTAAATTTACACAATAATGAAGAGATCAGCTACAAGGGGAGACAATCAGCAAAAACAATCAATACCATAATTAGATTCCCAAAGCCATCCATCAGATGTTGGAATAATCAGGTGCAAGGCAGGATATATACAGAAAACTGGAACTGAAACAAGAAACAAGGATGTTTTCAAAGTCTGGTAGGATCTCTAAAACATTTTTAAAGTACATGTCATTGATAAAGCTAACTACTCAAAGGTTGTGTAATACAACAGATTAATCATTGAGAAGAGTGAAATTATGCTGTTTTGAAAACTATGGCAGGTAAGATTTTCTGCCTAATTATATAAGAAGATTTATCTAAAACATACACATTATTTCAAAGACTTATTGGCTGTGAAATAAGTTAAGGGTATTTCAAATGGCTTGTCTGCAATGAAAGGTGCTATGTACGGAATCACAGAAAGTCGAGGGGAAAATATGTCAATATATACATTGCTATAGGTTGAACTAAGCCTTAGGACAGCAACAATGTAGAGGACCATACCCTTAGAAGCTTACAAGTAAGCTGGAATCTTCAAAAGTTCCAATATTTATAAGTAAAAAGATTTATTAAAATGAATAACCAAGTGTTTTAATTGACATCAGAAGATCAAACCAATAAACCCTGAGAACATAGATAAAAGATAAATAAAGATATGAGCAGAACTTAATACAACAGCAAACGTATAAAATTGAGGTGATTTAGTAAGTCCAAAGAATATTCTTTGAAAAGATTGAGAAGACACACTTTGATTAAGGAAAACAAAAACGTAAGTAAAGAATATCCAGAAAGAGACAGGACAAAGTTATAGCAGAGAATATATGAAATGCCAGTAAATTTGAATATTTCTGTAAAGGGGACCATTTCCTAGCTCCTAAAGTTTACCAAAACTGACACAAGAGGAAATCATTTAAGGTCATCAGGTCTTCCCTTGGCATTCTCGGAACGCCCTGGCCTCAGAATTCAGCATCTGTAGTCCAGGGTAACCTGCGGAGAGGGGGCGGGGCTGAGTGTGGTTGGAACACTGCCCTCACTGAGGGAGTGGGTGTGGCCATCTCTGCTGTGACCGAACAATGGCAGGGGAGCATGGGTCCCAGGGAAGGGCCCTCAGAGCCCAGCAGGCCCTGTGTGGTGTCACAAGCATTTAGGCCCAGACTAAAGGGCGCCTTCTTTGTCTGAAGAGCTGCCCAAACTCTCACCTTTCCACTCAGGCCGCCCTCTTACTTGAAGTGTGTTTGGAAGCTGTCCGCGCAGTACACTTCGCTACACAGCTAACCATAGGTCTGGGCATCGTAGCTTCCTGGCAGGTGACCGAAGTTCGCAGGCATATGAGTCCCTGGGACACACGCGGAGAGGCTCCTGCCCGGGCCACAGGCCGCCCACTGCCCCAGCCCCAGATCAGGGGCCGCAAAGCAGCCCTGTCTGAGTCCCCTGCCTCTGGAGGTAGTATTGTACCAACACTTCTAGAAATAGGTGTCGTCGCGGGCAACTCATTGGAGGGACACAAATAAATCTTTGCCGACTTTCTGCTGAAACTTAGGAGCGTTCACACCTAAGCCTCTTACAAGGTCAGCTGTTTAGCTAAACATGAGCTCATGATCTAAATTTACACAATAATGAAGAGATCAGCTACAAGGGGAGACAATCAGCACAAACAATCAATACCAGAATTAGATTCCCAAGGCCATCCATCAGATGTTGGAATAATCAGGTGCAAGGCAGGATGTATACATAAAACTGGAACTGAAACAAGAAATAAGGATGTTTTCAAAGTCTGGTACGATCTCTAAAACATTTTTAAAGTACATGTCATTGATAAAGCTAAATACTCAAAGGTTGTGTAATCCAACAGATTAATCATTGAGAAGTGTGAAATTATGCTGTTTTGAAAACTATGCCAGGTCAGATTTTCTGCCTAATTATATAAGAAGATTTATCTAAAACATACACCTTATTTCAAAGACTTATTGGCTGTGAAATAAGTTAACGGTATTTCAAATGGCTTGTCTGCAATGAAAGGTGCTATGTAGGGAATCACAGAAAGTCGAGGGGAAAATATGTCAATATATACATTGCTATAGGTTGAACTAAGCCTTAGGACAGCAACAATGTAGAGGACCTGACCCTTAGAAGCTTACAAGTAAGCTGGAATCTTCAAAAGTTATAATTTTTATAAGTAAAAATATTTATTAAAATGAATAACCAAGTGTTTTAATTGACATCAGAAGATCAAACCAATAAACCCTGAGAACATAGATAAAAGAAAAATAAAGATATGAGCAGAACTTAATACAACAGCAAACGTATAAAATTGAGGTGATTTAGTAAGTCCAAAGAATATTCTTTGAAAAGATTTAAAAGACACACTTTGAGTAAGGAAAACAAAAACATAAGTAAAGAATATATAGAAAGAGTCAGGACAATGTTATAGCAAAGAATATATGAAATGCCAGTAAATTTGAATATTTCTGTAAAGGGGACCATTTCCTAGCTCCTAAAGTTTACCAAAACTGAGACAAGAGGAAATCATTTAAGGTCCTCATGCCTGCCCTTGTCATTCTGAGAACGAACTGGCCTCAGAATGCAGCATCTGTAGTCCATGGTAACCTGCGGAGGTGGGGCGGGGCTGAGGGAGTTTGGAACACTGCCCTCACTGAGGGAGTGGGTGTGGCCATCTCTGCTGTGACTGAACAAAGTGCAGGGGAGCAGGGGTCCCAGGCAAGGGCACTCAGAGCCCAGCAGGCCCAGTGTGGTTTCACAAGCATTTAGGCCCAGGCCAAAGGGTGCCTTCTTTGCCTGAACAGCTGCCCAAACTCTCACCTTTCCACTCAGGCCACCCTCTTTCTTGAAGTGTGTGTGGAAGCTGTCCGCGCAGTACACCTCGCTGCACAGCTAACCATAGGACTGGGCATCGTAGCTTCCTGCCAGGTGACCGAAGTTCGCAGGAAGATGGGTCCCTGGGACACACACGGAGAGGCTCCTGCCCGGGCCACAGGCCGCCCACTGCCCCAGCCCCAGTTCAGCGGCCGAAAATCAGCCCTGTCTGAGTCTCCTGCCTCTAGAAGGAGTATTGGACCAACACTTCTAGAAAATGGGGTCCTCACGGGCAACTCATTGGAGGGACAGAAATAAATCTTTGCCGACTTTCTGCTGAAACTTAGGAGCGTTCACACCAAAGCCTCTTACAAGGTCAGCTCTTTAGCTAAACATGAGCTCATTATCGAAATTTACACAATAATGAAGTGATCAGCTACAAGGGGAGACAATCAGCAAAAACAATCAATACCAGAATTAGATTCCCAAGGCCATCCATCAGATGTTGGAATAATCAGGTGCAAGGCAGGATATATACATAACACTGGAACTGAAACAAGAAACAAGGGTGTTTTCAAATTCTGGTACGATCTCTAAAACATTTTTAAAGTACATGTCATTGATAAAGCTAAATACTCAAAGGTTGTGTAATCCAACAGATTAATCATTGAGAAGAGTGAAATTATGCTGTTTTGAAAATTATGGCAGGTGAGATTTTCTTCCTAATTATATAAGAAGATTTCTCTAAAACATACACATTATTTCAAAGACTTATTGGCTGTGAAATAAGTTAGGGTATTTCAAATGGCTTGTCTGCAATGAAAGGTGCTATGTAGGGAATCACAGAAAGTCGAGGGGAAAATATGTCAATATATACATTGCTATAGGTTGAACTAAGCCTTAGGACAGCAACAATGTAGAGGACCTGACCCTTAGAAGCTTACAAGTAAGCTGGAATCTTCAAAAGTTCCAATATTTATAAGTAAAAAGATTTATTAAAATGAATAACCAAGTGTTTTAATTGACATCAGAAGATCAAACCAATAAACCCTGAGAACATAGATAAAAGATAAATAAAGATATGAGCAGAACTTAATACAACAGCAAACGTATAAAATTGAGGTGATTTAGTAAGTCCAAAGAATATTCTTTGAAAAGATTGAAAAGACACACTTTGATTAAGGAAAACAAAAACATAAGTGAAGAATATACAGAAAGAATCAGGACAATGTTATAGCAGAGAATATATGAAATGCCAGTAAATTTGAACATTTCTGTAAAGGGGACCATTTCCTAGCTCCTAAAGCTTACCAAAACTGACACAAGAGGAAGTCATTTAAGGTCATCATGTCTGCCCTTGGCATTCTCGGAACGCCCTGGCCTCAGAATGCAGCAACTGTAGTCCATGGTAACCTGAGGAGAGGGGGCGGGGCTGAGGCAGGTTGGAACACTGCCCTCACTGAGGGAGTGGGTGTGGCCATCTCTGCTGTGACTGAACAAAGGGAAGGGGAGCATGGGGCCGAGGGCAGGGCCGTCAGAGCCCGGCAGGCCCAGTGGGGTGTCACAAGCATTTAGGCCCAGGCCAAAGGGCGCCTTCTTTGTCTGAACAGCTGCCCAAACTCTCACCTTTCCACTCAGGCCGCCCTCTTACTTGAAGTGTGTGTGGAACCTCTCCACGCAGTACACCTCGCTGCACAGCTAACCATAGGTCTGGGCATCGTAGCTTCCTGCCAGGTGACCGATGTTCGCAGGTAGATCGGACCCTGGGACACACGCGGAGAGGCTCCTGCCCGGGCCACAGGCCGCCCACTACCCCAGCCCCAGATTGGTGCCGCACAGCAGCCCTGTCTGAGTCCCCTCCCTCTAGAGGGAGTATTTAAACAACACTTCTAGAAAACGGAGTCCTCGCGCGCAACTCATTGGAGGGACACAAATTAATCTTTGCCGACTTTCTGCTGAAACTTAGGAGCATTCACACCTAAGCCTCTTACACGGTCAGCTGTTTAGCTAAACATGAGCTCATGATCTAAATTTACACAATAATGAAGAGATCAGCTACAAGGGGAGACAATCAGCAAAAACAATCAATACCATAATTAGATTCCCAAATCCATCCATCAGATGTTGGAATAATCAGGTGCAAGGCAGGATATATACAGAAAACTGGAACTGAAACAAGAAACAAGGATGTTTTCAAAGTCTGGTCGGATCTCTAAAACATTTTTAAAGTACATGTCATTGATAAAGCTAACTACTCAAAGGTTGTGTAATACAACAGATTAATCATTGAGAAGAGTGAAATTATGCTGTTTTGAAAACTATGGCAGGTAAGATTTTCTGCCTAATTATATAAGAAGATTTATCTAAAACATACACATTATTTCAAAGACTTATTGGCTGTGAAATAAGTTAAGGGTATTTCAAATGGCATGTCTGCAATGAAAGGTGCTATGTACGGAATCACAGAAAGTCGAGGGGAAAATATGTCAATATATACATTGCTATAGGTTGAACTAAGCCTTAGGACAGCAACAATGTAGAGGACCATACCCTTAGAAGCTTACAAGTAAGCTGGAATCTTCAAAAGTTCCAATATTTATAAGTAAAAAGATTTATTAAAATGAATAACCAAGTGTTTTAATTGACATCAGAAGATCAAACCAATAAACCCTGAGAACATAGATAAAAGATAAATAAAGATATGAGCAGAACTTAATACAACAGCAAACGTATAAAATTGAGGTGATTTAGTAAGTCCAAAGAATATTCTTTGAAAAGATTGAGAAGACACACTTTGATTAAGGAAAACAAAAACGTAAGTAAAGAATATCCAGAAAGAGACAGGACAAAGTTATAGCAGAGAATATATGAAATGCCAGTAAATTTGAATATTTCTGTAAAGGGGACCATTTCCTAGCTCCTAAAGTTTACCAAAACTGACACAAGAGGAAATCATTTAAGGTCATCAGGTCTTCGCTTGGCATTCTCGGAACGCCCTGGCCTCAGAATTCAGCATCTGTAGTCCAGGGTAACCTGCGGAGAGGGGGCGGGACTGAGTGTGGTTGGAACACTGCCCTCACTGAGGGAGTGGGTGTGGCCATCTCTGCTGTGACCGAACAATGGCAGGGGAGCATGGGTCCCAGGGAAGGGCCCTCAGAGCCCAGCAGGCCCTGTGTGGTGTCACAAGCATTTAGGCCCAGACTAAAGGGCGCCTTCTTTGTCTGAAGAGCTGCCCAAACTCTCACCTTTCCACTCAGGCCGCCCTCTTACTTGAAGTGTGTGTGGAACCTGTCCACGCAGTACACCTCGCTGCACAGCTAACCATAGGTCTGGGCATCGTAGATTCCTGTCAGGTGACCAAAGTTCGCAGGCAGATTGGTCCCTGGGACACACGCGGAGAGGCTCCTGCCTGGGCCACAGGCCGCCCACTACCCCAGACCCAGATTGGGGGCCACACAGCAGCCCTGTCTGAGTCCTCTGCCTGTAGAGGGAGTATTGGACCAACACATCTAGAAAACGGGGTCCTCGCGGGCAACTCATTGGAGGGACACAAATAAATCTTTGCCGACTTTCTGCTGAAACTTTGGAGCGTTCACACCTAAGCCTCTTACAAGCTCAGCTGTTTAGCTAAACATGATCTCGTGATCGAAATTTACACAATAATGAAGAGATCAGCTACAAGGGGAGAAAATCAGCAAAAACAATCAATACCAGAATTAGATTCCCAAGGCCATCCATCAGATGTTGGAACAATCAGGTGCAAGGCAGGATATATACATAAAACTGGAACTGAAAGAAGAAACAAGGATGTTTTCAAAGTCTAGTACGATCTCTAAAACATTTTTAAAGTACATGTCATTGATAAAGCTAAATACTCAAAGGTTGTGTAATACAACAGATTAATCATTGAGAAGAGTGAAATTATGCTGTTTTGAAAACTATGGCAGGTCAGATTTTCTGCCTAATTATATAAGAAGATTTATCTAAAACCTACACATTATTTCAAAGACTTATTGGCTGTGAAATAAGTTAAGGGTATTTCAAATGGCTTGTCTGCAATGAAAGGTACTATCTAGGGAATCACAGAAAGTCGAGGGGAAAATATGTCAATATATACATTGCTATATGTTGAACTAAGCCTTAGGACAGCAACAATGTAGAGCACCTGACACTTAGAAACTTGCAAGTAAGCTAGAATCTTCAAAAGTTCAAATCTTTATAAGTAAAAAGATTTATTAAAATGAATAACCAAGTGTTTTAATTGACGTCAGAATATCAAACAAATAAACGCTGAGAACATAGATAAAAGATAAATAAAGATATGAGCAGAACTTAATACAACAGGAAAAGTATAAAATTGAGGTGATTTGGTAAGTCCAAAGAATATTCTTTGAAAAGATTGAAAAGACACACTTTGATTAAGGAAAACAAAAACATAAGTAAAGAATATACAGAAAGAGTCAGGACAATGTTATAGAAGAGAATATATGAAATGACAGTAAATTTGAACATTTCTGTAAAGGGGACCATTTCCTAGCTCCTAAAGTTTACCAAAACTGACACAAGAGGAAGTCATTTAAGGTAATCATGTCTGCCCTTGGCATTCTCGGAACGCCCTGGCCTCAGAATGCAGCAACTGTAGTCCATGGTAACCTGCGGAGAGGGGGCGGGGCTGAGGGAGGTTGGAACACTGCCCTCACTGAGGGACTGGGTGTGGCCATCTCTGCTGTGACTGAAAAAAGGGCAGGGGAGCTTGGGGCCGAGGGCAGGGCCCTCAGAGCCCCGCAGGCCCAGTGGGGTGTCACAAGCATTTAGGCCCAGGCCAAAGGGCGCCTTCTTTGTCTGAACAGCTGCCCAAACTCTCACCTTTCCACTAAGGCCGCCCTCTTACTTGAAGTGTGTGTGGAACCAGTCCACGCAGTACACCTCGATGCACAGCTAACCATAGGTCTGGGCATCGTAGCTTCCTGTCAGGTGACCGAAGTTCGCAGGTAGATGGGTCCCTGGGACACACGCGGAGAGGCTCCTGCCCGGGCCACAGGCCGCCCACTACCCCAGCCCCAGATTGAGGCCACAGAGCAGCCCTGTCTGAGTCCCCTCCCTCTAGAGGGAGTATTGGACCAACATTTCTAGAAAACTGAGTCCTCGCGGGCAACTCATTGGAGGGACACAAATAAATCTTTGCCGACTTTCTGCTGAAACTTAGGAGCATTCACACCTAAGCCTCTTACAAGGTCATCTGTTTAGCTAAACATGAGCTCATGATCTAAATTTACACAATAATGAAGAGATCACCTAAAAGGGGAGACAATCCGCAAAAATAATCAATACCAGAATTAGATTTCCAAGGCCATCCATCAGATGTTGGAATAATCAGGTGCAAGGCAGGATATATACATAAAACTGGAACTGAATTAAGAAACCACATGTTTTCAAAGTCTGGTAGGATCTCTAAAACATTTTTAAAGTACATGTCATTGATAAAGCTAAATACTCAAAGTTTGTGTAATACAACAGATTAATCATTGAGAAGAGTGTAATTATGCTGTTTTGAAAACTATGGCAGGTCAGATTTTCTGCCTAATTATATAAGAAGATTTCTCTAAAACATACACATGATTTCAAAGAGTTATTGGCTGTGAAATAACTTAAGGGTATTTCAAATGGCTTGTCTGCCATGAAAGGTGCTATGTAGGGTATCACAGAAACTCGAGGGGAAAATATGTCAATATATACATTGCTATAGGTTAAAGTAAGCCTTAGGACAGCAACAATGTAGAGGACCTGACCCTTAGAAACTTACAAGTAAGCTGGAATCTTCAAAAGTTCCAATCTTTATAAGTAAAAAGATTTATTAAAATGAATAACCAAGTGTTTTAATTGACATCAGAAGATCAAACCAATAAACCCTGAGAACATAGATAAAAGATAAATAAAGATATGAGCAGAACTTAATACAACAGCAAACGTATAAAATTGGGGTGATTTAGTAAGTCCAAAGAATATTCTTTGAAAAGATTGAAAAGACACACTTTGATTAAGGAAAACAAAAATGTAAGTAAAGAATATACAGAAAGAGTCAGGACAAAGTTATAGCAGAGAATATATGAAATGCCAGTAAATTTGAACATTTCTGTAAAGGGGACCATTTCCTAGCTCCTAAAGTTTACCAAAACTGACACAAGAGGAAATTATTTAAGGTCATCATGTCTGCCCTTGGCATGCTCGGAACGCCCTGGCCTCAGAATGCAGCATCTGTAGTCCATGGTAACCTGCGGAGAGTGGGCGGGGATGAGCGAGGTTGGAACACTGCCCTCATGAGGGAGTGGGTGTGGCCAGCTCTGCTGTGACTGACAAAGGCCAGGGGAGCATGTGGCCGAGGGCAGGGCCCTCAGTGCCCGGCAGGCCCAGTGGGGTGTCACAAGCTTTTACGCCCAGGCCAAAAGGCGCCTTCTTTGTCTGAACAGCTGCCCAAACACTCATCTTACCACTCAGGCCGCCCTCTTACTTGAAGTGTGTGTGGAACCTGTCCACGCAGTACACCTCGCTGCACAGCTAACCATAGGTCTGGGCATCGTAGATTCCTGTCAGGTGACCAAAGTTCGCAGGCAGATTGGTCCCTGGGACACACGCAGAGAGGCTCCTGCCTGGGCCACAGGCCGCCCACTACCCCAGCCCCAGATTGGGGGCCACACAGCAGCCCTGTCTGAGTCCTCTGCCTGTAGAGGGAGTATTGGACCAACACATCTAGAAAACGGGGTCCTCGCGGGCAACTCATTGCAGGGACACAAATAAATCTTTGCCGACTTTCTGCTGAAACTTTGGAGCGTTCACACCTAAGCCTCTTACAAGCTCAGCTGTTTAGCTAAACATGATCTCGTGATCGAAATTTACACAATAATGAAGAGATCAGCTACAAGGGGAGAAAATCAGCAAAAACAATCAATACCAGAATTAGATTCCCAAGGCCATCCATCAGATGTTGGAACAATCAGGTGCAAGTCAGGATATATACATAAAACTGGAACTGAAAGAAGAAACAAGGATGTTTTCAAAGTCTAGTACGATCTCTAAAACATTTTTAAAGTACATGTCATTGATAAAGCTAAATACTCAAAGGTTGTGTAATACAACAGATTAATCATTGAGAAGAGTGAAATTATGCTGTTTTGAAAACTATGGCAGGTCAGATTTTCTGCCTAATTATATAAGAAGATTTATCTAAAACCTACACATTATTTCAAAGACTTATTGGCTGTGAAATAAGTTAAGGGTATTTCAAATGGCTTGTCTGCAATGAAAGGTACTATCTAGGGAATCACAGAAAGTCGAGGGGAAAATATGTCAATATATACATTGCTATATGTTGAACTAAGCCTTAGGACAGCAACAATGTAGAGCACCTGACACTTAGAAACTTGCAAGTAAGCTAGAATCTTCAAAAGTTCAAATCTTTATAAGTAAAAAGATTTATTAAAATGAATAACCAAGTGTTTTAATTGACGTCAGAATATCAAACAAATAAACGCTGAGAACATAGATAAAAGATAAATAAAGATATGAGCAGAACTTAATGCAACAGGAAAAGTATAAAATTGAGGTGATTTGGTAAGTCCAAAGAATATTCTTTGAAAAGATTGAAAAGACACACTTTGATTAAGGAAAACAAAAACATAAGTAAAGAATATACAGAAAGAGTCAGGACAATGTTATAGCAGAGAATATATGAAATGACAGTAAATTTGAACATTTCTGTAAAGGGGACCATTTCCTAGCTCCTAAAGTTTACCAAAACTGACACAAGAGGAAGTCATTTAAGGTAATCATGTCTGCCCTTGGCATTCTCGGAACGCCCTGGCCTCAGAATGCAGCAACTGTAGTCCATGGTAACCTGCGGAGAGGGGGCGGGGCTGAGGGAGGTTGGAACACTGCCCTCACTGAGGGACTGGGTGTGGCCATCTCTGCTGTGACTGAACAAAGGGCAGGGGAGCTTGGGGCCGAGGGCAGGGCCCTCAGAGCCCCGCAGGCCCAGTGGGGTGTCACAAGCATTTAGGCCCAGGCCAAAGGGTGCCTTCTTTGTCTGAACAGCTGCCCAAACTCTCACCTTTCCACTCAGGCCGCCCTCTTACTTGAAGTGTGTGTGGAACCAGTCCACGCAGTACACCTCGATGCACAGCTAACCATAGGTCTGGGCATCGTAGCTTCCTGTCAGGTGACCGAAGTTCGCAGGTAGATGGGTCCCTGGGACACACGCGGAGAGGCTCCTGCCCGGGCCACAGGCCGCCCACTACCCCAGCCCCAGATTGAGGCCACAGAGCAGCCCTGTCTGAGTCCCCTCCCTCTAGAGGGAGTATTGGACCAACATTTCTAGAAAACGGAGTCCTCGCGGGCAACTCATTGGAGGGACACAAATAAATCTTTGCCGACTTTCTGCTGAAACTTAGGAGCATTCACACCTAAGCCTCTTACAAGGTCATCTGTTTAGCTAAACATGAGCTCATGATCTAAATTTACACAATAATGAAGAGATCACCTAAAAGGGGAGACAATCCGCAAAAATAATCAATACCAGAATTAGATTTCCAAGGCCATCCATCAGATGTTGGAATAATCAGGTGCAAGGCAGGATATATACATAAAACTGGAACTGAATTAAGAAACCACATGTTTTCAAAGTCTGGTAGGATCTCTAAAACATTTTTAAAGTACATGTCATTGATAAAGCTAAATACTCAAAGTTTGTGTAATACAACAGATTAATCATTGAGAAGAGTGTAATTATGCTGTTTTGAAAACTATGGCAGGTCACATTTTCTGCCTAATTATATAAGAAGAATTATCTAAAACATACACATTATTTCAAAGACTTATTGGCTGTGAAATAAGTTAAGGGTATTTCAAATGGCTTGTCTGCAATGAAAGGTGCTATGTAGGGAATCACAGAAAGTCGAGGGGAAAATATGTCAATATATACATTGCTATAGGTTGAACTAAGCCTTAGGACAGCAACAATGTAGAGGACCTGATCCTTAGAAGCTTACAAGTAAGCTGGAATCTTCAAAAGTTCCAATATTTATAAGTAAAAAGATTTATTAAAATGAATAACAAAGTGTTTTAATTAACATCAGAAGATCAAACCAATAAACCCTGAGAACATAGATAAAAGAAAAATAAAGATATGAGCAGAACTTAATACAACAGCAAACGTATAAAATTGAGGTGATTTAGTAAGTCCAAAGAATATTCTTTGAAAAGTTTGAAAAGACACACTTTGAATAAGGAACACAAAAACATAAGTAAAGAATATATAGAAAGAGTCAGGACAATGTTATAGCAAAGAATATATGAAATGCCAGTAAATTTGAATATTTCTGTAAAGGGGACCATTTCCTAGCTCCTAAAGTTTACCAAAACTGAGACAAGAGGAAATCATTTAAGGTCCTCATGCCTGCCCTTGGCATTCTGAGAACGCCCTGGCCTCAGAATGCAGCATCTGTAGTCCATGGTAACCTGCGGAGGGGGGCGGGGCTGAGGGAGTTTGGAACACTGCCCTCACTGAGGGAGTGGGTGTGGCCATCTCTGCTGTGACTGAACAAAGTGCAGGGGAGCAGGGGTCCCAGGCAACGGCACTCAGAGCCCAGCAGGCCCAGTGTGGTTTCACAAGCATTTAGGCCCAGGCCAAAGGGTGCCTTCTTTGCCTGAACAGCTGCCCAAACTCTCACCTTTCCACTCAGGCCACCCTCTTTCTTGAAGTGTGTGTGGAAGCTGTCCGCGCAGTACACCTCGCTGCACAGCTAACCATAGGACTGGGCATCGTAGCTTCCTGCCAGGTGACCGAAGTTCGCAGGAAGATGGGTCCCTGGGACACACACGGAGAGGATCCTGCCCGGGCCACAGGCCGCCCACTGCCCCAGCCCCAGTTCAGCGGCAGAAAATCAGCCCTGTCTGAGTCTCCTGCCTCTAGAAGGAGTATTGGACCAACACTTCTAGAAAATGGGGTCCTCACGGGCAACTCATTGGAGGGACAGAAATAAATCTTTGCCGACTTTCTGCTGAAACTTAGGAGCGTTCACACCAAAGCCTCTTACAAGGTCAGCTCTTTAGCTAAACATGAGCTCATTATCGAAATTTACACAATAATGAAGTGATCAGGTACAAGGGGAGACAATCAGCAAAAACAATCAATACCAGAATTAGATTCCCAAGGCCATCCATCAGATGTTGGAATAATCAGGTGCAAGGCAGGATATATACATAACACTGGAACTGAAACAAGAAACAAGGGTGTTTTCAAATTCTGGTACGATCTCTAAAACATTTTTAAAGTACATGTCATTGATAAAGCTAAATACTCAAAGGTTGTGTAATACAACAGATTAATCATTGAGAAGAGTGAAATTATGCTGTTTTGAAAATTATGGCAGGTGAGATTTTCTTCCTAATTATATAAGAAGATTTCTCTAAAACATACACATTATTTCAAAGACTTATTGGCTGTGAAATAAGTTAGGGTATTTCAAATGGCTTGTCTGCAATGAAAGGTGCTATGTAGGGAATCACAGAAAGTCGAGGGGAAAATATGTCAATATATACATTGCTATAGGTTGAACTAAGCCTTAGGACAGCAACAATGTAGAGGACCTGACCCTTAGAAGCTTACAAGTAAGCTGGAATCTTCAAAAGTTACAATATTTATAAGTAAAAAGATTTATTAAAATGAATAACCAAGTGTTTTAATTGACATCAGAAGATCAAACCAATAAACCCTGAGAACATAGATAAAAGATAAATAAAGATATGAGCAGAACTTAATACAACAGCAAACGTATAAAATTGAGGTGATTTAGTAAGTCCAAAGAATATTCTTTGAAAAGATTGAAAAGACACACTTTGATTAAGGAAAACAAAAACATAAGTGAAGAATATACAGAAAGAATCAGGACAATGTTATAGCAGAGAATATATGAAATGCCAGTAAATTTGAACATTTCTGTAAAGGGGACCATTTCCTAGCTCCTAAAGTTTACCAAAACTGACACAAGAGGAAGTCATTTAAGGTCATCCTGTCTGCCCTTGGCATGCTCGGAACGCCCTGGCCTCAGAATGCAGCAACTGTAGTCCATGGTAACCTGAGGATAGGGGGCGGTGCTGAGGCAGGTTGGAACACTGCCCTCACTGAGGGAGTGGGTGTGGCCATCTCTGCTGTGACTGAACAAAGGGAAGGGGAGCATTGGGCCGAGGGCAGGGCCGTCAGAGCCCGGCAGGCCCAGTGGGGTGTCACAAGCATTTAGGCCCAGGCCAAAGGGCGCCTTCTTTGTCTGAACAGCTGCCCAAACTCTCACCTTTCCACTCAGGCCGCCCTCTTACTTGAAGTGTGTGTGGAACCTCTCCACGCAGTACACCTCGCTGCACAGCTAACCATAGGTCTGGGCATCGTAGCTTCCTGCCAGGTGACCGATGTTCGCAGGTAGATCGGTCCCTGGGACACACGCGGAGAGGCTCCTGCCCGGGCCACAGGCCGCCCACTACCCCAGCCCCAGATTGGTGCCGCACAGCAGCCCTGTCTGAGTCCCCTCCCTCTAGAGGGAGTATTTAAACAACACTTCTAGAAAACGGAGTCCTCGCGCGCAACTCATTGGAGGGACACAAATTAATCTTTGCCGACTTTCTGCTGAAACTTAGGAGCATTCACACCTAAGCCTCTTACACGGTCAGCTGTTTAGCTAAACATGAGCTCATGATCTAAATTTACACAATAATGAAGAGATCAGCTACAAGGGGAGACAATCAGCAAAAACAATCAATACCATAATTAGATTCCCAAAGCCATCCATCAGATGTTGGAATAATCAGGTGCAAGGCAGGATATATACAGAAAACTGGAACTGAAACAAGAAACAAGGATGTTTTCAAAGTCTGGTAGGATCTCTAAAACATTTTTAAAGTACATGTCATTGATAAAGCTAACTACTCAAAGGTTGTGTAATACAACAGATTAATCATTGAGAAGAGTGAAATTATGCTGTTTCGAAAACTATGGCAGGTCAGATTTTCTGCCTAATTATATAAGAAGATTTCTCTAAAACATACACATGATTTCAAAGAGTTATTGGCTGTGAAATAACTTAAGGGTATTTCAAATGGCTTGTCTGCAATGAAAGGTGCTATGTAGGGTATCACAGAAACTCGAGGGGAAAATATGTCAATATATACATTGCTATAGGTTAAAGTAAGCCTTAGGACAGCAACAATGTAGAGGACCTAACCCTTAGAAACTTACAAGTAAGCTGGAATCTTCAAAAGTTCCAATCTTTATAAGTAAAAAGATTTATTAAAATGAATAACCAAGTGTTTTAATTGACATCAGAAGATCAAACCAATAAACCCTGAGAACATAGATAAAAGATAAATAAAGATATGAGCAGAACTTAATACAACAGCAAACGTATAAAATTGGGGTGATTTAGTAAGTCCAAAGAATATTCTTTGAAAAGATTGAAAAGACACACTTTGATTAAGGAAAACAAAAATGTAAGTAAAGAATATACAGAAAGAGTCAGGACAAAGTTATAGCAGAGAATATATGAAATGCCAGTAAATTTGAACATTTCTGTAAAGGGGACCATTTCCTAGCTCCTAAAGTTTACCAAAACTGAGACAAGAGGAAATCATTTAAGGTCCTCATGCCTGCCCTTGGCATTCTGAGAACGCCCTGGCCTCAGAATGCAGCATCTGTAGTCCATGGTAACCTGCGGAGGGGGGGCGGGGCTGAGGGAGTTTGGAACACTGCCCTCACTGAGGGAGTGGGTGTGGCCATCTCTGCTGTGACTGAACAAAGTGCAGGGGAGCAGGGGTCCCAAGGAAGGGCACTCAGAGCCCAGCAGGCCCAGTGTGGTTTCACAAGCATTTAGGCCCAGGCCAAAGGGTGCCTTCTTTGCCTGAACAGCTGCCCAAACTCTTACCTTTCCACTCAGGCCACCCTCTTTCTTGAAGTGTGTGTGGAACCTCTCCACGCAGTACACCTCGCTGCACAGCTAACCATAGGTCTGGGCATCGTAGCTTCCTGCCAGGTGACCGATGTTCGCAGGTAGATCGGTCCCTGGGACACACGCGGAGAGGCTCCTGCCCGGGCCACAGGCCGCCCACTACCTCAGCCCCAGATTGGTGCCGCACAGCAGCCCTGTCTGAGTTCCCTCCCTCTAGAGGGAGTATTTAACCAACACTTCTAGAAAACGGAGTCCTCGCACACAACTCATTGGAGGGACACAAATTAATCTTTGCCGACTTTCTGCTGAAACTTAGGAGCATTCACACCTAAGCCTCTTACACGGTCAGCTGTTTAGCTAAACATGAGCTCATGATCTAAATTTACAGAATAATGAAGAAATCAGCTACAAGGGGAGACAATCAGCAAAAACAATCAATACCATAATTAGATTCCCAAAGCCATCCATCAGATGTTGGAATAATCAGGTGCAAGGCAGGATATATACAGAAAACTGGAACTGAAACAAGAAACAAGGATGTTTTCAAAGTCTGGTAGGATCTCTAAAACATTTTTAAAGTACATGTCATTGATAAAGCTAACTACTCAAAGGTTGTGTAATACAACAGATTAATCATTGAGAAGAGTGAAATTATGCTGTTTCGAAAACTATGGAAGGTCAGATTTTCTGCCTAATTATATAAGAAGATTTCTCTAAAACATACACATTATTTCAAAGAGTTATTGGCTGTGAAATAACTTAAGGGTATTTCAAATGGCTTGTCTGCAATGAAAGGTGCTATGTAGGGAATCACAGAAAGTCGAGGGGAAAATATGTCAATATATACATTGCTATAGGTTAAAGTAAGCCTTAGGACAGCAACAATGTAGAGGACCTGACCCTTAGAAACTTACAATTAAGCTGGAATCTTCAAAAGTTCCAATCTTTATAAGTAAAAAGATTTATTAAAATGAATAACCAAGTGTTTTAATTGACATCAGAAGATCAAACAAATAAACCCTGAGAACATAGATAAAAGATAAATAAAGATATGAGCAGAACTTAATACAACAGCAAACGTATGAAATTGGGGTGATTTAGTAAGTCCAAAGAATATTCTTTGAAAAGATTGAAAAGACACACTTTGATTAAGGAAAACAAAAACATAAGTAAAGAATATACAGAAAGAGTCAGGACAATGTTATAGCAGAGAATATATGAAATGCCAGTAAATTTGAACATTTCTGTAAAGGGGACCATTTCCTAGCTCCTATAGTTTACCAAAACTGACACAAGAGGAAATCATTTAAGGTCATCATGTCTGCCCTTGTCATGCTCGGAACGCCGTGGCCTCAGAATGCAGCATCTGTAGTCCATGGTAACCTGCGGAGAGGGGGCGGGGCTCAGCGACGTTGGAACACTGCCCTCACTGAGGGAGTGGGTGTGGCCAGCTCTGCTGTGACTGAACAAAGGCCAGGGGAGCATGTGGCCGAGGGCAGGGCCCTCAGTGCCCGGCAGGCCCAGTGGTGTGTCACAAGCTTTTACGCCCAGGCCAAAGGGCGCCTTCTTTGTCTGAACAGCTGCCCAAACACTCATCTTACCACTCAGGCCTCCCTCTTACTTGAAGTGTGTGTGGATCCTGTCCACGCAGTACACCTCGCTGCACAGCTAACCATAGGTCTGGGCATCGTAGATTCCTGCCAGGTGACCGAAGTTCGCAGGCAGATGGGTCCCTGGGACACACGCGGAGAGGCTCCTGCCTGGGCCACAGGCCGCCCACTACCCCAGCCCCAGATTGGGGCCACACAGCAGCCCTGTCTGAGTCCTCTGCCTGTAGAGGGAGTATTGGACCAACACATCTAGAAAACGGGGTCCTCGCGGGCAACTCATTGGAGGGACACAAATAAATCTTTGCCGACTTTCTGCTGAAACTTTGGAGCGTTCACACCTAAGCCTCTTACAAGCTCAGCTGTTTAGCTAAACATGATCTCGTGATCGAAATTTACACAATAATGAAGAGATCAGCTACAAGGGGAGAAAATCAGCAAAAACAATCAATACCAGAATTAGATTCCCAAGGCCATCCATCAGATGTTGGAACAATCAGGTGCAAGGCAGGATATATACATAAAACTGGAACTGAAAGAAGAAACAAGGATGTTTTCAAAGTCTAGTACGATCTCTAAAACATTTTTAAAGTACATGTCATTGATAAAGCTAAATACTCAAAGGTTGTGTAATACAACAGATTAATCATTGAGAAGAGTGAAATTATGCTGTTTTGAAAACTATGGCAGGTCAGATTTTCTGCCTAATTATATAAGAAGATTTATCTAAAACCTACACATTATTTCAAAGACTTATTGGCTGTGAAATAAGTTAAGGGTATTTCAAATGGCTTGTCTGCAATGAAAGGTGCTATGTAGGGAATCACAGAAAGTCGAGGGGAAAATATGTCAATATATACATTGCTATATGTTGAACTAAGCCTTAGGACAGCAACAATGTAGAGCACCTGACACTTAGAAACTTGCAAGTAAGCTAGAATCTTCAAAAGTTCAAATCTTTATAAGTAAAAAGATTTATTAAAATGAATAACCAAGTGTTTTAATTGACATCAGAAGATCAAACAAATAAACCCTGAGAACATAGATAAAAGATAAATAAAGATATGAGCAGAACTTAATACAACAGCAAACGTATAAAATTGAGGTGATTTAGTAAGTCCAAATAATATTCTTTGAAAAGATTGAGAAGACACACTTTGATTAAGGAAAACAAAAACGTAAGTAAAGAATATCCGGAAAGAGACAGGACAAAGTTATAGCAGAGAATATATGAAATGACAGTAAATTTGAACATTTCTGTAAAGGGGACCATTTCCTAGCTCCTAAAGTTTACCAAAACTGACACAAGAGGAAGTCATTTAAGGTCATCATGTCTGCCCTTGGCATTCTCGGAACGCCATGGCCTCAGAATGCAGCAACTGTAGTCCATGGTAACCTGCGGAGAGGGGGCGGGGCTGAGGGAGGTTGGAACACTGCCCTCACTGAGGGACTGGGTGTGGCCATCTCTGCTGTGACTGAACAAAGGGCAGGGGAGCTTGGGGCCGAGGGCAGGGCCCTCAGAGCCCGGCAGGCCCAGTGGGGTGTCACAAGCATTTAGGCCCAGGCCAAAGGGCGCCTTCTTTGTCTGAACAGCTGCCCAAACTCTCACCTTTCCACTCAGGCCGCCCTCTTACTTGAAGTGTGTGTGGAACCAGTCCACGCAGTACACCTCGATGCACAGCTAACCATAGGTCTGGGCATCGTAGCTTCCTATCAGGTGACCGAAGTTCGCAGGTAGATGGGTCCCTGGGACACACGCGGAGAGGCTCCTGCCCGGGCCACAGGCCGCCCACTACCCCAGCCCCAGATTGAGGCCACAGAGCAGCCCTGTCTGAGTCACCTCCCTCTAGAGGGAGTATTGGACCAACATTTCTAGAAAACGGAGTCCTCGCGGGCAACTCATTGGAGGGACACAAATAAATCTTTGCCGACTTTCTGCTGAAACTTAGGAGCATTCACACCTAAGCCTCTTACAAGGTCATCTGTTTAGCTAAACATGAGCTCATGATCTAAATTTACACAATAATGAAGAGATCACCTAAAAGGGGAGACAATCCGCAAAAACAATCAATACCAGAATTAGATTTCCAAGGCCATCCATCAGATGTTGGAATAATCAGGTGCAAGGCAGGATATATACATAAAACTGGAACTGAAATAAGAAACCAGGATGTTTTCAAAGTCTGGTAGGATCTCTAAAACATTTTTAAAGTACATGTCATTGATAAAGCTAAATACTCAAAGTTTGTGTAATACAACAGATTAATCATTGAGAAGAGTGTAATTATGCTGTTTTGAAAACTATGGCAGGTCAGATTTTCTGCCTAATTATATAAGAAGATTTATCTAAAACATACACATTATTTCAAAGACTTATTGGCTGTGAAATAAGTTAAGGGTATTTCAAATGGCTTGTCTGCAATGAAAGGTGCTATGTAGGGAATCACAGAAAGTCGAGGGGAAAATATGTCAATATATACATTGCTATAGGTTGAACTAAGCCTTAGGACAGCAACAATGTAGAGGACCATACCCTTAGAAGCTTACAAGTAAGCTGGAATCTTCAAAAGTTCCAATATTTATAAGTAAAAAGATTTATTAAAATGAATAACCAAGTGTTTGAATTGACATCAGAAGATCAAACCAATAAACCCTGAGAACATAGATAAAAGATAAATAAAGATATGAGCAGAACTTAATACAACAGCAAACGTATAAAATTGAGGTGATTTAGTAAGTCCAAAGAATATTCTTTGAAAAGATTGAGAAGACACACTTTGATTAAGGAAAACAAAAACGTAAGTAAAGAATATCCAGAAAGAGACAGGACAAAGTTATAGCAGAGAATATTTGAAATGCCAGTAAATTTGAATATTTCTGTAAAGGGGACCATTTCCTAGCTCCTAAAGTTTACCAAAACTGACACAAGAGGAAATCATTTAAGGTCATCAGGTCTGCCCTTGGCATTCTCGGAACGCCCTGGCCTCAGAATTCAGCATCTGTAGTCCATGGTAACCTGCGGAGAGGGGGCGGGGCTGAGTGTGGTTGGAACACTGCCCTCACTGAGGGAGTGGGTGTGGCCATCTCTGCTGTGACTGAACAATGGCAGGGGAGCAGGGGTCCCAGGGAAGGGCCCTCAGAGCCCTGCAGGCCCAGTGTGGTGTCACAAGCATTTAGGCCCAGACCAAAGGGCGCCTTCTTTGTCTGAAGAGCTGCCCAAACTCTCACCTTTCCACTCAGGCCGCCCTCTTACTTGAAGTGTGTTTGGAAGCTGTCCGCGCAGTACACTTCGCTACACAGCTAACCATAGGTCTGGGCATCGTAGCTTCCTGGCAGGTGACCGAAGTTCGCAGGCATATGAGTCCCTGGGACACACGCGGAGAGGCTCCTGCCCGGGCCAAAGGCCGCCCACTGCCCCAGCCCCAGATCAGGGGCCGCAAAGCAGCCCTGTCTGAGTCCCCTGCCTCTGGAGGGAGTATTGTACCAAGACTTCTAGAAATAGGTGTCGTCGCGGGCAACCCATTGGAGGGACACAAATAAATCTTTGCCGACTTTCTGCTGAAACTTAGGAGCGTTCACACCTAAGCCTCTTACAAGGTCAGCTGTTTAGCTAAACATGAGCTCATGATCTAAATTTACACAATAATGAAGAGATCAGCTACAAGGGGAGACAATCCGCAAAAACAATCAATACCAGAATTAGATTCTCAAGGCCATCCATCAGATGTTGGAATAATCAGGTGCAAGGCAGGATATATACAGAAAACTGGAACTGAAACAAGAAACAAGGATGTTTTCAAAGTCTGGTAGGATCTCTAAAACATTTTTAAAGTACATGTCATTGATAAAGCTAAATACTCAAAGGTTGTGTAATCCAACAGATTAATCATTGAGAAGAGTGAAATTATGCTGTTTTGAAAACTATGCCAGGTCAGATTTTCTGCCTAATTATATAAGAAGATTTATCTAAAACATACACATTATTTCAAAGACTTATTGGCTGTGAAATAAGTTAACGGTATTTCAAATGGCTTGTCTGCAATGAAAGGTGCTATGTAGGGAATCACAGGAAGTCGAGGAGAAAATGTGTCAATATATACATTGCTATAGGTGAACTAAGCCTTAAGACAGCAACAATGTAGAGGACCTGACCCTTAGAAGCTTACAAGTAAGCTGGAATCTTCAAAAGTTACAATTTTTATAAGTAAAAATATTTATTAAAATGAATAACCAAGTGTTTTAATTGACATCAGAAGATCAAACCAATAAACCCTGAGAACATAGATAAAAGAAAAATAAAGATATGAGCAGAACTTAATACAACAGCAAACGTATAAAATTGAGGTGATTTAGTAAGTCCAAAGAATATTCTTTGAAAAGATTTAAAAGACACACTTTGAGTAAGGAAAACAAAAACATAAGTAAAGAATATATAGAAAGAGTCAGGACAATGTTATAGCAAAGAATATATGAAATGCCAGTAAATTTGAATATTTCTGTAAAGGGGACCATTTCCTAGCTCCTAAAGTTTACCAAAACTGAGACAAGAGGAAATCATTTAAGGTCCTCATGCCTGCCCTTGTCATTCTGAGAACGCCCTGGCCTCAGAATGCAGCATCTGTAGTCCATGGTAACCTGTGGAGGGGGGGCGGGGCTGAGGGAGTTTGGAACACTGCCCTCACTGAGGGAGTGGGTGTGGCCATCTCTGCTGTGACTGAACAAAGTGCAGGGGAGCAGGGGTCCCAGGGAAGGGCACTCAGAGCCCAGCAGGCCCAGTGTGGTTTCACAAGCATTTAGGCCCAGGCCAAAGGGTGCCTTCTTTGCCTGAACAGCTGCCCAAACTCTCACCTTTCCACTCAGGCCACCCTCTTTCTTGAAGTGTGTGTGGAAGCTGTCCGCGCAGTACACCTCGCTGCACAGCTAACCATAGGACTGGGCATCGTAGCTTCCTGCCATGTGACCGAAGTTCGCAGGAAGATGGGTCCCTGGGACACACACGGAGAGGCTCCTGCCCGGGCCACAGGCCGCCCACTGCCCCAGCCCCAGTTCAGCGGCCGAAAATCAGCCCTGTCTGAGTCTCCTGCCTCTAGAAGGAGTATTGGACCAACACTTCTAGAAAATAGGGTCCTCACGGGCAACTCATTGGAGGGACAGAAATAAATCTTTGCCGACTTTCTGCTGAAACTTAGGAGCGTTCACACCTAAGCCTCTTACAAGGTCAGCTCTTTAGCTAAACATGAGCTCATTATCGAAATTTACACAATAATGAAGAGATCAGCTACAAGGGGAGACAATCAGCAAAAACAATCAATACCAGAATTAGATTCCCAAGGCCAACCATCAGATGTTGGAATAATCAGGTGCAAGGCAGGATATATACATAACACTGGAACTGAAACAAGAAACAAGGGTGTTTTCAAATTCTGGTACGATCTCTAAAACATTTTTAAAGTACATGTCATTGATAAAGCTAAATACTCAAAGGTTGTGTAATACAACAGATTAATCATTGAGAAGAGTGAAATTATGCTGTTTTGAAAATTATGGCAGGTGAGATTTTCTTCCTAATTATATAAGAAGATTTCTCTAAAACATACACATTATTTCAAAGACTTATTGGCTGTGAAATAAGTTAGGGTATTTCAAATGGCTTGTCTGCAATGAAAGGTGCTATGTAGGGAATCACAGAAAGTCGAGGGGAAAATATGTCAATATATACATTGCTATAGGTTGAACTAAGCCTTAGGACAGCAACAATGTAGAGGACCTGACCCTTAGAAGCTTACAAGTAAGCTGGAATCTTCAAAAGTTCCAATATTTATAAGTAAAAAGATTTATTAAAATGAATAACCAAGTGTTTTAATTGACATCAGAAGATCAAACCAATAAACCCTGAGAACATAGATAAAAGATAAATAAAGATATGAGCAGAACTTAATACAACAGCAAACGTATAAAATTGAGGTGATTTAGTAAGTCCAAAGTATATTCTTTGAAAAGATTGAAAAGACACACTTTGATTAAGAAAAACAAAAACATAAGTGAAGAATATACAGAAAGAATCAGGACAATGTTATAGCAGAGAATATATGAAATGCCAGTAAATTTGAACATTTCTGTAAAGGGGTCCATTTCCTAGCTCCTAAAGTTTACCAAAACTGACACAAGAGGAAGTCATTTAAGGTCATCATGTCTGCCCTTGGCATTCTCGGAACGCCCTGGACTCAGAATGCAGCAACTGTAGTCCATGGTAACCTGCGGAGAGGGGGCGGGGCTGAGGCAGGTTGGAACACTGCCCTCACTGAGGGAGTGGGTGTGGCCATCTCTGCTGTGACTGAACAAAGGGAAGGGGAGCATGGGGCCGAGGGCAGGGCCGTCAGAGCCCGGCAGGCCCAGTGGGGTGTCACAAGCATTTAGGCCCAGGCCAAAGGGCGCCTTCTTTGTCTGAACAGCTGCCCAAACTCTCACCCTTCCACTCAGGCCGCCCTCTTACTTGAAGTGTGTGTGGAACCTCTCCACGCAGTACACCTCGCTGCACAGCTAACCATAGGTCTGGGCATCGTAGCTTCCTGCCAGGTGACTGATGTTCGCAGGTAGATCGGTCCCTGGGATACACGTGGAGAGGCTCCTGCCCGGGCCACAGGCCGCCCACTACCCCAGCCCCAGATTGGTGCCGCACAGCAGCCCTGTCTGAGTCCCCTCCCTCTAGAGGGAGTATTTAACCAACACTTCTAGAAAACGGAGTCCTCGCGTGCAACTCATTGGAGGGACACAAATTAATCTTTGCCGACTTTCTGCTGAAACTTAGGAGCATTCACACCTAAGCCTCTTACACGGTCAGCTGTTTAGCTAAACATGAGCTCATGATCTAAATTTACACAATAATGAAGAGATCAGCTACAAGGGGAGACAATCAGCAAAAACAATCAATACCAGAATTAGATTCCCAAGGCCATCCATCAGAAGTTGGAATAATCAGGTGCAACGCAGGATATATACATAAAACTGGAACTGAAACAAGAAACAAGGATGTTTTCAAAGTCTGGTAGGATCTCTAAAACATTATTAAAGTACATGTCATTGATAAAGCTAAATACTCAAAGGTTGTGTAATACAACAGATTAATCATTGAGAAGAGTGAAATTATGCTGTTTCGAAAACTATGGCAGGTCAGATTTTCTGCCTAATTATATAAGAAGATTTCTCTAAAACATACACATGATTTCAAAGAGTTATTGGCTGTGAAATAACTTAAGGGTATTTCAAATGGCTTGTCTGCAATGAAAGGTGCTATGTAGGGAATCACAGAAAGTCGAGGGGAAAATATGTCAATATATACATTGCTATAGGTTAAAGTAAGCCTTAGGACAGCAACAATGTAGAGGACCTGACCCTTAGAAACTTACAAGTAAGCAGGAATCTTCAAAAGTTCCAATCTTTATAAGTAAAAAGATTTATTAAAATTAATAACCAAGTGTTTTAATTGACATCAGAAGATCAAACAAATAAACCCTGAGAACATAGATAAAAGATAAATAAAGATATGAGCAGAACTTAATACAACAGCAAACGTATAAAATTGGGGTGATTTAGTAAGTCCAAAGAATATTCTTTGAAAAGACTGAAAAGACACACTTTGATTAAGGAAAACAAAAATGTAAGTAAAGAATATACAGAAAGAGTCAGGACAAAGTTATAGCAGAGAATATATGAAATGCCAGTAAATTTGAACATTTCTGTAAAGGGGACCATTTCCTAGCTCCTAAAGTTTACCAAAACTGACACAAGAGGAAATCATTTAAGGTCATCATGTCTGCCCTTGGCATGCTCGGAACGCCCTGGCCTCAGAATGCAGCATCAGTAGTCCATGGTAACCTGCGGAGAGGGGGCGGGGCTGAGCGAGGTTGGAACACTGCCCTCACTGAGGGAGTGGGTGTGGCCAGCTCTGCTGTGACTGACAAAGGCCAGGGGAGCATGTGGCCGAGGGCAGGGCCCTCAGTGCCCGGCAGGCCCAGTGGGGTGTCACAAGCTTTTACGCCCAGGCCAAAAGGCGCCTTCTTTGTCTGAACAGCTGCCCAAACACTCATCTTACCACTCAGGCCGCCCTCTTACTTGAAGTGTGTGTGGAACCTGTCCACGCAGTACACCTCGCTGCACAGCTAACCATAGGTCTGGGCATCGTAGATTCCTGCCAGGTGACCGAAGTTCGCAGGCAGATGGGTCCCTGGGACACACGCGGAGAGGCTCCTGCCTGGGCCACAGGCCGCCCACTACCCCAGCCCCAGATTGGGGGCCACACAGCAGCCCTGTCTGAGTCCTCTGCCTGTAGAGGGAGTATTGGACCAACACATCTAGAAAACGGGGTCCTCGCGGGCAACTCATTGGAGGGACACAAATAAATCTTTGCCGACTTTCTGCTGAAACTTTGGAGCGTTCACACCTAAGCCTCTTACAAGCTCAGCTGTTTAGCTAAACATGATCTCGTGATCGAAATTTACACAATAATGAAGAGATCAGCTACAAGGGGAGAAAATCAGCAAAAACAATCAATACCAGAATTAGATTCCCAAGGCCATCCATCAGATGTTGGAACAATCAGGTGCAAGGCAGGATATATACATAAAACTGGAACTGAAAGAAGAAACAAGGATGTTTTCAAAGTCTAGTACGATCTCTAAAACATTTTTAAAGTACATGTCATTGATAAAGCTAAATACTCAAAGGTTGTGTAATACAACAGATTAATCATTGAGAAGAGTGTAATTATGCTGTTTTGAAAACTATGGCAGGTCAGATTTTCTGCCTAATTATATAAGAAGATTTATCTAAAACATACACATTATTTCAAAGACTTATTGGCTGTGAAATAAGTTAAGGGTATTTCAAATGGCTTGTCTGCAATGAAAGGTGCTATGTAGGGAATCACAGAAAGGCGAGGGGAAAATATGTCAATATATACATTGCTATAGGTTGAACTAAGCCTTAGGACAGCAACAATGTAGAGGACCTGACCCTTAGAAGCTTACAAGTAAGCTGGAATCTTCAAAAGTTCCAATATTTATAAGTAAAAAGATTTATTAAAATGAATAACCAAGTGTTTTAATTGACATAAGAAGATCAAACCAATAAACCCTGAGAACATAGATAAAAGATAAATAAAGATATGAGCAGAACTTAATACAACAGCAAACGTATAAAATTGAGGTGATTTAGTAAGTCCAAAGAATATTCTTTGAAAAGATTTAGAAGACACACTTTGATTAAGGAAAACAAAAACGTAAGTAAACAATATCCAGAAAGAGACAGGACAAAGTTATAGCAGAGAATATATGAAATGATTGTAAATTTGAATATTTCTGTAAAGGGGACCATTTCCTAGCTCCTAAAGTTTACCAAAACTGACACAAGAGGAAATCATTTAAGATCATCAGGTCTGCCCTTGGCATTCTCGGAACGCCCTGGCCTCAGTATTCAGCATCTGTAGTCCATGGTAACCTGCGGAGAGGGGGCGGGGCTGAGTGTGGTTGGAACACTGCCCTCACTGAGGGAGTGGGTGCGGCCATCTCTGCTGTGACTGAACAATGGCAGGGGAGCAGGGGTCCAAGGGAAGGGCCCTCAGAGCCCAGCAGGCCCAGTGTGGTGTCACAAGCATTTAGGCCCAGACCAAAGGGCGCCTTCTTTGTCTGAAGAGCTGCCCAAACTCTCACCTTTCCACTCAGGCCGCCCTCTTACTTGAAGTGTGTTTGGAAGCTGTCCGCGCAGTACACTTCGCTACACAGCTAACCATAGGTCTGGGCATCGTAGCTTCCTGGCAGGTGACCAAAGTTCACAGGCATATGAGTCCCTGGGACACACGCGGAGAGGCTCCTGCCCGGGCCACAGGCCGCCCACTGCCCCAGCCCCAGATCAGGGGCCGCAAAGCAGCCCTGTCTGAGTCCCCTGCCTCTGGAGGGAGTATTGTACCAACACTTCTAGAAATAGGTGTCGTCGCCGGCAACTCATTGGAGGGACACAAATAAATCTTTGCCGACTTTCTGCTGAAACTTAGGAGCGTTCACACCTAAGCCTCTTACAAGGTCAGCTGTTTAGCTAAACATGAGCTCATGATCTAAATTTACACAATAATGAAGAGATCAGCTACAAGGGGAGACAATCAGCAAAAACAATCAATACCAGAATTAGATTCCCAAGGCCATCCATCAGATGTTGGAATAATCAGGTGCAAGGCAGGATATATACATAAAACTGGAACTGAAACAAGAAACAAGGATGTTTTCAAAGTCTGGTACGATCTCTAAAACATTTTTAAAGTACATGTCATTGATAAAGCTAAATACTCAAAGGTTGTGTAATCCAACAGATTAATCATTGAGAAGAGTGAAATTATGCTGTTTCGAAAACTATGGCAGGTCAGATTTTCTGCCTAATTATATAAGAAGATTTATCTAAAACATACACATTATTTCAAAGACTTATTGGCTGTGAAATAAGTTAAGGGTATTTCAAATGGCTTGTCTGCAATGAAAGGTGCTATGTAGGGAATCACAGAAAGTCGAGGGGAAAATGTGTCAATATATACATTGCTATAGGTGAACTAAGCCTTAGGACAGCAACAATGTAGAGGACCTGACCCTTAGAAGCTTACAAGTAAGCTGGAATCTTCAAAAGTTACAATTTTTATAAGTAAAAATATTTATTAAAATGAATAACCAAGTGTTTTAATTGACATCAGAAGATCAAACCAATAAACCCTGAGTACATAGATAAAAGAAAAATAAAGATATGAGCAGAACTTAATACAACAGCAAACGTATAAAATTGAGGTGATTTAGTAAGTCCAAAGAATATTCTTTGAAAAGATTTAAAAGACACACTTTGAGTAAGGAAAACAAAAACATAAGTAAAGAATATATAGAAAGAGTCAGGACAATGTTATAGCAAAGAATATATGAAATGCCAGTAAATTTGAATATTTCTGTAAAGGGGACCATTTCCTAGCTCCTAAAGTTTACCAAAACTGAGACAAGAGGAAATCATTTAAGGTCCTCATGCCTGCCCTTGGCATTCTGAGAACGCCCTGGCCTCAGAATGCAGCATCTGTAGTCCATGGTAACCTGCGGAGGCGGGGCGGGGCTGAGGGAGTTTGGAACACTGCCCTCACTGAGGGAGTGGGTGTGGCCATCTCTGCTGTGACTGAACAAAGTGCAGGGGAGCAGGGGTCCCAGGGAAGGGCACTCAGAGCCCAGCAGGCCCAGTGTGGTTTCACAAGCATTTAGGCCCAGGCCAAAGGGTGCCTTCTTTGCCTGAACAGCTGCCCAAACTCTCACCTTTCCACTCAGGCCACCCTCTTTCTTGAAGTGTGTGTGGAAGCTGTCCGCGCAGTACACCTCGCTGCACAGCTAACCATAGGACTGGGCATCGTAGCTTCCTGCCAGGTGACCGAAGTTCGCAGGAAGATGGGTCCCTGGGACACACACGGAGAGGCTCCTGCCCGGGCCACAGGCCGCCCACTGCCCCAGCCCCAGTTCAGCGGCCGAAAATCAGCCCTGTCTGAGTCTCCTGCCTCTAGAAGGAGTATTGGACCAACACTTCTAGAAATGGGGTCCTCACGGGCAACTCATTGGAGGGACAGAAATAAATCTTTGCCGACTTTCTGCTGAAACTTAGGAGCGTTCACACCTAAGCCTCTTACAAGGTCAGCTCTTTAGCTAAACATGAGCTCATTATCGAAATTTACACAATAATGAAGTGATCAGCTACAAGGGGAGACAATCAGCAAAAACAATCAATACCAGAATTAGATTCCCAAGGCCATCCATCAGATGTTGGAATAATCAGGTGCAAGGCAGGATATATACATAACACTGGAACTGAAACAAGAAACAAGGGTGTTTTCAAATTCTGGTACGATCTCTAAAACATTTTTAAAGTACATGTCATTGATAAAGCTAAATACTCAAAGGTTGTGTAATACAACAGATTAATCATTGAGAAGAGTGAAATTATGCTGTTTTGAAAATTATGGCAGGTGAGATTTTCTTCCTAATTATATAAGAAGATTTCTCTAAAACATACACATTATTTCAAAGACTTATTGGCTGTGAAATAAGTTAGGGTATTTCAAATGGCTTGTCTGCAATGAAAGGTGCTATGTAGGGAATCACAGAAAGTCGAGGGGAAAATATGTCAATATATACATTGCTATAGGTTGAACTAAGCCTTAGGACAGCAACAATGTAGAGGACCTGACCCTTAGAAGCTTACAAGTAAGCTGGAATCTTCAAAAGTTCCAATATATATAAGTAAAAAGATTTATTAAAATGAATAACCAAGTGTTTGAATTGACATCAGAAGATCAAACCAATAAACCCTGAGAACATAGATAAAAGATAAATAAAGATATGAGCAGAACTTAATACAACAGCAAACGTATAAAATTGAGGTGATTTAGTAAGTCCAAAGAATATTCATTGAAAAGATTGAAAAGACACACTTTGATTAAGGAAAACAAAAACATAAGTGAAGAATATACAGAAAGAATCAGGACAATGTTATAGCAGAGAATATATGAAATGCCAGTAAATTTGAACATTTCTGTAAAGGGGACCATTTCCTAGCTCCTAAAGTTTACCAAAACTGACACAAGAGGAAGTCATTTAAGGTCATCATGTCTGCCCTTGGCATTCTCGGAACGCCCTGGACTCAGAATGCAGCAACTGTAGTCCATGGTAACCTGAGGAGAGGGGGCGGGGCTGAGGCAGGTTGGAACACTGCCCTCACTGAGGGAGTGGGTGTGGCCATCTCTGCTGTGACTGAACAAAGGGAAGGGGAGCATGGGGCCGAGGGCAGGGCCGTCAGAGCCCGGCAGGCCCAGTGGGGTGTCACAAGCATTTAGGCCCAGGCCAAAGGGCGCCTTCTTTGTCTGAACAGCTGCCCAAACTCTCACCTTTCCACTCAGGCCGCCCTCTTACTTGAAGTGTGTGTGGAACCTCTCCACGCAGTACACCTCGCTGCACAGCTAACCATAGGTCTGGGCATCGTAGCTTCCTGCCAGGTGACCGATGTTCGCAGGTAGATCGGTCCCTGGGACACACGCGGAGAGGCTCCTGCCCGGGCCACAGGCCGCCCACTACCCCAGCCCCAGATTGGTGCCACACAGCAGCCCTGTCTGAGTCCCCTCCCTCTAGAGGGAGTATTTAAACAACACTTCTAGAAAATGGAGTCCTCGCGCGCAACTCATTGGAGGGACACAAATTAATCTTTGCCGACTTTCTGCTGAAACTTAGGAGCATTCACACCTAAGCCTCTTACACGGTCAGCTGTTTAGCTAAACATGAGCTCATGATCTAAATTTACACAATAATGAAGAGATCAGCTACAAGGGGAGACAATCAGCAAAAACAATCAATACCATAATTAGATTCCCAAAGCCATCCATCAGATGTTGGAATAATCAGGTGCAAGGCAGTATATATACAGAAAACTGGAACTGAAACAAGAAACAAGGATGTTTTCAAAGTCTGGTAGGATCTCTAAAACATTTTTAAAGTACATGTCATTGATAAAGCTAACTACTCAAAGGTTGTGTAATACAACAGATTAATCATTGAGAAGAGTGAAATTATGTTGTTTCGAAAACTATGGCAGGTCAGATTTTCTGCCTAATTATATAAGAAGATTTCTCTAAAACATACACATTATTTCAAAGAGTTATTGGCTGTGAAATAACTTAAGGGTATTTCAAATGGCTTGTCTGCAATGAAAGGTGCTATGTAGGGAATCACAGAAACTCGAGGGGAAAATATGTCAATATATACATTGCTATAGGTTAAAGTAAGCCTTAGGACAGCAACAATGTAGAGGACCTGACCCTTAGAAACTTACAAGTAAGCTGGAATCTTCAAAAGTTCCAATCTGTATAAGTAAAAAGATTTATTAAAATGAATAACCAAGTGTTTTAATTGACATCAGAAGATCAAACAAATGAACCCTGAGAACATAGATAAAAGATAAATAAAGATATGAGCAGAACTTAATACAACAGCAAACGTATAAAATTGGGGTGATTTAGTAAGTCCAAAGAATATTCTTTGAAAAGATTGAAAAGACACACTTTGATTAAGGAAAACAAAAACGTAAGTAAAGAATATACAGAAAGAGTCAGGACAAAGATATAGCAGAGAATATATGAAATGCCAGTAAATTTGAATATTTCTGTAAAGGGGACCATTTCCTAGCTCCTAAAGTTTCCCAAAACTGACACAAGAGGAAATCATTTAAGGTCATCATGTCTGCCCTTGGCATGCTCGGAACGCCCTGGCCTCAGAATGCAGCATCTGTAGTCCATGGTAACCTGCGGAGAGGGGGCGGGGATGAGCAAGGTTGGAACACTGCCCTCACTGAGGGAGTGGGTGTGGCCAGCTCTGCTGTGACTGAACAAAGGCCAGGGGAGCATGTGGCCGAGGGCAGGGCCCTCAGTGCCCGGCAGGCCCAGTGGGGTATCACAAGCTTTTACGCCCAGGCCAAAGGGCGCCTTCTTTGTCTGAACAGCTGCCCAAACACTCATCTTACCACTCAGGCCGCCCTCTTACTTGAAGTGTGTGTGGAACCTGTCCACGCAGTACACCTCGCTGCACAGCTAACCATAGGTCTGGGCATCGTAGATTCCTGCCAGGTGACTGAAGTTCGCAGGCAGATGGGTCCCTGGGACACACGCGGAGAGGCTCCTGCCTGGGCCACATGTCGCCCACTACCCCAGCCCCAGATTGGAGGCCACACAGCAGCTCTGTCTGAGTCCTCTGCCTGTAGAGGGAGTATTGGACCAACACATCTAGAAAACGGGGTCCTCGTGGGCAACTCATTGGAGGGACACAAATAAATCTTTGCCGACTTTCTGCTGAAACTTTGGAGCGTTCACACCTAAGCCTCTTACAAGCTCAGCTGTTTAGCTAAACATGATCTCGTGATCGAAATTTACACAATAATGAAGAGATCAGCTACAAGGGGAGAAAATCAGCAAAAACAATCAATACCAGAATTAGATTCCCAAGGCCATCCATCAGATGTTGGAACAATTAGGTTCAAGGCAGGATATATACATAAAACTGGAACTGAAAGAAGAAACAAGGATGTTTTCAAAGTCTAGTACGATCTCTAAAACATTTTTAAATTACATGTCATTGATAAACCTAAATACTCAAAGGTTGTGTAATACAACAGATTAATCATTGAGAAGAGTGAAATTATGCTGTTTTGAAAACTATGGCAGGTCAGATTTTCTGCCTAATTATATAAGAAGATTTATCTAAAACCTACACATTATTTCAAAGACTTATTGGCTGTGAAATAAGTTAAGGGTATTTCAAATGGCTTGTCTGCAATGAAAGGTACTATCTAGGGAATCACAGAAAGTCGAGGGGAAAATATGTCAATATATACATTGCTATATGTTGAACTAAGCCTTAGGACAGCAACAATGTAGAGCACCTGACACTTAGAAACTTGCAAGTAAGCTAGAATCTTCAAAAGTTCAAATCTTTATAAGTAAAAAGATTTATTAAAATGAATAACCAAGTGTTTTAATTGACATCAGAAGATCAAACCAATAAACCCTGAGAACATAGATAAAATATAAATAAAGATATGAGCAGAACTTAATACAACAGGAAAAGTATAAAATTGAGGTGATTTGGTAAGTCCAAAGAATATTCTTTGAAAAGATTGAAAAGACACACTTTGATTAAGGAAAACAAAAACATAAGTAAAGAATATATAGAAAGAGTCAGGACAATGTTATAGCAGAGAATATATGAAATGACAGTAAATTTGAACATTTCTGTAAAGGGGACCATTTCCTAGCTCCTAAAGTTTACCAAAACTGACACAAGAGGAAGTCATTTAAGATCATCATGTCTGCCGTTGGCATTCTCGGAACGCCCTGGCCTCAGAATGCAGCAACTGTAGTCCATGGTAACCTGCGGAGATGGGGCGGGGCTGAGGGAGGTTGGAACACTGCCCTCACTGAGGGACTGGGTGTGGCCATCTCTGCTGTGACTGAACAAAGGGCAGGGGAGCTTGGGGCCGAGGGCAGGGCCCTCAGAGCCCGGCAGGCCCAGTGGGGTGTCACAAGCATTTAGGCCCAGGCCAAAGGGCGCCTTCTTTGTCTGAACAGCTGCCCAAACTCTCACCTTTCCACTCAGGCCGCCCTCTTACTTGAAGTGTGTGTGGAACCTGTCCACGCAGTACACCTCGATGCACAGCTAACCATAGGTCTGGGCGTCGTAGCTTCCTGTCAGGTGACCGAAGTTCGCAGGTAGATGGGTCCCTGGGACACACGCGGAGAGGCTCCTGCCCGGGCCACAGGCCGCCCACTACCCCAGCCCCAGATTGAGGCCACAGAGCAGCCCTGTCTGAGTCACCTCCCTCTAGAGGGAGTATTGGACCAACATTTCTAGAAAACGGAGTCCTCGCGGGCAACTCATTGGAGGGACACAAATAAATCTTTGCCGACTTTCTGCTGAAACTTAGGAGCATTCACACCTAAGCATCTTACAAGGTCATCTCTTTAGCTAAACATGAGATCATGATCTAAATTTACACAATAATGAAGAGATCAGCTAAAAGGGGAGACAATCCGCAAAAACAATCAATACCAGAATGAGATTTCCAAGGCCATCCATCAGATGTTGTAATAATCAGGTGCAAGGCAGGATATATACATAAAACTGGAACTGAAATAAGAAACCAGGATGTTTTCAAAGTCTGGTAGGATCTCTAAAACATTTTTAAAGTACATTCATTGATAAAGCTAAATACTCAAAGTTTGTGTAATACAACAGATTAATCATTGAGAAGAGTGTAATTATGCTGTTTTGAAAACTATGGCAGGTCAGATTTTCTGCCTAATTATATAAGAAGATTTATCTAAAACATACACATTATTTCAAAGACTTATTGGCTGTGAAATAAGTTAAGGGTATTTCAAATGGCTTGTCTGCAATGAAAGGTGCTATGTAGGGAATCACAGAAAGTCGAGGGGAAAATATGTCAATATATACATTGCTATAGGTTGAACTAAGCCTTAGGACAGCAACAATGTAGAGGACCATACTCTTAGAAGCTTACAAGTAAGCTGGAATCTTCAAAAGTTCCAATATTTATAAGTAAAAAGATTTATTAAAATGAATAACTAAGTGTTTGAATTGACATCAGAAGATCAAACCAATAAACCCTGAGAACATAGATAAAAAATAAATAAAGATATGAGCAGAACTTAATACAACAGCAAACGTATAAAATTGAGGTGATTTAGTAAGTCCAAAGAATATTCTTTGAAAAGATTGAAAAGACACACTTTGATTAAGGAAAACAAAAACGTAAGTAAAGAATATCCAGAAAGAGACAGGACAAAGTTATAGCAGAGAATATATGAAATGCCAGTAAATTTGAATATTTCTGTAAAGGGGACCATTTCCTAGCTCCTAAAGTTTACCAAAACTGACACAAGAGGAAGTCATTTAAGGACATCAGGTCTGCCCTTGGCATTCTCGGAAAGCCCTGGCCTCAGAATTCAGCATCTGTAGTCCATGGTAACCTGCGGAGAGGGGGCGGGCTGAGTGTGGTTGGAACACTGCCCTTACTGAGGGAGTGGGTGTGGCCCTCTCTGCTGTGACTGAACAATGGCAAGGGAGCATGGGTCCCAGGGAAGGGCCCTCAGAGCCCAGCAGGCCCAGTGTGGTGTCACAAGCATTTAGGCCCAGACCAAAGGGCGCCTTCTTTGTCTGAAGAGCTGCCCAAACTCTCACCTTTCCACTCAGGCCGACCTCTTACTTGAAGTGTGTTTGGAAGCTGTCTGCGCAGTACACTTCGCTACACAGCTAACCATAGGTCTGGGCATCGTAGCTTCCTGGCAGGTGACCGAAGTTCGCAGGCATATGAGTCCCTGGGGCACACATGGAGAAGCTCCTGCCCGGGTCACAGGCAGCCCACTGCCCCAGCCCCAGATCAGGGGCCGCAAAGCAGCCCTGTCTGAGTCCCCTGCCTCTGGAGGGAGTATTGTACCAACACTTCTAGAAATAGGTGTCGTCGCGGGCAACTCATTGGAGGGACACAAATAAATCTTTGCCGACTTTCTGCTGAAACTTAGGAGCGTTCACACCTAAGCCTCTTACAAGGTCAGCTGTTTAGCTAAACATGAGCTCATGATCTAAATTTACACAATAATGAAGAGATCAGCTACAAGGGGAGACAATCAGCAAAAACAATCAATACCAGAATTAGATTCCCAAGGCCATCCATCAGATGTTGGAATAATCAGGTGCAAGGCAGGATATATACATAAAACTGGAACTGAATCAAGAAACAAGGATGTTTTCAAAGTCTGGTACGATCTCTAAAACATTTTTAAAGTACATGTCATTGATAAAGCTAAATACTCAAAGTTGTGTAATCCAACAGATTAATCATTGAGAAGAGTGAAATTATGCTGTTTCGAAAACTATGGCAGGTCAGATTTTCTGCCTAATTATATAAGAAGATTTATCTAAAACATACACATTATTTCAAAGATTTATTGGCTGTGAAATATGTTAAGGGTATTTCAAATGGCTTGTCTGCAATGAAAGGTGCTATGTAGGGAATCACAGAAAGTCGAGGGGAAAATGTGTCAACATATACATTGCTATAGGTGAACTAAGCCTTAGGACAGCAACAATGTAGAGGACCTGACCCTTAGAAGCTTACAAGTAAGCTGGAATCTTCAAAAGTTACAATTTTTATAAGTAAAAATATTTATTAAAATGAATAACCAAGTGTTTTAATTGACATCAGAAGATCAAACCAATAAACCCTGAGAACATAGATAAAAGAAAAATAAAGATATGAGCAGAACTTAATACAACAGCAAACGTATAAAATTGAGGTGATTTAGTAAGTCCAAAGAATATTCTTTGAAAAGATTTAAAACACACACTTTGAGTAAGGAAAACAAAAACATAAGTAAAGAATATACAGAAAGAGTCAGGACAATGTTATAGCAGAGAATATATGAAATGCCAGTAAATTTGAACATTTCTGTGAAGGGGACCATTTCCTAGCTCCTAAAGTTTACCAAAAATGACACAAGAGGAAATCATTTATGGTCATCATGTCTGCCCTTGGCATGCTCGGAATGCCCTGGCCTCAGAATGCAGCATCTGTAGTCCATGGTAACCTGCGGAGAGGGGGCGGGGCTCAGCGAGGTTGGAACACTGCCCTCAGTGAGGGAGTGGGTGTGGCCAGCTCTGCTGTGACTGAACAAAGGCCAGGGGAGCATGTGGCCGAGGGCAGGGCCCTCAGTGCCCGACAGGCCCAGTGGGGTGTCACAAGCTTTTACGCCCAGGCCAAAGGGCGCCTTCTTTGTCTGAACAGCTGCCCAAACACTCATCTTACCACTCAGGCCGCCCTCTTACTTGAAGTGTGTGTGGAACCTGTCCACGCAGTACACCTCGCTGCACAGCTAACCATAGGTCTGGGCATCGTAGATTCCTGCCAGGTGACCGAAGTTCGCAGGCAGATGGGTCCCTGGGACACACGCGGAGAGGCTCCTGCCTGGGCCACAGGCCGCCCACTACCCCAGCCCCAGATTGGGGGCCACACAGCAGCCCTGTCTGAGTCCTCTGCCTGTAGAGGGAGTATTGGACCAACACATCTAGAAAACGGGGTCCTCGCGGGCAACTCATTGGAGGGACACAAATAAATCTTTGCCGACTTTCTGCTGAAACTTTGGAGCGTTCACACCTAAGCCTCTTACAAGCTCAGCTGTTTAGCTAAACATGATCTCGTGATCGAAATTTACACAATAATGAAGAGATCAGCTACAAGGGGAGAAAATAAGCAAAAACAATCAATACCAGAATTAGATTCCCAAGGCCATCCATCAGATGTTGGAACAATCAGGTGCTAGGCAGGATATATACATAAAACTGGAACTGAAAGAAGAAACAAGGATGTTTTCAAAGTCTAGTACGATCTCTAAAATATTTTTAAAGTACATGTCATTGATAAAGCTAAATACTCAATTGTTGTGTAATACAACAGATTAATCATTGAGAAGAGTGAAATTATGCTGTTTTGAAAACTATGGCAGGTCAGATTTTCTGCCTAATTATATAAGAAGATTTATCTAAAACATACACATTATTTCAAAGACTTATTGGCTGTGAAATAAGTTAGGGGTATTTCAAATGGCTTGTCTGCAATGAAAGGTGCTATGTAGGGAATCACAGAAAGTCGAGGGGAAAATATGTCAATATATACATTGCTATAGGTTGAACTAAGCCTTAGGACAGCAACAATGTAGAGGACCTGACCCTTAGAAGCTTACAAGTAAGCTGGAATCTTCAAAAGTTCCAATATTTATAAGTAAAAAGATTTATTAAAATGAATAACCAAGTGTTTTAATTGACATCAGAAGATCAAACCAATAAACCCTGAGAACATAGATAAAAGATAAATAAAGATATGAGCAGAACTTAATACAACAGCAAACGTATAAAATTGAGGTGATTTAGTAAGTCCAAAGAATATTCTTTGAAAAGATTGAGAAGACACACTTTGATTAAGGAAAACAAAAACGTAAGTAAAGAATATCCAGAAAGAGACAGGACAAAGTTATAGCAGAGAATATATGAAATGCCAGTAAATTTGAATATTTCTGTAAAGGGGACCATTTCCTAGCTCCTAAAGTTTACCAAAACTGACACAAGAGGAAATCATTTAAGGTCATCAGGTCTTCCCTTGGCATTCTCGGAACGCCCTGGCCTCAGAATTCAGCATCTGTAGTCCATGGTAACCTGCGGAGAGGGGGCGGGGCTGAGTGTGGTTGGAACACTGCCCTCACTGAGGGAGTGGGTGTGGCCATCTCTGCTGTGACTGAACAATGGCAGGGGAGCATGGGTCCCAGGGAAGGGCCCTCAGAGCCCAGCAGGCCCAGTGTGGTGTCACAAGCATTTAGGCCCAGACCAAAGGGCGCCTTCTTTGTCTGAAGAGCTGCCCAAACTCTCACCTTTCCACTCAGGCCGCCCTCTTACTTGAAGTGTGTTTGGAAGCTGTCCGCGCAGTACACTTCGCTACACAGCTAACCATAGGTCTGGGCATCGTATCTTCCTGGCAGGTGACCGAAGTTTGCAGGCTTATGAGTCCCTGGGACACACGCAGAGAGGCTCCTGCCCGGGCCACAGGCCGCCCACTGCCCCAGCCCCAGATCAGGGGCCGCAAAGCAGCCCTGTCTGAGTCCCCTGCCTCTGGAGGGAGTATTGTACCAACACTTCTAGAAATAGGTGTCGTCGCGGGCAACTCATTGGAGGGACACAAATAAATCTTTGCCGACTTTCTGCTGAAACTTAGGAGCGTTCACACCTAAGCCTCTTACAAGGTCAGCTGTTTAGCTAAACATGAGCTCATGATCTAAATTTACACAATAATGAAGAGATCAGCTACAAGGGGAGACAATCAGCAAAAACAATCAATACCAGAATTAGATTCCCAAGGCCATCCATCAGATGTTGGAATAATCAGGTTCAAGGCAGGATATATACAGAAAACTGGAACGGAAACAAGAAACAAGGATGTTTTCAAAGTCTGGTACGATCTCTAAAACATTTTTAAAGTACATGTCATTGATAAAGCTAAATACTCAAAGGTTGTGTAATCCAACAGATTAATCATTGAGAAGAGTGAAATTATGCTGTTTTGAAAACTATGGCAGGTCAGATTTTCTGCCTAATTATATAAGAAGATTTCTCTAAAACATACACATTATTTCAAAGAGTTATTGGCTGTGAAATAACTTAAGGGTATTTCAAATGGCTTGTCTGCAATGAAAGGTGCTATGTAGGGAATCACAGAAAGTCGAGGGGAAAATGTGTCAATATATACATTGCTATAGGTGAACTAAGCCTTAGGACTGCAACAATGTAGAGGACCTGACGCTTAGAAGCTTACAAGTAAGCTGGAATCTTCAAAAGTTACAATTTTTATAAGTAAAAATATTTATTAAAATGAATAACCAAGTGTTTTAATTGACATCAGAAGATCAAACCAATAAACCCTGAGAACATAGATAAAAGAAAAATAAAGATATGAGCAGAACTTAATACAACAGCAAACGTATAAAATTGAGGTGATTTAGTAAGTCCAAAGAATATTCTTTGAAAAGATTTAAAAGACACACTTTGAGTAAGGAAAACAAAAACATAAGTAAAGAATATATAGAAAGAGTCAGGACAATGTTATAGCAAAGAATATATGAAAGGCCAGTAAATTTGAATATTTCTGTAAAGGGGACCATTTCCTAGCTCCTAAAGTTTACCAAAACTGAGACAAGAGGAAATCATTTAAGGTCCTCATGCCTGCCCTTGGCATTCTGAGAACGCCCTGGCCTCAGAATGCAGCATCTGTAGTCCATGGTAACCTGCGGAAGGGTGGCGGGGCTGAGGGAGTTTGGAACACTGCCCTCACTGAGGGAGTGGGTGTGGCCATCTCTGCTGTGACTGAACAAAGTGCAGGGGAGCAGGGGTCCCAGGGAAGGGCACTCAGAGCCCAGCAGGCCCAGTGTGGTTTCACAAGCATTTAGGCCCAGGCCAAAGGGTGCCTTCTTTGCCTGAACAGCTGCCCAAACTCTCACCTTTCCACTCAGGCCACCCTCTTTCTTGAAGTGTGTGTGGAAGCTGTCCGCGCAGTACACCTCGCTGCACAGCTAACCATAGGACTGGGCATCGTAGCTTCCTGCCAGGTGACCGAAGTTCGCAGGAAGATGGGTCCCTGGGACACACACGGAGAGGCTCCTGCCCGGGCCACAGGCCGCCCACTGCCCCAGCCCCAGTTCAGCGGCCGAAAATCAGCCCTGTCTGAGTCTCCTGCCTCTAGAAGGAGTATTGGACCAACACTTCTAGAAAATGGGGTCCTCACGGGCAACTCATTGGAGGGACAGAAATAAATCTTTGCCGACTTTCTGCTGAAACTTAGGAGCGTTCACACCTAAGCCTCTTACAAGGTCAGCTCTTTAGCTAAACATGAGCTCATTATCGAAATTTACACAATAATGAAGTGATCAGCTACAAGGGGAGACAATCAGCAAAAACAATCAATACCAGAATTAGATTCCCAAGGCCATCCATCAGATGTTGGAATAATCAGGTGCAAGGCAGGATATATACATAACACTGGAACTGAAACAAGAAACAAGGATGTTTTCAAAGTCTGGTACGATCTCGAAAACATTTTTAAAGTACATGTCATTGATAAAGCTAAATACTCAAAGGTTGTGTAATACAACAGATTAATCATTGAGAAGAGTGAAATTATGCTGTTTTGAAAATTATGGCAGGTGAGATTTTCTTCCTAATTATATAAGAAGATTTCTCTAAAACCTACACATTATTTCAAAGACTTATTGGCTGTGAAATAAGTTAAGGGTATTTCAAATGGCTTGTCTGCAATGAAAGGTGCTATGTAGGGAATCACAGAAAGTCGAGGGGAAAATATGTCAATATATACATTGCTATATGTTGAACTAAGCCTTAGGACAGCAACAATGTAGAGCACCTGACACTTAGAAACTTGCAAGTAAGCTAGAATCTTCAAAAGTTCAAATCTTTATAAGTAAAAATATTTATTAAAATGAATAACCAAGTGTTTTAATTGACATCAGAAGATCAAACAAATAAACCCTGAGAACATAGATAAAAGATAAATAAAGATATGAGCAGAACTTAATACAACAGGAAAAGTATAAAATTGAGGTGATTTGGTAAGTCCAAAGAATATTCTTTGAAAAGATTGAAAAGACACACTTTGATTAAGGAAAACAAAAACATAAGTAAAGAATATACAGAAAGAGTGAGGACAATGTTATAGCAGAGAATATATGAAATGACAGTAAATTTGAACATTTCTGTAAAGGGGACCATTTCCTAGCTCCTAAAGTTTACCAAAACTGACACAAGAAGAAGTCATTTAAGGTCATCATGTCTGCCCTTGGCATTCTCGGAACGCCCTGGCCTCAGAATGCAGCAACTGTAGTCCATGGTAACCTGCGGAGAGGGGGCGGGGCTGAGGGAGGTTGGAACACTGCCCTCACTGAGGGACTGGGTGTGGCCATCTCTGCTGTGACTGAACAAAGGGCAGGGGAGCTTGGGGCCGAGGGCAGGGCCCTCAGAGCCCGGCAGGCCCAGTGTGGAGTCACAAGCATTTAGGCCCAGGCCAAAGGGCGCCTTCTTTGTCTGAACAGCTGCCCAAACTCTCACCTTTCCACTCAGGCCGCCCTCTTACTTGAAGTGTGTGTGGAACCAGTCCACGCAGTACACCTCGATGCACAGCTAACCATAGGTCTGGGCATCGTAGCTTCCTGCCAGGTGACCGATGTTCGCAGGTAGATCGGTCCCTGGGACACACGCGGAGAGGCTCCTGCCCGGGCCACAGGCCGCCCACTACCCCAGCCCCAGATTGGTGCCGCACAGCAGCCCTGTCTGAGTCCCCTCCCTCTAGAGGGAGTATTTAACCAACACTTCTAGAAAACGTAGTCCTCACGCGCAACTCATTGGATGGACACAAATTAATCTTTGCCGACTTTCTGCTGAAACTTAGGAGCATTCACACCTAAGCCTCTTACACGGTCAGCTGTTTAGCTAAACATGAGCTCATGATCTAAATTTACAGAATAATGAAGAGATCAGCTACAAGGGGAGACAATCAGCAAAAACAATCAATACCATAATTAGATTCCCAAAGCCATCCATCAGATGTTGGAATAATCAGGTGCAAGGCAGGATATATACAGAAAACTGGAACTGAAACAAGAAACAAGGATGTTTTCAAAGTCTGGTAGGATCTCTAAAACATTTTTAAAGTACATGTCATTGATAAAGCTAACTACTCAAAGGTTGTGTAATACAACAGATTAATCATTGAGAAGAGTGAAATTATGCTGTTTCGAAAACTATGGCAGGTCAGATTTTCTGCCTAATTATATAAGAAGATTTCTCTAAAACATACACATTATTTCAAAGAGTTATTGGCTGTGAAATAACTTAAGGGTATTTCAAATGGCTTGTCTGCAATGAAAGGTGCTATGTAGGGAATCACAGAAAGTCGAGGGGAAAATATGTCAATATATACATTGCTATAGGTTAAAGTAAGCCTTAGGACAGCAACAATGTAGAGGACCTGACCCTTAGAAACTTACAAGTAAGCTGGAATCTTCAAAAGTTCCAATCTTTATAAGTAAAAAGATTTATTAAAATGAATAACCAAGTGTTTTAATTGACATCAGAAGATCAAACAAATAAACCCTGAGAACATAGATAAAAGATAAATAAAGATATGAGCAGAACTTAATACAACAGCAAACGTATAAAATTGGGGTGATTTAGTAAGTCCAAAGAATATTCTTTGAAAAGATTGAAAAGACACACTTTGATTAAGGAAAACAAAAACGTTAGTAAAGAATATACAGAAAGAGTCAGGACAAAGTTATAGCAGAGAATATATGAAATGCCAGTAAATTTGAACATTTCTGTAAAGGGGACCATTTCCTAGCTCCTAAAGTTTACCAAAACTGACACAAGAGGAAATCATTTAAGGTCATCATGTCTGCCCTTGGCATTCTCGGAACGCCCTGGCCTCAGAATGCAGCATCTGTAGTCCATGGTAACCTGCGGAGAGGGGGCGGGGCTGAGTGTGGTTGGAACACTGCCCTCACTGAGGGAGTGGGTGTGGCCATCTCTGCTGTGACTGAACAATGGCAGGGGAGCATGGGTCCCAGGGAATGGCCCTCAGAGCCCAGCAGGCCCAGTGTGGTGTCACAAGCATTTAGGCCCAGACCAAAGGGCGCCTTCTTTGTCTGAAGAGCTGCCCAAACTCTCACCTTTCCACTCAGGCCGCCCTCTTACTTGAAGTGTGTTTGGAAGCTGTCCGCGCAGTACACTTCGCTACACAGCTAACCATAGGTCTGGGCATCGTATCTTCCTGGCAGGTGACCGAAGTTTGCAGGCTTATGAGTCCCTGGGACACACGCAGAGAGGCTCCTGCCCGGGCCACAGGCCGCCCACTGCCCCAGCCCCAGATCAGGGGCCGCAAAGCAGCCCTGTCTGAGTCCCCTGCCTCTGGAGGGAGTATTGTACCAACACTTCTAGAAATAGGTGTCGTCGCGGGCAACTCATTGGAGGGACACAAATAAATCTTTGCCGACTTTCTGCTGAAACTTAGGAGCGTTCACACCTAAGCCTCTTACAAGGTCAGCTGTTTAGCTAAACATGAGCTCATGATCTAAATTTACACAATAATGAAGAGATCAGCTACAAGGGGAGACAATCAGCAAAAACAATCAATACCAGAATTAGATTCCCAAGGCCATCCATCAGATGTTGGAATAATCAGGTTCAAGGCAGGATATATACAGAAAACTGGAACGGAAACAAGAAACAAGGATGTTTTCAAAGTCTGGTACGATCTCTAAAACATTTTTAAAGTACATGTCATTGATAAAGCTAAATACTCAAAGGTTGTGTAATCCAACAGATTAATCATTGAGAAGAGTGAAATTATGCTGTTTTGAAAACTATGGCAGGTCAGATTTTCTGCCTAATTATATAAGAAGATTTCTCTAAAACATACACATTATTTCAAAGAGTTATTGGCTGTGAAATAACTTAAGGGTATTTCAAATGGCTTGTCTGCAATGAAAGGTGCTATGTAGGGAATCACAGAAAGTCGAGGGGAAAATGTGTCAATATATACATTGCTATAGGTGAACTAAGCCTTAGGACTGCAACAATGTAGAGGACCTGACGCTTAGAAGCTTACAAGTAAGCTGGAATCTTCAAAAGTTACAATTTTTATAAGTAAAAATATTTATTAAAATGAATAACCAAGTGTTTTAATTGACATCAGAAGATCAAACCAATAAACCCTGAGAACATAGATAAAAGAAAAATAAAGATATGAGCAGAACTTAATACAACAGCAAACGTATAAAATTGAGGTGATTTAGTAAGTCCAAAGAATATTCTTTGAAAAGATTTAAAAGACACACTTTGAGTAAGGAAAACAAAAACATAAGTAAAGAATATATAGAAAGAGTCAGGACAATGTTATAGCAAAGAATATATGAAAGGCCAGTAAATTTGAATATTTCTGTAAAGGGGACCATTTCCTAGCTCCTAAAGTTTACCAAAACTGAGACAAGAGGAAATCATTTAAGGTCCTCATGCCTGCCCTTGGCATTCTGAGAACGCCCTGGCCTCAGAATGCAGCATCTGTAGTCCATGGTAACCTGCGGAAGGGGGGCGGGGCTGAGGGAGTTTGGAACACTGCCCTCACTGAGGGAGTGGGTGTGGCCATCTCTGCTGTGACTGAACAAAGTGCAGGGGAGCAGGGGTCCCAGGGAAGGGCACTCAGAGCCCAGCAGGCCCAGTGTGGTTTCACAAGCATTTAGGCCCAGGCCAAAGGGTGCCTTCTTTGCCTGAACAGCTGCCCAAACTCTCACCTTTCCACTCAGGCCACCCTCTTTCTTGAAGTGTGTGTGGAAGCTGTCCGCGCAGGACACCTCGCTGCACAGCTAACCATAGGACTGGGCATCGTAGCTTCCTGCCAGGTGACCGAAGTTCGCAGGAAGATGGGTCCCTGGGACACACACGGAGAGGCTCCTGCCCGGGCCACAGGCCGCCCACTGCCCCAGCCCCAGTTCAGCGGCCGAAAATCAGCCCTGTCTGAGTCTCCTGCCTCTAGAAGGAGTATTGGACCAACACTTCTAGAAAATGGGGTCCTCACGGGCAACTCATTGGAGGGACAGAAATAAATCTTTGCCGACTTTCTGCTGAAACTTAGGAGCGTTCACACCTAAGCCTCTTACAAGGTCAGCTCTTTAGCTAAACATGAGCTCATTATCGAAATTTACACAATAATGAAGTGATCAGCTACAAGGGGAGACAATCAGCAAAAACAATCAATACCAGAATTAGATTCCCAAGGCCATCCATCAGATGTTGGAATAATCAGGTGCAAGGCAGGATATATACATAACACTGGAACTGAAACAAGAAACAAGGATGTTTTCAAAGTCTGGTACGATCTCGAAAACATTTTTAAAGTACATGTCATTGATAAAGCTAAATACTCAAAGGTTGTGTAATACAACAGATTAATCATTGAGAAGAGTGAAATTATGCTGTTTTGAAAATTATGGCAGGTGAGATTTTCTTCCTAATTATATAAGAAGATTTCTCTAAAACCTACACATTATTTCAAAGACTTATTGGCTGTGAAATAAGTTAAGGGTATTTCAAATGGCTTGTCTGCAATGAAAGGTGCTATGTAGGGAATCACAGAAAGTCGAGGGGAAAATATGTCAATATATACATTGCTATATGTTGAACTAAGCCTTAGGACAGCAACAATGTAGAGCACCTGACACTTAGAAACTTGCAAGTAAGCTAGAATCTTCAAAAGTTCAAATCTTTATAAGTAAAAATATTTATTAAAATGAATAACCAAGTGTTTTAATTGACATCAGAAGATCAAACAAATAAACCCTGAGAACATAGATAAAAGATAAATAAAGATATGAGCAGAACTTAATACAACAGGAAAAGTATAAAATTGAGGTGATTTGGTAAGTCCAAAGAATATTCTTTGAAAAGATTGAAAAGACACACTTTGATTAAGGAAAACAAAAACATAAGTAAAGAATATACAGAAAGAGTGAGGACAATGTTATAGCAGAGAATATATGAAATGACAGTAAATTTGAACATTTCTGTAAAGGGGACCATTTCCTAGCTCCTAAAGTTTACCAAAACTGACACAAGAAGAAGTCATTTAAGGTCATCATGTCTGCCCTTGGCATTCTCGGAACGCCCTGGCCTCAGAATGCAGCAACTGTAGTCCATGGTAACCTGCGGAGAGGGGGCGGGGCTGAGGGAGGTTGGAACACTGCCCTCACTGAGGGACTGGGTGTGGCCATCTCTGCTGTGACTGAACAAAGGGCAGGGGAGCTTGGGGCCGAGGGCAGGGCCCTCAGAGCCCGGCAGGCCCAGTGGGGAGTCACAAGCATTTAGGCCCAGGCCAAAGGGCGCCTTCTTTGTCTGAACAGCTGCCCAAACTCTCACCTTTCCACTCAGGCCGCCCTCTTACTTGAAGTGTGTGTGGAACCAGTCCACGCAGTACACCTCGATGCACAGCTAACCATAGGTCTGGGCATCGTAGCTTCCTGCCAGGTGACCGATGTTCGCAGGTAGATCGGTCCCTGGGACACACGCGGAGAGGCTCCTGCCCGGGCCACAGGCCGCCCACTACCCCAGCCCCAGATTGGTGCCGCACAGCAGCCCTGTCTGAGTCCCCTCCCTCTAGAGGGAGTATTTAACCAACACTTCTAGAAAACGTAGTCCTCACGCGCAACTCATTGGATGGACACAAATTAATCTTTGCCGACTTTCTGCTGAAACTTAGGAGCATTCACACCTAAGCCTCTTACACGGTCAGCTGTTTAGCTAAACATGAGCTCATGATCTAAATTTACAGAATAATGAAGAGATCAGCTACAAGGGGAGACAATCAGCAAAAACAATCAATACCATAATTAGATTCCCAAAGCCATCCATCAGATGTTGGAATAATCAGGTGCAAGGCAGGATATATACAGAAAACTGGAACTGAAACAAGAAACAAGGATGTTTTCAAAGTCTGGTAGGATCTCTAAAACATTTTTAAAGTACATGTCATTGATAAAGCTAACTACTCAAAGGTTGTGTAATACAACAGATTAATCATTGAGAAGAGTGAAATTATGCTGTTTCGAAAACTATGGCAGGTCAGATTTTCTGCCTAATTATATAAGAAGATTTCTCTAAAACATACACATTATTTCAAAGAGTTATTGGCTGTGAAATAACTTAAGGGTATTTCAAATGGCTTGTCTGCAATGAAAGGTGCTATGTAGGGAATCACAGAAAGTCGAGGGGAAAATATGTCAATATATACATTGCTATAGGTTAAAGTAAGCCTTAGGACAGCAACAATGTAGAGGACCTGACCCTTAGAAACTTACAAGTAAGCTGGAATCTTCAAAAGTTCCAATCTTTATAAGTAAAAAGATTTATTAAAATGAATAACCAAGTGTTTTAATTGACATCAGAAGATCAAACAAATAAACCCTGAGAACATAGATAAAAGATAAATAAAGATATGAGCAGAACTTAATACAACAGCAAACGTATAAAATTGGGGTGATTTAGTAAGTCCAAAGAATATTCTTTGAAAAGATTGAAAAGACACACTTTGATTAAGGAAAACAAAAACGTTAGTAAAGAATATACAGAAAGAGTCAGGACAAAGTTATAGCAGAGAATATATGAAATGCCAGTAAATTTGAACATTTCTGTAAAGGGGACCATTTCCTAGCTCCTAAAGTTTACCAAAACTGACACAAGAGGAAATCATTTAAGGTCATCATGTCTGGCCTTGGCATTCTCGGAACGCCCTGGCCTCAGAATGCAGCATCTGTAGTCCATGGTAACCTGCGGAGAGGGGGCGGGGCTCAGCGAGGTTGGAACACTGCCCTCACTGAGGGAGTGGGTGTGGCCAGCTCTGCTGTGACTGAACAAAGGCCAGGGGAGCATGTGGCCGAGGGCAGGGCCCTCAGTGCCCGGCAGGCCCAGTGGGGTGTCACAAGCTTTTACGCACAGGCCAAAGGGCGCCTTCTTTGTCTGAACAGCTGCCCAAACACTCATCTTACCACTCAGGCCGCCCTCTTACTTGAAGTGTGTGTGGAACCTGTCCACGCAGTACACCTCGCTGCACAGCTAACCATAGGTCTGGGCATCGTAGATTCCTGCCAGGTGACCGAAGTTCGCAGGCAGATGGGTCCCTGGGACACACGTGGAGAGGCTCCTGCCTGGGCCACATGCCGCCCACTACCCCAGCCCCAGATTGGGGGCCACACAGCAGCCCTGTCTGAGTCCTCTGCCTGTAGAGGGAGTATTGGACCAACACATCTAGAAAATGGGGTCCTCGCGGGCAACTCATTGGAGGGACACAAATAAATCTTTGCCGACTTTCTGCTGAAACTTTGGAGCGTTCACACCTAAGCCTCTTACAAGCTCAGCTGTTTAGCTAAACATGATCTCGTGATCGAAATTTACACAATAATGAAGAGATCAGCTACAAGGGGAGAAAATCAGCAAAAACAATCAATACCAGAATTAGATTCCCAAGGCCATCCATCAGATGTTGGAACAATCAGGTGCAAGGCAGGATATATACATAAAACTGGAACTGAAAGAAGAAACAAGGATGTTTTCAAAGTCTAGTACGATCTCTAAAACATTTTTAAAGTACATGTCATTGATAAAGCTAAATACTCAAAGGTTGTGTAATACAACAGATTAATCATTGAGAAGAGTGAAATTATGCTGTTTTGAAAACTATGGCAGGTCAGATTTTCTGCCTAATTATATAAGAAGATTTATCTAAAACCTACACATTATTTCAAAGACTTATTGGCTGTGAAATAAGTTAAGGGTATTTCAAATGGCTTGTCTGCAATGAAAGGTGCTATGTAGGGAATCACAGAAAGTCGAGGGGAAAATATGTCAATATATACATTGCTATATGTTGAACTAAGCCTTAGGACAGCAACAATGTAGAGCACCTGACACTTAGAAACTTGCAAGTAAGCTAGAATCCTCAAAAGTTCAAATCTTTATAAGTAAAAAGATTTATTAAAATGAATAACCAAGTGTTTTAATTGACATCAGAAGATCAAACAAATAAACCCTGAGAACATAGATAAAAGATAAATAAAGATATGAGCAGAACTTAATACAACAGGAAAAGTATAAAATTGAGGTGATTTGGTAAGTCCAAAGAATATTCTTTGAAAAGATTGAAAAGACACACTTTGATTAAGGAAAACAAAAACATAAGTAAAGAATATACAGAAAGAGTCAGGACAATGTTATAGCAGAGAATATATGAAATGCCAGTAAATTTGAACATTTCTGTAAAGGGGACCATTTCCTAGCTCCTAAAGTTTACCAAAACTGACACAAGAGGAAGTCATTTAAGGTCATCATGTCTGCCCTTGGCATTCTCGGAACGCCCTGGCCTCAGAATGCAGCAACTGTAGTCCATGGTAACCTGCGGATAGGCGGCGGGGCTGAGGGAGGTTGGAACACTGCCCTCACTGAGGGACTGGGTGTGGCCATCTCTGCTGTGACTGAACAAAGGGCAGGGGAGCTTGGGGCCGAGGGCAGGGCCCTCAGAGCCCGGCAGGCCCAGTGGGGTGTCACAAGCATTTAGGCCCAGGCCAAAGGGCGCCTTCTTTGTCTGAACAGCTGCCCAAACTCTCACCTTTCCACTCAGGCCGCCCTCTTACTTGAAGTGTGTGTGGAACCAGTCCACGCAGTACACCTCGATGCACAGCTAACCATAGGTCTGGGCATCGTAGCTTCCTGCCAGGTGACCGATGTTCGCAGGTAGATCGGTCCCTGGGACACACGCGGAGAGGCTCCTGCCCGGGCCACAGGCCGCCCACTACCCCAGCCCCAGATTGGTGCCGCACAGCAGCCCTGTCTGAGTCCCCTCCCTCTAGAGGGAGTATTTAACCAACACTTCTGGAAAACGGAGTCCTCACGCGCAACTCATTGGAGGGACACATATTAATCTTTGCCGACTTTCTGCTGAAACTTAGGAGCATTCACACCTAAGCCTCTTACACGGTCAGCTGTTTAGCTAAACATGAGCTCATGATCTAAATTTACACAATAATGAAGTGATCAGCTACAAGGGGAGACAATCAGCAAAAACAATCAATACCAGAATTAGATTCCCAAGGCCATCCATCAGATGTTGGAATAATCAGGTGCAAGGCAGGATATATACATAACACTGGAACTGAAACAAGAAACAAGGGTGTTTTCAAATTCTGGTACGATCTCTAAAACATTTTTAAAGTACATGTCATTGATAAAGCTAAATACTCAAAGGTTGTGTAATACAACAGATTAATCATTGAGAAGAGTGAAATTATGCTGTTTTGAAAATTATGGCAGGTGAGATTTTCTTCCTAATTATATAAGAAGATTTCTCTAAAACATACACATTATTTCAAAGACTTATTGGCTGTGAAATAAGTTAAGGGTATTTCAAATGGCTTGTCTGCAATGAAAGGTGCTATGTAGGGAATCACAGAAAGTCGAGGGGAAAATATGTCAATATATACATTGCTATAGGTTAAAGTAAGCCTTAGGACAGCAACAATGTAGAGGCCCTGACACTTAGAAACTTACAAGTAAGCAGGAATCTTCAAAAGTTCCAATCTTTATAAGTAAAAAGATTTATTAAAATGAATAACCAAGTGTTTTAATTGACATCAGAAGATCAAACAAATAAACCCTGAGAACATAGATAAAAGATAAATAAAGATATGAGCAGAACTTAATACAACAGCAAACGTATAAAATTGGGGTGATTTAGTAAGTCCAAAGAATAATCTTTGAAAAGATTGAAAAGACACACTTTGATTAAGGAAAACAAAAACGTAAGTAAAGAATATACAGAAAGAGTCAGGACAAAGTTATAGCAGAGAATATATGAAATGCCAGTAAATTTGAACATTTCTGTAAAGGGGACCATTTCCTAGCTCCTAAAGTTTACCAAAACTGACACAAGAGGAAATCATTTAAGGTCATCATGTCTGCCCTTGGCATGCTTGGAACGCCCTGGCCTCAGAATGCAGCATCTGTAGTCCATGGTAACCTGCGGAGAGGGGGCGGGGCTGAGCGAGGTTGGAACACTGCCCTCACTGAGGGAGTGGGTGTGGCCAGCTCTGCTGTGACTGAACAAAGGCCAGGGGAGCATGTGGCCGAGGGCAGGGCCCTCAGTGCCCGGCAGGCCCAGTGGGGTGTCACAAGCTTTTACGCCCAGGCCAAAAGGCGCCTTCTTTGTCTGAACAGCTGCCCAAACACTCATCTTACCACTCAGGCCGCCCTCTTACTTGAAGTGTGTGTGGAACCTGTCCACGCAGTACACCTCGCTGCACAGCTAACCATAGGTCTGGGCATCGTAGATTCCTGCCAGGTGACCGAAGTTCGCAGGCAGATGGGTCCCTGGGACACACGCGGAGAGGCTCCTGCCTGGGCCACAGGCCGCCCACTACCCCAGCCCCAGATTGGGGGCCACACAGCAGCCCTGTCTGAATCCTCTGCCTGTAGAGGGAGTATTGGACCAACACATCTAGAAAACGGGGTCCTCGCGGGCAACTCATTGGAGGGACACAAATAAATCTTTGCCGACTTTCTGCTGAAACTTTGGAGCGTTCACACCTAAGCCTCTTACAAGCTCAGCTGTTTAGCTAAACATGATCTCGTGATCGAAATTTACACAATAATGAAGAGATCAGCTACAAGGGGAGAAAATCAGCAAAAACAATCAATACCAGAATTAGATTCCCAAGGCCATCCATCAGATGTTGGAATAATCAGGTGCAAGGCAGGATATATACATAAAACTGGAACTGAAAGAAGAAACAAGGATGTTTTCAAAGTCTAGTATGATCTCTAAAACATTTTTAAAGTACATGTCATTGATAAAGCTAAATACTCAAAGGTTGTGTAATACAACAGATTAATCATTGAGAAGAGTGAAATTATGCTGTTTTGAAAACTATGGCAGGTCAGATTTTCTGCCTAATTATATAAGAAGATTTATCTAAAACCTACACATTATTTCAAAGACTTATTGGCTGTGAAATAAGTTAAGGGTATTTCAAATGGCTTGTCTGCAATGAAAGGTGCTATGTAGGGAATCACAGAAAGTCGAGGGGAAAATATGTCAATATATACATTGCTATATGTTGAACTAAGCCTTAGGACAGCAACAATGTAGAGCACCTGACACTTAGAAACTTGCAAGTAAGCTAGAATCTTCAAAAGTTCAAATCTTTATAAGTAAAAAGATTTATTAAAATGAATAACCAAGTGTTTTAATTGACATCAGAAGATCAAACAAATAAACCCTGAGAACATAGATAAAAGATAAATAAAGATATGAGCAGAACTTAATACAACAGGAAAAGTATAAAATTGAGGTGATTTGGGAAGTCCAAAGAATATTCTTTGAAAAGATTTAAAAGACACACTTTGATTAAGGAAAACAAAAACATAAGTAAAGGATATACAGAAAGAGTCAGGACAATGTTATAGCAGAGAATATATGAAATGACAGTAAATTTGAACATTTCTGTAAAGGGGACCATTTCCTAGCTCCTAAAGTTTACCAAAACTGACACAAGAGGAAGTCATTTAAGATCATCATGTCTGCCCTTGGCATTCTCGGAACGCCCTGGCCTCAGAATGCAGCAACTGTAGTCCATGGTAACCTGCGGAGAGGGGGCGGGGCTGAGGGAGGTTGGAACACTGCCCTCACTGAGGGACTGGGTGTGGCCATCTATGCTGTGACTGAACAAAGTGCAGGGGAGCTTGGGGCCGAGGGCAGGGCCCTCAGAGCCCGGCAGGCCCAGTGGGGTGTCACAAGCATTTAGGCCCAGGCCAAAGGGCGCCTTCTTTGTCTGAACAGCTGCCCAAACTCTCACCTTTCCACTCAGGCCGCCCTCTTACTTGAAGTGTGTGTGGAACCAGTCCACGCAGTACACCTCGATGCACAGCTAACCATAAGTCTGGGCATCGTAGCTTCCTGTCAGGTGACCGAAGTTCGCAGGTAGATGGGTCCCTGGGACACACGCGGAGAGGCTCCTGCCCGGGCCACAGGCCGCCCACTACCCCAGCCCCAGATTGAGGCCACAGAGCAGCCCTGTCTGAGTCCCCTCCCTCTAGAGGGAGTATTGGACCAACATTTCTAGAAAACGGAGTCCTCGCGGGCAACTCATTGGAGGGACACAAATAAATCTTTCCCGACTTTCTGCTGAAACTTAGGAGCATTCACACCTAAGCCTCTTACAAGGTCATCTGTTTAGCTAAACATGAGCTCATGATCTAAATTTACACAATAATGAAGAGATCAGCTAAAAGGGGAGACAATCCGCAAAAACAATCAATACCAGAATTAGATTTCCAAGGCCATCCATCAGATGTTGGAATAATCAGGTGCAAGGCAAGATATATACATAAAACTGGAACTGAAATAAGAAACCAGGATGTTTTCAAAGTCTGGTAGGATCTCTAAAACATTTTTAAAGTACATGTCATTGATAAAGCTAAATACTCAAAGTTTGTGTAATACAACAGATTAATCATTGAGAAGAGTGTAATTATGCTGTTTTGAAAACTATGGCAGGTCAGATTTTCTGCCTAATTGTATAAGAAGATTTATCTAAAACATACACATTATTTCAAAGACTTATTGGCTGTGAAATAAGTTAAGGGTATTTCAAATGGCTTGTCTGCAATGAAAGGTGCTATGTAGGGAATCACAGAAAGTCAAGGGGAAAATATGTCAATATATACATTGCTATACGTAGAACTAAGCCTTAGGACAGCAACAATGTAGAGGACCTGACACTTAGAAACTTGCAAGTAAGCTGGAATCTTCAAAAGTTCAAATATTTATAAGTAAAAAGATTTATTAAAATGAATAACCAAGTGTTTTAATTGACATCAGAAGATCAAACCAATAAACCCTGAGAACATAGATAAAAGAAAAATAAAGATATGAGCAGAACTTAATACAACAGCAAACGTATAAAATTGAGGTGATTTAGTAAGTCCAAAGAATATTCTTTGAAAAGATTTAAAAGACACACTTTGAGTAAGGAAAACAAAAACATAAGTAAAGAATATATAGAAAGAGTCAGGACAGTGTTATAGCAAAGAATATATGAAATGCCAGTAAATTTGAATATTTCTGTAAAGGGGACCATTTCCTAGCTCCTAAAGTTTACCAAAACTGAGACAAGAGGAAATCATTTAAGGTCCTCATGCCTGCCCTTGTCATTCTGAGAACGCCCTGGCCTCAGAATGCAGCATCTGTAGTCCATGGTAACCTGCGGAGGGGGGGCGGGGCTGAGGGAGTTTGGAACACTGCCCTCACTGAGGGAGTGGGTGTGGCCATCTCTGCAGTGACTGAACAAAGTGCAGGGGAGCAGCGGTCCAAGGGAAGGGCACTCAGAGCCCAGCAGGCCCAGTGTGGTTTCACAAGCATTTAGGCCCAGGCCAAAGGGTGCCTTCTTTGCCTGAACAGCTGCCCAAACTCTCACCTTTCCACTCAGGCCACCCTCTTTCTTGAAGTGTGTGTGGAAGCTGTCCGCGCAGTACACCTCGCTGCACAGCTAACCATAGGACTGGGCATCGTAGCTTCCTGCCAGGTGACCGAAGTTCGCAGGAAGATGGGTCCCTGGGACACACACGGAGAGGCTCCTGCCCGGGCCACAGGCCGCCCACTGCCCCAGCCCCAGTTCAGCGGCCGAAAATCAGCCCTGTCTGAGTCTCCTGCCTCTAGAAGGAGTATTGGACCAACACTTCTAGAAAATGGGGTCCTCACGGGCAACTCATTGGAGGGACAGAAATAAATCTTTGCCGACTTTCTGCTGAAACTTAGAAGCGTTCACACCTAAGCCTCTTACAAGGTCAGCTCTTTAGCTAAACATGAGCTCATTATCGAAATTTACACAATAATGAAGTGATCAGCTACAAGGGGAGACAATCAGCAAAAACAATCAATACCAGAATTAGATTCCCAAGGCCATCCATCAGATGTTGGAATAATCAGGTGCAAGGCAGGATATATACATAACACTGGAACTGAAACAAGAAACAAGGGTGTTTTCAAATTCTGGTACGATCTCTAAAACATTTTTAAAGTACATGTCATTGATAAAGCTAAATACTCAAAGGTTGTGTAATACAACAGATTAATCATTGAGAAGAGTGAAATTATGCTGTTTTGAAAATTATGGCAGGTGAGATTTTCTTCCTAATTATATAAGAAGATTTCTCTAAAACATACACATTATTTCAAAGACTTATTGGCTGTGAAATAAGTTAAGGGTATTTCAAATGGCTTGTCTGCAATGAAAGGTGCTATGTAGGGAATCACAGAAAGTCAAGGGGAAAATATGTCAATATATACATTGCTATACGTAGAACTAAGCCTTAGGACAGCAACAATGTAGAGGACCTGACACTTAGAAACTTGCAAGTAAGCTGGAATCTTCAAAAGTTCAAATATTTATAAGTAAAAAGATTTATTAAAATGAATAACCAAGTGTTTGAATTGACATCAGAAGATCAAACCAATAAACCCTGAGAACATAGATAAAAGATAAATAAAGATATGAGCAGAACTTAATACAACAGCAAACGTATAAAATTGAGGTGATTTAGTAAGTCCAAAGAATATTCTTTGAAAAGATTGAGAAGACACACTTTGATTAAGGAAAACAAAAACGTAAGTAAGGAATATCCAGAAAGAGACAGGACAAAGTTATAGCAGAGAATATATGAAATGCCAGTAAATTTGAATATTTCTGTAAAGGGGACCATTTCCTAGCTCCTAAAGTTTACCAAAACTGACACAAGACGAAGTCATTTAAGGTCATCAGGTCTGCCCTTGGCATTCTCGGAACGCCCTGGCCTCAGAATTCAGCATCTGTAGTCCATGGTAACCTGCGGAGAGGGGGCGGGGCTGAGTGTGGTTGGAACACTGCCCTCACTGAGGGAGTGGGTGTGGCCATCTCTGCTGTGACTGAACAATGGCAGGGGAGCATGGGTCCCAGGGAAGGGCCCTCAGAGCCCAGCAGGCCCAGTGTGGTGTCACAAGCATTTAGGCCCAGACCAAAGGGCGCCTTCTTTGTCTGAAGAGCTGCCCAAACTCTCACCTTTCCACTCAGGCCGCCCTCTTACTTGAAGTGTGTTTGGAAGCTGTCCGCGCAGTACACTTCGCTACACAGCTAACCATCGGTCTGGGCATCGTAGCTTCCTGACAGGTGACCGAAGTTCGCAGGCATATGAGTCCCTGGGACACACGCGGAGAGGCTCCTGCCCGGGCCACAGGCCGCCCACTGCCCCAGCCCCAGATCAGGGGCCGCAAAGCAGCCCTGTCTGAGTCCCCTGCCTCTGGAGGGAGTATTGTACCAACACTTCTAGAAATAGGTGTCGTCGCGGGCAACTCATTGGAGGGACACAAATAAATCTTTGCCGACTTTCTGCTGAAACTTAGGAGCGTTCACACCTAAGCCTCTTACAAGGTCAGCTGTTTAGCTAAACATGAGCTCATGATCTAAATTTACGCAATAATGAAGAGATCAGCTACAAGGGGAGACAATCAGCAAAAACAATCAATACCAGAATTAGATTCCCAAGGCCATCCATCAGATGTTGGAATAATCAGGTGCAAGGCAGGATATATACATAAAACTGGAACTGAAACAAGAAACCAGGATGTTTTCAAAGTCTGGTAGGATCTCTAAAACATTTTTAAAGTACATGTCATTGATAAAGCTAAATACTCAAAGGTTGTGTAATCCAACAGATTAATCATTGAGAAGAGTGAAATTATTCTGTTTTGAAAACTATGGCAGGTCAGATTTTCTGCCTAATTATATAAGAAGATTTCTCTAAAACATACACATTATTTCAAAGAGTTATTGGCTGTGAAATAACTTAAGGGTATTTCAAATGGCTTGTCTGCAATGAAAGGTGCTAGGTAGGGAATCACAGAAAGTCGAGGGGAAAATGTGTCAATATATACATTGCTATAGGTGAAATAAGCCTTAGGACAGCAACAATGTAGAGGACCTGACCCTTAGAAGCTTACAAGTAAGCTGGAATCTTCAAAAGTTACAATTTTTATAAGTAAAAATATTTATTAAAATGAATAACCAAGTGTTTTAATTGACATCAGAAGATCAAACCAATAAACCCTGAGAACATAGATAAAAGAAAAATAAAGATATGAGCAGAACTTAATACAACAGCAAACGTATAAAATTGAGGTGATTTAGTAAGTCCAAAGTATATTCTTTGAAAAGATTTAAAAGACACACTTTGAGTAAGGAAAACAAAAACATAAGTAAAGAATATATAGAAAGAGTCAGGACAATGTTATAGCAAAGAATATATGAAATGCCAGTAAATTTGAATATTTCTGTAAAGGGGACCATTTCCTAGCTCCTAAAGTTTACCAAAACTGAGACAAGAGGAAATCATTTAAGGTCCTCATGCCTGCCCTTGTCATTCTGAGAACGCCCTGGCCTCAGAATGCAGCATCTGTAGTCCATGGTAACCTGCGGAGGGGGGGCGGGGCTGAGGGAGTTTGGAACACTGCCCTCACTGAGGGAGTGGGTGTGGCCATCTCTGCTGTGACTGAACAAAGTGCAGGGGAGCAGCGGTCCAAGGGAAGGGCACTCAGAGACCAGCAGGCCCAGTGTGGTTTCACAAGCATTTAGGCCCAGGCCAAAGGGTGCCTTCTTTGCCTGAACAGCTGCCCAAACTCTCACCTTTCCACTCAGGCCACCCTCTTTCTTGAAGTGTGTGTGGAAGCTGTCCGCGCAGTACACCTCGCTGCACAGCTAACCATAGGACTGGGCATCGTAACTTCCTGCCAGGTGACCGAAGTTCGCAGGAAGATGGGTCCCTGGGACACACACGGAGAGGATCCTGCCCGGGCCACAGGCCGCCCACTGCCCCAACCCCAGTTCAGCGGCCGAAAATCAGCCCTGTCTGAGTCTCCTGCCTCTAGAAGGAGTATTGGACCAACACTTCTAGAAAATGGGGTCCTCACGGGCAACTCATTGGAGGGACAGAAATAAATCTTTGCCGACTTTCTGCTGAAACTTAGGAGCGTTCACACCTAAGCCTAATACAAGGTCAGCTCTTTAGCTAAACATGAGCTCATTATCGAGATTTACACAATAATGAAGTGATCAGCTACAAGGGGAGACAATCAGCAAAAACAATCAATACCAGAATTAGATTCCCAAGGCCATCCATCAGATGTTGGAATAATCAGGTGCAAGGCAGGATATATACATAACACTGGAACTGAAACAAGAAACAAGGGTGTTTTCAAATTCTGGTACGATCTCTAAAACATTTTTAAAGTACATGTCATTGATAAAGCTAAATACTCAAAGGTTGTGTAATACAACAGATTAATCATTGAGAAGAGTGAAATTATGCTGTTTTGAAAATTATGGCAGGTGAGATTTTCTTCCTAATTATATAAGAAGATTTCTCTAAAACATACACATTATTTCAAAGACTTATTGGCTGTGAAATAAGTTAAGGGTATTTCAAATGGCTTGTCTGCAATGAAAGGTGCTATGTAGGGAATCACAGAAAGTCGAGGGGAAAATATGTCAATATATACATTGCTATAGGTTAAAGTAAGCCTTAGGACAGCAACAATGTAGAGGACCTGACACTTAGAAACTTACAAGTAAGCAGGAATCTTCAAAAGTTCCAATCTTTATAAGTAAAAAGATTTATTAAAATGAATAACCAAGTGTTTTAATTGACATCAGAAGATCAAACAAATAAACCCTGAGAACATAGATAAAAGATAAATAAAGATATGAGCAGAACTTAATACAACAGCAAACGTATAAAATTGGGGTGATTTAGTAAGTCCAAAGAATATTCTTTGAAAAGATTGAAAAGACACACTTTGATTAAGGAAAACAAAAACGTAAGTAAAGAATATACAGAAAGAGTCAGGACAAAGTTATAGCAGAGAATATATGAAATGCCAGTAAATTTGAACATTTCTGTAAAGGGGACCATTTCCTAGCTCCTAAAGTTTACCAAAACTGACACAAGAGGAAATCATTTAAGGTCATCATGTCTGCCCTTGGCATGCTCGGAACGCCCTGGCCTCAGAATTCAGCATCTGTAGTCCATGGTAACCTGCGGAGAGGGGGCGGGGCTGAGCGAGGTTGGAACACTGCCCTCACTGAGGGAGTGGGTGTGGCCAGCTCTGCTGTGACTGACAAAGGCCAGGGGAGCATGTGGCCGAGGGCAGGGCCCTCAGTGCCCGGCAGGCCCAGTGGGGTGTCACAAGCTTTTACGCCCAGGCCAAAAGGCGCCTTCTTTGTCTGAACAGCTGCCCAAACACTCATCTTACCACTCAGGCCGCCCTCTTACTTGAAGTGTGTGTGGAACCTGTCCACGCAGTACACCTCGCTGCACAGCTAACCATAGGTCTGGGCATCGTAGATTCCTGCCAGGTGACCGAAGTTCGCAGGCAGATGGGTCCCTGGGACACACGCGGAGAGGCTCCTGCCTGGGCCACAGGCCGCCCACTACCCCAGCCCCAGATTGGGGGCCACACAGCAGCCCTGTCTGAGTCCTCTGCCTGTAGAGGGAGTATTGGACCAACACATCTAGAAAACGGGGTCCTCGTGGGCAACTCATTGGAGGGACAAAAATAAATCTTTGCCGACTTTCTGCTGAAACTTTGGAGCGTTCACACCTAAGCCTCTTACAAGCTCAGCTGTTTAGCTAAACATGATCTCGTGATCGAAATTTACACAATAATGAAGAGATCAGCTACAAGGGGAGAAAATCAGCAAAAACAATCAATACCAGAATTAGATTCCCAAGGCCATCCATCAGATGTTGGAACAATCAGGTGCAAGGCAGGATATATACATAAAACTGGAACTGAAAGAAGAAACCAGGATGTTTTCAAAGTCTAGTATGATCTCTAAAACATTTTTAAAGTACATGTCATTGATAAAGCTAAATACTCAAAGGTTGTGTAATACAACAGATTAATCATTGAGAAGAGTGAAATTATGCTGTTTTGAAAACTATGGCAGGTCAGATTTTCTGCCTAATTATATAAGAAGATTTATCTAAAACCTACACATTATTTCAAAGACTTATTGGCTGTGAAATAAGTTAAGGGTATCTCAAATGGCTTGTCTGCAATGAAAGGTGCTATGTAGGGAATCACAGAAAGTCGAGGGGAAAATATGTCAATATATACATTGCTATATGTTGAACTAAGCCTTAGGACAGCAACAATGTAGAGCACCTGACACTTAGAAACTTGCAAGTAAGCTAGAATCTTCAAAAGTTCAAATCTTTATAAGTAAAAAGATTTATTAAAATGAATAACCAAGTGTTTTAATTGACATCAGAAGATCAAACAAATAAACCCTGAGAACATAGATAAAAGATAAATAAAGATATGAGCAGAACTTAATACAACAGGAAAAGTATAAAATTGAGGTGATTTGGTAAGTCCAAAGAATATTCTTTGAAAAGATTTAAAAGACACACTTTGATTAAGGAAAACAAAAACATAAGTAAAGGATATACAGAAAGAGTCAGGACAATGTTATAGCAGAGAATATATGAAATGACAGTAAATTTGAACATTTCTGTAAAGGGGACCATTTCCTAGCTCCTAAAGTTTACCAAAACTGACACAAGAGGAAGTCATTTAAGATCATCATGTCTGCCCTTGGCATTCTCGGAACGCCCTGGCCTCAGAATGCAGCAACTGTAGTCCATGGTAACCTGCGGAGAGGGGGCGGGGCTGAGGGAGGTTGGAACACTGCCCTCACTGAGGGACTGGGTGTGGCCATCTCTGCTGTGACTGAACAAAGTGCAGGGGAGCTTGGGGCCGAGGGCAGGGCCCTCAGAGCCCGGCAGGCCCAGTGGGGTGTCACAAGCATTTAGGCCCAGGCCAAAGGGCGCCTTCTTTGTCTGAACAGCTGCCCAAACTCTCACCTTTCCACTCAGGCCGCCCTCTTACTTGAAGTGTGTGTGGAACCAGTCCACGCAGTACACCTCGATGCACAGCTAACCATAAGTCTGGGCATCGTAGCTTCCTGCCAGGTGACCGAAGTTCGCAGGTAGATGGGTCCCTGGGACACACGCGGAGAGGCTCCTGCCCGGGCCACAGGCCGCCCACTACCCCAGCCCCAGATTGAGGCCACAGAGCAGCCCTGTCTGAGTCCCCTCCCTCTAGAGGGAGTATTGGACCAACATTTCTAGAAAACGGAGTCCTCGCGGGCAACTCATTGGAGGGACACAAATAAATCTTTCCCGACTTTCTGCTGAAACTTAGGAGCATTCACACCTAAGCCTCTTACAAGGTCATCTGTTTAGCTAAACATGAGCTCATGATCTAAATTTACACAATAATGAAGAGATCAGCTAAAAGGGGAGACAATCCGCAAAAACAATCAATACCAGAATTAGATTTCCAAGGCCATCCATCAGATGTTGGAATAATCAGGTGCAAGGCAGGATATATACATAAAACTGGAACTGAAATAAGAAACCAGGATGTTTTCAAAGTCTGGTAGGATCTCTAAAACATTTTTAAAGTACATGTCATTGATAAAGCTAAATACTCAAAGTTTGTGTAATACAACAGATTAATCATTGAGAAGAGTGTAATTATGCTGTTTTGAAAACTATGGCAGGTCAGATTTTCTGCCTAATTGTATAAGAAGATTTATCTAAAACATACACATTATTTCAAAGACTTATTGGCTGTGAAATAAGTTAAGGGTATTTCAAATGGCTTGTCTGCAATGAAAGGTGCTATGTAGGGAATCACAGAAAGTCAAGGGGAAAATATGTCAATATATACATTGCTATACGTAGAACTAAGCCTTAGGACAGCAACAATGTAGAGGACCTGACACTTAGAAACTTGCAAGTAAGCTGGAATCTTCAAAAGTTCAAATATTTATAAGTAAAAAGATTTATTAAAATGAATAACCAAGTGTTTTAATTGACATCAGAAGATCAAACCAATAAACCCTGAGAACATAGATAAAAGAAAAATAAAGATATGAGCAGAACTTAATACAACAGCAAACGTATAAAATTGAGGTGATTTAGTAAGTCCAAAGAATATTCTTTGAAAAGATTTAAAAGACACACTTTGAGTAAGGAAAACAAAAACATAAGTAAAGAATATATAGAAAGAGTCAGGACAGTGTTATAGCAAAGAATATATGAAATGCCAGTAAATTTGAATATTTCTGTAAAGGGGACCATTTCCTAGCTCCTAAAGTTTACCAAAACTGAGACAAGAGGAAATCATTTAAGGTCCTCATGCCTGCCCTTGTCATTCTGAGAACGCCCTGGCCTCAGAATGCAGCATCTGTAGTCCATGGTAACCTGCGGAGGGGGGGCGGGGCTGAGGGAGTTTGGAACACTGCCCTCACTGAGGGAGTGGGTGTGGCCATCTCTGCTGTGACTGAACAAAGTGCAGGGGAGCAGCGGTCCAAGGGAAGGGGACTCAGAGCCCAGCAGGCCCAGTGTGGTTTCACAAGCATTTAGGCCCAGGCCAAAGGGTGCCTTCTTTGCCTGAACAGCTGCCCAAACTCTCACCTTTCCACTCAGGCCACCCTCTTTCTTGAAGTGTGTGTGGAAGCTGTCCGCGCAGTACACCTCGCTGCACAGCTAACCATAGGACTGGGCATCGTAGCTTCCTGCCAGGTGACCGAAGTTCGCAGGAAGATGGGTCCCTGGGACACACACGGAGAGGCTCCTGCCCGGGCCACAGGCCGCCCACTGCCCCAGCCCCAGTTCAGCGGCCGAAAATCAGCCCTGTCTGAGTCTCCTGCCTCTAGAAGGAGTATTGGACCAACACTTCTAGAAAATGGGGTCCTCACGGGCAACTCATTGGAGGGACAGAAATAAATCTTTGCCGACTTTCTGCTGAAACTTAGAAGCGTTCACACCTAAGCCTCTTACAAGGTCAGGTCTTTAGCTAAACATGAGCTCATTATCGAAATTTACACAATAATGAAGTGATCAGCTACAAGGGGAGACAATCAGCAAAAACAATCAATACCAGAATTAGATTCCCAAGGCCATCCATCAGATGTTGGAATAATCAGGTGCAAGGCAGGATATATACATAACACTGGAACTGAAACAAGAAACAAGGGTGTTTTCAAATTCTGGTACGATCTCTAAAACATTTTTAAAGTACATGTCATTGATAAAGCTAAATACTCAAAGGTTGTGTAATACAACAGATTAATCATTGAGAAGAGTGAAATTATGCTGTTTTGAAAATTATGGCAGGTGAGATTTTCTTCCTAATTATATAAGAAGATTTCTCTAAAACATACACATTATTTCAAAGACTTATTGGCTGTGAAATAAGTTAAGGGTATTTCAAATGGCTTGTCTGCAATGAAAGGTGCTATGTAGGGAATCACAGAAAGTCAAGGGGAAAATATGTCAATATATACATTGCTATACGTAGAACTAAGCCTTAGGACAGCAACAATGTAGAGGACCTGACACTTAGAAACTTGCAAGTAAGCTGGAATCTTCAAAAGTTCAAATATTTATAAGTAAAAAGATTTATTAAAATGAATAACCAAGTGTTTTAATTGACATCAGAAGATCAAACCAATAAACCCTGAGAACATAGATAAAAGAAAAATAAAGATATGAGCAGAACTTAATACAACAGCAAACGTATAAAATTGAGGTGATTTAGTAAGTCCAAAGAATATTCTTTGAAAAGTTTGAAAAGACACACTTTGATTAAGGAAAACAAAAACATAAGTGAAGAATATACAGAAAGAATCAGGACAATGTTATAGCAGAGAATATATGAAATGCCAGTAAATTTGAACATTTCTGTAAAGGGGACCATTTCCTAGCTCCTAAAGTTTACCAAAACTGACACAAGAGGAAGTCATTTAAGGTCATCATGTCTGCCCTTGGCATTCTCGGAACGCCCTGGCCTCAGAATGCAGCAACTGTAGTCCATGGTAACCTGAGGAGAGGGGGCGGGGCTGAGTGTGGTTGGAACACTGCCCTCACTGAGGGAGTGGGTGTGGCCATCTCTGCTGTGACTGAACAAAGGGCAGGGGAGCATGGGGCCGAGGGCAGGGCCGTCAGAGCCCGGCAGGCCCAGTGGGGTGTCACAAGCATTTAGGCCCAGGCCAAAGGGCGCCTTCTTTGTCTGAACAGCTGCCCAAACTCTCACCTTTCCACTCAGGCCGCCCTCTTACTTGAAGTGTGTGTGGAACCTCTCCACGCAGTACACCTCGCTGCACAGCTAACCATAGGTCTGGGCATCGTAGCTTCCTGCCAGGTGACCGATGTTCGCAGGTAGATCGGTCCCTGGGACACACGCGGAGAGGCTCCTGCCCGGGCCACAGGCCGCCCACTACCCCAGCCCCAGATTGGTGCCACACAGCAGCCCTGTCTGAGTCTCCTCCCTCTAGAGGGAGTATTTAACCAACACTTCTAGAAAACGGAGTCCTCGCGCGCAACTCATTGGAGGGAAACAAATTAATCTTTGCCAACTTTCTGCTGAAACTTAGGAGCATTCACACCTAAGCCTCTTACACGGTCAGCTGTTTAGCTAAACATGAGCTCATGATCTAAATTTACACAATAATGAAGAGATCAGCTACAAGGGGAGACAATCAGCAAAAACAATCAATACCAGAATTAGATTCCCAAAGCCATCCATCAGATGTTGGAATAATCAGGTGCAAGGCAGGATATATACAGAAAACTGGAACTGAAACAAGAAACAAGGATGTTTTCAAAGTCTGGTAGGATCTCTAAAACATTTTTAAAGTACATGTCATTGATAAAGCTAACTACTCAAAGGTTGTGTAATACAACAGATTAATCATTGAGGAGAGTGAAATTATGCTGTTTCGAAAACTATGGCAGGTCAGATTTTCTGCCTAATTATATAAGAAGATTTCTCTAAAACATACACATTATTTCAAAGAGTTATTGGCTGTGAAATAACTTAAGGGTATTTCAAATGGCTTGTCTGCAATGAAAGGTGCTATGTAGGGAATCACAGAAAGTCGAGGGGAAAATATGTCAATATATACATTGCTATAGGTTAAAGTAAGCCTTAGGACAGCAACAATGTAGAGGCCCTGACACTTAGAAACTTACAAGTAAGCAGGAATCTTCAAAAGTTCCAATCTTTATAAGTAAAAAGATTTATTAAAATGAATAACCAAGTGTTTTAATTGACATCAGAAGATCAAACAAATAAACCCTGAGAACATAGATAAAAGATAAATAAAGATATGAGCAGAACTTAATACAACAGCAAACGTATAAAATTGAGGTGATTTAGTAAGTCCAAAGAATATTCTTTGAAAAGATTGAAAAGACACACTTTGATTAAGGAAAACAAAAACGTAAGTAAAGAATATACAGAAAGAGTCAGGACAAAGTTATAGCAGAGAATATATGAAATGCCAGTAAATTTGAACATTTCTGTAAAGGGGACCATTTCCTAGCTCCTAAAGTTTACCAAAACTGACACAAGAGGAAATCATTTAAGGTCATCATGTCTGCCCTTGGCATGCTCGGAACGCCCTGGCCTCAGAATGCAGCATCTGTAGTCCATGGTAACCTGCAGAGAGGGGGCGGGGCTGAGCGAGGTTGGAACACTGCCCTCACTGAGGGAGTGGGTGTGGCCAGCTCTGCTGTGACTGACAAAGGCCAGGGGAGCATGTGGCCGAGGGCAGGGCCCTCAGTGCCCGGCAGGCCCAGTGGGGTGTCACAAGCTTTTACGCCCAGGCCAAAAGGCGCCTTCTTTGTCTGAACAGCTGCCCAAACACTCATCTTACCACTCAGGCCGCCCTCTTACTTGAAGTGTGTGTGGAACCTGTCCACGCAGTACACCTCGCTGCACAGCTAACCATAGGTCTGGGCATCGTAGATTCCTGCCAGGTGACCGAAGTTCGCAGGCAGATGGGTCCCTGGGACACACGCGGAGAGGCTCCTGCCTGGGCCACAGGCCGCCCACTACCCCAGCCCCAGATTGGGGGCCACACAGCAGCCCTGTCTGAGTCCTCTGCCTGTAGAGGGAGTATTGGACCAACACATCTAGAAAACGGGGTCCTCGCGGGCAACTCATTGGAGGGACACAAATAAATCTTTGCCGACTTTCTGCTGAAACTTTGGAGCGTTCACACCTAAGCCTCTTACAAGCTCAGCTGTTTAGCTAAACATGATCTCGTGATCGAAATTTACACAATAATGAAGAGATCAGCTACAAGGGGAGAAAATCAGCAAAAACAATCAATACCAGAATTAGATTCCCAAGGCCATCCATCAGATGTTGGAACAATCAGGTGCAAGGCAGGATATATACATAAAACTGGAACTGAAAGAAGAAACAAGGATGTTTTCAAAGTCTAGTACGATCTCTAAAACATTTTTAAAGTACATGTCATTGATAAAGCTAAATACTCAAAGGTTGTGTAATACAACAGATTAATCATTGAGAAGAGTGAAATTATGCTGTTTTGAAAACTATGGCAGGTCAGATTTTCTGCCTAATTATATAAGAAGATTTATCTAAAACCTACACATTATTTCAAAGAATTATTGGCTGTGAAATAAGTTAAGGGTATTTCAAATGGCTTGTCTGCAATGAAAGGTGCTATGTAGGGAATCACAGAAAGTCGAGGGGAAAATATGTCAATATATACATTGCTATATGTTGAACTAAGCCTTAGGACAGCAACAATGTAGAGCACCTGACACTTAGAAACTTGCAAGTAAGCTAGAATCTTCAAAAGTTCAAATCTTTATAAGTAAAAAGATTTATTAAAATGAATAACCAAGTGTTTTAATTGACATCAGAAGATCAAACCAATAAACCCTGAGAACATAGATAAAAGATAAATAAAGATATGAGCAGAACTTAATACAACAGGAAAAGTATAAAATTGAGGTGATTTGGTAAGTCCAAAGAATATTCTTTGAAAAGATTGAAAAGACACACTTTGATTAAGGAAAACAAAAACATAAGTAAAGAATATACAGAAAGAGACAGGACAATGTTATAGCAGAGAATATATGAAATGACAGTAAATTTGAACATTTCTGTAAAGGGGACCATTTCCTAGCTCCTAAAGTTTACCAAAACTGACACAAGAGGAAGTCATTTAAGGTCATCATGTCTGCCCTTGGCATTCTCGGAACGCCCGGGCCTCAGAATGCAGCAACTGTAGTCCATGGTAACCTGCGGAGAGGGGGCGGGGCTGAGGGAGGTTGGAACACTGCCCTCACTGAGGGACTGGGTGTGGCCATCTCTGCTGTGACTGAACAAAGGGCAGGGGAGCTTGGGGCCGAGGGCAGGGCCCTCAGAGCCCGGCAGGCCCAGTGGGGTGTCACAAGCATTTAGGCCCAGGCCAAAGGGCGCCTTCTTTGTCTGAACAGCTGCGCAAACTCTCACCTTTCCACTCAGGCCGCCCTCTTACTTGAAGTGTGTGTGGAACCAGTCCACGCAGTACACCTCGATGCACAGCTAACCATAGGTCTGGGCGTCGTAGCTTCCTGTCAGGTGACCGAAGTTCTCAGGTAGATGGGTCCCTGGGACACACGCGGAGAGGCTCCTGCCCGGGCCACAGGCCGCCCACTACCCCAGCCCCAGATTGAGGCCACAGAGCAGCCCTGTCTGAGTCCCCTCCCTCTAGAGGGAGTATTGGACCAACATTTCTAGAAAACGGAGTCCTCGCGGGCAACTCATTGGAGGGACACAAATAAATCTTTGCCGACTTTCTGCTGAAACTTAGGAGCATTCACACCTAAGCCTCTTACAAGGTCATCTGTTTAGCTAAACATGAGCTCATGATCTAAATTTACACAATAATGAAGAGATCAGCTAAAAGGGGAGACAATCCGCAAAAACAATCAATACCAGAATTAGATTTCCAAGGCCATCCATCAGATGTTGGAATAATCAGGTGCAAGGCAGGATATATACATAAAACTGGAACTGAAATAAGAAACCAGGATGTTTTCAAAGTCTGGTAGGATCTCTAAAACATTTTTAAAGTACATGTCATTGATAAAGCTAACTACTCAAAGGTTGTGTAATACAACAGATTAATCATTGAGAAGAGTGAAATTATGCTGTTTCGAAAACTATGGCAGGTCAGATTTTCTGCCTAATTATATAAGAAGATTTCTCTAAAACATACACATTATTTCAAAGAGTTATTGGCTGTGAAATAACTTAAGGGTATTTCAAATGGCTTGTCTGCAATGAAAGGTGCTATGTAGGGAATCACAGAAAGTCGAGGGGAAAATATGTCAATATATACATTGCTATAGGTTAAAGTAAGCCTTAGGACAGCAACAATGTAGAGGACCTGACCCTTAGAAACTTACAAGTAAGCTGGAATCTTCAAAAGTTCCAATCTTTATAAGTAAAAAGATTTATTAAAATGAATAACCAAGTGTTTTAATTGACATCAGAAGATCAAACAAATAAACCCTGAGAACATAGATAAAAGATAAATAAAGATATGAGCAGAACTTAATACAACAGCAAACGTATAAAATTGGGGTGATTTAGTAAGTCCAAAGAATATTCTTTGAAAAGATTGAAAAGACACACTTTGATTAAGGAAAACAAAAACGTTAGTAAAGAATATACAGAAAGAGTCAGGACAAAGTTATAGCAGAGAATATATGAAATGCCAGTAAATTTGAACATTTCTGTAAAGGGGAACATTTCCTAGCTCCTAAAGTTTACCAAAACTGACACAAGAGGAAATCATTTAAGGTCATCATGTCTGCCCTTGGCATGCTCGGAACGCCCTGGCCTCAGAATGCAGCATCTGTAGTCCATGGTAACCTGCGGAGAGGGGGCGGGGCTCAGCGAGGTTGGAACCCTGCCCTCACTGAGGGAGTGGGTGTGGCCAGCTCTGCTGTGACTGAACAAAGGCCAGGGGAGCATGTGGCCGAGGGCAGGGCCCTCAGTGCCCGGCAGGCCCAGTGGGGTGTCACAAGCTTTTACGCACAGGCCAAAGGGCGCCTTCTTTGTCTGAACAGCTGCCCAAACACTCATCTTACCACTCAGGCCGCCCTCTTACTTGAAGTGTGTGTGGAACCTGTCCACGCAGTACACCTCGCTGCACAGCTAACCATAGGTCTGGGCATCGTAGATTCCTGCCAGGTGACCGAAGTTCGCAGGCAGATGGGTCCCTGGGACACACGTGGAGAGGCTCCTGCCTGGGCCACATGCCGCCCACTACCCCAGCCCCAGATTGGGGGCCACACAGCAGCCCTGTCTGAGTCCTCTGCCTGTAGAGGGAGTATTGGACCAACACATCTAGAAAATGGGGTCCTCGCGGGCAACTCATTGGAGGGACACAAATAAATCTTTGCCGACTTTCTGCTGAAACTTTGGAGCGTTCACACCTAAGCCTCTTACAAGCTCAGCTGTTTAGCTAAACATGATCTCGTGATCGAAATTTACACAATAATGAAGAGATCAGCTACAAGGGGAGAAAATCAGCAAAAACAATCAATACCAGAATTAGATTCCCAAGGCCATCCATCAGATGTTGGAACAATCAGGTGCAAGGCAGGATATATACATAAAACTGGAACTGAAAGAAGAAACAAGGATGTTTTCAAAGTCTAGTACGATCTCTAAAACATTTTTAAAGTACATGTCATTGATAAAGCTAAATACTCAAAGGTTGTGTAATACAACAGATTAATCATTGAGAAGAGTGAAATTATGCTGTTTTGAAAACTATGGCAGGTCAGATTTTCTGCCTAATTATATAAGAAGATTTATCTAAAACCTACACATTATTTCAAAGACTTATTGGCTGTGAAATAAGTTAAGGGTATTTCAAATGGCTTGTCTGCAATGAAAGGTGCTATGTAGGGAATCACAGAAAGTCGAGGGGAAAATATGTCAATATATACATTGCTATATGTTGAACTAAGCCTTAGGACAGCAACAATGTAGAGCACCTGACACTTAGAAACTTGCAAGTAAGCTAGAATCTTCAAAAGTTCAAATCTTTATAAGTAAAAAGATTTATTAAAATGAATAAACAAGTGTTTTAATTGACATCAGAAGATCAAACAAATAAACCCTGAGAACATAGATAAAAGATAAATAAAGATATGAGCAGAACTTAATACAACAGGAAAAGTATAAAATTGAGGTGATTTGGTAAGTCCAAAGAATATTCTTTGAAAAGATTGAAAAGACACACTTTGATTAAGGAAAACAAAAACATAAGTAAAGAATATACAGAAAGAGTCAGGACAATGTTATAGCAGAGAATATATGAAATGACAGTAAATTTGAACATTTCTGTAAAGGGGACCATTTCCTAGCTCCTAAAGTTTACCAAAACTGACACAAGAGGAAGTCATTTAAGGTCATCATGTCTTCCCTTGGCATTCTCGGAACGCCCTGGCCTCAGAATGCAGCAACTGTAGTCCATGGTAACCTGCGGAGAGGCGGCGGGGCTGAGGGAGGTTGGAACACTGCCCTCACTGAGGGACTGGGTGTGGCCATCTCTGCTGTGACTGAACAAAGGGCAGGGGAGCTTGGGGCCGAGGGCAGGGCCCTCAGAGCCCGGCAGGCCCAGTGGGGTGTCACAAGCATTTAGGCCCAGGCCAAAGGGCGCCTTCTTTGTCTGAACAGCTGCCCAAACTCTCACCTTTCCACTCAGGCCGCCCTCTTACTTGAAGTGTGTGTGGAACCAGTCCACGCAGTACACCTCGATGCACAGCTAACCATAGGTCTGGGCATCGTAGCTTCCTGCCAGGTGACCGATGTTCGCAGGTAGATCGGTCCCTGGGACACACGCGGAGAGGCTCCTGCCCAGGCCACAGGCCGCCCACTACCCCAGCCCCAGATTGGTGCCGCACAGCAGCCCTGTCTGAGTCCCCTCCCTCTAGAGGGAGTATTTAACCAACACTTCTGGAAAACGGAGTCCTCACGCGCAACTCATTGGAGGGACACAAATTAATCTTTGCCGACTTTCTGCTGAAACTTAGGAGCATTCACACCTAAGCCTCTTACACGGTCAGCTGTTTAGCTAAACATGAGCTCATGATCTAAATTTACACAATAATGAAGTGATCAGCTACAAGGGGAGACAATCAGCAAAAACAATCAATACCAGAATTAGATTCCCAAGGCCATCCATCAGATGTTGGAATAATCAGGTGCAAGGCAGGATATATACATAACACTGGAACTGAAACAAGAAACAAGGGTGTTTTCAAATTCTGGTACGATCTCTAAAACATTTTTAAAGTACATGTCATTGATAAAGCTAAATACTCAAAGGTTGTGTAATACAACAGATTAATCATTGAGAAGAGTGAAATTATGCTGTTTTGAAAATTATGGCAGGTGAGATTTTCTTCCTAATTATATAAGAAGATTTCTCTAAAACATACACATTATTTCAAAGACTTATTGGCTGTGAAATAAGTTAAGGGTATTTCAAATGGCTTGTCTGCAATGAAAGGTGCTATGTAGGGAATCACAGAAAGTCGAGGGGAAAATATGTCAATATATACATTGCTATAGGTTAAAGTAAGCCTTAGGACAGCAACAATGTAGAGGCCCTGACACTTAGAAACTTACAAGTAAGCAGGAATCTTCAAAAGTTCCAATCTTTATAAGTAAAAAGATTTATTAAAATGAATAACCAAGTGTTTTAATTGACATCAGAAGATCAAACAAATAAACCCTGAGAACATAGATAAAAGATAAATAAAGATATGAGCAGAACTTAATACAACAGCAAACGTATAAAATTGGGGTGATTTAGTAAGTCCAAAGAATATTCTTTGAAAAGATTGAAAAGACACACTTTGATTAAGGAAAACAAAAACGTAAGTAAAGAATATACAGAAAGAGTCAGGACAAAGTTATAGCAGAGAATATATGAAATGCCAGTAAATTTGAACATTTCTGTAAAGGGGACCATTTCCTAGCTCCTAAAGTTTACCAAAACTGACACAAGAGGAAATCATTTAAGGTCATCATGTCTGCCCTTGGCATGCTCGGAACGCCCTGGCCTCAGAATGCAGCATCTGTAGTCCATGGTAACCTGCGGAGAGGGGGCGGGGCTGAGCGAGGTTGGAACACTGCCCTCACTGAGGGAGTGGGTGTGGCCAGCTCTGCTGTGACTGAACAAAGGCCAGGGGAGCATGTGGCCGAGGGCAGGGCCCTCAGTGCCCGGCAGGCCCAGTGGGGTGTCACAAGCTTTTACGCCCAGGCCAAAAGGCGCCTTCTTTGTCTGAACAGCTGCCCAAACACTCATCTTACCACTCAGGCCGCCCTCTTACTTGAAGTGTGTGTGGAACCTGTCCACGCAGTACACCTCGCTGCACAGCTAACCATAGGTCTGGGCATCGTAGATTCCTGCCAGGTGACCGAAGTTCGCAGGCAGATGGGTCCCTGGGACACACGCGGAGAGGCTCCTGCCTGGGCCACAGGCCGCCCACTACCCCAGCCCCAGATTGGGGGCCACACAGCAGCCCTGTCTGAGTCCTCTGCCTGTAGAGGGAGTATTGGACCAACACATCTAGAAAACGGGGTCCTCGCGGGCAACTCATTGGAGGGACACAAATAAATCTTTGCCGACTTTCTGCTGAAACTTTGGAGCGTTCACACCTAAGCCTCTTACAAGCTCAGCTGTTTAGCTAAACATGATCTCGTGATCGAAATTTACACAATAATGAAGAGATCAGCTACAAGGGGAGAAAATCAGCAAAAACAATCAATACCAGAATTAGATTCCCAAGGCCATCCATCAGATGTTGGAACAATCAGGTGCAAGGCAGGATATATACATAAAACTGGAACTGAAATAAGAAACCAGGATGTTTTCAAAGTCTGGTAGGATCTCTAAAACATTTTTAAAGTACATGTCATTGATAAAGCTAACTACTCAAAGGTTGTGTAATACAACAGATTAATCATTGAGAAGAGTGAAATTATGCTGTTTCGAAAACTATGGCAGGTCAGATTTTCTGCCTAATTATATAAGAAGATTTCTCTAAAACATACACATTATTTCAAAGAGTTATTGGCTGTGAAATAACTTAAGGGTATTTCAAATGGCTTGTCTGCAATGAAAGGTGCTATGTAGGGAATCACAGAAAGTCGAGGGGAAAATATGTCAATATATACATTGCTATAGGTTAAAGTAAGCCTTAGGACAGCAACAATGTAGAGGACCTGACCCTTAGAAACTTACAAGTAAGCTGGAATCTTCAAAAGTTCCAATCTTTATAAGTAAAAAGATTTATTAAAATGAATAACCAAGTGTTTTAATTGACATCAGAAGATCAAACAAATAAACCCTGAGAACATAGATAAAAGATAAATAAAGATATGAGCAGAACTTAATACAACAGCAAACGTATAAAATTGGGGTGATTTAGTAAGTCCAAAGAATATTCTTTGAAAAGATTGAAAAGACACACTTTGATTAAGGAAAACAAAAACGTTAGTAAAGAATATACAGAAAGAGTCAGGACAAAGTTATAGCAGAGAATATATGAAATGCCAGTAAATTTGAACATTTCTGTAAAGGGGAACATTTCCTAGCTCCTAAAGTTTACCAAAACTGACACAAGAGGAAATCATTTAAGGTCATCATGTCTGCCCTTGGCATTCTCGGAACGCCCTGGCCTCAGAATGCAGCATCTGTAGTCCATGGTAACCTGCGGAGAGGGGGCGGGGCTCAGCGAGGTTGGAACCCTGCCCTCACTGAGGGAGTGGGTGTGGCCAGCTCTGCTGTGACTGAACAAAGGCCAGGGGAGCATGTGGCCGAGGGCAGGGCCCTCAGTGCCCGGCAGGCCCAGTGGGGTGTCACAAGCTTTTACGCACAGGCCAAAGGGCGCCTTCTTTGTCTGAACAGCTGCCCAAACACTCATCTTACCACTCAGGCCGCCCTCTTACTTGAAGTGTGTGTGGAACCTGTCCACGCAGTACACCTCGCTGCACAGCTAACCATAGGTCTGGGCATCGTAGATTCCTGCCAGGTGACCGAAGTTCGCAGGCAGATGGGTCCCTGGGACACACGTGGAGAGGCTCCTGCCTGGGCCACATGCCGCCCACTACCCCAGCCCCAGATTGGGGGCCACACAGCAGCCCTGTCTGAGTCCTCTGCCTGTAGAGGGAGTATTGGACCAACACATCTAGAAAATGGGGTCCTCGCGGGCAACTCATTGGAGGGACACAAATAAATCTTTGCCGACTTTCTGCTGAAACTTTGGAGCGTTCACACCTAAGCCTCTTACAAGCTCAGCTGTTTAGCTAAACATGATCTCGTGATCGAAATTTACACAATAATGAAGAGATCAGCTACAAGGGGAGAAAATCAGCAAAAACAATCAATACCAGAATTAGATTCCCAAGGCCATCCATCAGATGTTGGAACAATCAGGTGCAAGGCAGGATATATACATAAAACTGGAACTGAAAGAAGAAACAAGGATGTTTTCAAAGTCTAGTACGATCTCTAAAACATTTTTAAAGTACATGTCATTGATAAAGCTAAATACTCAAAGGTTGTGTAATACAACAGATTAATCATTGAGAAGAGTGAAATTATGCTGTTTTGAAAACTATGGCAGGTCAGATTTTCTGCCTAATTATATAAGAAGATTTATCTAAAACCTACACATTATTTCAAAGACTTATTGGCTGTGAAATAAGTTAAGGGTATTTCAAATGGCTTGTCTGCAATGAAAGGTGCTATGTAGGGAATCACAGAAAGTCGAGGGGAAAATATGTCAATATATACATTGCTATATGTTGAACTAAGCCTTAGGACAGCAACAATGTAGAGCACCTGACACTTAGAAACTTGCAAGTAAGCTAGAATCTTCAAAAGTTCAAATCTTTATAAGTAAAAAGATTTATTAAAATGAATAAACAAGTGTTTTAATTGACATCAGAAGATCAAACAAATAAACCCTGAGAACATAGATAAAAGATAAATAAAGATATGAGCAGAACTTAATACAACAGGAAAAGTATAAAATTGAGGTGATTTGGTAAGTCCAAAGAATATTCTTTGAAAAGATTGAAAAGACACACTTTGATTAAGGAAAACAAAAACATAAGTAAAGAATATACAGAAAGAGACAGGACAATGTTATAGCAGAGAATATATGAAATGACAGTAAATTTGAACATTTCTGTAAAGGGGACCATTTCCTAGCTCCTAAAGTTTACCAAAACTGACACAAGAGGAAGTCATTTAAGGTCATCATGTCTTCCCTTGGCATTCTCGGAACGCCCTGGCCTCAGAATGCAGCAACTGTAGTCCATGGTAACCTGCGGAGAGGCGGCGGGGCTGAGGGAGGTTGGAACACTGCCCTCACTGAGGGACTGGGTGTGGCCATCTCTGCTGTGACTGAACAAAGGGCAGGGGAGCTTGGGGCCGAGGGCAGGGCCCTCAGAGCCCGGCAGGCCCAGTGGGGTGTCACAAGCATTTAGGCCCAGGCCAAAGGGCGCCTTCTTTGTCTGAACAGCTGCCCAAACTCTCACCTTTCCACTCAGGCCGCCCTCTTACTTGAAGTGTGTGTGGAACCAGTCCACGCAGTACACCTCGATGCACAGCTAACCATAGGTCTGGGCATCGTAGCTTCCTGCCAGGTGACCGATGTTCGCAGGTAGATCGGTCCCTGGGACACACGCGGAGAGGCTCCTGCCCAGGCCACAGGCCGCCCACTACCCCAGCCCCAGATTGGTGCCGCACAGCAGCCCTGTCTGAGTCCCCTCCCTCTAGAGGGAGTATTTAACCAACACTTCTGGAAAACGGAGTCCTCACGCGCAACTCATTGGAGGGACACAAATTAATCTTTGCCGACTTTCTGCTGAAACTTAGGAGCATTCACACCTAAGCCTCTTACACGGTCAGCTGTTTAGCTAAACATGAGCTCATGATCTAAATTTACACAATAATGAAGTGATCAGCTACAAGGGGAGACAATCAGCAAAAACAATCAATACCAGAATTAGATTCCCAAGGCCATCCATCAGATGTTGGAATAATCAGGTGCAAGGCAGGATATATACATAACACTGGAACTGAAACAAGAAACAAGGGTGTTTTCAAATTCTGGTACGATCTCTAAAACATTTTTAAAGTACATGTCATTGATAAAGCTAAATACTCAAAGGTTGTGTAATACAACAGATTAATCATTGAGAAGAGTGAAATTATGCTGTTTTGAAAATTATGGCAGGTGAGATTTTCTTCCTAATTATATAAGAAGATTTCTCTAAAACATACACATTATTTCAAAGACTTATTGGCTGTGAAATAAGTTAAGGGTATTTCAAATGGCTTGTCTGCAATGAAAGGTGCTATGTAGGGAATCACAGAAAGTCGAGGGGAAAATATGTCAATATATACATTGCTATAGGTTAAAGTAAGCCTTAGGACAGCAACAATGTAGAGGCCCTGACACTTAGAAACTTACAAGTAAGCAGGAATCTTCAAAAGTTCCAATCTTTATAAGTAAAAAGATTTATTAAAATGAATAACCAAGTGTTTTAATTGACATCAGAAGATCAAACAAATAAACCCTGAGAACATAGATAAAAGATAAATAAAGATATGAGCAGAACTTAATACAACAGCAAACGTATAAAATTGGGGTGATTTAGTAAGTCCAAAGAATATTCTTTGAAAAGATTGAAAAGACACACTTTGATTAAGGAAAACAAAAATGTAAGTAAAGAATATACAGAAAGAGTCAGGACAAAGTTATAGCAGAGAATATATGAAATGCCAGTAAATTTGAACATTTCTGTAAAGGGGACCATTTCCTAGCTCCTAAAGTTTACCAAAACTGACACAAGAGGAAATCATTTAAGGTCATCATGTCTGCCCTTGGCATGCTCGGAACGCCCTGGCCTCAGAATGCAGCATCTGTAGTCCATGGTAACCTGCGGAGAGGGGGCGGGGCTGAGCGAGGTTGGAACACTGCCCTCACTGAGGGAGTGGGTGTGGCCAGCTCTGCTGTGACTGAACAAAGGCCAGGGGAGCATGTGGCCGAGGGCAGGGCCCTCAGTGCCCGGCAGGCCCAGTGGGGTGTCACAAGCTTTTACGCCCAGGCCAAAAGGCGCCTTCTTTGTCTGAACAGCTGCCCAAACACTCATCTTACCACTCAGGCCGCCCTCTTACTTGAAGTGTGTGTGGAACCTGTCCACGCAGTACACCTCGCTGCACAGCTAACCATAGGTCTGGGCATCGTAGATTCCTGCCAGGTGACCGAAGTTCGCAGGCAGATGGGTCCCTGGGACACACGCGGAGAGGCTCCTGCCTGGGCCACAGGCCGCCCACTACCCCAGCCCCAGATTGGGGGCCACACAGCAGCCCTGTCTGAGTCCTCTGCCTGTAGAGGGAGTATTGGACCAACACATCTAGAAAACGGGGTCCTCGCGGGCAACTCATTGGAGGGACACAAATAAATCTTTGCCGACTTTCTGCTGAAACTTTGGAGCGTTCACACCTAAGCCTCTTACAAGCTCAGCTGTTTAGCTAAACATGATCTCGTGATCGAAATTTACACAATAATGAAGAGATCAGCTACAAGGGGAGAAAATCAGCAAAAACAATCAATACCAGAATTAGATTCCCAAGGCCATCCATCAGATGTTGGAACAATCAGGTGCAAGGCAGGATATATACATAAAACTGGAACTGAAAGAAGAAACCAGGATGTTTTCAAAGTCTAGTATGATCTCTAAAACATTTTTAAAGTACATGTCATTGATAAAGCTAAATACTCAAAGGTTGTGTAATACAACAGATTAATCATTGAGAAGAGTGAAATTATGCTGTTTTGAAAACTATGGCAGGTCAGATTTTCTGCCTAATTATATAAGAAGATTTATCTAAAACCTACACATTATTTCAAAGACTTATTGGCTGTGAAATAAGTTAAGGGTATTTCAAATGGCTTGTCTGCAATGAAAGGTGCTATGTAGGGAATCACAGAAAGTCGAGGGGAAAATATGTCAATATATACATTGCTATATGTTGAACTAAGCCTTAGGACAGCAACAATGTAGAGCACCTGACACTTAGAAACTTGCAAGTAAGCTAGAATCTTCAAAAGTTCAAATCTTTATAAGTAAAAAGATTTATTAAAATGAATAACCAAGTGTTTTAATTGACATCAGAAGATCAAACAAATAAACCCTGAGAACATAGATAAAAGATAAATAAAGATATGAGCAGAACTTAATACAACAGGAAAAGTATAAAATTGAGGTGATTTGGTAAGTCCAAAGAATATTCTTTGAAAAGATTTAAAAGACACACTTTGATTAAGGAAAACAAAAACATAAGTAAAGGATATACAGAAAGAGTCAGGACAATGTTATAGCAGAGAATATATGAAATGACAGTAAATTTGAACATTTCTGTAAAGGGGACCATTTCCTAGCTCCTAAAGTTTACCAAAACTGACACAAGAGGAAGTCATTTAAGATCATCATGTCTGCCCTTGGCATTCTCGGAACGCCCTGGCCTCAGAATGCAGCAACTGTAGTCCATGGTAACCTGCGGAGAGGGGGCGGGGCTGAGGGAGGTTGGAACACTGCCCTCACTGAGGGACTGGGTGTGGCCATCTCTGCTGTGACTGAACAAAGTGCAGGGGAGCTTGGGGCCGAGGGCAGGGCCCTCAGAGCCCGGCAGGCCCAGTGGGGTGTCACAAGCATTTAGGCCCAGGCCAAAGGGCGCCTTCTTTGTCTGAACAGCTGCCCAAACTCTCACCTTTCCACTCAGGCCGCCCTCTTACTTGAAGTGTGTGTGGAACCAGTCCACGCAGTACACCTCGATGCACAGCTAACCATAAGTCTGGGCATCGTAGCTTCCTGTCAGGTGACCAAAGTTCGCAGGTAGATGGGTCCCTGGGACACACGCGGAGAGGCTCCTGCCCGGGCCACAGGCCGCCCACTACCCCAGCCCCAGATTGAGGCCACAGAGCAGCCCTGTCTGAGTCCCCTCCCTCTAGAGGGAGTATTGGACCAACATTTCTAGAAAACGGAGTCCTCGCGGGCAACTCATTGGAGGGACACAAATAAATCTTTGCCGACTTTCTGCTGAAACTTAGGAGCATTCACACCTAAGCCTCTTACAAGGTCATCTGTTTAGCTAAACATGAGCTCATGATCTAAATTTACACAATAATGAAGAGATCAGCTAAAAGGGGAGACAATCCACAAAAACAATCAATACCAGAATTAGATTTCCAAGGCCATCCATCAGATGTTGGAATAATCAGGTGCAAGGCAAGATATATACATAAAACTGGAACTGAAATAAGAAACCAGGATGTTTTCAAAGTCTGGTAGGATCTCTAAAACATTTTTAAAGTACATGTCATTGATAAAGCTAAATACTCAAAGTTTGTGTAATACAACAGATTAATCATTGAGAAGAGTGTAATTATGCTGTTTTGAAAACTATGGCAGGTCAGATTTTCTGCCTAATTGTATAAGAAGATTTATCTAAAACATACACATTATTTCAAAGACTTATTGGCTGTGAAATAAGTTAAGGGTATTTCAAATGGCTTGTCTGCAATGAAAGGTGCTATGTAGGGAATCACAGAAAGTCAAGGGGAAAATATGTCAATATATACATTGCTATACGTAGAACTAAGCCTTAGGACAGCAACAATGTAGAGGACCTGACACTTAGAAACTTGCAAGTAAGCTGGAATCTTCAAAAGTTCAAATATTTATAAGTAAAAAGATTTATTAAAATGAATAACCAAGTGTTTTAATTGACATCAGAAGATCAAACCAATAAACCCTGAGAACATAGATAAAAGAAAAATAAAGATATGAGCAGAACTTAATACAACAGCAAACGTATAAAATTGAGGTGATTTAGTAAGTCCAAAGAATATTCTTTGAAAAGATTTAAAAGACACACTTTGAGTAAGGAAAACAAAAACATAAGTAAAGAATATATAGAAAGAGTCAGGACAGTGTTATAGCAAAGAATATATGAAATGCCAGTAAATTTGAATATTTCTGTAAAGGGGACCATTTCCTAGCTCCTAAAGTTTACCAAAACTGAGACAAGAGGAAATCATTTAAGGTCCTCATGCCTGCCCTTGTCATTCTGAGAACGCCCTGGCCTCAGAATGCAGCATCTGTAGTCCATGGTAACCTGCGGAGGGGGGGCGGGGCTGAGGGAGTTTGGAACACTGCCCTCACTGAGGGAGTGGGTGTGGCCATCTCTGCTGTGACTGAACAAAGTGCAGGGGAGCAGCGGTCCAAAGGAAGGGCACTCAGAGCCCAGCAGGCCCAGTGTGGTTTCACAAGCATTTAGGCCCAGGCCAAAGGGTGCCTTCTTTGCCTGAACAGCTGCCCAAACTCTCACCTTTCCACTCAGGCCACCCTCTTTCTTGAAGTGTGTGTGGAAGCTGTCCGCGCAGTACACCTCGCTGCACAGCTAACCATAGGACTGGGCATCGTAGCTTCCTGCCAGGTGACCGAAGTTCGCACGAAGATGGGTCCCTGGGACACACACGGAGAGGCTCCTGCCCGGGCCACAGGCCGCCCACTGCCCCAGCCCCAGTCCAGCGGCCGAAAATCAGCCCTGTCTGAGTCTCCTGCCTCTAGAAGGAGTATTGGACCAACACTTCTAGAAAATGGGGTCCTCACGGGCAACTCATTGGAGGGACAGAAATAAATCTTTGCCGACTTTCTGCTGAAACTTAGAAGCGTTCACACCTAAGCCTCTTACAAGGTCAGGTCTTTAGCTAAACATGAGCTCATTATCGAAATTTACACAATAATGAAGTGATCAGCTACAAGGGGAGACAATCAGCAAAAACAATCAATACCAGAATTAGATTCCCAAGGCCATCCATCAGATGTTGGAATAATCAGGTGCAAGGAAGGATATATACATAACACTGGAACTGAAACAAGAAACAAGGGTGTTTTCAAATTCTGGTACGATCTCTAAAACATTTTTAAAGTACATGTCATTGATAAAGCTAAATACTCAAAGGTTGTGTAATACAACAGATTAATCATTGAGAAGAGTGAAATTATGCTGTTTTGAAAATTATGGCAGGTGAGATTTTCTTCCTAATTATATAAGAAGATTTCTCTAAAACATACACATTATTTCAAAGACTTATTGGCTGTGAAATAAGTTAAGGGTATTTCAAATGGCTTGTCTGCAATGAAAGGTGCTATGTAGGGAATCACAGAAAGTCAAGGGGAAAATATGTCAATATATACATTGCTATACGTAGAACTAAGCCTTAGGACAGCAACAATGTAGAGGACCTGACACTTAGAAACTTGCAAGTAAGCTGGAATCTTCAAAAGTTCAAATATTTATAAGTAAAAAGATTTATTAAAATGAATAACCAAGTGTTTGAATTGACATCAGAAGATCAAACCAATAAACCCTGAGAACATAGATAAAAGATAAATAAAGATATGAGCAGAACTTAATACAACAGCAAACGTATAAAATTGAGGTGATTTAGTAAGTCCAAAGAATATTCTTTGAAAAGATTTAAAACACACACTTTGAGTAAGGAAAACAAAAACATAAGTAAAGAATATACAGAAAGAGTCAGGACAATGTTATAGCAGAGAATATATGAAATGCCAGTAAATTTGAACATTTCTGTGAAGGGGACCATTTCCTAGCTCCTAAAGTTTACCAAAAATGACACAAGAGGAAATCATTTATGGTCATCATGTCTGCCCTTGGCATGCTCGGAATGCCCTGGCCTCAGAATGCAGCATCTGTAGTCCATGGTAACCTGCGGAGAGGGGGCGGGGCTCAGCGAGGTTGGAACACTGCCCTCAGTGAGGGAGTGGGTGTGGCCAGCTCTGCTGTGACTGAACAAAGGCCAGGGGAGCATGTGGCCGAGGGCAGGGCCCTCAGTGCCCGGCAGGCCCAGTGGGGTGTCACAAGCTTTTACGCCCAGGCCAAAGGGCGCCTTCTTTGTCTGAACAGCTGCCCAAACACTCATCTTACCACTCAGGCCGCCCTCTTACTTGAAGTGTGTGTGGAACCTGTCCACGCAGTACACCTCGCTGCACAGCTAACCATAGGTCTGGGCATCGTAGATTCCTGCCAGGTGACCGAAGTTCGCAGGCAGATGGGTCCCTGGGACACACGCGGAGAGGCTCCTGCCTGGGCCACAGGCCGCCCACTACCCCAGCCCCAGATTGGGGGCCACACAGCAGCCCTGTCTGAGTCCTCTGCCTGTAGAGGGAGTATTGGACCAACACATCTAGAAAACGGGGTCCTCGCGGGCAACTCATTGGAGGGACACAAATAAATCTTTGCCGACTTTCTGCTGAAACTTTGGAGCGTTCACACCTAAGCCTCTTACAAGCTCAGCTGTTTAGCTAAACATGATCTCGTGATCGAAATTTACACAATAATGAAGAGATCAGCTACAAGGGGAGAAAATCAGCAAAAACAATCAATACCAGAATTAGATTCCCAAGGCCATCCATCAGATGTTGGAACAATCAGGTGCTAGGCAGGATATATACATAAAACTGGAACTGAAAGAAGAAACAAGGATGTTTTCAAAGTCTAGTACGATCTCTAAAATATTTTTAAAGTACATGTCATTGATAAAGCTAAATACTCAATTGTTGTGTAATACAACAGATTAATCATTGAGAAGAGTGAAATTATGCTGTTTTGAAAACTATGGCAGGTCAGATTTTCTGCCTAATTATATAAGAAGATTTATCTAAAACATACACATTATTTCAAAGACTTATTGGCTGTGAAATAAGTTAGGGGTATTTCAAATGGCTTGTCTGCAATGAAAGGTGCTATGTAGGGAATCACAGAAAGTCGAGGGGAAAATATGTCAATATATACATTGCTATAGGTTGAACTAAGCCTTAGGACAGCAACAATGTAGAGGACCTGACCCTTAGAAGCTTACAAGTAAGCTGGAATCTTCAAAAGTTCCAATATTTATAAGTAAAAAGATTTATTAAAATGAATAACCAAGTGTTTTAATTGACATCAGAAGATCAAACCAATAAACCCTGAGAACATAGATAAAAGATAAATAAAGATATGAGCAGAACTTAATACAACAGCAAACGTATAAAATTGAGGTGATTTAGTAAGTCCAAAGAATATTCTTTGAAAAGATTGAGAAGACACACTTTGATTAAGGAAAACAAAAACGTAAGTAAAGAATATCCAGAAAGAGACAGGACAAAGTTATAGCAGAGAATATATGAAATGCCAGTAAATTTGAATATTTCTGTAAAGGGGACCATTTCCTAGCTCCTAAAGTTTACCAAAACTAACACAAGACGAAGTCATTTAAGGTCATCAGGTCTGCCCTTGGCATTCTCGGAACGCCCTGGCCTCAGAATTCAGCATCTGTAGTCCATGGTAACCTGCGGAGAGGGGGCGGGGCTGAGTGTGGTTGGAACACTGCCCTCACTGAGGGAGTGGGTGTGGCCATCTCTGCTGTGACTGAACAATGGCAGGGGAGCATGTGTCCCAGGGAAGGGCCCTCAGAGCCCAGCAGGCCCAGTGTGGTGTCACAAGCATTTAGGCCCAGACCAAAGGGCGCCTTCTTTGTCTGAAGAGCTGCCCAAACTCTCACCTTTCCACTCAGGCCGCCCTCTTACTTGAAGTGTGTTTGGAAGCTGTCCGCGCAGTACACTTCGCTACACAGCTAACCATAGGTCTGGGCATCGTAGCTTCCTGGCAGGTGACCGAAGTTCGCAGGCATATGAGTCCCTGGGACACACGCGGAGAGGCTCCTGCCCGGGCCACAGGCCGCCCACTGCCCCAGCCCCAGATCAGGGGCCGCAAAGCAGCCCTGTCTGAGTCCCCTGCCTCTGGAGGGAGTATTGTACCAACACTTCTAGAAATAGGTGTCGTCGCGGGCAACTCATTGGAGGGACACAAATAAATCTTTGCCGACTTTCTGCTGAAACTTAGGAGCGTTCACACCTAAGCCTCTTACAAGGTCAGCTGTTTAGCTAAACATGAGCTCATGATCTAAATTTACGCAATAATGAAGAGATCAGCTACAAGGGGAGACAATCAGCAAAAACAATCAATACCAGAATTAGATTCCCAAGGCCATCCATCAGATGTTGGAATAATCAGGTGCAAGGCAGGATATATACATAAAACTGGAACTGAAACAAGAAACAAGGATGTTTTCAAAGTCTGGTACGATCTCTAAAACATTTTTAAAGTACATGTCATTGATAAAGCTAAATACTCAAAGGTTGTGTAATCCAACAGATTAATCATTGAGAAGAGTGAAATTCTTCTGTTTTGAAAACTATGGCAGGTCAGATTTTCTGCCTAATTATATAAGAAGATTTCTCTAAAACATACACATTATTTCAAAGAGTTATTGGCTGTGAAATAACTTAAGGGTATTTCAAATGGCTTGTCTGCAATGAAAGGTGCTAGGTAGGGAATCACAGAAAGTCGAGGGGAAAATGTGTCAATATATACATTGCTATAGGTGAAATAAGCCTTAGGACAGCAACAATGTAGAGGACCTGACCCTTAGAAGCTTACAAGTAAGCTGGAATCTTCAAAAGTTACAATTTTTATAAGTAAAAAGATTTATTAAAATGAATAACCAAGTGTTTTAATTGACATCAGAAGATCAAACCAATAAACCCTGAGAACATAGATAAAAGATAAATAAAGATATGAGCAGAACTTAATACAACAGCAAACGTATAAAATTGAGGTGATTTAGTAAGTCCAAAGAATATTCTTTGAAAAGATTGAGAAGACACACTTTGATTAAGGAAAACAAAAACGTAAGTAAAGAATATCCAGAAAGAGACAGGACAAAGTTATAGCAGAGAATATATGAAATGCCAGTAAATTTGAATATTTCTGTAAAGGGGACCATTTCCTAGCTCCTAAAGTTTACCAAAACTGACACAAGACGAAGTCATTTAAGGTCATCAGGTCTGCCCTTGGCATTCTCGGAACGCCCTGGCCTCAGAATTCAGCATCTGTAGTCCATGGTAACCTGCGGAGAGGGGGCGGGGCTGAGTGTGGTTGGAACACTGCCCTCACTGAGGGAGTGGGTGTGGCCATCTCTGCTGTGACTGAACAATGGCAGGGGAGCATGGGTCCCAGGGAAGGGCCCTCAGAGCCCAGCAGGCCCAGTGTGGTGTCACAAGCATTTAGGCCCAGACCAAAGGGCGCCTTCTTTGTCTGAAGAGCTGCCCAAACTCTCACCTTTCCACTCAGGCCGCCCTCTTACTTGAAGTGTGTTTGGAAGCTGTCCGCGCAGTACACTTCGCTACACAGCTAACCATCGGTCTGGGCATCGTAGCTTCCTGGCAGGTGACCGAAGTTCGCAGGCATATGAGTCCCTGGGACACACGCGGAGAGGCTCCTGCCCGGGCCACAGGCCGCCCACTGCCCCAGCCCCAGATCAGGGGCCGCAAAGCAGCCCTGTCTGAGTCCCCTGCCTCTGGAGGGAGTATTGTACCAACACTTCTAGAAATAGGTGTCGTCGCGGGCAACTCATTGGAGGGACACAAATAAATCTTTGCCGACTTTCTGCTGAAACTTAGGAGCGTTCACACCTAAGCCTCTTACAAGGTCAGCTGTTTAGCTAAACATGAGCTCATGATCTAAATTTACGCAATAATGAAGAGATCAGCTACAAGGGGAGACAATCAGCAAAAACAATCAATACCAGAATTAGATTCCCAAGGCCATCCATCAGATGTTGGAATAATCAGGTGCAAGGCAGGATATATACATAAAACTGGAACTGAAACAAGAAACAAGGATGTTTTCAAAGTCTGGTACGATCTCTAAAACATTTTTAAAGTACATGTCATTGATAAAGCTAAATACTCAAAGGTTGTGTAATCCAACAGATTAATCATTGAGAAGAGTGAAATTATTCTGTTTTGAAAACTATGGCAGGTCAGATTTTCTGCCTAATTATATAAGAAGATTTCTCTAAAACATACACATTATTTCAAAGAGTTATTGGCTGTGAAATAACTTAAGGGTATTTCAAATGGCTTGTCTGCAATGAAAGGTGCTAGGTAGGGAATCACAGAAAGTCGAGGGGAAAATGTGTCAATATATACATTGCTATAGGTGAAATAAGCCTTAGGACAGCAACAATGTAGAGGACCTGACCCTTAGAAGCTTACAAGTAAGCTGGAATCTTCAAAAGTTACAATTTTTATAAGTAAAAATATTTATTAAAATGAATAACCAAGTGTTTTAATTGACATCAGAAGATCAAACCAATAAACCCTGAGAACATAGATAAAAGAAAAATAAAGATATGAGCAGAACTTAATACAACAGCAAACGTATAAAATTGAGGTGATTTAGTAAGTCCAAAGAATATTCTTTGAAAAGATTTAAAAGACACACTTTGAGTAAGGAAAACAAAAACATAAGTAAAGAATATATAGAAAGAGTCAGGACAGTGTTATAGCAAAGAATATATGAAATGCCAGTAAATTTGAATATTTCTGTAAAGGGGACCATTTCCTAGCTCCTAAAGTTTACCAAAACTGAGACAAGAGGAAATCATTTAAGGTCCTCATGCCTGCCCTTGTCATTCTGAGAACGCCCTGGCCTCAGAATGCAGCATCTGTAGTCCATGGTAACCTGCGGAGGGGGGGCGGGGCTGAGGGAGTTTGGAACACTGCCCTCACTGAGGGAGTGGGTGTGGCCATCTCTGCTGTGACTGAACAAAGTGCAGGGGAGCAGCGGTCCAAGGGAAGGGCACTCAGAGCCCAGCAGGCCCAGTGTGGTTTCACAAGCATTTAGGCCCAGGCCAAAGGGTGCCTTCTTTGCCTGAACAGCTGCCCAAACTCTCACCTTTCCACTCAGGCCACCCTCTTTCTTGAAGTGTGTGTGGAAGCTGTCCGCGCAGTACACCTCGCTGCACAGCTAACCATAGGACTGGGCATCGTAACTTCCTGCCAGGTGACCGAAGTTCGCAGGAAGATGGGTCCCTGGGACACACACGGAGAGGATCCTGCCCGGGCCACAGGCCGCCCACTGCCCCAACCCCAGTTCAGCGGCCGAAAATCAGCCCTGTCTGAGTCTCCTGCCTCTAGAAGGAGTATTGGACCAACACTTCTAGAAAATGGGGTCCTCACGGGCAACTCATTGGAGGGACAGAAATAAATCTTTGCCGACTTTCTGCTGAAACTTAGGAGCGTTCACACCTAAGCCTAATACAAGGTCAGCTCTTTAGCTAAACATGAGCTCATTATCGAAATTTACACAATAATGAAGTGATCAGCTACAAGGGGAGACAATCAGCAAAAACAATCAATACCAGAATTAGATTCCCAAGGCCATCCATCAGATGTTGGAATAATCAGGTGCAAGGCAGGATATATACATAACACTGGAAATGAAACAAGAAACAAGGGTGTTTTCAAATTCTGGTACGATCTCTAAAACATTTTTAAAGTACATGTCATTGATAAAGCTAAATACTCAAAGGTTGTGTAATACAACAGATTAATCATTGAGAAGAGTGAAATTATGCTGTTTTGAAAATTATGGCAGGTGAGATTTTCTTCCTAATTATATAAGAAGATTTCTCTAAAACATACACATTATTTCAAAGACTTATTGGCTGTGAAATAAGTTAAGGGTATTTCAAATGGCTTGTCTGCAATGAAAGGTGCTATGTAGGGAATCACAGAAAGTCGAGGGGAAAATATGTCAATATATACATTGCTATAGGTTAAAGTAAGCCTTAGGACAGCAACAATGTAGAGGACCTGACACTTAGAAACTTACAAGTAAGCAGGAATCTTCAAAAGTTCCAATCTTTATAAGTAAAAAGATTTATTAAAATGAATAACCAAGTGTTTTAATTGACATCAGAAGATCAAACAAATAAACCCTGAGAACATAGATAAAAGATAAATAAAGATATGAGCAGAACTTAATACAACAGCAAACGTATAAAATTGGGGTGATTTAGTAAGTCCAAAGAATATTCTTTGAAAAGATTGAAAAGACACACTTTGATTAAGGAAAACAAAAACGTAAGTAAAGAATATACAGAAAGAGTCAGGACAAAGTTATAGCAGAGAATATATGAAATGCCAGTAAATTTGAACATTTCTGTAAAGGGGACCATTTCCTAGCTCCTAAAGTTTACCAAAACTGACACAAGAGGAAATCATTTAAGGTCATCATGTCTGCCCTTGGCATGCTCGGAACGCCCTGGCCTCAGAATGCAGCATCTGTAGTCCATGGTAACCTGCGGAGAGGGGGCGGGGCTGAGCGAGGTTGGAACACTGCCCTCACTGAGGGAGTGGGTGTGGCCAGCTCTGCTGTGACTGACAAAGGCCAGGGGAGCATGTGGCCGAGGGCAGGGCCCTCAGTGCCCGGCAGGCCCAGTGGGGTGTCACAAGCTTTTACGCCCAGGCCAAAAGGCGCCTTCTTTGTCTGAACAGCTGCCCAAACACTCATCTTACCACTCAGGCCGCCCTCTTACTTGAAGTGTGTGTGGAACCTGTCCACGCAGTACACCTCGCTGCACAGCTAACCATAGGTCTGGGCATCGTAGATTCCTGCCAGGTGACCGAAGTTCGCAGGCAGATGGGTCCCTGGGACACACGCGGAGAGGCTCCTGCCTGGGCCACAGGCCGCCCACTACCCCAGCCCCAGATTGGGGGCCACACAGCAGCCCTGTCTGAGTCCTCTGCCTGTAGAGGGAGTATTGGACCAACACATCTAGAAAACGGGGTCCTCGCGGGCAACTCATTGGAGGGACACAAATAAATCTTTGCCGACTGTCTGCTGAAACTTTGGAGCGTTCACACCTAAGCCTCTTACAAGCTCAGCTGTTTAGCTAAACATGATCTCGTGATCGAAATTTACACAATAATGAAGAGATCAGCTACAAGGGGAGAAAATCAGCAAAAACAATCAATACCAGAATTAGATTCCCAAGGCCATCCATCAGATGTTGGAACAATCAGGTGCAAGGCAGGATATATACATAAAACTGGAACTGAAAGAAGAAACCAGGATGTTTTCAAAGTCTAGTATGATCTCTAAAACATTTTTAAAGTACATGTCATTGATAAAGCTAAATACTCAAAGGTTGTGTAATACAACAGATTAATCATTGAGAAGAGTGAAATTATGCTGTTTTGAAAACTATGGCAGGTCAGATTTTCTGCCTAATTATATAAGAAGATTTATCTAAAACCTACACATTATTTCAAAGACTTATTGGCTGTGAAATAAGTTAAGGGTATTTCAAATGGCTTGTCTGCAATGAAAGGTGCTATGTAGGGAATCACAGAAAGTCGAGGGGAAAATATGTCAATATATACATTGCTATATGTTGAACTAAGCCTTAGGACAGCAACAATGTAGAGCACCTGACACTTAGAAACTTGCAAGTAAGCTAGAATCTTCAAAAGTTCAAATCTTTATAAGTAAAAAGATTTATTAAAATGAATAACCAAGTGTTTTAATTGACATCAGAAGATCAAACAAATAAACCCTGAGAACATAGATAAAAGATAAATAAAGATATGAGCAGAACTTAATACAACAGGAAAAGTATAAAATTGAGGTGATTTGGTAAGTCCAAAGAATATTCTTTGAAAAGATTTAAAAGACACACTTTGATTAAGGAAAACAAAAACATAAGTAAAGGATATACAGAAAGAGTCAGGACAATGTTATAGCAGAGAATATATGAAATGACAGTAAATTTGAACATTTCTGTAAAGGGGACCATTTCCTAGCTCCTAAAGTTTACCAAAACTGACACAAGAGGAAGTCATTTAAGATCATCATGTCTGCCCTTGGCATTCTCGGAACGCCCTGGCCTCAGAATGCAGCAACTGTAGTCCATGGTAACCTGCGGAGAGGGGGCGGGGCTGAGGGAGGTTGGAACACTGCCCTCACTGAGGGACTGGGTGTGGCCATCTCTGCTGTGACTGAACAAAGTGCAGGGGAGCTTGGGGCCGAGGGCAGGGCCCTCAGAGCCCGGCAGGCCCAGTGGGGTGTCACAAGCATTTAGGCCCAGGCCAAAGGGCGCCTTCTTTGTCTGAACAGCTGCCCAAACTCTCACCTTTCCACTCAGGCCGCCCTCTTACTTGAAGTGTGTGTGGAACCAGTCCACGCAGTACACCTCGATGCACAGCTAACCATAAGTCTGGGCATCGTAGCTTCCTGTCAGGTGACCGAAGTTCGCAGGTAGATGGGTCCCTGGGACACACGCGGAGAGGCTCCTGCCCGGGCCACAGGCCGCCCACTACCCCAGCCCCAGATTGAGGCCACAGAGCAGCCCTGTCTGAGTCCCCTCCCTCTAGAGGGAGTATTGGACCAACATTTCTAGAAAACGGAGTCCTCGCGGGCAACTCATTGGAGGGACACAAATAAATCTTTGCCGACTTTCTGCTGAAACTTAGGAGCATTCACACCTAAGCCTCTTACAAGGTCATCTGTTTAGCTAAACATGAGCTCATGATCTAAATTTACACAATAATGAAGAGATCAGCTAAAAGGGGAGACAATCCGCAAAAACAATCAATACCAGAATTAGATTTCCAAGGCCATCCATCAGATGTTGGAATAATCAGGTGCAAGGCAGGATATATACATAAAACTGGAACTGAAATAAGAAACCAGGATGTTTTCAAAGTCTGGTAGGATCTCTAAAACATTTTTAAAGTACATGTCATTGATAAAGCTAAATACTCAAAGTTTGTGTAATACAACAGATTAATCATTGAGAAGAGTGTAATTATGCTGTTTTGAAAACTATGGCAGGTCAGATTTTCTGCCTAATTGTATAAGAAGATTTATCTAAAACATACACATTATTTCAAAGACTTATTGGCTGTGAAATAAGTTAAGGGTATTTCAAATGGCTTGTCTGCAATGAAAGGTGCTATGTAGGGAATCACAGAAAGTCAAGGGGAAAATATGTCAATATATACATTGCTATACGTAGAACTAAGCCTTAGGACAGCAACAATGTAGAGGACCTGACACTTAGAAACTTGCAAGTAAGCTGGAATCTTCAAAAGTTCAAATATTTATAAGTAAAAAGATTTATTAAAATGAATAACCAAGTGTTTTAATTGACATCAGAAGATCAAACCAATAAACCCTGAGAACATAGATAAAAGAAAAATAAAGATATGAGCAGAACTTAATACAACAGCAAACGTATAAAATTGAGGTGATTTAGTAAGTCCAAAGAATATTCTTTGAAAAGATTTAAAAGACACACTTTGAGTAAGGAAAACAAAAACATAAGTAAAGAATATATAGAAAGAGTCAGGACAATGTTATAGCAAAGAATATATGCAATGCCAGTAAATTTGAATATTTCTGTAAAGGGGACCATTTCCTAGCTCCTAAAGTTTACCAAAACTGAGACAAGACGAAATCATTTAAGGTCCTCATGCCTGCCCTTGTCATTCTGAGAACGCCCTGGCCTCAGAATGCAGCATCTGTAGTCCATGGTAACCTGCGGAGGGGGGGCGGGGCTGAGGGAGTTTGGAACACTGCCCTCACTGAGGGAGTGGGTGTGGCCATCTCTGCTGTGACTGAACAAAGTGCAGGGGAGCAGGGGTCCCAGGGAAGGGCACTCAGAGCCCAGCAGGCCCAGTGTGGTTTCACAAGCATTTAGGCCCAGGCCAAAGGGTGCCTTCTTTGCCTGAACAGCTGCCCAAACTCTCACCTTTCCACTCAGGCCACCCTCTTTCTTGAAGTGTGTGTGGAAGCTGTCCGCGCAGTACACCTCGCTGCACAGCTAACCATAGGACTGGGCATCGTAGCTTCCTGCCAGGTGACCGAAGTTCGCAGGAAGATGGGTCCCTGGGACACACACGGAGAGGCTCCTGCCCGGGCCACAGGCCGCCCACTGCCCCAGCCCCAGTTCAGCGGCCAAAAATCAGCCCTGTCTGAGTCTCCTGCCTCTAGAAGGAGTATTGGACCAACACTTCTAGAAAATGGGGTCCTCACGGGCAACTCATTGGAGGGACAGAAATAAATCTTTGCCGACTTTCTGCTGAAACTTAGAAGCGTTCACACCTAAGCCTCTTACAAGGTCAGCTCTTTAGCTAAACATGAGCTCATTATCGAAATTTACACAATAATGAAGTGATCAGCTACAAGGGGAGACAATCAGCAAAAACAATCAATACCAGAATTAGATTCCCAAGGCCATCCATCAGATGTTGGAATAATCAGGTGCAAGGCAGGATATATACATAACACTGGAACTGAAACAAGAAACAAGGGTGTTTTCAAATTCTGGTACGATCTCTAAAACATTTTTAAAGTACATGTCATTGATAAAGCTAAATACTCAAAGGTTGTGTAATACAACAGATTAATCATTGAGAAGAGTGAAATTATGCTGTTTTGAAAATTATGGCAGGTGAGATTTTCTTCCTAATTATATAAGAAGATTTCTCTAAAACATACACATTATTTCAAAGACTTATTGGCTGTGAAATAAGTTAAGGGTATTTCAAATGGCTTGTCTGCAATGAAAGGTGCTATGTAGGGAATCACAGAAAGTCAAGGGGAAAATATGTCAATATATACATTGCTATACGTAGAACTAAGCCTTAGGACAGCAACAATGTAGAGGACCTGACACTTAGAAACTTGCAAGTAAGCTGGAATCTTCAAAAGTTCAAATATTTATAAGTAAAAAGATTTATTAAAATGAATAACCAAGTGTTTTAATTGACATCAGAAGATCAAACCAATAAACCCTGAGAACATAGATAAAAGATAAATAAAGATATGAGCAGAACTTAATACAACAGCAAACGTATAAAATTGAGGTGATTTAGTAAGTCCAAAGAATATTCTTTGAAAAGTTTGAAAAGACACACTTTGATTAAGGAAAACAAAAACATAAGTGAAGAATATACAGAAAGAATCAGGACAATGTTATAGCAGAGAATATATGAAATGCCAGTAAATTTGAACATTTCTGTAAAGGGGACCATTTCCTAGCTCCTAAAGTTTACCAAAACTGACACAAGAGGAAGTCATTTAAGGTCATCATGTCTGCCCTTGGCATTCTCGGAACGCCCTGGCCTCAGAATGCAGCAACTGTAGTCCATGGTAACCTGAGGAGAGGGGGCGGGGCTGAGGCAGGTTGGAACACTGCCCTCACTGAGGGAGTGCGTGTGGCCATCTCTGCTGTGACTGAACAAAGGGCAGGGGAGCATGGGCCCGAGGGCAGGGCCGTCAGAGCCCGGCAGGCCCAGTGGGGTGTCACAAGCATTTAGGAGAGGGCAAAAGGGCGCCTTCTTTGTCTGAACAGCTGCCCAAACTCTCACCTTTCCACTCAGGCCGCCCTCTTACTTGAAGTGTGTGTGGAACCTCTCCACGCAGTACACCTCGCTGCACAGCTAACCATAGGTCTGGGCATCGTAGCTTCCTGCCAGGTGACCGATGTTCGCAGGTAGATGGGTCCCTGGGACACACGCGGAGAGGCTCCTGCCCGGGCCACAGGCCGCCCACTACCCCAGCCCCAGATTGAGGCCACAGAGCAGCCCTGTCTGAGTCCCCTCCCTCTAGAGGGAGTATTGGACCAACATTTCTAGAAAACGGAGTCCTCGCGGGCAACTCATTGGAGGGACACAAATAAATCTTTGCCGACTTTCTGCTGAAACTTAGGAGCATTCACACCTAAGCCTCTTACAAGGTCATCTGTTTAGCTAAACATGAGCTCATGATCTAAATTTACACAATAATGAAGAGATCAGCTAAAAGGGGAGACAATCCGCAAAAACAATCAATACCAGAATTAGATTTCCAAGGCCATCCATCAGATGTTGGAATAATCAGGTGCAAGGCAGGATATATACATAAAACTGGAACTGAAATAAGAAACCAGGATGTTTTCAAAGTCTGGTAGGATCTCTAAAACATTTTTAAAGTACATGTCATTGATAAAGCTAAATACTCAAAGTTTCTGTAATACAACAGATTAATCATTGAGAAGAGTGTAATTATGCTGTTTTGAAAACTATGGCAGGTCAGATTTTCTGCCTAATTATATAAGAAGATTTATCTAAAACATACACATTATTTCAAAGACTTATTGGCTGTGAAATAAGTTAAGGGTATTTCAAATGGCTTGTCTGCAATGAAAGGTGCTATGTAGGGAATCACAGAAAGTCGAGGGGAAAATATGTCAATATATACATTGCTATAGGTTGAACTAAGCCTTAGGACAGCAACAATGTAGAGGACCTGACCCTTAGAAGCTTACAAGTAAGCTGGAATCTTCAAAAGTTCCAAAATTTATAAGTAAAAAGATTTATTAAAATGAATAACCAAGTGTTTTAATTAACATCAGAAGATCAAACCAATAAACCCTGAGAACATAGATAAAAGATAAATAAAGATATGAGCAGAACTTAATACAACAGCAAACGTATAAAATTGAGGTGATTTAGTAAGTCCAAAGAATATTCTTTGAAAAGATTGAGAAGACACACTTTGATTAAGGAAAACAAAAACGTAAGTAAAGAATATCCAGAAAGAGACAGGACAAAGTTATAGCAGAGAATATATGAAATGCCAGTAAATTTGAATATTTCTGTAAAGGGGACCATTTCCTAGCTCCTAAAGTTTACCAAAACTGACACAAGAGGAAATCATTTAAGGTCATCAGGTCTGCCCTTGGCATTCTCGGAACGCCCTGGCCTCAGAATTCAGCATCTGTAGTCCATGGTAACCTGCGGAGAGGGGGCGGGGCTGAGTGTGGTTGGAACACTGCCCTCACTGAGGGAGTGGGTGTGGCCAGCTCTGCTGTGACTGAACAATGGCAGGGAAGCAGGGGTCCCAGGGAAGGGCCCTCAGAGCCCAGCAGGCCCAGTGTGGTGTCACAAGCATTTAGGCCCAGACCAAAGGGCGCCTTCTTTGTCTGAAGAGCTGCCCAAACTCTAACCTTTCCACTCAGGCCGCCCTCTTACTTGAAGTGTGTTTGGAAGCTGTCCGCGCAGTACACTTCGCTACACAGCTAACCATAGGTCTGGGCATCGTAGCTTCCTGGCAGGTGACCAAAGTTCGCAGGCATATGAGTCCCTGGGACACACGCGGAGAGGCTCCTGCCCGGGCCAAAGGCCGCCCACTGCCCCAGCCCCAGATCAGGGGCCGCAAAGCAGCCCTGTCTGAGTCCCCTGCCTCTGGAGGTAGTATTGTACCAACACTTCTAGAAATAGGTGTCGTCGCGGGCAACTCATTGGAGGGACACAAATAAATCTTTGCCGACTTTCTGCTGAAACTTAGGAGCGTTCACACCTAAGCCTCTTACAAGGTCAGCTGTTTAGCTAAACATGAGCTCATGATCTAAATTTACACAATAATGAAGAGATCAGTTACAAGGGGAGACAATCAGCAAAAACAATCAATACCAGAATTAGATTCCCAAGGCCATCCATCAGATGTTGGAATAATCAGGTGCAAGGCAGGATATATACATAACACTGGAACTGAAACAAGAAACAAGGATGTTTTCAAAGTCTGGTACGATCTCTAAAACTTTTTTAAAGTACATGTCATTGATAAAGCTAAATACTCAAAGGTTGTGTAATCCAACAGATTAATCATTGAGAAGAATGAAATTATGCTGTTTCGAAAACTATGCCAGGTCAGATTTTCTGCCTAATTATATAAGAAGATTTCTCTAAAACATACACATTATTTCAAAGAGTTATTGGCTGTGAAATAACTTAAGGGTATTTCAAATGGCTTGTCTGCAATGAAAGGTGCTATGTAGGGAATCACAGAAACTCGAGGGGAAAATATGTCAATATATACATTGCTATAGGTTAAAGTAAGCCTTAGGACAGCAACAATGTAGAGGACCTGACCCTTAGAAACTTATAATTAAGCTGGAATCTTCAAAAGTTCCAATCTTTATAAGTAAAAAGATTTATTAAAATGAATAACCAAGTGTTTTAATTGACATCAGAAGATCAAACCAATAAACCCTGAGAACATAGATAAAAGATAAATAAAGATATGAGCAGAACTTAATACAACAGCAAACGTATAAAATTGGGGTGATTTAGTAAGTCCAAAGAATATTCTTTGAAAAGATTGAAAAGACACACTTTGATTAAGGAAAACAAAAACGTAAGTAAAGAATATACAGAAAGAGTCAGGACAAAGTTATAGCAGAGAATATATGAAATGCCAGTAAATTTGAACATTTCTGTAAAGGGGACCATTCCCTATCTCCTAAAGTTTACGAAAACTGACACAAGAGGAAATCATTTAAGGTCATCATGTCTGCCCTTGGCATGCTCAGAACGCCCTGGCCTCAGAATGCAGCATCTGTAGTCCATGGTAACCTACGGAGAGGGGGCGGGGCTGAGCGAGGTTGGAACACTGCCCTCACTGAGGGAGTGGGTGTGGCCAGCTCTGCTGTGACTGACAAAGGCCAGGGGAGCATGTGGCCGAGGGCAGGGCCCTCAGTGCCCGGCAGGCCCAGTGGGGTGTCACAAGCTTTTACGCCCAGGTCAAAAGGCGCCTTCTTTATTTGAACATCTGCCCAAACACTCATCTTACCACTCAGGCCGCCCTCTTACTTGAAATGTGTGTGGAACCTGTCCACGCAGTACACCTCGCTGCACAGCTAACCATAGGTCTGGGCATCGTAGATTCCTGCCAGGTGACCGAAGTTCACAGGCAGATGGGTCCCTGGGACACACGCGGAGAGGCTCCTGCCTGGGCCACAGGCCGCCCACTACCCCAACCCCAGATTGGGGGCCACACAGCAGCCCTGTCTGAGTCCTCTGCCTGTAGAGGGAGTATTGGACCAACACATCTAGAAAACGGGGTCCTCGCGGGCAACTCATTGGAGGGACACAAATAAATCTTTGCCGACTTTCTGCCGAAACTTTGGAGCGTTCACACCTAAGCCTCTTACAAGCTCAGCTGTTTAGCTAAACATGATCTCGTGATCGAAATTTACACAATAATGAAGAGATCAGCTACAAG